>NC_133539.1:115277500-116527500 GCF_048773025.1 Camelus bactrianus | reverse complement strand
GTTTTCTTCTTGTTTTACTTCTGGTTTCCTTTGCTGTGCAGAAGCTTGTAAGTTTCATTAGGTCCCATTTGTTTATTCTTGCTTTTATTTCTTCTAGGAGAAAATTTTTGAGATGTATGTCAGATAATGTTTTGCCTATGTTTTCCTCTAGGAGGTTTATTGTATCTTGTCTTATGTTTAAGTCTTTAATCCATTTTGAGTTGATTTTTGTATATGGTGTAAGGGAGTGTTCTAGCTTCACTGTTTTACATGCTGCTGTCCAGTTTTCCCAGCACCACTTGCTGAAGAGACTGTCTTTATTCCATTGTATATTCTTGCCTCCTTTGTCGAAGATGAGTTGACCAAAAGTTTGTGGGTTCATTTCTGGGCTCTCTATTCTGTTCCATTGGTCTATATGTCTGTTTTGGTACCAATACCATGCTGTCTGGATGACTGTAGCTCTATAGTATTGTCTGAAGTCTGGGAGAGTTATTCCTCCAGCCTCTTTCTTTCTCTTCAGTAATGCTTTGGCAATTCTAGGTCTTTGATGGTTCCATATGAATTTTATTATGATTTGTTCTAGTTCTGTGAAATATGTCCTGGGTAACTGGATAGGGATTGCATTAAATCTGTAGATTGCCTTGGGCAGTGTGACCATTTTAACAATATTGATTCTTCCAATCCAAGAGCATGGAATATCTTTCCATTTTTTAAAGTCTTCTTTAATTTCCTTCATCAATGGTTTATAGTTTTCTGTGTATAATTCTTTCACCTCCTTGGTTAGATTTATTCCCACATATTTTATTACTTTGGGTGCTATTTTAAAGGGGATTGTTTCTTTACTTTCTTCTTCTGTTGATTTATCGTTAGTGTAAAGAAATGCAACTGATTTTTGAATGTTAATTTTGTAACCTGCTACCTTGCTGAATTCTTCAATCAGCTCTAGTAGCTTTTGTGTGGACCTTTTAGGGTTTTCTATATATAGTAACATGTCATCAGCATATAATGACACTTTTACCTCTTCTTTTCCAATTTGGATCCCTTTTATGTCTTTCTCTTGCCTGACTGCTGTGGCTAGGACTTCCAGGACTATGTTGAATAGGAGTGGTGATAGTGGGCATCCTTGTCTTGTCCCAGATTTTAGTGGGAAGCTTTTGAGTTTTTCACCGTTGAGTACTATGCTGGCTGTAGGTCTGTCATATATAGCTTTTATTATGTTGAGATATGTTCCCTCTATACCCACTTTGGTGAGAGTTTTTATCATAAATGGGTGTTGAATTTTATCAAAGGCTTTTTCTGCATCGATTGAGATGATCATGTGGTTTTTGTCCTTTCTCTTGTTGATGTGATGTATTACATTGATTGATTTGCGTATGTTGAACCAGCCTTGTGTCCCTGGGATGAACCCCACTTGGTCATGATATATAATCTTTTTTATGTGTTGTTGGATTCTATTTGCTAAAATTTTGGTAAGGATTTTGGCGTCTATGTTCATCAGTGATATTGGCCTATAATTCTCTTTTTTTGTAGTGTCTTTGCCTGGTTTTGGTATCAGGGTGATGGTGGCTTCATAGAATGAGTTTGGGAGTATTCCCTCTTTTTCAATTGTCTGAAAGAGTTTGAGAAGGACTGGTATGAGTTCTTCTTTGTATGTTTGGTAGAATTCCCTGGTGAAGCTGTCCGGTCCTGGACTTTTATTTGTAGGGAGGTTTTTAATTGCTATTTCTATTTCCTTTCTAGTGATCGGATTGTTCAAGTGTTCAGATTCTTCTTGATTCAGTTTTGGTGGACAGTATGTTTCCAGAAACTTGTCCATCTCCTCTAGGTTAAGGAACAAAGAGGATATACCAATTCAACTGCAAAGATAAGTTCAAAATGGCAATAAACACACATCTATCATTAATTACTGTAAATGTTAATGGACTAAATGCTCCAGTCAAAAGACACAGAGTGGCAGACTGGATAATAAAGCAAGAACCTTCAATATGCTGCATACAAGAGACCCACTTTAGGGAGAAGGACACATATAGATTGAGAGTGAAAGGATGGAAAAGGATATTCCATGCAAATGGAAAAGCCAAAAAAGCAGGTGTTGCAGTACTGATTTCAGACAAAATAGACTTTAAAACAAAGGCCATAAAGAAAGATAAAGAAGGACATTTTATAATGATTAAAGGAGTGATACAAGATGAGGATATTACACTTGTTAATATATATGCACCCAATATAGGAGCACATAAGTACATACAAGAGTTACTAACAGAGATAAAGGGGGATATTGATGGGAATACAATCATAGTTGGAGATTTTAACACTGCATTAACATCACTAGACAGATCTTCCAGACAGAAAGTAAACAAGGCAACAGAGAAATTAAATACTACAATAGAAAAACTAGATTTGGTGGATATTTTCAGAGCATTACACCCCCCAAAAATAGGATATACATTCTTTTCAAGTGCACATGGAACATTTTCCAGGATCGATCATGTACTTGGGCACAAAAGAAACCTCAACAATTTTAAGAAGATAGAAATTATCTCAAGCATCTTTACTGACCACAATGCCATGAAACTGGATCAACAACAGAGAAACAAAGGAGAAAAAAAGGAAAGCATGGAGTTTAAACAATATGTTATTGAAAAAACAATGGATCAATGAGGAAATCAAAGCTGAAATTAAAAAATACCTTGAGACAAATGATAATGAAAGCACAACCACTCAAAACCTATGGGACACAGCAAAGGCAGTGCTAAGAGGGAAGTTTATAGTGATACAGGCCTTCCTCAAAAAAGGAGAACAATCTCAAATAAACAATTTAACCCACCACCTGAATGAATTAGAAAAAGAAGAACAAAAAGCCCCAAAAAGCAGCAGAAGGAAGGAAATAATAAAGATCAGAGGGGAATTAGATACAATAGAGATTAACAAGACCATAGAAAAAATCAAGCAAACCAAAAGCTGGTTTTTTGAAAAAGTAAATAAAATCGACAAACCTCTGGCCAAACTCACAAAGAAGAAAAAAGAGAGAGGACAAATTAGCAAAATAAGAAAGGAAAATGGAGAAATTACAACAAACAAAATAGAAATACAGAATATCATACGAGAATATTATGAAAAACTATAGGGAATCATTTTAAAATGAGTCTTTTTCTTGGATGCACGTAATAACAGAGTTGGGTTTAGGACAACTGTTCAGGATCAGCCTCAGTCTTGCTGTTGGAGAAACATTTGTAATAGTCAACCAGTTAAACAATCAGTTAACTAATTAGCCCTGCATATCTTTGTTTCTCTCTTCATTGGTTTCTGTATGTGTGACAGATGATAGATCCTGTTACCATTCCTTTTGAATATAATTAAATACCAAAAAATGAAATCAAATTCCTCTCTTACACCATCAATAAAAATTATCACAAAATCGATTAAAGATTTAAACATAGGACCTGAAACCATAAAACTCCTAGAAGAAAATGCAGGGGAAAATCTCCTTGATGTCAGTCTCAGAAATCATGTCTTTTTGGATATAACATCAAAAGAAGAAGAACAACAACAAAAAAGCAAAAATTGACAAGTGTGGCTCTAAGAAACTAAAAAGCTTTTGCACAGCAAAATAAACTTCAACAAAATGAAAAGGCAACCTGTGGAAATGGAGAGAATATTTTCAAAACATAAATCTTGATAAGAGATTATTTTTCAAAATAAAAATTATTAGTAATAAAATTGGATCTATAATAAAATAAAAACTTCCAACAAACAGAAGTCCAGGGCCAGATAGCTTCACAAGAGAATTTTACCAAACATTTAAAGAAGAGTTAACACCCGTCCTTCTCAAACTATTCCAAAAAGCTGAAGAGGAGGGAACCCTCCCAAACTCATTCTATGAGGCCAGTGTTGTTCTGATACCAAACTAGTCAAAGATATCATGATAAATTTACAGGCCAATATCCCTGATGAATATAGATAGAAAAATCCTCAAAAATATTAGCATACACAATTCATCAATACAGTAAAAGGATCACACATCATAATCAAATGGGTTTATTCCAGAGATGTAAAAGTAGTTCAATATTCACAAATCAATCAATGTGATAATAAAACATTAATAACTATTAATAAAAAAGGATAAAAATCATGTGACCATCCAGACATAGAAACAAACTTCTGGTTACCAAAGGTGAAAGGGAGGAGGGAGAGGGATAAATGAAAAGTATGGGATTAACAAAATTCTGTGTGAAAAATAGAGAAGCAACAAGGATTTACTGTATCACACAGGGAACTAAGTTCAATATCTTGTAATAATCTATAATGGAAAATAATTTGAAAACGTATATAATTGAATACACCTGAAACTAACACAGTATTGTAAACAACTATACTTTAATTAAAAACAAAAGCAAAAAATCACGTGATCATCTCAATCAGTGCAGAAGAATCATTTGATAAAATTCAATATCCATTCATGATAAAAACTCTCAACAAAGTTGGTATAAAGGGAACAGATTCTGCACAATGAGATATGGCCTCACACCTGTCAGAATGACTGTCATCAAAAAGATAAGAAATTAAAAACTACGAGGTATCACCTCACACCAGTCAGAATGGCCGTCATTAAAAAGCCCACAAACGATAAATGCTGGGGAGGCTGTGGAGAAAAGGGAACCCTCCTACACTGCTGGTGGGAATGCAGTTTGGTGCAGCCACTGTGGAAAACAGTATGGAGGTTCCTCAAAAAACTAAAAATAGACTTACCATATGATCCAGCAATCCCACTCCTGGGCATTTATCTGGAGGGAACTCTAATTCGAAAAGATACATGCAGCCCAATGTTCACAGCAGCACTATTTACAATAGCCAAGACATGGAAACTACCTAAATGTCCATTGACAGATGACTGGATAAAGAAGATGTAGTATATTTATACAATGGAATACTATTCAGCCATAAAAAGAATAAAATAACACCATTTGCAGCAACATGGATGGACCTGGAGATTGTCATACTAAGTGAAGTAAGCCAGAAAGAGAAAGAAAAATACCATATGATATCACTCATTTGTGGAATCTAAAAAAAGAAAATAGAAAAAAGAAGACACTAATGAACTCATCTACAAAACAGAAACAGACTCACAGACATGGTAAATAATCTTATGATTACCAAGGGAATGAGGGTGGGAAGGGATAAATTTGGGAGTTCGAGATTTACAGATATTAACTATTATCTATAAAAAGAGATAAAAAACAAATTTCTTCTGTGTAACACAGGGAACTATATTCAGTATCTTGTAATAAGCTTTAATGAAAAAGAATATGAAAAGGAATATATGTATATATGTATATGCATGACTGGAACATTATGCTGTACACCACACCGGAAATTGACGTATTGTAAACTGACTACACGTCAATTAAAAAAAATAAAATGAAAAAACAAATCAACCGGTTGTGCACCTTAAACTGACACAATGTTATATGTCAATTATATTTCAAGAATTAAAAGAAATAAAACGTATTCGTGAAGTGCCTATTTTGTCCTATCTGTGCTTGGCAACTCTACCAGCTCATACTTACTTGCACTAATTAGTACAACAAGGACTGACATTAGAGAAAACCCAGGTGGTTTCTTCCGTTTTCCTACTCCCATCCCAACGGGCCAAGCTTTAGTCCAATCTGTAACCAAGAAAATTTTAGCCTAGTGAAAATTCAGGAACATTGAACTGGAAGTGTTGGAAATGTTTTTTCCCCGTTGCCTGTACCCCAGGGAAGCGGCTAGTCAGTACTAAAAAGAATGATTTGGCGGAAGGAGCGACTGAAGCCTGCCATGATGAGGACATCAACCTCCTGTCACAAGCCAGGTGACCTGTGCTGGCCATGTTCACTCACCTGGGAGCCTTGCACTGTTCTGTCCCTACATTCAGTCTTCTTTGCTTCAAATGTAGGGTGGGGTTAACAGCTGTGCTCTGTGCCTCCTTAGCTAATAGCCTGCCTCTCCCCTCATTTGACGGGGCACCTCTTATAGCTGATCGTCCTTTGAGTGAGAAGGGCCAATGGAATGGAGTTGTTGCACATGATGCTTCAAGCACAGGAAGGGCATACATGTGGATGTGGATGTGTGTTTCTCAAAATAAGACCTACAAAGAAGCGGTCCCTGGGGAAACAGGAATCTTACATACAGATCTCAATAGTTATTGGTAGATAATTCACCCTTGAAACATAAGTTGGCTGATGTTTTTAGACAAGCAAAAGCTAAGGAAAAAGCAGTCAAAAAGTAAACTGCACCCTGGAGTTGCATATCCCCCCACGCCTGTCTTCTGTCGCTGTGCACTGGTGTGAAGTCCATCCTGCCCCCTCATTACCCATATCAGAAAGATGGTCTGGGGCATAAAAGCCTCAGTGCTGGCCTGAAAATGTCCAAGACCCAGAAGAGACTGGACCTTGTTGATGGCTGGGGGGAGAGTTAGCAGCTGGGAAAGACGGGGGAAGTGGGGATTTCAGGGGGCCAGATGGCAAGAGAGGATCTCCTGGTTCAAGAATAGGAGGCATCAGTGTGGACAGTTCCCATGGCCTCAGGAGTGTCCAGCTGGACAGAGCGATTCTGTGCAGTGAGACAACAAGCTGTTCCTCAGGGACAAGCACCAGCTAGCCACACAAGGCATGGTGCACGGCTTGTCACTTCCCTCAGCTTTCTCTGCTTGGGATTTCATCACATGGAGACACCTAGGGAGATGCTCAGCAAGGGAAACAAGTTTATTCTGTGGGGCTGTCCCCCTCTGCCAAAAAAAAAAAAAAAAAAACAAACCCACCACCACCAACTCACTAACACTCCTTTGAGAGGGAGGGTCCAATGCATAGGCTATCTAAAGACTGGGATGGGGCGGGGGGGGGGTCACTGCCACACTGCTGTCTACCTTTCCTCATCTCTAGTTGTCAGGAAAATGGCTCCCCCATTGCTGATTTATGAAATTTTTTCACTTTTTCAGACAGTCCCCAAATGAACAGTCACTCTGCATTAGTAGGACTTGCACTAGTCAGGCATCTCTGTGCTTTCCGTCCTTTTAACCTGGCGGTGCTGTCCGTCACTGAGTTTTAAACGGTAATAGTTATACCTCATCAGCTTCTAAACGGTTCCATGATCTGTCAGCAGTGATAAAGGCAGGGCAATGAGACATGACAGGGCATTTCCAAGTCATTTTTTTAGGGAGGTCCAAGATGGAAAAGGTTGAAGCCTAGGGGGCATTTGAGTCACTCTACCATAGATGCTCTTATGAGGTCTTTAAAGTTCTCGGTGGTTATTATTATTATTATTATTTTTTAATATCCTGAAGCAAAAGGATTATAAATCTGATCTTACTCTGGCATGATAGCAGATAGAAGTGCACTGTATAAAACCCTACAGAGACGTGCACACATCCGGGGGTTGTCTAGGTGGTGGACAAAGCAAGAGAAAGGATAGGGTGGGCGGGGGAGTTGGGGTAGTGGTGCTCTATGTGTGAGTGAGGGTGAGGGACCTGGGAGGTAGTTTACCTCTAATGGTAGAAAACTGTAGAGATGTGGGTAGAGGAAGGTCACAAACATTGATTTACTTAGAATCTGCTGTGTTCCAGGCATGAGGCTAATTCTTGCCTCTACGTTGTCTTGTTTAACCCTTAAAAGAACTCTGTGAAATTACACAGCAGTGGGTTCAGTAGTAAGATTCCTATTTCTTTTTCTTTAACAGATGAAGACATAAACCATTTTAACAAAGAGATTGGATCTTGATCAAGGTCATACCTGTAATCAGTAGAGCAACTTAAGATGTGACAGATTCTAGACTGTCTGCTATTTCCATAATAAATGAGAGGTGTATCAAGATTTTTCAGCTAATCTCTTTAAACCCCCTCTTCCTCAGAATGGTGTTGGGATGGCTCCAGTTCTCAGAAACTATAATTTAAAGTCTATCCGGCAAGATCTTTTCCAGTCTTATTTCCTATCATTTGAAAAACATTTATTCTCTCTTTACTGCTGTGGCATTCTGCCTGGAAATAGGTGCAATGTATCATTTCCCACAATAATGGAAGGTGGGCTAGGAGTTACCTGTAATTTGTTTCTCCATCCAGGCACGCCAGATCACCTACCGTTTTATAGCTGATGTGATTGTTTTTATGAAGCCTGTAACGTTTCTAACGCTATGGTTGTGAGGATCCCGATTCTTGTCTCAGCAGAGCAATGCTACAGGAGTTGAGTCAATTCTAATTACAGAGGACAGGAGTGTGGCTGGCTAGTGACAGGGTCGGAGAGAGAACTGCACAAAACCTGCTCCTGTCCCCACCCTCTCCGATAGACCACGTAGGGACCTTTGGCCAACATTCTGCTGCCTCCATGAATTATTGTTTTCTGCCTGTCAAGGGGGGAGGAGAAAGAGTGGCAATCAAGTCATTCTCAGATAACTAGGTATTTAAGATGAGATTCTCTCCAGATCATTATATTCAAAGAGAAGACATGGGTCAAGGATATTAGTGGAACCATCTTCACATTCGGGGGAGGTTCTGGAGCACAATACTACAGATGTTGTCCCTTGACTGAAGCTTGGTTGTAGAAGAAAGCGTCATGTGGGGAAGCAGAGAAGAGCATTCGCATCCCAGTCATGGTCCTTGGTGTCTGCTTTTATTTGAACACATGTTTATGGAACATCCGCTGTTGGCCATGCCTATGCTGGCTTCCATGTAGAGAATAAGATGCAACACCGTCCCCGACAAAGTTTAGGGACACTGACCCTTAACGTTTTAAAAGCGTCTTGGCAAGTGCTCTAGCAATGTTATGAAAATGGAGGTGATGAGAATTCCAGTAGAAGCAGTTAGGGAAGGCAGTCAAGAGGTGGTATCGTCTGAGTTGATTCATAGCGCCTGGGTAATGGATTTTACAAGGCAAAGCAAGGTTAGGGAGGATACTCCGAATAAAAGCCTACTTGACAATGAGCGCGTGCTCTGTGATGGGGGAGGCTGTGTGATGGCAGGTGTTTATGAGGGCAGAGTGGGTGGAAACCAGACCTGGCACGTTGAAGTTGGAACAATATGGTGAAGGGCTTGGAAAACCACGATGAAGAGTTTGACCCTGTGGGTCATAGGTCACAGATTGCACACAGAGATCAGGAAGGAAATGTAAAAGAGCAACACGGATAAAGTAGTGCCTGTGGAAGCCTGGGGAGGAAGAACCCTTCCAAGGAAGGTAGCTGAGACTTCATTCCCACAGATGATTTTTCTAGTTTATGAATCCCTACTGCCAGATATCCCAATTTTCAGGGAGAAGGCTAAAAATCTCATTTTTAAAATGTGAGCTCTCATGATACTAAATGCTAGAAACTAGTAAAAAAAAAAAAATTGGGGAAACAACTGGGGGCCAAGAAAGCAAGTCTTAAGGTTTGTGTCTGTTCACATGCCAGTGGCTTGTAACAAGGGAAGGTGATAAATGGGAACCCACAAATATTTATACTCAAGGAGCTGACTCAGTTGTACAGAAGATGACACTTGAGCAGATAGTTGGACTGCTGGAGCCTGGGAGATGAAAATCTTGAGCCCAGGCCGTTGGGGCTTGGTGTGGGGGTAGAAGAGGGAGTGGAGAGGAGAGCCTTGAGGCATCTGCTGACTTCTGGACGCAGGGATGAGGGTGTGATATCGTCACAGTGACACCCAGGGGGTTGGAGGCTGTTAACTGAATTGAGGAGACTGTAAAAGGAGCTTCTGTCGTGTGCCTGCCGGGCTATGATTTTGCTTTTTACCATTTGAATTGACATTTGCTTTTTAACATATATTTTATACCTGTACCTTCTCTATGTTCCTGGAAGAAATTTGAAGTCAAGAGAATAGACTTTTTTCTTAAACCAAATAAATGACCCTCTCTCCTTCTTCCCATTCACACTCCAAGATGAACGTGGGCGTTAGCTGCTGGATTTTAAGCTCTTCCCCTGTACAGCATTAAGCACGTTGAGGTGGTTGAGCAATGAGCTGAAAGTATTTTAATCCTTGATGGATGGCAGAAGAAGAGGAATTTATGAGTCCAATTCTTTTCGAGTTTGAAGATAATGATTCTTGCCTTTTCTGCCTCCGCTTTTTTCTCTTGCATTTTACATTTCACGACAGTGAGTCAGACACACTATTATTCTACTTAGCAGCCTTGGCATCAGCAGCAGATTTGCATGAATCGAGGACAAGATGCTTCTATGTTATTTTCCTCCATTTGAAGTGGTATTTTATTGCAGCATAGATTTTAGGTGGTCTCTCCATTAGAACTTCAAATTCTGTAGGGATCTTCTATGTTGTCTGTTGATCTCTTAGAGGATCATTGGAATAGCCTGATATTTTGGATGGTGCATGTGACACAGAGAGGTGAGTGGATTAACTTCACACCACTCTGTGCATGTATGGAAGAGCTGAATCTACAGCAGACTCCCAACTGACACACTGAATCTGCTAGGGAGGTGCTTCCCAAACGTCTCCTGTGCAGAAAGCTGTGTTGTTATCCAGCCAAAGTTAGGACCCCTGCTTGTACCTGACGTTGTCAAAGTTCAGGCTTACTTTTCCTTTTCTATTGCTCCACACTTAGGCTTTTACTTCTGCACCAAGCAAATTGGATCAATTCTCAACACATCGAGCAAAATCTCTAGTCTAAGATACGGTAAACTCAGTGGGATTTTTAGGTAACTTGCAACATGAGCAGCAAGTAGAAACTTCTGTCATCTTCACATGTCCCTAGATGGTCACCAAGAGCGGAGAATCCTTTCCTGTCTTCCCATCTCAAGTTCTCTGAAATGGTCTACCCAGGATTTGTGGGACTGAAGCAATCTCTCCAGTCTGTCCCAGCACTACCTTCCTCGTACCTCTGCAAGAAGTGAGCAGTTAGACAGGAACTGTGTGCTTGGGACTGAATAGCAGTCGCGCACACCTGGGGAGACTGTCAGGTAGTAGGTGGCTTTGATGCTTTCACTGCTGGGCGGCTGGCAAGTTGGCAGAGAACGGGAAACAGTCGATTCCTTCCCTTTAATGAGACGGCATGTTCCCTTAACGTTCTTTCATTTGAGAAAAATTTAAAATGTGAAAGTTAACATTTTTTTGGTCAGGTAATATATGCACATGGTAAAAAAATTCAAATAGTATATTTAGTATTTCTTAAATAATAGCAGGAGCGCTAGAAAGGAAGAATAAAAGAGAGAGTTTACTCCCAGTCCTGCCACTGACTTATTTGTTACCACGGGGTTAATTAGGATACTTTTGTGTTTGAGTCTCTTCACCTGAAACCTAGAAATGGGAAACTTTGTCTAATCACTCTTTAGAGTTGTTGTGAGACCTGAATCAAATGGATGTGTGAAAATGCTTTAAGGGCATGGAGATGAAAGGATTTTGTTACAGTTTCTTTCCTCTTATCTCATTTGAGGACCCAGCCAATATCGACTGTGTGCTTGGTGGAGGCTGGGTGATGATGAAGAGCTTTGAATTATTAACTCAATTCTCAAAATAGTTCGATCAGATAAGTACTGTTATTTCACTTTTCCAGTGAGAAAATGGAGGCACAGAGAAGCTAAGTAACTTTCAAGGTTCATATGCGTGGTAATTAGTAGCAAATCTGATATAAAACTAGTCTCTTTTTCTCCCTTCTCTCCCTCACTTTCTCTCTCTCTGTATGTGTATATATGTATAAATCTACCTATTATCTATCTCTATCTATCTATCTATCCATCCATCCATCTATCCATCTATCTATCAAATGATTGTAGCCACCGGCTCTTTTACTTACTATTTTATGCTAAACATTGTGCTTATGTCATTAAACATTCCTTTAAAACGTATTTTCTGATGATTTCAAAATATATCATCTGTCTGCAGAGGAGATCCTTAACCAATTCCTATCTGCTTGACATTTGTCTTGATTTTTTTTTTTTTTTGGGCATTTATGCATAAGGCAAATTTCCTAGTTGACAGATCTTTGTGGGCATTTCTGATAATTTCCTTAGGAAAAAAAAAATCCAGAGATGGAATTACTATGTCAAATAGTGTGGGCACTTACAAGGCTCTTGATATGTATATTGCCAACACCTCCTCAGGAAAGGTTGTGCCAATTTATTCTCCCTCCAGAACTCTATATTCTGTTCTCATGAAAATGGCAGGGCAATTACAGAAGGCTAGATTAGGACCTTAAAGATCAACACGTGTGTCTGCATGTGCACTTGCTCACATGCATGGTAGACAAGGAAACAGAAGGTGGATACCTTGTCCAAGGGCACCGGGCAGATTAATGGCTGAATCTAAGTGATATTGGTTAATGATAAGTAATAGACGGGGTAGGAAATGCCTGCGTGGGAGTGAAAAATTGTCTTTCAGCCATTTTGCAGTCTCATTATAAAATGTCATCCTTCTATTTTCTGGTTACTTTGTTCTGATGACCTCAGGGACTAGCCCGCCTTGCTAGAGCTAAATCAATTGTGTGCCAGGCAGCAATGTGAAATGGCATTGGGAAGTCTGGGAGGAGGGCTGGGGAGAGGTCAGCTCCCTGTAACTCTTTTGGGGCTGTGTATCTATAGAGTGAACACCAGTCATTTAAAAAATGACGATTTGTTGTACAACCTAATAACAACATGAATGAAGATAAAAATTAAATTTAAAAACACCTACAGTTCTGCCATGACAAATAAAATTGTTTTTTCATATTCTTCATATGAATTACACTTTTGATGCACTTTTGATTATGCCACAGATAACAACTTTGTATTACTCTTTTCACATCTCAAATCATATTTTTGAAAAACATTTTGCAAATTCTGCCTGTCAAGCTGTAGTTTTAATAGCTTCCCAGTCGAGTATCTTGCCTGTTTAATTAAGTATTCCCTCCTTGTTGACCATTTAGGTTATTTCCCAGTTTTCAGTATCATTAAATAGGTGGCCAAGACATCTAGACTATGTGTATGTATTTCCCCTCTTAGTCAACATCATTTGTAAGTCCTCAGAAGGAGATTAACTACCTTAAAAAATCTGAACATTTTTAGTGGGCTTTAATACATGCTGCAAAGTGCTTTCCAGGGTGGTTGGGTAACTAGATTAAGTCAATATACATTACAAAGCATTTTTAGATGCAAGGATTTGTTTAAAAAGTTTTTAAGTCGTCCAAGCCAACTCTAGCTTCTGTCTTGAGAGCCATGGCTGTCAGCCTCATAGAGGATTTGCTCATAAACATCCTTGGTTGCGTGACTGTCATTTTTGTCCAGCCTGGGGAGAATGCTACAAGATGAAAATGGCTGTTTAACCAATTCCATTCCCAGACTTAGTGGTCTCTTAGCTGACCTCCGTAGGTTTCCTCCTGGAGAGGTGCTGTGTAAGGCTTCCTGATTTGTAGGGGTTGAGGGTAGACTTCCACAATTTATATGTTTCTTTGTTCTCTCTCATTCTGGGCATAAAGACCCCTGTTTATTTGAATTGGAATTAGTTCAGTGCTTTCTAGGTCCATCCTGAATTCAATAAACAGCCAACAACTGGCTTACTGGCTGGAGTACCATTCTGATTATTTCTTTCATATAATTAAGTAGTTTTGATCAGACCCTTTCCGTAAAAAACCCAAAAGTTTCTAGAGCATATTTCACCAAACTGCCTCATTGGGAAGATAATGTTAGCAGAAATTGGGAGGCAGGGAGTTTGGGGAGAGAGAATGAACTCAATTTTGTTATTCAGTTGAGGAAGATGAGGATGTCTAATGAAGGTGCTGGGCGTGTAGAAAGTAGACTTGATACGCTGGAAATCTGTGGTAGGAGAAAATGAAATTTGGAAATCACAGAGAGATAGTAGGTGAAGTGCTTGTGTGCCTTAAGAAGAGAAATAAAAAAGAGGCATTAAAGGATAGAGGTTATGAAAGTGAGCTCAGAGGTCAGATGGACATGGGTTAAAAACATGGTTCTCCCTCTTATTCTGTGTCCTTGAGCGTTTAACCTTCAAGCCTCATTTTTCTTATCTACATAATGGGGGTAATAACATCTACCTCACTGTGTGGATGTGAGGATTGAATGAGATAATGCAATTTATTAAGATCGATGAATGTCAGCTATTGTTATTGTTGTAAGACTGATGGCACAACACGTGTAGGTTGTCACAGGAGGAGTCAGCAGAAGACAAAGAATAAATGGTCAAAGAGAAAAAAAAAAAAAAAGAAAACTAGTGATATTCAGGAAGCCAGGGAAAGAGGGACTCTCAGAAAGGAAGAAATGAGCAACAGAGTCAAATCTGAGACAGAAGCCAATGAAAGTCAAGACCAGAAAAGGTTTTTCAATTTGGGGATCGCTAAGTCTCCTATGACTCCCAAGAGAATGTCTTTAGTAGCAAAATTGGGCAGAAATTACTTTGTAGACATTAGTGAGTAGTAGGAAGTATTTCCTAGGACCTTCTGAACTCAAAATAGATCAGATGTATTGCCAAAGACGTGAAACAATTAGCCTTATCGCGGACTTCGATTTTACACGCGCTCTCTCGTCCTACGTGCACCAAAAGCCGAGGACTTCCACGGTCCTATGAAGCAGAGATGTGCTACTGGCTGCAGCCGTCTTGTACGCTGGCTTACATGTCAACCTCTGACTTAGAAGCAGGTATATTTTCAGCTGCTAATAGGAAAACAGGATGACACATCAGTAGGCAGAGATTGGGTTCAGCACATTTACAAAGAGTTGATGGCATTTAGCTGTTAGGTGCCTGCCACACGTGCTCCTCTTGGAGCTCGTTCACCTGCAATTAAAAGGAAAGGATGTCAAGTTAAATCCACCCAATGCCTCCATTGTGGGGGGCCTGTCAAAAGAATTATTCATTGGGAGTAGCTTTCCATCCTGTTTTTCCTCTGGTTTTATTACCTCTCTGGCAGTCACGAAGATGGGTTTCTATTTTTTTTTTTTTGATACAAATTCTCATAGGATAAAATGATTCAACTTTAAATGGAAATAAGAGCTAAAAGCAAATTGCAGGTTTTCCTGAATGACACAGGGCTATGGCAGGCATACCATTTTTTATAATTTCAGAGAATTTGATCTAACCACAAGGAAATAAGAAACCAACCAGAACCATTTCAGTTTTGGAAAAACAATCGAAATCTCTGTCTCTCTGATCTCTATCCTGGGTTCAAAATATTTTAGCCTTTGGGTACCTGTTAGTACTAACATTTGTTATGGCCCCATCTTCGATTGCCCCTGGAGGTGGTTCCTCATTTTGCTGCCACTAACCCAAGACACTGCAGATACTTCTGCTCAGATGCTAAGTCACCTAGAACAAGCTCCGTGAAGTGGTTAGATACTGACAGAACGTATAATTAGTAGCTAGCCTTGTGAAAGGATAAGGGGGCCAGGAACATTTTCTGCATGAGATGACCGGCATTTCGCAAGGAAGTTGTACTTCTTTTAAAATACAGGAAACGGTATCAAGAAATTCTGGGCACAGCTCTCCCCTTGTTGCTGGCAAAGCGTCTGCAGTTGCAGGCTGAGTTCTAGTGTTTATTGGTCCAATGAAAAGCCACCTTGCTAATTTTCTAATCACATGTAGAACTCTCACCTCAAAGCCACCATCATAAAATGATGTACTGGTCAAGCCACAATTTTCTTTCCAGAGAGAGATTTAAGTTTTCATGGTCGGCATCGATGAGTGACTCTTTCAGAGGTTGATTAGGAAGTGAAACAATAGCTCAAAGAAGGACCCAAACACATGTTTATAGAATTCACTGTTATGCGCCAGGTCCTTTTTGGTGTCTTGTGGCAGGATCTCTCCTGACCCTCGATAGAACAAGGAGGCATTGGTTGAAATTGGTACCAGGAACCCCTTCGATAGTCCTGATTCCTGCAGTTTAACTGAGAGAAAGAGGCAGTTTTAATTGAAGCACATGAGACCTTTATTCCCCTCAAAGTGCACACAGACATCCCTTCTCACCCAGTTCAGGGAATCCTTTATAACAATTGATATGATAGGTTGGAATTGGTGGTGCCAGGCTGTGCTAGCTTGCTGACATAAGTATTTGGTCCTCACATTATTTAAAAAAGTTTTAGACTGCTGCCTGTATTTAAAAACTTGGAGATTTCCCACATAAATTTTGATTTGTGCCTTTTGAAAAAGTTGGATGATCTGACAATATGAGGCTTAAGTCCCTTAGGTCACTGATAATTGGAGTTGGGTACCAGTTGTCCCCATTAGATGACCCGAATGCCTTCTGTGGAGCATCAGTATTGGAAATCCTTATTTCCGTAGAACAGATCTCTCTCTATCTCCTTCTAATTCACCTTCTCCCAGTGATCGCATTATCCCATAGCTCATAGCAAACAATGGGAGCCATTAGTATGAGAGAGAAAAGGATAAATGATTCCATTATTATATGTAGGGTTTTGCTCAGAATTTTATCCCTAGGTTCTTGAGATATTAACATGTTTGCCGTAGCCAATCAGCACATTAAATAATTCATCTCTGGATCAAGGTTCTGCTTCTATTATCTTGGCTCCAGGGCTGATACCCAGAGCAGTAATGTCTTATCCAACATTTAGCATCGAAACGTCTATGACAAAGGTAATGTTTAAATCACATTGATCAAGCAAATACTTGGATCACATCTGTATCCTAAGCATAGCAGTCTAACACGTGTCCTGAGACAGAAAGGAATGCAGGATGTCACACAGGGTGCAGACTGAACGGCGGGCGGGTTTGAGACAGCCAAGGATGCCAATGGAGTTTACTATGATTAAACTCCAAGTATTTCCATTTTTAAGCCCTCTTAGTATCATAATTACCATAGTTTCCACTTTCCAGTTTAGGAAGTGCAGGTAACCTGACCTGGAGACCGTGAGCTGGGACAATGCCTGTCCGTGTCTATATCGACATCAAGGTCTATGTCTGTGTTTATGCCTATGCCTATGACTGTGTGTGTGTGTGTGTGACTGTATATGTGTATGTGTATGTCTGTGTCTCCGACTGTGTCTACGTCTCCATGTATACGCCTATGCCTATCTATATAATGTATTTTTTAGCTACTCTTTATGTGGTATAATATGTATGCACACACAATATTTATCTGTTTAAATCACATTGATTGTCAGACTTAAGACTTAAAAGTAGGGTCACCACCAGCAACATTTTCGCCACCTTCAGCATCTGCAGTCTCCCAGTGGCATAATGAGCGTAGGCAATATGATGCCCGGATAACAGCTCAGAGAAGAGAACTTGAGCTGGTTGCCAGAAATGAGCCTGCAAACGGGGCTTTCCCTCTACCCTTGTAAGAGCTGGAAGAGTTATTAAAAAATGTATCACGGGGTCATGTCATGAGACCTTGACACGCACTGGCCCATCGGCATTTTAAATCCCATTGGAATCCGGGCTTGTGTTCAGGCTCTACCATGGGAAACAGGGAGTTCCAGCTTTGTTTACCAAACCCTGAAGTCTAAAAGAATCTAACATCAAAGGAGTGCAGGGTCCTAGCAAGCAGTAAAAGCACCATCTAGGGTAGTTTAGGGGAGGAAAGATACATTGGTTGCAGACTCCTAGCCCTCAAGCTGGATGCCAAGTAGCTCTCACTTCAATTTGTTAGAATGTCTTTTTACAATAAGCCTTTCTGTCACCTAGGACATCAGACTCTGTCCGTGAAGAGGACTGTTTTCGTCAAAGGACAGAGCGTGAGTATTGACACTGCCTTTATCAGCAGTATAACTCTGGGCCATTGCCTTAACCTCTTTCACACTGAGTTTTCTTATCTACAAAATGAAGGTGATAAGCACACTCTGTAAGGCATGTAATTATGGTACCTCCTTGATAGGATTATTGCCATATTTAAATAAGGCAAAGCATATAAAGCAATTAGTACTGGGCTTTTCACACGTAAGAATTTATTAATTTTAGTTACTACCCTTTTTTGTTTACCCTAAGGATGGAAGAAAAGGACTGACTCCTAGATGGTACACCCAGGACTGCCCCTGCTGACTTTGACATCTTTCCTCTCTCAGTACCTCCCGGAGATACAACCCTAGGGTCTCCTCAGGGTAGGAGTCATGAGGTAGGACACCAGCATGGCCACTCTGTGGGCTAGGAGGAGCCATTATCACTGCATCTGCCACCATCCACATCCTCACCTTGGAGGATTCAGGGCCATAGCCTCTTTTGGGTCCAGGGATCAAATCTGTGTTCTTTTTTGTCCCATGTACTGCAAGTAAATTTGCTTCTGCTTTAGAAGCCTCGGTGTGGATAATTAATTTCACTTGTCCTCTTGGGAGCATAAGAGAGATGAGGGAATGAACTGGTTCATGCTGCAGTGCACAATCCTTCCTATGAGCTTGGCTCTCCATTTAAGACTTTGAGTTTGGTAGCCCATTACCATGGTACCTTAAACTTGCTTACAAACAGATGACCACATGGTGGTTTCATGGGTGTAAACAGCTACCAAAATTCATCAAATTGTACCATGCTACTTCCTCCCTTCTTCCCTCCTTCCCGTCTCCCTCCCTTCCTTCCACCTGGTGCATATTAAAGTTAGAAAGGCAGGAACTCAACGTAAGTATTACGTCAACCAAGCTTATTCCCCTGTAGGATACAGGAAAGTATTTCTCATCTCTGCCAACTTCAGTTGGTCTTAGCAATACTAATAAGGTACTTTTATTTTGTTTTAAAGAGGCTTTTAGAAGCATCCCTGTCCGTCCATTCTCTTCACTAATTCCCCACTTTAGTGAGGCCAGAAACTTTACCCACTGGTCTCCTCGCACTTCCTGAATGTGGGAGAGAAGCGGTGATGCGTTTGGACTTACACGGCAACACACATGTTATCTAGGTGATTGAGAATGTTCGGTATGAAGACTGAGGAATAAACGTACTCTCTCATGGACCTACTAGGGATCTCCTAAAATACGTTTCATGCAGGTATAAGAATTCTTAGCTTTTAAAAGAAAAAAATTAGCCGACTCTGCCTCCTGCTTCTAAATGGTTTCTAGAAGGGTTGGATGTCCGTTAATTAAGAAAAACACTGGTTTACTTCGTCAAGATCATTGACGGGTCTGTTTCCCAGCAGGAGACATTTCCTTCCTCCCTACCCCTTTCCTTTTATTTATATTGAAGCTTTGATCAATTTGGGGAGTGTGGGAGTAGAAGGAAGACATCTGGCAAATGTCATTTTCCAGCAAAGGTTGAGAATTTTATCTGAGGAATCCTCCTAGCCTGGTTTTGAACCACTTGCATCGTCTCTCCAGGAGTGGGCGTTCTCAAGAGGATGGAGCCAGATGTGAACACTTTGGTCCATACTTTATTCCTTCATGGGCGCTCCTTGCATCTTCAATCCAGGCACAATTTAAGAAATTCTTGCAGTCAGGGTGAGCCAGTGACTTGAGGAAACGAGTCTCCAAATCCTTGCTTGGGTCCTGCTCATTTAAGACTAACATTTTTAGGTTTAGGAACTGACTCTAAGACACCATATTATTTTTTAGGAAACGATTATCTCTTGCTCAAATCTAACTTCCAAGGAATTGGATTAATGGGACAATTTATGAAAATAAACTTCTTCATGGAGCTGGGAAGGAGGGAGTTGGGAGGAAAATAGATTAAGACAGATGAAGAATATGAGAATTCTTAGAAAGCAAGATGGACATTTCCAGTTGGGACTTGCAGTGTGCCCTCGGCTTGGCTGTGTTAGCTTTTAAGCCATATTGTTGTACAAGAGATACAGGAAAGATATTAAAAGTGGTTTCACTCATTGTGTTTACAAAAGAGATGGGAATGTGGGTCCTCACCGAATATTACTTAGAAAATACGATGTGAACGTCAAAAGGTTGGAGTCTGAAAGAAATTAGGTGGAGTCAAAGCAGCACATTTTAGCTAGAAAAATGTAGTGGATATAGAAAATTTGTATGCTGGATATGAGTGTTTTCTTCTTTTAGATTATAGTACTTTCTGTCATGAGCTATATCAGAACTATTCTGGTGAACTGTGTGACAAGCTGGGGAACATTTGATAAATTACCCATAATCAGGATTGTGATTTTGTGTGTCACGTTCTCAGCCCCGCTGCTTACTCCGGGCACTGCCGTGGTGACCCGTCCTCGCAGAATTTTGACTGGTTTCCTCTAGGAACAACCTGATAGTGTCTTGCCTTGTACTCTAGCTGCATAACTCTTTCTTCCTTCCCTGTAGATCAGTTGATATCAAGGAGACCTTCTGCTCGGTGTTCACATACATGCTACATGAAATGTGGCTGAGTCCATGCCTGGAGGGTCACCCATGAACAACGGAGGACGGAAACCCATGGATAAATGCTTCCCTCCTTTGTATCCCAGGTAGACAGTTCTGGAGTGTATTTCATAAATGTTTCCAGAAAATTCTAGAGAATGGAGCACCAACTACCTGTAATGGTGGGCAGCTCCATAACACATCCTTGGATTTGCTTTCTGTGGATTCTGAAGGTGTTAGCCCATAACCCTGGGTGCTCTGACAGAAGCCACGATAGGATGTAATAGAGGAAGAGAGGACAGAGCAGTCATTTCTTTAATTACAAATCAAAAAATGGCTTCATAGATAAGGCAATGCCTATAGTTGCCAGTGTTACAAATAGAATTGATAAAGGAGTCTGTGGGAAAGTGAGGTTCTTTCTGACAGAGTCTACAGTGTGAGTACAGCCATGGAGCCTTGTCGTAGCTCAACCTTCAGAGTTAATGGTGAGTACTTCTGGGTTCACGGCGCACAGATGGAGCAATGTGGGAGGGGCCGGCAGAAGCCCCACCCATCTGTGCTCATGTTTGTAGAATTAGTTTATTTCTAGTGCTGCACTGTAAGCCCTCTGTGTGCAGGACTTGCATTTTACATCCATTCTGACTTTATAGCACAGAGTCCAGGGGAGGAGGTGGCTCATCCAAAGCCATCAAAATCAAGTTGCTTGTCAGTCAACATTAAAAGGAACCCATTCACTTGGGGGACACCAAGGAAAGGGGCTAGGAATGTCGATACGAGTCATTTGGTTCAAACTTAAAAATACAAAAAAATGAGGATAATATAACAAATATTGTCTAATTATTTTTAATGAACATTTGAAGACGTTTGCTTTAAAATGGAGTGCATAGTAAAACAGTGAGAGAATTAGCTAAAAAGAATGGAATCCATTTTAATAAACTGCACATTTTGAAATCGGCTAAACTTAGACTACGATCAATTCATGTCAGTTAGTACTTAGACATAGATCAATTCAGGCATCATTCAATCTGCTTTCATTCTAGAAGGCGTATGAATGCACTGAAGTCCTTTCATGGGCCAGAATGCCCAAAACAATGCTCTCACTAGGTTATGAATGAAAAGCTGTCAGATGGCTGAGAAATATCTAGGTAGACCAGAACCCCCTTTCCATCCTAATAATTTATCATCCCCCGCTTATATATTTCATATTGATACTTCCTGGTCTTCAGTGAATGAAACTTTTTTTTTTTAAAGTCAACACTGATTTACTAATTACAGCATATCCTGGGCTGTTTTTATGCAACTACACAAAGCTTGTAGGTAAGTTCAGTGATGGGTCTGACTTTACTACAGACCTGACCAAACACATGCCTTTAGGGTCAGCTATCTTTACTCCTTTTGATCATGCCACAGAATTGTCTACAGCAGAGCGGAGACTTCTTGAATGCCAATAATTTGCAAACACCGTGACTATCTTCTGCAAAATACCTCTGCAGTTGTCAGAGGGATGGGTTTATAGACTCCTGAATGGCTTTCCTCTCTCTGTTGCCTAAATTTAGGTAGAGGAAATGGGCTTTCTGGGATGGGTACAGCCTGTTGCTTAACATTCTCTTTCTCTCTGCTTCTTTCTTGCCTTCCTCAATTATGGATTTTTCCTCACCTGCTAAAGCAGAGTTTAAGAACTCCTCACATAGTTAGAGATTGCTGTGTTACCATTTCAAACTCATACATGTTGGAAATCACACTCCTTCCAAATCTGGATTTATTATATTTGCAATTATTGGATGATTGAGGGTATAATGTGCATATAGCACTGACATTTGTTAATCACTTATGAGAGTGAAATGAAGTAAAATAAAGCATGAGAAAATCACTTGGAAAAAGAAGCAGCAAAACCAAGCAAGAGTTTTAATGACAATAATGATCACTGATACCAGATGGGTTTAAATACATATTTAAAATCACTTATTCATGGATTTTTGGTGGGCCCACTATCCAGGTAGTATTTGTAATATTTCCATTCTGAAGTCTCAAATGTTTCAATGTTAACAGGAAGAGTGAAAATAGTGGCTATTATCATCATCGTCATGGTAGTTTAATGAATCTGTAAGACGTACAAGAGAGTCTTCTGCAATTAGAAAAGTGGTAATTTGAAGCCAGGAACCTCAGTGTTGACAGCCCTGCCTCTTTGACAATGCACAGAACTTGTGTAATGGTTATTTACTTGTCCTCTTTTGAACCGGCAGGTTTAGAGATGATGGTATATAAATACCCCTGCTCTTGCCTTACTTTGAAGGCTTTAATAGAACACAAAAAACAGCTGACACAGGAAAATGAGGAATAAGAAGGAAACAGAGAAGGCAACAGACGTGAAAGCAACAACTTCTTTGCCTACAGATGACTTCCTGTGTCATCTCCCCAACAGGGATTCCAGGGCAAATAGACCCCACTTGTCAGAAAACTGGAGACGTATCCTTGCATTTCTGTGTGACTCACAAAGATGGAGGGTTAGAGCAGAAAGATTTTTGGAGACAAACGCCCTGAGTTCAAATCCTGGCTCCACCAGTGACTTCTGGTTGACTCTTTAAACCGTTTATTTCTTGAGTCACTGGACCCCTGGCTCCTCTGGTTCCTCTTTCTCCTCCGAATTTACTACGGCTTTCAGGGTTTGCTTTGCTGGTAGCCAGGACTCCATGGCAGGTCATTTCAGCCATTCTTCTCAACACCCCCAGCCTCTGTACCTGCCTGACCTACTGTATTCAGCCTGCAGACAGAGGTCCATCTGAATACACACTTTCTCAGTCCTGGGATGCTCACTGCAGCCGGAAGGAGGAATCCCCGCACACTGCCTGCCCTGTTGCAGAACTTGCCTCTCAGCCGGGTTCCCAGGACCACCTGAAAATTCATCTTGATGCCTCAGTGATTTCCTGTTCCCATTGCCCACAGTGGGTTGCTCTCCCAAGTGCTCACCACTCTTCTGAATTTCCAGGTCCCGCTGTTTCATGTTCGGTCGATCGTCTTGCCTCCGATTGCTTAGAGAGGATGGTGTTCTCAGGCAGAAGCTCTTTAGTCTTCTGTGAAGAGCATGAAAAGTCACACCTGAACCACCTCGTCGTCTTCCCTCCTGCCTCAGAGGGAGAGGTGGGCTCAGCCCTTCTGCGTTCTTGATAACATCTCCTTTTTTCTTTTTTCCTCCAGAATAATGGTCCTTATCCTTCTCCCTCCCACGTCCCCACCGTCTCTTTTTCAATTGGCATTTCCTTCACAGCCTAAAACGTCTTCAAAGAAAGAATGCCTTCATCAACTCCACACTCCACTTTAACTTCTGTCCCATTACTCTCCCTTCTTGCTCAGCAGAGTTGATTCCCAACTCAAACGTCACGGTTTCAAATGTCTATTGGTGCCCAGAGGGGTAATAATGACAGTGAGTGATGAGGGTGGAAGGTAGGGTCATTGTGGGCCCATTTTTGTCAGAAATAGACACTCTATTCTGCCCTTTGCTGTCATTTGGGAATGGGGGTCCAGTTTGTCCAAAACATCTGATTTTTTTTCTAAGAAAATCCAGAAATCTGGATTTCTATTAGAAATTTATCAGTGTTTAAAACACTGTACAGTCTAATCAGGGAAAAAAATTGAAACTATGTATGGTGTTGGGCATTAACTAGACTTACTGTGGGGATCATTTTGCAATGTATATAAATATTGAATCCTTATATCAGACACCTGAAACTAATATAATGTTATGTGTCACTTATACCTCAATTAGAAAAAAAGAATAAAGGATGAAAATTGTTTTAACAATTAAAAAAAAAAAACACTGTACAGTCTTAATAAAGTACATAGGTGAGCTGAATTTGGATTTCTGACCCCAGTTTTAAATTCTTGGCCTACACTGCCTTGATTTCTCATCTCAATTTATCAACCTACTACAGTCAGTTTCCTGTCTTTACCAGTCCTTGGAAACTGCTTAGGACTAGCACTTCTCAAAGGTTAATGTGCCCATGAATTTTCTGGGAATTCTGGTAGAATATGAGAATGAATTCTGATTCAGTAAGATCTGGGGAAAGGCCTGAGTTTTGCCTTTCTAGCAAACTCCCATGTCATGCTGCTGGTCCCTGGACCACACTTTGAGAAGCAAGGCTTCAGAGCACCTGCTCATCTTTAGAGATTTATCCCGAGATAAACCATTAAGCCTCTCCCCTCCTCCACCATTACTGGACTTGACACTCTCTATTTCAGGGCACTTCCTGTATCCTCACCCAACCTCCATAAAGGTGACTGTAATTCTTCATTTCATTTACGTGTTTATCTGCCTGCCTATTGGTCTATAAGCTCCTTCGTGGCAAGGCCCAGGTCTCGCTTACACCTGTTTTTCCGAAGCACTCCTGCAGTCAGTGCCCGGAAGACAGTAAGTACTTAACAATCTGTACATCTGCTCTCATCTCCTGTCAGGCATTCTCTAGGAGTGTGTGTGCAAGTGTTTCTTCTCTCAGGAGTTAGGTTGCAAGGGGAAGGTTTATTATTATTATTATTGTTATTGTTGTTGTTGTTATTATTATATTTATTGAAGTATAGTCAGCTACAATGTGTCAGTTTCTGGTGCACAGCATAATGTCCCAGTCATGCATATACATACATAATTAGTTTTCATATTCTTTTTTATTAAAGGTTGCTACAAGACATTGAATATAGTTCCCTGTGCTCTACAGTAGAAACTTCTGTTTATCTATTTTATATATAGTAGTTTGTATCTGCAAATCTTGAACTCCCAGTTTATCCCTTTCCCCCTCTTTCTCCCTGGGTAACCATAAGTGTTTATTATGTCTGCAAGTCTGTTTCTGTTTTATAGATGAGTTCATTAGTGTCCTCTTCTTTTTTTTTTTTCTAAAGATTCCACATATGAGTGATATCATATGGTATTTTTCTTTCTCTTTCTGGCCTACTTCACTTAGAATGATGATCTCCAGGTCCATCTATGTTGCTGCAAATGGCATTATTTTATTCTTTTTAATGGCTGAGTAGTATTCCATTGTATAAATATACCACAGCTTCTTTATCCGGTCACATGTCAGTGAACATTTAGGTTGTTTCCATGTCTTGGCTATTGTAAATAGTGCTGCTGTGAACATTGGGGTGCATGTGTCTTTTTGAATTAGAGTTCCCTCTGGATATATACCCAGAAGTGGGATTGCAGGTTCATATGGTAGGTCTATTTTTAGTTTTTTGAGGAACCTCCACACTGTTTTCCATAATGGCTGCACCAAACTGCATTACCCCCAGCAGTGTAGGAGAGTGGGTTTATTACATTGAAGGCAAAAGTCTTCACAGAAACTTCTGCCTTGCGATGAGTCCCCAAAGAAGGATTCAGTCCCTTATTCTGATAGATTTTTTTTTCCTGCCTCATGTTCAAATTGGCCTCATAATGTCATCTTTTCATTTTGTGTTGCCAGTTTGGAAGAAAAAACCCCCAAATTCCTTTAGTTTTTATCTTTCGAGTGTTTCCCACACTTCCCTTCACCCCTAGGAGAGACCCCTGGAAGCCGTGTGTGCTCTCCTAGTGTGGCTTGGTCAGTATCTCCCAGGGGTTTTCTGCTTTGAAGGCAGCCTGCCCGATGTCTGAGGGGACCTGATCTCCTTTAGAGGAAGAGAGCACAGGGCCTGGAGGAGAGCAGTGCAGGGTAAGGAGTGTGAGTTTTGCCGCATTCACAGGCATTTTTCTTTCAGTGGTAACAGTCTTAAGAATAACTCTTTTCTCCCAAGTGGTTTAATACAGTGCAGTGAGGTTCAAAGGACTGCATTCTTTAACCTGGCCTCAGTCTGACTCATCACACCCATCAATCAATCAATCATTGAGCGTTTATGAATAACCGAGCATGTGTCAAACACTGTGTTAAGTACCCAAAATGGTAAGCTATGTCTTTCCTTAACTTCCTGCTTACAAAATGTAGATACAGCATCTTAAGGAAATCAGCACTGATCTAAGGAAAGGAGATTGATATTTTTTGAGGCTTTAATTTGGCTATTCAAGGAGCTTTATAGACTTTATATTTATTTAGTGGAAACTCTAAAACACCAGCACATAGGTGTCGTTAGCCCCATTCTACAGCTGAAGAAATTGCAAAACTCAAAGAAGTCAAATGATTTGTTCAAGATGCCAAATTAGTAAGTAGTCCAGCCAGAATTTCAACACAGTTCTGACTGTCCCCAGAATTTGCAGACTTTGCATCACAACCCCTGGCAGGATCCTAATAAAATTTGACAAGGAAAATTGTTAAGTCTTTCATAACTTTCAGCTTCTTTCCGTGTTTGGTTTCCAGAGGAATCTGGGCTTAAAAATGTGAACTAGGCTCCTGCTGTTGGGAGGATTGAATTGCTTACTCCGGTGGCAGAGACAGAGGAGAAAAAGGTTGTTAAAAATAGAACGAAGCTGAGAGATTCCGATCTTTGAAGATCGCATAGGATTCTTGCCTGGTGCTGCACAAATCTTTGTCTGCATCAGAATCAGCTTAGAGGGCTTATTAAAATACAGCTTCCTCAGCGCCACCCCCAGAGGTTATGAATTGGTAGGTCTGGTGGGCCCCCAAATGTGCGTTTCCAACAAGCTCCTGGGAGAGGCTGGGACTGCCAACTGGTGGACCCCATTTTGCGTAGCACTGGTTTTTAAAATGGACATTCACTTATGTACTTCATCAGTCCACAAATACTTTTTGAGGTTTCACTATGTGTCAGATACTGTGCTGGATAGTGAGCTGTAGTGCCCACTCTGGACAACGTCTTATCATTGATTACTAACGTAATGTCTAATTTCCCGGGAATCCAGTGATCTAATTCATACTTTCAGAGATGACATACCAGCATTTTAAACTATGTCTGAATTTTTTTTTCTCCTTTTCTGAGTAAAGTAGATGTGAAATTGTTTTATCATTGGGCAAAACATTTTTAAGGATTTTGATATGAAGTTACCAAACTATTTTCCAGAAAGGGTTGACCCATTTGCTACCGAGCCACACTGGAAGAGAATGGCTATTTTAATAAGCCTGCATCACCACAGGGCATTGTAATTTCCATTTAGATGTTTGTCTCTTCCTAATTGATTTTTTGTATCTGTTACCTATCAATGACACGGGTCCTTTAAAAAGCTTAATTTTTAAAAACTATATATATTTAAGTTTGTGCCAAGTGACCTTGAAAAAAATTGCTTTGTGACTTCCTGGATCACAAAGCAAAGAAAGAGTGGCAGGAATAATTCACCTTCTTTGATAAACACGTTATGAAATGATTTTTAAGACATGAACTCTGCTAGAACGTACTAGCAAACACTAAATCAGCTTCCGTGGTCTTTCTGACACTTGGGTTGCTTGCTTCTCTGGTACCTGCAGTGCTTTGAACGGAAGATGTAAAACACAAGGAAGGATGGAATACGAACGGGATCTTGCTGACAAATCCAAACACGAGAAGGGTTCCTTTCTGCTCGTCCTCAGTGATGCAAGCAAACTGAAAGGGACAGCAGGCAATGACACTAATACATCATCGAGCTGTTTTGTATTCATAACTTCTCAAAGATAGCACCGTTCTTTAATGCGGTATTGATTCAGCCAAGAAACGTTACTCTATTACTTTCTTGAGCTGTTGAATTAGGTTAAAGGACACCATTAGGGTTTTTAACTGGAGATGAAGAATTTTTATAGACTAGGAGCCCTTAAAATTTTCCAAAGGTTGTTGGCCAGAATGTTGACCCTTGGTGGGTTTATCACAAATCGGGGACACGGCTGGGTTCGCTATTAGGTACAGTGGTGTTTTAGGCAGTAACATAATAGGGGGAGAAATACTTGGGGGGTTGGGAGCCTGTTGGTAACCCCAGAATTAAAGAAGAAGACATACGCCAATTCTGTCCACCCATGAATTTGACTCATTGTCTTATAGCCACGACACGTGCCGGACGAGGTGAGCTGCAGAGCTTGGCACCCAGGCCGTCTTTAAAGTCTGGGGAACGGGGATTGTGACTTCTTTTTCCACCAAGGCTTAATTTTTCTGAATCTCCTTCTTGGAAGTGTCTGAGATGGAAGAGAAATCTAAACTAATATGATAAGGGCTGCTCAGATGAAAATTGTGCTGGTTTTGGGGTGGGGGGCTGGACAATGCACAGAATGATGGCAAATATTTATACTGAGTTTTCAGCAAAATGATCTTTCCTATAACGGGATTTGACCAGTTTATAGATAGAATCATTCCATGCATGTCATTTCTTGATGGCTAACCCACATTTTTGGGTACTTTCCCTTTGCTGATCACCAATATTAGGGATCATCTGTATGTAGACTGAACCCCTATTCTTTCTAGGGGAAATCTCCCCCTCAACCTGAAGATGGTTTGCCTGTATTTGCTCTTAAAAAACCAAGTACTTCTTCTTTATGGGGAAACAATTTCCAAAGACTCAGGAAGCTTGTTCCTGCCACACTTTGTGGCTGCAGAATGCCTCGTGATGCTTGTAAGTTACTTTCACAGCCTGACCCCCCCAGCACTCCCTGTGGGCTGCAAACTCTCTTCTCGTTCCTCTCCCTTCTCCAGCGTTGCCCTGTCTCCCATACTGATAGGACAGTGGAGTGTAAATTTTGTTCTGGAACTATTTTCTGCAAATAAGGATGGTTATGATAGGACGCCTCACCATGTGACCACTTCTCAGTATCTTCAGGAGGACTCTGCTTCACCAGAACATGTCTTCTTGATGTTTTCATTGAGAGCAGCATTTCTCGGTGTTACATTTTTAAAAGAGGCACCTCAGAGAGAAGTTATTCATCAACATTTTATTAGATATTGGTACCTTCAAAGAAATCAGTTTTCAAAGCCTTTTTCTGCAGAGAATTTTGGAGGGCTGAGAAGAAACTTCAAGGTGCCGTGACTTGAGCTGGGAGGGGAGGGAGGAGGTGGGGGTGGCAATGGTGGTGGAGGACAATATATACTGTGATACTTGGAGAAAGTTGTAGGGCTTGGACACAAACTTCATGTGGTTTAATTTTTCACGAAGATAATTCCCAGAGGGCATAGTGCAGAGTAACAGAAACGCCCGAGGTGGTGGGTTAGCTGTCTCAATTGTTAGTTCTTGCTCTGCTTTCTGTGATGCAGGAGGCAAGTCCTTGGAGCCCTGTCTCAGTTTCCTCATCTGATAAACTGAGGAATTTGTTTACACGTCTAGCTCTTCCTTGTGCTTCAAGGACTGTCTTTTCTCCCTGCAGGCTGTTTCCAAATGTGATTTTCTGGAATGAATTCAACTGTGGCATTTTTCCTCACTAGAACCTTCAGTAGGTGTCTGTTGCCTGGAGATCAGTTTCCAGACCCTCAAACAAACATTTAGGACCCCCCACCAACCCCAACTACTGATCCCGTTGCTGGCTTGGCCTCAGTTTCCAGACATATCTACTGGAAGCGCACAGAAACCTGCGATCACAGTACCAGCTCAGGGGGCCTGCTGTGTGTCCCATTGGGAAGCCTGTGTTTTCCAGCCCTCACGTGGTTCCCTAGAGCACCCTGGCCCAGAGTGCCTCCTCCCTGTCTGCCTGGCTGACTCCCTGCCCCTGCCCTTGAGGGTCCCATCCCCGCTCCTCTCAGCTGATCACTGCACCTTGTCATGACCCCCTCCCAAATCTGACGGGATTCCACAATCCCATGTTCAACAGCACAGCGTGTGCTGTACGTGGAGAGTCTGTCTGTCCTAGGTTGGTCTTAACTCCTCATATAGGCTCTAGGTGCCTTAGGACAAGGGGGACCGTTCGTAGTTCAGTATAATTCCTTGCTTACTTCACAGCTGGTAGATAATAACACTATTTATGGCTCCCTAATGCTAGGAGGATGCTATTTTTTTCCCTTTTTTTGGAGGAGTGGTAATTAGGTTTATTTGTTCATTTATCCAATTATTTATTTATTTTGGGGGGGAGGTAATAGGGCTTATTTATGTATTAATTTTTTTTTTAAATGGAGGTACTGGGGATTGAACCAGGACCTCGTGCATGCTAAACACACACTCTACCCCTGAGCTATACCCTTCCTGCCAATGGTTGAAAATATTGAACCAACCTAGATTTCATAAGCCCCAAATCATGTTTTAAAGGAAGTTCCCCTTGCACATGAATAAGGGAAATCCTCACGGCTGCTGGGGACCCAGGCTAAAGCAGAGAAGGCCGATTCAGAGTGAATGAGGCCCCACTGAGGATGACACAAGGGGAAAAGAGACTGAGGTCCCATCTTCCCTTCTGAAATTCGATGTTGTTGGAACTCTCTGATCCACCATGGTAATCCTCTGTGAGGTCTGTGGGCAGGAAAAGAGTGTCAGAGTGCTAATAATTTTTCTTGCTTTATTACTCTATCTTCATCCAATAGATATTGATGTGTAGTGCTGTCACTGTCCTATTGCAAAAGTTCCCTGACTTCCACGGTCCTTTTCTCTTTAATTCACAATTCATTTAGTAGTGACTTAAAAAATCTCCAAGTTTTAATTTGACAACCTTTTAATTGTTAATTTCTAATGTAATCACGACAAATTATATGATTTAAATGGTATCATTTTCCTAAAACGTATTTTCAGAATTCCGCTGAGACCTAGGAAATGGATAATTTTGTAATTGTTCCATGGGTACTTATGTGTACTTGAAAAGAGTATATTTTCTTGGTATATGTGTGTGTGTATAAGTAAACACATACACACACACACAACTCTGAGGTTGGTGAATTTGGTGATTTGTTGTTCAATCTTCAACAAGCTATTTTTTAAAAAGCTTGAACTATCAGTTTCTGACTGACCTGTGTTTTCTCCCCAAATAATTTGGATATGTCAATTTTCTTTGCAATTATGTCAGTTTAAAAAAAGTATATTTCAAATTCTGGTGTTTGTATTAATTGATTGTCTTCTTGATGTATCATTCTTGTTATTATGTAATGTTCCACCTACATCCCTATGAATCATTTTTCCTTAAATTCTATTTTGTTTGCTCTTATTGTTGTCACTTCAGCTTCCTTTTGGTTATTATTTGCAAGAAATATCTTTCTATCCTTTATTTTCAAGTTTTCTGTGTCTTATTGTCAAAACAGCATGAAGCTGGGTTAAAAAATTCAACCTGATAATATCTGCATGTCTATAGATCCATTATTAGCTTTATATTTATTTTAATAATAATAATAATTTTTTGGGGGGGGTTCTGCTCAAGTTCTTTTCTTTTTGTTGGCTCATCCATTTCTGCTTTTGGTTGAATTAAAGACATTTTCCCTATTTTTATATTTCTTTTTATTCTCTGCTAGTTTGGAAGCTCTGTAATTTGTTTCTATTCTACTAGTAATTGCTCTTAAATTTATAACGTACATACTGAACTATATATAGGATGTGTGTGTGCATTTATATGTGTTTATATAGACATATTTGCTTATTTTATGAAATATATGTTTATAGCTTCTTCCTGAATATACAAAAAAGACTTTCATTATTTATTTTATACCCTTTCCCTTTTTATTTTTGTTGACCAGTACCTTATTATAACTAAAAAAAAAAACCCTCAGAAATATTAGCTATCATTTTTTATAGTTAATAATTCAGTTTAATAACACACTTTGTTGATTTCTGTGTCCATCATTTAATGTTGCCTTGATCAACTTCCTTAGTTGTCACTCTAGTCATGCCTCATAGAATCGGCTGCTTGAATTTTCTTCTCAGTGGTCATAGTGGAGTTTTCATAGATCCAGTCACCATGATCTTTTACTTGGGTTTGAACTTGTTGATAGCTTTTTGATTTTTTTTTTCCTTGAGGTGTTTTGTCTATTACTGCTGTGTGCTTGGAATAAAATGTTTTTTTGCATTAACATGTGAATGTTCTGTGTCATCTTGAGCAGAATCCACCGCCGTCTAATTTGAATATGTTTGCTTGGTACTGCTAACTCTGCTTAGAGAGCAGTAAAACAGCAAGTTAGCAAATCTAAGACACGTTAAAAAGGGGGCCAAACTTACTTCTTAATTCCCTCCTTTGTTTGTCAACTCAAAGAACTTGACCGTGAGTTGGGGACCATCCCATTGAAAGGAAGATGTGAATGGCCTGATTTGTCAGCCCTGAAGTGGATCATCCCATTAACAGGGACAGTTTCTCTTTCTTTCTTTCTTTTCCTTCTAGACTTTGCTTCTCCCTACTGCTGCTTTCCTTATTTAAGGCTAGATACGACCATTTTGAATAATCAGAACCACTATATTAATGGGATTTTTCTACTTCGGTTACAATGAAAGCAATCAAGGATAAGCTTGATTGAAGATCTCACATAATTAATCACTTCTTTTCTTTATTGTTATCTCTTTTTAAAAGTGTTTTGTAAAATGATCATCTATATTAATGGAACATCTTTCAAAAGAGAGGACGTGAAAGAATGTCAATTGATATTCTAATACTAAATATCATGAAACATTTCACTATCTTATTCGGGAACCATCTGAAACTATTGAAACTCATCTTTCAATTCACACTTTTCTGGGGCTGTCATTATCTGCTGCCATATATAATAAAGAAATATACTCATCCTAACGGCTGCCAACTTCCATTTCAGCATCAGCAAATTTGATCACAATCCCAGTGAAGGATTGTGATAAGAACACAGTTTGATCTTGCTTTATGAATTATGTGTGCTCTATATAATGAGGTAGAAAATGAATATTTGTATACTTAATCATGATGTTAATCTCTATTATAACTTCAGAGAAGTGTGCCTAAAAAATGGGGTCCAACACTAATAAAACCCCACCCTCAAGAATCTGAATAACCAGGTTCAGGAGCAAGATATATTTGTCAAAGTGTCACCTAAGAGCATTTATTTCTCCTTTCAACACCTATAGGAAGCTTGGTCAGATGGTTAAACTGGCTTATAAACTTTGCTCATTTGCTTATTTAAAAATACTCAGGAGGCCAATGCCTTATCTATGAGTGAATGAATTAACTCAGATAATGGGGAAGGGGCTCTGGTTGGCTGTGGGATGATACCAGTTGTGCAAGAGGAAGTCGCTGGTTTCAGGCAGAACCCGTGTGTTGAGCTGCAGTGTCTAACAGCCTTGGGGACAGGCAGGGGAGAAGTAGCTCCCATCATCTTACAGCTCAGGGAAGAAACACTCTTTCCCCTGCCTCTGATGATAAACTCAGTTATGCATGTACACTGCGGACTGCATTTCCTCAGCGTTGGTCGCACCTGTAAGACATTATGGAGCTAAGAATTAGAACGTGAACTTGGCTTATGGAATCATCATAGACAAGAAAGATGCCGTTTTGCTGCAATGGTCAGTTCATGCTGGAAACTTCCTTTCTTGTGTCTCTTTCTCCATTGATTTGACTATTGGCTTCGTTCTCTGCTCTGCTGCTCTGTGTGGAGTTATCCAGGTCTCTGTCTCTCCGCACCTTTGTCTGGTATTCCTCTTAGCTGGATCTTGGACTCAGGTTGTTATTTACTCAATCTTTTCCCGGGTGTATTTTGCACACTTCTGCCTTCACATCTTCTTTATTCTCACATTTCATCTCCTTTTGAACAAACACTGGCGATGCATGGGGGCTCACGATAGAAGAAAAGGGACGTGACATCTTCATGAAGTTCTAAGTAATGACCCCATCAGCTGTTGTCCTGTAAGTGCTCTGGCCCTTTTTTAGCATCAGAATAAACACTTAGTGTCTTTAAGGTTAAATTTGTGTCATATTTTATATAATGCCCTTAATAGTTGCTTTTTGTATTTTGGATTGCCATCCGTCTGCCCTTCGTTTTTAAAGATGCTGCCCTGTTTTTTCCCTGAATCTTATTATGTGTGTGTGTGTTGGTGTGTGTGTCTGTGTGCCTGATATAAAGTTCCAGCAATGTGTTTCCATGAATTATGCAGGTATAGAGTTATCAAATAAAACCTTGGTGAGCAGTGAAGGGGACTATAGAAGAACTGCTCTCTCCAGTATTTGTGAGATACAAGTGTCATGTTTAATTCAAAAGACAGGACACAGAGACATGTGTGAGGATGTTTATGGAAGCATTGATTATGATAGAAAACATCTGTAAAGAATCTCAAATGTTTATGGCTAAGAGATTGGTTTCATAAATATGGTATGTCTGTATGATGTAATACATTGAAATGATAACATACATCTCTACTACTAATGTGGAAAAATACCCACTATATATTATTAAGGGAATAAACAATTGCATGCAACATCTACTATGATCCTGTTTTCATATAAAAATATATATATATATAAACACAAAGGCATATGTATATATAAAGGGAAAAATGTCTGAAAGATTACACTCCTCCTTGAGCATTTAATAGTCATAATCCTGAGTTTAGTGGTATTAGAGAGTGTCTTCACATGAATATTACTTTTTATGAAATCAGTTACTACTTTTAGTAATAGAAATAGTAAAGATATATAAATATATGATATTTGTCAATAGAAAAGTATATTTATATAAAGTAAATAAAATATTCTGTGAGTTAAGTCAGAATTTCAATTACCTGCTAGAAACCCTGCTTTTTTATTCTGTTTCCAGTTGCAAGCTGTAAGCTTGCCCTGTGGTTTGAGAAGGGACAAACTGGGGAGTGTGTTTAGCCAATTTTACTCAACTCAATCCTTAGCTTGTGCAAGGAAAGAGATTCATGTGTTTTAAAAATTGTGCTTGGCTCTGGGAAATACTCTAGTGGCAAAATTGAGTTTCATTACTTATTTCTCCTGTACTGTGATCTCTGTGTACTTAAGAGTTACTTAGGCTGTGGTTTTGCTTTATGTATTTATTAATATCATGTTGATTCACACTCACAAAAGTAGGTTACTGGAGGAAGGCTCTCCGGTGTCACCATAACTCACTCTTCCTTGAGCCTAACTATAATACCTTTTCAATACAGTATATTGAATCATGTCTCAGGAGAGGAGTCTCTCTCTGATTCATACACAGATCCATTTCTCTTGTCGCTCAAATACTGAAATATCTATTGCTCCATTTCAGGTTTTATTAATCTTTTTTAAAAACTCCATTTCAGTGGCATTCTCCGCTACATGCACCTATAAATGGTGTCGGATGCTTTATGCTCTTGGGAGGCATCTTTGACAAGGTTAGAAACCTTGAAAGGAATGCAGGAGGGAGCCGTCAGGTGGGGAAGAAGGAAAAGAGACACAAAGCCACACTGATGTGCGATGCTTTTTTCCTGACTATATTATATTAATTTTTCACTTTCACGGACTTATAAGACTTTTACTCACCTCTCATCACTATGTATTTCTCTCTAAATATGGTATCTTGATGTGGTGGTTTCTTTTATGTTTTAGTCGAAAGTTTCATTTTTGGTTTAGTCACTGTCATAAAAATTTTGTATGTTTATTATCCCTTCCGCTATCAGAATGTGCTTTTCTTTCATCAAAAATATTAATTTGAGTTAATTGATTTCCTCCTTTGTTCTTGAAGATAGTGAGAGCTACTGATTTTTACAAGAGAAATAAACAAGTTGATACATGGCTAGAAATCCCGTGAGCAACTGAAAACACTTTCCTTTTAAGTTAAAAGACTGGTTTTATTGAGGAGAAAGAGGAGAGGAGCAAGGGGTAGTGAGAGAATATGAAAATGTCTGAGAACAACCTAAAAGTCCATTGACGGATGACTGGAAAAAAGAAGTTGTGGTATATTTATACAGTAGAATACTACTCAGCCATAAAAAAGAATAAAATAATGCCATTTGCAGCAACATGGATGGACCTGGAGATCATCATACTAAGTGAAGTAAGCCAGAAAGAGAAAGAAAAATACCATATCATATCACTCATATGTGGAATCTAAAAAAAAGACACAAATGAACTTTTTACAAAACAAATAGACTCGCAGCATAGAAAACAAACTTATGGTTACCAGGGGGTAAAGGGATAGGAAGGGATAAACTGGGAGTTCGAGATTTGCAAATATTAGTTACTACATATAAAATAGATAAAAAACAAATTTCTTCTGTATAGCACAGGGAACTATATTCAATATCTTGCAGGAACCTATAATGAAAAAGAATATGAAAAGGAATACATGTACGTATATGCATGACTGGGACATTGTGTGGTATACCAGAAACTGACACATTGTAACTGATGGTACTTCAATTAAAAAAAAAAAAAGAAAATGTCTGAGGAATGGGAGAAAAGGAGGAAGAAGGGAAAAGGTTAAAGTGTACTTTCTGGTAGAGACTGAGGTTGGTCTTAACTTCTTAAGAAGCGGAATTAATCTCTTCTGAGCCATCATTGGGCGGCTGTTAATTAAATGATACCACATCTTCTTATCTTCAACCTCTATAGCTCTACAGCTAAGTTGCTGAACTGGCTTTTTCAACAGATAAGATTTTCCTTTGGCAGCTACCTGTAACTTTCGATGAAAGCTTAAAGCGTCGACTGCTTTAAAGTTCTCTTTTTCTTCACTTGCCAAGCAAATAAAAGTTGCTTAATTTTGCTGACGAAAATTAGTGAAGCAGGAATGGAAAAGATTAGGAGCCAGCTTCTCATGCCCTACTCTTTCCAGATTTAAAGAAGTAAGATATTCAAGGCTGTATGTTATTCTGCAGGAATTTTCAAGCCAGAGCCCCTGGTGCTGACAGTTTCTTGATGATCACACTTTCTGGGTTTGTTTCTGCTTCTGTCTGACTGGCTTTTTATGTAATTTTGCTTTCTTCCCTGTTTCCTCTCCCATACTGGAACCGAGCATCATGGATTTAGAAAATGTGGTACTTTACAGTATATATATGTAATTTACAAGTAGACCATCCTAACATTTAGGAAATCCTATCTCCTCTAAGGCTAAGCCAGTGATGCTCTGGGTCAGCTCTGCCGGCTCCCTCAGGGTGTCCGGAATCCTGTCTGGGGACCCCAGGCACAGGCAGGAAAGGCATTTGGTGCCCCGGGGAGGAGGGAATGAGAATGCAAAACGGCTGTGTTTGCTTCCTCTCTGCTTAGTTGAGAAATTGGAATCCACACTCAGGAGTGAGAAACATGTGGAGTTTTTAAATACATTGACCTTGAAGGACCTGCAATACATCCTTATAATTGTCTCTGGATCATCGTAGCTAAAGAGCCAATGAGATACTGGGTGAGGTTTGAGGCAGACTGTATTCTCTGCATATCCTACTTCAGGGGCTAAAGTGGGATTTATTTATTTTTCTCTTTTTTTTTTTTTGCACATTCTCTGAAATTGTCTTTGTGATTTTTCACCTGAGTTTTTGTCCACGCCTTCATGCTATTGTCTCGTCCCTTGCTTTAGTCTGATGCTTTTATTTGAAGACATTTTGTTTCAAGGGGTCCATTTAAGTCAAGCAGCGTTACTGGGCCCTGCATACTTAGGCAGTCTATGCACACCAGCCAGTCCTTGTCCTTTTTGAAATCAAAGCTTTGTCTGGTGGACACACACTTCACTGTAATAAAGGCACATTGTAACAAACGATATTCTGGATATAGTCTTGGGGCAGCAGAGATTAATTTGGACTGGGGAGAAGAAGAAAAATCCATCAACTCATATTTTTTACACTTTTACTCTGGGTCAGGCCTTGGTGTTAAACTTGAAGAAACATGACATAGGTTTCCTTCTTTCTAGGAAATTATTTTATGGGACACCTACACAGAAAGTGTCACAAATCATGGCAGGAAATGACAATGTCAAAATCAGTGGTGGAAGCAGGCAGCGTTGGAAGACAGGAAGCGTTGGAAGACAGGAGAAGGGCGGATTGAGTCAGGGAAGAAGCCTTCATAGAAGATCTGGGCTTTTCAGGATGGATGCAAATAGGGAGGCGGAATAAGAGGATAACTTGAACAAAGGTAAAAAGTGAATGTAAGGGAGCCAGTGAGGCTAGGATATTCCTTTACTCTGGTTTAAAATTCCCTCTGACAAAATGCCGGGAACTGTCTAGAAAGGCTCATTTGTGCTTCCAAACTAAAAGCAAATGAGAACTATGTCCTTTGTATCCTCTTTCAGGCTCCTTCCCTGGGACTCTGTCCAAGGGAGTGAAGTCAGCTCAAATTCTGCACAAGAGAACAGTCTACCTGCTAACTCCGGTCTGCAGCACGGTGAGCTTGTTTGCTGATGGGCAAAAGGTATTTCCATGCAGGGGTTTGCCTTTCAGATGATAGCTTTTTGCCTTTGGACTCTTAGTTTTCTGGAGGTTACCCATCCCAAATGGTTTGCAATGGGGCATTCCGTTTAACTACTGGGTCACAGTGAGCAGGGCTGGAGGAGACATGGAGTGTGTGTTTTTATAAAGCATCCACCGTGTGTAACCGTGCTGTATGGTTTACTGAGAGAGACTGTGGAGGCGAGATACAGCAGCTCAGGCTGGGAAAACAAGACCAAGTGCATGTTCCAACATGGGAGGGAGTAAAAGGAAAGGATATGGTAGGAAACTGTAGTCAGCAGTGACCTGACGGACTGGGACTGGTGCCAAGTAAGAGGACGGAAGTTTCTCCTCTGGGGGATAATGGCTCTCATTGGAAGTGACTTAGCCAAATTCATAGTCATTGTCACAGGGCGCAGATGAACTTCTCCGAGATGCCAACTCTCCCGTAAAATGGTGCCCTGTTATGTTGTTAAAAATATATTTGTTGAGTCCAAGGAGGCATAATAAATTGTAAGCAAGTGGAAATGCATTAAAACGTGAGGAGAAAATGAGTTGTAATAAAAGCCAAACATTCAGCCCAGGAAAGAGATGCTAAGTGAAGTTAAGGGCAAGCCTCACAGGTGGAAACGGCAATGGGTCATAGGCTAACACATGAACTTGAACAGTAGGGGACCAAATGGCCAAACCTTTACCCAGCAGTTCCTGGGCCAGTTTGACTCGTCAACCATAACCCGTGGTCTTAAGTCAAGGCTTGAAGTTTATTCAGGAATTAAGAGATTGAATTGTTTTCTACTTTGACCAAAAAGAAAGCTCTGGAAAAGATTTCAGTAAAAGATAACCAATCTATGTGTCTGTAAATGTTGAGTAACCATGTCATAACTTAAAAAAATGCTTATTGAGCAAACTGTCTGTGTCAGGGGCTGTGAGCGTGAGTTTCAGAGTCATGATATGAGGTGGGAAGACAAGGCAGGTGTTGGAAGGTCCCATGATGCAAAGGCAGGGAAGGGGGGAGAACCGAGCATCTGTTAGAGAGAGTACTTGCCTTGGAGTTACAAGGTGAGGGAGTGATCCCTCCGCAAGCTTAACAGGCGACCCTGGGAGTATGCTTTACCTGTACAAACAAGAGAATAGAAGGTGGGGAGAAAGGCAGAAAATACCCAAGTGAGCTTTGCAGGGTAAGAGGAGTTCCTGTTTTGATGATGCATGGAGTTTGCCGTGGGGGTGAGCGGAAGTTTGTCTGGAGACACAGGTGAAATCCATACTTTGCATACCGGGCTGAGAAATTGGGACTTTTCCCCTCTGGGTCTGTGGGACACCAACAAAGCATGTTTCCAGAAGGTTTTTCTTATGTAGGATCGAATGTAACAAAGCTCAATAAACCTTATGGCACTTGTTAGGAAGTTTTGACAGGGAAAAGTTGAGAGAAAGGAACAGATGTGAAGTCATAGTGAAGGATGACATCACAGAACTTTCTGAGTGGACGGAGTGCAAAGAAAGAAGTCCAAGAAGATGCTTGTGTGCTAAGTGAAATTGTCAGACCGAAAAGGACAAACATTGTATATTCCACTTATGTGAGGTTCCTAGGATAGTCCAGTTCATAGAGACAAAAAGTAGAGCAGTGATTATAGAAGCTAGGGGAGGACAGAAGGGGGAATGGGTGTTTAATAGGTACAGAGTTTCCGTTTGGGATGATGAAAAAGTTCTGGAGATGGATAAGGGTGATGACAACAATATCAATGTACACATAAAAATAGTTAAAATAGTAAATTTTGTTTAATGTGTATTTCACCACAAGAAAACAAATTCTTAAAAGAGGGAAGATGCTTATGGTTTGGGCATGCTGATTAGGACACTGATGGGACAAATCATGAGGAGAATTGGCCAGCTTTGGAAACCCGAATACAGCTCATTTCAGTCATACTAAGCGGGAGGGAAGAGTATAACCAAGTAGGAATATTTTTTTAGGATTTTGTCAAGTTCTTGATGGTCATGGTTGGCTTAGAATGATGGCTCTGTCACGATGGACACCTCTTAAAGCAGATGTGTTTCTAGTCAGCTGGCTCCCACGCATGGAGAATTTCTGGTCTGGATACCGGTCCTAACGTGTGGTGCTAGGATTCTTCCTTGGAGCTCTGTCAAGGAAAGAGGGGAGAAATAGTTTGAAGGGAGCTTCAATAGAAATTTGAACCCTTTGATAGGCTCAAATAGAGGAAGAAGGAATCAAAGAGGCCATATTAAGACAAAAAACAGGTATACATAGGGATTTGTTTTCTTAGAATATTTATATTTTTTATATGTACAGTTTTATGTATATTATGTGTGTGCTAATTCTTAGTGCATGTATTTTAAGGCCCTCTTGGTATGTCATTTCTCCTTCATATGTGAATAGTTGGCTTGTCTACTGAATGAGCTAGAATTATTCCTCCAAGCAGAGCTAAATGGTTCCTTCTTTGCTCCAACCTTATTGAAAAGGGGAACACAGATTTAGCAGAGAGAACCTTGGGGTCAACTTCTGAACTGATTCAGGAGATTCAAAATCTTGAAACTTCTAATAACTGAAGTGTTATCGTCAAGTTCTTAGCAATCATAGAAAGCGATGTTCAGCAAAACAGATGATTTACAATTCATGAATTTTTGTAATTGTGTTGAATGTCTTGAAAGGTATCTCCTATTTAAGGAATGCATTGTTAGACACTGTGGCAACGAATCATCCTTGCTAATTGCTTTGTGTAGGCTCTTGAAGCATGTTGTTTTAAAATATATACAATTTGCATCATATCCATTTTTGATTTTAGGCAATAAATACTTGTTAGTCACTAGGAGCCCAAGGTATGTACTGTTCTAACACCGTGAGGCAGATTGATTTTAAATTGAACTTTAGATATATTTGGTGAATTTTTTATGGAATATCTTTGTATTTTCACAATTTGGCAATAATTGTTTTAATTTTTAATGTTATTTAAAACATTAGGATTCAAAAAGAATTATTTAAAAAAAATTCAGACTTCGGCTAGTTGTATCCGTAGACAGTACTTAAGAGAACATACCAACAATAAGCTGTAGATGAATAACCTAAGGCTCTTGGTTTAAAAAACTTCTCTGAGGTGAGGTGGCTCTAAGTGGCAAATTCAAACAGTGCCCCCGAAGTTGAACTTAGTGTTTTATTCGGTTTGCTTCTCCTCCTTTGACACCATTAATAGTGGGTGAACTCGCTGAGTCACTGATGTCTTTGTTGATGCTAAGGACGGGTCATAAACAGATGAGTCATGAGCTATACTTAATCCTTCAATAGGTTTTATTGGCTGACACTGTTTTTTTGTTTTCTGTTTTTGTAATTAATTGTAGATGTTTAAATCTGCACACATACATAGTGATCTCGATTTGGAAACTCTCTGAAAGTCAACTACAGCTGACAATATTTGTGCTCATTCTTGTGTGGCAATATTTGCTTGGAACTGAGGAATGCCTCCTTCTCTGGTTTACTGGATTCTCCAATACTTTTCCACCCATCCTACCTCACAACATTTTTATTACGTGTTTGACCTTTGAAGGTGTCTTAATTTATGATCCTTGACATATATAGTGTAGGAACAAACAAAAAAATAAGTACTACTAAAGCAATGCTTCAGAGTTTAGAAAAGACGTTAAGATTTTTTTTTATCTATTGAAGTACAGTCAGTTGCAATGTGTCACTCTCTGGTGCACAGCACAATGTCCCAGTCGTGCAAATACATACATATATTTGTTTTAATGTTCTTTTACATTAAAGGTTATTACAAGATATTGAACATAGTTCCCTGTGCTATACAGAAGAAATTTTTCTTAAAAACTCTTTTTATATATAGTGGCTAACAATTGTAAATCTCAAACTCCCCAGTTTATCCCCTCCCACCCCCTTTCCCGGTAACCATAAGATTGTTTACTAAGTCTGTGAAGTTGTTCTTAACCAGAGTTAAGCTCTATTATACTCTCAAGGGTAAAACAAACTGATGATATTTTCATGACTTTAATTGCTCAAATTGTTTCTCATTGAGAAGACAGTGGGGTTAAAGACTTCACAAAACTTTTATTACGTTTTCTTGTGTCTTTATGGCCAACGTGGAGAAATTACAGATGGGTTTGGGACGTTAGCTTACTGTCCAGAAAATTTAAACCCAAAGCTGATCGTTAGGCTCCAAGTAGTTTACCACCATGGCCTTCCACTACAGGGAAGCCATCTGAGTGAGGTCGATGGGCTGCCCATCTTGTTTATGCTCCCTGAGTGAGTTAGATCTATTACAGAGGGCATTGCTGGATAAAGGGAGCAGTGATGCTTTAAGGTTAGGCACATCAGGATGTGTGTCCTCGGAAGCCAATTAAATAGAAAAGGCCACGGTGCCCTTTTTTTCCAACTTTGATCACTTGTGATAAATTGGAGTTTCATCTCTGACACAGCTTGGTTCAACTCTTTTGAAATATGGAAATCTTTCTGTTTTAGAGAAAGAAGGAAAGGGGGAAGTGTGGAGGCTGGAAACATACACAATCACTTGATTTGTTCGAGCAACTTTTCTCCTGAAAGGGCAGTCAACATGCTTAGCATATTTGATGGCCAGAGTCTTTTTCTGTGTGTGCAGCTCCATTCTCTGAATCCCTCCTTCACACGTATCTCCACTCCATCCCACAGTAGCCAGGTGGTGCTGCCTGGAATGATGTCGCTGCTTCAAATGCGATGATTTGGCTCCCACATGTGTAGTAGTGTCAGATGTTCCGCCTTCCAGAGAAGGGGATTATATGGGATCAGGCACCACTCCAACATTTTATCTGTGTTGTCTGCATCTGGAAATAGATCTCAATGTGTGGATCTCTGTTTGAACGAGGACTAGAAACCTCAGTGAACACTCTTCTCTTACAATTTCCTTCTGTTGGGACTTACTACGCTTCATTATTATTATTAGTTTTTTTAATCTGAGTGTCCTCCTTGAAATTTCCCAAGAAAACATAACATAGAGAAGAAAAAATAAAGTCTATGCTTCAGAATTCTGCCTTAAAACAAGATTATTGGATTACGCACTTTCCATCTGATGATGTTAGCATGGTACATTGGTTTAGAATTGAAAATAAACTCTCAGTGGCATCCACATTGCCTGTGCATTTTAATTAGAGGATTACCTGTTCTAACACTCTCTCTCTCAAAACTGTGCCAAGTGTTACCCATCCTTCATACCATGACTGGAATTTCCATCTTTGTGGTTTCATTTGTCTGGTGTAGACAACCATGTCTTGGGTAGCTAGCATCTTCCCTTGGTATTTAGCTTGAAACATAGGGAAAAAAATGCATTCTATTGGGCAGTCCATTAGCCTCCATTTGTAGGCACCCATTCTAATTAAACTAAGTAGTTTAATTACTAAAATACAGTATTAGCAAATGTTAGGTTTGCAGACTTCATAAGGCTGTTGCTGATCCTGAAGTTTCCCAGTTGTATGCATGCTAACCTAGATCACTCCTACTTTCCAGAATGAGGACAAGGTGGTGTTACGGGGTCATTCCTTCCCTTCCATGTCTACTGTGACCATTTTCTACCATCCTGGACTTGAGGTCCTCTTTCTGAGAACTTTCTGGGGCTTTCTCTTTCGTTTGATCTTTTAGTTTATCAGGGATCAGCCAACTGTACTCCACGGGCCAAAACTGACCCACCACCTGTTTTTCTGTAAACAGTTTTGTTGACACACAGTCTCACTCAATTGTTTATATATGGGCTGAGGCTGGGTTTGCTCTACTGTGGCAGACTTGAGTAGACTTGAGTAGATGTGATAGGAAGATTGCTAGAGACTGAATGACTCATGAGGACTAAAATATTTACTATCTGGTTTTGCAGAGGGAGCTTGCCAACAGCCGAAGTGCACATTCACTTAAGACACATTTATTGAGTGTGTGAGATTTTACTACGTGCTGGATGCTGTAGATCTAAGTATAAACACTGTAATCCTTCCTCTTAGAGAGCTAATAGTCTTGTGGGAAAGAGACACATCAGCATTAGCTTAACCACAAAATGCAAAAAATGCTCCAAAAGTGAATTTAGTAGACACTTAATGAGCATAGAATAAGGAACATGTGATTCTGCTGGGGTGGGTGGTTTGGAAGAGGGCTTCAAGAAGAAGCAGTCTTTGCATGTTTGACTTGCAAGACCAGGAAGTTATCCAGGTAGAGGATGGGAGCCCTAGGTCACATCCCTTGCAGAAGGAGAAAAGTAAGCAGAGTCACCACGGTTGAAGGAGAGAAAAGGACTTTGGGAAACAGCAAATAGCTCAGTTCGGCAGAAGCCAAAATCCCGAAGGACTGTTTCCAGCTAGAAAGCGTGCACTACATGGAGGTATTTGAGCTTTTCAAGTGGTGTAGTGGGGAACAGAGGGAAGGGGCGTGAGACTAGGAGCTGTTTTATCTTGCTCGTGCTGATGCTCTTTGGATTTCTCTCCACACCCATCTTCCGGCTCTTCTCTAGCGTGGCTATCATCTTCTCTGTTAGCTTGGAAAGTTCTTCTTTTTGGGGAAAGCAGAGGCAGAAAAAAAAAAAAAACTCCATCCAGGTGAAATCACTATTATTTCACTTCAAGCTGCCATCATATATTTTTTTAGAGGGTGTTGGAAGGTTTGCTTTTTTCTGCTCTTTGTTGCAAGGAAAAGGCAAGGATCATCTCCCACTTGCCTCAGTAAGGACCTACCCACGGTAGACAATCCTAACAGTTGTCCATGATTATTGTAAGACAGAAGGAGACTATATGCTGGAAGTGTTAGATCAAGTGGCAAGACCGCTTATATCCATCGCCTGTTTTCTTAGTATCTGTCAGACCTTTATGACACTTGAAATTAATTTGTCTTCACGTGGTAGGAGGAATTAAGCAAATCGAATGAAAGGAATAGCCTTTCCTTTGCTGTGGAAACTACTCTGACTCTATTTAATTAAAATATATTATTAATTAGTAGATAACAGTAATGGAGATTAACACAGCTGGCCCATTTACTTTCCCTCCATCAGAAATGAGGTTTTTAAACTTCTTACTGTGGCATTTATCTTTGTTCAGCTTCAAATCCTTCTTGTCCCTCTTTGAAATCTTGAGGAATAGCATTGCCATCCCATGTCAGAGCTCAGAAATATTCTTCCAAATCCCTGATCAACTGGGTTCTCCAAAGGGTAACAGTAACTAGCATTTGCATAGAACATTCAGCATGGAAAGTGCCTCTGACATAGATAATCTCATTTTACCTTCAAACATCTCACAGGGTAGATGCTTCCCTGACCATCTCATAAGTTGGAAAGGGAGGTTTCACAAAGTTAACCATCTCCCTCAAGATCTTGCACTAAGTAGGTGGCAGAGTTCAAAATGCTGACTTTGAAGTCTGTGCTTTTTAAGTCCTCCTGGAGTGATTCTTTTGCTGAAGCATGGCACAGATGTAACCAACAGCGTCAGGAGCAATGGCTCCTTGCTGTCAGAGCCAGTCCAGGGGAAAGGATGAGTTTCTCAGATGAAGCAATGTTGCCCACCTGCGCTCCCCCAGGCAGAAGGTTCACTGCAGGGATGTTACCCCTTTCTGGCTGCAGTGAGCTTCTGCAGGCCGGGCACAGCCCACATCAGAGAGCACACAGCCTCTAAACCAAGGTCAGCATTCAGACTCACTCACGTGAGTATATTTCTCTCTCCTTTTGGAGGCGGGGTTCGGTCTCTCTACCAGCAAAGTCTTGGGTCCCCTTGGGCACCTCTTTACTTATATGACTTCCACAGACTTGTCCTATCAAGTCAACTGTTGCAATTAATTCAAGTAACGTTTTTGGGCAGCTGTGATGTGTTAAAAACTCTGAAAATGCCCCAGCTGAAGAGTTATAGAGAAGAGTAGGCTTATAGTAGACTCTTGGCATTCAGAACACCTCCATCTTAGCTGCATTCTTGGACCTGGGCTCTCCTGGACGACGCTGGTCTATTGTAGTTTACACTCCCATGTAGCAGTGTTGGTGATGACACCCCCCCGGGAAAGATGTGGTGCAGGTTTGGTGCTGATAGCTGCCATCAAAGGGAAGCTTTTCAGATGGCTTTTGGGGCAAATGTCTGTAAGAGTCTTAGAAATTGTCTTCAAAGTCTCATGAGCATCCTTTGGCTTTGGGGAAGGAGGACCAGGTGGGAAAGGGATGCAAATGAAAATGGTCTCTTTTCTTCTGTTTTCCCTCTTTGGTCCATCCATCCTGGTTTGGTAGCTCAGTGATTCCCAAGTGCTCCTTTACCGACCAATGTTGATTTGTGATCATGTTACCCAAGTCTTGGCAAAATAAGGAAAACGTGTTTATAAATTTTCTTTTAAGAAATTATGGTAGTGATCAATGACAGTTTGAAAGGGAAATAATTGCTTGGCAAGATAGTTTGGCAATCTTTTGTAGATTCATGACAACTTTGGGGGCCCTTTTCCTGGCCCATTAAATGCAACTGTCTGGACTCTCTTGCTCAAGCTTGCTAGTGTTTAGACTCACTGATTTGGACAATTATCTGTGCCCTAGAGTACAGGGCCTAGACAGATGCTAATGACCATTTTCCAGCATTGCAGACTGGAGTTACTTTCAGACAGCATAATTATTGTCAGGATGCTGTAAATGGCAGGGCAGCTCCAGGTGGTGTCATTTACTTAATGGTCTGTTTTAGTTTATGTTGTGCAGTGCCCAACTTTCCCAACCTTATGGGGCAGTTGTGACATTGTCTGGGGCACTGTGACCATAGTGTGACTTCCATTTTCCCCACGGTTAGCCACTTCTGTGTGTTTCCTCTTTGTACTCTATTGATGTCTTCTAGGGCCACGTTATTCCTATGACTCACTTTGAATCCAGTGTTTGTTCTGAATTCTAAAGTTTTTGGGTTCTAAAGTTGATGAGGCTTTGTGACCAAGAAGAGGAGATTTGGAATTCAGTGTTGGATGTGATAATCACACTATTTATTTTTGAAGTGTATAAAGGCGGCAGAAAGAAGAGTGAAAAGAACTTGGTTTGAGGGTTGCTAACTGTGTGATCTGGGCAAGGAACTTAACTTCTTTAGAGTTCTAATTGACTCAGATGCAGAATGGAGATAATAATGTGCATTTTGTAATTAGTTTTTTTTCTTGGTAAAGATGAAATGAAATTGAAGCTTTGTTATTTGATACATTAAGGATCATTGTGTCTTTTTGGTAGATGGACTCATCATTATGTATCGTTCCTCTCTGTATCTGGCAATTTTCTTTTCTCTGAAGTCGATTTTATCTGATATTAGTACAGCCACAGCTTTCTTTGGTTGGTGATTTCATAGTATATTTTTTTCTATCTCTTTGCTTTTAATCTACTTAACTAGTATATTTGAAATGGGTTTCTTGTACACAGCATATATGTGGGTCATTAAAAAAATCTATTCTGATGATTTATTTTAATGGGTGTATTTAAATCATTTATAGTTAATGTGACTTTTTATTATGTTAGGATTTAAGTCTGTCACTTTATTTGTTTTTTTGTTTCCCTCTGTCCCTTTTGCTGTCTTGCCTGCGGGTTACTTGAATAGTTTTTAGTATTACATTTTGCCTTATTTGTCATGTTTTTAGTATATATTTTTGTATAATTTTTGAAAATAGTTTTCTTAGTGGCTTCTCTGGAGATCACTTTATATTCCCCTTCAAAGGCATACTAACTTACGTGCCTGGAGTTCAAGTCAGCGGCTACCCCAAAGTCTCCCTTATATTCTCTTGCCTTCCTTTTTGGTTCTGGGGAGAGAAGATACACAATTCAGTGATACTCACAAATCTTCTCCTCAAGTAAATGTGTAGCTTTTATACTTAAGTGTGTATTTTAAATTATAACAATAATGTTTTGTTAAAAAATTGGAATTTCTTACTACTTTGTTGAACATGCTTTGTTTTTGCTATTTATCTACACATGACATTATATAAAAATTCTTCCTATTGTTTGGTAGGATTTTTAGTTAATTCTTTTTCAGTGTTCAACAGCCTGAGTACTGGTGGGTTTATTGACCAAATTTTAGAAACCATGACAACTCAGGAAAAAGAGCTTATTTCCCCCAAACACAGCCTATTCAGAGTCAGAAGTAACCTCTCATGAATTGCCGTTATTTCTTTTCTTTTAAAAATATTACTGCTACCTACTTATGTCTTCCTCAACAAAATAGTTGTTTTGCCTTACTTTGAACTTTATGTAAATGGAAACATACATTTATATTCTTTTGTATCTTGCTGTTTTTGTGTAATATGATGGTTGTGAAATTCATTCATGTGATTTTAAGTGGCTATTAATCGACAGGAAAAATATATGTAATCCAATAAAAAATTGGAAAAAGACTTGAACAGAGATTTCATAAAGTAGGAAATTCAAATGACCAAAATCATATTAAAATGTGCACAAGCTCATTAGTGATCAGGAACATGCATATTAAAGCCACTTGGATAAATTTGAGAGTTTGAGATCTGCAAATGTTAGCCATTATATATAAAAATAGATAAAAACAAATTTCTTCTGTAGACCACAGGGAACTATATTCAATATCTTGCAATGACCTTTAATGAAAAAGAATATGAAAATGAATATATGTATATATATGCATGACTAGGACATTGTGCTATACACCAGATTGACACATTGTAACTGACAATACTTCAGTTAAAAAGAAACAGTCACTTGACAATACCACCTGCCAGATTGGGGAAAAAAAAAACTAAAAGTGTGACAACACTATGTGTTAGTGAGAATGAGGAACAGTCAGAATTTTCATACACTGCAGGTGAAAGCAAAATTTAGTACAACTATTTTGGAAAACCCTCTGGCACAATGCTGGACGATATACCAGCAAGTCCTCTCTTATCTGTGTATTATAAAAACACAATGGCACATATTCTTGTGAAGAATATTTATAGTGACGTTACTCACAGTTGCCTCAGGCTGAAAGCAAGTGATCAATCGATTGTAGTGGATTCATAAAACGGCATACTACACTCAGTAACAAAAAGGAGCACAGTGACATTCCCTTTGCGTTTCAGTGAGTCACCTTTGTTTCCTTTTTGTCCATTTCATCAGTTTGGGGCTACAACTGGTGACATTTTGGGAGTTCCCTTGAACTAACATAGTCTATAGGAATGTTTCATTTTATATGATGCAAACCCAACAGTTCACCCTATTTATGCTCACTTCTTACTCAAATAAAATCTAAATGGTGTGTAGCTTTTTTTTTTTAACCCCCAAGCTCAAAGAACTAGGCAAAGTGGAAAAGTGTAGTGATCGCAACAGGTTAGCCTGATGCGATCCTGCCCGTCACATGCTGTGACCCCTAGCTTTTGAAAAAGGTCATTGGAAATTCCAGTAAACAGAACGCAGCTGTGATCAAGGCAGCTGGAAGAATCGGACTAGAAGGGAAAATACAATTTGATGTTTGTTTCAGAATTATATTGAGACTCTGTACCTGGGAACATTTGAAAATAAATTGCTTTTTTGAAAATTGGTGATAGGGCATAAAAACTGATGAATGGATTTTGCAGTCTTCGAATCTTTTTATTTACTTATTTTTTAACCGTGAAGGATGAAAGAGGGATGGGGAAAAGGTAAGAACTCCGTCCCTAGCCCCTCGAACTCCTGGCGGAGCACTAAGCATGGTGCAGCTGGTGTGGACCTAGGAACCTCCGTTCACAGCCTGTGGAAAGTAACCCGGCAGTAACCCACAGCTTCTTTAGCATCTGTCTACAACCCCTCCACCAGCAGTGGATGCTTTCAGGGATGGCTTGATGGAACCAGGCGCTGCAGGTCAGGCCAAGCCCTGACCCGGTGCCCACTCCAGTCAGCTCTGACTGTCGGCAGTGGGGTAGTGATAGCAGCCGTGTGCTCACCTGCCTTGGATAGCGTTTCCTCAGTTTTCCAGGCATAAGTGCCAGACTTAAATGGCAGCCTACCAGGATCATAGGTACATTGGAGATTTTCAATTATATTTCCAAGGGAGAATTTGGCTTTCAAGCCCAAGCTTCCTTTTGGCCTCCAGGTATAAAAAGTACTGCACTGCAGAGTAAATGTGCCATACTGTCTTCTGGAGGGGAGGCAACCCAGCCTATTAAATGAAGATTCATAGAGATGTCTGCTAGAAGACACCCGGAAGGCTCTCCGCTTGGCCCGGTTTCCTCTGCTTTGGTTGATCCAAGATCCACCCCCCAGCCTGCAGAACTGAGGCATCTGTGGCTAATCTGGCTTCACTTTGTACTCTTTTTAGGATGGAGAGTGTAACCTCAACTTACTGACTCTGGTCCTGATGTAACCGAGAGGGACCCTCTGGGGCCTTCCCAGGACAGACCCCTCCCCCATCTCCTCTGCTGCAGCTCCTCTCTAAAGGACCCAAATAACAGTATCTCATGCACATTTCCTGAGTTGTTTTACAGATGCCAAAACCACCACCAAATGGAAGAAATTAACTACATGATGACCATGAGCCCATAGCCCCTAGACCTATTGATGCCCAAGGGTTGATAATGTTAACCTGTCACACTGCCTTGTTACCTCACCATCAACCAACAGAGAATTGTGCATGAGCTGACCACATGCACTGTGACCCCTCCTCCCTCACCTGGCCTTTAAAAATGCTTTCCTAAATCTACTTCAGGATGACACCTGCACCCCAATGTTCATAGCAGCACTATTTACAATAGCCAAAACATGGAAACAGCCTAAATGTCCATCAACAGGTGACTGGATAAAGAAGATGTGGTATATTTATACAATGGAATACTACTCAGCCATAAAAACCGACAACATAATGCCATTTGCAGCAACATGGATGCTCCTGGAGAATGTCATTCTAAGTGAAGTAAGCCAGAAAGAGAAAGAAAAATACCATATGAGATCGCTCATATGTGGAATCTAAAAAACAAAAACAAAAACAAACAAACAAAAACAAAGCGTAAATACAGGACAGAAATAGACTCACAGACAGAGAATACAGACTTGTGGTTACCAGGGGGTGGAGGGTGGGAAGGGATAGCCTGGGATTTCAAAATTATAGAATAGATAAACAAGATTACACTGTATAGCACAGGGAAATATACACAAAATGTTATGATAACTCACAGAGAAAAAAATGTGACAATGAGTGTGTATATGTCCATGAATGACTGAAAAATTGTGCTCTACACTGGAATTTGACACAACATTGTAAAATGATTATAAATCAATAAAAAATGTTAAAAAAAAATGCTTTCCTAAAATCCATCAGGGAGTTCTGGTGTTTTGAGCACTAGGTGCCCTGGACTCCTGGCTGGGCATCCAGCAACGAATGCTGCACTTTCTTAACCACAACCTGGTGTCAGTACACTGGCTTCACTCTGCATGGGCGAGTGGACCCAAACTCGACTGGGTAACCCTGATACCTGTGGATAGGCCTCCTGGCATCTGGACCAAGGTTACGTAGATCCTGAACGTTTGGCCAATATTGCATTTGCAGCCACAGGGCCCTGGTCAGCTACTGGATATTCAGTCTTCCCATTTGTAAAATGAAGGAATTAGACTAAAAGGCTCTTACTTCTAGACTGATTAACTTCCACCTGAGCTCGTCTTTGCCCTTGGCCCTTGGCCCTTGCCAAGACAGGTTCTTGCATTCAGGCTGGAATCCACTCATGCGGCAAAATACCCCAAAGAGCGAAATACCCTAATATTCTGCCCAGTCCTGGCTAAACACCATCATTTTACGAGGATCCAGCAAGCCTTGCACTAGTTTATCCTGAATATTGACAAAGACAGCTAACATGGACAACTGCTTAAAATGTTATTTTATAATATTTTTAAGGTCAGGAGTTCTTAACTTGAGGCCCATAGACTCCAGAAATGTGTGTGTTTGTGTGTGATGCATTCTTATTTTCTTTATGAAAAGAGGGTCCAATGCTTTTATTAGTTTCCTTGCTCAAAGACTTGAGAATGTCTGATTTGTGGTGTGAGTTTCTTGCAGATAAGAAAAGCATACATTTAGTCAATGCATTGAGCATACGGATATGTATGTTGAGCAAACATCTTCCTTTTTCCAAAACTTTAATATCTGACATCACAAGGAAAACCCTCCGTGACTGCATTTCTTTCCCATCAATGTTGACTTTTTATCTCCACTTCTTTTCCTTTCTCTTCCTTCCTCACATCTTTCTTCCTCTCCCTCTTTTTTTTTTTTTTATCTTCTTTCTCCTGCTTCCTCCTCTTCCTTCTCTCTCTCCTTTCCCTCCAGTTTTCTTCTTTGTTTATCAACACATAGTTTTAGGGCCAAAACAACACCTTCTTTACCATTGTATTTCAGCCTTCATGAGAGTTCCTGGCGTACAGTACTTAGTCACAAAAGATTTACTGAATGAACACATAAATGAAGCATCCAGAAAGGATACTGTTCTGATTCTTTCAATTGTGAGGTGGTCAGGTTGGATCTCAGAAAGCGTGGAAAGTGTTCTTTCAGAGGAGCTCTGAGTCATCAGTGGATCAGAAAAGTTAGATTTGATAAAAGTACTGCATCTCCCCCAAGTCTGGCCAAGTTCCCTGGGTTTTGAGATGTTGGTTGTAGTGGCCAGTTTCAAAGACGGCCTTTAAAGACCACTGCTTGGCAGTCATACTGTTTTGTAGCCTCCTCACTGTGCCACGGTTGGTTTGTGTGACCAACAGCATGTGTCAGGCTTCCAAGGTAAAGTTATAAAAAAGAAAGCCTCTGTCTTGAGATCTCTCTCTGTCTCTGTCTGTCTCTGTCTCTGTCTCTGTCTGTCTGTCTTCTAGCTTTTTCTTTTGGGTCACACTTACTATGGGGAAAACTGTGCCCTAAGCTCTATAGAGAGACCCACGTGTTGAGGGACTGAAGCATCCTCTTAACAGCCATGTGAATGAGGATGCTGCCCCAGTGGACACTTGGATTACAACTTCATGAGAGACATCCTGAGCCAGAACCACCCAATTAAGCCGTTCCTAGATGGCTGACCTCCAGAAACTGTGAAACTGTAAAGTGCGGTGTTCTCAGCTGGTGAATCTGGAGTAGTTGTCACATAGCAACAGGTGACTAACACAGTCACTGAGTGACACCTCCGGTGGGGTTAGAGTTAATGGGCTGACGTTGGCTAATGAAGAGCATTTACCTTTTTGCTTTATAGATTAGTACCCAGGGTGGGGCAGAAACAGATCTGACAGCTAGGTTCTGACCTCAAAGAAATGCCTCTCCTCTTTGGAATTCCTGTTTATTATATGTTTGTGACTAAATCAACATTATAGCACTAAATAGTTTTTCTGTATAAAACTGAGCAAGTTCTGTAACTCCTAATGGTGCCAGAGCCAAACTGTTCCTAAAGAGAACATTTCTTTTCTGTTATTTAACCACAGATACAGCAACATATCCACTAACAGGGAATCTGTTCCATCTATAAATGAACACATGAAGCTCCTCAGAGGCAGGGCTGGCTTGTGCAGGCGGATAGCTCCTGTTCCGTACAGTAACTGATGTACACGCGATTTTGCAATTATATGTTGAAAAAAAAGAGCATCTTCTTGAATAGGTATTGTATCCATTGATACTGACTCTGAATCTTAAGGTGGGTTAATGTGCTTTGAGATCTTCTGCTGGAGAGTCTCGTGAATTTTACTGATATTTTTGACAGGCAGAGTCATCACGTTTAGAACAAGGGGTGAAGAATAGAAGAGGGGAAAAAAGAGGGAAATTGGAACTGGGCCCTAAGCCCTTTTGTGAGTTTGATTCTTTACTCCATTTATATCTATGTCTTTATCTGTATTTATATCTATACAAATAGTGTGTATCTATACATGGACATCTAGTCTACCCTTAGTCCCACCTACTGTTAATATCATTATTATAATTGTGGGAGATTTCCTCTAATCTCTCCTAGGCAATCTTTGTCAAATGGATGTCTGTTAATCTGCTGCATTTAGGAAACTTCACCAGAGGGAAGCACCCATCTACTACTTACAGATAAACAAATCAAAATGAACATAACTAGCAAGATCTTTTTTTCCTTTTAACTTGAAAAGCCTTATCGATAAATGATACTGTTGTTCTGGACTGTGTGCTGTGTAAATGTGTGTTCTGTCAGCCATACATTAGCCTCTCACAAGGGCGAGGGAAATTGAAACTGTCTTTCTAATGGATCATAAATCTTGGAAAGGATTTGAATTCATGGATTAAATGTCAGCTTTGAAAGCATTTGCTGATTTATCTTGGATCTTAAAAGAAAGAACATTTCTATGACAAATCAAATTAGTGCATTTTCATATTCTGTGTTGTAGTTTTCGAGAATAATATCCTTCAAAGAAATAATATAGCATGCAGATAAGTTTTTCCTACCTGGAGATTATTATTATTGTTATTAATTATTATTATTATTGTTATTATTAAGCCTCTCTCTGCCAACTAGAAAACTGTTGGAGAGGAAGGTTAGTGTAGAGGTTATGATTAAACATAGTGGATTGTACCTCAGAGATACCAAAATGAGTTAGTAAGTGGCTAACTCAACTGCACCTGTGTGATTGGGACAAATTCTTCATCTTTGTGTCTCTAAATCAAATGTTTTGGGTCTCCCCTCTCTCATCTCTTTTTAAAACTTTTCCCAGCTATTGTTTTCCCTTGAAATAGTGATTTGGTTTTTTAAACATATATTTTATCACAATTTTAGAAATTAATCAAATACTGTGTTGGATGAAACAATTTGTTTGTTTGCTTTTTAATTGAAGTACAGTCAGTTTCAACGTGTCAGTGTCTGGTGTAGAGCGCAATGTCCCAGTCGTGCAGATACATACCTACTTTCATGAAACAGCTTGTCAAACCTGCTCACTAAAGCCTTATGTAACTTCAATTTGTACTATTTTCAGTTAAGTCAGATTTTTTTCGGATGTTACATATGGTCTGAAACTATTTTAACTTGAAAGTTAAAGAAACAGCGAAAGAAAAGTTTATGTACAGGGCACATCTTAACAACGACAACAGCAAAACTGCTATAATTTTCCTCCCCTCTGCTTAGAACTCCTAAGAAGGAAGCTATGACTACTAGCCTGACTTGGCATAACTTCGGCGACTTTAACATGTCTCTACTGGCCTAAGTTCACATGAAAACCATTCTATGAAAACACGCAGCTTCCCTTTGGGTTCAGGGAATTGCTCCAGGCACTGCCTCACATCCTGTAATTAGAAATCTTTAACTCTGGGTCCCTGGTCCCTTTCCTGTTGCTTCATGTATTTATACCAGCTCTTTCCCAAGTCCCCACAGTCTGACAGCACTTTCTGATGTGCATCCTGGTTGTTGATCAAGCTTTCTTTTCCCCAAGGATCTTCTGCGGATTTCACCCTCTTTGACTCCCACCTCACAACCCAAGGAAAAGTGATGCCTTGGTTATGCCTGACACCCAGACGTGAGCCAGAATCCAGCTCAAACGAGAGGACAGATTGAGCTTCTGGAGTTTGTTCCGTGTCCCAGTGGCCATGTGCCACTTTTGTGGAAGATTTAAAGCGTGATGCACAGTCCCTCCTGTAGGTGAAATTTCAGGGCAGTCCAAGTCTTTGCGATTCCACATTGTCAAGGTCGTTAGTTTTTATCATATAGTCAGTCTTAGGCTCATGAAGTTAGATGCTCTTCAGAGTTTTAAAGAAAAGTGGTAGATTGTGCCTAAAATTGGCAGTAAAATAACCACATTGAGCTCTATCCTTGGCCCTTTGACCAGACTTCCATGGTTAATAGGGGTATAATCTGTCTGTCCTTTAGTAGAATTTTCCAGTTCTGATGCTCTCAGAGGGAGTGGTTTCTGTTGCTTTTAAAGTAACAATTTGTCCAGTGCATCTTAACTGTCATATCCATTATCCCTCGATTTCTATTTTTCTACCTGCCTCTCTATAGAGGGCGTAGTACTGAATCTGTGTCCGGCAATCCAGGCTAGCACAGCTAAGTCAGGTTTAGGATTGTTGGCTCTCATCTTTTCAATGGGGGAAAATTGGGTTAATAGACTTTATTATCCTTGATACCTGAGTTTATTCCCTGATCCTAAGAGAACTGTGTGCATCACCTCCTTGGTTCACTGGAAGATTAGACCATCATGACTAAATTTCCTTGTGTGCCTACATGGTTGTAGTATCTCTCTGTTATTTGACATTTTATCAACAAGACTCTTTGTTAACTAGTATTTATCCTCCACTGGGGTTCAAGCTGACAATGATTTTCAAATGATTTCTTGCATCTGGCTTCTTCTTCCCCAGTGACGCTCCTTCCCCAGTAGGGATAGAGGTGTCCCTACTGCCTTCATTCATCAAAGCTATTTTTGAGCTCCTTGTATCCCAGGCACCAGGCTAGGTTCTGGGAACACAGGAGGGAAGGAAACAGATGAATGCCCTGTCGTCATGGAGCTCACGTGTCAGTGGCAGCTGGGAATCCTTACGCCCATCAACAGAACCCCTGCTCCTCTGCCTTTTCTCTTTCTCATCTTGTTCCAAGTTTTCCTGGAATCTGTAGCCTCTACTGCTAGAGTCTATATGAAAACTCTCTCTCTTCCACCCGCCTGGCTCTGCCCCCAAAGATACAAGTGCAGATTCCTATATCTGTCGCCAGAATGCAGAGGACATGTTCCTGGTATCTCAGCTTATCGGTTTGAAACACACTTTCTTGATAGAAACATTAGAAAATAATATGAAAATTGATAGTGATGGTCTTTAGTTTTATTAGTACTTTTGTTCCCAGCTACAGTATGGGATGAGAATATCTGTGTGGAATTTATCGGACAGTGCTTGTAATTTATCATGCAGTCCTTACTAGTATTATGATTAATGAGAAGTCATAATAGTATCTAATTTGTAGGGCTGTTGTATGATTAAATAAGATAAGATGCAGCACTAGGCTCAGAGAACGTCCCTGATAATTGTTAGACATTATATGGAACTTAAATGTCCTTCCATACTATTTTTTATTAATTGCAGTAAACAAAATTGATAACACTTTCAAAACTTCAAAAAAATACTTGTATGGCTGTTCTGAGGCCAGAGGCACCATTTGTTACAAATATGCCTCTGGTTCCCAACCAGAAATTTTACAAGAAGGTTGTTGGAACCCAAAGCTGTCAGTTGGTGGTTTCTAGTGCAATAATTCAAGGTTGTGTTGATGACCTTGAAGCTCTTTAAGATTCAGAAGTGGCCTCTGAATTAACAAAGAATGATTATGTTTTCCTTACTCTATTTTTAGATTTATTTTTCCATATTCTGTTTCTTTGAAGAGCAATGACCTACTACATAGGGTAGATAAAAGAATTCAATTGAGCCCTCGACTCCCCAGTAAAACCTCTAACATTTGACCAAATGTGATGACAATAAATTTACTATAGTCAGGAGCCTCCTTTGGTAAAATAGAAACCTAGGATTCTAGGTTATCTTTGAAGCCCAGGAAAAGTAACAGAGATGAATTGTTTCATCTCTCTGATTGAACAGCCTCTGAAGAAAAGAAAACACTTTTTTAAAAATGAGATAAAACAGTGTCCAGTGAGTCATGATTTCAGGTTAGTTCAGGTCCAAAGCTCCAGAAAGAGTCTACCCAGGTGTTTCAATTAGCAGGAGGCATTGACCTGACTTCTCTAGATCCCTGAGCCTGACCCACTTACCTGTGACCTCATTTGTTCCCTGGCCTGATAGGGCCACACAGAGAGAGCAGGAGGTCACCCAGGAGGTACAGTCAGGTTGAGAGAAGCCCCTGGGCATTACGGTAAGATTTCAGCTCCCAGCTCAATGTCACTCCCCATTCTCTCTGCCTTTCCCTTTCTTTCTGTGTTTAGATTCTGGAAATGTGAGCAGAGACTGGTTGAACTTCCAGAACCTCTTCCTTGCTTTTTCCGAGCTGCCTTTGGCAAGGGCTCTGGAGAGGACCAAAGGAGGGAGGGGAGCGGGTGCTGGCAGGGGCTGGAGTCTCTGTCACTTAGGCTAGCTAGTGCTTGCTCTTGTTTCTTATCTGATGTGTGATCCGGAGCACAGAGTTTCCGATGTTCCATTAGGCTGCCTGGCAGTGGGCATTAAGTAGGAGTGAGGGGATCTCTGAGTTTTGTATAGATGCATGAGATCTGGATTAGGTTCTGAGCAATTTCACGTCTGAAGATTTCTCCTAAGGAAATAACACTGATGAGGATGAAGACTTTACCTGGAAATCTGTAGAAAGACCTTTCAGGGCAGAAACAGAGTGCAATGGTTAAGTGTTTGCTCTGGCTCGGACTAGAATGTCCAAGTTCAAATCCTAGATCTGCAACTTACTGAATATGTGACCTTGAGCAAGTATTTTAACTTTTTTTGGTCAGAGTTTCCTCAGTTTCTGAAGGAAGGATTGTCACTGCCTCTATTTTGCAGAAGTCTTGTTCGCATTAAATTAGTGAAGAGCTATAAATTGCTTAAGACAATGCATGCCATCTATAAGCACCTGAATAAATATTAGCTATTATTATTATTGTTGTTGTTATTAGGTTTATCACAGCATTGTTTATAATAATGAAAAACTGGAGTGACATAAATCTCCGTTGCCTAGAAACTAATTAAAGAAACCATACGGTTTCACATGACACTATACAGCTATTAAAGATGATTTTTCAGAAGACTCATTAATGACACAGAAAAATATTGCTCAACAGAAAAAAAAAACAAGTTGGAAACATTATGCATAAAAATAATTCCCTTTGTTAAATACGTTCTATGGATACATAGAGAAACAGAGGACAGAAAATGTAAAAAGTGTTAGCCAGGATCACAGATGATTCTTCTTTCTTTTTGTCCTTAGCTGTATTTTCTGTCATGAATAAGTCATATTTGCAATCAGAGGAAAGCACATGTACTTTATTAGAGCAACAACAGTTTGGTTTCAGTGACTTAATCTTTCTGTTTGTAAAACGGGAGCAGAAGGGATGTGGTGTCATAGGATTGCTGTCATTATGTTTTTGATGCCTGGCTTCTTCCTCAGCCCGACTGCCCTGATCACCTGATGGAATTAGCCCAGCGGCCGTCTTCTAGGGCACACTCCTGCCTCACTGTTTCACGTCGTTGATTCTTCTCTGAAATTAGTTTGCTTATGTGTTTGTCTTTCTTCTTTTGTTGTCTTTTCTCTCTGGAATGAAAACTCACTATCTGGGGGAACTTACTGGTGTTTTTCATAGCTGAGGAGCTTAGACTGTTGCCTGGCAGCTCAGGTATTCAATATATAATTGTTGAAGGAATAATGAATTTCAATAATTTTGCAGAGTGCTCCAGAAAATTTTAATTAACTATCGTTATTGGAGGCAGAGATGCATTTCATTCCAAATGCCTAGAAAACAACCTAGATCAAAAAGCTTGTTTTTACTCAATGACCATGTAAATTGTCACACCAAGAGCTAGGTTTAGCAGATGCCTGGCCTCAGGTTTCAGAATTAACTAGAAAAGAATAGCCATCTAGTTTAACTGGTTGCCTTGTTATTTTGTTTAATCCTCACAGCAATACTGTCTCTTACTTCCTTGTTTTACAAATTATTCGGAGGTTTTGCAGATGAGGTAAGCGAGTCCTAGAGAGGTTAAATAACTTGTTCCCGTTCGCACAACTAACATGGCAGAGTCCTGGGACTGACACCCCGGGGCAGGGGTCCTGGCTCTCCAGTTGGTGCCTAATGCTAAGGAACTAAAACAATTGTCTGTGTGTGGGATGATGTGGACACATGTGTATGCAGAGTCGAGTGCTCACATGATGGCCAGTTCAGCGTTAGGTTCAATAATGTCAAAAGAGAAATAGGAATTGCGCAAATCCAAAATCTGAAAAACTGAAAAAAGAAAAAACAAAACCCCCAAACAAAAGCAAACAATTCTATAGCATTTTTGGCTTAAAAGCACCTTTCACAAATGTTATCTCCTATTATTGACCCCAAATATCTTGAATCTGAAGCTAATCTTGGAAGTATTTTATCTGCAAAAGATGAGTAGCCTAACCATGTAAAGGAAACTTAAAAATCAATAGAAACATTACTCATACTCTAAATAGAAAAAATGAAACAGGTGTAAAAACTCAAACAAAAAAAATAAGAAATGCAAATGGGCTTTAAATGCAGGAGGGAAATGTTTCTTTTTATTATTAGTCAAAAAATTGAAGCAAATTAATACAACACTGCAATGTCATTTTTGGTCAAACAGATTGCTAAACATTTGAAAAGTATAATTCTCCACGCATCAAGGAGCAGGGAAATGGTACTCTCGTCAGCATATAGGAGTATGTTCAGTGTCTTGTAATAACCTATAGTGAAAAAGCATATGAAAAGGAATACATGTATGACTGAAACATGATGCTGTGCACCAGAAATTGACACAACATTGTAAACTGACTACACTTCAAAAAAGTATAGGAGTATGAATTAGGATAGACTTTATGGCAATTAACTAGTCTTGTTATTTTAAGAATCCTGAAACATCCATCCTTTGCTTTATTACTTCTCATTCTAGGAAATAACTGGGGATGTGGAAAGTATTTCTGTTCAGCCTAGTGTTATTTACAAACATAAAAAAGAGAGCTCTTAAACTACAAAATAATAGAGACCTAATTAAATAAATAATTGTGCACATTTTTAAGGATATTTTTAATCTTCTGGGGTAGTGCTCATAATTAAATGTGTGGAGAAAAATGCAGGGGCTGAAATACTAAAATCATATTAAGATATATAAGCATGCCAGGAAGAAAGTCTGCATTTTCCGCAAAGGAGCCATATTAACTTCTTCTTAATGTGAGCCTGAGTGCTTTAATTTTTCTTCTTTATATTTTGTTCTATTTCCTATAGTTTCGAACAACAACCAGAAAAAAATTAAGCATTCCTAAAAATAAGCACACAGTCCCAGAAGACAGTGTAAGCACTGATTGATTTGCCTCAGCATGGAGCCCGTTTCAACCGTAGCTTTGTGTCGAGCAGTGGAACCTTTGCAAAGACGAGTGTGAAGACATCAGACCTTGAGATGCCCTTCAATTAAAACGTAGTAATTCAGGACCTAAAAAATGATGCTCAAATTCAAGCATTCCAAATGCACTAAGAATTTTATGTTAGTGTCACAGGGAAAGCGATGACTCCAAACAAAGAAATAAAGTCCTTCTGGAATCTGCAGAGTTTTATCATGCAGTCTTATACCAGATAGCCACTGTATTGGGGCAAAAAAAAAAAAAAAACCCACAAAAAAACCCCAAACCCTTTCAGTCTATTGTTAAATCTCTTTTCTGCCTCATCGCCTTTCTTTTTGAAGCTTCGTTGCTTTTATGCGTATAGTTTTAGCCACTATTCTTACCTCTGTTCTGCCAAAAATGAATGCACCATTTCTACATGATTTCTTGGTCTGGCCCGCCGTTCTTCTTAACTGTGCAGCTCACACATGCTGGCACTTGAGCGAATGGCCCCTGTGCCGCCCTGGGTCTCAGCTCTTCGCCTCTTCCTGCCCTCTGAGTCTGGGCTGCTCAGTCCTTCTCCCAATGTATTGGCTTTTCATTTTCTGTGTTTACTTCTAAACCATTTGTGCTTACCCCTTCTCTTAAGAGTTATTACTGTGTTAAAAATGATTTGGTGGTCGGGGTAGGGAGATGGAGATCTGGACTTTGTTCATTCTTCCGTCAGCTAGTATAGGTTCGGTTATACCATGGTAACAAGCAAGCCCCAAATCTTAGTGGCTTAAAACAGCAAAGATTTATTCTTGCGTATGTCTCATGTCTGTTGTCGACTAGCAAGGGCTTCTGCCCACATCCTCTTTGACCCCAGATCCAGGTTGTTGGAGCAGCTACCATTTCTGACATTGCTGCTTGCACGGGTAGGAGCAAAATAAAGTCATGGAATATTTCACACCAGCCATTAAATGCTCTGGCCTTGGAGTGACTCTCACTCCCCACTTCTGCTCGGAGCTAGTCCCCACTCCGCCCACCCCTGGAGAGGGGTCAGGAATAGCCCAACAAGTAGATGGCTGGGAATAGCTAGCAGACAAAGCCAACAGTTACTCCAGTACACATAGAAATAATTCCCTTTGTTAAATATATTACATCTCCTAGAATAAACATTTTTGAGACTTTGTTTTCGATAGTTCTTGAGAGCCAGTTGCCCCGATTTAAACAAGCTTATAGATATCAGAGTTTAACTGAATCCACAAACATTTTTACATAAACATTAATAACCCACAAAAATTTTTACAGCAGATGTCAGATACTGCACTAGGTATGGGAGACACATAAATGAACAGAATGGGGCTCACAGCTTCAGGAACAACCTGTCTAATGGGAAAGAGAAACATAAAGCTAAGTAACTATAAAGCCGTAGATGTCAAGTGCTATAAAAGAGGTAAGACCCAAATTGTACAGGAGCACACAGTGCTTGGAACCCGTATGAACCCCATTCACTCAGGCAATACTGTCAATCGAAAGATGGATCCCTCAGGGAGGACGGAGGAAGACCTTATCTCTGTGTGCTCACTGCCTGTGTCGTGCAGACGTCTGCACGTAACCTGCACCTCAGCGGGGTGTCCCCTTGAGAAGTCGGAGTTTGACCCACACTCCCATGTCTAGTGGAAAGGCCCAACCCCATGGCCTGGTGGCTGAACTCTCCAGGAGGCCTCTCTCCTCCTAAACACCTCTTGCTGTGGGTTTTTCTTTTCCACATCATGCTCCATATTGTATCTGCCCCAAACGTGGTCTGAAGCCCAGCTGATTTCCACAAAAGAAGCAATCCCAGCAAATCGTGTTTGCGGAACAGCCTTCACAGATGCTTTGGTGGGTAGAGTTGGGAGAGTAGGAAGAGGGGTAATATTGCAGCAGCAAAATCAACTTCAAATGGAATATATATGTGTGTGTGTGTGTGTGTGTGTGTGTGTGTGTGTGTATTCACATTATTATTCTTTTATTTTATTTTTTTTCCTATTTTTTAAATTGATGTATAGTTAGTTGCAGTGTGTCAATTTCTGGTGTACAGCATATAGTCCCAGTCATGCATATATATACATATTCATTTTCATATTCTTTTTTATTAAAGGTGATTACAAGATATTAAATATAGTTAGTTCCCTGTGCTATACAGAAGAAAATTTTAAAACCTATTTTTATATATGGTAGTTAATATTTGCAAATCTCAAACTCCCAAATTTATCCCTTCCCACCCACCTTCCCTCAGTAATCATACGATTGTTTACTATGTCTGTGAGTCTGTTTCTGTTTTGTAGATCAGTTCATTAGTGCCTTCTTTTTTGTTTTAAAGATTTCACGTATGAGTGATATCATATGGTATTTTTCTTTCTTTTTCTGGCTAACTTCACTTAGAATGATGATCTCCAGCCGTTCTGAAAGTGCCCCCAAACCAGCACAACCGAGGGAGGCCCCAGTTGCCTTTCACTCCACTTGGTCTCTGCTTCTCCCCATCTTGGTTTTTTTACTTTTCTACACATTTTTCCCCCTTTATATTGACTAGGGTAAGCTAGATTATGCTGTAGTAACAAGCAACCTCCCAAATCTCATTGGCCCCCCAACAACAAAGAATTATTTCCTGCTCACACCACAAGTCTACTGCAGGTAATGAGGGGCTCTGTTTAAAATCATCCTTACACATCAGGAGCAAAACAAAATTTTCCACTTCTATGGCATGATTTAGGGCTCATGTTTTGATGCCTGGGGTCTAGCCAAACCTAGATTCTTACGGATTTACCTGATCCTGACTGCATTCTTACAGTATTTATTTTCCCAAAGATAGTTATGTCTGTAAGAGCTGTTTAGATAATGTCTTTTTTTTGTGTAACAAATATCAATTTATGGCACATAATATTTATTTATAGGATCAGTTCAGTTCCCTCCTCTGGGAAGGAGACTTGAACTAAAAGAAAGCAAGTTTAGCAGGTCAGTTAATGAACTATGTCTTCTCAAGTGCATGGCTTTGGCTCTTACAGGATCCTCAACTTGGAATGCCCTTCATCTTGATTGTTAACTAACCTTATTTTGGTGATCACTTCACAATATGTACATATTGTGTACACCTTAGACTACTTACTCGATGTTATTTGTCAATTATATTTCAGCAAAACTAGGGCAAAAAAACTTTTTGTCCTGTGATTGGCTATTTCTTGTAATTGAGTTCAGCCTCAACTCAAACTTTCCTTGTTCAGAGATGTTTTTCCTGACTCTTCTATTTATTTATTTATTATTTAAAAAATGTTTTAAATTTTTAATCTTTTTTACTGAAGTATAGTTTACAATGTGTCAATTTCTGATGTACAGCATAATGTTTCAGTCAACCATATACATACATATATTCCTTTTCATATTCCTTTTCATTATAGGTTCCTACAAGATACTGAATATAGTTCCCTATGCTGTACAGTAGAACCTTGTCATTTCTCTGTTTTATATATATTAGTTAGTATCTGCAAATCTTGAACTCCTAATTTATCCCTTCCCACCTCCACTCCCCCTGGTAAGTTTGTTTGCTATGTCTGTGAGTCTGTTTATGTTTTGTAAATAAATTCATTTGTATCTTTTTTTTTTTTTTTTTTGATTCCACAATATGAGTGATATCACATGGTATTTTTCTTTCTCTTTCTGGCTCACTTCACTTAGAATGATGGATCTCCAGGGCCATCCTGATTGCCATATTAAAACAAGCAAACAAAACAACAAACAACTCTCCCTTATACATACAGTATTCCCATGTTAATGGCATGAAGGCACTTATTTTTATTTGAGATTACCTTGTTTATTTATGTTCCACTTATTTACTTTTCTCCCCCAACCCCACTAAAATAAATTCCATGAGGATAGGAATACTGTGGTTCTTACATGCTCCTGAATTCTTAGCTCTTTGACTAGTTGCTGGCACACTGTAGGCCCTCAATAAAATTTGTTGCATAAAGGAATGAGTTTGTAGGCTCCTTTTGGCAGCCCTACAGTCAAATGCATGTGTCCTGACTTTTTGTTGTTGCTGTTGTTTTAAAGTGGAGGTTTCTATGAGTTTGGGCATTTGTGTGCATTTACAGGAAGCATAAAAGTACTTGGAGTACAGCCTATGGGGGGTAAGTGACTCCACTTTATGAAATCCAAACCACCAAAGTCAAGAAGTCAATGTAAAAATCCCTAAGGGATCTTTACACAAATCCAGGTGCGCGACAAGTTCCCTTACCATACATTCTAGCTAGACCGTCTTTGCTGGACCTGCTCCCCTTGTGCCATTTCTCCCTCCCTCCCTCCTTTCCTTCTTTGCCATCAATTTATTTATCTCTCTGTATCTTCCTCTCTTTCTTTCTCCTTCCATCTTTTCCTTTCTTCCTTCCTTCTTTCCTGTCTACTTATTTATCATTCATTTTCCTGAAACTGAGTAACTGTTTCTAATCCAGGAAAAGAGCATGGGTTCATTGTTACTAGAACACTGGTTCAAGAGAAGAACTGGGGTGGGGTTGGGTATAGCTCAGTGGTAGAGTGCATGCTTCACACTATATAATTTTAAATTTCTTTTATAATAATAAAAAAAAGAATGTAATTTTGCCCCTTCCACCCCAAACAAGCAGACAACAAATGGAGATTCCTTAAAAAACTAAAAATAGAGTACCATATGATCCAGTAATCCTATGCTTGGGTATATATCCAGAGGGAACTCTAACTGGAAAAGACACATGCACCTCAATGTTCATAGCAGCACTATTTACAATAGCCAAGACATGGAAACAATCTAAATGTCCATCAACAGATGACTGGATAAAGAAGTTCTTATGTTTATATCATGGAATACTACTCAGCCATAAAAAAGAGTAAAATAATGCCATTTGCAGCAACATGGATGGACCATCATTCTAAGGGAAGTAAGCCAGAAAGAGAAAGAAAAATACCATGTCATATCACTCATATATGGAATCTAAAAAAAGGGGGGCACTATGAACTCATCTACAAAACAGAAACAGATTTGCAGATATAGTAAACAATCTATGGTTACTGGGGAAAGGGGGTGGGAAGGGATAAGTTTGGGAGTTTGAGACTTATAAATGTTAGCAACTATATATAAAAATAGATTTAAAAAGTTTCTTCAGGGAACTATGTTCAATGTCTTGTAATAACCTTTAATGGAAAAAATATGAAAACAAATATATGTATGCATATGCATGACTGGGACATTGTGCTGTTACTAGAAATTGACACATTGTAACTGACTGTACTTCAATTAAAAAAAATAGAGGAAAACTGCAGTGTGGAAGGCAGCCTGTCAGGCTCAGACTTGTAAGTCATGACTTGGGAGAAGTAACTCTCTGGGCCTCAGTTTCGTCATCTGCCAAAGCAAGAAATGCCTTTGAGATCCATTCTGTCTCTAGGAATCTGTCAATCTATGAATGTTCAACAATGAAGTGATTCATTTTTTGATTTCTAAGCTTTAGTATGTTAAAACACTGGATCTGCAGGTAATTTCAGTAGAATACTGCTTTGTGTCCCCTTTCTAAAATATGTAGATGGCACAGTGACACATGGACATGAAGTCTGTGAGGCCCACATGTCAGCACAGCTGCCCCTCATATGTTTCTATTCAGAGAATAAAAAACTGTTGTCACAGACACTGGTCTTATCCTCGCTGTGAATTTGGATCCTGGAAGCTTTTCAATGAAATGGTGGGAGACAGATTCATTGGTGGCTCATAATAACCCAAAAACTGGTTTTTTTAAAAAAGATATTAGACTTTCCAGGTTGTATGTGAAATAGCCTTAGCGATGGGGATGGTTTTGGTCATGGAAAAATGATGCAGTGAAATCATCAGTGAGAACCATTTCACAACAAACAGCGATGACGGTAAGTGGCTGCTGTTTCAAAACTAAAATATTTTCACTAAAAACCCATATCTCAGATATGCCTTCATTTGTATGAAGGAAGGATTAGGGCAAATGGAGAAATGGAGATGGACGGAAACATTAGTGTAGAAAACACCAGATGCCTGGCAGCTGTATGAAAAGGATCTTTTTTTCCCCAGTATGAACAAGTAAAGGAAGCTCGTTGTTATCAGAATGTTTTGCAAAGCAAAATTCTCGTTTGGTTTTTAGTATTCATATCTTTGTGTCTAGACCCAGGAGGGTGTAATTTGATAATAATGGAAATGAAATGTCCTCTGTCATGTCCCCACTAATTTGGATCCCCGTGGACTCAACCAAATACCTAGATGGGGACTGCATGGCTCCGTCCTGTCTTCTGAAACCCCCAACATTTCTCTAACCCAGTCAATTTCTACCTTCTGCAGCAATTTATATTTTTATGATGTCTCCAAATTAAATTTTTCCTACCAAGAGGTAAAAGTAAGAACATGGGGTTTTAAGACTTGAATTAAAAAAAAATCTAATTTGAACAGATAATGCACCCCAATATTCATAGCAGCATTATTTACAATTGCCAAGATATAGAAGCAATGTAAGTGTCCATCACACATAAATGGATAGAGAAGATGTGATATATATAAAATGAAATACTACTCAGCCATGAAAAAGAATGCACTGTTGGCATTTGTAACAACATGGATGGACTTGGAGAGTATTATGTTAAGTGAAATAACTCAGAGAAAGACAAATACTATGTGACATCTAAAAAAACTCAAAAAATTACAACAAACTACTGAATATATATAAGAAAAACAAACTCACAGATATAGAGAACAAACTAGTGGTTACCAGTAGGGAGAGGAGAGGAGGAAGGGACAAATTAGGGGTAGGAGAATAAGGGGTACAAGCTACTATGTGTAAAATAAATAAGCTACAAGGATATATTGTACAGCTTAGGGAATATAGCCAATATTTTATAGTAACTATAAATGGAAAATAACCTTAAAAATTGTGACTCACAGGCTATGCACCTGAAACTTACATAATATTGTACATCAACTATACCTCAATAAAAACAAAGCATAATTGCAAATTCTTTGACACTCCTTCCATTGGTAGGTGGCAGCTAAGTCCCCTCCTTGGCATCTGGGCAGGCCTGGACTGCCTTGACTAGTAGAGTGACCTGGAGGTGATGTCATGTGATTTCTAAGGCTAGATCATGACAAACCCTGAAACATCCCCCTGTCTGCTGGAAGACCATCTTACATGACACTACCTAGAGAATTTCAATAGTTTTCCAAACTTTTTTGAACATGCGTCTCTCAGAATATACATGTACAACTCTAAAAGTACATTACAAAATTCACACAAAAAGAAAATAAAGGGATGAGATAAAACTGAATAGAAGGAAAAATTCTAGAAATTTTACTTGACACCACAGTGAAACATCCTGTGAACCCACTGAGGTTGCCCACACCTCACTTTGAAGATGACTGAAGCAGATGGAAAAGAAGGTCTAAATCCAGTTGCACATACTTGTGAAATATAGGTACTAAAATATAAGCTCATTGCTGGGATCCATCCTCACACTTACACTTCTATTGACTTTTGTGATAATCACATCCATTATTTTACGAACTTCGCTTTCAAGACAGAATAATGAATGGATCATTGACTGAACTGCGGTCAATAGGCTATTATAATTTCCCTTAATACAGCAATATTGGAGAATCCCAGTTTGTTTGAAAATTACAGTTGCTGAATAACTATAAAAAATGGATATGCATAACAATGAAGACCCTGAGAAAGTCTAAAAAAAGGGCTAGTAATTGGAAGGAAAAGACAGCCAAATGCCATGAAACAAGGGAACTGTTTTCAAGGTTAAGTTATTTCAGAATTCAGCTAACTTTGTGCTATATATTTTTGAGGTGTGAATTAAAATTTTAATTCAGCCAACATTCCTTTCACATTTACTCTATGCCAGATACAATGGATGTTTTCTCTAAGATAGTATTTAACCTTCCAGATGCAGATACTTCTAATCTCTCTTCTCAGAAATTGCTTATATTGGGAAGATATTTTTAAACAAATGAAATGAGAAGAACATATTATATCTTAACAAAATCATGACTTAAGACAGGCATCAGAAAACTATTGCCTTCCTAGTTGTCTGCTTTTCCAAATAAAGTTCTAATGTACCATGACTCATTTGTTTCCATATTGTCTTACTTTGAGTTACAACTGTAGAGCTGAGTAGTTGCAAGAGAGTGCAAAGTCTGAAATATTTACTGTCTGACCCTTTACAGAAAATGCTGTTGACACCTGATTTGAGAGATGTACTAAACCCACTTCTTTATTTCACTCAATTTTGCAAGCAGTCTGAGCAGAATCTTCTTAAAAATGCTATTTCAATAGTCAAGACATGGAAGCAAACTAAAAGTCCATTGACAGATGAATGAATAAAGAAGATGTGTTGTGCATGTGTGTGTATATATATATATATATAAAATAGAATATTACTGATTACTGTAATATATATAGTGTGTGTTTATGTGTGTGTATGTGTGTATATATATATAAAATAGAATGTTACATAAAAAAGAATGAAATAATGCCATTTGCGGCAACATAGATGGGCCTAGAGATTGTCATGTCAGACAGAGAAAGACAAATACCATATGATATCACTTATATGTGGAATCTGAAAAATGAGACAAATGAACTTATTCACAGAACAGAAACCCAGGCTCACAGACATAGAAAACAAACTTACGGTTACCAAAGGAGACAGGGTGGAGGGATAAATGGGAGTTTGGGATTAGCAGATACTGCCATATACAAATAGGTAAACAACAAGGACCCACTGTATAGCACAGGGAACTATATTCAACACCTTGTGATAAACTCTAATGGAAAAGAATAGGAGAAAATAATATCTATCTATCTATCTATCTATCTATCTATCTATCTATCTATCTCTCCAAATCACTTTGCTATATACCTGAAACTAACACAATATTATAAATCAATTATACTTCAATAATAAAAAAAAAGTTATTTCACAAGAGGCTGGGTGGCTCACACTGTTTGTAAAGGAAATTAGTTCCTTTCACCTAGAAAGTGATGCTTAAAATTTGTCCTTGATTTGTATTATCAACTCAGGCAAGCAAATTAGTACCTCATACCTGGAACAAATCAGATTGGGAAGAAAATAATCTTTGAGGTTATGAGTCAGTTAATTAGTTATGTGTAACTGTTGAGTTCTTGCCATTTTACATAGAATGCAGGGCCTTTGAGCGCCTTCCAAATTATTTAGAGTGGAGGGCCATCCCTCTGCCTTTCTGGGAGAACGGCTTTAATTTTTTTCATCTTCTCACCTGAGGTTCTTCCTGACGGGTGTCTCCCTGGCCGGGGAGGCTGTGCATGATGAGGGTGTGGTTTCTCAGCGTCTATGGGCTGAGTTTGCCGGGAGATAGAATGTGCTGGACTGTGTCCTGGAGTGGCTGACGTGACTGTGGTTTGGACTGTGTGTGAAGGACTGAGCCAAGGTAAAAATCAGCAGTAGCATCCATCCTGGGGTCCCAAGACATACTTACAGAATGGGAGCGGTGTTAGAATTCGGGAGCAGAGAAAATGAGGACGAGCTTAAGAAATGCGGTGAGTATGTGAACAGTTCAAAGGAAACACGTCTGGGTGACACAGCTCAGGGACCCTGGTGGCGTCCTTTTTTGGATTGTTGGCCACAAGGTGTGGACACAAGAAAGACTTTGCATTTTGCTGCTGTTTTTCCAAGTTAAGAAATCAGCCAGTCCCATTAGTCATTGGGACTGGAGCTGTGTTGGGGCAGACTGCACTTCAGTGCCCATGTGGTCTGACACCCCCATTTCTTCCTATCATAGGTGAAGGAAAAGGCCTTCTAGATAATGCCCAGAAGATAGCATTTACTCAAAACATGTCCAGTAAATAAGCACAAATAATTTAATGTTAGTTATTGGTGCGAGCATCATTTAATCAGGTTTCCTTTCTGTTACTGTTCCAAAAGAGTAACATCTTATAAATCTAAAACAGGAATGCATATAAACAAAAAATTAATCTAGATTTCTACCTAGTAGATTATTCTAGTCCAGTTTAATTCCAGGCTGTCTTCATGCCTGCTATATCCTGGGGATGATAAAATCATATTTTTTTCCCCTGAAATGTGTATTTATTACAGTATTTACCCAGCAAAGATTGATGGGAAAGGTTAACACACCTTAAAAACCAGGCCTTTCCTTAGTTTTTTACCTCATGCATGTTAGTCCACTCCCAACACTTAGAGCTATGCTGATTGAAAAAAAAAGTTTCTTCTGAATGATACTTCCTTCTCCCCAAATCTGTAAGTATTTTTCTGTTCTAAGGGGAATATTTTGTCTTCTGTAGGGGAGACAGTACCTTATGCTTCTGAAGTGTGGATATAGCCCTCTGTCATCTCAGGAGCTTGACTCGCCAAACTCTGGCTTCCCTTATCTTAAAAGGTGAATCCTTAAGGTAGACAACATTACCCAAGGAGAGGGAAAACCTTCCTTTCCAAGACCAAAGGAGTTTCATCTTAGACCATGGAATTTATAATGCCAGGACACCCTAACTTCGCAATTACTTCTGAATCATCTCCTTCTTTCTATCTTATTCACAAACATAGCCTTCAAGCAATTTATTGAAAAAGAAATCCATTAATCAGAAAGGAGAGGAATTATTTCCGGAGAGGAGTTGTTAGTTTTGCTACTGATGGCTGTATAATTCCTGAGAAAGCACTGCCACTTTGAGTGGGTTTTAAAATCACAAAGACTAGTAAAGGGAGGGTGGCAGAGGAGCAGGCAATTAAAAAATATAGTATTGCCTATTTTGGAAAAACATAGCTAAAAGACTAGGTAGTCATATTATAGAAGAACTTTAAATCTTGCAAAAGTAACATATTAGTAGCCCTCTAGTAACTAAGGAATTGGGCTGCAAGTATGGTAACAAAATTCTTTTAGATCCCCTAGTATGTTTTCAATTGTGTTATTGTGTTTTTGTTAGGGAAAAAATGGGTTTGCGTTGGGATTTTCTAGACTGTAGGCATACTGAACAGTAATTCATCTTATAGAAAGTACTGTTATCCTATTGGTCCAAATTCTCCCCAGCAGAGGGGATAACTTGAGAGTTTATTAAAATATAATTTGCCGATAGGATTTGTTCACTTTTCAGTCACCATATGCCTCTGAATACCACCAACAAATCCCTCAGTTCCTCGTACTTGTCAACGTGGGAGGCATAGACTCTAACCACATGACTATGCTTTCTCTTACAGTGATCTCCATCCTGTCATGTCAAATGAGGTCATTGTTCTTTGTTTATTGATAGTAATGGGACAGCACTGTAGCAACATATTATTAAAACATTTTTGTAGAATGACTTCTGATGGAATCTGGAGGATTATTGGATTTATATATGTTAACCAGTTGAGAAAAATTTACCTCTTAATTGCTGTCTTTAAAAATCATACTTTTTTGTCACACTGCCTTCCCAGATTCTGATGTTGTGTATTGATCCTCTCTGCAAAAAATGAACACATGCACACACATGCATGCATGCATTCCATGTGCAAACATATGCACACAGGTTTGCCTATAATATCAATGGTGTGATTGTGGACACACACTATCCCATAGGTCTTTAGCAGTCCATGAACCCTAGATTAAGCACACTGTTTATGACAGCTTGATCCCCATATGTGAATTAAAAAATTTTTTTTATTGAAGTGTAGTTGATTTACAATGTTAGTTTTCAGTGTACAGCAAAGTGATTCAGTTATACACATACATACATACATATATTTTCTTTCCAGATTCTTTTCCAATACATGTTATTACCAGGTGAAATTTCTGATTGGAGACTAATAATAGTTTTCCTTAGTTTTAGAGTTTTCATACTCTCAATAATGTCAGCAAAGGAGAAGCAGATAGACAGCTACTCATGTTGTATTGGCATCTTTCTATTGACTGGTTTAATGGAAATGTCGAAAAACCCAAGCAAAACCTTTATAGATATGGTTATTTTAAGAGAAGCAGATAGAGCATGACTGATATTTGATATACAGGTTGACATCAATGCCATCACTTGGTCTGTCTGTTATGGGGGCGAGTACACACTGGCTACCTCCTTTCCAGCTGCCTTCTTCCTTCTGACCCAAGGTTGACTGCACTATAGAGATCTTGTAGATGGGTGTGGTCATTTGATTAAGGTTTGTCAACAGAATATGGAAATAAGTGACACCCATCATCCTTGACCTCTTCCACGACAGACCCTCGATGTAAGTTCTTCATGCCTTGGTGGACGTGAACACAGAGACCCTGGGAGCCACATCTTGGAGATAAAAACATGAAATGGGAGGGACCTGAGGCCCTTAATCACCTCTTGGGAGAAAGCTATTGCTGAACCACCATCTTGGACTTCTGTGTTAAATTAGATACTTTTTGGAGTTTCTCTGTAACAGCTGCTAAAAGAACCTGACTACCACACAAGGTTCACTGCCTAATTCAGAGCAGAAAACTGCAGGGGAGGCGCCGAGAGTGTTCGCACTCAGTTTACGTCCAGTGTTTGGTGACACGTGCTGTTTACTTGTGCCTCGTTAGGTGGAATAATACCTGATATTATTTAGTCTCAACTTGGACTAATGCTCAGCAACGGACCAACGGCTCAGAAAGATTTCTCCCGAGAGCATGTGGTGTCAATGGGTTCTCTTAATGAAGGTGGACACGGAAATCCTGAAGAGGCACAGCTGCTTCTTTTCTGTGAGTTGAAAGAGGGTCTTCGGCAATCACATAGACGGTAAAAACAACACTCTGACAAAGGGGAAAAAAATTCAACCAATAGGAGGTCTATCTGGATTACAGATCTACACCCATCATTAATACACAAAATATGGGGTGGGCATGTTCAATGAAGAAAAAATTGATCAAGGTTGGCAATCAAAATCCTTTGGAGAGCACTGGTCTAGACCCTCAGGATTCTGTATTCCATCCACTCATTCGGAAGAGTATAAGTTTATGATGACTGCTTGGACACTGTATTTCTGGACACAACTTTGGGATTAGCCTAATGGACAGGTCAGGACTCATGAGGCTAAGGCTATCACGCTGGTGATTCCCCCAAATTAAAGAGTTAACCGATGTAGTTAATAAAAAAGTTTTTTTTTCCCTTTTCAAGTATAAATACTAGGCTTTTATACTGATATATTCATTTGAATAGAGTGATGCTTTGGATCAACTGGATTTCTAGGGCTGCAATAACCTTCAATTTCAATTTCAAAATTAAAGAGACAATTTTCTGTTCAGTTGTTGAGCTTCATGCAGAATAATCTTGAATGAAAAAACCTGTTATAAAATAGAGGTGATGGAGGACAGAATTTACCTTTATTTTCAGATTTCCCTATTTGTTGTTACATCAGCATAGGTTTTGTAGATGATTTACCTGATTTCCAGACACCGCCTCTTGTTTTTGTAGGATCACAACAAACATGTGTTAAGGAAATCAGCCATTCTTTGTTGTGAGGGGAAAAGTAACTTGATTTTAAAAAAGTTAACCTGCTTTTATATAGAAGTAGTGTATTTCCATTAAAAATCTTTAGAAATGGAGAAAATTATAAAGAAAAAACACAATTTATAGTAGAGTGGGCTCCTTATTTTGTATATTAGGTCCCTATTTTATATATAGATTTGTATCTCAGTCATTTCTAATATTATATTATAAAAGTATTGCTTATTCTAAACTACACCATTCCATGTTTTAAAAGTTAGGTTGTCATTATTATATTATTTTCTTTCTCTCTAAAGAACTTCTTTTAACATTTCTTGTAAGGCAGGCCTATTGGGAGAAGATCTTGTTTGAGAAGGTCTTTCTCCTTCACTGTAGAAGGATAATTTCACAGGGTACAGAGTTCTAGGTTGGTGGGTTATTTTTTTTTTTTTTTTCTGTCAACACTTTAAATAATTCACTCCACACACTCCTTTCTTGCGTTGTTTCTGAGAAGAAGTTGGATGTAATTCTTATACCGTTGGTCCTCTGTAGATAAGGTGTTTCTCTCCTCTGGCTTCTTTCAGGACTTTTTTCTCTATCTTTGATTTTCTGTAGTTTGAAAATGGTATGCCTAGGTGCCGTTTGTTTTCTGGCATGTATCCTGCTGGTGTTACCTGAGCTTCTTGGATCTGTGGTTTGGTGTCTGACATTAATTTGGGGGAAACTCTTGGTCATGACTGTTGTAAACATGTTTTTCTGTTCCTTTCTCTCTTTCTTCTCCTTAAGGTATTTTCATTATTCATGTTATACCTTTTGTGGTCGTCCCACAGTTCTTGGATATGCTGTTCTGTGTTTCTTTTTCAGTTGCTGTCCTCTTTGCTTTTTGGTTTTTGAGGATTCTGTCACTATATCCTCAAGCTCAGAGATTCTTCCCTCAGCCATGTGCAGTCTACTAATAAACCCATCAAAGGCAATCTTCATTTCTGTGACGGTGATTTTTATTTCTAGAATTTATTTTTGGTTCTTTTCTAGGATTTCCATCCCTCTTCTTACATTGCTCATCTCTTCTTGTGTGTTGTCTACTTTATCCATTGGAGCCCTTAGCATATTAATCAGAGTTATTTTAAATTCCTGGTCTGATGATTCCAACATCCTTGCCATGTCTGGTTCTGACACTTGCTCTGTCTTTTCAGGTTGTGGGTTTTTGCTTTCCCTTATGCCTTTTAATTTTTTTTCTTGGTAGGTGGATATGATGTACTGGGTAAAGGGAACTCCTGTAAACAGGCATTTAGTAACATGGTGGTGAAGTGTGAAGGGAGGGGAAGCATTCTAGAGTCCTATAATTAGGTCTCAATTTTTTGGCCAGTGTATGCCTCTGGACTATGAACTTAAGAGTTCTCAGTTTTTTTTTTCTCCCCCTTAAATGAGACAAAGGACTGGAGTTGAAGCTCTGGTTAACTAATTTCCCCTGGGGGTAGGTTTTGTGAAGAAGAACCGAGTGTCCTAGTGTATTTAAAAATGGCTCATTTCTCCCGCCCCCCTCCCCAGCTCGCGGAAGCTGGGGAAGCTCTGGTATTTAATGGGGGAGGGCATTGGTCTAGCCCCTGGAGGTGAATCTCACAATACTGTGAGAGCCCGTCTATGACTGTGTTTCCTGGGAGCTTTTAACTCTCAGAGTTGTCCATGCTGAGCTTCCAGCAACCTGTCAATTACAGTTCAGGTTTTCCTGTTTAGGCACTGGTTCCTGACGTGGTTTCAGGTCTTGAGTCTCTGTTCTGCTAGGTTGTGACTTTCTCTATTTGCCTCTGTCTCCCATCTCAGGGGCAGTGGTTTGCCCTGTGTCTTTCCTTCTGTAAAGGATCCTTGAAGAGTTGTTGACTTTTCAGTCTGCTCAGCTTTTCACTTGTAGTTACAACAGATGGCGACTTCCAAATTCGTACATGTGGACACAGAAACTGTACTGTCTTTTAAATCTTTTCCATTTCATTTGAAGTAATTTCAAAGTTAAGCAATAGTTGCTTAAATGAAACAAAGAAAGCCTATATACCTCCACTCAGATTCCCAAAGTATTGGCATTGAATCTGTCGTATGTGTATGATGATAGATTTTAGGTAGATCTTGAAAAAGGAAAACCATCAAACAATTTTAGTGAAATATAATTGGTTTCCAGAGGACAAATCGAATTCACTTCCTTCATTCGACCTGCATTCACATTCCCTTCTGCTCTTCTTCATAGTAACTTGTCCAGCTGGCCGGTGCCTCTTTGATAGCTCGTAGGCAACCCAGTGACCTCCAACGTTCTCTTTCATATTACACTGTTTAACATCCTCCATTTGGATTGTGATATTAGTTGGGCCATAGTTACACTATTTCTCCTATCCTAACTCTAGCAGGAGTTTGCTGTGACAATGATTATGTAAATCTGGGCTGCAGTATTGGCAAGTAGAGATGGTAAAAGTTGTCTTTGCATGGGAAGACATGGACAATTAGATCTGAAACTTGAAAAATTTCCTTGGCACCTCTGATATTTTCTTCCCACGACTGGATTTAAGAATGACTGAATTAGACAGTCACATTCATCATATATGCTATATAAAAATTAGGTAACTTTGGGCTGGGGAAAACATATGTGTTTTAAGTAAATGTCACTAATGTAAGAAATCTGGAGGCCCAGAACCGGGAGGTCATTTTTCTAATCCTGATTGGCTGCAACATTCCAGGACTACAAGGCCACTCACAAGAGGAAACATCCAAGGAATCAGTTATGACTTGAGAGAAAAATGACATTTTCAGGCTTCTTTACTCCATCTTCTTGCAATGGTGTTCATTAAAGGACAAGAGTTGCTATGGTGATGGGAGAGCGGGGTCACAGGAGGGGATTGGGGAAAAGATTGCAACTTGGAAAAGGATTTTGTTTTTTATATAAAATTAAATGGAAGTTGATTCTTTTGAGTTATGCTGGATAATTCATTGCTCTTCCCTTGGTCTATGTGCATCACCAAGCAATTAGAAATACTTCCAAATCCATCGCTGTTTCCACGGCTTTATTGGGATAACCCCTGGGAGGCCCCAGCTCCTGGAAGAGGGCTGTGTAGGGGTGGTGGGGGGAGGGGTGCAAGCCTCTTTCACATTCTTATTTTGTGGGGATCAGTTTTCCTGAATTATATCATCAGGAATTTTGTTCTTTAATTTTTTTTTTAAATCAGCTTTTGGATGTATCAGTTCTACTGTTACCTGCTTTCAGATTAATTTCTACTTTCCTTATGCCTTTATTGTTATATGATTACATCAGTAATCACCCATCTCCAGGCTTGCTGTATGAGAAGAAATAAACCCTGTTTAAGGCCTCCATTTTGTCAAATATTTAGTTACTCACAGCCAAATGCTCTCACTAATTGACACACCTGGAGCTTAATGGATTCTCATTTTTTATTTCATTAGTTTTCTATCTAGTTATCACTAATTTCAGCCTCCAATACAAATCTGTCAGCCTATAAGTAGTGGAAATACCTCCCAGATTTTGGAAAGCTCTTGACAGTAAATCTTATTTTTAATTTTTACAAGATGTGTTTACTGTCTCTTCATTGCTGTTTTACCATGAATTTATAAAAATCTTTATTAGGAAATATATCTAGATATGACTTAAAATCCCAGGATGTCTTAATTAGTGAATTATTTTTGTCTTTTATTCTACATTTACTTTTAAACTCAACTTTTTAATATAAATATACTGATAATTGGATGTCAGTGCATTAGTCTTTCAAACTGTTCTATCTTTAAGAAGTTATTTTAAAGCATTTTTCATTTTTCTGGACTTTTTTTCCTTTTTCTATTTTATTTTATTTTTCTTCTAGTTTTTTTTGAGATATAATTGACATACAGCACTGTATAAGTTTAAGCTGTACAGTGTAGTGATTTCACTTACCTATCATGAAATGATCACCACAATAGGTTTAGTGAAGATCCATCATATCACGTAAGATACAAAAGAAAAGAAAAAGAAAAAATGTTTTCTTTGTGATGAGCAGTCTTAGGATTATTCTTCTAACAACTTTCATACACAGCTTACAGCAGTATTAATTACATGTATCATGTTGTACATTACATCCCTAACACTCATTTATTGTATAACTGGAAGTTTGTACCTTTTGACTCCTTTCACCCAATTCCCTCTCCCCCTCCCCTAAAGCGGTTTTCATTTTTAATAGCTGAAGAGCAGAGGTAGATTTCAACTAAGCAAAACAGTTATTGGCCAAACATGATAATTTTGGGGCCTCTGTAGAATTAACACTAAACTAATTACAAGTTTAGAGCATGTAATTCGATGAGTGATTTAGCAAGCATCAAGGGTGGGGGTGCATTCTTGTTTTCTGAGAAATTTTTAGCAACCTTAGTACACCAAGACACAGTCCTGTCTGATTTTCCCCTTGGCTATTGAAGGCTCCTTGTATTTGGAGCTTGGCCAATGCTCCAGTTGCTGCATATCTTCACTTAAAGTTTCCATTTAGAGTCAATGATGTTTTCAAACTTTCCAACCAGAAGACTCAAAGTGTCTCGACTGGCTCTACTCTTCTGTTTTGGACCCTTGTCTTCCTAACAGCTAACTACTAAGGGAGCAAATTTGGTGCAGAAATTCCCTGAGTGATTGGCTGATCCAGTGGTTCTCAGTCTCAGGGTGTGGTCCCTGGGCCATAAGCATCAGCATCACCAGGGAGCTTGTGAGGAAACCAACTTCTCGGGCACACCTGAGACCTGCTACATAAGAAACGGGATGGGGTCCAACCACCTGTATTTTAACCCGCTCTCTAGGTGATTCCGATGCGTGAGTCAGATTGAGAGTGACTGATTTCAATCGTTAGGATCAGAAGAGAGGCAAGCCCTGATCAGCAGTGTTTAGACACATTCAGCTGGCAATCCGAGGGGAAACGATGAAAAAGGGCCTTTTTTTCCTTCAGTCAGCAAGGACAGCCACTGTCAGCAAAGAACTGGTTGATAAAATATTGTTGGCTGCACAGCTTGCGTAAAGACATGTGATGCCATCATTCACTCACTCATTCCTTCTTTATTCTTCATCTACCAGTTTATTAGTGTTGATCATTTGCCACGCATTGGGGTTATATTCTGAGGAGGATACAAGGGTGTTTAAGATCCTCAAAGAAGTTATATTCTGTGGGGGAGAAAGCAGAAGTGGAGAGGGAAAAAGAAAAAAAGCAAAATACAGCAAGCACTTTACAGAGGCACAAATGAAGGGCTTTTAGAAGCACACAGGAGAGACCAATTAGAAATAAAAAGACAAAAACATTACTTAGTCGAAATGAAGGTACAGCGTTTGGCACCATGACGCCTTAAAGATGCTTCCCGCTTGTACACTGCTTTGTGAGAGAAGCATAAAAAGAACACGGAGGTTCGGATTCACGCTAATATGCTACTGTGGATTGTGGCAGTAATAATTTATGCTCCAGGGAAGCCACAGCAAAAAAATAAACGCAGAGATAATCAAAATACTCAGCGACAGTCTTTTCGTCTTCTGAGGTGAGTACACTTCAGCAGGGAAAACAATCGCCTTAGACAAGAAACAGCGATGCGACGGAGAAACCTCTGTGACCCGACAAGCGCGAGTGAAGGGCACAGCAAAATCAGCGTCTCGGGAAATCCGATGAAATCTAGTCCGTATGGATTTTGGCCCGCCGTCTCAACCTGATCAAATGCGGCTCACTGCATCCTAATTGTTCACGGGGAGAATTGACTGGGGAGAAAAATCAACTCCTACTATTGTTCCAGAGGCATTGCTCCAGCTAGGAAAGAATTCAATCTCTGAAGATCTGGCAGAGGCTGCTGGGAAGGGACTGCTTACAAAGCCCTCTCTGTGATTTTAAAAGCATGCAATAACCTCATTTCAAACTTGAAAGTCTTAAAAAAAAAGAAAGAAAGAAAAACACCTCACCTACACTCTTATCAGCTCTCACAGCCTGAATTTTGAATCAGGCTTGGGAAAAAGTGTGTGTGTGTGTGTGTGTGTGTGTGTGTGTGTGTGTGTGTGTATGTGTACGTGTGCACCCAAATACCTGTTATCAAAAGCCCTATCATTCTTTTCAGAGTTCGTGGCAAATGCTATTTTTTTTTTCCAGTGCTATTTTACTATCCAAAATAGATCTGCAGGGGCATTCACATCTTAGAACAATTTTTGTTGGGGGAAAAATGTCTTTACAGGAAATCCGTTTGCACCTTATGCGTGCAGTCCTGGTATAATTAAATTGCCTTGTTTACAGAGAAAGAGGAATTGGTCTTAACGAATGGCTGACAATATTGCAGGATGGTTGGGTGGGATCCCAAAAGACAGTTCCTTTTCATTCTGTCTTACTCATGTTCCTCTCCTACTAGGCAACAGACTAATTTACATCAATTTTATTTATGAAGCAGCAGCGAGGGCGTTCTTGGGTCTTTGGGGGTCTCAATGACTTTCAGCTCTCTTCCTGCTGTCCAGAAGGAAGTCCGTAAAACTCAGAATAAAACCTCCTTACACATCATGTAACTGCTGTGCCTGAGAGTTGCCTCCTCTAAAGTAAATAACTCCGTATCGATTTCTCCTGGGCCACGCAATCTATTTTGTGGAATTTTCTCTCATCCAGCTCAAATCCCTGCGTGGAATTTCAGGGTGGCTGTTTTTCAGCATGGCTGAGAAGAGGATTAGCTGGTTGAAAATGCACGTAGCTACCTTGCGGATATACCCCCACATTGAACTTATAATTTATATTGTTTAGGCATAGAGTCAAAGAGAAAATCTGTTATCCGTGGCACATGTCAGTGTTACTATTAAGGGCAAAGCTTCTAGGTTCTAAGGTTAATGAGAATAAAGGAGGTAAGGATAGAAGTGTCAGAATTATCTGTGCATACTATAGGTGATGGATTTCCTAAGGAAAGCCTCAGGCAAGCAGCAGCACTTAATGAGGTTCTCTTAAGTCCTTACTTCTACCTGGGATCACAGTGTATAGCCTTTGATCTCAAGAACCGTGCTACCAAGGCAGTAATTATGTCCTGTATTAAAAATATAAGGAGCAAGATTTTTGTGCTTCTTGATGTCTGCGTATTTGTGCACTTACTAATTTGACTACTTGCCGACAGCTTACAAAATGGCAGTTATTCTGAAGAATAAAGACATGAGTGAGATACAGCCGCTACCATCAAGAGTCTCAAAGTCTGGTAGGAAGCTATGGCATGGACACTGATGTTTATAACACAGGTCACACTGTGATAGGTAGATGAATGAAAAAAAACTGACAGGATAGATAGACAATAGATATATAGGACAGATAGGTAGATAGGTAGATGGACAGATAGGTAGACAGATGAATGGACAGGTAAGCAGATGGATAATTAGGTAAGTATGTATCAATGGCTTAGATGTTTTCCATCACTGAGAGTAAAAGCAGGACTTTGAGTCCTACCTTGTTTAGCTTCCTGCTACCCTCTGATACCCTGTCCTCCCCTCCTCTCCCTTACTGTGTCTCTCTCTTTTTTTTTTTTTTTGACATTCAAAGAATTATACGTAATGCATACAAGTTGATGAGTTTGAAGATACGTAGGCACCTGTGAAATTATCACCACAATCTAAGCCATAAGCCCACCCCTCACCTGTGAAAGTTTCTTCCTACCTATTGTGTGCTATTTTTCTTATGATAAGAATACCTAAGATCTACTCTCTTGGCAAATTTTTAAGTATATAATACTGTATTCTTAACTATAGTCACCATGCTGTACAGTAGATATGTAGGACTTACTCATCTTTTATAACTGGAAGTTTGTACTCTTTGCTTAATACCTTCCTGTTTCTCCTCCTCAACCCTAGCAATCACCATTCCACCTTCCGCTTCCCTGAGTTTGAATTATTTTAGATTCATCCTATAAGTGGTATCATGGAACATGTATCTTTCTGTGTTTGCTTATTTCACTTGGTGTAATGTCTTCCAGGTTCGTCCATGTTGTCACAGAGGCAGGATTTCCTTTTTTAAGGTTGAATGATCTGGTGTGTAAATGTACCACATTTTCTTTGTCTATTCATTCATCAGTAGATACTTGCTTTCATGTCTTGGCTATTGTAAATAATGCTGCAACAAACATGGGAGTGCAGACATCTCTTTGAGATTTTGATTTCAGTTCCTTTGTGTATATACCCAGAAGTGGATTGCTGGATAATGTGGTAGTTCTGTAATTTTTTATGGGAACCTCTATACTGTTTTCCACAGAGACTCCCATCAATTTGCATTCCCGCCAACGGTGTGAAAGAAATCTCTTTTCTCTATGTCCTTCACAACATTTGTTCTTTGTGTGTTTTGTTATAGCCATCCTAAGGTATGAGGTGATACCTCATTGTGGTTTTGATTTACATTTCCCTGATGATAGTGATGTTGAGCACCTTTTCACGTATCTATTGGTCATTTGTATGTCATCTTTGGAGAAATGTCTATTTAGTTCCTTTGCACATTTAAAAAATTGGGTGTTTTGGTTTTTTGTTTTTGCTATCAGTTTTATAAGTTCTTTATATATTTTGGGTATTAACCTTTCATTAGATATGTGGTTTGCAAATACTTTCCCCGATTATGGAGGTTGCCTTTTCATTTTGTTGATGATTTTCTTTGTTGTGGTGAAGCTTTTTAGTTTGATGTAATCCCACTTGCCTATTTTTTGTTTTGTTGCCTGTGCTTTTAGTGTCATAGCCAAGAAATCATTGCTAAAGCCAATGTCCAAAGCTTTTCCCCTGTATTTTATTCTAGGGTATTTATAGTTTTAGATGTTATGTTTAAGTCTTTAGTACATTTTGAGGTTTTGTTGATACCACTTATTGCAGAGATTATCTTTTCCCTAGTGTGTATTCTTGGCATCCTTGTCAAAGATTAGTTGCTCATACGGATGTGGGTTTATTTCTGGGCTCTCTATTTTGTCCCATTGATCCAAATGTTTGTTTTAATGCAAGCACCATAATGTTTTGATTACTGTGGTTTTGTAACATATTTTGAAGTTTGAAAGTGTAATGCCTCCAGCTTTGTTCTTGCTCGAGATTGCTTTGGCTATTTAAGGTCTTTTGTTTTTTATATGAATTTTAAGATTGTTTCTATATTTCTGTAAAACATACTATTGGGATTTTTAGAGAGATTATACTGATTCTGCAGATCTCTTTGGGAAGCATGGACATTTAACAATGTTAATTCTTTCAATCTATAAACATGGAATGTTTTTCATTTACTTGTGTCTGCTTTAACTTCTTTTATGAGTGTTTTACATTTTCCAGTGTACAAATATTTCATGTCCTTGATTATTGCTCAGCAATTTATTCTTTTGATGCTATTGTAAATGAGAGTGTTTTTAAAATTTCCTTTCTGGATAATTAATTGTTAGTGTATAAAAATACAGCTTATTTTTGTGCACTGATTTTCTGGTATTCCACACTGTTGAATTTGCTTATTCTAACAGATTTTTGGTGGTGTTTTTAGGGGTCTCTAAATATAAGATAATGTCACCTTCTAACAGATAATTTTACTTATTTCTGATTTGTATTTCTTCCCCCCCCCCTTTTTCTTGCCTTAAGGCTTTAGCTAGGACTTCTAGTAATATGTTGAATAGAATTGATGACAGTGGACATCTTTGCCTTGTTCTAGATCTTAGAGGAAAAGCTTTCAGTTTTTCTCCATTTAGTATGATGTTAGCTGCAGGCTTTCATATATAATCTTTATTGTGTTAAAATCCTTCTATACTTAATTTATTAAGAATTTTAATCAATAAAGAATGTTGAATTTTGTCAGATGCTTTTTCTACATCTATTGAGGTGATTTTTAAATTCACTCTGTTAATATGATGTATCACATTTATTGATTTGTGTATGTTGCACTATTCTGGCATCTCACTTTCATGGTGTATGATTTTTCTAATGAGCTGCTGAATTTGGCTTACTAATATTTTGTTGAGGACTTCCGTACCCATTTTTTATCAAGGATATTGGCCTGTAGTTTTCTTTTCTTGTGGTGTCTTTTTCTGGCTTTGGTATCAGAGAGATACTGGCCTCATAGAGAGTTTGGAAGTGTTCCCTTAAAAAAATTTTTTTTTTGAAGATTTTAAGAAATATTGGTACTAGTTCTTTAAATTATTGGCAGAATTCACGTGTGAAGCCACATGTTATGGTTTTGTTGTTGTTGGAAGGATTTTGATTACTGATTTAGTCTCATTATTTGTAATTGGTCTAGTCAGGCTATTTCTTCTTGATTCAGTTTCTAGGAATTTATCCATTTCTTGTAGGTTGTCCAATTTGTTGGTGTATAATTACTCATAATAGTCCCTTATGACCTTTTAAAAATTTCTGTGTCATCATTTGTAATGTCTCCTCTTCCATTTCTGCTTTTAAGTCTTCCTTTTTTCTTAGTCCAGCTATGGTCAATTGTGTTCATCCTTTCAAAGAACCAACTCTTAGTTTTGTCAATTTTTTTCTATTCTATTCTATATTTTATTCATTTCTGCTTTAATCTTTATTATTTCTTTCCTCCTCCTAACTTTGGGCTTAATTTGTTCTTTTTTTTAGTTGCTTGAGGTGTAATATTCAGTTGTTTACTTGTGATTAGTTGTTCATTAATGTAGGTGTTTATCACTGTTATTGCTTTTGCTTTATCCTATATTTTTTGCTGTGTTGGGTTTTTGTTTTCATTTGTCTTAAGATGTACTAGTTTCTCTTTTGATTTTTATTTTGAACCAAAGTTTGTTCAAGACTGTGTTGTTTAATTCCCATGTATTTGTGATTTTTTTTTCCATTTACCTTTAGTTTTCTAGTTTTATTCCATTGTGGTTGGAAAAGATATATGTAATGATGTCAATCTTCTTAAATTTGTTAAGACTTGTTTTGTGACCTAGCGTGTGATCTATCCTGGGACATACTGCTTGAGCACTTGAGAAGGATGTGTATTTTGCTGCTAAGTGGGATGTTCTTTATCTGTCTATTAGGTCCATTTGTCTATAGTGTGGTTCTAGTCTGCTCTTTCCTTACTGATCTTCTGACCAGATGATTTGTCCATTATTGCTATTGGGGTATTTAAGTCTGCCACTATTATTATATTGCTGTTTCTCCCTACAGATCTGTTAGAGCACCATGCTCTGATGTTCGGTGCTTGTTTGTTTGTTTGTTTATTTTCAGCTTGACACATTTGTATTTGTGATATAGGGCAGGATAGGTATAGAGTGAAGATGATTTATCATAGCTCAGCTGCAAGTACAATGTGCTCAAGTGACATTACCAGACCAGACTGAACAGATTCCTGACCTAGGCTTATTGGAATATGCAAGTCTTTGTTTCTTTTCTCTCTAGTCCCTCTCTCTGTTATAATGGGTCATATTGCCAGTGGTGGCGAAGATGAGATATCACAAGTTGGGTGAGAAAGATATGGTAAGTCCAAGTAAAACCAGTCGTCTTTGGTCTGGAGGGCTTGTTTCTGAGGCTCTGTTGGCTCCATCCACACAGTCACATTAGGACAAGCAGTTCTAGGGTGCACATATACTTATAATTGTCATATCTTCCTGTTGAATTGAAACTTCTGTCATTATGTAATGATGTTCTTTGTCTCTTGGGACAGTTTTGCCTTAAATTCTATTTTGTCTGATATAAGTACAACCATCCCTGCCCTTATTATTACTTTTTACATGGAATATCTTTTTCTATTCCTTTCAGCCAATATATGCCATTAAATCATAAGTTGGTCTCTTATAGACAGCATATAGTTGGGAGTTGTGTTTTTTCTTCTATCCACTTAGCTACACTGCCTCTTGATTGATGAGTTTGATCCATTTACATTTAAAGTGATAATTAATGGTTATTAATAGATAATTGATAGTAATTATTGACTTACTATTCCCATATTGTGAATTGCTTTTTATTTGTTGTAATTCTTTTGCTTCTCTATTCTCTTTCTTCCTGTGTGATTTTAACTCTTTTGTAGTGGATATGCTTTGCTTCTTTTATTTTTATCTTTTCTTATTGTGTTTCAAAATACCAGACTCCATGCTCTTGCTGAAATACACTTAGTACTCTTCAGGGTTTTTGCATTTTTTTGGTTCCCTATGACTGTTGGAATTCTTTTCCCAGAGATGTACATCTCTTGCTCCTTTTGTTTGTGTGTTAAGGAATTTAAGCTCTATTTGGTAGGTAACACTTAGCTGTTACAACAAAATACGATGTCTTAATAGAACTGTAAACTTCTATTTCTCATGCACCTGAAGATCAGTGGATAATGGTTGATTTAGGATCAATAGGATGGTTATACTGGTCTGACTTGAGCTCATTTCACATATCTGGAGTCAGCTTAGGTCTGAGGCTGATCCTGGGCTGCACTCAACTTGGGTTGGTGCTTCTTCACTTCTGTTTTTTTTTTTTTCTGTGACCAGCAGGTCAGCCTGGGAATTTTTTTCCTCAGGTAATGACAGACCTCCAGAGGAGCAAGACCACCTATGCCAGCAGTTTTTGATCCTCTGCTTGCATCATGTCTGCTAACAACGCATTGGCCAAAGCAAATTACATAGCTAAATCCCAAATCAAAGGGCAGGGAAGTTACTCTGCTGACAGAGGGGTAAGGTTTAAATCAAATTTACCGTAGTGGGCAGTGTTACTTTATGGTTTTCAGCAGTTTCATGCTCCTTTACAGATTATCCTATAACATTTAAAATTTTCCAGTATTGAGATACATTATTCTGAGTCAACTTTGAATTAGGATTAATGTCAGTTTACCATTATACAGTCTGCCAATAAAATAAGTATTTTTTAATGTGCTTATGATGCTGTGCATATGTCCTGATCACAATATGCCCAGTAAGTAGGTCAGTAAGTTGGGCTGTTCAGAGATAGTTTGTCTTAAACACAATTCATTTCCAAGCTTTTATCCTGGAAACAACTAAGTACTCCCTCTGCTCCCATCCAATTTCCCCTTTGCAGGAATTTAATTTATAAGACTGCTGACTTTAATTACAGATAGAAGCATGAAACTGTTCTATCAAAATGTAATTGACTGTCATAATAGTATAGCTTGGAGATTTTCTTATTTTCCTCTCCCATCTAAAAAGAGTAGACTCTGGAGATTAGAGTTAATGACGCTGATGATGTACTGATTGCTGGATTATTTGTTTTCTTTCTTCTTGCATTTGGGACTAACTCGATTATTTTAAAGACACCTGCAATTCTTTAGCAAAGTGTTTAATTCCAGTCAGGGAAATTAACCATCACATATGTGGGTACTATAATATTACAATATGTTCCCAAAGATAACACTTGTATGTATGTATGTGTGTGTATGTGTGCATGTGTATATATGTATGTGTGTGTGTGTGTGTGTGTGTGTGCGCTTATGTATATGTGTGTGAGTGAGTGTGTGCATGTGTATATATGTGAGTGTACATTTAGTATTATGACCAGCAGGGGGCAATTTTAATATTGGGCAGATATCTTGGGGTTGGGATATTTGTCACTAGCAGGCTCAAGTTGAATGGAATTCCTCGGTTGCATTTCCTAGAAAAACTAAAGTCGCATCTCCTACATTCAAGAAGTAAGTTGTATAGGGAAGGTTAAGGGGCTAAGGTTTGTATACTTGGAGGTCGTTTGCTCATAAATCTGTCCAACCAATAAATCTTTAATGATGGCTACAATCCTTAGCAGGTTTTATGAATTGGAGCCTGAGTGGAGTCAACTATTGACAGGTGAATCTTTTTATATTATGGACAGTTCTGTCTGTTGCCCTTGTTCCAGTTAGACCTTACCGTCTTAATAGTGTCTAAGAAGGGCTCTTTGCTTTCTGTGCTAAAATGGAACAGATCTACTCATCTTCTTTTTGTACCTTTTTATTGTTTTATGACAGTCATTCTCACGTCAACATCTGTGCCCAATTCTTCACTTTGCCAATTTTCTGCAGATAACATGGCAATTTCCTAATTGGTTTTATTAGACACATAGGGTCAAAGTAATGAATGATGATCAAGTCAATACAATCATGCACAACCCAACAAGAGTACCCAAAGGTGGGTAAAATGAAGCAAGTCTATTTTCTTAACCCAGTGTTTCATTAAAACAATATTTCGAATAGTCTTTGTTAAAGAAGCATAGAAAAATAACTAGCATATAGTTCTGACCTATTTGCTGGTATAAACACAGGTTTTTACCCAGCCCCTGGATAATTCCAGCCAAATGGTAATGGAATAACAAATTTCCAGAAGTTTCTTCATTAGACAGTTTTGTGTGAAATTTTTTGGGATGGAAGTAGGTACATTTTGGAGATTCCATCACCTCATACCTGTGACATTTCACATAATGACTCTGTAAAGACATATTCTGATGCATTCTCATTAGCAAGTTACATAGGTTACTTATTAAAGTGGTGAAAATTACTTTTGAATGAACTCTGTGGGTCTGGGTAAATGACCATGTGAGAATGAGTTAATCAGCTGTCTTTGTTAAATGTTTTTCTTTAAGTGTGGGAAGCCCTGGCAGGTAATTTGGCTTTCTCTAATTTGTAGCTGCTATCACAATTGCTGTATGCGATGGATATGTCTGCCTGGACAGATTTGCAATCTGACACTAATGCTGATGAATGGTTTAAAGATACTAAATTATCGATAAATTCAGAAGTGTCCCTGGAATTGGATCTAAGAGGCTGATTTCCAACTTACAGCTCCATGTCGTGGTGATAACTGTTAAGGCAACATTTCTTTGCAGGGAGTTTTGAGTTAAGCTTCATATCATGTGTGGTAAAATTGCAACTAATTATGCTACGAATTTTCTTTTGTAGAACAAATTCCAGTCTCTGCTTTGGTAGACATATTCTTACATAAAATGGATTTTTTTTTTACAGTTATCATGTCTCATTTTTACCTGTAGCTGCTTTATGACTTGGGGGGGGGGTACTTTTTTTTTTCTTACTAGCTGAATCATGTTTTGCCAGAGATGTAGAAAGTTAGACTTAGATGGACCATTGGATATCACCCATCCCAATGTTTCTCAAAACCACTCCAGTGTCAGAGGAGGATGAGAACATACTTCCTGGAGCTTGGGGGTAGAGCATAAAATAAATTACTGAGGTCATAAGATTTTGAATCTTCATTCATAACATACCTGTGTCCATTGAACTAAGATTTCTGCTTAGCTGAGCTACCTTGTCTGCATGAATTAAATAAAATTAACTTGGATTCCTCAGCCCATGCCCTGTGGGAATTTTAATGCCTTTCTCAACATACCTGGAAATTCCTAAGAGCTTACGTCCTCTGGAACACTTGTTTCTTTGCTCCTCTGTTCCCACTGCGTTTTCAGTCTTGCTGATGTCATCATCTTTAGCTATTCTTTTCTCACTGACCCTTGCAGGGAGAATTGTTTCCTTCCTTTTTTCCCCCTCATAATGCAACTCATACAAGGCATAGATAGGAATACAGATCTGAAGAAAGACATTTGAGTGGCAAAAGTTTACATCATATTTATGTGTCTGTTAGAAGTAAATGTTGGCTACCCTTGTTCTTAAAGCCGCCTCGTTGTTCGTGGTGCCAGCATCACACTAGCCAACATGGATGAGTGACCCCCTCCCCTGTCATCATGCGGCTTCTCCCATCGTTCACTTTTTCTCTCCCAAGCCCCATCCTTTTGCATTCATTCATAGATTTCTGTTAATTTATTTAGAATGGCTTAGCTCTTTCTTTGTCTAGCTCCAGAAAATTCCAGCCATTTAACTAGGCACTTCTTTATAATAAAACATTTCCATTAAGGTGTTTCCTTGAACAGCATTAGTTCATTCCACAGATGAATTCCATAAAGAGTCTCCTTTTATCCTCTTCCATGCTATTTTGATTTAAATTCACTTTTAAAAAAAAGTTAAATCTTTAGTATTTTTTTTTTTGTGGGTTCAATTTTGAAACCTTTGGGGAGCTTACTGAGGACTATAGGTGGGGAGACAGCCTGTCAGCGAGCTCTGAGGAACTACTTCCCTTTGGTACATTTTCTGCTTTAATAACATTTGATCATTTTTAACTTAAAATTTTGTGCTTACCGCTACCTATCCTAACAACCAGACTGAGTAGACTGGGTCTGTCCCTGGCACATGAAAGCAGGTTGGTCTCAGCCTCTCTCCTATTACAAATGAGAAATGAAAGCCAGGGACACAGAGTGATCTGCCCCATGTACCAAACTGAGAACATTTAACAGGAAATAAAAAACTCTCTCTCATCATTCAAGATAGAGTAAGTGCTTCATTATCAATGAAATTAAGTCACCCAAGCACATCTCTGCTTTTCAATAGGGACTCCTTAACTGTGCTTAATTTTGAGGGGAAATGTTTCATTCTCATCAAAATCCATGCTAAGTCTCCAATGGCATGATTTTTCTTTCATTTGTGCCTGCATTGACCTGTTTGTGATTTCTTTGGGGGAATGTTGCTTCCAGATAATTTCAGCATTATTCTAAGTAGGTGCCTTCCTGTGGGAAGGTGTTTCTACCCATCAGACTCTGTCCCGGTATTTTTGTGTTTTGTGACTGATGCTGAGTCTCCTGATTATCAAAGTGCAACAAGACCTTGAAGAACTGAGAACAAGATTTCTATTCTGGTTCTTTCCCCCACAAATTTCTTTTTTGTCTTATTTTAAGCTTTGGGCCTTGTTAATTTGCAGGATTGTCCACACATATCCTTGCGGGTACAGATACTCATCAAATCAACACCCATTTTCTGAATTTCTGCTAGGCACTTTGAATTGCACACATTTTAATTGGATAAAAAAAAATAAACACCATGGTCCTTATTCTCAAAAAATTTTATGACATATTTGGGGAGAGGAAACATATTTGTGAAAGTAAGTAGTGATGTAAGATTTAAGTAAAGTTTTATGAAATAATACAAGAAATATGATAAAGCTGAATAAGATACATTGGCAAAGATAAAGGTGTTGAGACAAATGCAGTCTGTGCTTCTTTCAGTCCATCTCCTGGAAGCTACAGACTATCTCTAAAAGACGTGCACACAAACATAGACCAGCATTTCCTTACTGTTTCCCAGGGTCCAGGAAGCCCACCCGTGAGACATGTGGACCTCAGGTGGAGGAACTCTAAGATAAAGTACAGGTGCTAGTTTAAAGGCACGAATGACCAATTCTGGAGAAACTGATCAGAGGAAATGTCTAGCAGGAGTTGGAGGAGCATCTTGAAAGATGAGCAGAGGGAGAGGGGTAAGGCGGGGCAGGGAGCATTCCGGGCTGGGAAAGTCTTGAGTAAAATATCAAAGGCAGGGCATTAAAAAGTATAACTTGGCAATTTTGTTAAGACAGATTGGCATGGCAGAGAAGTAGTAAGACATTAGGGGGAAAGGCTTGAAATTTTGGCTTTTGTTGATTGGTGGATGACTGTGAGTAAAGGTACAAAGAAAAATCATTTTTATTTATTACGGAAGTGATATGTGCTCATTGTAAGAAATTCAAATCATATCTGAGTGTATGAGATAGAAGGTGAAAATTCTTTTCTTCTAACTGGGTGGAATTATGAATTTGCACTAAAAGTGCTGCCTTATAACCTGCTGTTTCATTTAACAATAACTGCATTATATGCATTATGGCCACCTTTCAATGTCAAAACATAAACATCAATCTTGTCCTTTAATTTTCTTGGTGTGGTCTTTATATGGGCGTACCATAATTTGTTTAACCAATTGTCCTATTGACGGATTTTCTTTCTGATTTCACTAGTAAATAGGTTATTGCAAAATAAATCTTTATTTAGATACTTTGGGGCACCTCTTTTATTATATCTTTAGGGAAAATTCCTAAAGCTGCTAGGTCAAAGGGCATACTGCTATAGGCAAAATGTTTGCATCCCCTCAAATTTGTGTGTTGAAATCCTAACCCCCAGTGTGATGGCCATTAGGAGGTATGGGGGCTTTGGGAGGTGATTAGGTTATGAGAGTGGAACTCTCCTAAGGGGATTAGTGTCCTTATAAAACAGACTTGAGAGAGCTCCCTTGACCCTTCTTCCATGTGAAGTCACAGTGAGAAGATGACCATCTGTGAACCAGGAAGTGGGCTCTTACTAGACGCTGAATTTTCCCACCTTCAGAGTGTGGGAAATGTTTGCTGTTTAAGTCACGCAGTCTGTGATATTTTTGTTACAGCAGCCTGGATGGACTAAAACACACTCATCAAGCGATATAAGAATTTCTATCTCCTCATGCCTTCAATTTCATTTCTGATCTCTTCGTAACATCCTTTCTTGGGTTAGAGCAAAGATACAGTTACATTGTTTTAAAAAAATAACTCTTCAGTCCTTTCTTTGGACCTAGAGAGAGAGAGAGAGAAAAGAGAGAAAGAGGAGGTCATTTGTGCTCATCCCTCTTCCTGTCCCCAGGGATGTCTGTTACTAGGGCAGGACCACAGAAAGTTCTGTAACGATGGTGGAAATGAGGATAAGGAGGAAGGTGGTTCTGTAGGGAAGAAACTCGTGAGATGGAGATAAGAGCCTGCCTGGAGAGTGTTATACTGGTTTCGTGGTAAGTGGATGAGAACTGTGGTGAGGGCGGTTGCAGAAGACATGGAAGAGATGGGCTGAACTAGAGAAGTGGAGAAAGGACACGGGGTCAAGAATAAAGGACTGGAGGTATAGGTCTGCTAGAGAACCATTCTTCTCTTCACAGGTGGCGAATCCTGACTTGGCCATTTTTTATGCTAATAACACACAGACCTGATTGGAGGCAATAAAACTCTGTAGCTGGACCACCTCCAGCCTGACGAGTGCTTAAGCCTCAGTGAAATGCTTAGGTGTGGGCACCCAACAGCAGCTCTAAAGACATGGCTTTCTCAGTGTGGGACAGAGGTGATTCATACTATTTGGCTTTAAAAGGTTTACCCAGTTGACCCTCCCACATTTGGATTCTGTATTGGTTGCGGCTTTTTTTACTCTGTACTTAAATTTGCTCTCTTAGTCTGTGTTTTAAAATTTAACACAGCTTAGAATTTATTAGAGAGTAGGTTGGCTTTTATTCTCACTGTGATATCCCTTGTGTGTCCACAAATGAGCACACACGGTGGTGAGTTCTTTGAGAGCCGGGACATGAGCCTTTACTTGCATAGTGAGTCAATGTGCCAGTTTCCTCTTATGCCTTCTCCTTTCCCTGCTCCTTGCCCACTAGGAGCTACCTGTTTACCTGGCTAACTCCACTTTCCATTCTTGATATCCCTTCTAGGGACTTTTTGCTGTTGTTATTGTTGTAAAAATGTCCTCTTTTTCTAGGAAATCAGTACCTTCCTTCCGCTTCCCTCTCCATTCATTATAATTCAAGGAAGGCTGCTGTGTTAGTACCTCACTGTAAAGTGCAGTCCACTTTATATTTCCCAAGGTTGCCTGCAACATGAACCATATCTCACGTGGTGGTCTAAGACAGGGGGTCAGCAAATTTCCTCTGTAAAAGGCCAGGTGGTAAATATTTTAGGCTTTTCAAGACACATGTGTGCTCTGTGGAATATTTTTTGTTTTGTTTCTGTTTTTTTTTTATTTTTATTTTTTAATTAAATTATAGTTGATTTAAATGTTTTAGGTATACAGCAAATTGATTCAGTTATACATATATATCTATTCTTTTCCAGATTCTTGTCCATTATAGGTTATTACAAGATATTGAATATAGTTCCCTGTGCTGTACAGTAGGTCTTTGTTGTTTATCTATTTTATATATAGTGGTGTACATCTGTTAATCCCAAATTCCAAATTTATTGCTAATTCCAGATTCCAAATTTAAACCTCCTCACCTCTTTCCCCTTTGATAACCATAATTTTGTTTTCTATGTCTGTGACTCTGTTTCTGTTTTGTAAATAAGTTCATTTGTATCATATTTTAGATTTCACATATAAGTGATATCATATGGTATTTTTTTGTCTGATTTACTTCATGTAGTATGATAATCTCTTGGTCCATCTATGTTGCTGCAAATGGTATTATTTCATTCTTTTTTTGGCTGAGTAATATTCCATTGTGTATATATATTCACACACACACATCTTCTTTATCCATTCATCTGTGGGTGGACATTTAGGTTGCTTCCATGTCTTGGTTATTGGAAATAGTGATACTATGAACATTGGGGTGAATGTATCTTTTTCAATTAGAATTTTCTCCAGATATAAGCCCAGGTGTGGGATTGCTGGATCATATGGTAAGTCTATTTTTAATTTTTTTAACCTCCATACAGTTCTTCTTAATGGCTGCACCAATTTGCATTCCCACCAGCAGTGCAGGAGGGTTCCCTTTTCTCCACACCCTCTCCAGCATTTATTATTTGTAGACTTTTTAATGATGCCTATTCTGACCAGTGTGAGGTGACACATCATTGTAGTTTTGATTGGCTTTTCTCTAATAATTAGTGATGTTTAGTGTTTTCTCACCTGCCTGTTGGTCATCTGGATGTCTTCTTTGGAGAAATGTCTATTTAGGCCTTCTGTGGCATTTTTTTTGTTTGTTTTATTTGACTTAAAAATCTATAGAAATGCAAAAACCATTCTTAGTTCACAGGCCATATTAAAAAGGGCCGTAGACTTGGTGCATAGCCATATATTACTGACTCATGGTCTAAGAGGCTACATTGTGAGAATGAAAAATTTCCACTTAATAGAAACACTTGCCTAGGAGATATCAAAGCTGTATTTCACTATAATTTTTCTAAGCAGCTAAAGATTTTAAAGAATGATGAATTTTGAATGATTTTAGTCCACCAGATCCTTATTGGACCTAACTGAAAACTGACCTTTGACCAATCAATAGTGAGATTTGTTTTAACCAATTGTGTATAGATCTGAGGACTCATTCCATGCTCTGTCTGGAAGGCTAGTTTTCAAACCTATGCTCCTTGAAATCCCCAAATTCCTTTACTCCTTACCTCCAAAGTGAACTACTCAGTGACTTTTGACATTGTTATATGTTTTCTTGCCTGGAAAGTTAATAAACTCCATTTTTTCTTCTTTAATAGTATTTTAGTCTTTAATTCCCTATGTAAAAAATTCATACATAAGTCATCAGGTAGAAAGGTTCTTTTGAATGTTGGTAAGAAGTGTCTTTCTTACGGCTTCTGAAATTATGTTTATAGCAAGAATAACATCTGGTTAGCTTTGGAAAAATGGGAGTGAATCAGATGAGGACATCTTGTTTGTGTGCAAAGAGTGATGGGATATTGTTGTCTTTTTTTTTTTTTTAAACAAAATGAACAGAGACTTTTTCAGGAAAAAATTTTGTGAGCCTTTGAAATTGGCAAAAATGATTATTGAGTGTCCTGTAAGTAAGTTATAGAAAATTGATAATGATGAAAATGTTTGCTTGTAAAAATGCAAGTGAATTGTGTCCAGACAAATGCAGTTGATTATTACCTAGTGAATTTTGATGCATTTTGCATCCATTTGTCAATTCATGTAGGATTCCTGATGGCCCACACAGGTGCATTCTTGGAGATCTCCTTTGAATCTGTTGTAACATCTTTCTGGCTCTCTCATAAATTAATAATTTAAACAAAATATTTTTCATGTGACCATTGATATGTGTATAACATTCATAATTTTATTATGAAAATTATTTTTTCACAATTCTAATTTTATCTTTTTTTCATCATGGCATAGATGAATGTATTATTTGTGGTTACACACAGTTATATTTATAGAGCATGTTTCATATCAGTGTTTTATCTTGTTCAGTGTATATATAAACAATGAATTATTTGACTTAAATTATTTATATAATTTCCAAAAGAAATTGGGCTCTACTTGTCTGGGTATTCTGTGTGCAATTGTCTTTCTGTCTGATTACAAGAAATAACTCTTCATTACCTTTTACTCAACCTGATTTGAGGTGATAGCTCATGATTGAATGTAACCAGTTTGATCAAACTTATATCTATGAAGACAGCCTAAAATTCCAAATCGATGCACCATTGTCCTTCTTTTTCTTTTTCTCATCATTTTGACAAGACTCAAGTGAAGTTAATAATATGCTAGTGATTATTAATATGACTTCTTTTTGTTCTAGATTACAGATTGTTACATTAGAAGAAAAGTTTCCTTTTAACCTAGAAATATGTATATGCTGCTTTTCTAAAAATTCAACAAATTTTTGAGGACTCCTAAACTGATTAAAATATATTAGATAAGATTTTTGCTGTCTTCAGGCAATGCCATTTTCTGGGTAGGAGTCAGTTCCAATCATAAATCACCCAAGATGTTGGCAAATTCAGAGCTTGTTTTTTCCCTTGTAAGGTTGTTTGGCTCTGGCTTTATCTGACACATTGCTTTCAAACACAGCACCTTTAGCCTTAAAGCTATATTAGGTTTTAATTCATGCCAATTTATACAAGCTTTTCCACTAATAGTTTGACGTCATCCTCAGAGAAGTGGAAAAGACTTTTGAGGGAGATCCAGAATTTGCATGCCATCAGAATCTTTTGTTTTTAAGTGTAACATTGCTCTTGAAATTTCTGCTGTTTAAGATGGGAAGATGCTGATAAGGTTCAAACATTTATGTTTTACTGTATTTGGTAAGCTGTTTTGTAAATGCCTTTGGATATCCAATTCAATTCCACTCAGTGTATGTTTCTTGATTTCCTATCCTGTGGCAAGCATTGTGCTGGGTATTTGGAAAAGCAAGCTAGATAGATATAGGTTCTCTACCCAGAGAGCAGAATGTCTAATAGAAGATGACAGATGAGAGATGGAATTTGAGATCCCAGGTTGCCATGTGTAATGATGTACGTACAGTGTATACAGTCAGCATACAGGAGGGGATGAGTAGCAGTATGAAGCAGAGCATCGATGTCTTAGAGTGTAGCAAGTATTGTGGGCTAGAAATTGGGAAGATTAATTCAAAGTGCATCTATTGTTATAATTTGGTGAACGTTAGGTAAAACTCCATCTATACAAACACACACGCAAATAAGTAAAATGCAGACCATGCCTCAAAAAGCTCATAGTCTTAAAGAAAACAAAAAGTGAAGGTGTAATTATGATACACCAAGAAAAATGGCATTAAAGATATAAATCAATAAATTGGAAGTTTGGGATTTGCAGATAGTACCTACTATATATGAAATAGATAATCACTAAGGTCCTTGTGTATGGCACAGGGAACTATATTCAATACCTTGTAATAGCAATAATGAAAACGAATGTAAAGTGGAAAAATATATATGTATAACTGAATCACTGTGCTGTACACCAGAAATTAACACAACATTGTAAAACAACTTCAATTAAAAAAATTAATAAAAATCTGTAGGAAGATGAGGATCAGAGAAGGCTTCTTCTAGGGAAGCATGAGGATATATGGGAGGAGACAAGGAAAGTTAAGAGGGTCTGGACAAGTGTTCTGCACAGAGAGCAGTGTATGCAAAGGCCCAGAGGCCTGAAAGACAGAGTCTAGCACGTTAGCGGAATGGGACCTGAGTGAAAGCAATGGGAGAGACAAAGTAAGATTCAGTGCTGGGCAGGTAGGTAGAGAGTCCTATAGGAAGGGCCTTGTGTGTTAAATACGTGGTAAGAAGAATCTTTGAAGTGTTTAAGGTGGGAGTAGCATCATCAAATTTGCCTTTATAAAGTGTCACTCTAGAAACAATATGGCAAAGGATTAGAGCAAAATGAGACTAGAGGCAAAGAGCCCAAGTAGAATGTCCTCTAGAAATCTGGATGGAGTGAGCACGGCCTGAACTCAGGCAGAGGCAGTGAGTACAGAGAGCAGGATGGTGTCAAAAGATGTTAAGAAAGTAGAACCAGGCTCAGTGACACGAGGATGACTCAGAGGAGATGTGCAGGATTGTGCCCTGATTCCTGGCTTGTCGGGGTGGTGCCATCCCTAAATGGAGATGGTGGAGAGTGATGGCAGAGGCATAGGAATGGGGCAGTTCAGCAGGAAAGATTTATTTCATTTTGGGTGCAAGTTATTGAAGATATTTGTAGGATATGAATAAGGATGTTAAATAGGGCAGTTGGAAAATCTGAGTTCAGGATTGAACACAAATATGAGCCCAAAACACATACTGGGGACCTTGCAGTAGATGGTTATGGTGGAAGACCTAGTTGCAGTCACTCTGAAAAGAGTGAATAAAATCAGACCAGGAATGGATACCAACAAATCAGAGGATGTAAGGGATGAAATGAGGAGGGCAAGGAGGAAGAGGCCCAGAAAGAATATCAAGAATGAGTAGCCTTGAGGCTGGAGGAAAATGAGGAGAAGGTGGCATCATGCAAATCAAGGAGAGATTCCAAAATCATGGAATGACCCATATTACTAAGTGCCGTGGAGAGGCCAAGAGAAAGTAAAAGGAGAAACAATGCACAAAAGCTGCAGTAGCTCCTGGATTGAAGCAAATTTGTATCTGTCTATATCTATCTATCTCTATCTCTATCTCTATCTCTATCTCTATATCTATACCTATCTCTATCTATCTATCTATCTATCTATCTATCTATCTATCTATCTATCTATCTCATCTCTCCCTCTCTCTCTCTCTAAATATATATATATATATATATATATATATATATATATATATATATATTAAAGTCAGAATTTAGTGGGCTATGGAGCAAAGGAGAAACGAGGTTGGGACTAGGCACTGTTTGTCCAGGATGTGTATCTCTGAAGGGAAAGCCAGAGAACTGGAGGAGTGAAAAGCTGTAAGACCCATGGGCGCAGAGGCACCGTCAGCCTTGCTGACTGCTGTAAACGTCTGGACCGGTGCCTGGCAGGTAGTAGCCACTCACTGAATTCATTCATTGAATGAATGCATAAACAAGAAAGGCAAGACTTGAGGGTGTCTATATATCAGTGGGGAAAAAAGATTCAACTTCCACCAAGGGAGAGCACACTTTGAGAGAGCCGGCTGGCAGGAGGGGAGGTTCTGGACTGAGCATGGAACGTGGGAAGTGAGGACTTGCCTTTCCCAGACCTGGGTGCATAGGAGGGTCAGTAATATTAAGAGAATTTCAGTGCCATTCCATCAGGAAGTTGGGGAAAGTGGACACCTCATCAAATTCCTAGATTTTGTGGTTATAAAACCAGCATGTCCTAACCCAGAATGCCCCTTAAAGTGACACAAATAATTCAGCTACTTGTGTGTATAATTGAGGTGAAAGGGCTGAATTATTTGACATAATAGCCTCAATTCTGTAATTGACAAGCTGAGGAGAACTAGTTTTCATTGATAAAATGCTTTGTCAGTCTTGGAGTTTTTTTTTTTTTTTTTGAATCTTATGTTTTATTGAAGTGTAGTCAATTTACAATGTTAGTTGCAGGTGTACAGCAAAGTGATTCAGTTATACATACACATATATATATATATGTATATATTCAGATTCTTTTCAGCTCATTACAAGAAATTGAATATAGTCCCCTGTGCTATACAGTAGGACCTTATTGTTTATCTATTTTATATATGATAATGTTTATCTGTTATTCCTAAACTCCTAATCTATCCCTCCCACCCTCTTTCCCCTCTGGTAACCGCAGTTTTCTATGTCCATAAGTCTATTTCTGGTTTGTAAATAAAGTTTGTATTATTGTTATTTTTTTTTTTAAATTCCACATATAAGGGATAAATCTTCGAGTTAATCTTGCTGACTCCTCCTTTCAATACCACTCTGAGGTAAATTAGCTCCTGTGTTAATCCTGATAGAAACAGTCTGTCTCAGTAGGAAAGATACTGAATGAGAAACAGAGAGAATCCAGTTCAGACCTTGTGGCTGTCCAACCCCAGTCTCTCTCCAAAAGCTGCCTCATTCTTTTCTGCAGATAAAGAAATACCAAGTTGGACTTAGCACAGAACTGTGGCTAAGGGTTGGGTAGGCAGGGTATAGCTCTCATGTGATTTATAGCGCCGTGTTTTCTAGAATGGATACCCCAACTACTCTAGCTGCCTTGAGAAATTGTTGTTATTTTTAATGAGTTGTTTTAAAACCACTAGCAGGTCAAGAAGGCTGCCTCTTCCCAGCCCCTATGCCACTTCTAAGCATGTATGTGGAATGTGAGAGAGAGTGGGTCACCCCACGTTGAAACAGAATTTTGTATGTAAACACGAGTCTAATCTAAGTCTCTCCAAGACTAACTTTGAATATGTAAGGCAGCCCCCAAGGAAGCTGCTGTTTCTGACTACACATGAGCTATTTTTGCAGGGTGCTTGCAAGACGCTGAAATTCTGCACTCTCTAGTTTGGGGAACAGGCTGGTAGAATTTGAATTTTACCATTCATGCGGCCACATTTGTATTTGCAGTGGGGCTTGGAGAAGTTAGCTTACAGCACTGCTTTGCGTAAAGTCTGAGATTTCTCCTGCGACAGCCCAGGTTGTGCCCATGGGACGCGGCTCCACAATGTAAGAGATGGTGACAAGCCGTTAAATGCTTGCTTTTACCCCCTACCTCACCATGAGCCTCCCCTAGTTTTATTGAGATATAATTGCCATATAACACTGTATAAATGTAAAATGTACAACATTTTGATTTAATATACATATATATGTAAATGATCACTCACATAGTTAACAATTTTTTTCTTGTGATAATAACTTTTAAGATCTCCTGCTTTCACATATATAATATCATGTTGTTAACTATGGTCACCATGCTGTACATGACATCTCCAGGAACTATTTATCTTATAGGGGAAGTTTGTACCTTTGACCACCTTCACCATTTCCCCTACTCCCCAGCCTCCACCTCTGGCAACCACCAATCTGTTCTCTGTTTCTATGAGTTTGAAATTTTTAGGTCCCACATGTAAGTGAGATCACACAGTATTTGTCTTTCCCTCACTTACTTCACTTAGCATGATGCCCTCACATTTCATTCATTTTCTTCTCCTATTCATTTGTTAATGGACACTTACGTTGTTTCCTTGTCTTGGCTATTGTAAACAATGCTGCAGTGAACATGGCGTGCAGATAACTTTTTGGGACAGTGCTTTTTGTTTCCTTCAGATATATACTCAGAAGGGGGATTACTGGATCATATGGTGATTCTATTCTTAATTTACTGAGGAACCTCCATTTTTCCAGAGTTACTGCACCAGTTGACCATCAATAGTGTATAACAATTTCCTTTTTTCCACATTCTCATCAGGACTTGTAATCTCTTTTTGATGGCAACCATTCTAACAGGCATGAAAGGTATCTCATTGTGGTTTTGGTTTGCATTTCCCTGATGACTGGTGATGTTGAGCACCTTTTCATGTACCTGTTGTCCATTTGAATACTTTCCTTCAAAAAGTGTCTGTTGAGATACATTGCATATTTTAAAATTGGATTATTGTGATTTGCTATTGAGTTGTATGAGTTCTTTGTATATGTTGGCTATTAACTCCTCATCAGATATGTGATTTGCAAATATCTTCTTCTATTCTCTAAGTTTCTTTTTCATTTGTTGATCATTTCTTTTGCTGTTGCCCTGTAAGCCTTTGGCATTTTTTTTTCTTTCTTTCTTTTTGTTAATTGGTAGGTAATCAGACAAGTGAGGTGAGGAGAATCATACAAGTCCTGGTTTGGATTCTGTGTTGTGTTTATTTAAAACTTGATATGTTGTTCATCATCGACCTTTTGCATCAATTTTGATTTTTAGAATATTGCATTATTATACTTATCTTGATATATGAGGTTTTGGGGACACTCTTTCTTAAACTTTGTGCCCTAGCGAAGTGCCTTTCTCCCCTCATCCTATTCCCTGCCCCCCAAACCCAAAATATATTTATTAAACCTTTGTTTTCCCCTCTATCATAGTGTTTTGGCTGATGATATGAACTTAGAACTATTACATGGCCAGTCCACTTTGGGATAAGGGTCAGATGGCAAATTGTTGTGTTCCAGGATGAATTACACTTTTGGAAATTTTCAGATGCTGATTGAAACAAAGTCCGATGCCATGATGTAAGTCGATTAAGCTGCAAAACTCTGGTAAACATCAAAGGTAGAACATTACAAAGATTGCTCTTTCATGTGGGTTTTGAAGAAACGCTGAGGGTAATTCCAAAGAAGTAACTAAAAAAGGTTTTGAGCACAGGAAATCACTAAGTAACAGATTATCGCTAAAGCTGGTTCTCTGAAGTTCCATTTAGGTGGTTAATGTTGAGGTATGTTTGTTCAAAAGGTTCATTGTTTAGTTTTGTGCTCTCTATTTTTGAAGAAGTCAATTTACATTTGTGTAATTCACATTATTCTGATGAAAAACATGATTTATCCCTTAAATAGATGCATCTGTTTATTGTGTTGAAACATATCAGAAGAATGTGTTTCTCAGAGAATAATGTCTGGCACATGGATTTTTTTTCTATTTACTATTCCTGTTATTTGAAAAGAAAAACAACATCCCACAAAGATTGTCTTAAATCACTGTGTCATGGCCACATGACTTTGTGTTCTTGACATGTCTAATTTGCACACACCTGTTGTTAATTTTCATGTTGTAACAACTCTTGACTGAATGCACTTGAGAATTGCTGTGAGAATTGCATTTATATCTAGAAAGCTAAGCATCACACATCTCCTTGATTCTACTGGTGTCTGCTACAAACTACACTTGTTACCCCATCACAGCTGTACACAATAGTACCAGTCTGAATTGCGATCTCATTTCTCTTGGGAACATTACCTAGGTGTGGGATTATTAGATGACATCATAACTGATTGTTTATAAAAAAAAAAACTACCTAATGTTTTTCAAAATGTCTAAACCACATTTCATTCCCGCCAGAAACAAATGAGAGTTCTTGTGGCTTCAAATGCTTTCCTGATTTTTTTTTTGTCATTCTAGTAGGGGTGAAATGTTACTGACTACCTCATAATTTTAATTTTAGTTTCCCTAGCCACAGAGACAGAAACTTTTGTTATTCAAGAACACTGACTGAATTGAATATTGAACTAGGTGATATTTTAAACTTTTCAACATGGTTCTTCTAAGGTTATTGGACACATCATACATAAAATAATGTATATTAGTTATGATCAGGAAAAAACTTTAGTTTGTACTTCATGGGTAGAGGAACTACTTGGGGAAATAAGTGTTACTTTTCTTAATTTCTTGAAGTCGGTTCTGTAATTTAAATTTCTAAACCATAATAGGTATTTATTTGGATGGTGGTTTTATCTTGTAAAAAACAGTAAGGCAGACTAATAAAAATCTATTGACTATATTTCATTTTGAGTGGTAATTTATATGCAATATTAGGGACTCCAATATTACTTTTGTATTAGTGTACATAAAAAGTAATTGTAGAATTAATTGTTGACAATCACTTTTTCTTTTAGTAGTTAAAACAATTCCTTTGTGATTCTAAGCGTGCTTGGCTTAAATTGTATACTGACTGCCTAGAAATTTAGCTCTTCTCATACTTCAAAACACTGAATAAATTGTAAGTGCTTTTGAAAATTCTCTTCTGTGACTGTTCTGATGGCTTGGGACTAGAAATAAGTTATATGCCTGTGTCAGGTGCAGGTCTGGGGTAGCATTATCAACTCTTTTGATAAATGATGCAATTTATTGTACTCTCCTGATTTTTTTTATAGCATTATACTGCCATGTAGAGTACTTGAGCTATATTCTTTTTCCTGATGGAAGAATTGACACTCCAGAGTGGATATATGTGAAATGGGAGAGGCTTTACTACATAATTCTTGATATTTTATGGATATTTAATTTTTGATAATTCTGACTCCCTAAAATTGCCTCAATTTGAGAGATAGATAAGGTGAATATATATATATATTGCTTAAATATGTATATACTATCAGCATTTATTCATTTCACTTTGCTTATGTAGACTACAGTCCCACCTACTCCAAGTAGATAATTTTAAAGAATTCCAATAAAATGGAATGGTGTCAATAAATCCATTATTTTAACTCTATTATCTTATAAGATAGTGATGGTGTTCTATTAAAATGCTACTCAAAATATGGTTCATAGAGGGATACTGGTTCACACATTTACTGGCCTGCAATGAAATATGTACAGACATTGAGAGCATGCATTTTGAAACTTTAAAAGCAATTTGACAGCATCATGATGTCTAAGCACAGCAATACAGAAATATAGTCCATGATGGCTGGGGTGGGTAGCTGGGGAGGTGGGGAGCTGATCCTTCATTACAGATACTTATCTGTAACATAATAGTGCTTCTCTGTATTCTTTGACTTTGAAGTATAGCTTTTAGGATGATTGAATGTATCAGATACTAAGCTAAGTACCTTACAGTGTATCTTATTTACTCCTTGTAACATTCCCACTACATGCCCTTGTTGTATCCATTTCACAGAGGAGAAAATTAAAGCACAGAGAAGTAGTTTTCTTAAGGTCACACAACTAGAACTTACACATCAAGATAACTAAGGAATAAAGTAACAGTAGATAAACTAATTCCCCTTTGACAGTAGTTCATGCTAATTTCAGCTTTTGCACATGCAGTTGCAGGAGAGTAAGTGACATATCATAGGGCTTCCTGAGATACCTCAAGCCTCTGGCTTGTGGATGAATGAGTGGATAGCCAACCCAGATAAATCACAGCCTTCATATTTTAGAATGAGAGGAATCTTGCCCTGCTTCAGAGAAAACACATCAGATATATGTGTTACCACAGGAGAACATAAATCTCAGGTGGTCAGAGAGATGAATCCTTGCTTATCAGCCCTACTATTTCTTTTCTTCCTTGGGCTCTGCTTAGGGAATCTGATAATAATCATTGTTGTGATTTTCCTACGTTATGTCCCTTATATGTTTCTTTTTGAAGCAAGGATTCTCAGGAGATATTTATTTGAAAAGTCCCCATGAGAGCTGTAGCTTCTCTGCAGCCTGATTTTTTACGTATAGGGCACCCACAGCCAGCTGCACCAGGACCTGGGCCTGCCCACCAGCAGGCTGGCAGCCACTACACAAGGCAGAGCCTGGTAGCCAACTGGGCCCGGGGCCAGCCTCTCCTGCCAGCACACCCACAGTAGTTAGCCATTGGACAGCAGAGGACCCACACAGCTCACATAGGGGGCACCCTTAGACATATACCTCTGGGGACCAGGGAGGGGTGGGCTGCTGGGCCCCATAGATGTCTCCTATGTAAGGCCACTTCTCCAATACTGGGAAATGTAACTGATCTACCTAATAAATGCATATAAACACAGAGAATTAGGCAAAAGGAGAAGACAGGGAGATGTGTTCCAAACAAAGGAATAAGACAAGCTGCCACCCCCCAAGAAGAACCCGGTGAACTGGAGATAACCTATCTACCCCATAAATAGTTCAAGGTAATGATCATAATGATGCTGACCAAACTGAGAAGAATGGATGATGAACACAGTGAGAACTTCATCAAAGAGTTAGAAAATGTAAAGAAGAACCAAACAGAGCTGAAGAACACAATAACTGAAATAAAAATATGCTAGACAGAAGCAATAGTAGATTAGAGAATAAAGAGGAAAAAATCAGTGACCTGGAAGACAGAGTAGTGGAAATTACTCAAGTGGAACAGAAAAAAGAAAAAAACAATTTTTAAGAATGAGGATAATCTGAGACCTCTGGGACAACATCAAGCATACCAACATTCATATTTTAGGAGTCCCAGAAAGAGAAGAGAGAGACAAAGGAGCAGAACTTATTTAAAGACATAATAACTGAAAACTTCCTTAGTCCAGGAAAGGAAACACACATCCAGGTCAAGGAAGCACAGAATCCCCAACAAGATGTATTATAATTCAAATGGCAAAAAATGAAGATAAAGAGAAAATCTTAAAAGTAGTAGGAGAAATGCAACTAGTTATGTACAGGTGAACTGCCGTAAGACAATCAGCTAATTTTCAGCAGAAACTCTTCAGGCCAGAAGGGAGTGGCATGTTACATTCAAGTAATAAAAGGGGAAAAATCCTCCAAACAAGAAATACTATAACCAGCAAGTCTATCCCTTGGATATGAAAGAGAGATAAAAAATATTTTACAGACCAGCCAAATATAAAAGAGCTCAGTACTACTAAACAAGCATTATAAGGAATGTGAAAGGGATTTCCTTTAAGCAGAATAGGCCACAGCTAGAATTATGCAAATTACAAAAGGAAAAAATCTCATTGGTGAAGGCAAAGATACTGTAAAGGTAGTAGATCCACCACTTATAAAGCTAATAGGAAGGCTAGAAGACAGAAGTATTAAAATCATCTATATCCACATAATTAGTCAAGGGATAACACAATAAAAGGATGTAAAATATGATATCAAAAACAAAAGGAGGGAGGGAATGCAGGGTTATAGAATGTATTCAAACTTAAGAGATCATCAACTTAAAATAATTCTATATACATATATATATTTAATATGTATACACACATAAATTGTTATATATGAACCTCATTGAAACCACAAACCAAAAATGTGTAATAGATGCACACACAAAAAGAGAAAGGAATCCAGACATACAACTAAAGATAGTCATTAAATCACAAGGGAAGAGAGCAAAAAAGAAGAAAGGAACAACAAAGAATTACAAAACAACCTGAAAACATTTAACAAATGGCAATCAATACATACCTATCAATAATTACCTTATATGTAAATGGGCTAAATGCTCCAATGGGAAGACGTAGAGTTGTAGAATGGATTAAAATTGTACCACATATGTGCTATCTATAAGAGCCTTACTTCAGATCTAAAGACACACCAAGATTGAAAGTGAGGGGATGGAAAAAGACTCCATGCAAATAGAAATGAAAAGAAAGTTGGGATAACAATGCTCATATCAGACAAAATAGATTTTAAAACAATGACTGTAACAAGAGACAAAGAAAGACATTATATAATGATAAAAGGATCAGTTCAACAAGGAGATCCAACTCACTGCTCCCAGCACAGGAGTGTTACCAAGCCCGAGCTCGTACTGCGGTCGCCTGTTCAAATCTCACAGACAAAAAGCTTGTAATAGTTTGCCATTCTTCACGCATATTATAAAACATAAAATAAGTATAGGGAAATCCTATCAACTTTTAAAATTATTCCTATTATAATTATGATAACGCTTTATTTAAAAATTACTACTTAGAAACATACGTATTTTTACTATATGCATAAATTAATGATATCACAGTATTTTTCTGAGGTTAGGAAAACCTTTTTTTTAAATTTATTTTTTGGTGGGGGAGGTAATTAGGTTTATTTGCTTATTAATTTTTTAATGGAGGTCCTGAGGCTTGAACCCGGGACCTTGTGCATGGTAAGCACACACTCTACCACTGAGCTATACCCTCCACCCTTTCTTAAGGCTAGGAAAACTCTTTCTGCTCCTCTCCTTTACAGTTGTCTCACTTGATCCCCCACCCTCACATACACACCATTTCTACCAATCCCTCCTCCTATCCAGCTTCGCAACCCACGTGAACAACTTTGTATCATTTCAGTTTTTCTTCATACACTTTTAATCACAAACATATCCTCAGAAAACTGAGGTCTCTTTTTACAAAAACAAGTTTCTATTTTTGCACGTTTTAAAAATCACTTCTCATAAAATAGTACACTGTGGAAATCTCTCCAGGTCAATTGCTGGACATTTAATTCATTCTTTCAGTGGTTGCATAACATTCCATGATGTACACGTAAAGTAATTGAACTTGCTCTGTGTGATCGCCACCGTGTTTCTTTTTCCTCCACTTTGTACGATGGCTATAATAAACATCATTTTACATTAATCTTTATGTACTTACGCCTTTGTCTCTGTAAGACAGATTTCATAGGAGGGCTCTCTGGCCAAATGAAGACATGTATTTTTAGTCTTAACTGATGTCAAATATTCTTACAAAAGCCAGTGACAATACACATTCCCTCTGGCAGTGGATGAAAGCAAACCCATTTTACCCCATCTCTGCCAGGAAGAGTTATTATGGATAGTTTGGAGAAAATACATCTGGTACCCTACCTCAAATCTTCTGGGCTTTATCTCAGATTTCATCCATGCCTGGAACGGATATTATATTCAGGTTTCAAATAACTTCAAGTTTCTCTCTTCTAAATAGAAGTGCCTGCCATGTCTTCACTTTCTGCCCCAGGCTCTTCCACGCCTTGGATGATGGCGAGGGTTTTCTCGACTTGCATCAGCGTGTATGAGCAACTCCTTTCTTTGAACAGGACAATTCTGCGAGATAATCTCTTCACTTCTCAGGAGGTGCTGATGGAATAGAGACTCCGCTGCCCACAGGGGTGATCTTCATAACAAAAGTGACCCTTTTGATTAGTTTTCCCTCCTTCTGTGTCTCATTCCCCTACTCCCTCAACCCCTGCTCCAAATAAACCGTCTGCACATAGATCCTGGTCCAGAGTCTCCTTTAGAGGAAATCCAAGAAAAGACAGGTCCTTCTTGTATTTCTCAATCTGATGGCTACAAAGTGGTATTTGTTGTTACTTTAATTTTTATTTTCCTGATTATTAGTGAGGGTGATCACTTTTTCCTACGTTTATTACCCATGCTGGTTTCCACTGATGTAAATTATCTCTTCAACGCTTAGCCCATTTGTTTGTTGGGTTTTTGTGTGATGTTGATAATTTTAAGGTCTTTCTTCTGAGTCTGTTTTCTGTATGAGTATTTCTGTATTAATATTCCTATTTGTCTTCGACTTTGCTCTGCAATTTTTTACATTACAAAACTTAAAAAATTATTTTGTCAAACACGTTTACCTTTTATTGTATGAAATCTGCTTTTCTAGTTTGATTTAAGCGAACTCCCCCACCCCCTCATAATTTACACAAATCTTAATTTTAGATTTTCTTGTATGACTTTGTTATTTTTTATATTTGAAGTCTTTAATCCACCTGGAATTTATTTTTGTTTATAAGATAGATACTTCATTTTATTTTCTTCTAGATAGTTTATTGTGCAGTGTCATTTATTAAATAATCCATCATTTTCTCCATTAAACTGAAATATTTTCTTTGACATGCATTAATTTTTTATTGTGATTTTGTTCACCTGGATTCTTTATTTTGTTCCTTTGAATTATTTGTCTTTTACTGTTAATATGATATTGACCTGATTATGGTGGCTTTCTGCACTCTTTACTTCCATTTTTTTTATCACCTACTCTTCAGTTTTCATTATTATTTAAACATTTCAGATACTTTGATCCAATTTATAAAAAGAATTTTGTATGGATTCTAGTTGGAAGTGCATTAAATTTATGTATTAATTTGCAAAGAATTGAATTTTTATGCTATTAAGACTTTCGATGCTGCAAAGTGACATATCTGTTTAGGTCTTTTTTATATGCTTCAGTAAGATTTTATAATCCAACTCCATATGGTTCCTTTTTTGTTGTTAAATATATTCTCAATTTCTTTAATAATATCAAAAGAATTTTTTGTTGTTGGCCCTCATTTGCTAGAGCCTTGAACATGTACTTAGCTTGTCTTTTGGGTAACAAAAAACTGTCACTTTTTGGATTAGAACTTAGCAGAAACAAGCTTCTCTCACTCTGCATTACCCTGCAAAGCTCATTTCTTTGAGGTTTATCGCTAATATTAATATATGTAGGTCTTAGCGCACAAAGTATAAGCATTACTTAGAACAGTATAGAGGGCAAACAGCTTCAAGGGTAATCAGTCCGCAGGTCTACACCATTGCAGTATCAGCCAAACTGGGTTGTGTTCTCTTGCCTTTGTTTTGGGTCCAAGGATGCTCAGCTGTCCTTATGCTTTCCTGGCTTTACTCCCCTCCAGACACTATGTCCAATCATCAGTCCATCCAACCACATCCAGTTTCCTTGATGACTATATCTTGTTTGCTGACCTTGCCTGCTTGGACCTCACATCTTGCCATTTACTTACTGTTTCCCATCTCTCGTAGATCTGTGGTATCTGAAGGAATGCGTTAGTATAACCGATTGATTCTTACACAAAGCCGACTGCTGGCAGTTCCTCCCCTCTCTGTCCATGTATGCAGTGTTTCCGATTGGGAGGTGATGTCTTTTCCATTCTTTTGAATCTGTACTGGCCCTGTGACTTGCTTCTACCAGTAGGATATGACAGAAATGACTGTGACTTCTTGGCAGGGCCTTAAGAGGCCTTGCTGCTTCTGCTTTCACCTTCTTAGAACTGAGCCATAATGAGACTCAGATTAGGCTACCTACTGAATGATGTGAATCCACCTGGAGAAAGAGGCCAGCCAGCCCCAGCCACACCAAACCACGCCCAAGCCACGCCCAAGCCATGTGCCCTGCTGGATGTGGCACCAGGCACCCTCCAGCCCTAGCTAAGCTCCCAATATACGAGTAACCCCAGCTGACTAGTAAGAATTCTCCAGCTGAGCCTAGCTAGCCCATGGAATTGGGAAATAGAATACAACACTGTGTGTAAGCCACTTCATTTTGAGTTGGTTTGTTATAGAACATTAGGTAGCTGAGATAGTGAGCATCAAAGGGAAGTATGTAAATGCTGATATGATGAAGCAGATAATTCTGCGATCAGGCTATGCCAAGAAAAACATTAAGTGAGGGACTGTCTTCTGAGGGAGGAAATAATCAAGCAGTGGTGTATAAATAAATGATATTCATCATGTAAATAGAACATGTCTCCTTTTAAAGGTCTGCATTTTCCCCCATTGTTTTCTATATCCACCATGTGTGTATATTACAATAGGATGGCAATAATTTTAGAATTTTTATATAATAAAAGTATAATTGAGGGGCTGTTATTGTAGTTCTTTGTTGTTACATGATTGCTCAGTGCTTTTGTGTTCCTGCCTATAGCAGCCCCTCTCTTTGTTGACTCTGAGGTTGAAAATTCTAATGACTGAACATGTTAGGTATTGAATGATGCCTGAGGCCGTGCTATTTGATAAGTATATCAAATAGACACACAAAAGGTGGGGCAAGTTTTGTTTCTTCAGAGGCCATTCTGTATGTGTTTGATTCCTGGATCTTGGAAGATCCTGGATAGTAATGTTGCCAGATAAGGTTTTGATATAGTTGAGCTATTACTGTCCTTAGCAACCTCTTTAGTAAACACAGTAACATTGTGACAAGCCTGTAAGTTCTCTGCCTCCTTCGTATCCAGATTCAGTATGGGCAGTGGTATTGTCAACACTATTAAACAAGCTAAATGCCGAACATGCTATGTGTACGTCTTAACCGTAAACTGTAAACAGCAAGATGTTTGTTTCAAGGTAAAAGATGACATTACTAAGCTCTGCTGTCTGGGTTGGCTTCTCCTTTGCTCTGCATAACTGCATCACTAACAGAGAGCTGAACGGGTGCAGTGATTGCTTTCAAGATTGCAATGATCACTGCTAATTCCTCCGGGCAGATCTAGTCCTTGGGTATCAGTGGGTTAGGAAAGGAAGACGGGATGTGCAACAGTGGAGGTGGTGAAGGGAGGGCTTCCTGGGAGGGGAAAAGTTGTTTTTCTGATTTTACACTATAGTTTAAAAACTGCAACTTCATGGTCTGTCAACAATCTTGAGGTTACAGAGGCTTTGAGACTATGTTAAATGGGAGAGAGGTGGGTAGAGAAAGTTTTCACTTTGTGTTTAATTTTACTGGTTGCGTTTTGACATTCTGAGAAGCATCAGTTGGCAAAGGTGATTATCAGCAGGGCAGAAGAAGCGCTTAAGGTTGCAATTAATTTGTTACTGTTCACATCAAAGGAACAGTAAAAGGCAAATTGCGCAAGTTGTCAGAAGGCCTGGACAATCACCGTGCAGACAATAAGGGGTATAGAAAGTCGGAGTGGAGAAGCAAGTGAGTCAAAACAGTCAGGCTTTTGTTTTGTTTCTTTCCAGTTCAGTACTGGTCAGTGCACCTCTCTGATAGCTTTAGAGACAGTGACAGGGATCAAAATGCATTGTTTCTTGTTTTTGTGTGACTTCTCAGCAAAAGTTTAAATAACCTACTCAGTTCTTTAGCTGTTAGTTTATAATGTTTGATATCTTATATTCCATCTTTACTATGCTAGGATTTAAGACAGTTCCTCTAACAGCTCTATCTGGATAAAATTTCATTTTCTGCCTTCCAACAAATCTCCAGGCACAAAATAAAGATTCATCTGTTGGCATTTATAAAAACTCACAGCAGGTTAAAGTTCATAAGGACAAATTTTGGAACATTCCAAAATAAAATCAATACTGACCATGCTATGAATACTGGTATAACTTAGTTCTGTTTGATAAAATAGAAAATAGTCTTTGATAAAATCCTTATTTACTTCATTGGCTAGGAGGATAGAAGATCATTGGTAATCTCATTCTGGTCTTAAACTACTTAAAGTAAAGGTCACCATTTGACACTTAGGTCTTATAAAGCACTTTGCATGCCTGTAATCCATCTATCACCATATAATATTGAGCAGATGAATAAATACTGCTGTGAATTCCATAACTTTGTCCTTGAAACAGAAGCAATGCTTCTCAAATGGTTTAATCTACAGCTATGAGTAAATATATACATATATAAATGTATAATATCTATGCGTATAGAATATTATTAATTTATAATTTATTAAATTATACATTTTATGGAATGTTACTCATAATTTATTCAACAAACATTTATTGAATATCTACATTGTGCCAGGCATAGGGTTACATACCATTTTGTTTCTAACAAAATAAAAATATTTCCATAATGATTTATAGTCTAGCATGGTGGTAAGATGGGGGTTGCAAGTCAGACTGTCTGCTTCTGTGATTTTCTAGCTGAGTAAGTCTGGACACGTTATTTAACTTCATTAGTAAAACACAGATAATATTTCTCTCATGGGATTTGTAAGGATTAAATTAGTCAATATAAAGAAATTAGAGTAGTGCCTGAGACGAAGTTCCCACACATAATTAATCTGACTATATTATCTTATTTCATTAGATGTGGTTCTGACCTTAAGAACTTGACACTGAGTGGATGAGACAGACGCCATCTGTGTTAGTTAGTGTTCTCCAGAAAACCAGAACCAGGAAGGTCTGTGTCTGTAACATATTTATAGATATATCTAGATATATATATATAAACATCCTATGTGTATTGTGTATATATACACATCATATACAGTCTAACCTAATACATGTAATTTATATGTATGCATTGTATATATGCACATGTATGTATAGGTACATATGTAGGTATATTTTATGTATGTATATATATTTATATTTAGTTTGGACCAGGTAAACTCCACTGTCTGATGCCAAATGGGGGATAATAAATGAAATTACATTTTGATTAATTGCCAGGATGTATGTCCAGTTCAGGTTACACAAAGTCATTTTTTTAAGACTGTAGATATTCAAAAATCTCATACATACACACACACACACACACATATACATGTACATGCATAAATACACATATATACATAGACACATGCTTGTATATATTCACACCCCTATATATATACACATACATTAATATACACATGTATGTATTGGAATGTATCCAGGAAGACTTCGCTTGTGATTCGCTTTATTGTGATTCACAGATAGTGCATTTTTTACAGATTGAAGGTTTGTGGCAACCCTGTATTGAGCAAGTGTATAGGTATCATTTTTCCAACATTAGCTCACTTCATGCCTTTGTGTTGTATTTTGGTAACTCTCTCAATATTTCAAACTTTTTCATTATTATGATGTATGTTAGGATGATCTTTGATCTTTTGTAACTTGTTTTGTTGTGTATTTTTAAATTATGCACTGTTAAAAGACATAATGCTAAAGCACAACTTAGTAGACTACATTATAACATAAAAGTAACTTTTATGTGCACTGGGAAACCACAATATTTGCGCAACTTGCTTTATTATGATGTTCACTTTATTGTGGTCTGGAACCAAACTGGCAGTATCTCCTAGGTATGCTTACACACATGTGCATATATATTAGGAGGTATATATGTCTATGTGTGACGTGTATACACACAATATAGATAGGATGTGTGTGTATATTTATCTGTATGTGAGTATATGTGTGTGTGTATATATAGAGAGAGAGCGACAGAAAGAGAGAGAGAATGAGAGAGATTTATTTTAAGGAACTGCACTGCCTATTTGTAGTGGATGACAAGTCCAGAATCCACAGAGCAGGCCAGCAGGCTGGAGCTCTAGGGAAGACTTGACTTAATAGTCTGAAGGCAGAACACCCTCTCTATGTGTCTGCATCCAAATTTCCTCTTATAAGGTTATCAGTTATCTTGGATTAGGGCCCATCCTAACGATCTGATTTTAATTACCTCTAAAGATCCTCTCTGCACATACGGCCACACTCTGAGGTACCAGGGGTTAGCACTTCAACGCATGAATTTCTTGGGGACACGATTCAGCCTAGAACATCATCCTAACTCTATAATATGAGAGATGTGGTGCTGGTGGTCTGCACACAATTCTGAGGAAACAGAGGTGAGAGTACTTTTTCCTGGGCAGTGATGGTGGTAGTGTTGGTAGCAGTTGGAGGCTTAGAGATTTCAGTGAAGATGCCATTTAAAACAGAATTTATAGTTATGCAATGGAATACTACTCAGCCATAAAAAGATAAAATAATGCCATTTGCAGCAACATGGATGGATCTGGAGATTGTCATTCTAAGTGAAGTAAGCCAGAAAGAGAAAGAAAAATACCATATGATATCACTCATATGTAGAATCTAAAAAAAAAAAAAAGAAAGGAAAAAGAGGACACTAGTGAGCTCATCTACAAAACAGAAACAGACTCGCAGATATAGCAGTCTTACAGTTACCAGGGAGAAGAGGGTGGGAAGGGATAAATTTGGGAGTTGGAGATTTGCAAATGTTAGCCGATATATATATATATATATAAATAGATTAAAGAACAAATTTCTTCTGTATAGCACGAGGAACTATATTCAGTATATTGTAATTTTTAATGAAAAACAATATGAAAATAGATATATGTGTGTGTACATTTATATATACACACATGACTAGGACATTGTGCTGTATACCAGAAATTGACACATTGTAGCTGACTGTACTTCAATTAAAAAAAAGGAAAGAAAAAGAAAAAACAGAATTTAAGGGAAAAAATTCACTGAGAGTACAAGGAAAGAAACTTGTAAGTAGAGGATACAGCATGAACACAATCACTGATGTGCAGAAGTGCCTGGTGACTAGGTTCCGGAAGTATTTCAGAGGAGGTTTTGGGGAGCATTAGAAGAAAAGGGTGAGCCTCAAGTCAGGGACAGTATCTGAAGTATTTTTAAAGCTTTCCCTAGATTTTAAAATTTATCCTATGAGCAACGCGAAGTTATTAGATAGTATGAAGTTAGAATCACAAACTATCTGATTTTAATGAATTTTACTTAGAAAAAGTATCCTGGTGGCAGTGCAGGGCTTAGATTCGGCAGGGGACAGACATGGGGCTGATGCATTTGTGAGGAATTAAGTTGACAATAGCTTGAAATAATTTAGTAGCCGTGGGGATGGGAGAAAGAGATGGATTTTGCCGAAGGTAAGTCTGGCAGCATGTGGTTGAGGGGGCTGAGAGAGATGGAGAAATGAAAGGCATTCTGAATCCTCTGCCTTGGCTGGCTAGGCGGATGGCACAGAAGTGTTATTTGTGTTCATGAGATGGCTGTTGAGCCTTTGTTGTGCACGGTGCTGCAGAGGGCTTTGGATACACATTTTAGAGTTGATTTGAATTGCTTTAAATTTAGCTCATCACATACACACCAAGTGTTGCACAAGTATTCACACAAATTCAAGGAGACTTTTTTTAAGCACTAGAATAGTTGCTTGGGGAGGGAAGAATTTAAATAAGAAAGGGTGGTCGAAGGAAGCATGTAAATAAGTGAGGGACCTTGCAGGAACCAATGAGGATGGCATGGATGAGCTAATTAGTATAATTACTCAACCCCAGACACCTGTGCTATGAACTAATTAGCATGATTACTCAACCCTCTCCACCTGGGGTCCAAACAGGAGACTGATAAAATACATTTAGCATATTTAGTTTTGGACCAGATGAACTCCACTGCCTGATGCCAAGGAGGAACAATAAACAAAACACATGTTGATAAATTCCCAGAATGTATGTCCAGTTCAGCTTACACAAAATTGTTGATCTTTTTAAGGCTGTTGGTGATTAAAAATCTTAAATCAAGAATGCTGCAGAATTGGTTGGCATTCTAATGTGTAGAATATAACAACAGCTAAATGTTTTCGAGGGCTTAAATGTTTTAGACATGTTCTAAGAGCTTTATATGTGTAATTAATCACCACAGCAACCCAATAAGGTGGTTACTATAATTAGCCCCGTTTTATAAGTGAGGAGCCTCAGGCACAAGAGAATAAGCAATTTGGCCAGGGTCAAATGGCTGGTAAGAGTAGGAAACAGCGTTTCAGAGCCTGTGCTCTTAAACACTACTCCACTGCTTCTCTGATCTTTTTCTGTGGTGTATTCTCTCTTTTGATGTCTTCCATGTCTTCCAACGGAGGGGTTTGAATTGCACAGTGAGCCTTTGATTATGAACTACATCTTGCCAGGGGCGCAATCAAATTTCTCCATGCCAAACATCATGCTTGGTGGATCCCTGGCGCTCATTTGTTAAACATTTGTTACATGAATACATTAATAAATAAAAATAAAATCCTCAAAGACACAAAAGAACTAATAAAATGATTGAAATCACTGGGCCAAAATTAAAGTGAATATAGGAACCCAGAAAGGTAAAGAAACAGGGCTTGAAATTGCATTTTCCCTGTGAATGTATGTTCATTTGGGGAAATTAGCATTTTATTTTCAATGACGTTGCTGGATGAGAAAGATAGAAATGAAAGCCCAGAGCTTGCACAGTGAGCAGAATCAAGTAGGAGACTCTCTCCACGGTGAATTATAAACTGAAGTAAACCACCCCTTGTGAGGTTCTGCAGCCTAGGTTCATATAGTCTGCATTCCTGTAAACCTATAAATAAACCCTGATTTAAGGGTTTATGGCTGACCATACTCATAAAATTTGTCATAGTTGCCTTGCAAAGGAAGTTCTTATGATATACTTCAGATAGAAGGAAAATTACTCATTGAAGATACAAGATATGAAAAGAAATGAAAACCAAAAAAAGTGGTATGTGGGTATATCTATGTTAATACTGTCTGTATAAAAACTTCTGATTACACACACACACACACACACACACACACACATATACACCCCACAGCATATAATTTGGGAAAGAGAGTTACAGCATTCTATAGACCATGTGCTGTCTTGGAGGAGGGTAAAGTTCCAACTTACCTTAGAACATAATAAATTATAAATACAAGTTTTAATTCCTTGGATAACCACTAAAAAAAGAAACTCTTTATTATAATTTTCAAACTAGTAGAGAGGAAAAAAATGGAGTGATAAAAGCAATATGAAAATGGTTCAAAAAGAAGGCAAGAACAGGGAAAAGATGGTTCAAGTATAAAGCACAAAAACAATGATAGATTAAAAACAAATTATGTAAGTAATTACACTAAGTGTAAATGAACTAAATTTTGCAATTAAAAAAGAGAGTAGTGCTCTGAATTTTAAAAATATCCAGTTGCATGCTATGAACTGAGCCTTGTCTAAAATAGAATAATACAGAAAGTTTAAATCAAAAAGATAGAATAAGAAACTGTACAAACAGTAAATGAGACTAAAGATGGCATAACTATGTTAGTGTCCAACAACATAGTTTTTAAGACAAAATGTTTTTTTTCTAGTGTTGGAGTAATTTTCTAAAAACTCAGTAGTTGAAAATGTTTGGTCCTTATAACATCTTAGAACAATTTCTGTTTCCTTCTTCTGTGTATATAGAACAAACTCAATTCAATAATGTGTTTTTGAATATAAATTTACTATACATAAAAGCCTGACCCTTTGAGTTACAGTCTACAACTGTATTGGCATGTTTATGTATAGAATCACTTGTCTGCATATTTGTCTCAAAAATTTCCAAACTGTGTCCCAAATAACCCGATTCTATGTGTTATTGATAGAAATTCTGTGAAAAACAGCATCCCATGATCAATTACATTTGGGAAACCACTGCATATTATATCACTATCTTGGAGATTAGGAATCTATTAGCACCTTAAAGTGTTTGAATTGTTCTGCGGTAGAAAACATTTGCATGTTTGTTTACACCACCTTCTTTTTCCAAAGGTATTTGATTCCAAACTCTCTTTTCATATTTTTAATATTTCTCACAATTAAGTTCAGTAGAATACCCACTGAAAATGATGCTGTCAAGTAATCTGGCTTCTGAACACATTTTATAATATAATAACGTCTATACCACCATACTTTAATAACCAACTTAGGTAATTAGTGTCTCAGTTATAATGCCATTCTTCTTAGTAAGTCTCATCATTTTTCCTGTTTTATATTCTTACAAATTTATGATCTATTCCCTTTAGCTAACCTCAAGAACTAAAAACTTCTTAAAGTACTTCTTTTTTTCCTAATTTTTTTGAGAGCAACACATCAAAGGATTGTACAATATTCTATCAAGCGCTGAATGGTAAAGCATATTTTCTAGTGCATGGACTCTTGTAGGGTGACCTGGTTTAGAATATGTTATTCTGTTTACATCAGAGACACAGTTGAAGAGCTCAGTGTTAGCACTGACTAACTGACTGAACAATGCACATTATTATTTCACCAAGCATTTTTATTGCACATTTTTATTGCACAATCCAAAAATCCATTCCAAAAATACCAACTACTCTAGTTAGAAAGGTGAAAAAAATTCTAAAAAGTGAATTTTAAGTGAAGTAACAAGATGGTGAGAATTGGGAGGTTTGGGCAAGAAATTAATCTGCAATTGTCATTTTGTTTCCTACATAGAATAGAGACACTCACATGCACTTTCTCTGCTTTGCTCAGATTATGACCAGGCTGTCATTTTAGACAGGACAGGATTCTACTTTATGCCCAGCTAATATTAGATATGACCATGGGGCTTTCTTTGTCCAAAAACTAAGATCTGGTGTATAGTTTTCCATGATGCTTATGCTGAGATGAAGCTTCCACTAGCTACGTAACTTGACTATAAACAGGACCTCCCTTGCTACAAGTAGCATGAATGAGAAGTACACTTGGTTGTTTTAGGCTCTGAGTTTTTCAAGTTGTTTGTTATTGCAGCATTACTTAGCCTATTCTGACTGATACAATATTTTAGTTTTATTCCATTTCTGTCACTACTTGCTTGGATAATCTTCACAATCCCCAGTGCTGAAGCGATGAAGTCGGATTAGACTCTCTGTCCCTTCCAGTTTATGAGTGTTAAGGTGCACAACATCCTAAGAAGGATTGTGACTGTTTTCCCCTCTGCAAAGCCAAGTGAGAGCACACAAGATACAGATAATCAGAATGCCTTTCCCAAGGGTTGCCATGGTCAACTAACCTCTCATGAAAGTATGTGCTTTATCATGAGACTGTGAGTTCACAAGAGCAGGGAGTGTACCGCACTCATCTCTAACTTCTCAATGCATCACCATTAATTCACTTAAACATTTAAGTGGGCTCAGGTCTGGAAAGCTGTATCCAGAAGTCTAACACAATTATCTCTCTTAATTTTGGCATTAGATACAGAACACTAATTGGAACCAATCTTCTAGGCTTAAGTGTTGATTCATTGCCTTGGGACTTCCTGTACTCTAACCACTTAGACTAAAACGTACACCGTGACTAAATGGATGTGCTTGAGAGTGCCTGCAAAGGCTGGTTAATTAGTTTTGTGTTCAGAGAAAATGAAGAAATATAGGCACATTATAAAACCTTTATTGATGAGTACCCGTAATCAAAGTGTCTACTTATATATGCTGATGTATATGTTCAGAATGCAATGCCACCCTTGAGACATCTTGTAACAAGAGCTTGGTGGATCTTAAAGGGTTTCTGCTTGCTTCCCCTGTAGATCTCCCAAGTGGTGGCCGTCCGTCTACCCCCAGGTTTCCCCTCACTGGGCCTGGAGTTACTAGGTGTCCTCCTTGTCCCTCATTGTTACTTTTCTTTAATCATTATCTCTCCATCATCTCTAAAAATACGTGGCTTTGAACATCATGACACTGACTATAAACCATCCTCTGCTCCTCATTGTTCTGTTCAACTCACTCCTGAGGCTCAGTCCTGATTTCTCCTTTTTCTAGATTTTGGCTTGTTGTCACTGTCTACCTTACACCTCTATGTATGTATGTATGTATGTATGTATGTATGTATGTATGTATGTATTTATATTGAAATACAGTCAGCTTACCATGTGTCAATTTCTGGTGTACAGCATCATGTTTCAGTCATCCATATACATTCATTTTCATATTCTTTTTCATTACAGCTTACTACATGATATTGAATATAGTTCCCTGTGCTCTACAGTAAAAACTTACTATTCATCTATTTTATATATGGTAGGTAGTATCTGCAATCTCGAACTCCTAATTTATCCCTTCCCTAACTCCTTTCCCCCTGGGTGACCACAAGCTTGTTTACTATGTCCTTGAGTATGTTTCTGTTTTGTAGATAAGTTCATTTGTGTCTTCTCTTTTCTTTTTTTAAATTCCACATGAGTGTTCTTATATGGTATTTTTCTTTATCATTCTGGCTTCACTTCAAATGACAATCTCCAGGTCTATCTATGTTACTGCAAATGGCATTATTTTATTCTTTTTATGGCTGAGTAGTATTCCATTATATAAATATACCACCCAATCCAAAAATGGGCAGAAGACCTAAACAAGCAATTCCCCACTGAAGACATACGAATGACCAATAGGCACATGAAAAAAAATGCTCACTATCGCTGATTATCAGAGTAATGCAAATGGAAGCTACAATGAGGTATCACCTCACACCAGTCAGAATGACCATCATTCAAAAGTCCACAAATGATAAATGCTGGAGAGGATGTGGAGAAAAAGGAACCCTCCTACACTGCTGGTGGGAATGTAAATTGGTGGAGCCATTATGGAAAACAGTATGGAGATTCCTCAAAAAACTAAAAATAGACTTACCATATGATCCAGGATTCCCACTCCTGGGCATATATCTGGATGGAACCCTAATTCAAAAAGATACATGCACCCCAATGTTCATAGCAGCACTATTTACAATAGTCAAGCCATGGAAACAACCTAAATGTCCATCGACAGATGACTGGATAAAGATCCTGTTGTTTATTTTAATTCAGTTGATTTTAACGTATACACAGATGACCCTTCCCAAACCTTGAGTTCTCAATTCCTTACACTCCTCTCCTCTGTCTCAGCCAATCCCATGATCAGGCCTTGGACTTTGCCTCACTAATACCTACAAATTCTCTGTAATCTCAGTTCCATGCATCACATTCCCTGATAACCACCCTATCTTTCTAGCTCACTCTCATAGTATCCTGGCTAAAAATCCTTCAACCTTACCTCCAGTTTACTCATTCTACTGATTCTCATCATCCCTTGCTCCTCTGAAGTGTTCATTCCTCTCCTTATATGGTTTAAATTACATGGTTGATAGTTACAGTCAATCTCTTTTCAACATGTCTAACTTCCTTGCCATTTTCTGACTTAGTGGTACTCACTTGGCAAAGTCACAATCCTGATTATATCCACTTTGCTCCATATTCTATACCTGTACCTAAAGTAGCAGAACGTAGGTGAAGAAAAATACATCTTCTTGATGGTCTGACTCTAATCTCACAAACACAGGCTTCATGTGGACTTTTAATGCTGCTGGGGCATTATTTTTCATTAGTTCATTTATTTCCTGATTCTTTTAACTGACCTTGCACAATTCTTGTTTCTCCTCAAACATTCATCTCCTCTTCCTCAGAAGAACTAATTGTGTTCCCATCTAAGGTGGTTCCTCCACAGTTTCCACCTCTTCTTCCCCACTCAAGGACATCTCGCCTTCAGTTCTCTTCCTACCTAACTTACTTCTTCCCTCACCTCTAGACTGAATTATTCCCATCAGCACAAACTTGTTATATTGTCCATCTTAAAACCATTGCTTTGTCCCCACCTCTGCTTTAGTTACTGTCCTATTACTTTGCTCCCTGTTGAAGCAAAATTCCTTGAAAGAATTGTCAATACAATTCCTCAACTACTCTATTTCCATTCTCTCCTAAACCCTTTTGCCCCCACTACTCCAGAAAAATTTCTTTTTGAGACTCATTGACCTCTGTGTTGCTAAATCCAATGATCAATTTTCACCCCCAGTTTATGTGATCTGTCAGTAGTATTTGACTTTTCAGTAGCAATTGGATGCTGTCTCCTCTTTGATATACTTCAGTCACATGGCTTTTCAGTGGGAGAGTGTCACACACTTTTGGTTTACTTCCTACTTCATTGGTTGCTGCTTATCTGTCTCCTAAGCCAATTTCTTCTCATTCTCCCAACTGCTAATTGTTGGAGCACCCCAGGGCTTGGTCCACAGACTTTCCCCTTTTACTTTTCTTTAGTAAACGTATCAAGTCTTATGAATTAAATTCCATCTATAGTATGATGACTCCAAAATTCATATTTTCATTCTGAATCTCTACGTTAAATTTCAACTTGTATTCCAACTGCCTCCTCAACAGTTCCACTTTGATGCTTCCAGTCAATATCCCAAACTTAGCATATTTAAAGTGAAATTATCATTTAAGTCTAAATTCCCAAAAAAGCCAGCAAACAAACAAAAAAAATCCATGCTCTACTCAGTTTTCCCTGTGTTAGTTAGTTAAGGCAAATCCCATCTTTTTACTGATTCAGGCCAAAAGAGCCATCCCGACCCCGCTACTTTTCTTACCCTCCCAAATTTTGTTCAGAAAATCCTCTAGATTCTGCCTCCAAATATATTGATATAGCCAGAATCCCACTGCTTCATGTCACATTTATTGTTAGCAGCCCGGTCTAAGCCACCACTGTTTTTATCTGCTCCTCCTGCTTCCTCATTGGAGTCCTTTCAATGTCTTTTCGAGCCAGAGTGATCCTGATAAAATCCTTCAAAGTTCCTCAATTCTCTCAAGAATTAAGCCAAGTTTTTCAAATGCCTAAGAAAGGCTGCACACCCTGTTTCTTCTCTAACCTCCTGTCTGCTGCATCACCCTTACTTAACTGGCTCCAGCAAGGTTATGCCTCCCTGTTGCCTCTCAGAGGTCTTAGATGTGCTCCCATTTAAGGCATCAGATTCAGCTATTTCCTCTTCCTTACAACTCCCTTCCATTTCATATCTATGGATTTAATTCCCTTGCCTCCCTCAGTGTTTCCTTAAATTTCGCTTCTTAGATTAAGCCCATCCTAATAGCACCAGTTAAAATTACAGACCTCCTCCCTCACTTTTGACCCCTCCCCAATCTGCTCGTTGTCCATAGCTCTAATACACTTAGTACTGATGGTTTTTTTTTTCCCCAATGTTTCCCCAGCTCTCAGAACAGTGCCTGACACATAGTAGATACTTGGTAAATATTTGCTTAATATTGAATTAATTATTTGTTGTTATGTTTGATCTTCCTTATACTGTAAGCTCTTTCCTTCCACAAAAATACATCCTCAAGGGTTTCCTGTGTATATATAAGGGAATACAAAGATGAATACGATAACCCTGTCCATAGGGATCTTAAACAGTCTTGTAAGGGAAACAGGCAGTGAATTTTATTCTCAAACACTACACCAAATGTGTGATAATAACTCTGGGAGGACGAGCCTGACAGGAGATTCAGGGACATTCTTCTACATTATATTAAATAAGCTTTGAAGTATGAGTTAGAGCTCACCAAGCGGATAAAAGGGTAAGGGCATTTATGCTCATCCAAACCTGCTCCCCTCAGTGAGACCTAAGAGTAAGTTCTTCAAGTCAGAAAGGAAGCTAGCCTTTCACACTTTGAAAATACACATCATACGTGGCGATGAATTTACCATGAAGTTACTGAAGCTTAAGCTTCAGGACTCCTCACTTGCATGGGTCCCTTCCAAGAAAGGACCTTATTGATGCATTCACACGATCATATTTTTTTGGTTCAAATTGCTAATGTAAGGCATATTCAACTTCATTAGTTAAAACTGATGTAAGTTTCCCCTGTCCCTTCCTGTCACATTTCATTCAACATCTAGTGTGTTGAAGTGGCCGTGGGCACTTCCGGGATTTGGTGAGGGCTATTTGGATGGTGGACACAAGTAGTTTGGGTTTAGTGGGATATTTTTGTGGTTTACAGTCACTTCTGGGTATAGTTAAGTTATCTTTTGGATGCTTCTAATGCCCGCTCTGCTCACTTACCTGACAGGAGTCATACGGTTGCATGAATTTATCCTCTGGTGCCCAGTTGCAGGTGGTGGAGGAGAAACAAAATTATGAAATGCACAAAATCAGAAGCTAGAGTGAAGGAGAAAAATTCTCCAAATGATCAGATAGGCAGCATTGTTACTGGAAGCTTAATCCACTTGGTCAAGATGAAACTGCTCTCTTTCAGAAAAGATAGCATAAAATCCATTATATATCATTGCAATGGGGGCATTAATACAAACTGATTAACAAGTATCATCAATATAAAAGTTACTTAAGATTAATAATGAAGAAGAAAACTTGAACGGACTTCATTCTTACATTTTATGTGTAAAAGAAACTGGATTAGAGGCACACAGTGGCATTAGTTTCTTAGGACTGCCGCGACAAATTACATGAACATGGTGACTTAGAACAGCAGACATTTATTTTACTCACTTGCGGCGGCTGTAAGTCTGCAGTCAAGGAGTGGGCAGGCTTGGTCCTTTGCGCAGGCTCTGAGGGAGAATCTCTTCCTTGCCTCTCTCCTGCCTTCTGCTGGCTCTGGCGGTCCTCTGCATTCTTTGACTTGTAGATTTCTCTCTCCAGTCTCTACCTCCATCTTCATATGGCTTCCCCCTGTATCTCTTATAAAAACACCAGTCATTGGATTAAGAGCCACCCTACATCCAAAATGATCTCATCTCAAAGTCTTTAATTTAGTTACATCTGCAAAAACCCTGCTTTCAAATAAGGTCACTTTCACAGGTACCTGGGGTGAAGACATAGACATTCCTTTTTTAGGGGACATAATTCAACCCATGACAATGATATTACCAAGAATGACAGTTTGCAAATTTGAAAGAAGAATTTCTGCACTGTGATTTTGGTTAAGCATGCTAGAGAGAGAAAAGGTCAAATCATTTATGTATTCTTTCTATTAAAAATTATATTTCTAAATTTTTCTTTGAAGAGGTGTTTGAAGAGTAGGCAGTTAAAACTTGTAGAAAAAAGTATGTTGTGTCAACCAGTTCAATAATAAAATTCTTAGGATATTTTTCCAGATTGGTGATGTCAGTTCTAATTATCAGCTTTGCAAATTTGTAAATTATAGCTTTTATCATTCTTAATATTTACTTCCATATTTAATTATATGTTTGTAACTTTCCACTATTTTTCTCAAAAATGATTCCCCAAAATGTATATGCTTCAGGCTACAGCATATGAAATGAATTTACAATATGGACATCATAGAAGATGAGATCTGTCCCATATGTTTCTTCTTTTAAAAAAAAAGTTGTATTTTTGCTGTCTATTCAATCTCCATTGATTGGTGCACATGAGCATACAGATATCCCCCAAACTATGTCTAGTCAGTTTGACCATTTACTTAAATTATAGGGTTGTTAAGTTTTAGCAAGATTCCTTTTAGTTTACTTCTGAAAGGGCAAGAAAGATTCTTTCTAGTCTTTACCATCAGCCTAGTAGAAAAAGGTTGCTTCAGAATTTTCACATGGACTATCTAATGGGCAGTGAAGTTGTTTTATTGTGTATTTTGATGGCATTCTGGGCACCAGTTATAAATAAAAGCTTCCTCACAGCATCTGGAACATTGGATCCAACTCAAAGTACATATATCAGAGGGGTGATGGTAACAGGATTTGAGAAGGAGTAGATGGTATAGATTCTGATGAGACAGTGGTTTTTGCAAAGACGCGTGCGTGTTCACCTTATCCTGGCACATGGCTCTTTGTGTTTTAGCCATTGCCAAAGAGTCTGTTCCTATGTGGGAAGTAGTTTCAGGCATTTGAAGTTGTCAGTGATCTTTAAAAAAATGTTGTATGCATATGCTTATGTTAGCAAGAGAAACACTGAAACTACGATCTTGTTCCTTCAGAAAAATCCACCTCTGTCTCTACGGTAGGTAATAGAAAAATAATTAATCCTGTCAATATGATGCCAACAATTGTTAACAGAACAAATGTTCATTAAGTAACCTTATTGATTAAAAGTGAAAGGAGCAACCTTTTAAAGGGTGTACACATTGTATTATCCAACTCAATTCTGGAAAATGAGGTTTAACATTTTCAGTGGAGACTTTAAAATTGCATGGAAATATATGATGACTACTTCATTTCCCAGTATCTTTTTATTACTGCTGTATTCAATAATGAGTAGAAATCCTTTTGCTTTTTAACATTTTACTAACCTTAATTTTCATGAAAAACTTTATAGATTTACTCAATTATGGGAGTTTTTTTTCTTTTCCAGAGCTTCAACCTAAAATTGATGCTTTTATGTCAAAAACAGAGAGATTAAAGAATAAAGTATCTTCTCTTTCTTTAATCATGCTAAATATATACCTATGCGTGTACCCAATTAAAAAAAAATGGAATAGGATCAAAAGTTATATATGTTAAGAGGAAATTTCTATTAATGACCAGAGTCTAAGACTCCTAGAGAATACTCAATAATAAAATTTTAATGCCCATGAGATGATGCATGAAGATAATTTGAAAGCAACAGCTAAACTTGATGATAAATTATTTCCCTATTGGACAAATTACCTGAGGGGTCAGAAACACATTGAAGTATAGTCCTCTCTTCAGGTTAGGATCCTGCTGATTGTGTAAGAACAATTTAATTAAAATATCCTTACTGCTAACTCTAGGCAAGTGTTTCGGATGATTCTCATCTGCTGTCTCCTCCTCAAAGTCCTTATTTAATTCACCCTCGACTTCACACTTTGTTTGCTTAAAACCGATTCTCTTCTGCTGGGACTCTTAAAATATGAGTGTCCTTGGAGTTGCTCTATGGCTTTGTCAATAGTTTCCATTTCAGATTCACAGTTTAGACTCAAATATAAGTCTTCTATAAGGATATTCAGATCACTAAAGAAGATTTATTTGCTTTAAGGAAATAATGAAAACTTCAAAATGTTGCCCTCATAAATTTTATTTTATTTTTTAATTAAGGTAACATTGGCTTATAACATTATATAGTTCGTGTGTCCAACACGATATTTTGACTTCTTTACACAACTACGGCATGTTCATCACCAAAAATTTAGTTTCCACTGTCACCGTACAGTTGACCCACCTTACCCAATCCCCCAGCCCCTTTCATTTCTGGTAACCATGGCTTTTTTTCTCTGTATCTATATGTTTGCTTTTGTTTGCTTTGGCTTTTTTATATAATTGTTTATTTTATTTTTATATTCTATGTATGAATGAAATCAATACTTTTTTTTATCTGTAGTAACATTTGAGAATTTTCATTTGTATCCATTCATATCATGATAGGTTTCTCTAAAAATAATATTTAATGTTTATAATATTCTTAATGTCATCTAACCTGACATTCTTAATATGTCATCTAAACTCATCAACAAATTATTTTTAGCAGTTTAACTTGTATTTATTTATTACTATGATTTTTCTGTTCACTCAATGTAGAAAGTATCCCCCTCACTAGTTACCTAGGCAGCAGAATAAGAATACATCAAAATAATCATTGAAAATTAAACTGCCTGCCTTGTTCTTCATCAAGGTTTTGGTTTCTCCATTTTTGATTGGGCTGGGAAAGTATTTAATTTATGTATTTATAGACAGGATGACTATCCTGGCATATCTAGCTAACTCAGAAGGTCTAGTCATTTCTCCTTTAAGTAACAGAATATTATCTTGATAATCGAATGTTTGATGTAAATCACATTTATAGCTATATGTACGTAATGTGGTCACTAATAAAGTTCTGCTGCATTACAGCTGCTTTAGATTCAGTGTAAGGACCTACCCATATGTTATAATTATTTTAACAATGTGTTTGTTGCCAGATGTGTATCAGCCAGCTATGGCCACAGTAATGCTAGGTAACAAACCACCCCCAAATGCAGTGGCTTCAAAAAGCATTTACTTTTACTTACACAATGCCTGCATTTGCTATAAGTCAGCTGATCTAGACTGAACTCAGCTGGGCTTGACTCTACATCACAGGCTGAGTCCAAGTCAGCTTGATGTGTCTCTTGCTGCCTCTAGAGCAGTGGACTACCCAAGAATGTTCTTTTCATGGTATCTTAGTCTGTACATGATGCTGTAACAAAATACACAGATTGGGTGGCTTATGAACAGTAAAAATTTATTGCTTACAGTTCTGGAGGCTGGATATCTGAAATCAGGATGCCAGCATGGCCAGGTGACGGCTGTCTTCAAGGCTGCAGACTCCTCATTGTATCCTTGTATAACAGAAAGGGCTAAAGATCTCTCTGGAGCCATTTTTATGAGTTCCTCACTCATGATTTAGTCACTTCTCAAAGGCTCCACCTCCAAATACCATCACCTTTGGGGGTTAGGGTTTTAATGTAAAAACTTTAGAGGGATACAAACATTCAGACCATAGCACATGGCAATGTCAAAAGCATGGTTAGGCAGGTCTGACTGTGTAAGCACATCTCAAGCCTTTGTTTTTATCATGGCTTCTAATATAGCATTCATCATAGCAAGTTACATAGCCCAGCCCAGCATCAGCGGGGTGGGAAAGTATACTCTGCCCGCCATGTGAGGGAGAAGGGAGGAAATAGTTGATGAACATTATCTAACTTATCACAATTTGGAGTTTTGTTTTTAAAATTTATGGTCTAAAATTCATTACTAGGCAGAGTCTGTCTTAAAAATCTCTCCCCAGTGGATTTTTTTTTTTTTAGAAGAACCTCAAATGTCTTGATGTAAGGCAACCTCAAGCTATGCGCCTACAGGCAATATTCCAGTGAGGTTCCACTGCGTATTTAAGGTGCATATTTATTTCAGTGTAAAACAAGAAACTTGGGTGTGGAACTAGAACATACACAGAGAAAGATGCCAGCCATCAAGTGCTCGAATGAAGAGCATATGTACACATTGGTGACTTTCAACGCTACTCCTCTGCATATCCCTGAGCTCCTTGGAAGCAGGGTGATACACACTTTTGACAGAAAATTCACTTGCTGTCAAACCACTCATTTTTACCTCCAATACTCCCTCTTCTTTAACTTCCTTCCTATGTGTTCATGCCTCATAGTTCTGTGATTCCTTTGGAAAAATTGTCTTAGAAAATAACATGCTATTGATTTCTTGGTTGAATGTATACGAGAAAGAAAAAAAATGAAGGGAGCTGCTGTTCAGGTGATGGGGTTTCCACTTTTCACCAAGGTAAGTAGCAGTGGGGATGGCCATCGAGTCACTAGCCACAAGTAGAAGACAGTTCTAGGCGGGAGAAAAAGAGGTGTTTACTTTGGATGTTCCACTAGAATGTTTTGAATATTGAGGACGTGGAAAATTGGAATTGCTCACAGCACTCCATCTTTTCTCAGCAAATCTGATGTATCAGATAGTCCCCAAACCCTCCCATCAGTTGATGACTGCACTGCAAAATCTACTGCTTAAGAAATGTGAGAATAAAAATGATGTCCTCTTTCTGGTGGTGTAATAGCCAAGTGAATTACTTAATATATTTTATACTCCCCTTCCCTTCTCATGCACACACTATATTAAAATTTCATTACCTAAGTGAAAGAATGAGCCTGCCTTTAGCACAAATGGGAATTTTAGATTATAAATGTCAATGTTTATTGTGAGGCATAATGCATGTATAGCTTTTGCAAGGATGTTAAACATATCATTAGATATGTTTTGTAAATCATATTTTCCTTACTTCCTCATTGTAATCCAAAGTGAATGTTACATACAAAGAAAAAAAAGTGAATCATGTTTTATGCTGGGGTCTGTTCCTTGAAAGCATATTGATTGTGTTTTAACTATTTCAGTGCACGTGTATGCATGAAAGGCATCAGTAACAAGATGAATTTTTTAAAAGGAAGATTAACTCTCTCAGTCAGGATGATGAGTTTACTAAAGGAGAGGAAATCCTTTCCATGTTCTTCTAGGACCCAGATTTATTATAACTTTAGGTTGCATGTGATGCTCTATTTCGGGGACCAGATACTCTTGCTGAATCATTTTAAGGAACTGAATCTATATTTGGATGATTTGACACCAGCACTTCAAGTTTTGTGGGTTATGGAAGGAAGAGCCCAAGCTCACCCTAGCTCTTTGTCCCCCAAGAATTTAAAATACACTTAGAATTTGTTTTAAACTTGCATGATGTTTTAATCGCTTCCACACACAATTTCCAAAACACAGGACCTGGTACTTGGGAGAAACTTAATAATTCTTTGAATTAAAGTGACGTCTAGTTTGAAAGTCATCTAGATTTAGAGCTTAAAGTTCTGGATTTTAGTTCCACTGCTACAAGCAATAATACCATTAACTAGCCTTGTGTTTAATTGTCCAGAACTTTCTGTGCCTCACAGTCTTAATCTGTAAATAGGGATACTTTCTTATCTCAGGGGGTTGGAGTGACAACAGAATAATTCAGCAAATATGCAGTTATCTTTGAAAGACTAAACCACTACTCACGTGTGTGGTAAAACTATACAGTTTCCTACTGTGCTTAAATGTAATACATGTGATAAAAAATTAAGGAAATACAGATACACACAAAAATGTAGACAAACTAAAAGTAGAAAATATAAATTTACATCACCTATAATTTCATAACATATTTTGAGGTATAGCCTCCCAGTCCAGTTTTAAGTACGTTTGTGTGTATATACAAAACATATTCTTTTTTTTTTTAACAAAAAATTGTAAGATTTAAAAAAAATTTACAGTCCACCCTGGACATTTTTCCAAGCCATGAAATATTTTTCTTTTATGTGTTTTTATGGCTGTTCATACTGTTCTATGACTGTACCATACTTTATTTTACCTATTCCCAATTGTCAAATATTTAGTTGGTTTCCATTTTTATTATTATGATAAATAGTGCTGCAGAGAACACTTTTACTGCAAGTTATTTACCAGGAACTTGGTATATATATTTCTGCATCTATTCAAGTTATCATTTTCATTTCTCAGTGAAGTTTTATAACTTGCATAGGACTTGGATAGTACATTTTTTCACTTTATTAAATTATCATATTAGTTGTTGGTCCTAAAGTGTTATTCCAGACCCTCCAGGGTTTTTTTAGGTGGTTAAGAATGTCCAAATGAAATCATGACACCGTGTCTCCTTTTAATACCTTTATCCCTCACTGCAGCAGCTTGTACGCTACTGGACAATGTTGAAATGAACAGTGGTGAAAGCAGACATTGCCAGGTTGTGTTCACCTTTAATAATCATGCTTCTATTAAAATGTCAAATGCTAGTGTGGGGCTAATATTGTTTATCATGTTAAAGAGGGCTAGGAATAAATTTTTTAAAGTATGGAATGGATGTTGGAATTTACCAAATGTCCTTTTTGGCCTCTATTGGGAGAATTGTACAACTTTTGTCTTTTGCCCCAATAACAGGATTAATTCTGATAAGGGTCATGCAGCAGAGTTAGCTGTGTAGCTGTGGAGTGAGGGCTGTGCTCAGAGACAGCAAAAAACATGCTGGGGACGAGGCTTCAGAAGCTTACGGATCTAACCACCCCGTGGAAGTTGTTTATCTGCTTTGAAAAGCAGTTACTTCTTTACAATGGGAATGCTAAATCTCTCACAGAACTAATTCTATGAATACGGAAGTGCTTTTTAGACTGTGATTTTAAATATCAGGGAGGTCTCTATAATTTTATTCAGCTATGCCCTACTTAGTTTTCAAAGTCCAAACACTAGCACAGGGTTAGTACTTCTTTTTTTGTGGACGGAGAGTGTTTTGATTTTCCTAACTGCACAGTTTCTTTTTTTTAAGTTTAACCGAAGTAATGCACACATACAAACAAGTGCACGCATCATAAATTAAAAGCTTGCTGTGTTACCACAAAGAGGGTACAGTCATAGTCAAGAAATAGAACATTACCAGCATCCCAGAAGTGTGAGAGATGATTCTACTTTTAAGCTGTTAATTTCACTGGAATCTTTTTTGGACATCAGACTGTGGCTCCTGCTCATCTGCCAGATTCAGAAGGCAGCATTTTGTCAGAAGAAATTTCAGTAGCAGCAGCTGTTAGGCATGTCAAGTCAGGATTTGGGGGCTAATCAAACACTTGGGAGGCTAGGATCATCTCTGCTATGAAGAACAGTCTTCTCTGAAGTCAGCTTTGTGTTGCCTTCTTCAGCAGGTTTATTGCCTTCCTCTTAGTGCCCTGATACTTGATATTTTAAAAACAAAAGAGGCTGCGATACTGAAAAATAAATAATAAAATTCAAGCTGGTAAATATGAGGCCACACATTGTCATTCTGATATTAAAAAAAAAAGTTCCTGAATTTCTGATTCAGATAATTCAGTGTGCTTGCAAGTTTTTAGGAGAGTTAACAAATTACTTCACTTTGCTTTCTAGAATCCTGTGATTCAGCTGAATAAATACTGGAAAAGAGAGCAAGCCTCACAGAAGCAGCTTGCATGGAATCATGTAATTTTGGGTTCAATGGTTTAAACAAAGCTCCAAGTCCTTTATATCTCAGATGAGTGTAGCACCCTGAAAACTCTTGAGCCAGTTTTATGTTTTTAATTATGCGATTTCTCTTTTAATCTTAGCGAAGGGATGCCGATGCCTTAGCAGGGAAGGGTGAAGCACACAACCTTAGCAGACTTGATTCTTTACACTCTCGCCCCACATCGTGGCCTCCACGCACAGAAAATCTTGGAAGAGGTCAGGACTTGGAGAAGCTGGTCAGTGTTTCTCAGGGGAGCAAAGGACTCAGGACTATGCCTGAGTCCTCGTAAGGCGTATGCAGTTCTAACATCTAAAATAACGTATATTATTGCTCTTGGGGAAAGCGAAACAATGATCCCACCATTACTGGTGATAACATGTACAAATTTCACAACCCCCCCAGGTCTGTGTGTACAAGAAAATGTAACTTTTTTTTTTGAACTTGTCTAATTTCCTGAAGGCTTAAATACCATCTAAGCAAAGCAGAGGCCATCTGGCTTCTATTGTTTTTTGCTTTTCTGCCGAAACAGCTATCTCTGGGTGGAGGGACTCTGATGGCAAGGTGCCGTAGGGTGGGACCTGGGCAGGGAGCAGGAGTGTAGGTATGGGAGCAAGGAATTGTGGGTGAAATGAAACTCTGGTTGTTACCTAAAATTATTATCCCATCTCACCGACAGGCAAGGCCAAATTGCTGTTCATAGGACTATAGCGTAGAGATTCTGCACCCAGCTGTTGAAAGGAAAGTGTTCCTCTCTTTACTTCTTTTTTTCTCAATCCCCGCCCACTAACAGGTGAATAATTAAGCTCATTTCCATTTAATAATGCACTGCGTGGGAATAGATATGCATTTGGAGAGTGATTAAGAGAGATTAAACTTGACACTTGGCTTCCAGAAAAATAATGGCTGAGGCTTTAGCAGACACAGAAAACCACAGACAGGCCGAATTCAGTCTGAGAGCTCAAAGTCCTTCTCTGGAACAGGGCTTCCCTAAGCAATCTCTTGCAGCAGTAAGTTCCCTGCCCTAAATGATCCCAGGCAAACAGGTGGAAAATTTCAATTGCTTAGAAAACGTGGAAAGTGATGGACATACCTGGACCCGTGTCCATCCGGACTATTTACAGGAATTTTCTCCGGATGGTACGTGGTCAGAGGGAACCGGGAGCGCTGCAGAGTTCAGCATATCCATTATTTCGGATCCTGTGTAACGGCATGTAAAAATGTCAGCAGATTGAAGACTAGTTAGACTGAAGATTGAATTTAATAATTGTTTGTATTATAATTTTATGGGGTTGGAAAATATTAAGGCCTTTGGATGTAGAAAATTGCCCCCATTGCCTGAGTCATCCTCAGTTCCCGCTGTATGAAATCGCATTTTCCCTTTACAAGTTAGTCCTGTTATTATGTGTCCTTGTAACCGTTGACTTTGAAACTTCCTTTCTAAAGCCCCCTAATAACTTACTTTGTGAAGAGGCAGACGCAAAAGAAGAGGGCAAGGATTTAAGTAAGGCTGTATTGACTTTCCTTGGGATGGCGTTTTTATTGGGATTTATGAATGATTGTGGAGAAATCATTTTAGAGCTGGAAAGGAATTTACAGAGATCATCAAATACAAGTCCCTTATTTTATAAAAGCATGTTCACACTACACGATCTATCAATTAGACTGAAAATTCAAAGCACCATATCTCATAGGAACATTGCCTGTACGGGAGAGGGATGGGCACACCGTTTCCTATTTTTAGAAATATTCGGTCTGCATAGAAAGGGTATCTCAGAGACAGCAGTCACTATCCCTTGATCCTTGTTGTTGGAGGTAAATGCCTTAAAGGTCACTGTTCTTGGGGATGTCTGAGACTGTCCTTGCCTGGGCTGCTGGTGTTTGCATGGCCCCTTGGATGCTTGTCCCAAATGGTTATCAGGTACTTACATTTGTAACAGTTACTGAAGACCAAGTTTTAAGCTCTGATAACTTGGTTTGATCACTAATTGCTTATGACTTCCTTTGGAGTTCTAAGATTTCACTGCCAATTATTTTTACAGAGTGAATTTTGCTAAACCAGCACTTAGAACGTTAAAAAAAAAAAAATTCCAGCAAAAGGAATAGACTTCAGTGCAACTGCTTCCCTGAAATTATGAGTCTGAAAGAAACATAACTTTGGCCTTTGACGCATTTTGCTAACTTGTGCGGGTCAAGGAACCCTTTCTCCATAATGGAGGTACTTTCCACTGATAAACAAACACACACAATTTTTTATGTTTGAAGAACTTGACCGATTGCCTTGGAAAGACTTAATGTGGATTTGTAAGTATTTTGTGATTAAGTGGCTGTTATCTGTTATGTCCCAACAGTTTCTGTTTTCTAGTTATAAGCCACAAATGTATTCCACAAATACCCACTCAGGAAGAAAATCTGTATTCCCTGGCACGAGTCTCCAGATCATCAACTACTCATTCATTCAGTCGATGGATCAATCACTTATTCACAAGTGTCCAATAAGCTCCTTTTATGTTCTGAGCACTGTTTAAGTTACTATGGAGACACAAAAGTGTATGAGACATAATTTTTTTCTGTCAAGAATTTATAATCTTTGAGCAATAATGAGTTGTATGCAAATAACTATGATGTGAGCTCTTATAATGGGAAGTGTTAAGCAGTATTTTGCAGTTGAGAAGAGGGAGTAAGATACTAACCCCACCGTGCTTGCAGATGCTGCCTGTGCTTATGTGTGTGTATTACACACACATATTTGAGGTGTGTACACACAAACATACATGATGTGTATAGAGTGTGTCTATACGTACATATGAGGTGTATACCCACACACACATACTATTCATGTGTAATGCACGCACGCGCACACACACATACTTCAGAGGTAATGCTTTTGTGTTTTGTTCTGTTACTATGTCAAAAGAGCCTCCTCAGGTATTGTGAGGAGAGGTAATTGACGTCAAGGGTTACCAGAGCAATCAATATCCTTTGTCCAAAATTCCATTGCTCATTCCAGTGTGTGGAATTGATGACTTTCTACTTTGTTCTGTGAACAGAGAGCGCAAATTGTGGACAGTGCTCCAGGATGGTAAGGATTCCTTCTTTTCTTGTGAGTTTTAAACATTTTATCTCTAAAACCTCAGACCTAACACACATTCAGAAAATATTCTTTGAATGAATTAACTTGGGCAGCCCAGGTAAATAGTCCTTCCCATCAGTCAGAGGTCACTTTGAACACTGTAATAAATATCCAAAATGATATTGATGTAAGCAAGATAGAAGTTTATTTATTTATTTATTCATGCAGCAATCTGTTATAAATAGTTTAGGTCTGTTTTTGTCATTTTGTGGTATCAGGGGCCCAAGGTTCTTTTACCGTATTCTGTCACCATCCATAGGGTATTGTCTTTATTTACTTAGAGCAATTTAATTTACTCTATTACCTGAAATCCTGCCAGCAGGAAGGAGGAAAGAAGGGGAAGAGGGCTTGCTCGTTCACTTGAAGATGATAACTTGAAAACTGCACAAATCATTTCCACTCATAGCTCATTGGTCACAAGTTGTCACGTGGTTGCAGCTGGGCAGAAGCATGGCTAGGAATGTGAGGACTGGCTGGGCAGCCATAAGCCTTAGGTAATCAGACGCTGTCAGCAGTTTCTGCCATAGCCTCTTACTCATGGTATAAGTGTCATGTTTTCTTCAGTGTGATTCTACCATGCGTCATGTTTTCATTGTACAATCTGGCGCCTCCAATGTTGGAGTGTGTGAGAAGAAGATCTCAACTCATCCTCTGGTAGTTTTTCTAGCCAAAGAAAGTGCTTTGTGATGTTCACTGGATTCTCAGATTTGTATCTGGTTATTACAGGAACTCACATCATTGTAGAATTTCCACGTGTCTTTGCCAAGAAAACAGTTCCGTCCTTTGATTGACCCTCACCCCTCCCATTTAGGGCTAGTATCCAAATAGAGGAGATCACTATTTTCTTCAGTAAGTGTTCCAGACTGTTGGTCGATTCATTGTCCAACAGGAACTGTGCCAGGTTGCTGAGGTCTGTTGAAGGTGAATTTTGAGTTGAAAACAGTCATCAGGGGTCTCTTTTCTATCCATTTGCCTTTGTCTTAGGAACCCTTATAACACTTGACAGATTTTTAAAAAATGAAATTATTCATTTCATTTCGTGAGGAGAAACATCAAAAGATAGTACAGCTTGGCGAACATCACAGGGTAGATTTCTAACCCAACTGGATGCTTGGGCACCTGTCCTAAACCATGTCCCTTCCCTGTTTGCCATATTTATTTAAATGTCATGGGGTTGAGGGAGATTTCGGACACATCTGGATTTTATCAGATGCATGACATGACTGGACTGATTTGGGTGCTATTTTGTAGTCATTTCATGCAACATGAGACAGAACTGAGTTTCCCTTCTTTGGCTGCTTTGAGCTGTAACCCGTCAAGGCAACAAGTTCTCTTGGTAGGGGGTGATGATACGGGAGATGAGCTTCGACTGGACCACTACGTGTTTTCCGTAGATGATTAATTTATTCTTGGAGGTAAAAATGGATGCGGATCTCTAACGTGAGACGACAGGGTTATTCCCCCCCATAAGGTAATAAGTGTCACATTCTTCACCATGACCTGAAGGATGAACATGGGATTGTAGATTCAGCCTCTACTATGGCTCTGATGTGATGGAAAAATAGAATATTTTTATCTGGCCTGTAATAAATCTTGTTTCACTTTCATGATTAAGTCTCTACTTGTCAATCAGTTGGGAAAAATAAATTTTAGTCCTATTCAGTTTGTATTTTAGTCCAGTCATGTCATGGATAGTGTACAGTCTTAACATGACTCTGGGGCCCAGCCAGCCATTCCCTCTGCCTGCTTTCCTTCCTCTAAGGTAGCATCAAGCAGTGGGAGGACTTACATTCCTTTGGTGAGAAGATTACTCCTTGATCTGCTGGACCTCTAGTGGACACAGGCTGACAGCTGCAGTCTGTTGACCTCCCAGATTCACCTTGGTTTCCATTAGATTCAGATCTCTAAGTTCCCCTCCATGGCATCCTGAGTGAATGGTGTTGACTCATTATGCCACGGAGGGCTCCACTGCAGCTTCTTGGAGCCTTGATGATGGCCCCTGGGAGTGGGGGGGTACTCAAGAGAGCTAAACCTCAAGCTTTTCTGTGCCTGACCACTTACATGTCTGTGGCGGCAGCAGAGCAAGAGACATTGGCTTCTCTTTGTCATGGGCATTAAAGGCTTCAGCAGTGGACTGAGATGTCTCCTTTACACGATGGAAGAATGCCATGACATGAACTGTTGACCTGGTGAAGGAGGAGGCAAAGATCTGGGAGAGTCCTTCTCAAGATGCTTGGTTTTATTTAAGCCATTCACTAACATTCTTTTTGCAATAAATTTTAATGGCTATGGGTTGAGGATGCTGGCAAATGTAGTGACATCAGAAAAGTAAAAGAAATGCAGACAAACTCATATCTATATGTATCTATATATAGTTCCTAATAACACGTTATTTGCAGTAGGACTCCTGTGAAAGCCCAGAGCCTGATCCCCCATCCGGCTCACAGATCCTAGTTTTCTGGTCTGCTTTCTCTATGAGACAAATGAGTTATTATCCTGCCAATATTTTAGCTACTGTGAGTTAAAAATATCTCGTTCACCCTTATCCAACTATCTTCCTCTCTTCCCTTTCATTAACACTCCTGGAGGAAAAGACAAGGTGGCTTTTTCATTGTTGTTTTCATGTGTCCAGGAATGGATATACAGGGAAAGCTAAGACAGTCTTTTTTTTTTTTTTCTGTGTAGATTTTAGGGATACTAAGATGAGCACATTATGAACCAATGACAATAGCCAGATTCACCTCTTTAGGAAAAATGGTGCATCTATATTTAATGAACTTTTACAAGGTGACGGCTGTATACCAGCTGAAGCCCACAGAAAACAGACCACAAAGTCAAATAATTTTGGAAAATTCTGCCTGTTATTTTCCCCTTTGGGAACAGATAGTACAAATTAACATGTTATAGGGTCCTGCAGTTAAGAACCCTAGTTTTGCCCAACACACTGCCACCAAATGTTATGAGACTAGAGAAACATTGTTCTTTAATTTGTGTGGGACAACTTGTGGCATCATTCAAAAAATGTCGAACTCTGGAACACCTTTCAGGAAATGCTGATTTAGGTATCAGTACTCTCGAGAAATCATTTTGCAAAAATGGAAAGTATTTTATATCAAGAATGTTCTTTGAGTGTATTGTGTCATGTAGATGCATGTATATACCTCACAAATAATGCCTTTTTTCTTACAAAAGAAAGGCTTATTCAGATATTTTGTTGTTTACTCTGATGTTATATCATTCCAAGGAGTTCCACAGCCAACACTTGTAAATGCCATTTACATTTCTCTTCCACTAACAAACGCTGTGGCCTCCCTGCCTTCCTACTCACACCTGCCTGGCTACTCGTACATGAAGAAAATAGCAGTGTCTTCCAGCTGCCTGATAGCCCATTGGTTAAAGTCTCATTCTTTTTTTTTTTTTTTTTCCTTAAATTATTTTTAACGGATTGTTTTAAAGGTCAATGAAAGAGGATACCTTACATTTTTTCCATAGCACAAACAGCTTCTGCAGTTTTGTTGTTTGTTACTAAAGCCAAGTTGAAGAAGCTCCTTAAGAAACTTCAAAGGACTCATCTTCTGGGGGGATGAGTAGAGCTCAGTGCTAGAGCACATGCTTGGCGTGCATGACGTCCTGGGTTCAATTCCCCAGTACCTCCATTAAAAAAAAAAAGTCTTTTTTTAAATTGAAGTACAGCCAGTTTACACAAATCGAAGTTGTGTCAGTTTCTGGTGTACAGCATCATGTTTCAGTCATGCATGTACATATATATATTCAAGGTTCATCTTCTTAAAAACAATCCAAATCATATGGGAATTGGTTCAAATTTTTAATGTTAGTAACTTCGCAATTTTTTTCTCCATCAAGGGTTGCTTATAACTCTGGTTGTTTTTTTCTCAGAGGTTGATGCTTATGTATCTTACTAATCCTTGCCTTAAGTTCATGGAAAGCTGTTAAAATTGAGTGGATTTGGAGGCTGGGGCCCTTTGGAGTCTTTACCAGATGTGTTGAGTTTAGCCTTTAGCAAAACTTCATTAGACCTTCCTTAGCATATGTCTCCTTGTCATAGACAGCAGATGAGAGGCTGGAGAGCAGCTTGAATCCAGTCATTTTCACTAAAAGCAGCAAATAATGGGTATTAAACACTTAATTAAACAGAGACCATTCCAGATTGGAAGGGCTTCCACCACAGCTTTGATGGAGCAAGTGTTCTGTTTGCATCTCCAAGGGAAAAACACTATTAAGTGATCCTTCTGTGAATTATGCAGAAAAGCTATTTTAATCTGCAAAACATCTTCCAAGCCCCCATACATAAGTGGACACATGCTAGAGAAGTTAATGCTCTTACCCTCACATGAAAACATGAACATCACTGACAGAATTTCCTCTTTGTCAAATGCAGATGAACCAAGTTTGGGTGCGGGGAGGTCACTGTTATAGCAGAAGTGAAATTGTTTGGAACGATGGAAAAACTCAGTTCTATACTAGCTCTAGGTTTGGTTAGCTGTCCCATCTCAGACAAACCACAACTGTCTGGGCCTTAGCTTTCTCATCTTTATATTGAAGGGGATGGAAAAAATAATCTCCAACAAATGACTTTTCTAATATTTTTGGATTTCAAGATTAAAAAAAACCAAAACTCAAACACATTTCTCTGGACTTCATGTTCTTTTCCCGTCGTCCCCCATGGGTTGGCCCAGAGCGATATGAGTGGCCATCTGAGGATTTACCACTTCGTGATTTATTATGTATTCCAGTTAAAAGCAAAATCCATAAAAGAAACAACAGATAAGCACTGAATTCAGAAGCTTCTTCAAGTACAGTTTCAAGTTAATCCTTTTTCATCTAATTCAAAATATTTCTTTCATCATTTACGGTACAATTTTATCTTTTTTTTCTATTCCACTATAGTTTATTACAAGATATTGAAAATAGTTCCTTGTGCTATACAGTAGGATCTTGTTTATCTATTTTATATATAGTGGTGTGGATCTGCTAATCCCAAACTCCTAATTTATCCCTCCCTTCTCCCTTCCCCTTTGGTAACTATAATTTGTTTTGTATGTCTGTGTGTCTGTTTCTGTTTTGTAAATAAGTTCATTTGTATCATATTTTAGATTCCACATATACATGATATCATATGATGTTTGTCTTTCTCTGTCTGGCTTACTTCACTTAGAATGACCATCTACAGGCCCATCCATGTTGCTGCAAATGGCATTATTTTATTCTTTCTTATGGCTGAGTGGTATTCCATTGTATATATACACCACATCTTCTTTATCCTGTCATCTGTCGATGGACATTTAGGCTGTTTCCATGTCTTGGCTATTGTATATAGTGCTGCTGTGACCATTGAGGTGCATGTGTCTTTCTGGATTAGCCCAGGGAAAGCTATTGAAGAAGGAGAGAACCATGGACACAGAGCCAGCAGTGACCATAGCAGGGCTGAAGGCTGCCTTGAACTGGTGAACTGTGAGTGTCTGTGTGTGTGTGTGTGTGTGTGTGTGTGTGTGTAGGGGACATCTGAAACACAGAATGGCCAGAGACAGCAGGGAGAAGGTAGAGTAGAGGACAACTATAATTGCTGCTTTGACATCTTGCCTGCATTGCCTTGAACAGCTTTGCGTGTCCATTTACTGATGAAAGTCCTGGTGAGGACGTGATGAAAACAGGTGTGAATTGACAACCACCCTCTCAAGCATTTACTTCTCTCTTTTTTTCTTTTTTCTCCTTTTTAGCTTCAGAATGAGAGTCTACCTTCTCCTTTCAATGCTCCTTCTTGGTAGGCGTTTAAAAGGGGGACAGCAAATTTAAGGAATCGACAAGGGTTCCACAGTGTCTGTGACTCTTCCCACCCTTCTTCTTTCCTTAAATACACACGGACTGATGTCGACAGGGGCTTTTCTCACTCCAGGTCACAATGCATGTCACTAAACTAAGTACCCGATACCCCACCATGGACATGAGCTCATGGGCTAAACTAAGTGTACCTCTGGGGAGAAGAATAACTCTATGAAGAAAGACAAGATATTGAACAACATATTTAATCAGCAGCACAATTGTTTGAACAGACTGGCAGAGAATTTAAATTTAAAATAATGTATTTAAAGAGCTAAAGAAATATAAGAATGTCCAAGAAAAAATATAAAGGAGATAATAAGTTTAATATGAAAATAACACCGATACAACACTATAATTATGTTAAATATTAGAATGGGCATAGCTAAAGAATGAGTTAGTGAATTGGAAGACAACATTGAAAAGTGTCTCAGAAAAGAGCACAAAAACCAGAAAATCATTTAAAACAGAAGAGAAATGCTAAAAATATGGAGGATGTAAATATTCAACGTCTGCATAATAGTTTTGAAAGGAATTTTTAAAAAATGGAAAGTGGGGACATTTTTCAAAAATAAAGATGAATGAAGGGCATACATTGGCAGGAATTAGGGTGCCCAGTGGGGACATGATGAATACCTATACCTAGACATATTATACTGAAACACAAGACTCTCAGGGATAGAGAGAAAATTCTAAAACGTTCCCAGAGTGAAGACTACTGTCTAAAAAAGCAAGAATTATATGTCTATTAAACATTTCAACAACAGTATGGATGCAAGAAAAAAGATTTTTTAAAGTACTGAAGGAAAGAACTTTGATTTAGATCTTATGACAAGTCAAATTTTCCTTTAAATCTGTGAATATAGTAGAAATATTCTTAAATGTACCATGCCTCGGGATGTTTGCCACTCTAAATCCCACACTGAAAGCACTCTGGAAAGAGAAACTTGAATAAGAAGGAAAAATAGTCCAAGTGACTCTGCAAGAGATATGGGCAGTAAAGATGATCAAATCACATAGATGAATATGCATATAGTGATATCATGGGGAGGAGAAAAGGACAAAGATAGGTACAGAATTGAATCTAGACATGATCAACATGTAAGTGGTGATCAGATGTCCACCTGACACATTAACATTTGTGTTAAATTAGGTGAAAGATATATATTGATAAGTTTAAAGTTCTGTGGGGGTTTGTAAACAGAAGTCCAACTGCCATAAGAACAAAGAAACAACGTGTAACTTTTTAGAAAATAAGATTAAAAAAAATCTGTCCAATGTAAGCAGAAATAAAAGCTATAAGGCAAGTACAGAAATGGAAAATGTGAAATGATATACTAAAATAATTTATATGTCCTAATAGAACAGTAATTCCAATAAATAAAAATGGATTAAACTCACCTGTTCAATGATAAAGATTTTTCTTACTGGGTTAAAGAAACAGGACCCCAAAATATGTTGTTGACATGAGACAAACAATAAGAAAATGAATAGAAGACTTGAAAATGAAAGTAGAAAAAGATTATCAGGAGGTGGTGGGAACGGGGGGGGGGGGTGGATTCTAACATGAGCAGCAGCGGGGCTGACGTGGGAATCACTGTACTAGGTAGACTCTGGGGAAGGAGCAGACCAAAAATTCAGTCTGGTTTATGTTCGGTTTGAAGTAGCTTTAAGATCGCCATGAGGAAGTGTCAGTTAAAATGCATGTGCTGGCTGGAGACATCACTTTGAAAGCCACTGGAACATACAGGACTCACAGAAACGTAACCATAGATAAGATACTGAAGAGAGTTGAAAGTAACCACAGAAGTAGTTTACCCATCAGGAACTCAAACAGAGCAGTTGGATAATGAAGAAAGAAGTAGGAAAGAGACCTCAAGGAGGGGACAGAGAGAAGAGAGGAAAACTTAGAGACAGAACTGATTTCTCCTAAAGTCAGGGGAAGGAAATGATCCAAGAAGGGAAGGTGGCAGCCTTGTGGGATGTCGCTGAGAGGTCAAGGGAAGATGGGGACTGAAAAATGTTCTTGGAATTTAGAGACACGGCAGTCCCTGGTGACAGTTAACTATGCGTAAACCCACCGTTTTATTATGATTCTGGATTCTGCATAATCTAGGAATGCAGATGACTAAGATAACTGCAGATGGTTGCTTGTCTCTGCTCCGCCTTGTCTGGGGCTCTGCTGGAACGTCTTGATACCAGGAGTGACTCCACGGCTGGAATCTGGAATTGTCTGCAGGTGCCCACACTAACGTACCTACTGCTTGAGGAGTGGGGCTGGGAGACTGGGACGGTTAAACCCCGGTGACCACGTGTGGCCTCTCCTTGTAGCTTGGTTTGCTTTCCCCACAGCGGGGTGGCTTCAAGGTAAACGGACATTTTACATGGAGACTCAGGGCTCTGAGCTCTATGTCTGCAGAGAGCAAGGTGGGAGCTCCCCTTGTCAGGCCTGGTCTTGGAAGTCACCACATTCTGTTGGTTACAGATGAGTCACAAGCCTGCTCAGATTCCAAGGGAGAGGGCACTGGCCTCGCCTCCCTCCTGGACGGGGTCAGAGTCCTTGTGGACATGTCTTCAGAGAATTCTGGAGACTTCAACCGTAGTATCAGGGGCCCAGACGAATAGGGGTTGCCAGATGAGTAGGTAGTGAGAGGTCCCCCTTGAGCACAGATTAATTCTATGATTAAAATAAAGAAAAACTTAGCATTTATTAGATTCTGATACAAAGGAGACAGAAAGACTAGTAAAGAACTTCAGTATCTTCCAAGATTGGAGCAGCTGATTTGAGCCTGCATCTGGAAACTGTAACTGCACCCTCAGGCTTTGAATCAAGCATCTTAAAATATCTCCCAAGGAGTTTTCTAAAAATTAACCTACAGACTCCTAGTATAGGAAGTGGAAATGATTACCACATCCAATTAGCAGACAGGGCATGGGAGGGTAAATAACACTTCTGTGGGTGCTCAGTTGACCCTGGCAGTGTCAAAAACAAAAGCAATGCTCGAGATTGGTCTGTGTGGTCCTTGTGTGTGAACAGATGTGCACAGGATAGTCAATCAAATCTCGTCCTTATAAACAGTGTTGTCCTAACTTCCTCAACAACGCCGAGTTCCTTTTCTAACTTTAGATTCTGTTTCACATTTATAATAGCCTTTAAAATTTGCATATATAAAATATACATTACATCTGTATTTCTAGATCATTGGAACTGTTGACAGAGCTATAAATATTCAGCTAATATCACATCTTGAAAGAATAAGCAGAAATTTGCAGCAGAATAACTTCAACATCTTTAAAACTCAGCAGTTATTTTTTTCTTCCATTGTTTAGTTAAAGCTCCCAAAGCTCAGTTAGATAAACAAATGTTTTTCTGTTTGTTTGCCATAAAACTGATCACAAAATGATTTTTAAACTACTAATGACATTAGCTAAAATTTGGCCCTGGCCGTGATTCACAAATTTATTCTTTTATTCATTCACTTATTTGTTCTCTTACTCGATAGTTATAAATTGCATGTTTACCTTTTTGTGTATCTTTTGCTCCCTACTGTTTAAAAAGTAACTTTTAAGTTTTAGAATAGTTTTAGATTTACAGAAAAGTTACAAAGGTACCACTCATATACTTCACACCCAGTTCCCCACTGTTGTTTTTTTTTAATGTTTAGAAAGAAAATATTACTGTTATGGAACCTCCAGAAATTCCTCTCTGACTCCCAGATATCACTGCTTTCTGTGTAAATCATCCCTGTAACAAGGGTGATTTTCATTTTCATATATCTGATTACAGTATTTCTACATGTCATGTGGATTAAGATAATTTCCCTTCTTCCTTTCCCATTCAAATAACTTTTAATTTTTGTCTTTTTTTCAAAGAAGATAAATTTGAATCAAGTGTTAAATTGATTGGAAAGGAGACAGACCATTAAGGAATTCATTTTAAAATCTAAGTTTTTGATATATGAAGTTATAATTCAGTTTTCTAACCAAGCAAAGAGTGTGCGGATATGCTTTATATTTGTAATTATTTAGGTTATGACAGAAAGTTGATTGAAGTAAGATATCTGCAGAAAGAGGAGAGGAAGGACTTAACTCTGGTAGATTTTTGATTGGCTGTTGGTTCCCCTGAGGTCATGCTGCTGGGTGAGGGGGTGGGTTTATAAAGAGCTAAGCCTGCATCCAGGTAGGAGCCCACCCCACTGAGTAGAGCTAGCACTGCTGTCCCACTGCTCTCCGACGATGGGGTAACATCCTGAAGAGTTGATTACTCATGATCTAGGTGAGTGGGTCTCAAATTGTGGTGTGCTTCAGAGTCAAGGGGAGAGGCATGTAGGGTCCTGCAGATCTTCAGACTCTTGAATTCTTCCCGCCAGGGCATCTGATAGTGTGGGGTGTTGCCTAGGATCCTGTATTGGTCTCATTTTAATTGGTGGGTTCTGAGGACCACACTGTCTCGGTTGATAGTGTAGGGTGTTGCCTAGGATCCTGTATTGGTCTCATTTTAATTGGTGGGTTCTGAGGACCACACTGTCTTGGTGCTTCTGTTTGGGAGGACGTTTGCTTTCATCAAGTCGGACCAGTTCTTGAGCTAAACTTACTATGTGCAAGGCCACATCATCTTTTTTTGTTTTATTGAAGTACAGTCAGTTACAATGTGTCAGTTTCTGGTGTATAGCACAATGTCCCAGTCATGTATGTATGTGTGTGTGTGTATATATATATACATATATATATATATATATATATTTTCATATTTTTTCATTTAAAGATTTTACAAGATATTGTATATAGTTCCCTGTGCTATCCAGAAGAAATTTGGTTTTTTAAAATCTATTTTTAATATGTAGTGGCTAACATTTGCAAATCTCAAACTCCCAGATTTATCCCTTCCCACTCCTTTCCCCCAGTAACCATAAGGTTGTTTACTATGTCTACGAGTCTGTTTCTGTTTTGTAGATGAGTTCATTAATGGCCTCTTTTTTTTTCTTTTTTTAGATTCCACATATGAATGATGTCATGTGGTATTTTTCTTTTCCTGACTTACTTCACTTAGAATGATGATGTCTAGGTCCATCCACGTTGCTGCAAATGGCATTATTTTATTCTTTTTTATGGCTGAGTAGTATTCCATTGTATAAATAGACCACAACTTCTATATCCAGTCCTCTGTCAATGGACATTTAGGCTGTTTCCATGTCTTGGCTGTTGTAAATAGTGCTGCTATGAATATTGGGGTGCATGTATCTTTTGGAATTAGCGATCCCTCTGGATATATGCCCAGGAGTGGGATTGCTGGGTCATAGGATAAGTCTATTTTTAGTTTTTTCGAGGAACCTCCATACTGTTTTCAAAATGGGTGTACCAGCAGTGCAGGAGGGCACATCATTATCTTGAAGGAGAAATCAGAGTCTATCCTGCTGTTAGTGGACACTACCTCTGCATTATGTGCTTCCCATTTTTACAGAAACCCCATGTCTGTACAAGATGACAGAAATTAGGAGCTGAATAAAGACAATGGAGCTAGAAAGAAAAAGCCCCTGAAATGACAGATGTTGTGGAGGCAAAGTCTATAGACCATTAATGAATGAGAAGACTAGCCACAGACTGGGAGAAAATATTTGCAAAAGACACAACTGATAAAGGACTGATACCCAAAATGCACAAAGAACTCTTAAAACTCAGCAGTAAGAAAATGAACAACTCAATTTACAAATGAGCCAAAGCCCTTAACAGACACCTCACCAAAGATGATATACAGATGGCAAATAAGCATATGAAAAGACACTCCACACCTGGTCGTCAGGGAAATGCATATTAAAACAAAGAAATACTACTATGCACCTATTAGATTGGCCAAAACCCCAAACACTGCCAACGCCAAATGCGTGCGAACACATTGCTAGTGGGAATGCAAAATGGTACAGCCACTTTGGAAGATGGTTTGGCGGTTTCTTACACAATTAAATATATCCTTACTATTCAGTCCTGCAGTTGTGTACCTTGGTATTTACCCAAAGGATTGGAAAACCCATGTCTGTACAAGCGGCACAAGAATGTTTGTAGCAGCTTTACTCATAATTACCAAAACTTGGAAGCAACTAAGATGTCCTTCAGTGGGTAAGTGGGTAAAAAGACTGTGGCACATCAGAGTACAAAGATTGGTGGTTGAAAGGGGTGGTGGGGAGGGAGGGATGAACAGGTGGAAACAGAGGAATTTTAGGGCAGTGAAAATGCCTTGTGTGATACCATAATAATGGATACATGCCATCAGACATTAAAAAAAAAAAATCTGCAGCCACTAACAGCTTGACAGCTGACTGATTGCTTGCAGGAACTGGAAGGTAAATACCAGAGATGAGTAGGAATTTGCCAGCCTTGTACCTGGGAGGGTGCTAGCCCACCAAGGGAAAAACGCTGTTTTGTAAATTTCAACATGCCATGCAATTGGAAGCTATCATTTCACTGCAAAAAACATGTGAGCACAAAACCCACTGCTATTGCCGTGAGCTGAAATGTCCCATAAGAGCAATTTCTTATTCCACAATTTGTTTTAAAGGGATTTCGGAGTCTCTCAGAGTGAAAACAATATTTGATAGCAGTGAAGTGGATGAGAGGAACTGAATTATGATTTTATGTATGTAATTTTAAATTCACATTTTGTGGTATGGCTCACATCACTTTATTCACCACGTCACAAAACGAGACGTTTGTTTATTACTCAAAATATACACTTGTTTTTCAAATAATGGATGATTTAGAGCTTAAGGAGGAAGAGAGAAAGAGAGAAAGGGTGTGTTTGTATCGGGGTTGGGTTTTTCATAGGGAAACAGTGACTTAGATGCCTGTTCATTCAGTTATTACTGGGTAAGAGTGTTAAGATTCTCCCCAAAGAAGGTAAATTAAGGAAAGTTAGGGCTGGCTGTCTTCGAGAAGTTTAAGAAGGCCAGAAGGGAAAAAAAAAATTTCACAGATAAAATAGCAAAGTAAACTCTGATTTTCATTGTTAATATTCACTCCTCATTTTGATCTCCACCCTTCCCCCCACCCCCACTGCATTTATTAAAAGCAAAGCGATATAAAATGCCAAAGAGCCTTATAAACTCTATCCTACCAGTTACACAAGAATCTGGTTAAAGGGACACATGGCATCAACAAGAATGGCTAATTATGTCAAATTACAGCTTTAAAATCCCAAATGGGAAAAATCAATCAATCAATTAATCAATCAAATGCCAAACGAGACGTCACTTCAGTTTAAGTCCTGTTCAGGCCTCGGCTGGGTTTCTACTAGAGAAACTGCTCTTTAAATCGGATTTGAACGTTTAGCTAGGGAGGGAAGGAAAGAGACTCCCAGCTGAAGGACGGGATTAGTGTCAGCCGCACGGCGTGACCTTTGATAGACATCCACGTCCATCTCTGGTCGCCAAGGAATTACTGCAGAATTGTGATATGAGAGGGACTGATGCTATTCCTGTATCCCAGGGGTCTCATTTTTCTCAGATATTTACCTAAGGCAGGGTTTAGGATTTTATAGGTAGATACTGTTTCCGTTAGAATTGTTGTGAAACAAAATGCCCCAAAACGTAGTGCCTTAAAATCCCGACTGGTCATTATTTCCCAGAAGTCTCTGGTACGGCTGGGCAGATCCAGGCTGGACTTGGCTGAAACAGTAGACACCCCCTCCTCAGTCCTGTGCTTGCAGTCACTTGGCTGGGAGCTGGCTGGTCTGGGAGCCAGGGTGACTCTGCTCTGTTTGGTGTCATCCAGCAGACAGCCAAAGCTTTTTCTGGTACCAGTGGAGAGATTCCAAGAGATATTGTGAAAATGCACAAGGCCTCCTGAGGCCTGGGCTTGGAATTCGCCATATGGACCCTTCCACTTTCATGAGCCAAAGCAAGTCACAGAGCCAGCCCGATTCAAAGGGTGGGGGAATAAAGACTCCAGATCTTGATGGGAAGAGATGCAAAGTCACATTTCCAGGGATGTGCAGACAGGGAGGCGTGGAGAATTGGAGAACTGTTTTTTCCCAATTTTCCCAAGACACCTCCTCCTTTAACCAAACTGCCCAGTATTATATAAGGTCTTTGCACGCACTCTTTACTTTTTTCATGGGCTGTTGGTTTTCCCAGCAAGAAGCACACCTATTCTTTTCACAATTTCTTCCACAAATTGTATTTTTTTTCACAAATAACTGCAAGCACTTGCTTTCATTTTTTCAAATAATATTTTTTTACTCCAATTATTAACATAAGCCCTCCACTTTTCGTGGCCATCATTTTCCCGTTGCACAAACTTTCTAGACGATAATGAACATTCATTTGACATTCCTGAGCAGGCTTACATTAATTTTAGTTCCCCATTGAATTTCAAACAGGAACCTCCACATCGACGTTAAAAAATATTAGCATTCACAGTGGCAGCGCAATCTGCTGAGGCGTGGATTGCTGCTCTGACTCGCCACATCTTTCCCCTGGTTCTTTTTTTAGAAAGAGCAAAGCAGAGGGATTTGGCAGGGCAATTCAAGCTGCCACTCAGCAGCTCCAGAGACAGAAGGCTCGCTTGGACCAAATTGTGTTCGAACCGGCAGCAAATCCTTCGTTCAAGGTCTTTCTGCAGAAAGGCAACGCGAGCAGGGCCCCTCACCCTCACCGATGTCTGTCCTGTGTGTTGGAGATAACTTCCCAGCCATAAAACGGCAGCCACTTTCAATTTTTTCTGAATGCTTCTAAAAAAGCTCCTCTTTAATCTGTTCTTTTGCCCCCAATAAGATTTTCCCTCTTTGTTGTGTGCAATAATGCAGTCAGTGAAAAGAAGCCAAGCTTCTGATCGAGGTGTGGTGGGATAACTTTGTTCTGAAACGGATTTATTATTTTTTTTTAAATTGAAGCTTTGTGCCCTTTATGGACCAGGCAGTGTGCAGTAGGGACAATTTCCTTCTGCAGCTATTTTCCACCCCTTCAGCCTCGCTTATTTTTATCATGTCCCATCACCATTATTACCCATTATATTTATATATGTGTTGAGCCGGCTGACTTGCTCAGTGTCTATAAAGGTGTAATGAGCAATTTGGGTTAATGATTTTCTGCAGCTGCTCGAAACAGTTGGTATTAACGTCATCGTTTACGCCTTCCAAAGAAATGTGAACGAGGCATCAGATGTGGACCGCGTTGGCTTTGCCTGTGGAGGAAGGAAGTAGAAGCGTGGATGAGGGTGTGTGTGGAGTAACAGTTCATGCATCTTTTATGCCTTGATTGGAGGGATGCTGGTGGTGCAGTGCAGCCTGTCTCAAAGAATCCCCAGCGTTGAGGGAGAAAACTGATTCACAACAAACAGACCTATCTGCATTGTCATCTTGATTAAAGGGGATTGCTTTAACAGAATTGAGAGTTAATTTTTACACAGTTGTGTAATTTACAGATGAACTTTGAAAGAACAGAAAACCAATGCCTATCATCTCTCTTTAGGGAGGAAAGAAGCTGGTGCAGAGAGAACATTGGATGGGAAATAGAGCAACTGGGTTCAATGTTTCTACTCGGCAGCGTTGTAGCTGTGTAACCTTGAGCCTGACTTTAACTTGAGCTTGAGTTTAACGTCTCTGAGACTCAGTTCCCTTTGCAGTCAAAGTGGGAAAACTGATTACCTCCTAGGAGGGTTTCAGGAAAAAGGGAGAAAAGCATGTGGATGCATAGTTTGTAGTGGCATGCAAGTGTTAGTTGTTAGTATATACATTTTCAGAGGTCTTTTCATTAGATTATGTGCCCAGATACAAATCAGGACATTTCTCTGCACTTGGAGAGGGCGTTTGACCTCTTCAGATGTTCTCAGCCCATCATCTAAACTCCTGCTGATGTTAATTCATACTTTGAGACTTCCCCTTTCTTGATTCCTGGCTCCCTCCGTATTCTGGAAGTGGTGTAATCTAGTGACTATTTTGCTCTGTGTTGGTTATTTTCATATTTTAGGACTCCAGAACTTGACAGGTAAGTAATTTATATCTGGCCGCCTGCAGGCTCACATAGGGAAGACAGATGGATACAAAATTTTGAATGAGAAACTTTTTTCTGAATTCCTTCTAGTTCTGTCTTCCTCTCTCAAATATACACGTGATGTGTGTGGATTCGTTAATACCCTCTCCTTTTATACCTGCTCCCCTCCCCTTTATAATATCCTGTGCTCTGGGTCCTCTTTGATTTCCTTATACCACCCTCAGTCTACGTCCTCTCTAATGGTAGAGCCCGTGCCCCCATCTTTAGTTCGCATTTGCATCCCAGAACCAGACATGCATTGGGCTTGCTAAACGGACAGACATGGCAATTGAGGAGACTGCCAATCTGCTCAGTTAATTGGAGCTAAAGGGTTAATTAGTGTAAATGATTTCAGAATTGTGTCTCCCAGACTTCAAATTTGCCTTCTGGCTGGCACCTTACAAAGTCATAATCTGTAGAAGTGGCAGATGGTGGGAAAGCTTTAAAGCCCTGGGGCAGGCCTTGAGGGTGAAGGAGGTGGGCATATGTTTCTGGATAGGTAACCCTGAGATGCTGTTCTCATAGTTTCATTAGGGCTGAAGGCACAAACTGGTACGTCTTTAATCAAAGAGATGGAAACTTTTGCCCCCTCCCCTCATCACCCAAAAAGTTGCTTGGAGCTTTCACTATTTTATAAATGCTCTGAAAACTAATGACCTAATATTTATTGAGCCCCAGTTTTGGCAGACACTGCTGAAGGAGCTTGGCATATATAATTAAATGCTAATGAACTATTCTATATGTAGGTGCTGTTGTTGTTGTTTTTTTTTAAATTTCTCCTTTATGGATGGGGAAGCCAAGGAGCAGAGAGATTAATAAGTTGCATAAAATTACGGTCAGTGAATGGAAGAGCCAGGAATCAGACTCGGGTGTTTTTGGCCCCAGATTCTATGATGTTAATTAACACACTGTAATGGATAAGAGCACAGAAAAATCTCTTTTCACAGGATGCTGAGATAGATATTTCCCAGAGATGTGGAGCAGACAGCAGTGACTAACAAATTGCTACAGGTCTTCATGGCAACAATGAGAACTATGCTTGGACCATAAGAATTGAGAGTGCCTAGGTGCCCTTCCACGGGGGAAGGAGCCTGAAATTGCTAACAGCAGTTCCCTAGAGACAGTGCCTCTGTGTTCTGCAGGACAAGAGTGTCAGAATCTACATAAAAACATCCTTGGGTGCAGTGCAGATGTTTTAGAGGTGCAGTGGAGAGAGGAGTTTTCACAATCAGGCAAACTGGTGACATCCTTTGAAAAGAGAGAACGAGGTAAGAATGTATACTTGAATAAAATGCCTCTCTGCACCCCATGGAGGTGGGCTGGGGGGGTTCTCTTAATTAAGATCTATATTGCCTTGGAGAAGTACTCCTGGTCTAATTTGTCTCACACACGAATAATTAACAGGGCCCTCCAGTTCCTTGCTGTATGACTATATGTATGATTGCACATATGTGTATAAATATGTATGTATACATAGGTGTGACTATAGTCACTTTTACTTGGAAGACTGTTTCGGTTACTCTAGCTGCTATCAATTATCCCTAAACTCACTGGCTTAAACAAGCATAATCGTTTATTATCTGTCACATCCTCCTTGGGTAGGATTTCGGGAGTGGCTCAGACGGGCGGTTCTAGTGTGGCACCTCTCAGGAAGTTACCATCTGACCATGGTCGGGACTGAGGTCATTTCATGCCCTCACTCTCCTGTCTGGCGCTGGGGTTGGGAAGACAAACAGCTGGGAGCTAGAGTGGCATGTGAGGGCCAACTGTTAAATGCTCCCGTTGTGAGCAGAGTTCTAAACTTCTGGTAGCTTAAGATAGAACACGGTGGGAGTAGTTGTACCATGGAAATCAGCAAATGTGATACATTTTTGTTTATCAGAGAGCTGTTTCACCCGCTCACCACTAGGGGCCCTGTGGGCATCTCTTTCTATCTTTATGTAGTTTCTCCATGTAATATCCTCAGTGTGATAGCTTCAAGGTGGCTGGACTTTTTACACACCAATTCTGAACTCCCAAGGCGCACACCCTAAGCAAGGAGACAGCTGAGAGTATACGGCTTTTTATGACTTAGCCTTGGAAGTCACGCAGCATTGTTTCCATTGCAGTCCCAGGACCTCCCAGATTCAAGAAGAGGGAACATAGACTCCACCCTGGGATGGGGGAGTGTCAAAATCACTATGAAGAACAGTTTGTAGATGGGAGACCTTGTTGAGGTGATCTTTGGAGAAACAACTGTCACAAGGACTTTTTTTGTGGGACTTTTTTTCATGATTATACAGCGAATGCTTGTAATAAATTATATAAGGAAGAAATTAAAAATCACCTGATATTCCTCCACCTTCAGATAAGCAGCATTATTGTTTTGGTAACAGTCCATTTATAAATCTCTTTATGCATTTCTATATATGTAATTTCGAGGCAGTGGGCTTGTATTATATCCACTATTTCAGTTTGTTTTGCAGTCTTCTCTCTGATTTACCATTCTCTTTCTCCTTCCCTCACTATTTACATGTTGCTTATCACACCTATGACACCAATAAAATAGCTCCAAGTCATATGATAAAACTTCTGTTATTTTCCTGAGGCTGCTATCATAACTGACCACAAACTAAAACAACACAAATTTATTCACTTGTATTGCTGGAGATCAGAAGTTCAAAATCTAGTATCACTGGGCTGAAATTAAGTGTTGGCAGGGCTCTCAGGGAGAATCTGTTCCTTGCTGCTTCCTGCTTCTGGTGTCTGCTTGCATTCCTTGCTTTGTGGCCATGTGACTTCATTCTCTGCCTCCATGTTCACATTACTTCCCCTCTTCTGTGCATGTCATCTTCCTCTGCCTCTCTCTAATAAGGATACATATGATTGCATTAGGGGCCAACTGGATAACCCAGGGTCATCGCCCCAATCCAAGATCCTTAATTTAATCACACCTGGCGGAGACCTTTTTCTCATAGTAGGTAACATTTATAGAATCTAGATATGGGGATCATATATCTGTGGGTGGCTATTATTCATCTACAATAAGCTCTAAGCTATCCTTTTTATTGATTTCATAATATTCCACAATATTAAAACTAATTCAACCATTCCCCAACTGAAGTCTGTTTATTTTGCTGCCTAAAACATTTTGAAAACTTTTAAAATTATAAAAACAATAAATGCTAATAAAAAATTTACCTTTAACTTTACTTCCTTTTCCCTTTCAAAGATACAATAACTTATGTATCCATTCATAATTTCCAAGTATATATAAGCATATGTGTATTTATGTATGTATGTATACTTTTTATACAGACCAGAAAGCTGTGTGTATGTATGTATGAACATTTTATAATTTATTTATTTTTACTAAATAATTTCTTGGAAATCAATATCTCATTAAATATGAAAATGTATCTGCACATATAAATTATATAAATCTGCTATAGCCTATTAACCAGTTCCCTATTAATGACTATTTAGGTTGTTTTCGTATATAGAAATGTAAATATGATTAGTATATTATTTATATATATATATAAAGCTCTGTATCCTTATAATAAATTTCTAGCAGTGGAAATGTTAGATTAAGTGATATGTACATTTTAAATGCCAGTAGAGACTACCAATTCTCCTTTTAAAAAGTTGCACTAATCAGGAAGCCGTTAAAGCCATTTTAAATAGATCATATAGATTTAACTCTAGTAAGATGTGATTGTGCCTGCAGTAATGAAGATGCACAAGAGTAGATATTAAAGACAGTCCCTGAGGATTAGTAAGCGCTGTCTCAGCAGAGAAGTTAGCAAGGAAGACATTATAGGGAGAGGGAAAGGCACAAAGATCAAAGAATATATAAGATCTTCAGGGAACAGCTCTGTGATTTTTGAAGAGCAAAAATTAGTATTAATAAGATAATATAGCTTTAATTACATCGAGCAAATATTTGGTAAACATATGGCCAGAAGCATGAGCCCCTTTAGATTTAAGTTTCTCATGGCAGGCTCACCTAACTGCTGTAACAAACATTCCCTAAACTTAGTGGCTTCTTAACCAAATAACAGCTTAGTTGTCTCTTATTGTCAAGGGGAAGAATTTTGCCACATTTAGCCTTTCAGAGATCTAGTTTTATTTTATTTATTAAAATTTCTTAAAACAATTTTATTGCAGTATAAATTCTGTACAGTAAACTACACATATTTCAGATGTACAATTTGATGAATTTTGATAGATGTATACACCTATGAAACAATTAAGGCTGAGGGTCCATCATCTTTAGACCATGAATCTCAAAGTTGCTCTGCTGTCATGGTGTCAGCCAATCAACAGACGGGTGAAGGAAGGAAAAACATAAGGTACATTTACTTTTAATTGCCTTTTTCATTATCTGTTGCTGTATAACAAATTATGTCAAAATTTGGCAGGATAAAACAACACACCATATCACACAGTTTCTGTCAGTCAGGTGTCTAGACGTGACCTAGCTGGGTCCTTTGTTTCAGGATCTATCTCAGGTTACAATCAAAGTGTCAGCCAGGGCTGGGGTCTCATCTGAAAGCTCAAATAGGAAAGGATCCTTATTTAAACTCACTCACACGACTGCTGGCAGGATTCAGTTCCTCGAGGGCTGTTGAATTAGGGGCATTGGTTCCTTGCCATATTCCTCTTCCAACATGGAACTTGCTTCATCAAAGTGAGAAGGAGAGAGAGAGAGAGAGAGAGAGAGAGAGAGAGAGAGAGAGAGAGAGAAGGGGACAGGAGAGGGGAGAGGAGGGGGAGAAAGGAAGGAAGAGGAACTTCTAGCATAATGGAAGTCACAAGCTTATATAGCAAATAATGGAGGTGATATTCTATTACCATTGCCATATTCAACTGGGCAGAAGAAAATCACCAGCCAGCCCATATTTAAGGGGAAGGGATTTCATACAAGGGTGTGAAAACCAGGAGGCAGGGATCACTGGGGACGATTTTAGAATCTACTTGGCACTATTGCATTGGTCCAAAGTGATATGTTACTCCCGATACATTTTATTAGCACAAAATTGTCAACACTGACCTCACTTAGATGCTAAAGGATTGAGTATATAGATTGTCTTCTATTCTTAGGAAGAAGAAATACATTTGATGAGCATCTCTCCAACCTCTGCCTCATGCATCCTTTGCATCCAGAGTTTTTCTCCCACTATGTTCACAAAAGGCCATTAAAGAAAATAGGGCCATAATGTCTATGAAACAATTGGTATCTCTACCTTTATTATCAGTAGCATTTCTTTAAAATTCAAACAGTAGACAATTAATTTACCTATATTATAAACAGAATTTATTTTGCTTACCTCCTCAATTGCTCTATGTTTGGCAAATTTATTATCTGGATATTTTGAACTACACTTTCATGGAAGGCATATGTTGGTAGAAGATCCTGAATTTGGAAAGAATTTTTTTCCCATTTTGTACAGGTGAGTTTTAAATAGTGTCTTTATCTCACTCAAAAATGATTTCATCTTGCCTAAAGGAGGTCATAATCCCACTGACAATAGAAGAGGACAAACAAAGCTAAATTGACTGCATGTCGAAAGTTTTATTTTCTGGTGGTAGAGCTGCCATTATATGGTGGGTAAGATTTGGTAAGTTATTTAAACTTCCTAGATCTTACTTAAGATGCTTAGCTCTTGATAATAAATTCCTCTCAGTTTTTGAATTCTATGATTCCATGAGAAATATCACAAAATCTAACAACTTTTGAGTTCTATGATTCCATGAGTAATGGAATCAGAGTCTAATGCACACCATTATAGTTTTCAACTGGAAGAGTAATGTAAGATCAAATTTGTGTGTTCCTCATCTACTGCTGTGCAGAAGCTTTCAGTGGCCTACAACAGTCATGTTATTGTGCTCACAGATTCTGTAGGTCAGGAAATCAAACAAGACCTCAGGGGAATAGGTTTCTGCTGTTACACAACATTTCAGGGCATTCCATGAGACTTGAATGTCTCATGGTGACTGAGTCCCATGAAGGAGGACTCCCTGGGAGTGACTAGAGATCAAGATTCTAAGACAAAGAGGCAGAAATATTGAGGCTTTTAATACTAAGCCTTGGAAGGCATATGGCATCATGATCACTATGCTTGATTGGTTGAAACAGAAACAATCCTGCTTGGGTTCAGGGGGAAAGGACACAGACCCCGTTTTAAAGGGGAGGGATGTTAAAGAATTTGGGGCTATGTTGTAAAACTCCCACAGTTTAAAGCTACTTGTCATGAAATGTACTAGAACAAAACGCTAGAATTTGGGGGTTGGGTGTAAGGAGAATGGAATGGATTAGAGCCATGAATGAATTTTAGAGAAATAAGAGGGTACTTAATAAGAGTTTACAGTAATGGAATTTTTTATAGTTGGTAAAAATAGTTGATTAATAAATAAGACCTCATCTTTCACTACTCTGTTTGGCATTACTGTCTCTTAAAAGGCATTATAACTAGGTAATTAATATGCTTGGTTGAAATAAAATAAGTTTAGTACATATTGTCTTGGACACTTCATTTATGTATGTTACTTCTCTGGTCCCTTAGAGTCCAGAATGTTCTTCCTGGACTATTGTAACACACATGGTGCTTTTATGTATAATATACCATTTCTTTTCATAATAACATTGCCAACATACAAATTATGAAGCCTTCTTAAAAATGAGGAACCTCTACTTCAGAGAGTGTGTCTCTTGGGCAAGGGTACCCTGGAGCTGCAATATAGTTCTTTTAATGGTAAGTTTAGTATTTGTGTCCATTAGGATTCTTTGTTTGCAAGAAAAAGAAAATAACATTCAAAGTGGTTTAAAAATAAATACAAATAATTAATACAAATAAATGCAAATATATTGTAAACTGACTATAACTCAATAAAACAATGTAATTAAAAAAATAAATACAAATACTGCCATCAGACACATATATTTGCCAGCAATGGGACAGCTTTCTGAAGGACCCAGTTTCTTTCCATGTTTCCTTAGCTCTCCTCAGCATATTGGCTTTGTCACAAACGCCTCCCAAGGTCATAATGCAGTCTTACAAACATGACAACCCCAGCAGGGTTCTCCCAATGGTTCCCTCTTCTTCATGTTGGTAAGACATTTCTCCAGAGCAGCACCATTATCCCCAGACCCTAGGCTGGAGGGCCCCTTATTAAATTCATTACTTCCAAGATTATTACTTGAAAGCAAAATTAAGGCTTTTCCAGCATTGAACAGGTTAAGGTAAATTGTTAGATGAGCTTTTTTTTCCCCCCGCTGGACACCGTACTATATCCATTAGAGAATTCACTATAGAATAAGCATATTAGTAAGAGTAATTCTAGCTGCTATAACAAATATCACCCCCTTTCAAATACAATGGCTTAACACAACATTTTAATTTTCACTAAAGTAACAGGTTCGTGAAAGGAATCCTGGTTTGTGATTGGTTTTCCTCCCTGGGGAGATTCAAAGACCAGACTCTTTCCTTGTTACTTCACTGTCCTGTTAGGGCTTCAGAGTTCCTTGCTTCAGGTGGCAGACGGAGAATGAGAAAGTGGAAAAGATCCAGCAGTTTTTTAACTACCTTGTTCTGGAAGTAACATATCTTCTGCTCACACGCTGTTGGTGGGAACTGGTGACAGGGATCTGCTGTAATATTAGAACTGGGAATGTAATCCGTGGCAGGGATGCCATTTTGTGAAGTTGGTAGACGTTTCGCTATCTCTGTCACCATAGGCATTATACTATTCAGTACTTCTTTCTATAAGCAAAAAATGAGCATCTTGTACTAGCAGACTATGATCTAGGTGTTGAGGTTATTCTAAGGGTGGAAAAGGCACATCTTTGATGAGTCTAGTTGGAGAGGAAGATAGATAGGAAATGATAATATAATGGGATACATGTCGTCTCAGAGACATGGACAAAGGGCCATTGGGAGCAGAGGTTGAAGTGCCTTAGTCTGTAGAATTCAGGACTCCATGAGGAATTCGCAGCGGAATTCCCAAAGAATGGGCAGGGGTTCAGCAGATAGGTAAGGGGAGGGGGAGGCTGGGCTAGGGTTTCCCTCATGGAGGGAAGAGCATGTGCAAAAGCAGAGAATGAGGAAGAGGTTGTATGTGGAGTTTTTGGACTTGTGATAGGCAGGGCAGATGCCTGTAGTGACAGATCTTTGTACAAGGGTGTCAGAGTAGTGGGGGCATGAGAAAGAGGAGCAAAGGACAGTCAGAGGAAGTGGATTTGCCTTGGGTAAAAGGAGATCAATATTTACTCAAGCTTTTGGAGGGAGATGGGAAACTGAAACAACAGATGCCCTGAACCCTTTATCCTTCTTGATGGGCCTCAGAGAGACTTGAGAAGGGTTCTCTTCAGTGCCTCTGGGCTCGTTAACTGGAAAACGCTTGCTTGTTTTATGGTACATTACAACTCACAAAAGGAACTAATCATTGAAGTTTCCTGCTCTTTATGAGCTTCTAGGTATAAAATACGGACATAAACAAAAGGCTTATGGAAAGTAAATAAGGGAACACATAACTAAGCGTCTGTGCTTTGTTCCGTTTTACTTTATTTTGCTGTCTCTCCCATTCCCTGGAGTGAGTCCTGTGCTGGGCGTTTCAAGACACCGTGCTCATGGTGTGGGCATCCTCAAGCCATGCTGACATGGCTTCCGGAAACTGCGGTGATGGTGAAATCACGGTATATCCCGAGGCTGGGGAAAATCTTTTTTTCAAAAAGGCCAATATAAATATCAGATTCGTGTATCATTCTCTTGCAGGATATATCCATCTTTCTGTTTACTCCCACTTGAATATTAAAACAAGTTTTAAATGATTAATATATGTCATAAACTTCAGGCAAAATGGAAAAAAGTGATGTCATAAATTAAGTGGATGGCAGGCCCTTAAGATTGTCATGGTCTCAAAAGCAAAAACTCATGCGGGAAAACACTGCATGGTTTGAATATATGGAATGGCAAAAGGAAAGGAATAATGATTTTTTCTGATGGTTCTGTGGGTCAGTTACTTTTGGCTCATTTTTGTCGTGTATCTTTTACCACTTATAACTTCTTTCTAAATAAATAAAAGAGAGAGAGCGCAGGAAAAGTAATGGAGTCCAAGCCATCAAGTCTTTGAATCAAATAATAGTTTGGTTACTTGAATTTTTTAAAATGATTTAAATGAATACAGGTGTTCAAAAGACATGCTCTTCTGCACCTTTAAATGTTGAAACAGAAACCCTTGCTAGACAACTAACTGTTGAAACATGCAAATATGCATGTGGATATGCAAAAATGCACGTAGATATGCAAATATACAGATGAGTATGCAAATACAAGACAACAAGCCTAAATACTCATTTTAAAGATTCTTTTAAACTCATTTTTCTGCATTGACCTTTCTCAATGTTTTTGAAATCTTGACCTGACATGTCTATTCTTTGGTCTTGGTTTTTGTGTTTGTTAGACATTTAATCTTGATCTCAAAATCTCATTTATTTTCTGGCATCAACCATTACTTTATTACTATTATTATTTTAACTGAGGTATAGTTGATTTATAACATTATATAATTTTAGGTATACAACATAGTGATTCACAGTTTTTAAGGATTGTGCCCCCTTTATAGTTATTATAAAATATGGGCTATATTCCCTGTGCTGTACAGTATATCTTGTAGCTTATTTTATGCATAGTGGTTTGTATCCTCTTAACCCCTACCCCTGTCTTGTTCCTCCTCACTTTCCTCTCCCCGCTGGTAACCACTATTTTGTTCTCTATATGTGTGAGGACACTACTTCTCGAAGTTTAACGTGCATTTCAGTCAGCTGGGGTCTTGTTCAAAAGCAGATTTTAATTCGGCAGGTGTGGGGCGAGATATTAGAAATGCAGACATTGGTTGGAAATAAGCTTCTAGGTGATGTTGCTGGTGCGGCTGGTCCAGGGACCGCAGGTTGTCATCTCGCGTCTTGGCGCAGAGCTGGGCTAGACGTCTGTTTCCCTCCGGCTGCTGCTTCAGGCCTGAGCTGTTGGAGAACATGGCAGGAGTACTTCCTGCCTGAGCGAGGCCTTGGGAACTGTGGTTGGCCTGCAACCAGGTCCAAATGATGCTATTTCCTGCTGCTTACTTAAGTTAGTGAGAGCAGTTGTTATGTTAGTGTCTTGGCTGCTAGCCTCTGGCTTTGTCCAAGGAGCTCAGATTTTCCATTTTTGTTCAATTAGTGACCTACATTGTTTGGAGGGTTAAGATCATCTTTGTTTTTGATAAATGGTTACAACACCTTTTTGAAAGCATTCTTTATCTGTCCCATCACCTTCTACTTTTCCATGTTTAAGTGTTTGACTCTGGCTAACGTTAGTAGCAACACGACTTTACGTCTGTGGTATCTCTGCTCTGCTTCCTCTCTCCTCTTCATGTGGGTGGCCCCTGGGACCGTGCTTAGTCTTTTAGTTTCATTTTGTTTAGAATCTCTGCTTTTGCTCGGGGTCTACGAAAGCTGCAAAATACATACCAGGCATTACTTAGAGATGAACATCGTAAATCCACTTATGGACTTCTAATTATGACTCAGATTCTGCCCAGAGCACTTGAGCACTAACATTCCTTCCATAAAGATGTAGTGAGTAAACTCTATGTACCAAACTGGCACTGTAGGAGGCTTTGAAAACGGAAAGAGGAGTCAGATAAGGTTCCATTGTGAGGGTTTCACAGTTTGGTGTTAGGTGACAAATACCCAAAGAGACAATCACAGCACTGTGTGTTGTATGGTGTAAAAAGGAGCATAAGATGCCTTGAATCAGACCTTGTTCTTCCCCATATGGAGTGAGGCTTAGTGGAGAGAGAAACAGTGGTGCCTGGAACATAATAATCAGTATCTTACTTTGAATTAATAAATGGGGTACAATGTAGTGATGTGTGCAAGCTATTATGGTTTCTTCTGTCTTCCTTCATTTCCCCCCTTTTCAGGAATTCCTTTGGGAAATCAATTGTTTTCCTTTTCTCAGTCCACTGGATTTACATGGGACTATCCCCACCCCTAACTTCAATGCTAAACTAATCAGTGTGTTCCATACCCCCAGCCACGCCATCAGCACATGACCCCAGCTAAGCCAGCGAGAACAAGTCCGGAACTTTTGTTGAAGTTAGAGAGAAATATTAGCTTTTCCAATGGAACATCTGGGTGGAGTAATCAGATCTGTAGTTCTCTAAATCCATCTTTGCAGATGAAAAAAGCTCTCATCTGAAAAGGGGCCGACACAGTGGACAGGAGAAAGGGGGGGTGGAAATATCAGGATTGAATCCTGACAACTCTTGACTTAAAGCCAGTCCTCTTCTTGCCTTTTACAAGACATGTGAGCCTCTAATTCACCATTTTGCTTGAACCAACTTGAGTATGTTTTCTGTTTCTTGCTACGTAAAGACCTGCTTGACATGTATAGGAATCCAAAGCTAAAATCCGCTAACTCTGCTTGGGAGAAGATTTCACAGAAGTGAATCTCCAGCTGCGAGTTAGAGGCTAAGTGGAAGTGGACCAGCTAGATAAAGAAGGATGGGGATTCCCAGCAGAGGAAACAGTGCTGGCAAAGTACAGAGATGGAAAAAACAGTGTTGTATTATTTCTGATCCATGAAGCAGAAGAGGCTATTACTTTTCCAATGTCTTATGTCCTAGGTCTTCTTTCTTCCGTTAACAGAATGTGAAGTTTTTATAAAAGAAATGGAGATATGCTAAATTTACACAAAAACTGGCCTAGAAGATCTTTAGAGGGCAAAAGTAAAATTGGTACGTGGGTGTATTAGTTAGGATACTTTAGCTATGAGTAACTAAAAACCTGATAACCATTAGCTTAAAACAAGGGATCATTCAGCATACACTTAACAACCCATTTAGATGTAGTGGTTCAAAGATTGGCTAGGAAGCTCAATAATGTCATCAAAGACTCATTCTTTTTTCGTCCTTCCACTCTGCCATTCTCATCATGTTAGCTTTGGATCTCAGGTTTTTTGCCTCATGGTTGACCGGTGGCTGCCACTGTTCCAGACATCTCATCATACCCATATTACCAAAGTAGGAAACATGGAAGGAAACAAAAGAGTCTTCTACGTTTACATCTTTTTGTTTGTTTGTTTGTTTTAATTCATCATAGAGGATAACATGTCACGAAAACCTCCTCTATGCAAAAGATATTTTTCTTAGCAGTCACTGATCAGCACTAGGTTGCATGCTACTCTTTAAGGAAATAAGACTGCAGGGATGGCTGAGAACAATCAGTTCACATCACAGAGCTCGGTCTATTGTATTCAAAATGAAATTAAGGGTCTATTAACTAGAGAATGGTTGCTACAAACACAGAGCTATAAACATAGTTGTTATGAAGGAAGTCAACAGAGTCTGTTTTAAGAGGTGTTCTGGATGAGGTGTCAATATAAATACAGCCCCTTTATTGGTTATAAGCTGCTTCTCTCAGGGAACTGCTTCTTACAGTCCATCTTTCACAGGACAGTTTTAAAACCAACATCATTCTTGGCAAAACCCATTTGAACCTGGCATGACATTTAAAGTTGGAAAAGTATTTCTTCTTTTACCAGTAACTTGACCACATATTTTAGGAGACACGCTGCCCAGAGCTGAGTGAAAAACAACATCAATGATAAAAGCGCAGAATTAACGGGGAATAATGACATTGTGTATGTTTATTGGCTTTTCTTACCAAGATGCATTCATAGAAATTTGTCTCATTTCATCTGTACAACCACATCTAAGTAGTAGCTAGTTTCTTCAGATCATTAATGAAAAAGTTGAGATACAAGGAGTATAAATAACTTAAAATTTTAATTTTATTTCATTATTTTCTGGGGGTAATTAGGTTTATTTATTTTATTTTTTAGTCTTTTTTAAAAATTGAAGTATATTCAGTTACAATGTGTCAATTCCTAGCATACAGCATAATGTTTCAGTCATTAGTTTATTTATTTAATGGAGGTACTGGGGACTGAACCCAGGACCTTGTGCATGCTAAGCATGAACTCTGCGACTGAGTTATCCCCTCCCCCTATAAATTACTTTTTAAAGTTACACAGCAAGTCAGGGAAAGAGCCAGGTCTAGAAAGAGCTTCTTACTCTAAGGCCCTTACAGTGATTTCCTAAAGCCTACAAATGCCAAATCTGTTCATTTCTCTATTTATCAAACACTGTTCCCTCAGTGAGATTAAGGTGGTGTCCATCAACATGGAGCCATAAAATATTTCTTCAGCCGGAGTCAGTGATGATTTTCATACCCTTCTGGTGCAGGGACATCATTTTGTCATTTTAGTGGTGCTCTGTGTCTCTGGATGGGACTTGTTTACCTCCTAGAGCACCTGCTCTCAGAGGCACCCTGCAAGCTCATTGGCGGTAGAATTTTAATGGGTTGTAGAAATTCTTAGGTGTTATTGCAGAACCTGAAAGAGGCAGGTATACACACCACGCCATGACCATTTCTAAAACCCCTTCTTTACTGCCAGTGCTTCTTAGAACAACAGATTAACGGTGCCACATACGTTCTAGGTTTGGTTTTGTTTCATTTTGTGAGGGGCGTGATAGAAATAGACATGAGATAGTGAGACAAGCCCTGGTTTTAGATGTACAGAAAATTAGGTGCACATCTTCCCTGTAATTTTTTTCTGAGTGACCTGGGTGAGTCTGTTGGCTTCTGTTAGCTTAGTTTCCTCAGCAGTTATGTGAGAAAGATGATGCTTATGTGATGAGGAGGACGATGCTTTCGCACATTTCAGGTTTGTAGTGAAGTTGAAAAGCTTGTGGGTGCGACTGTCAGACAGCTTTTGCTTTTCCTTACAGTTTTCATCATATTACTTCATCCTTGGTGTCTTATTCCTGGACTCAACGAATGTGAAAGCAAGTCCCGGCTTTGTGTACTCACGGCCATACGTGGCACTCCTCTAAGGGCTGTCTGTTGGTGAGAAAAAAATCTCACCTCTCTCTTCCTTAGTTCGGGTCTCCTGATGTGTGTAACTCAGGGGTTCTCAGCCTTGGCACTATTGAAATTTTCGGCCAGATAATTCTGAGTTGTAAGGAGCTGTCCTGTGAATTTTAGGGTGTTTCTCAGTGTCTCTAGCCTCCACCCACAGGTTATCAGCAACAACCTACCTCGCCCCCGTCAGTTATGGTGATCAAGAGTCTCCAGACACTGGCAAATGTCCCCAGGGAGGGTGGAAGGCAAAATTGCCCCCAGCTAAAAGCCACTGACCTATCTTTATAATCTGTATTTTCCTTCCAGACTCAGAAGCCTTATATTTGTTGACTACAACTTTAATAACATGAAAACATGCAGTATGTTTGACCAGCATTTGGTTCAAAAATAATGAATGAAACTTTTAAATTATGTCATGATTCAAGACACTTAGTGAAATTATGTACATTGTTCTTTGGAAACACAATATAATTGAGTTTTTTAAAAACTAATCAAAATGTTCCAATCAGATAAGCTCTATCCATTTAAGTCAGATATTTTCTTTAATGGAATCTGTACTTTGGTCATCACACTGTAGAGACCTAAATTTCTTACACTGCAGAAAGGAAATCCTCCTTATGTAGACTTCACTAATATGACAGATGATATTAAGCCATGACCACTTCTATTTGTACTGAAGATGAGCTTATGACAGGGAAGACATATTTAAATGACATAGACATTTGATCTTAAAATTTTCAAAAATTAAAATGTGTGGCTTTAATAAGAAAATGCACTTGAAATTCTAGATGTCCTGAGAAAGGAACTATAAAATATTCATGAGAGGAAAAAGAAAAGAAACTAAATTAATTTAGTAGTTATCTTGACGTTAGGAGAGGAAAGCAGTTTTGGTACCCAGAGATTAAAAGTCTCCCTGTCATGGATGATACATTCATTGTTTGACATGGTAAGTAAGCCTACTCACTTGATATATTTGAGGTTTCTGTGGCTCTGACATTTGAGTTGTTATTGAAAATCTTCCCTCCCCTAACTTTATACAAATAGGAAAAAAATGTTGTTTGACATCAGGGAGGTCAAAATGGCCAAAGGAAGTAATTACAAAACAACACACTTTGCATTTGGAAGAAGCACTTGTGTTCAATAGTGTTTATGAAATATTTATTAGGGGATATTTTGAATGAGGTGGCCAGTGGGGCTGTGTAGGGCAATGTCTGGAGGGGGGATATCTTGATTTGTTAGCTCTGGTCCAGTCTCTACATATCTTGTCCTCAGAAGGGATTGTCACGTCACCAGCTTATGTCCAGTCCAAGTCTGAACAAGAAGAGGTCATTTGTGTTTTTGTTTCTAGAGTCCTTTCTTTTTCCCTCAGCCTTGTGGGAATCAAACAGTTACCTTTGAATAACCTAAGTATTACACAGGTTGGAGAACAACAGACAGATAAGGGTAGGAAAGAGGGTACAGATCTGAATTTGAATCTGGGAATGGGCCTGGGATGGCATTTTGAGGGACTAGGATCTCTTCCCCCACAAATCTTCCATGCTGAAGGTTCTCAGAAGTCTTGTCTCTCCTATTTCTATGAACTTATACTTCAGCTGGTTGGAAGACCTTGCTATACTTCCTATCAGTGAGTTTCTCCATCAGGAAATCATCCACACCTTCCTTCTCAGCTTTGCCAGGAACTGGAGTTCAACAAAGAACACTGGTGGGTCTTTAGTGAACTACTTAACTTTCTCAACCTTTGAGCCCTTTAGTTGGGACTTTGAGTCCTTAGTTTCCTTTTACTGTCAGAAAATAAAATGATTATAGATTACTGGTTGTCTGGAGGTGGGGGCTGGAGTGGAAACAGAATGATTGCAAGAACAGTAGGAAGCCACCCAAGGCTTTTAGAGCAGTTCTGGAGCTCACAGTTTTACTAATAAGAAGATTACTCTGGCTGCTCCCTGAAGATGGATGAGGACGTATGGGAAAGTGTATTGGAAGACCTGTTAGACTATTTCAGATGTCCAGGTGGGAGATAATCATGGACACGGATGATGATAATGGAATAGGAAAAAAATTAAAATATTCAAGAGATATTTTGTAAGTAAAATCAACAGGACATGATAGATTTGGTGTAGAAGTTTGTCTGAGAAAGCATGAAATCACAGATGGCACCTGGGTTTGATTTGAGCAATAGGATGGATCATGTGTCATTTACTGGTCTACGTAACCCTGGGGAAGGAACCCACTTAAAAAGAGGAAATTAAAACTTGAGTTTTAGACACATTAATTTTGACAAGCCTGTCAGACATCAAAGTATGCAGTTGGATGTAGTCTGGAGCTGAGGGGAGAGAATGACTGTATGCTGATGAGATCATGTGCTCACTCCCATGTAACTTTTCATTACTCTTTTTGTGAGTCAGGGTGTTGAATGTGGAAAAGGTGGCTCTTTAACTCAACCATCTTTTACCTTTCTGCTCACATGAATGGCATCAAAAATGGAAATCCTTCCTCTGATTGGCGTTGCTGCTCATGCTCCATTGATGATAGCAGTATGTTTGTCTTCATGGTAAATGGGGTGTCAAACTGGTTATCTCGGATCAGAAGATTCCTCCGTAGTTTAATCTCAAAGCTGAAAAAAGATTAATGGGTAATGTCAGAGTGATACATTCCATGCTTAGAATCCAATAATTTCATTTTAATCAGTTGCACATTATTGATAACACTGAATCATAACCTATCTTGCTTTTCAAAGATACTATGACCTTGCACAACTGTATGGTGTGAATAAAAACATCTGGATCTATTTAGCATATTTTATTAGAATTATTGCTATTTCCTCTCTCTTGCTCTCTTTTCTTTTTAAAAGAGAATCTTAATGCCTTCACATTAATCCACAAACTGTCACAGTAAAATAAAATAAAATAACTTTACCTAAGGGATTGTCTAAGAATCAATCAGTTTTGCACAATCTAGTGAGTATATGTGACTCCTGAATGCTGTATTAAACTGGAGGGTATAAAACAAAGCTAGTCTTTACCACTTTCTATTTTTTTTCTTCTCAAAATCTAATCTATATTTCAGGAGGTAGAATTTAATGTTGACAGCTCAGTATGAAATCCTAATTCATTTTGGATAATTTGGAAATGAAATTGAAGAATACCATTTGCTAACAGATAATTTACACTTCAAGATTTATTTTGCATAATATACTCTTATGAGAATTTCAGAAATCAGAAGGAAAGATATCCGGCATCTTCTCCCGCATTATATATCATTTCTGAATGTTTTCTTCAGTATGTTTTGAGTTCCTTAGGCTTGGGAGGATTATTACTGTAAAAGTAATTTTAGCATTCTCTTTGGTAAAATATAAAGGAAAAGAGAGCAATCAGTCTATCGTCAGAACACATAATCCTGTGGTTCTGGTTAGAGAAACAAAAGAAGCTTGACTTTCATGCAGTTGGAAAGTATCTTAAAACTTAATTAGCCAAACATTTGCATTTTTCAAACAGCCGATTTTTGTGTGTCTGAAACAAGTGACATAGTCTCACTGCTATTTTGGTATATGCGATTTGAAGTTCTGGTTCCTCTTTACTGTATCCAGAAGTACAATGTAATTTATTTGGATAGAGTGATTTCACAGTTTGATGGAAACAACAAGAAATAGAAAGAGAGCTTGGCAGAATATTGAAAACTACAACTTCTTTCTAACCCACTTCAAGACTTGAAATAACCCTGCTTTTCCTCAACTATTTTTACTTGTCAATAACATTCTGAAACACATTATTAATAATAATAACACCTTGTGATGGGAGAGGATGGTTCAATGGCTATGTACAATCTAGTAAGTAACAATCTTCAGCTTTCTTGTGGTAGAGATGCCCAAAGTAAGTTCTGTGTGTCTAAAATCCATGGTAGATTTCTGCACTTTGCCTAGCCTTGGAAATCTTACTTTTCATTATTGTGAAATTACCAAAATTAATTCTTGACTGTATTGGTGGAGACTGGAAAGGAAAGGTGATGTGATTTGAACAGAATCCAGCTTCTTCCCTGCAAAGCCAGGATAAAGTACTTCAAGTTCAGCATGAGGACCAACCTTGTTTGAAACCTGTGTTTACTGCGCATGAACTGTGTGGTGTTGGGCGGGTCCTTTAACCCTTCAGGCCTCAGTTTCCTCATCTGTAAAACAATATCCATTTTATAACAATTAACAAAACAGTGCCTGGAACAGTGCAAGCACCTAAAAATATTTAATTGTTCTTATAATAATAGTTACTATTATGTCTCTAGCCTATACAACCTTGTTATTGATTTTTCTCTAACCCAAGCTAAATCATTACAAAGCGTTTGTATTCAGGAGAAAACTCACATTTTGTTGAGCTGAAGATGGTATATTTCAGCCAGGCTAATGGACTCACTGTTCCAAAAGTTTTTTTTTTCCTTAAGTATTTTAAAATTAAGTTCATAAGATTATAGAGTGAGAAGACCCCGTTGAACACGTGGTTTAAATACTTGTGCACAACTAAAGAATTTGAATTGACGTTTCCTCAGAGTCACACAGCTACTTAAGAGTAGAGCTGTTTATTGTTACAGAGGTCCTCTGATTCCCAGGCAAGTGCTCAATTGTTATTACATGCTGCCTCATAAAGTCTAAGATGACTTGAGTTGTAGGTTCACACAGGTACGTGTGAATGTCTAAGACCGACCTGCTCCAACAAATTCAGGCTGCAAATAATGTCATTCAGAAGAAAACTGGATTTAGTACTCATTTAGCAGGAGTCTAGCAATTCCCTCTTAGGGCTTCCTTTTTCCTCCTTGATATATCCCAACCCCCCAGGAGCATATGCAGTATGAAAGAAAGGGGGTGCTACCTACTCACACATCTGAGCAGACTGGAGATCCTATAATGTCAACCGTCTAACTTGCCCTTGCTTCTCGCTGCCAAATACAGCTGCATGGACAGTAGAATGTGATGTGGTCCAGCAGGTGCTGCTTGCCCTCCACTGTCCAGAATCCCCAATGGAGGACCATCCAATGCCATCATTCGTTTTGAGAGCATCATCCCATTCTCTTGGTTGCGAGTTAGGCTCTGAGGGATGCTGGCCTGTGTTCAAAAGAAGACAGTTCTTCAACTCAGCTCCCTGTGTTCCTCAAGCACCCATCCCAGGATGCCAGCTCTTCCAAGTACAGATCTGTGGTTTTCCTTTTCCTCTCTAGAATTCACACAGCAGAAATCTACCAATTTCTCTTTTTTACCCCAGAAAAAGTACAGATTGTAATATACTTCTGAGACAATAGAGCTTTTCATTCATTCATGTTTTAGTTGCTAGCTCCTCATTTGTCTCCAAGTGGCTCTGCATGATTTCATCTTTGAAGAAAGGACCAATCCCAGAGACACCCTCCTCTGAAGATGAAGGTGAATTTCTGGCATCTCTCCTCAAAATAGGGAAAGAATGAATGACACTGAACTTGGCACACAGAAGACCCTTTATCACTATTTGTTGAATGATTACTCAAAAATGCTCTAAGTGCTATAGCTATAAAAGCTAAAATTGTATTATATGCATCATATATTTAAAATTTTAAGGTTTTTTTGTTTCAAGTCTTTAGTTTTTCTCCAGTTAATCTCTGTGTGGGAAACTTGCCAGTGCATTTGTGGTATGATCTTTTTCTAAACTGAATTTCTAACCATAAAATCTATACTCTAAACACAATATAGATGTGCTTCTGCATATATAGGAGTGTATATATTTTATAAACATGCTTACACTATTTGGATTTTACAGTGTTTTAGAGTATTTGGGTTCTTGTCATGTTTTTTATTTTGGCCACATTCATAAAAATATAAATATAACTCTAAAATAAATCCATGCATCTACCCATGATCCAGCTGTAGCTTTAAAACATGCCACACTTGATAAGCTTCCAAATTTGTTTTGATGGCAGAATTTCATCGACACAGCCAATTTGGATCATAAAGCAATCCCTATTTCAAGTGTTTGGCCCATAAAGGGAATACAGTGGATGGTGGGTCAGTATTTCATTCTCTTGTCAGACAGGGTTAAGAACTGCCTGGAGGAGCTGTTATATTTCCTCTGGACCTGTGTTCCCTTGAAAAGAATATGGCTATTTGAGAGATTTTTACCAATGCATGAATGGAGAATTATTCTGATGGTTATTATTATTACTATTATTATTTAGTTTGTGTCTGGAGTTGATATTGGAGGTGATAGGCAGGTGTTAATTGTCTCTGAATGGATGGAGACTAGCTCTGAATATTTTCACAGATTATCCTTAACCAAAGGTGCCTTGATAGAGTTGACATTTGTTCAGGGTCATTTTGAAGCTCAGACACTGGTAAACAACTGTGATCTTCTAAAAGGCAGAAGCAAACTTTCTGTGAAACCAAGCCCAAATTCCAAACTTGTAACATCAGTTTTTAGTGCGAGGGTTTGGTTCCAGAACTTTGGGTTCTCTTTAGTCAAACTTCAGTTAACGTGTGTGTGTGTGTGTGTGTGTGTGTGTGTGTGTTCTTTTTAATTGAAATATAGTCAGTTTACAATGTTGTGTCAATTTCTGGTGTATCAGTTAACTTTTGAGTGCTCAGGAAAGTTTCCTGAAATATGTTTTTTGTTTGTTTGTTTCCAAAATGTGTTTTTAACATACCTTAGAAATTTCAGGAATATCCTAATTTTGAAAAAAAAAAAAGCTTTTAATTGGGGATAGAACAGAATAATGATTTAGAGAGCTACTTGGGATTATAAATGCAACTTTGAAGTATGATTCAAAAAAAAAAAAAGAAGAAACTAAGGAGGAAGAGGCTTCCCATGGGTCTCCAGGTAGCATTTGGTCAGGGTTCTGCATTGGTGGCGTCTGTTGTGCAGTCATTACCCAGGCTGCGTTCTGGTTCTCATTCTGCTACCCTGTCCATTATTCCTTTGGGAACACTCTTCTGGGGAAGGTATACTTCGGCTTCAGGGCAGGATTTAGAAATATATGGATTTAGACTTTTCGAAGTCTCATTCTTAATCATTAATGTTAATCTATTTTATTCTGTTTATCCATCCTTTCTCATCACCTTTTTTTTTTTTTTAAATTGAAGTATAGTCAGTTACAATGTGTCAGTTTCTGGTGGACAGCATAATGTTTCAGTCATGCATATACATACATATACTCATTTTCATATTCTTTTTCATTATAGGTTACTACAAGATATTGAATATAGTTCCCTGTGCTATACAGAAGAAATTTGCTTTTTATCTATTTTATATATACTAATTAATATTTGCAAATCTCGGACTCTCAATTTATCCCTTCCTACCCCTCCCCCGCCCCCATAAGCATAAGTTTGTTTACTATGTCTGTGAGTCTGTTTCTATTTTGTAGATAAGTTCATTAGTGTCCTTTTTTTTTTGCTGTTGTTGTTTTTTTGTAGATTCCACATATGAGTGCTATCATATTGTATTTTTCTTTTTGTCTCTGGCTTACTTCACTTAGAATGGTGATCTCTAGGTCCATCCATGTTGCTGCCTTATCAGCTTCATATATGGCTCCCCCTAATATCTAAATTTCTTTTCATATCTCTAGTGTCTTTTTTTTTTTTTTCAAACTGGAATTTCTTCTCTGTCTTCTAACATTTGAAGCTTTCTCATCCTTGAAAAAAACAATACCCGATGCCCTTCATTTAACCTTAAGGTCCTTCATCTCTACTCTCGTTTCATTTGTCTCTTAACGACACTTCTTGGACAGGATTTCTCTTCTCTTACGTCACCATTGGATTGATCCTCATTAAGCCCCTTGGTCTGGTTATCACTCAGTTGAATCTGAGTTGAATCAAAAGCTGAATTTTGACTTGATTCCTTGATGAAGTACAGAGAGAAGTAGTATCAGAAACAGAAATGGAAGATGTCCAAAGAGTCAGCTCAAAGCTGAGCAGCTGATGAAGGCAGACTTCTTACATCCTCTGAAACTTTATTATCCAGTATGGTGGCCACTAGTTCCACATGGCTACTGAGTAATTAAATTATGACTAGTGTCAGGGGGAGGGATAAATTAGGAGTATGAGATTAACAGATACACACTACTATGGATAAAATAGATAAGCAACAGGATTTACTGTACAATACAAGGGACAGTATTCACTATCTTGTAATAACCTATCACGGAAAATAATCTGAAAAAATACATGCATATATAGCTGAATCACTTTGCTGTATACCTGAAGCTAACATGATATTGTAGATCAACTAAGCCTCAATAAAAATAAATAAATAATCATTTACATCATATCTGGTAACAATTCAAAAACATATGACTCGTGTGACTGAGAAACTGAATTTTAAATTTTATTTCATTTTAATTAATTTAAATTTAACTTTAAAAACTGATACTTAATTCAGCTCCTGGAAAACTTTTACCTATGTCTGGAACAAGTTGAGGGTCCCAGTCTGAGTTTTTCAACTGTACAGTTTACGAAATCTACGTCTAGATCAAACATTTCTGGTAGACACTGAGCATCCAAATTGGGATGTGCTGTAAGTGTGAAATACATACCAGACTTCAGAGACTTAGTACTAAGAGAGAGAATGTAAAATATCTTTGTCATGACATTTTTCAAAGACGTTTATAACAGGTTGAATTACTGTTTTGAATATATTGCTTTACGTGTAATGTATTATCAGTTTTACCTCTTTCTTTTACCCTGTTAGTGCATAAGATAGAACATTTACAATTACGTATATGACTTGCCCTTTTTTTCCTCCTGGACATCGTTGCTCTGGAGACACAGAGCCTGGCTGGAGTTGCTAAGTAGCTACTCACGACAGAACACAATGGCATCTCAGCTACTGGTACTAGAGTAGAAGGAAGAAAATGATGAGAAAATCAAGAGTCTGACCCAGAGAATAGGAAGCAACATGGAGAACGCATGGCAGGGCAGGGATTAAACTAGGAGGAGTGTGAGGTGAGAGGCAGCAGCCCCAGGGTCCTGCTGAGGCTCAGCTTCCCCAAGGAGACAAGGTCCACGTATGGGAGAGCACAGCCCTGAGCACAGGGAGGTGGTGTGGCCGCTGCAGTGAACGGAGGCTTTGAGCTACAGAGCCAGCGGGTCTTCTGGGAATCATATGAATTTTGTGAATCAGGAGCAGAGTGAGCAGTGGTGACAAGCCATGGGGGATTCTCTCTCATTTTATTTTAACCAAGATGGAGAATTCAAGGGGTTAAGCCAGAAATAATAGGGGGGAAGCTAATTTGCCCCCTTGCTGGTGGCCTAGGGCAGTACCTGCTGTCATCTTAGGTCAGAAGTAATTTGAAGGGGATGTGCGAATGTTTTGACATAGGAAACTCACTCCCCTGTAAGATCGAGAGCTTTCAGTTACTTTTTCCTTTATAGTTGGTGTTAACTTGACAAGTCCTTCATTTTCACGTCTGTATCACTTACTGCGAATACTGGATTGTGGTGTAACTCACCTAGAAATGATATTTGTGAAACGCCAGGTGCCCTTGAATTGTTTTATCCTATCATGAGAACTCTGAGTGTGGTTCTGTGGGGCAACACTGGGAGGTTCAAATTTCCTCCTTACCAACTGTTGTACCCCCAGTAGCACCTTGACAGGGATTTCCAAAGGTGAGTTTAGGATTAAGGGGAGATGGCTTCGTGGCCCGTCTCAGAAGCAAGGGCTTTGTTGAGAGCCAAAAAGATCCCCCATCCATTTCAAATGTCTAGAACCTAGACCCTTCCTTGCCACTTGCCTGGTACAGTCTTTTTCTTGTAAGAGGAAGGGAATAAACTTTTTAAAGAGTACATCCTCGCCTCTGGAATTGGAGCCTGAATTTGCTTCTTACTAGATTATTTTATTTCATTTTATTTTGTTTCATTTCCTTTTTCCCCCCTTTTATTTCAGACTTATAAGCAAGGGCGCCAGGACCAACAATCACCAGCTGCCCAAATCTGATGTCAATTCAAATTTGGGCAATTTGTCAATTTGTCAATACCGAAAATCATGCTTCCAAAATCTGATGTCAATTCCACACACAGAACAATCGAGCTGCCTTACTCATGCCACTCAGGACAGAAACCCTTTTTGCAGAGGATGATTTTAAGCACAACATTGAAGCATCACGATCTTCCATTTCTTCATGTGTAAAATATGGATCATATTAGCATCTATGTCATGAGGCTTTCTTTGGATGGACGAAATAACGTGTGCAAACTTTTTGTCACAAGGCTTGGCCTGCAATAAGAGCTCATATGATGTGAAATCTTTTGTAATTATGATCTGTTAAACGCCCTCCTGGAGACTTATATTTTACCTCCTTTCATCTCCATAACCATTTGGCAAGGTAAGGATGCTTATAACCCCTCTGTGCACAAGAAAACAGAAGTTCAGAGAAATGTGCTACCATGCCCTGGATCGGTCCCTGAGAAGGCTCAGTGATCGGGCAGCATCAGCATTTGAGAGCACGCGCTGAACTCGACAGCTGTTTGATGGAAAAGTCCAAGGCCTCTCTCTGCCTCCATTTCCACATCTGCAAAAAGACAGAGAGTCCTTGGACCTGCCTCATAAGATGCTTAAGAAGTTACACAAGTTGACATCCGTGAACATTAGAATGGTGCCTGGAACATACCAAGTGCTACCTATGATTTATTCCATAAAAATATTATGTTTTCTTTTTATCTCTGACTCAAAAATCAGTAAGGTGGTCAAGGTTTCTGCTAAGTATTTCCTTTAGTTTTAGGTAAGAAATAGTTCTTTTGGTTTTAGGTCAGAAAGTTTTAGGAAAGAAATTTCTTGCTAAGTATTTCCTTTAGTTTCAGGCAAGAAATACTCTGGAAACAAAGCACCCCTCTACCTCTCTACTGTAGCACAAGTCTGGTTAAAGCTACTTTTGTGCACTCTCGTTTATATAATGACACAGGCGAACAATTGTAAGTGTATTTTTGGGTCCTCAAGCACTGACAGCTTTTGTAGCCCATTGTGAACCTGGGATCATGCCTTTTTCACATTTTCTCCTGCAAAATGCCAGCCTCCCCCTGGGCCTGGAATTCTTACTCAGGATGACTGACGTCTGACACGTGTTCCACTGCCAAACGTACGCTTTTTCTTTGGCTGGGCACCTGGGGTTGGCACCCGCTTTCATTTCTCTTGTGAGATGTAGTGTCAATCAAGACTGTATTGCGGGGTGAGATAAGTGGGCAGAGAACACATTTTAGAAGCCAATTCACAGAGCTTTGGGATTCTGCTGGGGCTGGGAGATTTAGCAGTGAGATCTCAGGCTCTTCTCTGCTCTCTGCTAGGCCTGGGTCATCTGTGGCAGGGAGTTTTCTTGGCCTTGGAAATTATGACCTTTCCAAAAGCCAAAGCTGTATCTGTATATTCAGCCAGACCTGTCATGGAGAGGGCACCAAAATGACCAATGTATAGATAAGTTCTACCCCGTACCTATTTTGAGAGACCTCCTTGGAGATTAAGATCATTTGAATAGTGGATGCTTGTGTTTCCAACCAGTTTTTAGTTGAAGACAATTTTAAAAAAGCAGCGACAAGATTTATGCTCAAATAATTATACACAAATTGAACTTTTAAACACATGAAATTTTCAACCACTGATTTTAAAAATAATAAGAAAAAAAGGCAGTTCTCAGACTTTTAATATTTTTAAATGAACTTACCAAAATTCTGCTTTAGGGGAATGCCTTGCTCTACCAGAGAGGGGCTGACAAACTGCAGCCTGCAAGCCAAAACTGGCCTGTTGCCCCTTTTTTTCCTCTTTCAAAAAAGTTTTATTGGAGCGCAGCCACATTTTTTCATTTAGGAATTGTTCATGGCTTTTTCACATTACAAGGGCAGATTTGAATTGTCACAGAGATTATATGGCTTGCAAAGACACATATATTTCTACCTGGACCTTTTATATCTTCTCATTTCTGCCCATGACAACATGTAAACAAGAGAGATGGACAGTTTTCCAATGAAACTTTATTTACAAAAGCTGAAAGCGGACCAGATTTGGCCGATCCTTGGTAAATTGGAAAAAGCAGGTACTTTAGAGTTGGACAAACCAGCTGTGACCTAGGAAGCAGTATTTGATCTCTCTGAACCCACGTTTGCATACCATAGAACATGGATATATCAATGTTTATCTCATGATTATCCTGAGGATAAAATAAGAAAATGTATGATCAGGAACTAGAACATACGAGATCCTCTCTGAGTGTTTGTGAGCGCCTCACGCCCATAGGCTGTCAAAAAGTTACAGTTAAAATGTAGGAAAATATCACCTTCACCAAACACTATGGGAGGTGTTTGTCTCAGAAAACAAGAGAGAGAGAAAAGATTTAATTTAAATTCTTTGAAACCATGCTTTGATGTAAATTTTTGAAACCATATAAGGACTTTATATCTCTTTGATATGATAGACTTTTAATTTAACCCTCAATTTTGAAGAATATATATGCTTTTTAAGATACATTTCATGCTCTTAAATACCCAAGAATTTAATGTAGTTTGTCTTCCATGTTTCTCAGTGTTCAGACATATCTCTGCCACATCACTGAACCAAGTATTCCTACAATCACTTCTAAAATTTTAGCATCCAGGTCCAAAAGCTGGAAAAGCATTTGTATGCACATTTTGAACCAGTGAAAAATGAATGTGTTATAAGCCAATGATGCCCTTGGGCCACTGCAGGACAGTTGGTCCTGAGCATCATTCATCACCAAACTCTGAGTGTGGGATTGTGGGATATTCTAGTTATACTAGATTTGATAATAATAATAAAAGAAGAAAAAAAGCCCTTTGCTTCCGTTCATAGTCTATTTCCTCCTCCAAGTACAGTAGTGTTTACTTCCTTTATCTGCATGAAAATCAAAAACATCTGGTGCAAAAATAAAACTTACTTAGAGCATCAGGAGACAGCTGGGAACTTCCGAGACAAACCAGAGTTTCAGGGTCAGCTGAAGTCCTCCTTCAGGTTTGTGTATAAACTTGAACAAATAACTTGACTTCTCTGGTCTTCTGTTTCCTCCCGTATAGTGGGAATAAAATGCCCACTAACAGTGTTACTGTAAATATTAATGATATACCAAACACAAATGGCTACGTTGTGATTGCTGGGGCTTCAGTACATTTAATTCTTCCCCAGCAAGTGTGTTATTTTAGACTACAGGGTACAGAGCTGTGATTCTCAAGCTGTAATATGCGACGACCAGAAAGCACACCACGATGCTAGCAACAACCGAAGGTCAGACAGTATCAATTTTATTCAAAAGTGTCATTAGAAAGTTTAGAAATAATCTAGAAGAAGTGTAAAATGCCTTCATGTTGGAAACATAGTCTTCATTTGGAGGACCATGTGAAATGAATGGACACTTTAAAAATAATGTTTAAACTCCAAAGAAATAAAATAGATCGTTGTGACTGATGGGCGGCCTCTCCTCTGGTGTAGGGTCCCTCAGTGGAAATGATACACGAAGCTCTGGGAGAAAGGATGTGAGATTTGGAGTCTGAAAATGGAAGCTTGAGCCCTGGCTCTACTGGTTCCTTGTTTTGAGACTTTGAGTGAGTTACTTAATCTCCCCAACTCTCAGTCTCTTCGTCTGTAGTGTGGGAATCATATGCACCTACTAGGTGGCCTGAGGATAAATAAGATTATGTGAAGTCTTATCAGAGTGAATTTCTGAAATTTTTGCGAACAGTAGAATAGTCCAAAGGTGTACATTTTGTTGCAATCAGCTGGTGAGTCCTCTATTTTTACCAGTAAAGTGGACTAAGCAGTCAGACTCACGGGAAGCCTTCATCTCTGAGGAGATTGTTCTGTGCTTGAAGGCATATATTTTAACCCACTAAAGTTTATTTATTTATTTATTTTTTAGTTGATCATAGATCAAATTAAACCTCTCTTGATTTCCCCATTTGCAAAATGAAGATAGGAATTACCTCAACAATTGTTCTGAGAATTAAAAGGACCCAAAGCCTATGAGATTATCCTCCAGGGGCTTAAAGATGGGAGCCTTAAAACTGTGAATTCCTTCCCTTTTTTCCCCTCTCCTTAAGTACTCTTTTCCAAATTTCGTCCAACTTGAAGAAAAATTTTTGGAGCCTAAATTCTGTTATAATGGATTTTGGCGGCAGCCCGGGGAACTTGTTTCTGAGTGATGGGGCCTTAAAAAAAAAATCTTGTTAAGAAATTGTATACTCCCCAATTTCCCCAATTGCTCTGGAGAGTTTTCTCCGATGAGCTCTTTCATGAGAATATAGAAAAGGGGATTATAGGAAAAACATTAAACAATTAAATCCAAACCCTTCATGGTGCTTAGAAACATTTTTCTCGGATTGAGAATTCTGAGTATTTGAAGCTTACACTCTGTTTACAAGGTCACTAGGTTCCTGTTTACTTTTATTTTTAAAATGCATGTCATGAATTTTTAGCAGTCTTCAAATACAGCATTTTCAGGTTACCCATTAATGAAATATCTTCATTTGTTCTTTAATTTACATTACATTATGACTAGAGTTTAAATTTGTAAACAGCACCTGCTAACAAATTTTTTGCAGGCCCAGCTGGAAGAGCAACTTTTTAGATTTTTTGTACCAAGCACACATGTCAATTGAAGGTGACTGGCAATCATTTCCATTACACATTTGTAGAAGTGGTTCCTTCTTTTTTCTTCAGGCTAAAATATGTCGAATACTTACCGGATGCTGGATACTAAACCAAGTGCATTTCTTGTATTTTGTTATTTGATTCCTCACGACAACCCCTGAATAGATGTGGTTATATAACTTTTTCTTTACAGTTTTGCCAAAGGAAACCGGGCTTCAGAAAAGCAGTGTTAAGGAAATGAAGTCTACCTATCTTGTTAAAGCGAGGGACTACATCTTGCCACTGTAGGCAAATTCTTCAGGTCAAATTCTTCAATTAGCCTCCATTATACTCCCCTCCCCCAGCTCATAATTCCTATAATTCGAAATATGGAAAAACCAGCCTGGATCTCAACACTTTCCAATGAGGTGTGGCAGCCTAAGGCAAGACACCAGACCGAGTTTCAGGAGTTTAGAGGAGGAATCACATCTCTTTAGACTGTGTTACAGCAAAGGCAGGGAGCTGTACCACATGTATCTCCAACTGTGTGCAACCACGTCCCATCAAAAATAAGTTGACTGTACTCTAGGTCCTAAAATCTGAAAGGAGCTTGGTTTCAGTGAGGCCACTGCCTTCCAGCCTAGAATCTCTCCAACTCTGCCCTCTTAAAGGGACAACGGGAGAAAAGCCACGAAAGCTCTCCACTCTCCACTCCCAGTTACTACCTTCTTATCTCAGGTTTAGAGACGCCTATTAACAGACAGTAAAATGCGTCTCTTTCCGTGCATAGATCAAATGAGTTTTAATGAACAAGTACGAGTTACACCACTGTGTAGTGTTTACCACAATCAAGATTCAGAATATTCCCACTGGCTCTTGGAGTTTTCTTTTGCCCTTTCATAGTCAGTCCCCAACTCCAGTCCCAGCCCCTGGAAACTACCAATCCAATTTCTGTCCCTAGAATTTGGCCTTTTGCAAAAACTTACGTAAATGGAATCATATAGTAAGTCTTCTTTGTGTCTAGATTCTTTTTTTTTTTTTTTCTTTTTGGATTCTTTCATTTAGCAAAATCCTTTTGAGGTTTAGTTAAGTAGTTACACATATCAGTAGTTCTTTGTCCCTAATGCAGTTTTATTCCACTGTACAGATGTAAAACTGTTTATCCGTTTATTAGTTGAATGCCCAGCTGGATTATCAACTTACTGTAGAGGGCGTTTAACTCTATAAAGAAATGTCAAACAGTTTCCTGAAGAGATGGTACTCTTTGCTCTCCCACGAGCAACAAATGAAAGCTTTAGCTGATTCACATTCTCATCAGCACTTGATCGTGTCAGGCTTTGGTTTTTGTTCTGTTTTGATTTTTTAGCCATTTTCAGAGGTATGAGTGGTAATGCATTGTGGTTTCAATTTGCAATCCCATTGTAGTGGAACATATTTTCTTGTAGTTATTTGCTTCTTTGTAAAATGTTTGTCAACTCTTTTGTTATGTATTTATTTATTATTTTTGAGTTGTGAGAGTTCGTACTTCAATAAAAAATTTTAAAAAATAGAGTTCTTTACATATTCTGGATACAAGTTCTTTATCAGATACATTGTTGAAAATAATTTTTCTCAGTTTATAGATTTTTTTTAAATTTTAGATTCCTTAACGGTATCTTTCAAAGAGCAGAAGGCCTTGATGTGAGGATGCACTACATACTGGGATTGTATTGAATCTATAGGTCAGTTTGGCTGTTGATATCTGAACAGTATTGGCTGTTCAGGTTTATAAACCTGGTAGATCACGCTGTTTGTTTAGATTTCCTTCGATTTCCCTCATAAATGTTTTATAATTTTCAGTATATAAATCTTCCACATACATGTTTGATTTACCCATAAACACTTATTTTTTGATGGTATTATAAATGGTTCTGGCTTTTAAGCTTTAATTTCAGATGTTCCTTGATAGTATACGGCCACGCATTAAATCTTTCTGTCTGTATTGTGTTGTGTTTGTACTGAACTTTTATCCTACTAAACTTCTGGTTAGGTCTAAAGGCTTTTCTTGTAGATTCTTTGAGATTTTCTACCTAAACAATCATGTTGTCTGCAAATAGAGACAGTTTTAATTCCTCCTTCCACCTGAATGCCTTTTGTGTCTTTTTCTCGCTTTATTGTTCTGACTGGGTGGGACTTCAGCATGAGATTAACTGGAAGTCAGATTAGGCATCTTTGACCTATCCCTGATCTTAGTAGGGAAATAACTCAAAATAATTCAATCTTTCACATTAAGTATGAAGTTAGTTGTAGATTTTATGTAAAGCCTTTTTATCAGGTTAAATTCTTTTTTGATCCTACTTAGAGTTTTCACCATGAATTGTTGTTGAATTTTGTTGAATGATTTTTTTTCTGCATCTATTGAGATTATCAAATATTTGTTTTTTTTAAAAATATTATGTTGATAAGGTAGATTATGCTTACTAATTTTCCAGTGTTGAACTCCACTTGTCATGAGGTATTGTTTTTTATATATTGCAGTATTTAATTTGCTAATTTTAAAAGGATTCCTACATGTTGACGGGAACAATTGGTGTGTAGTTATTTTTGCACAACAGTTGATGTGTAGTTACTTTTCCTTGTGATATCTTGGTCTGTTTTTTTGTGTCAGAGAAATGTTAGCCTTATAAAATGAGCCAGGAGGTGTACTAGGAAAATTAAGATTGAACTCTATCAACTGACTTGGACTTTCTTTCCTCATTTTTTCTTATTTGGTAAGTTGGTTATTATTTTTACTACTTTTTTTTGCCATGATCTAGATTATAAGCCAGGAGAGCAGATAAGAACAAGGAGGTCTTTGCAAGATCATCTATGATTTGGCAAAATAAACATCTCCAAACAGTGGATAAGGTTTGTAATGCCAGAAGAAAAAAGTAGAGGGAGTGGAATATTTTGATTTTCAATATGAAAAAAATAGTGAAGATGCAGATACGCATTAGTGATTCTCTCCTTTTTTGCTTTAGCAGTGTGCGGGTGGAGGACTTTGAACCTCTCATCAAGACCACTGACAAGAAGTATTCCCTATGGTAAAAAGTAGACATGACTTACTGAGTAAGAGCTGGGGAATTGATTCAGATACAACGGTGTCTTGCTCTTTAAAATTTACTCAGACCTCAGTTATGGCTATCACAATTCAGGAAGGCTCCAACTGGGAAGACGTTCTGTGGGCTTGTCCAAGACCCACTATCAGGAAATCCTCTGAAATATTGTCACAATACTGCCGTGACATTTTAGGGAAAACTTTAATGTGGTCCTTAGAAACAAAATGATGTTTCAGACTTCTAAGTTAGTTGCATTCACTTCTCCCCAGAGGAGAAGGAAGAGTTTTGGCAATTATGGGAGGAAGCTATGTCTGTGGCCACAACGGCCGTTCATGTGTAAGGATAACTTAGAAGCTGGTGCCGGGTGCTGGTCAGTGATATGGAAAAAAGTAAAACAAGGTTGGTGGCCTGGAGTGTCATGGAGGTTGGTGCTCTGTAGTATAAGGTGGCGGAGGAAGGCCTTTCCGGTAAGTGAATGCTTGAGCAGAGATTCTGAAAAGGGGAGGAGCATGCATTCAGAGACCTGGCAGAAGAGCTTTCCAGGCAGAAAGTTTAGCAAGTGGAAATGCTCTGAATTAGCAGCTCGCTTGGCTTATCTGAGGAGCATAAAAGAGACAGGGGCTAAATGTGAGGGTTTGAGATTTGCAAATGTTAACCGCTATATCTAAAAATAGATAAAAAAAACAAATTTCTTCTGTCTGGCACAACTGTATTCAATATCTTGTAATAACCTTTAATGAGAAAGAATATGAAAGTGAAAATATATGTATGTATGTGCATGACTGGGACTCTGTGCTGTACACCAGAAATTGACACATTGTAACTGACTATGCTTCAATTAAGAGAGAGAGAAAGAGAAAGAGAGAGGGGCTGGAGCTAAAGGAATGAGAAGGAAGCAGCAGCAGGTGAGGACAGCGAGGTCCTAGGGGCCGGATCCTATAAAGCCTTGTTGACTGTAGTAAGGACTTGGGATTTTACTCTGAATGAGATTGGAAGCCTTTGAAACCTCTTAAGTAAAGGAGTACATGGACTGTCTCACATTTAAAGGAGATCAATCTGTCTGCTGCAAAAACAGACTAGCAGGCAAGGCTGGAAACCTGGAGATAAGTTAGCAGGCTATTACCGTGTTCATAAAAAAGAGCTTCACTCAACGACTTAATATATGTTCTATAATAAAATTAATGTGCTTTTGTAGGGTTTTGTTTTGGGGTTGGTTTTGTTTAGTCTTTATAATGGTGGGAATGTCTGAATAGCCCATTAAGACATCTACGGCTTTTTAAGGAAAAATATGAAATCATCCATTGAATCTTTAAATCAATGATGTAAACAAAGGTTTTCACAAAATATTGTAAGCACTTTTCTTCTCTTCGAGAATATGAGTGGCTCCCATTTTTATCTTATGTTCATCAGTGATAGTCAATAATTACACATTTCACAAAAGAGTAATATGGAAACATTTTAACTTATTTTGAAAGAAACACTTTGAGTAATAAAGTATCATGGTATTTGTGCAAAAATAAAATTAATTCTTCACAGATCAAAAATAAATAAATCAACTAGAGATGATGGTGGTCTAGGCCCAGGGAGGAGTGATGGAAAGTGTTTGGCATCGGGTTTATTTGAAAATTAGAGCCAACTAGATTCAGAGATGATTTGCCATAGCGGGAAAGGGCAGGAACAAAGATAACTCTAAGGTGTTTGTGCTGATCATCAGGAAGAGAGGTGCTGTTAAGTCCTGAAGTGGGAAGGACTGAGGTAGAGCTGGTTTTGGCGCGGGTACCACCAGTCTGATTTTGAATACAGATGACTGAACTGCTCATTAGCTGTTGATGACTGTTGGATATCTGAGTCCGGGAAGTAAGGGCCAAGTTGGATCGGATCGACAAATTTGGGAGTTGACATCCATATAGATGGAACGGAAGAAGGAGGGAGAAGAACGAAGTATAAATCTCAGTGAGAGCCCCAACTGTCCCCCATTCATTCTTTGCACCCCAAAATCCCAGTAATGGCTGAAGATGCCAGGTGAACACAAACAGGTGAAGCTGACATAAACCAGGATGACAGTCTTTGTTTCTCCTCCTGGAGCTTAGTTTCCTAAGGGTGCGTGAGCAAAGTCACTCCATGACTTTGGGCTTCTTTTCAGCCTGCAATCCAGACACCTCTGGGAGTTGTTGTGAATCTCAGTTTATTAATATTTGCAAAAGTGCTCTCAGGTCCTTTGTTGAAAGGCATTCTAGAGAAGCAGAGGGTTATTATTAAGGATGACATTTGCTCATTGTGATTAAAAATGACAAAATGAAATTTCAAGTGCAGGAGTCAATACTGCAGTTTAATGTGTAAAGGTGTCTTTGCCCATCAACGCTCAGCCAAATGAGGTCCGTCTGTATTACAGAGATTTTTCTAGTTTGCTTTCAAATGAGGATTGGTTTTTCAAGTGGGGATTGAATGTAAGCAGACATCATCAGAGGCCAAAAATATACCGTTTCAGCTAATTGCATCCGTTTGCTCAATGTTTTTTTTCTCCCCCCTTTAATTTACCACAGGCTGCAAATGGAGCCCAGAGAACTGGGCATTGAGGCTGCATCCACATGGTTTTATTTACCATTGCACACAGAATTTTATGGGGCTATAAAATAAACAGATTTCAGCTGGAGCAATTAGAACAGTACCTTCTAAGGCCACTGTGGGAATTAGCGCATACCCATGGGCTCTTCCCACAAGAAGCCTGTATTATGCAGGGAGCAGATGGGGAAGGAGCTTCAGGGGAATGGCAGGGAGTTCTTACCCACATTTCTATTGCTCTCTCAGAACATGCTGTTTGTAAACCCCAGCTGAAACTGGTTGTAGGCCACACTGTAATCAAGGATGGGCTGACATGCTTGGGATGAGAAGTACCCTCAGCCTACAGTATGTTGGAGGGAGAACTGAACTGAACCTGCTTTTGGATGGAGATTGGGGAGTGAAACAGACTTTACAGAAAATCCATTGGCTGAATTTTGAGTTTCTTTTTCTGTCTTTTTTAACTTGTGAAGGCAAATTTTCCCACGTGTTTCAATCTGCAGTGTAGCTTAAGGAAAAAGGGCTAGAAGACAGTGTCACGCACATGGTTCAAAACCTATGGCAGTGGTTTTGAAGTCTGTGCTCCTCGTTCTAGCATCACCGCTTAATGCCTAAACATCCTGGAGAAAATTTCACTGCAGTGCTCTTGGCTCAAGTCAGTTGTTACCAGTGACTTTGTTTTTATTGAATTGTAGTCAATTTACAATGTTGTGTTAGTTTCTGGTGTACAGCATAGTGATTCAGTTATATATACATATATATATATATATATATATTCCTTTTCATATTATTTTTCATTATAGGCTATTATAAGATACTGAATATAGTTCCCTGTGCTACACAGTAGGACCTTGGTGTTTATCTATTTTTATATATAGTTGTTATTGAACTCCCAACTTATCCCTTCCCACCTCCTTGCCCTCTCTGGTAAAACTGTAAGTTTGTTTTCTAGGTTTGTGAGTCTGTCTCTGTTTTGTAAATAAGTTCATTTGTAACTTTTTTTTAGGTTCCACCTATATCCTATGGTATTTTTCCTTTTTTTTCTGGCTTACTTCACATGGATGACAATCTCCAGGTCCATCCATGTTGCTGCAAAGGGCATTATTTCATTCATTTTTATGGCTGAGTAGTATTCCATTGTATAAATATACCACAACTTCTTTATCTAGTCATCTGTTGATGGAAATTTATTTTGCTTCCATGTCTTGGCTGTTGTAAATAGTGCTGCTGTGAACATTGGGGTGCCTGTATCTTTTCCAATTAGAGTTTCCTCTGGATATATGCCCAGGAGTGGCATTGCTGGGTCACAGGGTAACCAGTGCCTTCAGAGTGTGACCTTCCTCTCTCACAGTTGTAGCACCGCATCCATGTGTATCAAGAGAGCATCGTGAGTCAGAGCTAGGAGCCACCCTTCCTCACCTCCACACACAGCCAAGAGGAAATGACTACTCAGTAACTTTTGAACCTCTCACCCAGATCAAGAATTAAAACAAAGATCTTCCAGAGATCTGGCGGGATTGAAAAAGAGATTTCTTGGAGGAGAGATATCACTGACTCTGGAATTCCCACTGTGCCTGAGGACCTTAGAACCACATACCGAGTGGCTCTCAACTCAGAGGGCATGGACAGCAGCATGTCCAGCGGTTGCTGGATTTCCATCTGCAAGAACAGAAACAGATTGTGGGGTGGGATCTGGCCGGATCATGAATCCCTAGAGGAAGATGTGGGCTCTGGTTGGTGTTGCAATTGTCCTGCCTTCCCAGAGTGTGTTTAGGCTAAGCATGGTACATATTTCTGGGGACCACAGGCCTATGAGAAAGAGAGAGAGAGAGAGAGCCTGTGAAGAACATATTCAGTTCTGTCCAATATGGTGGCTGTGGAGGGCAAAGGAGACCTCAGCAGAAAAAGGATGGAGGTGTCCCACCGGGTGCCCAGTAGAGGGGAAAACGACAGGAAAGATCTGATTTAGAAACTCTCTTCAGAAAGTTCCACTGCAGGGCCCCTCTCTCCTGCATTTTCCTAACTCTAGGTAAAGGACCACCAGAATAGAGATGCCTAGGAAAATGTGCAAGAGTACCCAGACATGTCATGTTCCTGCGGGAGCTGGGCCATCCCGAGGCTGGGGAGATTATCCCTACTGAATTTTAAGGAACTGGTGAGAGAGATGAGTAAAGGTGATTTTTGTCACATTCCATTTGTCTTATTTGTTTGACACAAATACTTTATGTGTGAAATGGGGTCGAAGTCAGCGCAATTGAGTTAAATCAAACAAGCATTTATTGAGTGCCCTTAATGTACAAACTCCCAGGAGATACAGAGGTGAGCAAGGTAGTTTCCCTTCTCAAGGATGTAATTTCTAACCTACTTAAATTGTGGAAAGTTACTGAGGGATGAAATGACCCATAGATGTTTCCTTCACTGCGCTGTGCTCTTTACCTCTCCTCTTCTATAGAACAGACGACGTGAATATTTACTGCTCATGGCCCTTGTACATTGTTGTGTCTCTGTGTGGACGTCTACTCTCCCTTAGTCAGCCTTGGGCCTGTTTCCGTCAGCTCTATGCTTGCCCTTCTCTTGCTCTGTTCTGTGTGATGGGGGCCTGATTCCTACAGGTTTCATTTCCTCAGCTTCCCATTGAGGGGGACCAATGGCAGATGCTCTTAGAATATTGTGGGAGATGGTGGGGGTTATTGGGAGAGAGAGAAACCACTGGTACTTTTTATATAAAACTTGCTTTCCTCATTCAATGGAAATTAATAATCTCCTAGAAAACGAAGACAGGCTTACTCATTCAGGGCTGGCTACATCATTTTTAGGACCCAATGCAAAACAAAAATGCAAAGATTCTTGTTCTAAAATCAGGAAAACAGTGTCATCCTTTCTTCTACCTTCTCACTCTTTACCTCTCATGGTATATATATTTTTAATTTGCTATTTAGTATTATGATCCCTTTGGTACAAGGATACTTAGAGGCAAGTGTAGACCCTTACAGGCACCAAGGACCCTAGTCAGTATGCACATTTGGGACCAGCAGGCTGGTTCCCTCTCCTGCCAGTTGCTAGACCAATGTTTCTGAAAGTTGAACCAGGCATCCACCCTCCCCACAGGCTTGCTGCCTTAACCAGCAGTGGACAGATGACCCTCCAAGAGCATTTCAACAGCTGCATCAGAATGTACTAAGTAGGCTGGCTCCCAGAAAGTTGCTTGTCTAAAGCACTGTGGTGTTGACATCTCAGGGGTCACTGCCATGTCCACCCTGAGATGTTCTGGGGCAAGTGCCCAACACTGACCCTTTCCATGCTCAAGCCCAAGCCCCCAGCAGTGGTGGAGAGTGGCAGTGGAATGAGAAGGGGGCAGCCCAGGATACTAGAGCACAATTGGTGGCCAAAAACCCAACCCGGGGAGGTGGCTGGAGGTTGGACCACACGTGAGCTGAATCTCTGGGTCCCTAGTGTTTGCTTCATTGTCCCATTGTACTTTGCTTCTAAAACACACATTTAAAGATACAATTATTGAGAATTTCAGGACAGTGACTGAGGGGCATTAAATCCCAATTTCAGGACCCAATGTAACTGCAAATGACCACGTGCCCATGATGTGGGCCCTGCATGTGTGTACTAACCACTGTGCCTCATCCATCAGTTTACAAATGCTAGATTATCAATAGATGATGGTTGGATAAATGAAAAAAATGAACACAAGAATAAATGAACAAATAAATAAATGAAGGAGGCAACCAACGCATTAATCCAGTTTACCCAATAATCTGCTGCTTCGGTGGAACACCAGAAATAATCCACCAGATATTAGCCAGCATTGAATCAGTATCTTTCACATTCAAGATGCTTTTCGATGGTCACAATGACTTCCGGACTCAGTCTACCTACTGCTTCTTCTATCCTTGAAGAGGAGAGGCCCTGATGTGGATCGAACACCAATGGAACCCCCATCACACAAGTGTGTTACACCCAGGGAGGGAGTTGTTAATGCACGGGCGTGAAGGGATTATACGCGGGAGTGATAGGCAGATCATTCTCTGTGGTATGCTGTCTCTCCACTTTTATTCTACCCTTGAACTTGAACTTTCTTCTCTGCTGCAAGACCTTGATGCGCCTTCTGACTTGGAGCTGTCTCTGTTGCCTGGAAGGCTCTATGAGGACAGGAACTGCCCACCAAGAAGGAAGACACACTGGGGTGAAGGTGAGAATGATTTTGTGATGTTCCTTCAGGGTGTATGCTGGTGTTTCCCAGCACAGATGAAGAGAATAGAGGGATGAAAGAGGATACTATGGTTTCTTTTTGGCTTAGGACACAGAAGATACAACTTCTTGGCTCAAACATAGTCCTGAAGGTTCTATCTGGCCTTTATATTTGGGGACAGTGAGGGGAGGAAAAAGAAAGGGATTAATACCTCTTGCTATTTTACTGTATGCCAGACACTATCCTGGGTAATTTTCATATATTATCTTATCGAATCCACACATGAACCAAGTCTATGAGATACCTGTGTAAGTGTATCCATAAAACCAATAAGAAAGGAGACTTTAGGGAATTCAAACAAGCTGATTAAAGTCTCTCACTTGTAAATGGACTGTCAGAAACTCCAAACCTGATACATTGTACTCCTAAGTCCTAAGTCTAGGCTCTTTCCACAAGTAAATGAATGAATAAGTAAATCAATAAATACTTAAGTAGTATTTACATTTGCTTTGTTCTCTTTTGACACAGGAACTCACAAAAAGTCTTTGAGGTTTTGAAAGGCTCCTAAAAAAAATACCAAATAGGTTGCGGTGAAAGAATAAATGATGGAATGATTAAAACAGCAAAAATTAAAGTGTTTTCTGAAAACAATCATTAGTAGTACTATTCAACATGAAAGGAGCATGGAACTCATTTAAACAAAGCATTTGAAAGAATCAGTAACCTCAATATGAGGCCCTCCCTCATGTCTTATTTCAATAGAATTAGACTTTCTTCCTTGGCTAATTATTTTCTGTCTCTTTTATCTTCTGAAGTCTGGGTGAATGGCACCTCTAGGGTGTTATAAACAAATTAGATACACAAATAGTAATGAATAATTTTCCCTGTCATATTTTCTGGGCTGTGAACTCTGCCTGAGGTTTTATCGGGTGGATTAATTTCACCTAAATACAATTCCCTTTGCTTTTACAAAAGAAGGTAGATTGTTGCCCTCTCATCAGTCCTGATCTCAGTTTTGGATTAGCTGTTATGATGGTTAAAAGCTGCTACATTAGGCCTTTGATGGTAAAATGATTCCTCTGTGTTGTTATTCTAAAGAGGCCATAACATTTATCAAGCCCTAGAGATACTAGAACAAAATGATTAGAGAAACGTCAATCACAACATTCCTTGCCTCTTTCCCAGAATAATTATTTATTTGGTACCATCTCTGCACAGGGCTGAGTGCAGAGGGCGGAGTGTGAATGTAGGGATTCCAGTTAAAACATGAACCTTCTCCTCAAGGAATCTACGGATTAGTGCAGGAGATGAGTGACTGTGAGGAGAGCTGTCACGGGTTAACGCTGTCTTCTGCCGTTCGGGCTGCTATTACAAAACACCGTAAAGTATGTGGCTTATAAACAGCAGACAGTTCACAGTCCTGGAGGCTGGAAGTCTGAGATCAGGGTGCCAACACGGCCAGGTTCTCGTGAGGGCTCTCTTCTGAGATGCAGACTACTGAGGTCTCTCTGCATCCTCACCAAGGGAGCCTTCTGGGGTCCCCTTTTATAAGGGCACGGATCCCATTCCTGAGGGCTCCACCCTCATGACCTGATCACCTTCCAAACGCCCACCTCCAAATGCCATCACATTGGGTTTGAGAATTTCAACATACGGATTTTGAGTCCAGAGCAAATGCCTTCCCAAGAACAGGTACAGAAGGAGCCACAGGAGAACTCAGAAGCAAGAAACATTACTTCCAGCCGGGAGATTGGGAGAGACTTTGAGTAAGAGGTTTTGAAAAGGGAAGAAAAGTGAAAATGCTAGAATTAGGCTATTTCTTTGCGTCAAGGAAAACATCCTTGAAAACTCTATAAAATCTGTTGTTGGAGACAAAATATTATCTGTTATTTCTGCTTGTTTTGGTCACTGAATTTATAAAAGCACCAGATATTGCTGAACAGAGGACCCGAGAGTTCCAAAGCCTGTATTTCTGGTCTTCATTTGCTGACTGACAAGTTTCAGGAAATTGCCTTAAGTACAGGCAAGCAGGACCCTGTGTGATAGGAGAATAATTTATTCAGTGTTAATTGATTTCTTTATTCGTTCTTTCACTCATCTATTTCTTAAAATGTATTAATTGAGCACCTATTATATAAAAGGCACTGAGCTAGCTACTGGAGACCGTGCCGGCAATGGTGCGGACCTGGCGGCTGCTCTCAAGCAATCTAGATCTTTGCTGCTCGAAGTGTGTCTGAGGGACCAGAAGCATCAGCGTCACCTGAGCATTCCTGAGAAATGCAGACTCTCTGTCTGCCCCAGCCCTACTAACTCAGAATTCACATTTTAACTAGATCCCCTGTGGATTTGCACGGATATTAGAAACTGAGAAGAAGTTGAATTTGTAGCTCTAAATAGTCAACCAGATAGTCTGCCAGCGAGGTCAAATTTGTCTGGTTCGGTCCTCAAGAGAACAGGAAAGCATCTATATGCAAGTCTTTTCTTTATTGGGAAGGGGCTGTGGGTTTCAAAAGAAATTTCATTTAAAATAACTAAGTAGAGGAAAGAGCTAAATTCCACATGTACAAATCGTGAGCACTATAGGGACTGACAGAAGTGAGGAGCTCAGATTTCTTACCCTAAATGAGACTGGAGAGAAATCATAGCCCCCAGCAGACTAATAGTTTGGGTCCCTTCAATTAGATCTGACCAGCCTTTCTTTTTCCTTACCTACAACCTGTCCTTCAACAATCTCATTGTGTGCAAATATTCTCCATCCTTCAGTAACCAGCTTGAGTAACACCTTCTCCTTCGAGCCTTTTCAATATGCCAGCTAGAATCAACCTCTCTCCTTTGAGTGTCCCCAGCAATCCATCTGCATCTTCCTATAACATTTATATATTTTTGTCACCATGTGCACATGTACAAGTCTATGCCTTATTTCCCTCATAATAACACCTTCAAGGAAAATGGGCCCATGCCCTGTCTCTAATATACACAGCACATGACGTGTTATCATGAACACAGTAGGTCCTCAGTTGTGCTTACTGGATGAACTGAGACACGTAAATCACAACTGCATTTTCATATATATTAAAGATTTAAACACATTAACTATGCTTAGTCAAAGACCTTGGAAACCAGAAAATAATATCATTCAATCCAAAGTGCCTTTATTATGGTTAAGACTTATATCCAGAGCTGTGCTTTGTATAGTGAAATTGAAAATAAAATCTGTGAGGTGTTTTGAATCTTGGTTTGGGAGGCAAGACATATCATCCTAAAGGACATTTAATAGTGACAGAAGGAAGCACATGATAAAGTTACTAATTTAGCATCAATAAATGCCAAAATACAAAGCAAGGAGTATGAGATTCTGGGGTGGACAGGGGTAAATCAGTCTTGATGAGTTTCCTGAGAAGGGTGCAGAGCAGGTGAGGCTTGTGAGTTAGGCTTTTAAGGGTAGGTAGTGCTAGGAGGAGAAGTACATAAAGTCTTTGCACGTACAGAATCCAAGTGTGGGAAAAGTAGGAGAGATGAGTTCTTCTCTGCAAAGGAGACTTGATGTTAGATGTCTTGAAAGGATGATTCTTGGGTCAGACTGAGTTTTCCAAAGATGGCCGCCATAATCTCTCTCATCCCCCGTGCTCTTCTGCAGTGTGGTCTTATCACTCCCCCTCAAAAGGAAGGGTTCTGCCTCCTCCTCTTGCGTCTGGACAAGTTTGTGATTGCTCTGACCAGTGGAGTAGGGTGCAAGTGTGTGGCTCCCAAGGCTACGTCCTAAAAGGCAGTTTCTGCCTGGGTCTCTTGGCCTGCTCACTCTCTGATGCCTCCTCCTGGGATGATTCTTGGAACCCAGCTGCCATGCTGTGATTACCCCAAGCCACGGGAGGGGTCATGGGCACGTGATCCAGTCAGCAGCCCAGCTCAGCCCGTTCTTCATGTCAGCCCAGTCCAGAACCTAGACACAGCAGTAAGACGCCGCCGGATGATTCTAACCCCCAGGCATATGGAGTCACTCCCTTCCCTCTTGGTCTCCCCAGAGAAAGCCTCAGACATTATGAAACACAGCTATGCTATCCTTGCTGAGTTCTGTCTAAATTCCTGACCCATAAAAATCTGTGAACATAATGACATGATTGTTTTGTGCGTGATAATATTTAAAAAAAAAAAAATCACTGAATAACCAAAACAACTCCGGTTTTCCATCTTTTGAGGGCCAGTCTGGTATGGTGGAAAGCACACATATTTTGGAATAAGACAGCCCTGGTTTGAGTCTCAGCTCCTCACTCACTTAGGTGTAAACACTGAGACCAATTATTGACAGTTTAGGGGTCAGCTTCCTCATCTCTAAATAGGGGTGGTTGCACAAACATTATAGAGTCACTGGCAAAATTAAATGAGATAAACTATGTAAGAGGCCAAATATAAAATAGGTACCCAACGTGTTGCAGATTTTATCACTGGTATTTAAAATCCGAAGTGGTCCTGCCTTAGAGACCACCACCATTTACTTGTGCCCAGCTGTGAGAAGGGAACAGAAGAATAGTGCATGAAGACAACAGTGGTGTGTGTGTGTGTGTGTGTGTGTGTGTGTGTGGAGGGCCCTCGCCCTTGTAAGATTTTGTTTGGGAGCCATTATATTAGCAACAGCTAAATTTAAATAATGAGTTACCGTTTATGCAGTGCTTTTATAGATGTGACAGTATTTGAGTTTGGGGCAGCCTTTCCAGGAAGATCCTCCAATTCCAGGCTTCCCCCAGTCTCTGAAAGTAGAGGGTTCCCCTCCAGCCTTTCATAAGGGGAAACGGCATGAAGTGAAGAAGCAATTACCTTAGGACACATCTTACTAACAAATGCACAAAATAAATCGTGATGGAAGCGCCGGTGCTCACAGACGCAGCTCGGAGCTGCGGTGGCTTCATGCTGAGATGCTGAGGGCAGCTCCCGGGGGAAGGAGCTCGGGGTGTGACTTTCGCTGCTGGGGGTCAAGGGGGAGGGGACGGTGCCTTTCTGACACCTGCTGCAACACACAAGCGATTTTTGCTATTTTGCAAGAGCGGAAACCCTTTCCGGCTGTCCTTTGGTTAGCAAAGGCAGGTCCTGACTTAGGGCTCACCTGAAAGCGGAGCGGTGTAAAGAGAACTTTTGCGAAGGGGGAGGGGTCCCTGTCCGCCATTTTGTGGGTTTTGATGGGCGGTAGCTGTAGGTAAGTGACTGGCCCAGCACTTGGGCCATGGTGCCAGACCTTGTGAATTCAAACTCACCAGCCACGCAACCTTGAGGACGTTCCAAAAACCTCTCCTGCTCCTCGACTTTATCATCTCTAAAACAGCACTCCTGTACTATTTTCGGAATGAAATGAAATCATATATGCAAAGCACTTAAACCAGGCCTTGCACAGAGCAGGGTGTTCAATAAGGTGCGATCACAGATTCGGCTCAGGGAGTCCAATTTTCTAGGCTCACACAGGTAGAGCTCATCAAACCCAGGCCTTGTGCTCTTGATATCACAGTTATTATATATTTTGCCTTTAATTTTTGCTCAGGTGCAGGTTTACTGTTGTGCCTGTTGGGGTCTGGTCACTGTTTAATCACACTCTTTGCCTTTACGCTTGGAAGGTTCTCACCTGAACCACTTGTGCAAAAACCAGACTCCACACCAGTGCCTAATTTTGCCCAAGACGTTGGCAGATAGCTCGCCTGGTTCATGCGTCATTAGCAGGAATAGTTTCTTCACAAAACCTGTCTCGACTACACACTTGTGACTATCAAGACCCCCTTTATGGCTGCCTCATCTTCGTAAAACCCCCGAAGACCTTGTTTCTTCCCAGGTCTTGAGACCTCCCTCCCCCATCCTGCCACAGTCAGATCTTGAAGATGCTTTGTAGGTCAGGTCATCCACATCTAAAAAAGTTATTCCTTGAAACAAACTTTATGGCAACAACGATGGCTCTGTGTTTAGATTTTCGTTCATCTCTGAAGCCTTTCCAGCCCCCGGGCTGTGCCCTGTTATTAGTCACTCCCTTGCATGGAACGTCCCGGCAGAACCTTGCTGGACTGCATCACCATCTCAAGCTGCAGGCATAGCTCATCTCTTCCCTTTTTTATTCTTCCTTCACTCCCTATTTCCATTTGGATGACCACTTAATTATCTCTCAGCATCTTACATCAACTAATCCCCAATCGGTGTGTCAGCAACCTTCGAGTAATGCCAATTTGTTTGTGTTTTGGAAAATATATACGGCTTCTCTATTCTTGTGCTTTCTTATTTGTGAGCTGTCATGTCACCTGTCAGGGCAACGGTGTGCAAATACTTTGCTGAAGGTGACTTATCTCAGACCTCGCCTCTCCCACAGGGGTGGAGGAAAAAAATCAGTCTTTAATGAACTCGGTGCTAAAGTAGATTAGCTGTTTTCTTCGGGTAAGATGGATGAGGCTCTCAACACGATTAAGTCACCAGGTCTGGATTTCTCTCTGTGCAAATCCCGTGTCATAAGTGCTATTAAGACCCCTGTCAATCCATTTCACTGACGTATTTTAGGGTTTTGGCCAAAAACTAAAATGATACCAGTCCTGATTAAACAGTTTACATTGTTATCTATGTGATAGTCTTGCTTCCAAGTGCCTTGATCTTACACACTCTCATTTGGCGATGCTCTTTATTTCTTAATGAGTTCATAACATACCAGATGACATACAATTTGTCCAGTTACTTAGAACAATCGAAACTTCACTGGATGAATGAGAAAGCTCTCTTATACAACCTCATTTTAAGAAGTTTGGGTAAGAGGTTTTTTTTCATACATAGAAAGCATTCCTGAAGCGTTTCTGGAGCTCTCCCTCCTGAGGGAGCAGCTCAAGGTAGAAAACTGTGAAGAATGTCCTGGGCTGTGATGGCGGGAAGGGATGGGCTGGCCATGTCTCTCTGGAAGAGATGGGGAAGATGCTTCTCACAACCAGAGCAACTGTGACCGCCAAGCTCCAGAGCAAAATGAACGAGCAAGGTTAACTTAATCTATGCAAGATGTGTTGGGGGAGAGAGAGTTCAGGTGATGTTTTCAAGGAAGGTGATGGCATCAGCTGCAGGCTGCTTCTGTTACTGAGCAAGGGATCGTGTGCCCACCGCACAGAAAGCCAAGCTCTGACAGTGGTGTTCACAGCAAAGTATGGCTTTATTTGCAGGGTGCCAAGCAGGGAGAACGGGCAGCTTATGCTCGAAAGACACAAATTCCCCAATGACTTTCAGGCAAGGGTTTTTCTTTTTTTTTTAATTCTTATTTTTATTAAAGGTTAGTCAATTTACAATGTTAGTTTCAGGTGTACTGCAAAGTGATTCCGATATTTTTTTTTTTCCTCTGGGCAAGGGTTTTTAAAGACAGTGTTAGGGAGAGGGTTGTAGGATGCATGATCAGCTTGTGGACCTTCTTTGGATGGATTGGTGGTGAGATAACAGGGTGATGCTTCAGGAATCTCAACCTTCTGGTTCCAACCAGTCGGGTCTGTGTGCCTGTGGTCAGTGTGTAGTCACCATCCTCCCCCTGGGTGAGGGTCTTAGTTTCTACAGAACGGCTCAAAGATGTGCATCAGATTGTTACCTACATCCCTTCAGGAGGAACTGGGAGTCCTATGACTCTATTGTCCTGATTACTAACTGCTTGAGCCTGCTCTTTGGAATGGAAGGTCTAGGAGACTAAAGCCTGTTTTTTCTACGCATGAGAAGTAGGGGACATGGAGGGGCTTTTGTACCTGGGAAGGCCCCACAAGGTCCTGCTTGGTTTCACTCTCCCCTTTTCTTTGATACTCTTCAATCCTGAGGGGAATGAGAGCAGAGCTAGAAAGGGAAAAAAGTTTTGGACAGAGAGATAGATCACGAACTCAGCAGAAGAGCTCAGTTTTAAGGGGGACTTGGTTTGATTTCCTTGACGCACTTATAATAGCACTTTCTGCTAATGACCCAAGCAACTCATTTCGTTCACCTTTTCAAAAAAAAAAAAAAGTGAAAAATTAAGTGCAAATTCAGAGAAAAAGCTCTTAGAGTTTCACTGGCATGCACAGTTATTTCACCTTTCTGCTTACGGAGATAGCTTAGTAAGCATGCAATATTTTCCTTTTAATATTATACTCCTTAACTCCTTAAGGTTCAGTTTGGTTTTGGGTGGCTCTGTGTAACTTTGGAGCAAACTTTGCCTTCAGATTTTTTCTCTGGTTTTGTTTGTTTGTTTGAGTGCATTATACTTTATCAACTGGTGAGAGCCACTTTTGTCAATGGGTAATTAGTGACCCTTATTTGCTGACACTGGTAAGTTGGAATGACCCCTGAATAACTGAAATTGGAATTTGCCTCTTCTGACTTCTGATAGGAGGCAGAAGTTGAGCATTTGCAACATAATGCCATTTTGTTCACTAAAGAAATATGTTTGTGTTAATACTATGTGTACATAATTCCCTTATTATTAGAAATTGACTGGAGGGAGAATTAGGAGCAAAAAAAAAAATAAAAGAAAGGAAAAGTAAAGAATTGTTCACTGACTTGCTTCTAAACTTACTTGCAAGGAGAAAAAAATTAATAGAAATCAGTATTCTTTTATTGTGTCTCCATTCCTCAAAGAAATGTTCAACTATGCAGAGAAAGAAAAAAATGCTCGCCTATATTTTATCTGTCATTTATATACAAATAAGGTTCTGATTAAAATACATTTTGGTGGCTCCAACTGGGGAGGATTTATCTGTGAAGAAAAAACTTGAAAAGGATAACGTTTCATTGTTTGGTATTATCAGCGCTACAACTCAAATTCTTTATAGAGTTCAGTCCTGTACAGACTCTGTAGAATTGCTAATGCTTCCTTCCTTATGTGGCTCACATCTTCACAGAGAAGCTTAATCTGAAGTTCTGCATGCTCTTTTCATCCATTTTTTTTTTTTTTGGTGTGTGTGTGTATTACAATTCCTTCTAACATTTTCTCTTTTCCTCCCTCAGCAAGATTTTCTGTCTTCTGAAGAATTTTAATCTTTTGAGGTCATAAAGCTTTTTGATGCCTTCTGCTACACTTTAGGTAAATTCAGGATGCAGCTTTTTTCATGGGGAGAGGAGGGGGAAAGCTGTTCCTGAGACAGGAGGGAAGCGGGCAGGGCACAACCATTAAAAAGACGCAGACATTGAGAAAAATAGAATAGGACATAAACTGGTTAGAACCAACTCGGCCCAAGATGGTGGAAGACTCACCTTCCAGTAGACCTTGGGGCTCATTATATGCTCATTGTAATATATCAGCATGATAGATTACACACCTACCGGTGCCATGACAGTTTCAAGGCTGACCATAAAAGGCCAAAAAACAGTCAGTGGCCCAATTCCTGGAAATCCCTGCCCCTTCCTGAAAACAGTTGGAATAATCCTCCCACTTGTTAGCATATAAATACCCAGCCCATAAATACTAACCCCCTCAGCACCCCAGGGTTGCTCTCGCTTCTGAGACAGACCCCATTCTGCCTATGGAGTGTGTATCTCCTAGGGGCTCTCATCTTCTGAGACGGCCCTCACTTTGTCTATGGCGTGTGTATCTCCCTGAATAAATCTGCTTTCACTCTACTTTGGCTCGCTTTTGAATTGTTTCCCGGGCAAAGGCAAGGACCCTCACTTGGCAGGGAGCGTCCTAGGGACTCCCCGAGGGCTGGGACATGAACATCCTCTTGTGCCTCATTTTCCTGCTGCCAACTATCGGAGAGTGGGAGACTTGAAGGGACAATTACACCAGTGCACACATGTCCCTCTGGTGTTATGGCCAGCTGGTGCTGTAGATTCAAAGCAGCCAGCGCCACTGTCACATATGTGATGCTCATCTAAACAGTGAAGGAGATCAGAGATGTTAGGTGTATTTCTATAAAAGTTTCTGGGCTTGATAGATCGGCATGGTGGGTATCTAATCCATAGCCTTGCTACTCAAAGTGTGGCCTCTGGACTGGAAGGATGGACATCACCTGTAAGTGTGTTAGAAATGCAGAATTAGTTCCATCCCAGAACTACTGAAATCTGATGGGCATTTCAACAAGACCTCCAGGACTTATATATACGTTAAAGTTTGAGAAGCATGTCAAGAGATGCTACTTTATTCTGTCAACAATTCTCCAGTCGTAATTGTAAAACAGCACTAATGATAGTTATGCACCAAAATCACACTAAGAGCTTTTATTGCCTCATTTCCTTTACTCTTCACGTCAAACCTCAAAAGTCATTTTTCCTATCATTCCCATTTGACAGATATGGCACTTAAGCTCAGAAAGTTGAGGTTACTTGTTTAAGGTCATACAGGAAGACATTTAGGTCACTGAGAAAGAAGGTCTTCTCTGTGTTGGCTTTTGACAGTGCTTCCAGAGATGATTAATATCTCAATAGAGTCACACCAATTCGATTCTCCAGAAACTGATTTAGAAGCAATAATCAAAGCTTATCTCTTTATAATGAAAAATTTAATTGCCTCCTGGACCAGACCACTGGTGGTAGCATACTCAGTCTCTGTTGGATACCCTGAAGGGAAGGCAGGGTAGAATCAGGAGGTTTTTTTCAGTTAGCCTGGAATTAGAGTGATGGAAGTTAACTGATGGTAAGAGAGTTTTTGATAATTTTAACATCACACATTATCAAATAATAACTTGATAGACCTATTTCTGTTCCATGGCAGTGTGTCTACCAAGGACTCTAGCAGCTTGACCTTGACTGGTGGTACCCCTTCCCGTCTACACGACTGGACATTCAAGACGCAGTCCCATCACTAGGATAAACCTTATTTTCAGGCAGATCATATAATTCTGTTGTCATGTTAATGCTATCAATTCGTCTCTAGCCAAATCTTGTTCTTGCTTTTGCCTAATGTCTATTTCTGATCATGGCCATTTTGAATGATATCACTAATCTGTCTCTAGTAAGGCAGTCCTCAGTGTTCTGTGGATTTGTATTATTCTCAAAATCCATGTTTTCAGGAGAGAAAAGTCTTACAAACAGCTGCTTCCTTGGTTGGGAGTTTCAAAGAGCTTTGATACTTAAGAGTACATTAATTAATGTCACTGAACAGGACATTGGATATGGAACACATAGATACGTATGCTATTATATGTTACCATATACAATATATAATACACGTATATGTGTCATTAAGTACAAAACAAAAACAATGATTACTACTTGTTAAGCCTCTATTTTGTGTCAGAAACTATAATTTACTGCGTAACTACAACTATAACATATAATATTTCATCTACTCCTCATAATACACATGTAGGAGATATGTTAATATTCCAGCTTTACAGAGGAGAAAACTAAGTTGAACTGAGATTAAGTAACTTACTCTAGGTCACCCAGATGGTACATGATGGATATCTGTGACCTTGATACCTGTGACAGAAAAGCTCATGTTCTTTCCAATTTATTACCTTGTCTTCCATATAGTTCCTTATATAATGAATGTAGTTAACTGTGATTTAGGATTCTATTAACAAGATATAGATTAAGTCACGGAGCTGTGACTTATGGAAACATGGGAGACAAATAATCTCCAGTAGTCTGCAGGCTTGGTGAAATAAAAACTACTAGTAAGCTATTCTGACAATGTCTTAGTTGAGAATTTCATCCTGTTTTCAAAACTGTTTTAGTGTTCTAACACATTTTCCTTCATCAGGGAAGCCATAATCCAATTTAAACAACTTTTGAACATTATATAAAATAACTACTACAGGTTATTTTTATTTACTGCATCAGTCTGTATGCACAACAAAATTTTATGGGTCTTTTAGCAAATGAAATTAAAGTAATTATTAGGCAGTAATACTTTTTATCTTTCTTAATAAAGAGAAATGATTACACTCAAAGTCAGTTGCTTAAGTAGATAGAGTTGCATTAACAGAATTCCCAGTCTCAATAAAATTGGATATAGAGAACAAACTGATGCTTAACAGGGGGGAACAGGTGGAAGGAGGGACAAATTGGGAGTTCGGGATTTGTGGGAACTAACTATTATATATAAAATATATAAACAAGGTCCTTTGTATAGCATAGGGAACTATGTTCAATATCTTTTAATAACCTATAATAAAAAATATGAAAAGGAATATATATATATATATATAACTGAATCACTGTGCTATATATCAGAAACGAGCACAACATTGTAAATTGATTATACTTCAATAATAAAATAAAAAATTAAAAACTCAGGATTTTTTTAAAGTATTCATTCATTTGACAAATACTTAGCTATACGTACCATGCATTTGACACAGTTTTAGGCCCATGGAATATAGGTGAACGAAATATGCAAGAATCCCTGATTTCATGGGGACTAAATTCTTACAAAAGGCCTGTAGAAAATAACAGTGACTGAGAAAATTATGTGGTAGATTGTAATCAATAGGTGACATGAAAAAAATTAAAAGGAGAACAGGGAAAGGAAAAGTAGGAATGCTGGGTAGATGCAGAAACAGTATCATGCAGGCTGGTTAGGGCAGACCTCACTGAGCAGAAAAGAATAAAGAATTGAGGAAGAGGGAGTTAACCAGGCAGACATTGAGGAGAGTCATTCCAGGTAAAGGCAATAACTTCAACAGAGGGTCAAAGTAGGAGCAACAAACAGAAAAGAGGCCAATGTGGTTGTAGAGAGAGGGAGTGAGGGAGAAAGTACTGGGAGACAAATTAGAACAAGGGGTCGAAGCATGTAGACCCTTGTTGACTCTTACAAATATTGTGGCTTTGCTCCAAGTAAATTAAAGCACTATTGGCAGTTTTGAGTAGAAAAACAATAAGATTTGACTTACATTTAGGAAGATCACTTTGGATATTGTCTTGGAAATAAACTATAGAAAAGCAAGAGAAAAAGCCGTTAAGCAATTATTGTAATAATTCTTGAATGCGCCAATGGAGACTAGGGTCGGAGAAGTGGCAGTGGAGATAAAAAGAAGCATTGAGCTGATGGGTATATTTGATGAGTTGGCTCTGAGGTATAAGAGACAGCAGTGGAGGTGGACTCCAAGGTTTTGTCCTGAACAATTTCAGCGAGTTAACTGAGATGAGGAAATCTCGGTGAATGTGACATATTGTTGCAGGAGAGGGAGAAAGATGAAGAAAGAGTGCAGTTTTGAACATGTTGAATTTGAAATACCTCTTGTACATTCAAGGGCAGGTGCTAGTAGTTGGGTGCACAAGTCCAGAATTTGAGAGAAGATGATAAATTTGGGATTTGTGAGCATATAGATGGAATGTTAAGACCATGAGGACTAGATGTGATCACCTAGGGAGGGAGTGTGAATAGAAAATCAAGAACAAAGAAAATAACCCCCCTAGATATTCCAACATTAAAACACCAGAAAGAAGACAAGGAATCAGCAGCAGACCCTGAGAAAGAATACGCATTAAAATGAAAAAAAAAAAAATGAGACTGCTTGGTGTCTCCAAAGCCAAAAGTAGACAATGTGATCAAAGAGGGGAGAGGAGTTCTGACTGTTACGTGGAAAATTGAAAAAGACTGCTCCTTTTATCTTAAAACAAACTAGATAAGCTACCAAAATCATAGGTTAAAAAAAAATCAGAAAGCTCAGCATTAATCCAATTCCAGAAAGTGATGAATTCTTCGTAGGAGAGAAAAGGTCCAGTTGTTCTTAAAAGTGGGAGAGCAGTGGGAGAATGAAGTATATGCCATACGTGTCCATAAGGTAAGCCAGCTGAACTTTTAACAGACTTCTCTTTGCCACGCGACATGTAAGTAGAATTCTGAAGAGTCTGTCCACAGAGCCAGTCTCCATCTACTGGCCCACAGTTTCCAGTGGGCCTTTGTGAAGCACACAGCTAGCACTCCAGGCTGGAGACAGGGACATACAGCTCAGAGAGATCTCCGTGAAGTGTGCAGACTCTCTCCCAAGTGCAAGGCAGCGGTCCTCCAACGACTGCGAGCATGGTAATAAAGCGAAGTGAGATCCACCAGAGCCCTTGGGCTTCAGCCGCCGAAGTTCGGGGTTAGAAGGAAGATGGGGTGAAAACCTCAGCAAAGTGCTCTGAGATACTGTAGAGGATAAGCCAGCCTCCGAAGGCTGGTTGAAGTGTAGGAAAGCTGAGAAAGATTTTCCGAGGTGCAGGAATCTCAGGACAGAACTGGAGAACGAAGAGAACTCTTTGGGGCCCCCAAAGCTGGCAGCCTGATTGCAAAGCAGATGTCCCATTGTTTGGGATGCTGTAAGGGAGTCAGAGCTGTCCAGAATCTCACCTATGCCTTGCTAAAAGGAAATGTTCTAAATCCCACCTTGAAATATTAAACTAAATCTGCAACAAAACCCCTGTGGATAGAATTGGCCTCACCCATTCTAGCAGTGTGGTAAGAAGAAAGGGTGTGCCCCTTTCTGGAGATAAAAATTGCTCACTTCAGTCTCTAATGTCCTTTTATACAAAACATATAAAAAGTTATGAGACATGTAAAAAAGTGAGAAAATGTGGCCTGTGGTCATGAGAGGAAACAGTAAACAGAAGTAGATATTGAGATAGTCCAGATATTGTAGTTATCAGAGAGAACTTCAACACAACTCAGATAAAAATGCTGTGAGAATCTACTGGAGAAGATAATGTGTATAAAGAAATGGACTATTTTTCCAGAGACATGAAAACTGTACATAAGAATGAAAAAGTCTAGAATTAAAATTAAAAAAAAATCATCAAATGGGACTAATAGCAGATGAGTGAGAAGAGAGAATCTGTGAATTTGAAAGATGGGTCAATACAATGTACAGAACAGAAATACAAATAGGGGGGAAAAAAACCAGAAGAATTGAGCTCTGTAGGACAATATCAAATAGTCTAACAAAGACCTAAGTCTCAGTAAGACAGAAAAGAGAGAAAGGGGCAAAAAAAAAAAATTAATTGAGGAAATAATGGCCAAGAATATTCCAACAATGATGAAAGACATCAACCCATATAGCCAAGAACATCAGCCAACTTCAAGCAGTATAAAAAGAAAAGCATACAGATGTATGCACAGCATCGTCAAAGTTAGGCTAACCCAAAGATGAAGACCAAATCTTTAATGCGGTCAAAAAAAGTTCCAAAAGGAGTTGTGCAAGAACATTCATAGCATCTTTAATCATAATAGCTAAAAACCAGAATCAACGCAAACACCCAGCAGCAGAAGGATAAATGAACTAATTATAGTATAGAATCTCAAAACCCTATATTGGGCAAAAGAAATCAGGAAAAAAACAAAGTAATTCATATTGAATCGTAACTATTTGTATGAAGTACAAGGAATGATCCATGGCAAAGTCACCTATGAGAACTGACGTCAGAAAGTGGCTGCCTCTCAAGGGTGTGGAGATTGATCAGAAAGGGATACAGAGAAAATTTCTGGGTGATGGAAATGTTCTATGTCTTGTTTTGGGTGGTCCTTATGTGAATGTCTGCAACTGTCAAAACTTATTGAACTGTGCACTTAAACTATGTGCATTTGGGGGTTATACTTCAACCAAAAATAAAAAGAGGGAAAGAGTTACCAACTGTGCCAAGTGTTGCTGATCGGTCAAGTTAGAAAAGGACTGAGAATTTACCTTTGAATGTAGCAACAGGGAGGTCTCGGTGACCCTGAGGGAAGCAGTTTTGGTGGAGTGCTGGGAGCAAAAGCCTGACCTCTGGGGAGAGATCTTCCCTCTCCTCCTCTATGATTGGCTAATATGTTGAGAAGGTGTGCTTCACAGAGAACCCTCCGCAGATAGTCTTCTTATTCCTAAACAGAATAGTTTGACAGAGAGCAGTTAATGGTTGAGAGTTTTAAAGGTTTCGGTTCCTTCCAAATACTCTCAGCCTGTGTTTAGGGATCTATTCTTCAGATTGCTAAGAAGTATTTTTCCAGCTAAATTCTAAGCATGAAAACCGAAACATGAAAGTTGACTGGTTTCTAGAGCACCTTTATCAGCTGGTGTCTACTGGCTTTAATGATAACACTGTGGTTAACGATGCCAAATATCTGAGGAGTATGACACCTATCAGGATTTATTCTCCTGATAAATGCCTTTATTCAGACAGATCTTTATTCCATGTATATTTCTGATTTAAGAGCACTCAGGTTAACCATGATTGTGAGGATTGTAATACAGTTCAGTCAAGAGTAATGAACAAGGAAAGGAGTTTGACAAAATGAATTTTAAAAGCAAAGACAGGGAAACAAAGACTTTTTTCTTAAAAAAGTAAAAGCTATTCTAAGAAAGAAAAGCTGGACTGATAAGAATATTAACAACTTTGTGAGACTAAAACAATGTTAAGTGTTATATCCCATAGTCTTTATTTTTCTTAAATTACAGTGCATTTTATTTTTTATTTTTTTTTTGGAAGGGGAAGAAATTGGGTGTATTTTTTAATTTATTGGAGGTACTGGGGATTGAACCCAGGACCTTGTGCATGTTAGGCACACACTCTACCACTTAGCTATACCCTCCTCATATATCCCATAGTCTTTAAATACAGAGACAGATAAAGAGAAAATTCTTTCCAAGATTATATAATCCTATTCATGTTTGAAAACCAGGGCAGTGATGTTATCTATGTCTATATTTATCTCCACCCATTCATTGGGAATCTCTTTAAGACCATTTTTTCCCCAATTAAAATGCCAAATCATGACATACATTGACTTAAAATTTAGTATTAATGAGGGTTAACCTTAGTTGGAATATGTGTGGTCTAATTAAAGCCTCCAAATAGAATTGATGCTCAAAGTTTTGTCCTATGATTAACGAATATATGAACAAGACTGCTACACCAGCAAACTGGATCTTTGGCAACTAAAATGTATCATTTTAGCTTCTCTTTTCTGTGGCTGTTTTCTGCTTTGTCTCTCCTGAGAGATTTGAAAAACTCTGCCTGGATCTGATAGGCAGACTGTGTTGGTGATTGAGAACTCCTAGCAGTGGTGGCGTGTCCGAGGAGTACCCGGAAGCCCCACCAGCCTCGAGGGTGTTACAGAAGAGCTTGTTTTCCTTCCTTTTTCCATACCTGATACAACCTTGGCCTTGAGAAACCAAGTGTCAGAGATTTTACAGCTAATAAATTCCCTCAAGCAGCAGCACACTGCTCTTGGAGTTGATGAGTGATTGGAACACTGTGTTGGGACTGTCCCATCATTTCACTCTTTCCCCTAAAAGTGAGTAAAAAACATTAAGATGAGAAGTAGGGCCAACTGGTGATTGCACCTCGTATTAATGGGAAGGTCAGTACAGGTCAGGAGAGCAGAATCATTTCTAAAAATTGAAAAATAGAAAATAAAGATATGTTGACTTTCTTGTTGTAGATACACACCTACAGAACCAGGGGGAAAATGTAAGAATTACATTTTATAACATGTAAGATGGAAGGAATGCCTAACTCTTTAGTTGTATTCCTAAAACTGACACCTCGATCTTTGAGTAACTGTAGTGTTTTTAATGGCTACATTGGCTGGGAAAGTTGCATGGGCTCTTTTTCAAATTTTATTATATTTTTAAAATATTTCTCGTGAAGGCTATTTTTTAATTGTCTCCCAACATATGGTTAGGCTGTATATTGTATCTCCAGTGGACATGTTATCTAAATAATTCTAAAACCATCGAAACTAATTGGATTCAAGTGCTCAGGAGTTCAGTGTTTATGAGGATTTGCATTGAAGTTAATAAAGCACATCGTATCTTGTACGTCTTAAGTTGTACTTTTGTTTAAGGTTGAAATAAATTAGATAATACTTACTTATTTTCTAATTTAGCCATCTTATTTTTTATATCTAGTCTGGTGATAACCAAGGAATATATGGTCAAAGGAAATAAGTGAAACATATTTAGTTGTAATATAATGATACAGAGCCTTTACCAAAAGTTGACTCTGGGCCAGGAACAGGCCAAGTATCCGCAAACATGAAATTATTTGAGCCCCGTAACAATTCCATGACATTGTTCTAATTTTAACCCATGAAGAAACTCTGAGGCTTGCAGAATTGAAGCAACTTGCCAAGAGGACATAGCTCTAAAAAAAGCAGAAAAAACTCAAAGCTTGGTGTGTCTAGTCTAAAATTATATCTTCCAACCACTAAATCATGGTACCCAACACTGCGCCAGCTGCATGGGCCACGTCTACATGATAAGGGCCTCTAATGTCCTCTGCAAGAAGTGAGGACTTAGATTCTCATTTTACTCCATAGCTTATAATCCATGTCTACCACAGCTTCATTTGATGTTCTAAAGGTGATTTTAATGGGCAACGAAATTTGAAAAACTCTTTACAAGTCAGTTACCCTCAACCATCTGTTTTCTTTTTCCAAAGTTTGCTTGTTAACTTGAGTTCACTATTGTCTTTCCCCCTACTCACATTCTCTTTTACTAAAATCTTAAAGAAGCTTCAGAAGATAGTGGAGATCATGCTATGTTTAATACGCCATGCTCAGTCAGAAGTTTTTAGCCACTTTGAGAAATAAATTTTGGCCATCTTCTCTGAATGAAAACACATGCGTATACCGGTAATTTCGAGTTAGTAAACAAAGACAATATGTGCTAGATTACTCTTACTGTATTATTTATGGGTAGACTGTATGCAGTATTTATTTTATATCACACACACACACACACACACACACACATACATATACACTTATTTTATGAAACCTCCAGGCTTTATCAGTTTGCATCATTTCTCATCTAAAGCTGAGAAAGCACTACCTTGAGGTGACTGTGTAAAGTACATAGAGGGGAGAGTCACCTGGGCTTAGCTTGCTAACGGAAAAATTAATCCAAATTCCATTTGAGACTCTGAGGCTGGTTAGCAATTCAGATCTACTTTTCAAAAACTGGTAGTGACTCTTTGATGTGCCTGAACTTGAAGAAGCCCAGCTCCAGGATGATGTCATCTGTTTATTGCCACAATTCAGGATTTAAATAATGCAATGAAAAAAATCCTAGAAATAGTCCAAAGGGAAATAAACCAGCCAGAGAATCCCAACAACGAGCAAACGTAATGACTCAGACTCCATCTCTCTATACCTTTGTCTAATTCTATTTCTTAACTTGAAATACAGGGAAACCTTTATAAATAATTTATAAATATTTATAAATAATTTTAGAATACTTGGTATGATGATGACAAAATTATCATTTCATAGTTTGGAAGAGGGTTCTAATGAGCTGGAGTGATGAGTCAGGGGTCAGCTGATGGTATTTTGGTGGTAATGGAGAATCTGTTAACTTGAAAGTGCGTTGGCAAAATGCTGAGCCACAGAAATATGCAGTGACTCTATGATGAATGGTGAACTTTCTCAAAGGTTCAGTAAGCCAAGATATTCCCTCCTGAAAGCTCTTTGCAACCGTTCTTAGGCAGGCAAAACTCTTTCCAAAATCAATGCCCTTCAGCAAGATAAGCCAACTCTTCTCCCTGTCAAGTTATCACTGGTGGTGTTTCCTTGATATGCGGTTCAGATAGCTTTTTGAATACAATATTCTTGCGGCTGACGCTTCTTGGATACTTTTTCTTCTGATTCCCGTATGGATGTGTGAAAAGTCTCTGCCTTCACTTCTATTCCAGCCCCCTCTGCTTTCGGACTCCAACCATTTGGGAAGCATCCCTCAGGTGTTTAAAAGACCGTCATTTTTGTTCATGAAGGAGTCAAATCATAGGTGCTTCGGTCATAAATTCAAGTCTGGGTGCTATGAAAGAGAACAAGAGCAGTAGTGAGTGTAAATATAGAAGAAACGAAAAATTAATAGAAAAATTCCAAGCACGGATTTGTGCCTAGATGTGGGTATGAGTGGGGCAAATGAACTGATGCTCTTAGTTTTATTTTCCCTGATTTCTTTCCGAGTGAGGACCATAAAGGCTGACTACGATGACACTTGCAGGCAAAGCCTTTGGAAAGGATGGATGGATGATTTTAAGGGATTGACTTCTATTAAAAACAAACAAGCAACCTCTCATTTTTTAGGTTAGCCAGGAAGTTGTGTAGATAATTGAAAAAAACCTATGAAGTTAAATCCATAGAGAAATGCAAGCCAACAAAGAAAGATTGATATTATCTTCATTATTATCTGAGTGAAATCATGCTGAGCAAACAAACTTGTTGTTGCTTTAAGCCACCAATATTGCAATAATTTTTTTTTACAGCAGTACGTAACGGAAGCATGCCCTTTAGAATTATGCCTCCTATAATCCAGCCCTTACCTACTGCTTCAAACTCATTGTCTGCCACTCTCTTCCTTGTATATTATGCTCCTGCCACATCAAAGTACTTCTCTTTTATCTTAAAGATACCAGATTTTAAAAAAAACTGAAGTATAATTGACTTACAATATTATATTAATTTCAGGTGTACAACATGGTGATTCAGTATTTTTATACATTAATGATTACCATGTTAAGTTTAGTTGCCATCTGTCACCATACATAGTTATTATAATATTGTGGATTGTATTCCCTATGTTGTATGTTACATCATTGGGACTCATGTATTTTATAACTGAAAATGTGTACTTCTTAATCTCCATTGTCTATTTCCCTCATCCTCAAAACCCTACCCTTCTGGCAACCACATGTTTGTTCTTTGTATCTATGAATCTGTTTCCATTTTATTATGTTTATTCATTTGTTTTTTCTTTAGAATCCCCATATAAGTGAAGTCATATGGTTTTATCTTTCTCTGTCTGAGTGATTTCACCAGCATAATACCCTGTAGGTCCATCTATGTTGTCCTAAGTGACAAGATTTCATTCTTCTTTATGGCCGAGTAATATTCCACTGTATTTATGTATGTGTCTTTATCCATTCCTCTACTGATGGACATTTAGGTTGCTTCCATATCTTGGCTATTATAAATAATGCTGCAGTGAACATAGGTGTGCATTTATCTTTTCAAAATAATATTTTTATTTTCTTTGAAATGGAATTTCTGGAATATATGATAGCTCAAGTTTAAAGGAATCGCCATACTGTTTTCCATAGTGGCTGCATCAATTTAGACTCCCACCAGTAGTGCATGAGGATTCTCTTCCTTTCTCCACATCCTCACTGACAACTAGTTCCCGTCTTTTTCATAATAGCCATTCTGTCAGGTGTGAGGTGATATCTCATTGTGGTTTTGATTTGCATTGCTTTGATGATTAATGATATCAAACATATTTTCATGTATCTGTTGTCCATCTGTTGTCTTATTTGGAAAAATGTCTATTCAGGTCCTCTGCTCATTGTTTTGGAGGGTGTTTGATGTTGAATTGTATGAATTTTTTGTATATTTTGGATATTAACCCCTTGCTACATATACAGTTTGCAAGTATCTTCTCCCATTCAGCATGCTGCCTTTTTGTTTTGTTTATAGTTTCCTTCACTGTGTAGAAATTCTTTAGTTTGATGTAGTTCCATTCTTTTATTTTTGTTTTTGTTTCCCTTGACTGAGGAGACATATCCCCCAAAATATTAAGACTAAAGTCACTGAGCTTACTGCCTATATTTCCTCTAGGAATTTAAGTTTTCTGGTCTTACACTTTAGCCTTTAATCCATTTTGAATTTATTCTGTATATGGTAGGAGAGAATAGTCCAATCTGATTCTTTTACATGTGGCTGTCAGTTTTCCCAATACCATTTATTGAAGAGGCTGCTTGTTTTCTCCAATGTGTATTCTCACCTCCTTTGTCATAGATTAATTGACCATATAAGTGTTGTGTTTTATTTACGAGTTGTCTATTCTGTTCCACTGATTTATGTGTCTATTTTTGTGCTAGTACCACACTGTTTTAATTACTGTAACTTTGTAGTATAGTTTGAAATCAGAGAGCGTGAAACCATCAGCTTTTTTCCCCCTCAAGAGTGTTTTAGCTATTCAGTGTCTTTTGTGTTTCCATACAAATTTTAGGATTATTTGTTCTAGTTTTGTGAAGAAATACCTTGTGTATTGACAAGGAATGCACTGAATCTGTAGATTTCCATGGGTAGTATGGTCAATTTAACAAGATTAATTCTTCCAACCCATGAGTGTGGTATAACTTTCCGTTTGTTTGTGCCATCTTAAATTTCTTTCATCAATATCTTATAGTTTTTGGCCTTTTACCTCCTTGGTTATATTTATTTCTAGGTGTTTTTTTTTTTTTCTTTTTGATGCAGTTGTAAGTGGCATTATTTTCTTAATTTATCTTTCTGATAGTTTGTTGTTAGTGTATAGAAACACAACAGATTTCTGTATATTATTTTTTCTAACGACCCTGCATTTTTACTCCCCCCCATTTAGTGATTTTGAAATTACATTTTACATCTTTTTAAAATTTTGTGTATCTCTCAATTACTTATTGTGGATATAGATGTAGATGTTTTCACTACTTTTGTCTTTTAACCTTCCTACTAGCTTTCTAAGTGGTTGATCTTTATTACCTTTATTGTATATTTGCATTCATAAATGAGATTTTTCCTTCTGTAATTTTCCTATTTCTAGCTGTGGTCTTCCCTCTTCTGCTTAGAGAAGTCCCTTTAACATTTTTAAAGCTAGTTTCGTGGTGCTGAACTCTTTTAGCTTTTGCTTGTCTGTAAAACTCTTTCTCCTTCAAATCTGAGTGACAGCTTTGCTGGTTGGGGTATTGTTGGTTGTAGGTTTTTTATTCCCTTCATCACTTTGAGTCTATGGTGGCAATCCCTTTTGTCCCACAGTTTCTGCTGAAATGTCAGCTGATTGTTTTATGGGAGTTCTCTTGTGCATAAGTGGTTGCTTTTCTCTTGCTGCTTTAAAGATTTTTTTTATCTTTAATTTTTGCCATTTTAATTACAATGTGTCTTAGCATGAACCTCTTTGGGTTCATTTTGTTTGGGACTCTCTGTGCTTTCTGGAACTGGATGTCTGTTTCCTTTCCCACGTTAGGAAAATTTTCAGCTATTATGTCTTTATGTTTTCTGCCTCTCTCTCCCTTTCTTCTCTTTCTGGGACGCCCATAATACAAATTTTTAGGCTTACTGTTGTCCCAGAGATCTCTTAAAGTATATTGATTAAAAAAAAAAATTCTTTTCTCTGTTCAGCATGGGTGATTTCCGCTGTTCTGTTTCCAGTTTGCTAATCTGTTCCCTCTGTATCATCTAATCGAGTGTATTTCCTTCTAGTATATTTTTCATTTTAGTTATTGTATTTCTGTTTGGTTCTTGCCTCATGAGGTGTCTTCCAGCCTGCTGGTGGGTGGGACAGTGAGCCTGGCTGCATGGCCCAGTGGGTCCCAGATCTGGTGTTTGCCTCTGGTGGGAGTGGCCAGGTTTGGGGGTGGCTGGCCTACTGGTGGGCAGTAATCCTCTGGCACTATCAGGCCAGAGGCAGGACTCCATACTGGTACTTGCCACACCAGTGTCCTTGTGGTGGAACACACTCCCGCAGAACCACTAGAAATGACTGCCACTAGTGTCTGTGTCCCCAGGGGGAGTCCCAGATGACTCCTGCCTCTCCAGGAGACTCTCCAAGATCAGCAGATAGGTATGGTCCAGGCTCCTTTCAAATTACTGCCTCTGCGCTGGGTCTTGGAGTGTGTGAGATTTTGCACTCACCTTTTAAGAGTGAAGTCTCTATTTCCCACAGTGCTCTGGCTCTCCCAAAAGTAAGCCCCACTGACCTTCAAAGAAAGACCTTGTGGGGGCTCACCTTTCTGGTGCAGGACCCCCATGCTGGGGAGCCCAATGTGAGATTTTGACCCCTGGTGCCTTGGGGAGAACTATGCAAATGTCATTATCTTCCCATCTATGGGTTGTCCACCTGGGGGTGTGAGTCTTGACATCTCATTGTGGCTCCTTCTTTATATATTTAGTGGTGGAAAACATTTTCTCCTGGTCTTCAGGTAGTTCTAATAGACAGTTTCTCTGTAAATAGTTGTAGTTTTGGTGTGTCTGTGGGAGGAGGTGAGCTCGGGGTCTTCCTACTCTGCCATCTTGGCCACACACTCCCAGATTTCATATTTAATGTTCTGTGTTCTTAGCTTACTCTTCTCCCCTGTGCTGCCTCAATCCTCCCTCCCCACACATACACGTTCTTCGCAATGCAGATTACGGTCTATAGATCACATTTTCAAAGAGGCTTTTTCTTATTCCAAAGATGGTTGAGGTGCCCCATAGTCCTCTTAACACTCTTATGTTTGTCTTATAGCATTTATTGCAACTACAGTCATCAATTTTTTGCAACATTTTTCTTCTCCAGTTGACAGTGAGTTCCACAAGGGCAAGGAGCACACTGACCTCCTTCACAGCTGCATCTCCAACACCCAGTACAATGCCTGCAACTTCATAGGTTCTTTGTAGGTCTAAGTATTGGTCGAAAAAATAAATGTTTCATAAGCATTTTCTGAATAAACGTTTACTCTTATTATCACTGTTATTATTGTTTAACCTTCTGAAAATGGGTTTTTAGTGCTGGGTAAATCTACTGTGCTAAGTATTGTATGGTTCTGTAAAGTCAGTAATTAAACTACTGTCAGTAGATAATTTTTTTTTCATCTGGAAGAAATTGGGGGTTCTATTTTACTAATTATTAAATACAAAAAACTGGAAAGAGGTGTTTTCTGGGGGCAGGGGGTGGGAGAATGGTCATCATTATTTATACAAAGTACTTTAATTTACTCTTAAACATAAAAGATAGATGTAGGAATATTAACGTGCAAAAGAGTTAGCATAGGGTGTTTTTCCCCAAGGAAATAACTGTCACCATGAATAACTGTTAAGATCAGACCTTAGAGAAAGGTTGTTATTTAGGACCTAAAACCAGAATATTCAGGTACACCATAAACATTTTTATTCCCAAAACAGTGTTGCACAGCATGTCACTATTTTAGAGATTGGTGGCTGAGCCAAAATTCTGCTATATGTAAGTAAAATGGGTGCAGAAGTGGGAATTCATGACCCTCATGTCTCCAGTGAATCACCAAACCAGCAAAGTCTTGCTATTGTTCATCCAGATTGGCGTGTTTATGGCGCCTTGACATTGCCGTTTATGATTCTACAGAAAATATGGCAAGAATGGTTTTGCCTCAGGTCAAGGGCCTTAAGAGGTCTATACAATGCTGAATGGTGAATAGGAATAGATAGAAAAAAAGGTAGTCTTCTAAAATCTGCAAAGGAATGGAAGAAATCTACCCCTGACTGTTGACTTCTGTGCTACCTCTGTGCGTTTGGGCAATTCCCTCATTTTCCTGTTCTCAGTTTATTCATCTCCAAACTGTGAGTGATTGAATTAAGTGAAGACCAGGGTCTTCTGCCTGTAATAGTCATCAGTGATACAATTTATAGCCATGGCTTGTCTAGGACATCTTCATCTAATAGGAGCAGATGTTAGCATTGCAGATTTCTACACTCTTGCACAGACCCGGCAAAGCAAAGTCAGAAGTGGAGAAGGGGTATGGGGTTCAGAAATTTTTATTTAAAAATAAACCGAAAACCTCATTTTTGGGTGAGTCATAAGCACAGTTATGCTCAGGAAACAGTTCTTGTGTTCTCAAGATTTCCCAATATTAAATATGAGGGCATTTCATTTCATTTTTTTTTTTTTTTGTAGACTTGAGAAATATCACACTGAGGAAACACCAACACTTTAAAAATACTAGGAGTTGAAGAGATTCGACTCATTTGTTCTCATCTCCTTTCTTCTGTACTGGTGTGGAAATCATCAGAGGCACAACCTTGCTCACATAATCTTTGTCAAGCTCAGGTCTTACAGCATTTAAGGTCTTGCAATCATTCAATCAACACCAAAACTTTCATGGGGATTAGTTACTTAAGGTAGATACTCCAACATTTGCTTCATTTTGGGAATTCGGTTTCTCTCTCTGACATCCTATCATATATTATGGGAAGCAGAGTGGTGACTGAGCCAGGCAGTGAGATAGACGGATATGATTGTGTTCTTGGTGTGAAAAAAATGTCCTTGTGTGTGTGTGGGGGGTGGGGGTGTGTGTGTATACATGCAGGTATAGATAGATAGGTAGGTAGATAGATAGATAGATATAGAGATATATATAGATGGATGGATGGATAAATAGATAGATAGACAGACAGACAGGCAAACAGACAGATATTTACCCACATAATTATCAAGTGAAGGTGTTTGGATTGCCCCTCACATTTCCAGTCAGATTCCTGGGCTGCCAGTGTTAATTTTTATTTGGTTTTAGGGGCATGATTTATGTGCTAAGGAAGATGAGAGATCCAGAGATCTGCTTCTCCAGGACAACTCTCTGCAGACCATTTTGATATATAAAGTGCTTTGAGTTGATGTCTTCTGAACGTTTCTGTGAGATGAGCAGCACAGCCATTCCAACCCCATTAGACCAATGAAGAATTTCACTGACTATAGGCTTTTCCAGTTTGATGCAGAACTAAGCCAAAAATTATTGTCAAGTCTTTTGGCTTTGAACGTGGCACTCTGTCTTCCATGCCCTAGTCATGCCACAGTTCAGATGCTTTCCCACATTTTCCTTAACTTTAGTCTTAAAATCGAAAACATCTGTGTACTTGGAGTGAAGGGAGCAGAGTTATCGTACTGACTTTATTGATAATTTATTCAAACCTCCCCACTTTGATGGCTACTGTACTGACCCCATGGTGCGAAATTACTAGCAGAAAATTGACTGCAGCAGAAAGTAGGCTTCAGCACATCCATTAAAGGGATCCCAGGGAGAGGGAACGGCATAATGAGATCTCACTTTGCTTAGAAAGAAGTCAGTGCTAACTTCCAAAAGAACAAAAAGCCCTTCTGTCTGTTCTCATTCTCCATTCCTTCTGCCACTGCTTCGGTCTGGGCTCTGCTCAGGGCTTATCTGACCCATAGCAGTCACCAGAAAACAAATCTGTATTGAAAGAAGGAATGATTGAACTACAGCAAATGTCTCTTAATTGATTTTAGCCTCCTTTCTTTTTGAAAAAGATTTGCAAGTGGCAACACCAGGACTCGAACCATGGTTAGAGAGGTCCAGAGTACACGCTTTCAGCAACGCATTCTGCTGCTCCCAGGTCTCTAGTCAGTTTCACGGTCCACATAACAGACTTGAGGGACATGGCTGTTACAGCAGCAGCAAGGAGCTCTTTAACACTTATTTATCATTTATAAAATCCAGTTTTCGACAATCCCTGAACACCATTGGGCTACCATACTGACATTTCCTAGGCAGGAAAACTACCATATTCCGTGAGGTTTTTAGTCAGGATCCTGGTACTTCCTGAATGTTTAGCTGCCGCTTCTTGCTTTGCTTAGATCATGACTTCACAAAGAGGAATCTTTAAGAATTGAAGATTCAGTTCCGTGAGGATACAGACACAGCCCTAGACAGGGCAGGACTTGCCAACCTGCTCTGTGCCGGGGGCACTTTTGGAAACTCTTCAATCTCTCCTTTGGGGAGAAGATTGCTTACTATTCCTTTATAATCTGCCACCCTCTCTGCAGGACAGTAACCTCACAGAGATCAGGGAAAAGCAAAGCCAGTCCAGCTGCCTTTTGCTTCCTTTACTCAGCTCAGCTAGGTCACTCACCAGTGGTGACTGGGAAGGGGTGTTGTGTAATTATAACAGGTCCGTAGAGGACCCTCAGTATTGGCATTGATTAAAGACAGTAATATGCCACCAGCAACTTTGCTGACCACCAACCATCCCTTGCCACAACGTTGATTTTGAAAAGGGCTCAAAGTCATAGAAAAGCAGCATTTTTAGTTACATGAAAATAATATATACATAATATATAATAAACATCTAATATTAATTATTAGATATAATATATAATATACAATGCATATATGTATATATAGATTCTTTTTCGTATTCTTTTCCATCGCAGGTTATTACAAGATATTGAGTGTCCACAGTAGGTACACAGTAGGTCTTTGTTTATCTATTTTATATACAGTAGTGTTATCTGTTAATCACAAGCTCTCAATTTATCCCCCCTCCTCCCTTTCCCCTTTGGTAGCCACACATTTGTTTTCTATGTCTGTGAGTCTGTTTCTGTTTGTAAATAAGTTCTTTTATATCATATTTTACATTCCATGTATAAGTGCTGTCATATGATATTTGCCTTTCTCTGTCTTACTTCACTTAGTATGATCATCTCTAGGTCCATCCTTATTGCTGCAAATGGCATTATTTCATTTTTTTTTCAATGGCTGAGTAGTATTCCATTGTATAAATATACTACAACTTCTCTATCCAGTCATCTGTTGATGGACATTTAGGTTGCTTCCTTGTCTTGGTTATTGTAAATGTGTTGCTATGAACCTTGAGGTGCGTGTATCTTTTGTGTGTATGTGTGTGTGTGTGTGTGTGTATATATATATATATATATATATATATATTTTTTTTTTTTTTACTGAAGTATAGTCAGTTTACAATGTTGTGTCAATGTGTGCATCTTTTTGAATTAGAGTTTCCTCCAGATATATGCCCAGGAGTAGGATTGCTAGATCATATGGTCACTCTATTTTTAGCTTTTTAAGGACCCTCCATACCATTTTCCATGGTGGTCCTGATTTTATTTTTTATTTGAAGGAAGCCTTAAAAATCTAGTCACTTCCTGTTTTCTCTTTGATCCAAGAGTCCCTGGGGAAGGTCAACCTTGAATCATCTGGGGGAATGTGGTTCATCTAGGATGGGTCAATGTCTGGACTGGGAAGAGGAAATGAGCAAATTATATTGCAGAGCAAAACTTTTGATGACACGTTGCGATCACAATAACCCTTCTGTGTGAGGAGGAGCACAGAACAGCCGCACTCTGGGGTCAAACCAAACTTTGCTCAAATAGTGGCTCTTGCATTTACCAAAATGAAAAGTTTAAAAAAAAAATTCCTGAACCTCAGTTTCCTCATCTCTAAAACAGGTGATGATAATGTGTCTCTACATCAAAATAATAACACTTATCTTGAAGGATTGTTGTAGTGTTGGTTAAATGACTCAGTGTATGCAAAGTATCTAGAATAAAAGAAAACATTCAAGGGGTAGCTGTCTTTCTTTTCAGGCCATTTCCAATTCATGCACTGCTCATTTTTTAAAAATGAGAGGTAAACTATAGAAGGTAAACCCTGAGTCAGTCTGAGCAAGCAAGCTTCAAATAAAAATTCAAGACACTTTCCAAAGCCAAATGTAAATGGTGGGTTTGTATTCTCTACAATTTTGGAGTATCAGTACCCCTGCTCTTTCTCTGATATAAAATTATGTATCTACCTTCTCTTCCAAGCTATGAAATTATACTACATTTAAGATTCCTTACCTGCTATTTTCCATGTAATACATGGTGCTTTAAATTCTAATTCATTCATTAAGTAAATAATGAATGAAATAAATTCATTCATCAAATAAATAATATGCAAGGTTATAGAGACATTTGTGGTATAAATTATGTATTGTTTAACTCAAAACCTATTTCCAATCCCTCCTGTCTTCCTTTGCTAACTAGGAAATTTAAACTGGACTGACATCCTCCCTTGAAGTTAAGGGTATCATGTGATACAATTCTAATGAATAAAATGCAAGTAGAAGCTGGCTTACTTCATTTAAAAAAAAAGATGTCTGCCAAAAGCATTTGGGGAAAGATACATTTTTAAGAATAGAGAAAGAGGGTAGGATATTTAAAAAAACAAAAGCTTGTGAAGCGTTTGCCATCTCATTGAAATGTGACTGATGCTTAAAGTGGAGAAGCCATCCTACCACTCAATATGCTAAAAGAATGGAGCTAAAATATGGGAAGGACCTAAGTCTTGACATCACCAATGAACGTCTGAGTCAATGCGTCAGCTCTTTATTCCATTTTCAACAAATGTTCATTGGACATTTGCATGGTGCTAACATACTCTTTTAGATTTTGGAGATACAGCAATGGAAACAACAGACAGAAATTCCTGATTTCATGGACCTTACATTCTAGTATGAGAAGTGAGACAGAAAGCAGAATTTCTAGGTATGTGTGTGTCTATGGTATGTCAAAATGGGGAAAAAAGAAAGAAAACAGGAAAGAAAAGGAAAGAAAAGGAAAGAAAGAAAGAGAAAGAAAGAAAGAAAGAAAGAAAGAAAGAAAGAAAGAAAGAAAGAAAGAAAGAAAGAAAGAAAGAAAGAGAAAGAAAGAAAGAAAGAAAGAAAGAAAGAAAGAAAGAAAGAAAGAAAGAAAGAAAGAAAGAAAAGAAAGAAAGAAAAGGAGAAGAAAAAAGAAAAGAGAAGAAAAGCAAAGCAAAAGCGTTCTTAGGAGAGAATTAAAGGAGGGAAAAGAAGGGCTAGGAAGTGCCAGGCTGTGGGCTTGTTTCACATGGGAATCGGAATCTGGAAAGCAAAAGATGGCTTGAGTTCCGGGCTTTGTGTCATACAATATAAGAGTATGTAATTAAATTAGCCCTGATGGTCACAAGGCAGATAGTGTGGGTAAACACTGGGATGAGAGGGGGCTTGCGAGGAGCAGACAGAATTTTGGGGAGCCTCTTTTTACCTGGTGATGGTGATGTGGAGGCTGGAGAAGGGGTGGTCTTATTCAGAGCCGTAGACACAGAGAGCTGCTAGGTCTTCACCTGACTCTAGCCAGGGGGTGTCAATAAATTAGGAAAAAGCCACCTACTTTCGTTTATGGCTGTACTACTTGCTACTTAAGAAAAATAGGTCATTTGTTTAAGGTCCTGTCTACTGGGTGTTCTGTGACCTGCAATTCAAAAGGTTCCTCACTGAAACAGAGGAGGCAGGAAGAGAGAATAAACCAACATTTATTGAGCATGGATGTGTGTCAAACACTAGCCTATTCCATATACATGTCACTGCTGTTAATCTTCAGAATAACTCTACAGTAGATAATTTTATTATCATTTTTTTTAGCTAAGAAAATTTAAGAACTGGCTCCAGTCTTTAAGTTAGTAAGTGGTAGCCTAGATTAAAATCTGGATCTTTGTGTCTAATTTTCTTATTTATTCAGTTAAAAAAAATTAATGAGTATTTTCTGTGTGCCAAGCATTCTGCTAGACACCTGAATTAAAAATAGTGTGGCAAGTAGAACAGAATCCTAGTTGTCTAGGAATCTCTGAGCAATGAGGAGAATGAACACAAACACAGTTGAAAGACGAGGTTTACTTAATTCCAACACTCATGAAGTGCCTGTTCTATTTTAGAACCTGCGCAGGGCGCTGGGGTATCTAGGTGTGGATTCTCAGACGTCTAACAGAGTCCCAGCCCATTCCTGTTTTATCATCCACTGCGAGAGTTAAGCCCTAAACAAAAACTGCCAGTAAGGATTGAAGTATCTTGAAGAGGGAGGTTCAGAGCATGAAGGGACCAGAGCAGAGGGACTGATGCTGGAGAATGAATAGGTAGAGAAGGTACTGCTGTTCCCGGCAGAGAAAAGCCATGTGCATAGGTATTAAAGAAAGAAAGGACATAGGACCTTAGAGCTGGGTGTTCCAGGGTGAAAGAGGGGAGCTAAATTTGGAAAGACAGTTTGGGACCAACAGCAGAGGTCAAGTGGGCCAGTTTAAATGGGTGGGGTTTTCTCCTGTTGGCAAAAATCTGTGCACCAGGTGGGTGAAACCTTCAGATCTGGTTTTAGGACGGTAACTCTTTATGTAATCCGGGACATCATCTTTCAATAGCCAATCAATTTTTAAACATTTATTATACTCAAGAGACTGGAGTTTCTCTTTCACAGAATGAAAAATATTCTGCCCACTCTTAAACATTGCCAAAATTACATTACATACTTAACATTTTAAAATTCCATTACCTCTGAAACTGTTTAATATGCCACTCCCTTTCTTCTGGGGAAAAGGCTCATCTTTTTCTAGATGAATAAAGGGGCCAGTCAGAATGTTTTTTGGGGAAAAAAAAAAGACATATATCATTCATTCCTGGTGTGCAACGGCTTCGTGATCAATTTGAGCAGCTCTCTATATTACTGTCTGGTTATTTTTCTCCCACACGTTAAGTGTATGATGAGTGTATGATGTGTTTGGCCACAGAGATAAAATACAGTATGCTCAGAATTATTATTGCCTTCTGTTATGAGATCTAAAAATAAGCCAAATAAAAACAAAAGCCAGCTCATGCATTTGAAAATACCAAGGCTCTTGATGTCCGATTTATCCTCACCAGGTAATTTTCCCAGGTCCTGGTTCAGCGGAGATTTGCCACCATCCGTTATCTCCTTTTATGAGCATCAGAATTGCTTTATTGTTGCAGCGCTTGGCAAAATACTTCTCTTTTCCAAGTCATCTAGATCCGTCAAGCTGTCTAGTCCTACTTCATCAGTCACTACTTTGTAGTTTATTTGGTGACAGTGACTGCCCTAAAATGATGCTGTAAAATATTCCAGGGTGAGGAGGCTAATTCCGCGCGGTTAATAAAACTGCGGTGATTCATCTCGCCTCGGAGCGTGCTTTTTATGCCGGACCCCGTTAGGTGGATGTGCAAAATCGGGTTGAGGTTAGCTGGAATTTATGCCATACCGAGGAGGTTACTTAATTTATATATTTACTTTCCTTCGGACCTACGTTTGAAATAAAGTATATAGTCTTCTCTCTGGGATGATACAATATATCCAGGGGTGAATTCTGAACAGGCTCGGGAACTCAGGTGATAAAACAAAAGCAAAGAGGCACACACGGCAGCCCTGGGGCCTGTTTTTTGGTATCTTCTCTCTGAATCTATGCAAAGAAAAAGTGGTACCCAAAATGGTGGAGAAAGCTTTTCAGCAGGCTTTTAGAGAACCTGTGCACGAGTATTTTAATGACCTCAGTTCAAGCCAAGAGCAATAAACGTCTCAGAAAGAGGCTGTTAATGGAAAAGACCAGCGATTTCAGAGGAATTAATATTAGTGTCAGAGTCAGCTTGCTTTCTTGTAATTTGGACTTCTGTTTTAATTTGCAAACAGCCATGCATATTGGAGCTTTTGGAGGGAGGCAGGAGACCGAGTGATGAATAGAATATGCCTGGTGCACCTTGGACCAGAGTTAAAACGCTAGAGTAGGGACCTGATGTCAACTATGTCATTATTTTCCTCATCTGTAAACTGGACATTCTAGGGTGGTTTTTTAGAGTACGTTATAATGCCACTGGGAAGATCTGTCATCTGATGACAAAGTGCTTTGTAAAGCCTATATACAATACAAATAAAGTGCATAGATAAAGCCAAAATAAATAGAAATAATGTAGAGAATTGTTTTAAAGATTTAATTAATCTAGTATATTCAGTTTCACCAGCTGGAAGCACAAATATGTTCGGATCACTTTTGCTATCTTGATTAATTACTTAGCTCTCACAGATTCTGTTAACAAGCAATCCAGTGCTCGAGACCCTCCTGCCTGTCCTGGTTCTCAAATGTTGTATGAACCCTAGTTGCTAATTCAGCCTAACGGAGTGAATTACAGCCCCTACCGGGCTTAGGGAATTGGCATCAACTCCTGCTGTGGTTCTTCTGCTGCGGCGACGTGCGGTCACTGTTGAAAATGCATCTTGCATGGCCCAAGGAATGACCATCACTGCCACGATGCCTTAGCCTTGCAGGTCCTTGCCTGAGCTGTAGCCAGGTCCACACTGGGGCTACCTAGGTGACGAAGCTTTCAGCTGCATGCTCATTGGTAAAGACTCTGTTTGCATGGGCACTTTGAGAAGAAGTCTGTCCAGATGGACTTCCACGGGCAGCCTGCACCCTGTCTCCACGTGCTCAGTGCCAAATCTGCGGCCAGAGCATCTCAGGACTGAGATCCCCCTGTGCAGACGTGGGGCCATTTCCCGGGGAGGACCATCCATGGGGCTCTTCCGGATGGACTGGTGATTCCGTTCTCTCCCAGAAGGCGCTCCTCGGCCCCATGTACTTACTCTCCAGCAGTTTCTCTGGCTACCACATAGGTTGGCAGGATCAGCCTTTGCCAGGTGCAAGGGTCCTGGTCCTCTTTCCCCCGACGGAGGTCCTGTCTACTCTCCTCATATTTGCCCTACCAGACACTGGGACTCAAGTGTCCTCAGATGAGTCAAAGATGCTGCACACCAAGAAGACTTCTCTGTAGATGAAAAACAGCAGTTTGCACTTATTTCAGTAAAAGAAAATTCTAAGTTGTGCTTCATGAAAACCTCTGCTCTATGACTAAAAAAAATATTTTGCTGTCTTTGTTCTATTACTTTTTCTGAGCCATTCCATGTGTTTTAAGATTTGTCTCCAAAAGAACCTTTCAACTTAGATTTCTCTAGAGAAAGCTAAAAGATGTCTTTTTTTTTTCACCATGCACCCTCACCCCCAATGCTGGGGCGTAGGATGTAAACATACCTATAAAAATTGGGGAAAACAAGTTATGTAGTAATGAATGCACACATATGGAGTTAAATCTAGTGTATTAGTTATGTTTCCTGAGTTGGAAATTTGCAGTCTATGCAAGAGAGGGTCCTAATCCCTTATTCTTCTAGGCCGTCATGGGTTGGAATCCAGCCCCACCACATTCTGATCATGTTTCCTTGAGAAAAACATTTAACTTAACAGAGTTTATTTCTTCATCTTTTCCCTGTTCCGGCCTATAGAGATTTTAATGTCCTTTTTTTTCCTTTCTTCTTTCCTTCCTCCCTTCCTTCCTTCTTTCTTTCCTTCCTTCCTTTTTACAATTGAACTGTAGGTAATTTACAATGTTGTGTCAGTTTCTAATGATTGTTACACATATGTATATTTTTTCCATTAAATGTTGTTACAAGATATTGAATACAGTTCCCTGTGCTATACAGTAGGTCCTTGTTGTTTATCTATTTTATGTATAGTAGTTTGTATCTGCAAATCCCAAACTCTGAATTTATCCCTCCCCCTGACCAACCACATGTTTGTTTTTGATGTCTGTGAGTCTGTTTCTGTTTTGTAAATAAGTTCACTTGCATCATTTTTAAAAGTTTCTGCATATAAGTGATATCATATGATATTTTTCTTTCTCTGTCTGACTTATTCACTTGGATTGATCATCTCTGGGCCCATCCATGTTGCTGCAAATGGCATTATTTCATTCTTTTTTTTTTTGGCTGAGTAGTATTCCATTGTATAAATATATCACAACTTCTTTATCCAGTCATCTATTGATGAACACTTAGGTTGTTTCCATGTCTTGACCATTGTAAATAGTGCTGCTATGAACACTGAGGTCCATGTATCTATTCAAATTAGAGTTTTCTCTGGATATATTTTTTTAATCATTAAATACTGACACTTCTTTTTCATTTGTTCCTAATGCATCTTAAATATCTGTTGTTATTTCCATCCTTAGTTTCACTGTGAAAACTCAACCCTTCATCATCTCTTGTCCACATCACTATGGGGTGCCCTCCTGACCACTTCTTCCCAGGCCTGCTCCTCTCCATTCCATCTGCCATCCTGCAGAGAGCAGTCAACCTAGACTTCTCATCTCACTATGTTCCATTTCTCTCTTCAGTGAGTCCCTACCATCCTCACACAAAGCCAAGCATGTCTTGCCCCACTTACCTGCCACTTATCCCATTTTATAATTTTTTAAAAATTTCCCCTTGATTTTAAAAATTTCTCCCACATACTCTATCATTTCTTGTCTCCATTTCTTTGCCTGATCTGCATGTCTCCATGGAATTCTCCTCTCCTTTTCCCATCATTGATTAAATCTTCCTTACTGTTTAAGACTCAACTCAGCTAGCTGCCCCTTCTCAAGCCCCATAATATGGTTGGACAGTTTTTTTTTTTTTTAAATTGAATTATAGTCAGTTACAATGTGTCAATTTCTGGTGTACAGCATAATGTTTCAATCATACATATACATACATATATTTGTTTTCATATTCTTTTTCATTAATGTTTGCTACAGATATTGAATATAGTTCTCTGTGCTATAGAGAAGAATTTTTGTTTTTTATCTATTTTTATATATAGTAGTTAATATTTTCAAATCTCAAACTCCCAATTTATCCCTTCCCACCCTCTCTTCCCCTGGTAACCATAAGATTGTTTACTATATCTGTGAGTCTGTTTCTGTTTTATAGATGAGTTCATTAGTGTCTTTTTTCTTTTTTTAGATTCCATGTATGAGTGATATCATATGGTATTTTTCATTCTCTTTCTGGCTTACTTCACTTAGAATGACGATCTCCAGGTCCATCCATGTTGTTGCAAATGGCATTATTTTATTCTTTTTTATGGCTGAGTAATATTCCATTGTATAAATATACCACAACTTCTTCATCCAGTCATCTATCAGTGAACATTTGGGTTGTTTCCATGTCTTGGCTATTGTAAATAGTGCTGCTATGAACATTGGGGTGTATGTATCTTTTTGAATTAGAGTTCCCTCTGGATATTTGGGCTGGCCAGTTTGCTATCACTGCATTGCCGTATGATTTCATCACTGTGTTTCTCCTCTAGTAGAGGATGAGTGATTTGAGGGTAGAGATTCTCTTTTCAAAAATTTCTCGTCAGGGATTAGCACATAGTAGAAAGTCAGTAACTGTAAGCTAAGGGAATGAATCTGTAACATGGAAGCCAGAACATCTGCAGCAAAGGTTTATCATGAGACTTCAGTGATGTGTCTGTTGAAGTGGCCAGATTTTCACCTTCTTTGCACGGCAGGCACTCAGTGCATGTTTTATTTCCTCCCACTTACAATGAGCTGCACAAGACACATCACATACTGCTTAGAGTTCATGAAGGAAGGTTTGTAAGTGAACCCATGCTTTCTGTTATGTTTCTTCTAAACCCTGCTGGACATTCTTTTGACTACTGGTCTTCACACTTACCTATTAGAAGATTTTTTATAAAACATTGTTCATAATAATATTGCAGGGTGGCAGTTTTATCAAAAGGTAGTAAACTCTAAATTGATTGCCACTGGATCCTATTTCTCTTCTGTAACTGATCTCATTGTCACCCCAGTGTTCTACTCTGCAGTCTGACTGTGTTCTGACATGGAAGATAAATCACTTCTCAGGTCTGCTGTGTGGTTCTGTGTTATTCTGTGGAACCCCAGGTAGGATGACTCCAAGGTAGCTCAAACTAGCCAGTGGGGAAAGATAGAAGCACTTGGGAAAGTAGAAACGTTTGTATATCTGAGTCATTTTCACAGGATTTCTGTCTCTTTTTCTCATTTTTCTTTTTTCCAAGAAGCAGAAATGAGTGGTACCCTTCTGTCTCTGGGTGGGAACTCTACCACTTACTAGCTGTATAACTCTGGCAACACCTTTAACCCCCCTGAGCTTCAGTCTCTTGTCTATAGAAATGGAATAATGATGCTCATCTTTTCTACTCTACAGAGTTATTGGAAAAGTATGTATGAAAGCCCTTTTTAAACCACAAAGCACAATGAAGAGGTAAGGGGCTACTATTAAGTTTTTCTTTCAAGAAAATGCCTTTCTCCCACAATATTTCAAAGACTTTTAGAATATGGATTAAACCATGGATTTTCTTTCATGAATTCTGTAAGCTGGCATATGGAGCATGATCATAAAGTGTAAATAATCACAAGAACATTGTCTCTGTAGGTAAATTTGGCCACTGAAAGTGTCTTTTGTGTAGCCAAATGTTGCCTTTTATCCAAATGTCTCACAGCACTTTGCAAACAGGTGATGTATGACACATACCAAAAATAGTTCTATCCCCATCATTTTAATATCACCGCCTTTCTGAAGAAATGGTTGTTTAAAACCCCAGGATACCGCCAATCAGAAGAGCAAATAAAGAATATTTTCACCTCCTTGGAAAAGACTGCAGCAGGAAGCTAGTAACCAGCTAATGCTGGAGTTAATGCTTTCAGCAAGATTTATGCTCCAGGTGGCATGAAAGCTTTCCAGAAGTGTGCAACCTAGCTTTCTGTAATAGATTAGGTATTTATTTATTTATTTATTTATTTAATTTTATTTTTTTATTGACATATAGCCAGTTACAGTGTGTCAGTTTCTGGTGTACAGCATAATGTCCCAGTCATGCATACATAAATACACACACACACACATATTCTTTTTCATATTCTTTTTTATTAAAGGTTATTACAAAATACTGAATATAGTTCCCTGTGCTATACAGAAGAAATTTGTTTTTTTTTAATCTATTTTTATATATAGTGGTTAACATTTGCAAATCTCAAACTCCCAAATTTATCCCTTCCCACCCCTTTTCTCGCCAGTGGCCATAAGATTATTTACTATGTCCACAAGACTGTTTCTGATTTGTAAATGAGTTCATTAGTAGCCTCTTTTTTCTGTATTTTTTTTAGATTCCACGTATGAGTGATATCATATGGTATTTTTCTTTCTCTTTCTGGCTTAGTTCACTTAGAATGATGATCTCCAGGTCCATCCATGCTGCTGCGGATGGCATTATTTTATTCGTTTTTATGGCTGAGTAGTATCCCATTGTCTTTATTTTAGAATATTAAGTTTGGGGGTGGTGTGGGGAGAACAGCCAAGAGGAATGGCTGAAGATGAGCTAGGACCTGTAGCAACAAGATAGTTTCAATGTACCTGGAGTAATGAGCCACTGACACTAATGCCAGTGTATACCCAGGGTCACAGCTCCTCGGTTAATGACGTCACAGTGGCATGACAGTATACTGGCATCAATGATCAGAGTTGAAAGCCCTCACAAATCTCACACTTATTTCTGAAATCCTTTTTATTGAAATTCTGTCCTGACTTCCTCCTTTTTCTTGGAGATAAAAGTCTCCTCAAGGAAAACTTTTTATATTTTAATTTTTCTGCATGAGGGAAACAGCAGGAAGTGAGGGGAGGGAAAAGGTAAATATCTTGAATCAGCAATTTACCTGGACATTTTCCATCTTGCAAGTCACTACTTCTAGTGTCTGTAATATCCCTTCAGTCACAGGACTTCCCACCAGTCCCAGAGGAAGAGTGAGTTTAGAGCAGTGAGTCTCAAGCTTGAGTGTGTAGCAGAATCACCTGGAAGGTGGCCCGGATGGCTGGGCCCACCCTCAGAGATGCTGATTTGGAGAGTCTGGGATGAGGCCTCAGGACCTGCATTTCAAGCAAGTTCCCAGGGGATACTGATGCTCTTGGCCCTGGTCCCACACTTTGCGAACCACTGGTGTAAGGTCCACTGGGCAAGGCATAAGCTTTTTCTTTGGACAAGAGATCAGTAGCAATATGTGTGGTCTGATCATGGCTTTTCTCAGTAATAATTTCAACTATATAGAGGGAACTTCAGGCAAGTGAACAGTAACCCTTCAGGTAATTAGTGCCTGAATACAGAAAAATCTGATGAAAACAGGAAGCAGTTGACAGGTGTGGTAGTGCATAGGGCTCTTTTGTTCCTGCACTGGGAGGCTGTTTGTGCCGTCCTTATCTATTTTTATCTCAGTTCTAGAATGTTCTTGGTTGAAGCCTTCAGCTGAGGACCCCAGGGAGACTCTCAATCTTGAATTTGCTAATATTCAGACCAGGTCACAATGGGTTTTATTCTTTCTCTGGGCTAAGCAATGGGATCACAAAGTCTACTTTTAGAGAAAAGAGAAGCCCACTGCCCCTGCACTCTTTCCTGTGACGATAGATACAGGAAAACAGAAGGAAACTGAGATGTCAGTCAGGTCAAAAGGTTTCCAATATTTTAAGAGAAAGGCTTTGTTCAGATAAAACCTTTCTCAAAAGCTCAAAGCAACTAGGTAGAACCCCAAATCATCTCAGACATGTTTTCAAGCTCATGATGCCAAAAACCTCTGCAGTTTTCAGATGAGACACCCAATCCTAGGTGACCAAGGACGTGCTGTTGTTCTGGAGACAAGGGAAGATCTGAAGCCAAGAGCAAGGGTTCCTTGAACAGTGCCTATGCCTTTCCTTGTTGGACCACATAAGGGGGTCAGCAGTCTCTCGTAGTTACTTTGGAAGTGGGCACATCATCCTCCCACAGAGGCATTTATACAGGAAGCCAGACCCCAGGGAGAAACACCGGAGCCAGGACCAGCAAAGCCCAGCTGTCATGATCACAAGAACAGTCTTCCAACAGCAACAGGCATACGAACAATCCATGCCTACATAACTTGAATCTGTTAGTTGTTTTCTGTCAGTTTTCAACGAGGCAAGAAGTTGAAAGCAGATGAACTATTGAAATCTTCTAAGAGGCAAAATATCCAGTTTTCAATAAGAAGAAAAATCAAAGATAACCACCTTGAGTGAAATAAAACATAATCAAAAGGGGCCAAGTGTGCATCCTTTATTGGTTAAAAGTTAGAACACTAATGTTCTGAATTGGCTACAACATTTTTATAAGTCCATGAAAAAGACAAAATAAACTACCTTAATAAAGGTGAAGAAATTATGCTGCACTCAGGATACAACTTTGAAAATGTTAGAAACAGGAACAGGATGTAAATGTTAACATAGACACATGTGCAGGGAAAGGAAATTATTTGCCGTTTGTGTTTGAGTGCCAAGGCTATATCTGGTCTACTTAGATCCTCATTGCCTCTAGAGATGCTTGGAAATCACCACCATCCCTCATATTTACTAAGTAGAAAGCTGAGAGGTTACAAATACCACGATGAAAGTTCACCAAATCCTTAGGGGCTTGATATCTCCAGTCTGACTTTTGAATCCATGTATGCTATTTGAATGATATTAACCTATTTTCAGGATGAGGGATTTTTTTATGTTTGTTTTTATTATCACCGTTGACTATTATTTAAATTGAATTTCTGTTTAGGATCTTCAAAGGCTTTTGCGTCTTTATAAACAACATGTCTCTTAACCTATTCCAGATAACACTTCTTAACAGCTAGTCATTTTCAAACAGCTTTGGGAGACACAGGTTATGTGAGGAGGTTTCATAGCATTGATTTCCTGTGCATTTGCTTTGCCAAAATGATTTTTCTGCTCTTCAGGAAAACTCCTGACCTGTATGAATCAAGAAGGCTTCAAGAGTGACTTTTCTAAAACCACTCTAGAACAAGTCATGCCTTTCTGCATTTGCATGTTTCACATTATTTATCTGGAATGCTGAGACCCTCCTTGCTTGCTGGCAAAACTCTGCCCGGCTTTCAAAACTCAACTAAATATCACCTTCTCTGTGAGGCTCTCTGTAGAGATACTGCTCGGATGCCTTTGCTCTGAATGAGCATCTACCCTGCCATGCTTAGGATACAAATTTCCTGGAAACTTGAAGTTGGGACATAATCTCTGTTGGGATCCCACATTTACAAATCAGTGTCAAATCAGGGCAGGGATGGTCATGCTTTCTCAACTGCAAACCCATCAGGAAAAGTGACCAACAGAGAAAGAGAGCAAACCAACCTGGAGAAACAGAAGGCTGAAACTCGGGGTAAGGAGACGAACAACCAAGAGAGAAGAGCCCACAAGACGGAGAGGTATGCTTCTTTGATTCTCAGTGACCTTTCAGAACACAATCCAGTGCCTTTGGAGTTGCTGCACTTTTGCTCCGGGTTTCATAAAATGTGCTTCTAGCCATCCAATGAAATCTCTGTTTTGTTCAGGCTAGCTTGAGTGAGTTTTGTCACAAAAGCAAATAACCTCCCATCACTTATTACATATACAACCTAGTAGAGGAGGTGTTCTGTATTCCTCCTATCTTAATAATCTGTGCTGTTTCAGGAACCTTCTGCACTGTTGTTGGGAATGTAAATTGGTGCAGCCACTATGGAAAACAGTATGGTGGTTCCTTAAAAAAGTAAAAATAGACTTATCGTATGATCCAGTAATCCCACTCCTGGGCATGTATCTGAAGAAAATTCTAATTCAAAAAGATACATGCAACCCAGGGTTCATAGCAGCACTATTTACAATGGCCACAACATGGAAGCAACCTAAATGTCCATCAACAGATGACTGGATAAAGAAGACGTGGTATATATACAGAATGGAATATTACTCAGTCATAAAAAATAATGAAATGTCATTTGCAGCAACATGAATGGACCTAGAGATTATCATATTAAGTGAAATAAGTCAGATGGAGAAAGACAAATATATGATCATATAATGTCACTTATATGTGGAATCTAAGCAGAAAGGAAAAGATACAAATTTTACTTACAAACTGGAAATAGACTCATGAATGTAGGAAACAAATGGTGGTTACTAGCAGGGAAAAGAGGGGGAGGGATAGATTAGAAGTTTGAGATTAATAGATACATACTACTATATATAAAATAGATAGACAACAAGGACCTAGCACAGAGAACTACTTTCAATTTCTTGTAGTGAGCCATAATGGAAAAGAATCTGAAAAAATTATTTATATATATATAAAACTGAATAGCTTTGCTGTACACCTGAAACTAACATTGTAAATTGACTACCCTTCAATAAAAAATAAGAATTAAAAAAGTAATCTGTGCTTTTTCTACTACTGTGCTGTAGTATAATTATTAACTAGTCTTTTCTCTTGTTAATCTGTGATACCCTAAAAAAAAACAGAGACCATAATTCATTCTTCTTAAACTGTCAGCACCTAACATTGCACCTGACCTTTACTAGGTATTCAATCAATATGTGTTGAATAAATGAATAAATGTACTATTCATTCTACAAAAAAAAATCTATTCTAAGGAATAACAATAATAGAGGTCTATGATTAATCATGATGAAGTCTAGTAAATCAGGTGATGGCAGAAAGCTTTTGATAATGCCTGTCTTTCCTCCCCTGAATTTTCTCATGTTTTGAATGCCTATAGTTGCTCCATGGTGTTCCTGTGGTTCCTCTGTTGGTTTTGTAGTGGTTGTGAATGAACCTTCGATTGTCACTGTTATCTCCTGAACTCCCTGATAGCAACCCACTTATCTATGCAACCAGCTTCTTCAAAGCATGGTGTGGAAGTATTTATGGTAAAGAGCCTGGAACGACAAAGGAGGTGAATGGAATTAGATTTTCATGGAAGTTTCCTTCTATATCCCTTTTAAAAAATATAGTTTAGGAGAAGAGATTGGAAGTTTTTCTAAAGGATGCAATATTTCTGTGAGCTCTCCTCTCTTAGTTGGTATGGACTGGGACATTTTCTGAATCTTGTATCAGTGTACAGGCTATAGGTCAATGAAAATCTCTGGTTTCCAATGAACAAAAACCCTATTGCTCCTATCCTCTCCTTCCTCTTTCTCTTGTTTCTTCTTCTTTACTTATTGTAGCATAATATGCATGTAAAAAATTGTATCTCTCCTAAGTGTAGAGCTCAGTGACCATTAGCAGACAACACACATGTACAACCAGCATCCAGGGAGCCCTCCATAATGCTCTTTCTTGTCACCATGACCCCCACTCAAGACTCACCATCATCCTTACTTCTGACATCAGAGCTGAATTTTGCCTGGTTTGGCACTTTCTACAAGTAGGATCACACAGTACATACTCTTTTGTGTCTGGCTTCTTTGGTTTAATGTTATGTTATGAGGTTCCTTCATGATTTTGTCTGATTGTTTGTGCTCATTGCTATATATTACTCCTTGTCTGAATACCTTGTAATTCATTTATCCATCTACTGTTGATGGACATCATGGCACTATTTATCATGAAGAACATTGGCACCCACAACTTGAGTATGTTTTTGACGCCCAATTTTCTTTTCATTTATCTGAAGTCCCCCAAAATATCCAGACACTTTGAGTCACCGCTGTAACCACTGTAAAGAAGGCATGCAATAGATAGTTTTCTAAAATCTTCTGAGTGAGATTCATTGCTTGAGAAAACCTCATATCTAACATCTGTCTCAGTCAGGGGAAAAAATGTGCTCTGACCTCAGATTGTAATAGGCCACTGGGGGATTCTGCTTCTTGAATATCACTCTTACAGATGATGTGCACACTGATAAGAGACAAAGGAAGTGCTTCTCTAAAAGCCAAATTATCTGTGGTCAGAAAAGCAGGCAGAGTATGACAGTTTAGGAGGAGTGGGACTTGAAAGAAGGGAATGGTCTGTGGCTGTTCTTTCTGCTGCAGGAAATGAGGCTGAGCTCTGCCTCCCCTCCCCGCCATCACCGCCATCCCACTCCCCACCCGGACATCAAGTGGACTTCTGCAAAACATAAGCAAAAACAAAGAAGAAAAATTGTTTGATGGTATCACACTTTGCTTATCATGAATCCCTCACTCAACCCCTACCTGGGCATGATAAAACCTACCTCCTCTTTTAGAACTAGCTTGCGGGAAGAGAGTGAATTTTTCAAAACCACAAAAATGCATTTGTAGGTAGACTCCTGCAATATTTTTCAAAATGAGGTATTATGGAAGGTGATGACAGAGTTAAGTCCTATAGAATCCTCAGGGTAGCTTGTTTAAGTTACAGGGTCTGGGCTCCATCCAGGTGGCAGAAGTTATGTTCTTATGGGGGCCCTTGTGTTTCCAGAGCTATCCTCTGTCTGACCCCAGGTCTGCAACATCTTCAGCTTGGGACACCCCAGGTTAGGTAGCTGGCCAAGTAAGCTGTTACAAGTATCTACAACCACACTGTTCAATAGAAACGTAATGTGAGCTACAAATGCCACCACATATTTAACTTAAAATTTTCTAGTAGCCACGTTACATGGAATAAAAAGAAACAAGTAAAATTAATTTTAATAATTTATTTTATGTCATTCAATATATCCAACGTAGTATCATTTCAATATGTAATCAATATAAAATTACTAATGAGGTAATTTATATTCTTTTACTTATAATAAGTGTTTGAAATCAGGGGTATATTTTATAGTTACAGAACATCTCTGTTCAGACTGGTTACATTTCAAGCACTCAACAGCCACATGAGGCTAGTGGCTACCATACTGGACAGCATAGGTAATAAATGAAGAAATAGTCTATGTAATTAGATCAAAATTATCAGATAAATTGATTACTGAAGAAATGAGTAAATAACTGAAAGTAACTTCCCCCAGGTTCTGCTTTCATGATCTCTCCTCATCTTTCCTTCATTTCTGGTGGTCAGGGGTGGGGTGTGTGTTGCAGGGATGCGAAGGAAAGAGGGCCAGTGGGCCAGTGACAAAATGAGAAAATGCAAATATTTATGTTTTTAAACTTCTGCCTGTTGCCATTTTTTGTTTGTTTGTTGTTTGAATTTCTTCTTAATGAGAGAAAAAAGAAAGAAGGAAAGAAAGAGGGGAAGAAGGAAGGAAGTTGTACTTGAATTGAAGGGAGAAGACTTAAATCTTACTTAATCCAGTTTAATTAGAGCAGTAACTATGTGACCTATAATCACCTGGGGAACTTACTTAAAATGTAGAACTGTTACCCCCAACCCTAAAAACAAACTAAAAGTAGTAGGATGGAGATATTTTAACAAATATCCCAGGCAGCCCTGATGTAGACTGTGGACTGGTTCATAAGAAATGATAGATCTTCAGTTATGATGGGTTATTCTAAGGTGAGGAGAGAATGGTGGTTATTTTTGAGTGAACCAATGAGCCACATTGAGAAGGGGGACCTACTGGACACAGTATAACTTGGGCAAAACGAACGTCAAAGAGCCAGATGATGCTTGTTGCTGCTTTGTAAGTGACACTGGGATTCGTTTGGTGAAGAAATGTTCTTAGAGCAAAAGCATTCATTCCAAGATTGGACAGAAGAATCAGGAGCCATCAGCAGGCATTGTCTCTCATCCTTGGAGCTTACTGGAAAGATTTAGGTACACTTTGATTCCAGCAGGTGCTATCAGAGCTGTCAAAGGAAGGAAGGTCTTCACCAATGAGACCACGAAAGGCATGGATGGATGTCCACCAACCAACAGCAGCTTCCCCCAGCCAGGCCCCTCATCAATGCACATGCCCCCACACAATCTCTTCACACGAGACTGTACAAAGGGCCCTGACATGGAGGCAGCCAACATGGAGCTGTGGGGGTACAGGGGCCAGGAGGAGTCTCCAGGAAGACTTCCCTCTGGAACTGTCTTGGAGGGTGGGAAGGATGTCTTCAGGCAGAGACAGGAGGGCCACTCCAAGCAGAGATCGGGCAGTGGAAAGATGTAAGAGCATTCTGGGAAAAGTGGTCCGGATGGCAGAGAAACAGCATGGGAGTTAAATGTTAAACGAGTTATTGTTTTCTGTCCGGAGTCCAGGTTTGGGGAAAAGCATTACATACAGAGGGAGACAGACCTGCCTTGTACTCCCTGTCTTGGTGAAATTATTATAGTGCCCTTCTCTCACAGATAATTTAGACATAAATCATCTGATCGGTCTACTGTGATGGAAGGATTTTCTCTCTGATGTTGGCTCAGGAAGGCAGAGGGAGGGGGAAATCGGTGCCTTAGCCAATGAGACTTAAAATACATTTACCACTCATATAGTTTTGCGTCCTGGCCCTGTTATCACCAAGACAAAACAGCTGATCCTTTTATAAACACTTCCTGTAGAACAAACGATTTAACCTCTGTGAGTCAACTTCCTTATCATTAAAGTTCAGATAATAATATTACAGGTCCACCATCTCTTACCCAGAAGCACTGAAGTAAGACAGATTTTGAAATGTAGCATTTTTTCAGATTTTAGAAAGGTGTTTTCTTTTTTTCCAATTTTAGAAAGTTAATTATATACCTCCCTCCCTGGGATATACAGCACCCTATAATCATCACAGTTCTCTTTCTGCAGCAAACACATGAATATTCACATGAAGTGGAATAAATAAATAAGCCTTTTATGGCTTTGAATCAGTTCTCATGATTTGCTACAAAGAGGTTTGCCAGGTTCTTGTGGGAAAACGTTATTTTGGGTTGAGAGCTCACTGGATGTCAGACTTGCTGATAAGGGGTTGGTTGTGGAATTGTATTTCATGCACAGTGATAAATACATTAGATTTTCCATGTAGGGCATAGAGTGTTAGCAGAATGTTCCAGGACTGTAAACTACTCACAATGATTAGCAGTAATATTTCCTAGAGATCCCAGAGAAAAAGTTGTGCAACTTGATCTGCAGCTGTTCCCCGGTTTTGAATAGCGCTCTCCGTCTCTGCTCAGTGTCAGACTTTAACTTGGATGATCCGAGCCTCGGGGCTCCCTCATCCATCAACCAGCACAAACACTGACCCTCAGTTGCATTCATGAGTCCAGATTACTTCATGAGATAGTGAAAATAAATAAGGTCCTATGCAAATTCGATTAAAATCCAATCAAGGGAAATAAACTGCAGACATCTGCTCTTCTCTGCCAGTTCAGTGTCATTTGAATATTTTCTCCTGGTCTTAAAACAAAAACAAGAACAAAACAAAATAAAAATTCAAAAAAGACTGTTTATTTTTCTTGAGTGCCTGCCAGATTGGCGTCTGAGCATTTGAGCCACTAAGGAACTATTTGAACAGGTCAGAGGAAAAGTAAACCCATCAGGTGAAAAGCACACAGGCTGTGTATTTTTTGGCTCTTTGTTTCTGATTCGGAAATGGATTGTTTGGCGAGCTCGCTTTTCTTTTAGGTGATAGTAAAACAGTGTTTTGAGTCTCCTTGGAAGTGGTGGTCCAGCTTTGTACCCAGATCTACCAGGCATAATTGAAAAGTCATTTTAGATACCAAAAAAAAAAAAAAAAAAAAAAAAAGAAAAAGAAAAATTAGAACACAGCTTGACTGGGTCTACCGGGTGAAGTACATATCTGATCAATTAATCTATGGTGCTATTTGCATCTGGGAGAGACTTTTATTCTATTTCTCCATAGTTCAACTCGATAGTTTTTGTATGATTTCTCCACCAATACACAAACAGGTAGCTAGTGTCTGTGGGAAGCACACCCAGCCACGGTGTTGAAAACTTGGGGTGGGAATCACACCCAGCAGAACTTTGAAGAAACATCTTACCTCAGTTTGGGAGGCTAACACGGAACACACAGATTAGGGGGCTTCAACAACGAACATTTATTTTTCATAGTTCTGGAAGTCCAAGATCAGGATTCCTGCATGGTGGGGCTCTTGGTGGGGTTCCTTTTCCTGATTTACAGACAACCTTTGTATCCTCAAGTGTCAGAGGGGAGAGAGAGGGATGGCTCTCTCCTTCTTACAAGAGCCCTGATCCCCTAGGGGGGGCTCCCTCCTTCATGACCTAAGTACTTCCCCAGGCCCCACCTGCAAATGCCATCACATTATGGCTTCAACATCTGAATTTTAGGAAGACACAGACATGCAATCCATAACACATCCCAATTTCCCAATTAACTTGGACACAAAGAGCTTAGACATCATGATGGTTCAGCCAGACTGGAGACTCCAAGCAGACTGTCCAATCCAGACTGGTCACCCCTGAGAGGTCGAATGCTCCTGCCACACCAGGACCTAGTCACATTCTCCATCCTGGACTGGGTATCCACTCAGGGCAAACTGACCATTCAGGTCATACTGAAAGGACCAAATAAATGTACGGGTCAGTGTGAACCAGTCACAGCTTGCCTTATCTCAATGTTTCAAACTAGGAAGTGACAGCTCAGATCCACCTACCACCCTAAACCCCAATGAACAGATCCATACTCTGTCTTCTTTAGCCATGTGGGTGCCTGACACATATATACCATCCCAGACACTCCAGAAATGCTGGACTCATCCCAGGCTTATCACCCAAGATAAATTTGCATTAGGTACTCATCACTCAGACCCACAGATCATCTTCTCCCTCCAGTTCATGATCTACCATCAGGCCCCCGGAGACTGCTAGTCCCATCTAAGGTGTTCCCCGAAGGGGAGGGATTGAGTCAGGTAATTAAGAGTTCCCAGTGGCTATCTTCTCTTTAATTTACAATCCCCAAGGCTCAGCTAGGGTAGTTGAACAAAATACATTCATCTGTTTCTAGATTTACGCGAGCTTCTTGGCCTGTCACAGGGGCAGATGTGAATGATTTTGTGTTTTATTTTAAGGGCTTGATTGCTGAACACAGAACGCTGAGAAGAATGGGGTTATTAATTATGTTTATAATACGGTATAAATTAAGAAAATGGTAATATTTTCATAGTAACTGTTAAGAACTTCTCAGTGGCTTCTGTTGTACTGAGTAGATCTAGTTGAATTTAATGACAATATGGATAAATCAACAAAACAGAAAGTCAAACATAAAATGCCGGGATTTATTTAGTAGTTGGCTTCTGTTCTACCCAAATTGTTAAATTACTTACCCCAGTTCACCAACTGGCTTCTTCTGTGTAAACATATTCTTTGTCAAAGCAAATGGTCTGCCAACATGTGACTCGTTATAAATCTATTTAGCAAAAATCCCCTGTGAGGGTTTAATAACTAGTTTCCCTGATTGCTTGTGCAACTGGGTGGAATAACCTTCTCTTTCAGTTCTCCTCAAACCAAGTTCTGATTTGGTCCCGGGGGAAGGGAGGGACTGGATTTGTACTCAGGGGACATCTGGCATTATCTGAAGACATTTTGGGATTGTCACAACCAGGGCATGGGGAAAGGATGCTTCCAGCATCCTACAATGCACAGGACACCCCATTTAACAATTATCTGGCCCCAAAGTGTCAATGGTGCCAAGGCTGAGAAACTCCGTTGTACATAATGGAACAAAACATGTAAAATTTCCACGGCTGGCTTTGGAAACAAATGTTCTGACAGTGCAATGCCCTCCATCTAGTATGTGGCCTTGGAGTAACTCTTAGTCTTCTCAGAGGTGGAAAAGAGACACAAAAGAAAATTCAATAGCGAGAAGTGTGCCAAGGAGTTTGCAGATCTCTTAGTAATCTGCATTCCAAGCCTCTGAACACAGAAGATGTTAATGCCCTCAATTATACAAATGAAAAAAAGGAGACTCCAAAAGACTAAGATAGTTCCCCAAATTCACTGCAAATAAGTGATGGATCCTGCCTTTGAAGTTCTCTCTGATTTGCTGCGTAGCAGCAGGGAGGGCAGAGTGGCTGGGCTCTGGCAAGGGGCATCACTGGATTCTCCGATTTCCAGAGAAAAAGGACGTTTGGCTGGTAGCCTGGGGGACCATGAGTACTCACTTTTGTCCCTCTTGTGACTGAAAGGCAGGCAGCAGTGAAAAAACTGTCCAGTGGCCAACATGGTGGAAAATCACCCCTTTGCCATTGTTACCTTGAGGTAGAATATGCATACAGAGTGGTCCAGTATCGGATGTCATCAAATGAATATTAATTCTAGCTCTATGACTTATATAACTCTGGAATCATAAGACTTAACCTATCATAGTTTAACGTTTTTTAATCTACAAACTGGAGATGATGATGACAGTTCTGATTCCTTAGGTCTTGGTAGGGGCTGAGAATTTTCATTTCTAGCACGTACCCAGGTGATAACAGTGCCCCCACCAATTGGAAAAACCCGCTCTGAAAGCCACATGGACTTAGGACATGGAGACTTACTTCCACGGCAGACCCTCGGTTGAGAACTCTATAAATGCTAGCTAATTTTTTCTTCCACAGTTGCTTGCCAATCTCACTTCATATTTATAGTGTTCATTTCCTGCCTCCTTGATGAAATCTGGTACAATACATGATCCTGGAAAGCTTCTTTGGTTTGTGTGTGTCAGGTGGCTCTGAATCTTGGGGCTGACACTGTGACTTGTCTGCATGATGCTGCGTATTTTAGCTTCAGAATAGTGCTTCTCTCTGGTGTCATTCGTTACCAATATGGAGGGTCTATGGCCTGTGTGCCAGGCCACCTGCATCTTTTTCACACTGAGTGAGGCTGACTGTAGGGTGTCCTTGTATCAGTTGTCCAATTTGCCTTCAACACCCAGTGCCCAGGAGCCAAAAAGTAGGAAGTACAGAAGGTCCAGTCACACTCCAGTGCCATCTATGTCTTTCGCATCTCTTGCCACCTGTTTTTCAGAGAGGAAACAAACCCCTCTTCTGTTTGCACTGATAATCCTTGAGCAGGGAGAGAAAGACCCATGCCAGGGTGCCATCCTCTTAGTAGCCTCTTTGAAAAGGGTCTAACTCAATGTGCCCTTTCATCACAAGAAGGATTCCCTACGTACATGGCAGTCATGAGTGTGAGAGAGGCAGAGCAAGGCTGAGAGCTGCTGCTAAGACTGCTCCACCTCTAATTTGTTTTCTTGCCATCTTTCCAGCCCACTCAGGCCCAGCAGAAATTCCGTGATATCTGTATCAATCAGAATCTAGCTAGAAAAAATAAAATCACTATGCCAGGTCATCTAATAGAAGAAGTTAAGTATGGGGAATGAGTAACAAGGTGTTAGGAAAGCTGAAAAAGCACAGAGGAAGAGGAAAAGCAACCAGAAAGTAGCCATGGCTAGAAGCCATCATCAGCTCCAGGGCTGGAGGGACAGGAGGAGGAGGTGAGGCAACCATGGGTTAGACCCACTGGGAAGAAGCTGAAACTATGGTAGACCAACCTGGTGGGAGCTGGGATGATCGTGAAGTCACAGGTCCTACTGTTCAAAAGACTAAGACACCACTCAAAGAATGGGGTGGGTGAGGAATATTCTAGCTTCAATCTTTATTCCACATTCTCTCCCATCATCCAATGGCAAGTATTCCCCATTAGCCCAATCCAGGCAGAAAAGGAGTCTGGGAAATGTAGTTTGCAGGGTCATCCTTCTCTAATGCAAAGCAAGGGAAGGACCATACCTACCTGAATGCAAACTAGCAAATAAATGTTACAATACCCAACTCCATCAGTTTTAAATGCACTCCAAATTAAAAATAGCATTTATTAAGTCTGTTTTTCATTCTGCTTCATGATCCAGTTAGCTGATCTCTTTTCTGTTAGACTTCATGAAAGGTAGCAGTTCATAGTTGGGAGTAAATCCTGTCTCAACATTTATGGGCTTTATGACTTTGGCAAAAAGACATCCAAAGACATCCTTGAATCTCAATTCCACCATCTGTGTAATTGCGATAATATGTTGTCTATATCATAGGGCTCTTGTGAGGATTAAATAAGACAATGTTTATAAAACACAATGTCTAGCACACAAACAGCACTCATTATTAAAAGTGAATGGACCTTGTCACATTCATTTTATGTCTCTCATCAGCATCTTGCATATAGACTCTCAAGTATTTATTGAAGACACAAGTCAACAATCAGCAATTATCTGCCTTTGTTTCACATTCTGACTAACTGTACTTATGTTTAAGCTGATAATTCTTTATTCAAGAGGAGTTGAGCCAGCAGTCCCACTCCTGGGCATATATCTGGAGGCAGCTCTAATTCAAAAAGATACACGCACCCCAACGTTCATAGCAGCACTATATACAATAGCCATTGACAGATGACTGGATAAAGAAGATGTGGTATATTTATACAATGGAATACTACTCAGCCATAAAAAAGAATAAAATAATGCCATTTTCAGCAACATGGATGGACCTAGAGATCATCATACTAAGTACAATAAGTCAGAGAAAAACAAACATTATATGATATCAGTTATCTGTGGAATATAAAACAATGTTTCTGTTTATTTATTAACAGAAGCAGATTCACAGACCTAGAAAACAAATTTATGGTTACCAGGGGGAAAAAAAGGGGGAAGGATAAATTAGGAGTCTAGGATCTGCAAACACTAACTGCTGTATATCAAACAGAAAATCCCAAATCTCTTACTGTTTAGCACAGGGGACTATATTCAATAGCTTGTAATAGCCTATAATGATAAAGAATATGAAAAAGAATATATACATACGTATAACTGAATCACTTTGCTGTGCACCGGAAACTAACACAACATTGTAAATCTACTGTTCTTCAATTAAAAAAAAAACCTTATGTCTACACAAAAAACTTTTAATAAAATTGTTCATAGAAACTTCACTTATTAGAGTCAACAACCAAAACAAACAAGCAAACAAACCAAACCAAAAATCAACAACAAAAAAAGAGGGGTTGGGATGGGGAAAGTACTAAGAGCACTGAAATGTTCCAGCACTTCAGAAGTTCTCCACTGAGCCATCTGAGATCCAGTCTAGTCCTAATCTGGAATTTTCCATGGTGAGCTGGTCTTTAATGTGGAGACTTAGAGCAGTTCCTGTGAAAAGTATCATCTGGGTACCAATTATATTGTCATCGCTGTTATTACTTAAGAAAAAAGATTCAATTTGACTTTTGTTTGCCTGGAAGAGAAGTGCCAGTCTGGTCAAGTGGGTCACCACTTTGTGTTATTTTTGTTTGAAAAATGCACAATGAGTCTATTTGTGATGCAAAACAATCAGCACCTCTAATTTCAGCATCTCGTTGTCCTAGGGTGTCTGTGCCTGTCTGAGGTCAAGTCACTTAGGCAGTTAAGCCTGGCTTTCAGTTTTAGAAAGGGCTCGGCAATCTGCTTTATTTATAGAAAGATGAATTAAAAGCAAGAACAGTCAAGGGGGCACCTATCCTTTTTTGGGTCCTGGCAGATGCTAGAGTCGTTTATTTTGGAGCAAGTTGGGGCAAAGCCAACCCAATTTTGCTGTTTCATGGTCAATCATTGGCAGCATGATGGTACATGAATAGAAAAGTGTCACTGCAGAAACCAGAGTAAAGGTTGAATTTTAGGTTGTTGAATCATAGTTGTTTTAAGATGAATGCTATAGCTAAAGCATTTTACTCTCATTTGTATTACCATATTCATCTATGTCAGAGGCTCACTTTTTAATCCTTAACATAACATTTTTAAGAGACCATATTTGGCAGATTTAGAAAAAGGGCATTTTAAGTTGAGATAAACTGCAATTTGAAGAGTGTACTGCTGGAATTAAAATAAAAAAAAAAGACACGAAGGCCCTGAAGTCAAGTACAGACTCTTGATGCCTCCAATTTAGAATCCAGCATTACATCTTTATATACCATGGAGAGAGAACAAGTTCCTGTATCTGAACTGAGATTCTGCAAAGATGCTTGAGGCATTATGATGTTGCCTTCTTTGGATCTTTCATGTTTTATTATCTGGAATGGATGGTCAGGCTCCACAAGATTTGAATCCAAGGCTTCATACATCTCAAAGTGCACTGAGCATGTGTGGTCTCCCAGGATGTGGGCTCTGATGCCAGGACCCCTGTTTCCTCTCCTGGATTGTGAGAAGTCACCTTGGAGCTGCACTTCTGGGTCTTTGGGAGAAAGCTGTACCTTTTTTTTTTTGCCACATGCAGTTGAAATCAGTGGAATCATCTTCACTAATGTCAGACGCTTTTATTTTTACTAGTGATCATCATTTAAGGCATAAAATGTTAGGCTCTGGGAAAATGAGTAGCTGCTCTACAGGAAAGTGCATATTCACAGGCTTCATTTCACACAGAAAAACAGTTCACCTCTTAGTTCTTGATTTTTTTTTTTGTTTGTTTGGTCAGAGTGACCGTCTCACCTTAGATATCTTTAGTTGCCTAAGATCTTGTTGGGTCTGATTGAGCCGGTATGACAGCTACCCCAGGGCTTATGTTCCACTGAGCATCAAGGCTTATGCTTGCCCTAAGTCTGTTTAGCCCTTTACTGTCGTCTTCATTAATCCAAGCATTAATGCACTTATCTGTGCACTCATTCATTCAACAAATATTTATGAAACCTCATTAAGTGCCAAGTTCTCTAAGAGAACCTGGGGATAGATGCTCAGTATACTTGGCTTTTCAAGCAAAGTAAACTAAACACTGTACCTGCCCTCATGAAGCTTGTAGTGCAAAGTACATTAAAAAAAAAATGACTGCACCTGTAAATGTAAAATGACAGCTGTGCTAAGCTTACAAAGGAGATTGTTTTTAGTGTTACAGAAACCTAGAATGTGAGAGCGTGGCCTGCCCAAGGAAGTGAGTGGTTTATTTAAATGCATTAGATAAAAAAATAAGTAGAAATGAGAAGTAGAGTTTTAAGCACAACGCAAGGCCTCGTAGTGGGAAGCAACATGTGTATGTCAAAAAGCTAAGACAGCCAGTGGCTAGAGCGTCAAGGATGAGAGAGAAAGACGGCAGGAGATTCTGCAAGGAAAGTCACTGGTATGACCAAGAGGAACTTGTTGGCCATCTTGGGGATTTTGGCTATTACCCTAAGACCAGTGGGAGCTCATTGTGTGATTTAAGCCAGGGATTGTGGAGGGATAAGCAGTTAGTGTGGGGATCAGAACTCAGATGGTGTCATGTTCAGATCTGTATTTGAAAAGGATCATTCTGACTGTGGTGTAGACTGGGTATGCCAATGTGAATGCCAAATCAGGAGTAGAAGATAATAACCTTGGGGGGGTTTCAATACATAAAATCATGGATTAAATAGGGTGAAGAAGGAAAGGAAAGAGTTAAGGATGTCTTTGGAGTATTGCTTGTGTAACTGAGCACGTGACGGTGCCATGAACTTGGACAGATAGCCCAGGAAAAGGGTGAGTACCCTCCTGCTTGTCTGCCTCCCCTTTGATATCAGCATCCTCCATATACAACTGTTAGTTTTCGTTACAAAACATGAAGAAGGCAAGTGCAATGACTGCTGATGTACCATACGACCGAGACGAACTTGATCCACCCTGATAATGGTGCTGCCGATAAAAAAGAGGTCAATTATTACAGCCAGAGAGAGTGGCGGAAAGAACGTGAGCTTTGAAGTTTGTAATTAGATACACTTGGCTCTAAATCATGGCTTACCACCTCTTAGTTTTGACAGAGTGGACAGTTTATTTTAAGGTTTCTCAGCCTGGGAACTACTGACATTTTGAATGGGATGATTTTTGGAAAGTGGAAGGCTGTCCTCTCCATTTTAGGATGTTACGCAGTGTCTCTGGCTTCTACCTGCAAGATACTGGTAGCCACGCCTCTTTGTTCAAACAACAAAAAATGTCTCCAGACAATGTCAAATAGCCCCCAGGAGGCAAAATTTCCTCTGGTTGAGAGGAAATTTACCTTTACCTTTTTAATTACATCATTTGTATAATAGTTGTGATCTGCATATCTTCTTGGCTGATACTTACTTGTTCCACAGAAAATTAGAAATACACAATTAGACAGGAAAGTGAATACTTAGAATCATCAAGTAATCAGAACAAATCATGCATTTTAAAAGCTGACAGTATCATTAAGAACAAAATATATCAAAACATTTTCTTTTTGTTCAGGCTCCTTGGAAAGAGGGTCCTATGTATGCAGAGAGCCCTGAAATTCCATGACCATCACAGAAGGCAGGCCTCTGAGCAGAACTGATCATGTTGGAAAGATGGACATGGGATTAGAACACAAGTCGTGGACCCCAAGCTCTGCATGGGCTCTCCCCAGCAGGCTCCACTCGTGACTTTACTCTGAGGTAGACATGCTCCTCTATTCTGGTTCCCCCATACTGTGTGCCACCAACATCCACAGCAAACATTCTTTCATGATTGCAAGTCGTTGTTATACGCTAGAAGAGAATGCAATTTCTACTATCCACTCTGTCTTTGAAAAAGAGCTGCCAGTTATTTTAACACACTACTTATTATCCAGTTACAGAGGCCCCCTGCCCCCTTAAAAGCCTGTGGACTGGGAGATTAATGGTTCAGTGACTGAGTAAGCAAGGACCAGGCTTCAAACATCATGGGCCTCCTTCTGAAGTTTAACAGTGATCTTATCACCTTAGAAACAGCTTCCGCAATGGCCTCTTTATGGGAGTCACTGAAGAAATCATTGCCTGCTCTGAAATCTGTTGGAATTAGCATTGGCATCTAAAGACCCATTAAGAGATTAAGGTTTCAAGGTTAGGCAACTACTAGTTACCAAGCATGTTAATGAAATTCCATATGGTCAGAGGCTTGGTTACCATGGAAATGACCTCTCTTTCCTTATATATAAAAGAAATCGTGTGTGTCAGGTTTTCTCTTTCAGGAGGACTTTCTCCTTTTGGAACAGTTAGATTTATGATAGATAGTGGCAATAAAATTTTGTTTTGGCTTCATAGGGCTTAATCTCAGGTGCTATTTTAATTGCTAATAATAATAACAATAACAACAACAACAACAATTGCATTAGTTTGCCAAGGCCATACAAATATTGCAGCCTGGGTTGTTTAAACAACAGAAATGTATTTTCTCACAGTTCTAGGGGGGGCTCCAAGATCAAGGTGCTCGCAGGGCTGGGTCTGTCTTAAACCTGCCCTCTTGTGGAATATTTACACAGTGGTCCGTGTATGCACATTCCTGGGGCGTCTTTTAAGGACACTGGTCAGACTGAATTAGGGCTTACCCTGATGGTCTCATTTTAACTTAATTACCCCTTCAATGGTCTGATTTTCAAACACAGTCACATTCTGAGGAACTAGGGGTTAGGCCCCATATGACTTTGGGAGGGATAACAGTTCAGCCCATAACAGCAACTCTGTATATTTAGATAAACATTTACTGTTTAAAAAGCATTTTTCATATATTATTTTAATAGACTAAATATCCTTAAACTTTCAGTAATTGTGACAAAGAGTAATTCCATTTTCCCTGCATTGCCTGGGAAAATAGAATTATTCAAATTCATGGTTTAATATAATGTAGGCTCAGTGCATGTGTCATGGAGAGATATCTAGTTAGTGGATTACAGTCACTGGTTAGTTTATTCCCATGAATGCCATGTTTGAATGCCTATTGTTTTGGATGTGAGTTTTTCACAATGATGTCAGCCTGCCTATTTTTTGGTTTATGTTGATTTGTGAGAGAGATGGGTTTTGGCAGTGACATAGAAGCAACAGTCATGACTTCCTAAACTAAAAAAAAAAAAAAAAAAAAAAAAAGTCAGATTCTAAGCTCTTCAGGGTAAGCTAAAGAAGGGCACATTGTGTGCCTGATTTTAAGAACAGATATCCCTTTCCATGTGAACTCTCCCTCTTGGGATATTTAATATAATAATTTGTAGAAAAGTGTACTGGAAATTTACACAACATACACAATAATCTAGTATAACAAACATACTACTAAAAACATTTAAGATTTGTATGAGTTCCAGATAAGAGGATGGAGAAGACATTGGAATCTGTTATTTTTCCCAGAGGATTGAATGTCGTATTCTTGCTGTTCAAATGTAAGGTACTTCATCACAGTGATTCTCCTGTATTCATGTGATTATATCTTCTGAGCAGCTGGAAATTCTGTAGAAGAAAGTATGTGAGCCTAAGAGACCCAGAAAAGCCCAGCAATGAAAAGTTGGAGATGATAAGGACTATTGAGAGAAGTGTGAATAGAAAAGTGATCGAATGAAAGTCACTGAGATCTTGTTAAGGAGTCTGGGTTTAGAGAAGTGAACAGTGAAAATCCTGAAGAACGCTTGACATCAGGTAGTGAAGGAATCCCTCCCTGGAAGATCAGTCAGCTTGATGTTCGCCATTGTTCCAGGGGAGACGAAGATGAAGAGCTACCCCTGCTCAACTGGAAAATGTTACAATAAATATCAGGAGATGTATACAAAATACTTGTTTTGGCAAGTGAGTGTGATTGTGTCCTGAGTAAAACCATCACACCCCAAAGCTGCAATTGCAAGTGTGTTATCAGTAGCAAATGGAACCCAAACATTTCTCATTTGGTCAGTTGGTCTGTTGCTTCATAAGTGGCTTTCATCAAAGATTCATGGCCATTCACTTCCAGAGTCTCGGGAACCAAGAAGAGAAAATTACCTCTCGTGCCTTAGATTCAGAAAGTTGGCAATTTACTGTTTTACTTAGCCCTTCAACAGCTCTCTCTGCTGACCCCCATTGCCACCAAACAGCGTGTGTGACTACAGCCTTTAAGCCTCTCTTTTTGCCACCAAACCTTCCTAGAGAAACTCTTCCAGTTCTAGATGACTGTTAAAAAGTATTTTACTAAGGGTGGTTTTTCAGCCATTGGTCATCGTAGCATCATGTCACTATTTGTATCCTAGGTCATTGTCACTGACGTATAGGTGGGAAATATGATGACACCTGGTATTGTGTGGTATCCAGTTGTCTTAGTGTTAGATGACTAGGAGTTAATATTTACTTGTGCATATTTACTTGTGACATAGTAGGAGCTCATATTTAAAAAAAAAGTTTTATCAACGTCTAGTCAGTTTATAACGTTGTGTCAATTTCTGGTGCACAGCATCACGTTTCAGTCATACATATACATACATAGATTCCTTTTCAGATTCTTTTTCATTATAGGTTACTATGAGATATTGAATATAGTTGCCTGGGCTATACAGAAGAAACTTGTTGTTTATCTACTTTATGTATAGTAGGCAGTGTCTGCAAATACTGAACTCCCAATTTATCTCTTCCTACTCCCTTTCCCCCTTAGTAACCGTAAGTTTGTTTTCTATGTCTGTGAGTCTGTTTCTGTTTTGTAAATAAGTTCATTTGTCTCATTTTTTAAGATTCCACATGTAAGTGATATCATATGGCATTTTTCTTTCTCTTTCTGGCTTACTTCACTTAGAATGACAATCTCCAGGTCCACCCAAAAGAGCTCATATTTTTGATGAAAGGAAGAGGGGGGAGGGGTGGGAGGGAGGGAGGGAGGGAAAGAAAATAACCCTCTCTAACATTGCCAATTTCTAGGCTACCTGAAATCTTCATCATTGTATGACAGTATCTTTCTATGAAGAAATGTATTCAGAATTACAAACATTTTCCACATAAACTTTTGGCACACAAAACTGGGGTACTGCTCTATTTCTTATCAGAATTTTCCTGGCAGTTTCCTATGAATCCCTTGTTGAGACCTGGCTATGTTTTTCCTTCCTACCTGATTTTTAATTGCTCATTTCAGTGCCTTGTGCTTCAGATACAGACTTCCTTTTTCTCCCCAGCTGAAACTGCTCCTCTGGGACCATTCTTGATGCCCCCAAGCCCTATGTGCCTGAAAATCAAACTGGCATAGTCTGAGAGCAGGGCTGTATGCAGTTGCGTGCTGTGCACGTGGTTTTGGAGGATGGCAGCAGAGCCTTCATGCCCCTCCAGAATTAGCTACTCAGGCTGTGGCTCCCACCCGACCTCTCTCCCCAGGGCGGGCATACAGTTCCCTCTCACTGTAATGGGAAAGCTTGTAATGAGGCTTCTGCTTTGCCCCTGGTGCTAACATGATGGTGGGGTATCACTTCATTTCCATGTAGTCTGTCCTCTGGGGAATTTTTCAGGTGCAGCCTAGCTAGGAAGATGTCTTCTCATTAACACTGTCGCTACATCTGGTAAATTTCTTCCTTCCTGTTAGGGTTGAAGGTGGAAATTGTCACTCAGATTTGCCGCACAGTAAAAAATAATTTTTTTTTCAAGGCTTTCTTGGAAAGGCTAATAGAATTTCTCAGGAAAGTATGCAGGAAGGTTGACTTATTTCTACTTATTAATTTTTATTTGGTTTCTAAGGAATGGAAAACCATTGGATGAGGGTGCTTTCCAAAGCCATAACAAAATTAAGTCCTTTTGAGTATGTTCTATGGTTTTTCTCATCTGCCTCTCTCCCTCTCGTGGACTTGGGAATTATTTTTCATTTTAAATCACTCATGCAAAATCATGTGTTTCTGTTCATTTTTGGTGATTGTTTCCATTGACCAAGAATCTTGAGAAGTACATAGAATTTGACAATTTTTATTTAATAAAAGAGAAAGTTTGTCAAGTTGAACACAAATAGCTTCTTACAGTGTCACCATATATTTTGAAACTGTTCATTCGAAACAAGCTTAGAAATCCCTATAGAAATTATGAACTCAGCATTGATTAGCAACAGTTGCTAGTGTCACAAAAAGAAAAGCAGGTAGATATTATGTGTCCCCAGGTAGAAGAACATGATACTACCTCCACAATATTCTTGCCAAGAAATTAAATCTGAATTTGGTCAAACCTACGTCTATAATTTGCCAGGAGATAGAAAGACAAAAGGGCGTTAACATCGTGGGAATGCAATCAACAAAATACAGGACTTGTTTATTTGACAAATAGATTGTATGGAGAAACAAAAAAGGAGTTAGAGGGAAGTCTACAGATTTAAAGAGTTTGAAGAAATGCATCAACTCACTCTAGACTGGATCCTAAGAGAGAAAGATGGGAGTTATTGCCTAAATTCTTGGTTGAAATGATGAGGGAGTACAGTCTTAGAAAAGCCAAATAACCCTGGCCACGGTCATTCAGCTACACAAACACTGACTGTCAAAGTTCTTGTTCTCTGGTGCCATGTGTCTTAGCAGCATGGAGAATCTTACATTATACACGTAGGTCATGACTTCCAACTTAAACAGAACTCGAATAGAAAGTAAGTAATGGAATAAAACTCTATGTGGTCATATAAGTAAATGGTAGTATTTATTTTTCTCAGTTTGAATTTTATTATAGCTTACATGTAACAACTGTAATAGCCTATGCAATTCCACATTTGAAAGAAGGAATTCAAATAAAATGGAAACATGAAAACATGTTACCATTCTTCCCCTGAAAGGTCAAGTGTACTCTGGGCAGGTGCAAGGCAGTAGCTGATCAATTCGCCTTTGAACCACATGTGTGGCGAACTGATGTTTTATGTGCGCAACCAAAACCAAAATAACTTCATTTGATTAGCACTCTTGTTCATGAGCTAGAATCAATCCCTTTTCATAAGCGTATTTGAAAGTTGATGTCATACTTTGCCATGTCAGGAGAAAAGCTTTCTCTGCATTTGACTGAATTAAGATTAAAATGAATCTCTTATGCTAGATCTTTTTCCTTATATCTCCCATACAACAGGAGAAAGTTGATCCTGGGAAAGTAAATATACTCCAGGAAAGTTACAGTGTCAAAATCTGTTGTTTTTAAAAAATATATTTCCACATTCATACTTACACCATATTTGTAAGATGTTGGAAGGATTCAATTTGGGAAGGTTCGGAGTATGACTGGAGGAAAGATTTTAAATGCTTTATCATGTAGGCAGAAAAGGATATGTATTTTGGAAATACATAAAAGGAAACATTTTTTCACTACTTTCCTCTCATTACTGCCAGTCTTTCCTTAACTTTTGAACTTGATGAAATGTCCATGACTGTATTCTAGTCATACATTGAAAATATAATGATAGTATCATTGGAACAGTCCAAACATAAGGCTTGTTTATCTCTCAGTCATGGTGTAGAAGAGGTGGCCACCAATAGAGATCCTTTTTAATATAAAGATGCAATTCATCTGTTGAATAATTTGGATGGTGTATCTTAATTCATGATTTTTTGTACTGCAATCAGGAAATAATAGATATTAAGTGGCCAAATCAGGAAATCTGAAATGATTTTGAAGTCAGCAAATTAACAGATTTTAACTGAGCACCTACTATGTGCCAGTCACAGTGCTATGTATGCCCTTTTGAGAGAGCAAAATGAATAAGGCAATATTTCTAGTGAATTCATCTCCACCTCCCCCCCCCCCCGTTTTTTCGAGGTATAGTTGACATACAGCACTGTGTAAGCTTGAGGTGTAACGCATAATGATTTAACTTAGACACATCATGGAATGATGACCACAATAGGTCTAGTGAACATCCATCATCTTATATAGACACATTAAAGAAATGAACATTTTTTTCCCTTGTGATGAGAACTCTTAAGATTAACTCTCTTAACAACTTTCATTGATAACGTACAGCAGTGTTATCTTTATGTTGAACATTACATCCCTCGTACTTATTTATCTTATAACTGGAAGTTTGTACATTTTGACTACCTTCATCTAATTCCTCTTCCACCCACTCCCACCTTGGGTAATCACAAATCTGGTCTCTTTTCTGAAGAGCTTGTTTGTTTATTTTTGAAGTACAATTGACCTTCAACACTATGTTAGTTCCTGGTATACAGCATAGTGATTCAATATTTCTGTATGTTTCAAAATGATCACCATAAGTTCAGTTGTCATCTGTCCCTATACAAAGATATCACATAGTTATTGACTATACTTCCCACATTGTACATTTCACACCTGTGATTCACTCATTTTGTAATTGAGAATTTGTACCTTTTAATCTCCCTTATCTATTTCTCTCCTCCCTCCACCTCTTTCCCGTCTGGCAGCCACCTGTTTGTTCTCTGTATCTATGACTCTGTTTTTGTTTGGTTATGTTTGTTCATTTATTTTGTTTTTTAGATTCCACATGTAAGTTGAAATCATATAGTATTTATCTTTCTCTGTCTCACTTACCTTAATATCCTTTAGATCCATCCATGTTGTCACAAATGGCAGTATTTCATTCTTTTTTATGGCTAAGCATTAGTCCATTGTATATATCAAATCATCTTTACCCAGCCATCTGGCAATGGACACTTAGGTTGCTTCCGTATCTTGGCTATTGTAAATAATGCCACAGTGAACATGGGAGTGCATGTATCTTTTTGAATTAATGTTTTCATTTTTTTTTCAGATAAATTCCCAGAAATGAAATTGCTGGATCATATGGTAGCTCTAGTTTTAATTTTTTGAGGGCTCTCTGTACTGTTTTACATAGTGGTTGCACCAATTTCCATTCCCACAAACGGTGCCCAAGGGTTCCCCTTTCTCCACATCCTCACCAACACTTGTTATTTGTGGTCTTTTTGATAATAGCCATTCTGACAGGTGGGAGGTGATGTTTCATTGTGGTTTTGATTTTCATTTCCCTGATGACTAGTGATACTGAGCATCTTTTCATGTGCCTGTTGGCCATTTGTACGTATTCATTGGAAAAATGTGTATTCAGGTCATCTGCCTATTTTTTAATTTCTTTTTTCTTTTTTCTTTTTTTTTTTTTTTTTTTTGGTAGGAGGCTTTTGGTGTTGAGTTGTATGAGTTCTTTGCATATTTTGGATATTAACCCCTTGTCAGACATATTATTTGCAAATATCTTCTATTCAGTAGGTGGCCTTTCGCTTTGTTGATAGTTTCCTTCATTGTGCAAAAGCTTTTTGGTTTGCTGTAGTCCCATTTGTTAATTTTTGCCTTTGTTTTCTATGCACGAGGAGACATATCTATAAAAATACTGCTAATTCTGATGTCAGAGAGCATGCTGCCTGTGTTTTCTTCTAGGAGTTTTATGGTTTTGGTCTTACATTTAAGTCTTTAACCCATTTTGAGTTTATTTTTGCATATAGTGTGAGAGAGTGGTCCTGTTTGAATCTTTCAGTTCTAGCTGTCCAGGTTTTCCAATACCATTTATTGCAGAGGCTGTCTTTTCCCTATTATTTATTCTTGTTTCCTTTGTTGTAGATTAACTGCCCATTTAAGTGCGTGTTTTTATTTCTGGGCTCTCTATTCAGTTCCATTGATCTTTGTGTTAGTTTTTAATGCCAGTACCATACTGTTTTGATTACTGTAGCTCTGTAGTATAGTTTGAAATAAGAGATAGTGATACCTCCTGTTTTGGTCTTTCTTAAAATTGTTTTGGCTATTTAGGGTCATCTGTATTTCCATACAAAGTTTAGAATTATTTGTTCTAGTTCTGTGAAAAATGCCATACATCTTTAAACCATTTTTAAAGAATTAACTGGGTTGTAAGAAAACTTACACTCTCAATTTCTCATTGAATGCTGGATATTTTACCAGAAACTGAGAATGTAGGAAAATGAGGCATCATATGACTTAATATATTCTCATTTTACATTAGATGTGTGTCCACCACATTTTCATATTCATAATAGAACACATTATCTGACAGCAGAATACAATATTTGAAGTCAAGACTTACAGGATTCAATTTGTTGAAGAAAACTCTAGATTTTTACAGTCCATTTCTTTATTATAAGTATTCTACATTTGTCACTTTGGGGCAGCTGAGACAAAGAAGAATGTCAAGGAGACACGAGGAGCATGAGATGGGGAGACTGAGGTCTGCAGAACTCAATATTGTGTAGAGGAACCAATCAGGAGTATTTTCTGATTGGACTGTCATATCTGTATCAAATCCCTCATAGTATGTATGCTAACTTGCCCTACTCTCTACATACTATCTGCTGTCCAGGCTAACAAAGGTGTACGGTGAAATGGATAGTCCTTAACAGTAGACAATCATGGACCTTGCTCTAGCCATTCACTCATTTACTCTTTCTCTCACTCACCAAATATCTGAATGACTCTTTTATGCAAAGGATAAGGATCCCCCTTCTTTTCTTATCTCTTCATTATTTCCTCTCTGCTAGATTCTTGTTTTCAGCACATAAATAACTAAACTTACATCTGACCTACCCCCCCCAAAAAAAAACTTGATTTCACCTTCCCTTCTGTGTTCCTATCTCTCATTCTCTCAAATTTAAAAAAATTTTTTTAAATTTATATTTCAGTATTTCCTTCTCTCCTGCTTATGACAATTTGCAGCAGACTGCAAGTTTTCTTGATTTCGACCTGAAACTGATGTTGCTAAGGTAACCAATAACCTAGCTATTGTTCAGTTGAAGTGAACAACGTTCGGTACTAATTGCCTCCTTTGTTGATTTCATCTTCCATTGACTTATGCAGTGGCAAGACAGAAAACAAAGCATTTTCCTTGAGTTCCATCCTCCCTTCGTCACCAGGGAGGAAGGTGGGACACTCTGGGAAGGAAGTAAGACAGATGACCTTGTCTAATCTTGTAACCAGGATAAGCAGACTGCTAGGCAAGTAAACTAATGATACTTGCTAGAAGGAGAGACTTTATTTATACAGTGTGTTTAACACGATGTTCCTGGTTTGCAATTGCTATGGGTCAAGGGTTTAAAATCTAGATGCATGGCTCACTGGACTATATCACATAAGCTAGTTGGCCATTTGAGATATAAAATGGAAATGTGTTATAATCTAAGCTCTCCTCACTGTAACCTTCATAAATCATGAGCCTTTATCTGCTTTGGACTGGAGAGTTCCCGTCCATTGTTGGAAGGACACAACCAGGGAGCCACCTCAATATCCCCGGCCTCTCCCTGCTTTCCCTGTGCCTCTAGTTTGATTGTACCCTTCAAATTATTTGAAAAGTCTGATCGTGGGGGAAAAAAAATCACTAATTTGTATCAATCAGACTTAATAATCCAATCTTACGTGTTAGCTCATGCATTTGTGTGTTTACAAGTTTCCCTCCCAAATCATTACTGGCTGTTTCTGTTTTCCTCATAAATGTCTGCCTTACCCAGAGCTTTCTTTCCCCATCATTTAATATACAATTAATGAGCAACCACAGACCCCAAATGACATCAAAATGCCACTGAACATACGGACTCCCTCTGATTTTCCCCAACCTAATGAATGGCCCCACCATCCACCCAAAGGCAGATGAAACCAGATTATTCCTTCTCCGTCACTTTTCACATTCATGAAGGCACATCATCAAGGAAATCAAACTTTCATATCTCTGTCGATACCATTCCCAATGCCACCAGGTTAACTCAGATTTGGTTACTTTTCTCATGCACCGATAGAATTGTCTTATACCTAACTAGTTTTCTCGCCTCTAGTTCGGTTTCTCTACCACCTGTCTCCTGCACTGCTGTTGGAGTCAGCTTACTGAATGTCAGGCTAATCAGAGAACACCTCCGCGCAATGGTCTTCGGTGGTGATCCGTGGCCGTCAAGCTTTTGTTAATACAAAACCCTCCACGACGTTCCTGTTATCTCTCTCTTCTTATCTTCCAGAAGGAACTTGCATTCTTATTGTCAGTCATTATGCTTGCTGTTCCGCAAATGGATCAAGCTATTTGCCATCTGTGGTTGTCTTGAATGGTTACAAAATGCCTTTTTATCCTCTATTGAGATAATTGTTTTATATTCTCTCTCTATACTTTATATACTCTGTTTTCTTATGTATTATATTCTACTAGTAAATTTCCTAATATTAGAACAGACTTCTTTTTTGAAAAAAAAAAGTCATGCTTGGTCAGGATGAATATTTTTTAAGTACTGTTTTATTCTATTAATGTTTCCTTTTGAATTTTTTTTTTTGCACTTGTGTTTATAAGGAAGATGGACATAGAGTTAGTTCTCTTTTATTTTGCTATTATTGCTGCATTTTGGTATCAAAATAATGCCATCCCATTTTACATGAATTGATTTTTTAATCTTTAAAAATATGCTGACACACTTTATATTACATTCAAATTGGTTTTTCCTTGAAAATGCAGAAGAACTCAGCATAAAATGGCCTGATTACCAAAGGTTTATTTGGAGATAATTATTTTATAACTTTTTCAATTTCTACATATATCACTAATAATTTTTAAGAGTACTCCTTCTTTTAGAATAATTTTAGAATGATATATTTTCCAAGGAAATTATCTACTTCATGGAGATTTTTTATAGCTTTGAGAATAATATTTTCTTGGTCATTTTTAATTTCTTCTGTATTGTTACATTTCTTTTGTGAATTCTTTTTCCTTGATGAATTTTAACAGAGGTATGTCCAACCCTTTATTCCATTAAAGGTCAGCCTTTGAACCTACTTAACAAGGCCAATATTTTGTTCAGTTTTTAATAATTCTATCTTCACATTTATTATTTTATCCCATCTTTCTTTAAGGACTGTTTATGTTTTAAAAATTTGCTAATTGAGATTTTAAGGTAATCAACAAAAATAGAAACAGTGGAAAGAAAACAGAATAACAAAAAATAAAAACAAAATACTTAAAAATGATAACTATGATAATATATGTGTATATTATATATAATAAGATATATGCACTCATATATTCATATAAAGCAACATAAATAAATCACTAGTTAAAAGATAAATGTGGTTGGAATGCACATAATAAAGTTCACAGAAAAATAGAAAAAAAAAGATGGACTAAAATGAGGCAAATGTTAACCAGAAGGAAGCTGGTTTAAGTATATAATTATCAGACAAAATGGACTTTAAGTTAAAATAATTATTGGAGATGAAGAAAGTAATTACGTATTGATAAGCACTTCAATTTACCAAGAAAAGTATAATAATTTAATTTATATATATTTGATTATATATATTTATATATACATAAATTCAGGGTGGAAGACTGCCACATACCTTCCTAAATCAACGGATCAAGCAGATAAAATGTCAGTAAAATAAGGATATAGAACATGTGAACAGCACAATTAACAATCTTAATGTAACATATATGCACAGATTAATAAAGGCACGAAATGGAGAATACTCATTTCTTTGAAGCGCACACTTGAAATATGTATGAAAATTGACTATAAATTATGTGAAAGCAAGCTTTCACTTAATTTCAAAGAAACAAGTTTTATCTCAAAACTATCTCTTCTCTAAAAGGTGTGTGCCCTTCATTTCTCAGGAATCTGCCTGCACTCACGAGCTTGAGCGAACTGTCCTCATCACCACTAGAGATCGTTGCTCTTTGAATAAAGTGTAACCTGTCACTGAGGTGCCCTGCATTGGCCCCACCATGCATGGTTGAAGTTGGACAGAGCCATTCAGTGCAGGCTCGCAGAACCGGAGACTGAGTCTCCTGATTTTAGTTCCCTGACCTAAGCTTGTACTTATAGGTCATCACTGATGTGGCAGAAGCATCTTACAGAAGTTAGGTCAGGAGAGTTTAAAATTGCTGCTCGGTTTGGAGTCATAGTACAAGTCTCCTTCCACAAAGTGATGATGAAATGCTCATTGGACCAAAATGATCAAAGCAATGTCAGTTGGCTTCGTATCCCAGTTGGATGGGATTCCAGCTCTCCATCCCTTCCTTTATTATAAAGCCAGGTTCTCAAACACTAGCCTGCCACATTACCTAAGTTATGCAGTAGAGCCCATTTCATAGCTAAGTCACCCCAGGTGAGCACTTTTATTCCAGCCTACCCTTCCAGCCATCTGACCTCTGCTTATCGCTTGAGTCCATCTCAGCAAAGTGGCAGAGTCTTGAATTTCTGACTCTGTAGGGCAAGTTTCAGTGAAACTGCAATTTCTCTAAACCATTCAAGCCTAAATCTGGCATACAGTGGGGAGACAAAGGTCACAACATTTTTTTTTAAAGGAAATAAAATATTCAATTACAATACAGGAAGGCTGCAAAATGCCACTGGATTCAGTCTTTTTGTTACAAAGGGCATTATAACTTCTATGGCATTTCCACTAAGGGCTTTTCTACCCTACAATAGGACGCTCACAATGGGGACGACTTTGTGAGTTGCCTCGTAATGCACATCATGAGAGTTTATTGAGGTAGTGCTGAATGTTCGTCATTCCATGCCTTCTTCCAGAGAAGTATACATGATATTTGCATAAAATTTAAAACCACACCCCACAGAGAGTACATAAGAACAACTAGAATTACTGAATCAGTTAAGCATTTGGAACACTCTTTAAGGAATTCTGACACCATCTCAAACCAACATGGATGAAACCCCTGTTCTGTGCTGTATTGGGCATTTGTTAGGATGAAAAAGCTGGAGTCCTTGTGCCAGGAAAGCCACAGAAACAGATCATGAAAAATGGGCTAGAATAAGGTATCCATTCTGGGATAGAAGTGTGCCTAAGTTACACTGAGAACATATATGTGAAAAATGATTCTTCCTTGGAAGAGGGATGGGGGAGTGATACTTGAATTAGACGTGTAAGATGAGGAAGATAAAGAAATAGGAATGTTAGTATAAAGTTGTGTGCCTTTAAAAAAATTAACTGTGATGTGAACACATTGTGACGGGTCCTACATACGCTCATTCCTTGTGTGAATATTTGGGTTCAGACAGCACATTTGCCTTTCAAAAGGCTTCCACGTGGACCCCTCATGTGCAACTCTGGGCAGGTGGCTGTGTGGTAGCATCATTAATATTTTACAGACGGAGAAACTGGGGCACAGGAGGAGTTTGTGATTTCTCACGAGGCTCTTAGTAAAGAAGCAAAAGAACTGGGACTTGAAGCAATGCCTGTTTGGCTATCTTGAAGTTGGATACTTTGTTTCAGACCCCAACCATTTTACATAATTTGTATTTTCCCCCAGGAACCATGAGATACAATTAACAACAATTGCTCCTGATCCCATTCATGTGCTACAAAAAAAAAAAGTGGAAAAGCAGTGGTAGCTCTGTAGTCACAAAGTGTGCTTTGTAATTACTGAGAGTATCAGAAGGGAAAGTAATTTGATGGCATAAACACAAAACAACCCATGTTAGGTTGTTCATTTTTCTCGATGTAATACTAGACATAATAATAGTCTTCCTGCCCTCTGTGTGTGTGTCTATTGAATTAAAATAAATACAGAGAAACATGCACAGATATGTGTTCAGCTCCGTGAATTTTCACTGAGTGCACCTGTGGGATAAAAAGCAGACAAGAGTAACAAAACGTGACCTTAGTTCCGGATATGCAGATACGCACTACGATATATAAAATAGATGATGAGCAAGGTCCCACTGTATGGCACAGGGAACCATATTCAATACTTTATAATAGCCTATAATGAAAAAGAGTATGAAAATCACTGTGCTGTACACCAGAAATTAACACAACATTGGAAATCAACCATACTTCAATAATAAAAAAAGAAATCATCCTGTGTTCTCCCCTCTAGTCACCAAGTCACCACTGTTATTCTGACTTCTGACCTCATAGATTAGTTTGCGGGTTAAATGGAATCGTTCGCCGTCCTCCTTCGTACCCGGTTTCTTTTGCTCAACATAGTGATTGTGAGATTTATCCACGTTGTTGCCTATGGTTGTGGTTTGCTGATTCTCGTTGCTCCGTCATATACCAGCGACATTTCTCTTCGTGCTGTGATGAGTGTTTGTTTTAGGCTATGAACAACAGCACTGTGGACACTACCCTGCAATTTTTGTTTTCGCCTAATTTAAAAATCTCACGGAAAGCGTTTTATGAGGTAAGTTAAAAAAAAAAGTAAGTCAACTTCATGATAATGTTTACCAGTAGTTCAAAAACAGGAATAGGAAGGGAAATGATTTTTAAAAAGTGGAAAGGAGAGAGAAAGGAGTAAAAAGGGGGCAGTGTTCTCCCTGAATTATGATTATTATGATAACTGTGATAGTAATTTTGATGGTCATGGTAATAACAAATACTGAGCATTTGCTGGGTAGCAGGCACTCTACTAAATGTTTCGTATCTGTTATCTCATTTAGTCCTTAAAACAGTTTTATGGGGGGAGGGTATAGCTCAGTGGTAGAGCACTTGCTTAGCATGCACGAAGTCCTGGTTTCAAAACCGAGTACCTCCATCAAAAAAAAAATTAAAACAGTTTTATGCAAATTTAAAAATAATTATTCATATTTTAGAGAGAAAACTGAGGCTCACACATATCAAACTACTTGCTTAAATCACACAGCTAGAAAGGGGTGGAGCCAGGATTTGAGATCTGCGGTCTGTCTCCAGACTCAGTAGTCATATAACTACTGTACTCTCGCATTTCTTCTTAACACGTAGGGGAACTGGATTCCTATTTTACAGCTGAAGAAACTGGCTCAGGGAGAAACAAGCTCACATAGATAGGAAGTGGGAGAGCCAGGAAACAAAAAGACTGACCTAGATGTTTTGAAAATACTAAAACAGAAGAAGGGACAGGAAAAGAAGAAAGCGAATAGGAAAAAAAAAAAAATCACTAAGCATATTTATCAGTTAGTGTTCAACTGCAAAAAGAAAAGTCACTCTAAGTATTTACAAATGGCAGAATCGAAGACAGGGAATGAGTTACACAGGTGGCGGTCGAGCCAAGCTGCGCAGGGGGTGGTGCGGTAAACCAGAGATTAGCACGAGGAAGAAACCAACACCACTTGTGGGCTGGGAGGCCAAAGCGGGTGAGTGGTACTGGACGGCAGGCTTCTGGGCGACCCAGTGTTACCGCAGGGGCCCAACCGATGCAACAGGCTGGAGACGATAGACATAAAATTAGACGTACTCGACCGGGAAGACCCCAGCGTTACCAGAGATGCCGCCAAGGCTGAGGGGTGTATCTGAGTTTATAGGAGACTCAGCTGTGAGAATAGAATTTAAATAACTTACCCTGATAGCACAGTGCAAGAAAAAATAGTGAATGCCAGCCCAGAAGTTCTGATTCACTAAATCTTGGATGGGACCTCAGATTCTGCATGTCCCATGAGCTTCAGGGGTTGCTGATAATAGCTGGCCCGCGGGAGGCACCTGGAGCAGTAGTGTAGACACTTACTTGCTGAGTGAGTCGTTCAGCTGTCCCGCCGCAGGGTCTCCTGAGCACCTGTGATTGTAACCAGTATATGTAACGTCACCCTCCCTCACCCCAGCGCACCCCTCCGCATGCACTCACGAGGGTGGGCAAATGGCAGAAGCTCATTTATTAATTCAGTGACAGATCAACATCTCTGCCAGTCAATATTTTGATAATATTTACTTCAAAATAGAAATAAAAGTCAATCAGTCATTATTGCAAAGTCTTTTTATGAGTGTCAAGTAGTTAGAAACAGTACCTTTTTCCTTCTCATCTCTTCTCTTCTCTTCTCCTTCCTTTCTTTCTTTCTCTTTCCTTCTTTCTTTCTTTCTTTCTTTCTTTCTTTCTTTCTTTCTTTCTTTCTTTCTTTCTTTCTTTCTTTCTTTCTTTCTTTTTTCTTTCTTTCCTTCCTTCCTTCCTTCCTTCCTTCCTTTTTATTGACGTATAGTTGATTTACAATGCTGTATTAGTTCCTTGTGTACAGAATAGTGATTCAGTTTTACATATATATTATCTTTCATTATAGATTATTATAAGATGTTGAATATAATTCCCTGTGCTGTACAATAGGACCTAGTTTATCCATTTTATATATATATATATATATATATATATATATATATATATATATATATATATATAGTTTGTATCTGCTAAAACCAAACTCCTGACTTGTCCCTCCCCCCGCCTTCCCCTTTGGGAACCGTAAGTTTGTTTTCTGTGTCTGTGAGTCAGACACAGCACCTTTCTTTTTCAGATTATGATGGTGTGGGCACTGAGACGTGATTATTTTAACACTGGCCTAATTTCTTAATTTAGGATTTGACTCATGGTTAGGCAAGTGTTGATTTTCAGAGTTAGTGTCACGCTTCCCTGAGATGCACCCGTGGCACATTCACTAACCTTCACTGGGGGTGGGAAAACCCACTTGGTGGTTTTAACTGCTTGCCTGTTCACAGTTGTCTCATTGTTTCCTCTCTTGTACACAGTCAGGGCTTCACTCAGGGAGAAGCACCTGCTGCCCTATTCTAACAGCCACTCAGATGTATATTCTTTATAACTTTAGTAAATCTTAATATACACAGACAACTTCTTTCCTCTGAGTCTTCACTTCCTTGGTCTCTCCATCACAGCAAATGACTCTAAGCCTCAATTCCTTTGGTGGTGGCTCACCCTTTGTAAGCCCTGATTGAATTCTTTTCATTTGGTCAAGCCTTTTTAAAAGACATGAATCCATTTTGTATCTGCCACTCTAGAGTCACATTTCCTTCACAAATGGGGTATTACTCAGCTCCTTAATCCTGTGTTTCTCCCTAGAACTAACATCCATTTGCTTCCTGTTCTGTTTTTTTCCCAGCCAGATTTCCAGTTTATTTTTCGGTTGTGCTTGAGAGCACAGGCATTGAAATATTTTTGCGACACATGCGTCATGCTGGAACTCTTAGAGATTAAGGTGGAATGATTTATTCTCAAGTTCAAGTTGTTATAGACAATGAACATTTAAAAGAGTGTAACCTCATTTTTACTGAAATGTTAAATGCCAGGTTCCCCCTCCTTGGGTTTTTTTTTTTTTTTTTTTTTTTTTGCCATGAAATTTCAGGCAAATAGAAGAATGTGGGGACTACAGCAATAATTAGTTACCTCTTTCCAAAGGAATGTGCAAAACAGATGATTCAGCAGGAAAATAGGATGTAAAGGACAGTACTGATGTAAATGATTTTGGTCTCCTTCGGGTCATTAAGAGCCCTAGTTCCCACACAAATACATGTGTAAGTTCTAGGAAGGAGATGATGCTCAGAAATGACCAATTTTCTTTGTCTTTAGACCAGGAGGTACCTAAGCCAATACACAGATGTGATCATTCTTCCTCAATTAAAGTTTGCTGGAAGAAAAGAGCTTGCTACCTTCTTTGCAACCCTCAATCCAATATGGTCTGTAATGACCTTTTTAAAAATTTTTTTTAAAAAATTATTTATTTATTTATTTATTTATATTTAATTTTATTTTTTGTAATGACCTTTAAACACCCAAGTCCCCATCTCCTGACTAAAAAGCATCTATATCCCTGTTTCATATCACATCACAAAGAAACTTGTTCTTGTGATATGTACCATCCTTGTGAGAGAGCGTAGTACATGATTTTGTATTTTTTAATTCATTTTAATCTACAGGTAGGAGTCTAGTTTTTAAATGTTATTGGAATTCACATTTTAAAAAGAAAAACACTTAAAATCTTCATAACAGTAAACTTTTGACCTGTGTCCTCCATGTAGTCTTTTTAACATTTTTTATTGATTTATAATCATTTTACAATGTTGATGGACATTTAGGTTGTTCCTATGTCTTGGCTATTGTAAATAGTGCTGCAATGAACATTGGGGTGCAGGTGTCATTTTGAAGTAGGGTCCCTTCTGGATATATGCCCAGGAGCGGGATTCCTGGGTCATATGGTAAGTCTATCCCTAGTCTTTTGAGGAATCTCCACACTTTTCCATAGTGGCTGCACCAAACTGCATTCCCACCAGCAGTGTAGGAGGGTTCCCCTTTCTCCACACCCTCTCCAGCATTTGTCATTTGTGGGCGTTTGAATGATGGCCATTCTGACTGGTGTGAGGTGATACCTCATTGTAGTTTTGATTTGCATTTCTCTGATAATTAGCGATATTGAGCATTTTTTCATGTGCTTATTGATCATTTGTATGTCTTCCTTGGAGAATTGCTTGTTTAGGTCTTCTGCCCATTTTTGGATTGGGTTGTTTGGTTGTTTCTTATTAAGTCGTATGAGCTGCTTGTATATTCTGGAGATCAAGCCTTTGGCGGTTTCATTTGCAAAAATTTTCTCCCATTCCGTAGGTTGTCTTTTTGTTTTCCTTCTGGTTTCCTTTGCTGTGCAGAAGCTTGTAAGTTTCATTAGGTCCCATTTGTTTATTCTTGCTTTTATTTCTTCTAGGAGAAAATTTTTGAGATGTATGTCAGATAATGTTTTGCCTATATTTTCCTCTAGGAGGTTTATTGTATCTTGTCTTATGTTTAAGTGTTTGATCCATTTTGAGTTGACTTTTGTGTGTGGTGTGAGGGAGTGTTCTAGCTTCATTGATTCACATGCTGCTGTCCAGTTTTCCCAACACCATTTGCTGAAGAGACTGTCTTTATTCCATTGTATATTCTTGCCTCCTTTGTCGAAGATGAGTTGACCAAAAGTTTGTGGGTTCATTTCTGGGCTCTCTATTCTCTCCAAGTAGTTTGATCAAAGAACTTATAGGTGTTTTCATGCGCAGTCTGGAATATGAAGATTGGAAAGCCCATGGCCTCACTTGTGTGTATTGCGTGTAAATCTGGTTTTGTTTTGTTGTTTTGTGCTCTTTGGGCTCTTTGGTCCATTTTGTTTTGAAGATCAGACAGTGATCACTCTGAAAGTTTAAAACCAAGGATTTGTACCTATGATATTTACTGTAAGTCATAGAGCATTCAGTAACTATCAAAAAAAAGTCTCCAAAAAAGCCCCCAAACTTCCTTTTCCTATTCTCTTGCCTCTGCAAGAATTTTCTGTGCATGTGCAAGGCTCGTGCTGGTCACACATATGCACTTTGTAGGCTGATGTTGAGAATGACACTGCCTCTTCCCTCCCATAACACGGATAAACTTTAAGGGAAAATGTACTGAGAATGGGATTTCAAAATTGGACATGACATAGGTAAACAGGGTGGGATGTGGAGATGATCCAAGCAGTAGCAAGAGTGCACAGTTTTAGAGCAGGTGTCTTTAAAGGCTGGGTCCCTTCCTTCAAGGAACCAGAGAGACAATGTCCATAGCTCAGTGTGAGCTCTTTCTGAAGTTTTCAACTGGATGGAGAGATTTAATTGTTTAACTTGGGTATCACTCTAGAAAGGCACAGCTTCAGAGGTGGGAAGTAAATCGGGGTGGCATCTGTCCTGTGGGCCATCAGTATGCTGCTCACTTCATCAAGGTCCATCCTCACTGTTGGGTAGGGGAAGCAGTGGGTACGATTCCAGGGTTGAAAACCATTTGAGAATTTTGAGGACCAGAAGTGGGCTAAGCCCCAAACTTGGCTGAGTGGCTCAAGCCTTGCTGTGAATTGCATTCTTTTTCCTTTCTCCCCACTCTGGCATGGATTTCATTGACTTCTCTTTAGAGTTGGATTGTGAATTCCATGAGTGGAGGAACTATCTCTGGTTCTATGCTTCTGTATGCCTGTCATCAAAGATACTATCTGGCACAAAGTAGAAATTTGTTTAAGGAATCAATTAAGAAAAAGCATTCAGGAACCAAAGAGGCAGAGAAAAGAACTTACTTGACTTTTTGGATCAACTTCCCCTGTATATGAGTGTTTTCCTTTTTAGAATGAGAATCACCACTATTAGAAAAATGAAGATATAATTCATGTACCATAAACACCACCCTTTTAAAATACTCAGTTTTGTGGGCTTTAGTATATTCATAAGGTTATGGAACCATCACCGCTGTCTAATTCCAGAGCATTTTCATCATCCCCCCGCAAAACCCCATGTATGTTAGCGGTCACTCCTCATTCCCTCCCCACCCCACCCTGGCAATAACTAATCTACTTTCTATACATATGGATCTGGAAATTTCATGTTCATGGAATAACACAATATGGGGCCTTTTAAATCTGGCTTATATCACCTTAAAATGTTTCCAAGTTTCATCTATGTTGTAGCATGTACTATTTATTAGAAAAAAAACAACAACTATTCTTTCCTCATTGAATTGTCTTGGCACCCTAGTTGAAAATAAATTGACCATGAATGCATGGGTTTATTTTCTGGACTCTGAATTCTATTTCATAAATCTGTTTGTTTACACTTCTGCCATTAGCACACAATCTTTATTTCTCTAGCTTTGTAATTCTTAAATCAGCAAATGTGATTCCTCCAACTTTGTTCTTTTTTTTTTAAGATCGATTTGGCTCTTCTAGGATTTTTGATTTCCATATGAATCTTGGGATCAGCTGGCCAACTTCTGCAAAGAAGTCAGCTATGATTTTGAAAGAGAATGGGTTGAAGCTATAGTACATCAATTTGTAGAATATTGCCATCTTAACAAGAGTAAGTCTTCCAATCGATGAACATGAGATATCTTTACATTTACTTAGGTTATCTTTAACTTCTTTCAGTGATGTTTTGTAGTCTTCAGTGTACTAGATTTGTACATCTTTTGTTAAGTTTATTTCTCAATATCTTACTTTATGCTATTGTAAGTGAAATAGTTTTCTTAATTTCATTTTCAGATTATTCAGAGCTTATGTATGAATATAGAATTGTTCTTTGTAAAATGATCTCGCATCCTGCAGTGTTGCTGAGTTTGTTTATTAGCTCTAATTGTGTATGTGTGTGTGTGTGTGTGTGTATTTTTTAGGAGGTGTATATATATATATACACTTATATATATATACTTATATATATAATATATATATATATATTACTTCTTCCTTTCTGACCTGGATAATTTTATTTCTCTTTCTTGCCTAATTGCTCTGGCTAGTTACAATGTTTAATAGATATGGCAAGAACAGACACCTTTGTCTTGTCTCTGAGCACCATCTCTTAGAAATAAAAGCCATATAGATTTATAGTTCCAAAACTGGCTTTTAGCTCATCGTTAAACTTTCTTTCCAGCCCAACTTTTAATTATAACTTCTGACACAGAGTAGCATTCATTTAATAGCGTTGAAAGGGGACATGTGATAAAATGTAAAACACATAACTTGTTTTTAAAAACTGAACTTTTATTGGGGTAAGAGAATGCCTTTTCACAGGGAGCAAAAGTGATAAATATTTTAAAGAGAATTGCAGGTAAAATACTATGGATTTTCACATGAGGGGGAGAAGACATTCCTGGAAAAATTATAGAAGAACATGTTTGATAGGGATCTGGCAGAAAAAGAAGGATTCAGACATACAATGATGCAAGATTTTGGCTTTCAAGTGAAGCAAAAAATGTATACAAAACATGGAAGTGGGAAAACATGAGGCATGTTTGGAAAACTCTTGAGTAATTCAGTTTTGGAAAGCTCAAATTGTCAGAAATAAAAGTCAGGAGTTTCTGAGAAATCTAGGTCATGAATGGAGTCAATGAAAAGGACAATGATTTTTAAACACTGGGATTAATATAAATGTTTGAACTGGAAAGTAATAATAAGACCTAGATTTTAACGGGATTTAATATATGTAAGGCACTTTTCCACATACTTTCTATGTGTAGCAAAGGCTCTTAGGATTCACCTCTTCTTACCAAATTTGCTTTCAGAAAAACCTGTGGCTCTCTGTATTTGAGACTTCTTCTGGATGCAGGACCGCACTAAGTATACAAATAGGAAAAGGCGGAAGTTCTGGAGAATTAATAACCCTGGAAATAGCCCTCAACCAATAGACAGAGTATTGGTAGATAATACTGCAGCATCCTCACCCTTGGTCAGAATAACTCAGCTGTGTTCTGTGCTGTCTCCCAGAATTCCCCAGTGGGACCAAGTTCTATTTGATCACAGCAGCAACTTGCCTTAATTTGCCTCCTTCCCTTCCCTGGTTCACTCTTCTACTTCCCAGCTGTGCTTCCTGAAATCACTTCCCAAATAAACTATTTGCCCTCAAAGATCTTTCTCAGGGTCAGCATCTGGGGGAATACATCTTTAAAAAAATGTGTCATCTCCTTTATTACTTACAACAATGCTCAGTGTCTTCATTTTACAGACGAGGACACTAAGGTATAAAAAAAATTTGGTCATTTGTCTAGTTCACAAAATTAAAAAAAACAACATAGGCAGAATTCAAATTCAGACAGTCCATCTCTTAACATCTATTAAAAGCTATGCCCTCTTCTCCCATGATATATTGATTCATCAGTTGCATCTTTGATATTTTGCAGTGACTCTGATGTCAACAGGCTGAGAAAGAATAGCCAGGGTATATGTGTGTGTGTGTGTGTGTGTGTGTGTGTGTGTATAACGGTGCAAGGAACAGACCCAACCACAGAAGCTTGCAAACACGCCATGTTTCAGCAGCCCCTTCAGACCTGCCTGCTTCCCCAAAGACCTGTGGAGGTAGGGGTAGGGTATATCATAAACCATTTTTGCTCCTTCTCATGAAGAAACTAGCAGATGAACCTAAAGATGTTCATGTCCTTCTGGTTGGTCACTGAGTTGTACTGAGAACATTGTTCCCACCAGACTGCTTGACCTTCTCAATTTCAAACTTTTGTGCCCACTACTGGGTCCTTCTTATGGTCCTGCCTTCTAACCTAAGGCACTAGCAGGTATTTGGGAGCCTTTGATCCATGGTGGTGTGAAATTAAGAAGGGTGGCAGTAGCTGTAAACTTCAGAAGGAACCAAGTTTTGGGAGCCTGAATGTGTCTAGAATCAGTATACTCTGATGTACTTGGGACCTGTTTTTGGCTAGTATATTGCGGGCAAATATCTGAAACCTCATAAACAGGCTTGAAAACGTACTTTTTCCTATAAGCCAAAGAACACACGTGTGATCTTGGCTAAGGCACTTGACATATCTGTGGGACAGATTCCTCTTATGTAAAAAGGAAAATTCAGTGTTGGCTATTGTTGCTAAAAGACATGAATGTGTGATGTCTTCTTGTTCGAGCACTATAAAATACGGAAGGTAGCATCTTTTTTTTCCTTTTAGCTGCATTTCTCATAAAGGATTCTTCTCCATGTCAGTTCCAAGAGACAGTAACAGAGAAAAGAATTCTGGGGTCAAGTAAATTAAGAAAGTGTTGCACAGACAATGACCTCTTCTGGGATATTTCCAATGCACATTAACCTAGAAGAGGTTCTGGAGAGTCTTTTGGTGAAGAGACCACTTAACCTAGGATTTCCCAAATTTATTTGACCACAGAACATTTTGTTCATTTAAGAGCCATGTACGTTCCACAGGACACATTTTCTGTGATTCTATTTTAGGAGACTATTCTATAGCAAAGAATGGATTAAGAATGTTCTTTTAAAAAATGTGTTTAAAGTTCATGAGCTATGAAGCATGTAAGCACAATTTGGTGGCTGCAAATGATTAGGAAATGGATTAATGAAACACAGTAGAGCAGAAGAAGTGAGAAATGAGAACTGAATCATTTTTTTGCAGCCTCGCCTTGCTTTGCGGCAGTGCCATATTGGGTCTGCTTATGTGGCCACATGTCAGCCCTGCCTTCACCATTGTTCATGGGGCTGCTCGTGCTGGTTCTGTTCTTGCTCCCTATGGCCTCGCTATGCAGAGCAGAATAGTGTTAGGAAAGAATGCACTATCTTCTCAAGAATTCGTAGAGCGGACAGACAACAGGTTTCATCATGCATCCCAGCAACCGTTCTTATTATTCCAAAGCTTTTGAATTGTGTCCTCAAAGGGGGTTCTTTTCCCTTCACTTCCAGGCTTCTGTTTCTTCCTCACCAGATCCTCCTAGAAAGTTCTAGATATCTCTCTCCTCTACCATGTTGAAAACTCTACTCTTGCCTTGCTACTACTCCAGATTTTTATCCCCTTGTCCATTTATGTACTTAAATAAATGTAAAAGCACCTCTACTTACTATGTTGCTCCATGTTACAGGTAGCAACTGAGTGGTCCTCTTTGTCTATTTGAGCAGGCTCTTAGGATCTAAGCCCAAATCAGCTTATCGAAGTATTTTTTTCCCCAGATATGTACATGGTATCCCCATCTAGCATTTTAGCAAATGAAATTTTCTCTGTCAATTTCATCTTAAAAATGAGAAGCTGACCATGTTCCACGAAAGAGATTTTTACATTACTTTTGAACAAATTAAAATTGAAAGTGTATTCGACAAAAACTTTGGTGTCTCCAAGATATTCTCTGTTTTGTATTGGATAAATCAAAGTATCCCTAGGGAATTTCTTTTAGGATTTTACTGAGATAAAACTTCTAACAAAGTTCTTCCAGAGTAATTCTGGGTGAGATCTCTACAGCAACGTTTGAATTTTTGTCAGCTCCATTTCTCTCTCTTGGTAGAGAGTGGTCGATGGGCATCTCAGATGCAAAGACTAACCAAACTAGAACATAATCCTTTCAAAAATCAGGAGCTTCATCGAAATGCTCACTAGAATAGGTCGCTAAGTTAGTTCTTCCATTAACATTGCTGTTATTAAAACCACAAAAGAATGCTCATGTGAAGTAGAAATAGTACCATGTCCTCTTAGACATATGGCACTGGTGAATGAGATTTCTGCAATTATATCTTTCTCTGTATAGCGCACATTCATTTAAAACATCACTAGTCCATTGGTGTTTTCTTACTAAATACTCTTCCTCAACCACACCCAGTCAACATTTCTGGCACCAGAACGGGGCCATATGTGGACTTATATGTTCATCAGAAGTTACATCAGTGTTCCTTTAATTAATAGACCTCAGAATAATTACATAATCAAATGTGATTTTGTTAAAAAATGTTTGTTCTCAAGGTGAACCTAGTTTGTTTTTTCATCCCTAAACAATGGGATTGGCTGCACCATGAACCAGTTGGATTAACACTGTTTGTGAACTATGGGATCTGAGTTGCAGTGACAGCAGATTCAGCAAGCCTGCCTTTAAAAATGGAAAGTGACTTTAAAAATGGCATTAGAAAAGGCTTGACATAAATACGAATTGAAACACATCTTCACTAGAGACTTGCGTAAGTATTTAGATTTCCGATTTCCAGATGTCAAACTGGTAGTATATTCCCTTCAAAATTGTATTATAATTACCAAACGTGTCAGTCACTCTTGGCAGCTGGCGGTTAGGTACACTGCATTCGGATCTAACTTCTGATAAATATATGGTATGGATAATTATTCATTACATGGGGACTGAGTCTTTCTAAAACCTGCCCTGTTTTCTTTTCCAGAAAAGTTACTGGGGCTGTATTAAAGAATGGGGATTCTTTTGGACCAAACTGATGAACTGGATAATTTTATAATTGTATAGGTGTTATATAAAAGTCATTTGTAATTGTATATATGTGATACAGTGCCAGATATTCAAATGCTAGATGAATATTAGATTAACCCTTTGTTTAAAAAATTACAATCTCTTTCTCTTGATGTTCTCAGTCACTTCTAAGAGAATGTTAATCCCGTGTTTTTTTTTTTTTCCTCTTAAGATTCATTGCATGTCCATTCACACTTTCCCTTGTACAAAAAAAGAATATGTATTTCAGAAGATCTGGGGAAAAGATATGAAAATGTACTTCTCAATGTGAAAATGGAAAAATAGGGATGCTTTTTCACTGTTAGTCCTGTTTCATTGAGGATGAGAAAATCATAGGTACCCGTCCTCGTATTAGGACTAGAAAATGTTCTTCATGGAGCCTGAGGGTTCTTTTGTCACTGCTGGAAACTGGGCAGGTATGAGATTGAGTAACTTTAAGTAAACTGTTTTTCCAGTATTTCCACTTCCCAACTCATAAGTTAAATAAACCAATCTGTTAGGCTTTACTTTCATAGAAATAATCTATGGTGTTTATTTCCTCAATCACACTTTTACTTTTGCTCCTCCCGTATGTCCTTAAGCAGGGCAGTCCAGAAGCCCCATGGCTGTTACACAAAGAGAATTTTCCCTGGCATCAAGCATGGTCTGCCTCTTGAATATTAACCCATTATTCATTTTGTTTCCTGATTTGTTTCTGGGATTCCTGGGTCCTGACCCCTGGGATTATTTCCTGACCACAGTTTTCCACTTGCCCATGTTAAGCTAATTACTGACCTTATTCTTTTAGTATTGGACCTCATCATCTCCATTTAGTTGTACATGAAGGCTAATTCCCAACATTGGGGTAATTCTATGGGAGGAGCTTCAACAAAAAAGTACAAATCCACTTCCTTGCAATGCTAGTCAAAGTATGAGCCAAAATTGATTGTATTAAGTCATGGGTCAAGCATATGTGGCAATTTTGTAATCAAACTCTGTGATTCTTTGATTCTTTACCTCCAAGTTATCAGACATACATCCTATTTTCTGCTCTTTCAGAGTAGGTTTTAATGGTTCTATTGGGATGCAAATGGAATTGTATATTTCAGTGCTAATTAGTTACAAATTGCATAATATTGTGGAAAAAGTTCAGACTTGGAGTCGGAAAATGGGAAATTTGAATCTGGACTATTGCTTATGGTAGTTGCTGTGTGACCTAGGGCAAGTCGTTTTGAACTCTTTTAATTTCATCTGTAAAAAGAAAATAATATTAACAACAATGATAAGAACATCAAATGTATGAGATAGTTGTGAGGAATCAAGAAAATTGCCATGTAATTATGAAGAAAAAAAAAAGCATCGACAGTAGATTTCTACACTGATGGTCTAATGTTCACTTCATTTTCTTCTTCTAGATAGCAACAAAGGTGGCATTCTTGTGAACTACACCATTTAAGCACATCTTCTTTCTCTATCAGACCAGAAAGATCTGATGGTATTTGCCCTTTCTGTTCTCAGGTAGTGTGAGTTCTGTTGCTCTGAGCCTGGGAAGACGAAGGTAGATTTCCAGGTCTCTGCATCCTGGACGACTAGTTGCATAGTCAACAGGAATTCCCATGAGGGGGCAGGGAGATACAAATATGAGAAATGGCCTCTTATCATGAAAAGAGCATAAGCTTTAGAGCCAGACAGACCTGGGTTTGAAAACTGTCTCTACCATGTGCCAGCTAACTGTGTGATCTTACACTTGCTACTTAACCTTCTTCAACTTCATTTTCTTCACTGGTCAAAATGGAGAATGTAGCATATTGGGCAATCAGCCCAAAGAGGGTACTTTTATTCCCATTCATGGAATGTCTCTACAAAAGTTTACCAGAGCTTTTATTAGCTTAGTTTTTGAAGGAGTATTTCAATTTGAAGGTGTGATAAAGGCAACAGACAACCCCTAGGACTCTCAGACTTAATATGTTGCTTTTCTGAATAGCCACACTCAGGGGTACTTCCCTCAGGGGGAGGATAAAGTGATAATTAAGCTAAGACCTTAGTGTGTGGAATAGCTTTAATGGTCAGTTTTAGAGGGTGTATGAATACGTACTTTCATCACCAAAGAAGTAAAGAAAGCTTCATTTAGGGTTAGGGGAGCATATATGATGCAGGAATTCAGCAGCAGAGGTATTTTTTCCTAAAATTTCTAAAAACCCTTGAATGCAGGAGACCCAATACTTTTAACTTTCAGAGGACAGAGGAAGTAAGAAAGGAAACTGTCTTACGGTCTTAACTTCTTACGTAAAAGAAGCCTAGATTTGAAGACAGAAAAATCTGGATTTTGAATCTGCTTTACCTACTGCTTACAGGTTTTGTGATCTTGGGCAAGTTTCTTAAACTTACTGAATCCTCAAAGGGAAAAATGCTACTTCTAATTATAATCACAATAATAATAACACTAGTAAAAATAATACTTATAAACTTTTTTTGGTGTGGTTTAAAATAGCTAAATTTCCAAAACTTTCTGTTTAATAGGGATGACATAAATCATTGACAGCAATAATATTATATGTTGGGAAGTCTTAATTTCTGGTCACTTCACTTTATAACCTCTTGTAATAAAGAGGACAACATTCCTGTGATCTAACCCTTTTAAAATCTCCCCTCCTATTACTGCGCGTTTTGCTATTTTTTTCTATGAAAATTCTTGCACATGCTTCCCAGAACTCATAGGTTAAATTTTCTCTAGGTTATTGCTTTTGTCAGGGTTCCATCAGGAAATCAGAAGCCTCTCAAAGTAATAGAAATTTGAGTGTTTAATACAGAGAAGTTGAGACTAATAGAATCATTGCAAGTTCAGGCATTAAAAATGAAAGTATATTAAAGAATAAGATATGATAAAAACCTTGTGAGAAATTTTCTTACTTCTTGACATTTGAGACTGTTAAGGGGGACTGCTCTGTAGGGCCAATTTTCAAAAGCCTTGTCTGAAGAAACCTAGCATTCTCATGGCCTGGGAGTACAGGCAAAATGATTCAAGCTGGACAGAAGTATGCAAAAATCAAATGCTGAATATATAAATGATCTAAATGACAAAGTGAATGAGGAGGTATCCATGGAGACCAGTTTATTTCCATAGACAAATTTTTACTTAAACCTACTTTTCCAAGGACACTTACAGAGGCTGAAAAGGGGGTATTTAATCAGATGTGGTTTCAAAAGAGTTCTGAAGGTAGCTAAAGGGCAGTGGAAGGTCACAGTTGCCCAAGATGGTAGTCACGGATTTGAGTCTTGATTCACAAACATGCCATCACTATACTTTTGAAAAAATTGTATTACTTCTCAATGTCCAAGTTTCATCATTATGAGATAGGTATAATATCAGTCAAAGTATTTTTTATTTTAACATGAACATTATTGGTAAACTTTATAAAGAAAAAGAATAGTTATTATATGAGATAAAAATAATATGACTAAAACTAAAGCTCTAATTCCATTGAATAATTGCAAAGACCAATCAATAGAACCTCTTAACTATTTTAGAGTCAAGAAGGGCCAAGATTTTACCTTAGGGCAGAAAATGAAAAAGGATGAAATGGAGAATATGGGACTACTTGGTTCTTATTTTGTACCTATGTCTTTTGCCAAAGGGACTTAGCTTTAAATTCAAAATGACAGCGCAGGTGCAGTTAAAGACAGACTTAAAGCTTAACATTGGGGAAGAGATAGCAACTTTTCTTTTGGCAAAGATTTATTTAGTGTCTACTGTTAGCTAGACTGTGTTAGGCTCTGGGTGTGAAGAAATGAAGGCCAAGTTCTTGATCATATAGCCACAGTTTTGTGGGAAATTTATAGGACAGGATACTGCTGTTTTCAGGGAGTTATGTCCTAGGCTAGTAAGTGAAATTGAAGAAGCTCTTTAACAGAGTCACTGAACACTAGTTTTATGATGAATGAATAAAGAATTAAATCACTGTTAGTTAAGACATTTTTGAGAACAGCAGAACTTCTGGAAGATAGGAGATGAACAAGTATTACCTCTTAATTTCACTGAGCTTCAATTCCTTATTTATAAAGTGGGGACGAATCTTCAAACAACCCCAGAGTTTTGGCAAACCATCTCATTGCATCCTTGAAATGAGATCAGTAAACCGTGACATAGATTTATAATCTGCAATTCATTAAATTATGATGACTCCAACATGTTGGTGATTAGATTAAAAAACCTGGAAGGAAGGCTCTTGTGGCAAAAGATAGGCTTCATCCTTGGTTACATTTAGTCCTAAATTTAACCAATAATTCAAATGAGTGTAGAGGAAACATGATTATTAGCTTTTTAGATGACACAGATTAAAATCTAAATAATGCGATTTATAAAGTAAACCTTTGTGCAAGTATCTAAATGAAAAAAGAATGATAAACTGAATAAAACAAAATAAAATATATAATGAATACTTGCAAATTTCTAGATTCGTAAAACCAACCTGCACAAGAACTCAATGAAAGATACCTGACTTAATCTATGTATAGAAAATGACCTACCAATTACCAAATACCTACTATTTGTTGAACTGCTACATTTTGTCAGTTCAAAAGTTAACAGCATGATGTAGTTTCCAGGAGACTTGATATTCTTTTATGCTACATTAACAGTTGTGAAGTTATTCAGAACAAAGGCATAATTTAGTTTTCTGTTCTCAGGAGAAAACAATGTTCTGCTCACTGGAAGGCATCCCATCTTCAGAGGAACAAGATGCATTGTTTTGCTTCCATATTAGAGAGAAGAAAAATGCAGCTGGGTAGGGGTTAGCTAAATACGCTAGAAGATCTTGACTTTGTGGCACTAAGAGAGCATTTAGCCTCCCAAAGTCGAGAATCTATCAAAAGCTCAAATTTCAGGATTCCACATGAAAGAGGCTGGACTTAGGGAAAGACCTCAGCCCATGTATGAGATTGGAATTCTTTCTGAGTAATCGGGGACAAGACCAGTCACGGTTCTGGAAAAGTATGTCAGAAACTGGGGGAAACCTGAACTCCCCAGAGCACTTAGCTGCTTAGGGCTCACCCCAAAGGCTACCATATACTATGCTCATAGCCATGCAACTAACCTCAGACTTTGCCTGCTCATGGGGGTGGTGTTCTTAAGATCTTGGCTAGATTGGTTGGGGTTGGATGAAGGAAGACACTCATTATTAATATGTTTAGCCTCAAGGGCTCCATCTGAGTGGGCAGAGGAGAAAGGGAGCTGTTCAAATTCCTGATCAAGCATCAGTCAGCAAGATGCTGTTTGGGGGCTTTATGACCAGAGAGTCTGGTTTTGGAGAAAGGACTTGAATTTATGCACATTTGGGCTAGATGGATACTAAAACACCATTCAACTTGATTCCCCGATTCCACACACAACAGAGAAGTAAGCCTAGCTCCGTTGACGCCGTTTATTTGCCTTTGTGGTTCCTCTTTACCCTGAGGACTTAGCCGATACTTCAAGACAAATCATTTCCTAAGCACATAAGCAGGAGAAGAATTTCTTTCTCCCTCTTTTTTCCTTTAGAGAGATACAAAGTGACCTACAACTCTTGGCAAGTACCCGGTTTCTGGCACAAGGTAGATTCAGAGAGATTTTGAGAACAGCACAATTCGGTCAGTTGGGAATGAAGAACAATATACTTTACAGAATACCTCAAAGCCAGACAGGAAAGGAGGCGAAATGGAATAGCTTGTCGATCTCCTTGGTACACACGGCTGTGCTCAGAACAGATACCAGGAGGGCATGGGTCTGAGAAGATAAGGCTCCTTTCCTTTTTTTGAGCAGTTCTATTGTGAAGGCAAGGTCAGAAACGCTAATAAAACAGTGAAAACCTACGTCAGATTGTACAGACCACAAGGGCTTGCTTCTCGTTGCTAATTAATGTTATCACAAGAGGTGGCTAAAATGAGAATATTACCCACTAGTAAATTAATAGGATATGCTGAAACAAACCACAAGGGAGGAATTGCCTCTGCTAAAATAGTATAAAAGAGATTGCCACTGGCAAATGGTTCATGTTAAAAGAGTTTTCTACATTATGTATAAACTCTAAGAGATATGACTTACAGTATGCCATGAATCTTTAATTGAGAGAAAGTCATTTGCACAGGATACAGGGTGATGGCAAACCCATATGTCCTTTTGTATTATCCATACCGAATGTTGATTGTGAACAATTTGAAAGGAATACGTTGCACGGATTATCATCCCGCAATCAAATCAGTTCGGCAACATATGCGTCTACATTTGCTGCAGAAGTCAGCACATTCTCTCTCTCCTCAGAGTTGTCACCTTTGACTGTGGTCTAATTGCTCGCTGCAGTTCCATGGAACTCAAACTAGGCTGATTCATTGATGTAATTCCCAGAAAAGCCAAGAAAAATCTATATGAATGATTTTGGAAGTGAGACTTAACTTTTTTATTAAAAATTCGATTTTTATTCTGTTTTCCTAAAAAGTTGAGAAGTGGGGAGAAGAAGGTCTGGATAGGATGGAGAAAATGAAAAGAATGCAAACAAAAGTAATATTGAATGGAAAAGAAATATGTTGAGAGGCTGATACAGCAGCTCACAGATTGAGTCTCAGACCTGAAACTCTAAGGTGTAGTTAGGTAAATATATTAATAACTTTCCATGCTCACAACCTATAAACCCCATTCATTAGCAATTAAAAAAAGATATTAGCATATCCCTCTCTATTGTCTTCTCATTGTCTCAGAAACCGAATCTACGGGGTCACATCCTTCCTAAGGTGTTTATGTATTTTGTTTGTTTACCTTATATAACTAACCAGCCAACTAAATTCTATCTATTCTTTTGTTGTCGTTTAAATATTCTCTGGTCATGCCTTCTGTCATTATCCTTGACTTTGCGTTTTTATCTTTATGGAAGTCGTCACACATTCTTTTTGTCAGTTTTGATCAGCAGCTGCCATTCCTCTTCTTAACTAACTTCTCTTCCGTTTGTCAGGATCTTACCAGATCCTATAGCTTCTGTATCTAACGCTCTTGATTTTCCTCCCAATTTCTTTTTTCTAGTTTTTGACTTCCTAACTGGAAGTCTATTTTTTTTTTTACATACTTTTAAAATATTGGAGTCCTTTAGCTACATAATTTCCCTAAAAACTCCTGAAATCCTGTCTTCAGTTATTTGTAAGAGACTGATGCCACCTCAGGTTTTTGCCCCAGACAAAACCATTACCTGCCCTTCAGGCTGTCTTCAGATCAGATTCACCTGGACCATGCTCAGGCGTCCCAAACTCAGCTTGTCCCAAACCAAGCACGCTGTCTTATCCCCATTTTGCTTATTCTCTCAGTTCCAGAGCTAAGTGGCTGCTCCATGCTCTACTCAATTTCCTAAGACCCAAATCTCAATGTCATCTATGAGACCCTCTTTGCTTTACCTTGAACATCCAATATTTTACATTCTGTTGATTCTGCACCTTCTAATTATGTCTTAAATCCATCCATTTCTCCCCATTTTCATAATATACCTTCTCTCACCTAGGTTTCTTCAATAGCATCCTGTATATTGCGCCTCTAGTCTTGCCCAAACTGAAAAAAAAAAAAAATTAAAATATTCACACTGCAGAGTGATCTTTCTAATATACAAATCTAGACTATGACATTGTCCTGCTTAAAACCCTCCAATGATCCCCATCATCCTCAGAATTAAGTTCTCTGACATTGACTGCAAGCCTTCATTTTTTGTCTGCTGTTTAATTTTCTGTCCTTTGGTCTTTTTCTTACTCCTTCCCTGAAAATTCAGTCACTGTGAATTTCTTAAAATTCTCCAAATATCCCATATCTTATCCATTGTGCATGCTCCTCCCTCTTCCTGGATCACTCTGCTTCCTTTTTCTCTTCCTTCCTCTCTACTCTTTGCCTGATCCGTTCCTGGTCTGGCTTCGTTTCTTAGCTTATGTGTCATCTCTGATCTCTGTGACTGGCACAGCAGGTTCTCTGTATCAACTTTGTGCTTACTCATCTTATGCTATATCATACATTTCCTACTTTTTCATCTAATTCCTCTACTAGATTTGGAACTCCCTGCATCCAGGGAGTGTGCGTTTCTTTGGTGTTCAGTTTGGTAGCCAATACATGTTTGTTGAATGAGTAAACAAAAACAGAGTTCTAATTGATCAGGTCCAAGTTCCATGGGTACTACTGGAATCTTACCTCCCATATCAAGTCATCTACACTTACAGTTGGAATCTAGAATTTATCTGTAATGACTCTGCCTTCCTAATCCTATTCCGTTCCCACTACTTCCTGACACACCATAAGAAATATTGAAGTAGCTGATCTGACATGATAACTGAAAATGAATTCTAGCCTCAACTTGTCTATGACATACTATTCTCTGACAGGGCAGAGCCATAGTATCTTCAGTCTTTTTTTTATTATGACACATACAATATTTGAGAGTATGTGTACTTTATAGGAACATTTTAAAACAATAAAGCAAAACTCCATGGATCAACCACATTGCTCAAAAATTAGAACATTATCAGATCTTTTAAGACCCTGTAGGCCTCCCTCCGACTGAAGCTCACTTCGTCCTTCCTCAGATGTAACCACTAACCCGACTTCCATGTTTATGCCATCACTTCACTTTAACTTTTAAATATATAAGCAAAAATCTTTAAATATTATTTAGTTTTTCATGAATGGGGTATTTATTTGAGTACAAACATTAAATGTATTCTTTCATGACTCTTTATTTTCAGTGTTATGTTTCTGGAATTCAGCCATGAAGGAGCTAGAGTTTATTTATTTTCATTGTTAAATAATTTCATTAAAAACATATTTTGTATATACAAATGAATTTATATATGTGAATTTACATGAATTTATATATGGTTCTATAATTTGTTCCATAATTTTCCTTTCTTACAATGTTCTTCCCCTGTTCTAATATCTGTTGTTAATCTCACACAGTGAGTTGGAGAATATGTTCTTTTTTTCCTTTTTCCCTGAAAAGAAATCACTTTTCTGCTCCTTGGACATTGAGCTCATCTCTAGAATCATGTGGATCTGGTGTTTTCATTTGGGATAGCTTTCAACTACAGATTCTATTATTTTAATGATTACAGGACTGTTTAGATTCTCCATTATATCTTGAGTCAGTTTTTGCAACTTATATTTTTCTGGGAATTGGTTCATTTCAGAAGTATTTTCAAATTTATTTGCATAAGTGGTTCACAATATCTTTAGTAACTTTTAATCTCTGCTGTATATTTTTGTGTCTACACTTAAAATTAGCCAAGGGACTTATTTATTTTATTAGTCATTTTCAAATAGTCAATATATATTTTTGTTTGTTCACTCTATCCATGAAAAACAATTTCATTATTTTTGAATTTATTGTTTATTTTCTTTTGTTTTATTCTTGACAAAGAAATTATTTTTGCTTGTCTAATATCTTAAGTTGGATGCTTCACTCATTGATTTTTAGACTGTTTTATTTTCTAATATGTACTTACAAGCCTGTACATTTTCTTTCACATACTATTTCATATCTCACAAGTTTAATACATAGTATTTTTCTTACGGTTCAGTGCTAAATATTTTCTTATTTATACATTTATCTATTCTTTGACATCAAAACTCATTATCTAGAAGTTTCCTAAAAACTAACTTTAGAATTGAAATTTTTGAATTACTAATTATAATAATTATTCATAATCATTAGAATTATTAAAATAATTAATTGTGAACTATTCAGAACATATTACATCATACTCAGAGAACAGAGTCTTTAGGATGTCAAGTTTTAAACACTCTGATAAGGTAAAGGTGTGGAATATGATCTATTTCAGACAGTGATGCCAAGTGGTTAGACCTGCTGTTGCACGTGACTTTGAGTTCAGCCCTGTTCATTGTTCTGTTTTAATGTTCTAATTCTTTGTTTGAGTAGTTTGCCTCCAATTCTGACATCAAATTTGTTTCTTTCTTCTTGCACTTGTGTTAGTTTTACTTCATACATTTTAACTATGTTATTACGCTCATACAAGTTGGAATATTCCCCTCAGCTCCTGCAATGTATTAAAAGTTTTATTAACTTGTGTCTTCTTTATCTCTCATATTTGTTGCTTTAATATCACTTTTCCCACATGGCAGTAAAGCAAAAAGAAGAGACTTATTTTCCCATTGTTGTCATGTACCCAGCATATCTTTTTCATTACTTTACTTTGAATCCCTCTGTGTTCTTTAGGGTTACATGTACTCTTGTGAAAAATATGTAGATGATTTTTTAAAAAATTTCAGACTGAACATATTTCTATTTTCATGGGAGATATTATATCATTTTATTTTGATTTTGATTATGGACTTTAAAAAGGACTTCTAAAATATTTTCTGTGCTATTTCTTCTGTTTTTTTCTAATTGCTTTTTCTTGAATTTTAAGGTTGGTTGAGTTTGTTGTTACGATGATTGAGCTGTGTTTATTATTTAATATTTTCTGTATACCTACAGTATACATTTTTAGTAGTCATCTTGGAAATTTTAATATGCGTATTTAACTTATAAAAAATAGGTGAAGTACATACCTCACCATTTTTTTAAAGTAAGAACCTATTGCTGAAAGGTTTACTCAATTTTTTTTGTTTAAAATTGTCTTTAGTTTTTCTTACTCTTGAAAGAAAATTTTGATAGGTACATAGAATGCATTTTGAACGTATTATTTTCACTGTTTTCTAACATCCAATATGAAATCAGTGGTCAAATGGCCAGATTTACTGTTTTACAAATTGTAGGTTTTCTGTTTTAAGGCTTTGACTGTTTTATTTTTTTAAATTTTTGTAAGAGGTTGGAAATACATGAATCTCTTTTTTTAATTGATGTATAGTCAGTTACAATGCTGTGTCAACTTCTGGTGTACTGCATCATGTTTCAGTCATACATACACATACATATATTTGTTTTCATATCCTTTTCGTTTATAGGTTACTACAAGATACTGAATACAGTCCCTGTGCTATGCAGTAGGTCCTCGCTGTTTATCTGTTTTAAATATAGTAGTGTGAATTTGCAAATGTCGAACTCCCAGTTTATCCCTTTGTACCCACTTCCCCCGCTGGTAATCATAAATTTATTTTCTATGCCTGTGAGTCTGCTTTTAAGCTCCTTTCTTTCTCAGTTCTATTATAAATACATGTGGGTTTTTTTTTTTGTATTTATACTGTTGGACATTCATGTGCTTCCTTAATCCAAATTTATAAGTATTTATGCAATTGTGTTCATCAGTTTAGAAAAGTTCTCTTCATCCCTTCATATATTTCCTCTTCCTCTTTTTCTCTCTTTTCTTTCTCTGTAAGTTCAGTGAGACGTGTGATAGACAAAACTATTCCACCCTTCTTGTTTTATAACTTCTCTATTTGCCTTCATTTTGCCTTCTGGTATATTCTTTTAACATGTTTATTTCTATATTCCAGTTCCCTAATAACCTCTTAGTTTGCATCCAATTTGCTGTTAATCCAATTCATTGAGTTTTTACACTCTTCTCATTCTAAGAAATTCTGTTGGTTTCTTTCTCAAATGGGCCCATTTGTTTTTGATTGCTTTTAGGTCTTGGCGTTCCTTTTTATAACCTCATTTTTTAAATGGTGTAAACATATTCACTGTTCCGCATCTGAACAATTTTGTGTTTATAGCCTGTGTGATCTGATTTGTTTGTTTGGATTTTTCATTGCATTATTTTCCTTCATATGCTATCAGTACAGTAATTTTAAGGCCCAGTTTAAGTGTGTTTCTCCAGGGAAAATGATTCTTTCCTTTTCCAGCTTCCTAGAGGCTCTGCTTCTGAGCATCACTTCATTTAAATTAACATTCTTCTCTTGGGACTTTGAGGCATCCAAGTGGTATAGACACTGGCCTCTGACCAGCAGATAGCTAGAGATTCTCAGGGAAGGTTTTCTTTGTCTTGACCAAGAGATAAAGTAGGCAAGTAGTCTCACTTCTTTCTCTCTCTTCAAACCATCCCCTGACCCTCAAGATGCTGAAGGTATTACTTTTTAAGGGTCCTGATTTTATGTCTTTGTGTGGGTATATTTGATTCCAACTTCCAGGTAATTCAGGACCCTAAAATTTGACTTATATCCCCAAAGTTCTTTAAATCCCAGTGTATAAGCCATGTTGAATGGACACATGCTTTCAAGGTAAATACCAGATTAGCAGTTGCTCACTTCTGCAAGATTTTTCTCTTTCTTGGACTTTCTAATAGCCCATGAAGCTTTGACCATGCCACCAATTCATTTGAAACCTCTAAGTGTCATGCTTTTTCACCTTAAAATAAAGGAAAGTTAGAGTAGATCTTCTATATTGTGACTAAAATATTTTTTTCAATAATTTTAGGTATGGTTTTTCAACAACCTTCAAACAATAAATTTTGGAATGAATTAGCAGGTGACCTTAATTGTAAAGAGAGGAAGTTGGCATGCCAGACCTCGTGACGAGTGCTCTGGGGGACTTCAGTAAGGAGGCTGCCCTCAATGGCTAGAGCTCAATTCTTGAGAACAATTTGCTTTATCCTGAAATGAGGACATATACCCCGTGGAATGACTTGCAACTCTGTCGTTTTATGAACAAATTCCATATGCCGGTGACAGCTAGAGTGTTGCTTCTCCCAGGTAACACCTTGCATATTAAAAGACATCACTTCGAGACACTGCCTTCACACAAAGTAGAGAGTTAGAATGTGGAAATGTCCTGCCCTTCAGCCAAACTTTCATGCAGAGAAAGCTTCTTTGATATTATTCCAATTATGCCTGTAGGGTCAAAACAGTCCATCGGCATCAGTGCTGGGGCAGAGATGCAAAAATATCTTCACCTGGAGCCAAGATCTGTTAACTCACTCTTTCTAGAAAAAGTGCAGCTTCATTCTTTCAGCTATTTTCAGGAATTAGTGACCAGAGTCAATAGAGTGCCAAAAAGTATTCTCCCCGTGTTGGTTCATAGAAGAGCATTTAAAAATAATTGAACTGAAGGATTAACATTGTAATCATTGTATTATCTCCCTTTACTGACCTTCAGTAAATGAAACTACTTTCTTTGCTCTGTAAAGATAGGCAGTTTCCCTCCCCAGCCTGATTAGCACAGCGCTGATCAACAGCTGGGAATGAATCAAGTACAGGGTAAATATACAAGACAGCAAGCGATTTTTAAGCTCAATAGCCCATGAACAATAACTGTAATTAAACTCAATAAAGAACAAGAAAAGAGAAGAGACGCAGAGTGGGAAAAAAACAAAAAAAAAAAACCACCCAAAAAAACACCACCACCACAACAGTGAAACAGCCTCTAAAGATGGACAGGAACCAGAGAGCACTAGAGAATTGGTGAAGCCACTTTGCTTTGCATTCACCATAATTGATCATTTTATATGTCAAATATGTTTTTTCCCCCAAGGGATCTAAAGGCTGAATTCATGGTCAATACGTCCTTGAGTATATTTCCTGGATTTTGGAGTGTCTAACAAATGGCTGGAAGAAATACAGCATACCACGTTTCTTCCATCTTCTTTTTCCGGGTAGTCATTTTAGCGGGCAATTTTCTGCATTTAATAGAAACACAGCGTCTGAAAGTATCTTTGCTGGGACAGTTTGTCATTTTCCTTGTTTGCTCCCAGCTTCTTATTCAACACGTTTGACTCTGACATTATTTATCTAGTGTTTTTCTCCCTGGTCTCATTTTCTTGTCTTCCTGTCATTCTTGGTGGGATGGGGACTGACAAGTTCATTGATGTTTGTATAGAACCCTGACCATTGCATTTTCCAGAGGCAACATTTAGGGCACATTGAGGAGTCACAAGAAACATATGTACACAGCAGTGTGGCTTGTTTCAGAAGAATGCATGGAGATAGAAGGGTAATATGCCAATTTAAATAGCCACCTCTGTCTTATTTGTCTGAAAGGAAAAGGTTTTCATGTTTCTGATTTCTCCCTGCAAATGTGTCTTTCCCAATGTAAACTTGGTCAATTTCAGGATATCAGAATTCAGAATAATCCAGCTGCAGCTAATGGAGTGCGTGAGAAAGATGTGACCAGAAATCAATTCAATGCCGTGCAAAGGGTGACTGACCCCATTTTGTTCATAAGCAGTGGGGAATATAAACCTGCTTTTCTCTTTTGTGAAGTAAATCAAATAAATTGAGTCAAGTCATTTTAAATTAGTCAATGATCATCTCTTTCTGATGTGGCCGTGACATTAGCAGAAATGATAGTGAAAGGGATTCAATCCAAACGGAAGACCGTCTGAACCAGAGAGTATTTTATTGTCATTAAATTTTCTGTTTGCAAGAGGCTGGCGCACCCCTCGGCAGTACCTGAGTAACCTCCACAGATTTTTGTCCGGCTTTTATCATCATTTTGGAGACAAGGTACAACAAAAAGTGGCAGGGTTCTCAAGACTCACGATCCTAGATTTAAATCCCTATGGGACCCATGTGACTCTAGTCAGGCTTCTTACAATCCCTGCGATTCCTGTTCCAGATATGAGGATGACAGTAACTGTTTATAAGAATTGTTCAGAGGATGCAAGATCTATATAGAAATCATCATACCAAGGAAGCAAGAGCATGTATAGTTCATATAGCATTCAAATTTTTTTTAATTAAAATACAGTCAGTTTACAATGTTGTGTCAATTTCTGGTGTACAGCATAATGTTTCAGTCATATTTGCATATACATATATTCGTTTTCATATTCTTTTTCATTATAGGTTACTACAAGATATTGAATATAGTTCCCTGTGCTGCACAGTATAAACTCATTGTTTCTCTGTTTTATATATAGTAGTTAGTTTCTGCAAATCTCAAACTCCCAGTTTATCCCTTCCCACTCCTTTCCCCCCTGGTAACCATAAGTTTGTTTTCTATGTCTGTGAGTCTATTTCTGTTTTGTAGATAAGTTCACTAGTGTCCTCTTTTTTCTTTTTTTAGATTCCACATGTGAGTGATGTCATATGGTATTTTTCTTTCTCTTTCTGGCTTTCTTCACTTAGAATGATGATCTCCAGGTCCATTCATATTTCTTCAAATGGCATTATTTTATTATTTTTTTAATGGCTGAGTAGTATTCTATTGTATAAATACACCACAACTTCTTTATCCAGTCATCTGTCGATGAACATTTAGATTGCTTCCATGTCTTGGCTATTGTAAATAGTGCTGCTATGAACATTGGGGTGCAGGTGTCTTTTAGAATTAGTTCCCTCTGGATATATGCCCAGGAGTGGGATTGTGAAATCATATGGTAACTCTTTTTAGTTTTTTGAGGAATCTCCTTGCTGTTTTCCATAGAGGCTGCATCAAACTACATTCCTACCAACAGTATAAGTAGGGTTCCCTTTTCTCCACACCCTCTCCAGCATTTGTCTTTTGTGGACTTTTTAACGATGCCAAACATACAGCATATTAAACATAAAACATAGTAAATTCCTTGGCACATATTAGGAGCTCAATATGTGTTTTAATCCCCAGTCCTACCCATTTTTCCCTACTTGCGTCCTAACACCAATAACTAATGTCCATCAGGCACTTTTTTTGTGCAAAATATTTTACTCTCATTTAACTCATTTTTTCTCAGAACAGTTTTTATATCCATTTTAGATATTAAGCCACTTTGTTTTTCATCACCACTTTGCATTCACTTTTACTATAAAGTGACTTGCCCCAGTGTGCACTGTTAAGTGTCAGAGAGATTGGAATTCAGGTTTCCCTGACTTTGAGAACCAACCTTCTTACCCACACTTTAACCTCCCTGCTTTCATAACATACCGAGGAGAGACAGCAGGCTTGCTTTAGTCAGAATGACTTTCTTTCTGCCTGCACCATGTGCTTGCCTGACTCTTGGCCTCCATGATGATGTACTGCCTCTCAGGACACCTACTGCTCCTATTAACTATCTGTTGCATCTACTGCTGTGTAACAAATTACCCCAAAACTGAATGGTTTAAAACTATTTACCATTTTGTAGTTCCTGTTGGTCAAGAATCTTGGCACAGCTTATCTGTAATCCTTTGTTTCACAGTCTCTGACAAGCCTGGAGTCCAGGGGTTAGAGCAAGGTCTGCAGTCTCACCTGAAGTCTGAACCAGGGAAGGGTCTGCTTCCAGGATCCCTCGCTAGTTGTTGGCAGCATTCAGACCTTTATTAGCTATTGGACTGAGGGCCTCAGATCCTCACTCACTGTTTCCAAGGGCTACTGTTATGGACTGACTTACATGCCTCCCTCCCCCAGTTCATATGTTGAAGCCCCAACCCCTAGTATGCATTTATTTAGAGACAGGGACTCTAAGGAGGTGATTAATGTTGAGTGAGGCCATTAGGATGGGACTTTAATCCAATAGGTCTTGTGTCCTTATAAGCAGAGGAATAAATATCAGGATCTCTCTTTCTCTCTCTCTTCACGTAAACGCAGAGGAAAGGCCACATGAGCACAGTGAGAAGGTAGCCATAAACACTCAGTGAGATGGGTCTCATCAGAAACCAACCCTGATGGCACCTTGATCTTACATTTCTGGTCTCCAGAACTGTGATAAGGTAATTTTCTGTTCTTTGAGGCATTCGATCTACAGTATTCTGTTATGGCACCTGGGCAGACTGCCACAGCTCCCTTTGCTCCCCGCTACATGGCTGCTTCCTTCATTAAACTGTGCACCCTGCAACAGCAGTAGAGAGCATCTGCTAGCAAGACAGAAGTCACAGTATTGGAAACCTAATCACAGAGCTGACATCCCCTTCAGATGACTCCACTATATCGGTTAGAAGGAAGTTACTCAAAGTGAGGAGGTTTCCCAAGGCTGCGAAAACCAGGAGGTGGGGATCATCGGCTCCAACTTAGAAGCTGTCAACTACACTCCCTGACCCTTAGGAAGTATGTGAGAACTTCTGCTTATTTCTGTCACTTTGGAGCTGATGGCCAATGGCAGCTCTTGAGTGCTAAACAATTGTCCCCTTCATCTGACCATGCTATCAAGCCCTCTTTGTTTACTCCTTTGGAATGATCGTATGAAGTGGTGGGGAAACCCTTCCCAGAATCTCTGCCTTGAGTCCAAATGAGAAGGGAGCTAGAAACCTGTCTACTCTGAGGATTCCTCTCCACCCATCTCATACCATGGACTTCATTCTTTATGACCTTGGCCTGGACACACAGGGTTCAGCATGTTTATCATTCCTCCTTTCCCTCTTCTTAACCTGTCAGGGCTGGAAACAGCTTCCCTTCTTTTTCCCTCCAGTTTAGGAGAAAATTCCATTTTGTAAAATCCTATGATCAAATTGAGCAGGATTACTTCTTGATATTTCAAGTGGAAGAGATATGATAGGAAAATTAACACAAACCCTTTTTAAAGACAAATCCTAGTTTTCACTATCATCTTGCCCAAAAATTTAAAATCCAGTTGAGATGGCAGATGTCAAACCTTAACTGTTTGTAATCACGCTGTTCCTTTTGTCCTTCTCTCTTGGCATGTCCTTATCCCTTGGCCTTGAAGTAGATACAAACCACAGCACGACAAGGAGAAAAATCATGTATAAGGAAATACTAAGATAAAAGAGCACATTGGTATTTCTGAAAACTTTATTTGTTACAAGGGTTTTCTAATACAGAGAAGGTAGGAAAGATCTATCACCTCAGGAATTTGACTAATTCTTTGTACACAAAGCTTTTTTCTAATGAAATTGGTATGTATGTGGGACACAGCTTGGAGCAAAGCCAGACCTCTATGATTCTGGCAGTATGTAGTCATTCCCAGGCTAATAGAGGGACTCATAAAATCATAATGTCCTATTTGAATCAACTGCAGTTTCTTAATCAGTGATTAAGGGGTGTCAGGATTTTGGCAACACTATTTCGAAAAGTGTTGGAGTACTTGGCCCCCCAGGCCACATGGACATGAGCCGGAACCGCCAAGCTGCCCATTACCTGGGACATTCACAATCGCCTTGGAAGCACGATGCCAGGGCACCTGACCAACTCAAACGACAATGCCGCAGAGGCATGCTGTGCATGCATTGGCCTGTTGTCTCAGGGGAGCGTGGCAGATTCTTCTCCCCAGAAACAGGATCAAAATGGAAATTATACCTTAGCAAGATCTTTGGAGGATTTTATATTAGAGACCTGATTTTCCACTATCTACTGAGTTTCTAATTTTGTTACCTGACTCAAAGTGTCCAGAGTTCTGTTGAACTTCGGGAGCACTGTGAGGAGATGGCTCCTGGGGCTTGAGTTATGAGTATGGCATGCAATTCCATACAATAAAGATTAGAGATTATGAATCTAGTTGCATTATGCTATAGAAATGTCACATAAATTGTTATTCTATATTTGCACCCATGCAAATAAAATCCAGGAGAAAGTATTTGTCTTTCCTGGGATCTGGGGAATATATATATGTGCTATTTCAGACAATACTAATGTATCATGCACACAACCATTCTTTCATTTACTCAAGATTCAACAAACGTTTGCTGAGTAGTAACTACATTTCAGGCACTGTTGAAGGCAGCAAAACCCAGGTAGACATGTACTGGACAGGAATTCTGATAGAACTATAGTGGAAATTTTTCACTTCATTTAAAACATGATTTCCTACAAGGAAAGCTCCTTAAATGGTGAGCTAATTATTTGCCAAGAAAGGAGATGGCACCTCTGATAATGTAGTTTTTTGGTGTTTTTTTTTTTTTCAATAGGAAAATTTATGTAATTATCAACACAATGCATAGTTGGGATGGATTTTAAAGACCATTTATTTGAGCTCTGTAGAGAGTAGTAGATTCTGTGTGGCTCACTGAGAAAGATTAGGCTCAGTTTATTTAATTCTGTAACTGATTAGGGCCAGAAATGACACTGCTGGAACAAAATCACCCTTGATCTATTATTTTCCACCCCAAATAATTCTCCTTATGCCCACAAGAGGAAGTATAAAGGAGGAAAGTCAAGATACTAAAGCTGCCAAGAAAAACTTCACCTGATCTAACTACATAGAAAGGAAAGAGGTTTTGATGAATATTCTCCAAGGCTGACCACCATCAACCCCTTTCCTTCTTAGGTGCACACATTCACTTTAAAAGGTAGAGTCTAATTTTCCTTCCCTTGAACGTAGAGTGGATTTGGTGACTTGCTTGAACAACAGATGGTGGTGAAATGATGTTTTGGGATTTTCCAGGTCAAGCCATATGATGCCCTGAAACTTCTGCCCTGTGTTTCTTGGAAGGCTTGCTCATGGGTGCACCCCCTGGAACTCAAGCACCATGCTGTCGGGAGCCCATACCACATGTAGGAGTCATGTGCTGTTTCTCTAGCCCAGCTGATCTCACCAATAGCCAACATCAATTGTGAGTCAGCTGAGCTTTCACAGAACTCCAACCTTTCGGCCATTTGACAGAAAAAAAACCATGAAAAACCGTAAGCAAGAACTGCCAAAAAGAGTCACGTCAATCCAGAGAACATGGATGATAAAAATAAGTTGTTTAAGCCACTAAATGTTTAGGTTGTTAGGCTATTCCAACTGTGTCCATTTTGGGTCTAATTAATCATTTTGGATTAAACCTAATGTTTCTCATTAAATTTTATAGAATCTATTGAATACCTCTCTCCAAAGGGCTAAATGTTTAGGGAAAAGCAGACTTCCTGATGCTTTTAAAGTTCTAAGTTTCCTTAAAAAAAGGTGATTTTCTGTAAAAATATCATACGATCAGAATAGATGGCCAAGGTCTTAAGGAGTAGATTTATCACTGCAGTATCAATTGGTTAAGAATGCAATTAATTGTAATTGAAATTGTTCTCTCAAGTTTTACAGAAATTTTCCCATAAAGAAAATGTGTAGACCCAAAACATCACATCTATAGATAATTCACCCTCAAGTAAGAATATGAAATCACAGTTTGTAGTACAACAAGAAGCAAATTTGGGAATTACAGAACAGTGTTGTATGTGGCCAATGTTTTTGTACTCTGAAGTCTAGGATATCAGTCTTTCACATATTGGTAGCTTTTGAGCCATCTATTTTAAAAAAAAAAAAAAAAACTTGTTTTTTATTGACTTATAGTCATTTTACAATGTTGTGTCAAATTCCAGTGCAGAGCACAGTTTTTCAGTTATACATGAACATACATATATTCATTGTCACATTCTCTTTCGCTGTGAGCCACCAGAGCCATCTTCTTTAATCCAAGCTTGTTTCCTTCTTGTTGTCTTTTAAGAGGCTGCATATAGCGTACTTTGTACTCATTTGGGTTAAAATTTCAGTTTGCAGCATCCCCAGTTGTGTGATCTCAGGCAAATCCCTTTACTTCTTTTAACATCACATTTTTCATCTAAAGAAAATTCTGACTCTGCATTTTGTTAATTACGGTTTTTAGTTATTAATAGAGATATTTATCAGGTCACCTTATAAAAAGAGGATATTACTATAAGATTATTAGGTGAATGAGACTGAGAATCCAATGGAAAATAACACTATCTCTTTCTTGCCTCCCTCAAGACTACATGTCATGATATCATTGTCAAAAAGCATCACTGCTTTTTTCTTGGGCTACATTTTATTCTTCAAATAAAATATTCCAAAATATGCTCAGACCAAACTCCATAGGAGGTTAGCATGACTCAATCAATGACCATTTTGGCTCCTGGAAAATCTGATTGTCATATTTTTTCCCTACTTCTGTGTTCTGAGAACATTGCATGGTCCCCAGATCAGAGTAGGTGTTCAGTAAACATCTGTTGAAGAAATGAAGAAATGAGATAGTGGGAGTGGCAGCAACCATGGCTAAGTTGCCTGATACTTGTTACTCTTAATGAATTAAATGGGATAATTTATGAAAGGATTCCAAGCCTAATTGTAGCGCATAGTTAGAGCTCAAAAGCTAGTTTTCCTCTTTAGTTATTTTTAATAAATACTCTTCTCTTTTTAATTTAAGAAATCTTAGCAATAAAGAAAAAAGATGTTTAGGGAAAAGGAGACTTCCTGATGCTTTAAAAATATACCATATGGGAATTCACCTATTTTTGTGCAGAATTATTTTAAAAACTGAGAGACTTCTGCTTACAAGACAACATGATTTAGTTTTGTGGGTAAAGAGGCTTCTGGGAATACAGAATTTTATAATTCCATATTTCTTTTGCACGTTTCTTGGCATCCACTGATACTCTTTGGAATAGTGGGTATCATTCATATTCTCTAATGTGTTTCCTGGGGAAAAGAGAAAAGCAACATGGTATTCCCAAGTGTTTAGGATAAAGTAATTGAAAAATACTTTAAAATCACATATTCTTGGGGTTGCAACTTCTCTTGTAATTTCTATCAGTAACATCTTCGGAGAGCTCCATGGTAAGGCCGTGCTGGTGTAGTGGATGGTGGTAAGATCTTTGATTTTTAAGAACAGAGAATGTTGCAAGAGGTGATTTCTGTTTCATTTCTGTTTCTGTATTTTGCAGCCGTAGTATGCCTCTGACAGAATCTTTGCCTTTAGAGAAGTCGTTTTCTCTCTTGTACTCCCGTCTCAGGAAAACTGGATTCTACTTTGCTTGTGATGTCTTTGCCAATAAAAGGCTTTCTTGTTAAGCCAGTGGCATTTGCATCTGGATTTTCTCCTTTGGTTCACTATGCCCTTCTTGCAGAGCTTCGGAACTGGCCTAATGGAGCTTGCTAAAAGTGACAATTTGAATTGAATGATTCTCTGTAAGTTTATAGTTTTGGCTCTCTTTACATCATTAGGGACCCAGATAGAGAGACTTCAGTAGGGCTTGGTAGGAGAAGTACACCTGTGTCTCTTTTTCAATGTTTGGTTTCTAATGCCGGGCATTTTTATCAGTCAATATTTTGCCCAGATGACAGCAGCTCATAGATTGAAATGAAATGGATACATGTGTGCTTGCTGTTTTAGCAGACCTAACCTGAGAGCCTGCTCATGATACAGCAATGAGAACACCCAATATTTCCTCTTAGATTTTCTGTAAGCATCATATTGGTGAACAGGGGGAGGAATTTGAGGCTGTCATTTTACAAGGTTCCATCATCCAGGTAGAGACACTTTGGAGAAACGGATGCTGGAATATTTCTTTTGCGTCATTGAAATATTCGTATGATGCTCAATGTTCCTTTGCAACCCATAATCTTTTGAGCCAACAGCTATTGGGAAGTATAGATGAGACCAGGTGCACAATGAATTTTAGATAAAGAACTGTAAGGCCCTCCAAATTAAACAAATATTGCTCACGTAGAGCAGGATTGCTGTTGAACAGAGATGACTGAAGCAGAAAATAAGTGAGGACTCGGTATTTTTTGAACAGTTGATGTGTTACTACATACTCTAATTATCGCAAAGAAATAGAAAACGTTGATTTCCATTTTTGGCCCAGTATTGGCTTCTTTATGTCTGGCCCGGACCAGACACAGAAACTAGAAAGAGTTATTTATAAAGATAAATATGGCCCAGTGTCTTTCCCTCACTGGGTTGAGCCAGCAAGACGGGATGAAGAACATCATTCATTCAGAACAGTCTCCTCCAGGAAGGCAGAGCTGCAGGGTGGGAATTGTTGGTGGTGGGAGTTCTGAATTATTCTGTGGATTATATCAGATGTAAGCATAGAAGATAACTCCAGCAAATACTGCTTTTAAAAAAAAATCACTCTGTCATAGGTTGAGCTCCCGAGAAGTAGACTCTGAGATGGAGGTGTGTATGCCTGAGGTGTACTGGGGAGCATTCTTGAAAGGACCGCCCTTGCCCCTTCCCTGTTTTCTCACTCCTGCCCCCCTAACCTTAAAAGAGCCTAATGATAAGGATGAGATCATTGGGCAGTTGAAACTAACTCCTGACTTAGGCTTCCTTGAATGCACACCATGCCTTGTTGAACCTGCTGATTTTTTCCTAGATAAAAAGAAGTAAGAATAAAGAATTAAGCAGTCAAAGAATGATAAGCTCTCTACCCTCAACAGCCTCCTGAGCTATCCTGCAGGCAGATCACAGGGGGCAAGATAACATCTGAAGAGACTGTCAGCCAGTCTCACACAATGGGGAATGATGCAGACCCCAACCTCCTGCCTCAATGATTCCCTAAGATTCTCCCCCCGCCCCCCATTTTTCCCTTTGAAAACTGTCATGGCTGAGCAGAATCCCTGGAGTTGGTCTTGGGACATGGGTCCACCTTCTCCACAGATTGCCAGCTTTTCTGATCAAATCATCTTTCCTTTCTATTGACACTTTCCTCTTATTGGCTTTTGAAGGGCAAGCAGCCGAACATGACTTTGGTAACACTCTTAGAAACAGCACCCATGAAAGCATAAAGGCAGCAGAGGGAAACACTGAACTGCAGTACATTAGCAACAGGGTCTACAGCCACTCCCATGGGTGCTTTGGAGCTGGAATGACTTCTAGAAAGGTCCAGAATTGAAACAAGAAGGAAAGCCTTTGTGCCCCACCACCACCAGTCTTGGCCACCCCAGTCACAGAAAGAGGATGTGACTTTGGTTAAGGCAGCTCCCTCCTGCAGAGGGGGACACATATCTGAGTGGTCACAGTCAGGATTCCACACAGGTACTGAGAGAGAGACTTGCTTCTGAAGAGGGGAAATCTGGGTGACACACCCCATCATCCATGACACACATTATTAAATTTCAGCTCCATGGTCTCCTAAGGGACAGGCTGCAACTTTTACTTTTACTGGTTTAAGATAAGTTTATGACTAGAGATGAATGTATGTCAAGATCATTGTTTTGATTTTGTATCCTCCTCATCTGAGAAGAGATAGCTATTTATAGGGGGTCTGTCCTTGACATAAATCCTCATCCTTAACATGGGAACACTTCTCAGTCAGCTGAAGAGTGAATGAAATTGGGCCCATTGTTCTCAGGGTGACTCAGAAAAGGAACTTATGACAGAGGCACGGTCTGTTTCCATGTATGTGGACAAAGATCGAATGCCTTTGTATTTCCCCAATAATTTTTACACTGCCCTTAATAATACATGGCTCTGCAGCCCTCACAAATTTGACAAAACTGCCTTCTGCCAGGTTCTAAATATGATGGATATAATTGAGACAGTTTAGAATTATATAAACACACATATACATGGTCAACCCTTAAGTTGTGCAGTTGTTGTGTACACGAATTTTCTCCCTGACCCCAAATACACATATCAGAAATTGATATATAATTATATCTATAACGTCCACACTCTGTTTATATATATATATATGACATACATATTTTATATATATATATAATACCTATCTAGAATGTTGTCAATAAACATCACAATTTTCTCTTAATAATATATTCCACCTCTGCCTCTAAAACTCCACTGAAATGACTGCACACTTCGAAGGTCAGGGACTAACACACGTAGGAAAGTCCTCCCCTACCAGCAGATCAAACACACATAGCAATAGAACCAATGAGAAGGTGCTTGAAAGATAGCTGGGTTTTGAGCCCATGACATTTCCTCCTCAGCAAAAGAGTTGAGAGTATTCTAAGAAGCTTTGAATGGAAGTATAGTTTTTTCTTTCTTTTCTGGACAGACCCTGATTGGTATTTTTTCCCAAGCCAAATCTTTTTCAGGCTCATTGAAAAACCTGTTCTGGCAAAAACTGCCTCCTTTTTCAATCAGAGGAGCCAACAATTTTTATAGGGTCTTCCACTGACTCTGCATCAGTAAAAGACTTCATAAAAGTACTGTTATGAAAGGATAAAACATACACAAAGGTAAGAAATACACCTTTTGACAACATAGAAAGAAAGAGTAAAAGAAAGCCATGCACTCTTTTTCTCCGTACACTCTGCAGAGTAAAGTGGGTTCTGCTTTCATACAGGCAGCTAAATAATGACGCCTTCCTTCCTTACACTCTCCCATTATTTGTCAGTGGGTTATTGACAGAAGTAGGACCACAAGCAGCTAATACACTAAGTTACTCAGGAAACACTGAAATACACATATATATGTGTGAGAGAATATATTCATCTGTCCAGTGCTAATGATAAGGAGTAATACTGGCTTTTGTCCACATCAGAAAAGAAATACGAGGAAACACATGAATTATACTTCTAGCTGCATACCTTACCCATTGTAATTAAAAAAAACTTGATTGAACACTCATGTGCCAAACAATGTGCTCAGTGCTGGTGATGACAATGGTCAGCAGAAGAAATCTGGGCTCAGTGTTCAGGAAGCTTATAAACAATGGCAACGCTATCTTACGTCAAAGGATTATAACCTTATTAGAGTGCCAGTGGGCCAAGAGAAATGGAAAAATTTCATAGTTAAAGTATGCATTTGTATGGGAGGAATAATAATGTAGCTGCCACCCTTCTGAGTTCTTGGCTAAGACGGTCATAAAAGACAGGCTGACGAGAGAAAAACAAAGAGAAGATTGTTAATGTGAATACCTCAGGTACACAGCGGAGACACCCAGGAAAAGCGAACAACCCCCTGAGATGACCCAAGTCACCACCGTATAATAATGCCACCTTAGCTAAAGATAGCAGTGAACAGCGACAAGTTTTATTAGGCAGTTTAAGTTTTGTCTTCTCCATCATTAAATTTTGTGTGACCTAGAGTCAACCTCGTCTTCTGAAAACAGCAAGGGGACACCCTAACAAATGGAGATTTCCTTTGTAAATGTAAATTTTCCCTTACTCCGTTCTCAGGGCTTCTCCAGCATCTGCTGTCACTCAAAATAAGCAGCTCATCAACATAATCCTTCCTCCAAAGAGGCATATTGAGGAGGGGGGTGGGGCTATTCTGTTCCCCTTCTCACTCACCCCACCTTATGGCTCTGAGGGTGACACAGGCCGACTCTCCCATTTTTCAGCTGAAACAAACTCATGTCGATCAGTCACACCTCTGCAAGCCTCAGTTTCCTCATTTGTAGGGAATGGCTGATGATATCTACCTAAGAGTTTTATTCTGAGGAAAACATGTGATAATATGTCTGAAAACGTAGGATCATTCCTTGAAGTACACATATGTGTATATTCTGTGTACTTCCTTCCTTTCTGCTGCTAAAAATGATTAAAGAAGACAAACTTTACCTAACACTTCATGAAGTGGGCAGTCACTGTTCCCAAGGGTCCAGATGATCAGAAAGCAGGTTCTTGTCTTATCACAGAAGGAATCCAGAAACGAGACACAGAGGTCGAGAAAGCAAAGTGAAGATATATTAAGAGATAGACAGGATGCTCTTAAGGGGAGGGTGGTCAGACCCAGTTCAGTAGCTGCCCTGAGCTTCTCTGGAAGGCTGGTTATCTGGCTGTAAAAATGAGCGGGCAGAATATTCACTGGCAGGGAGGGGTTTGGGGTCATCTTTCCTGATCTTCATCCTGGCTCCACCTTCCTGAAAGGAGGAGGGATTTTTTGTCCTTACTTAGTCTTGATCAAGAAGTTGGATGAGGGCATCATGAGCAAAATGTTGCATTCAGATGAGGGTATGAGTGAAAGGTTACATTTGGATGGTGGAGATTTCTGTCTTGTCCCACCTTTCTTTGCCTCCGGACACTTGTCATCCCAAAGTGTATGGTTTCTTACTAGTCCCAAGGTTCCTGCTTTTCTCTGTCTGCCCAAGGACCCCCGTTGTTCACACGATGTGTGGTTTCCTGCCATTTGGCCCATGTCCCCTGTTCTCTGCTCATATCCCGCTACCTGCCTGCCCTAACACAGAGAACAGTAAAATGTGGGGAAGGCAGGAAGCTTTTACAGGATAAAGAGTAAGGAACAAGAAAGAGAAAAGTAGAAAATAAATAAGGAACAAAGAAGTGAGTGCAGAGCCGAAAGTTGATGTGGCGTCTGGGGATTGGCTGACTACGTTGACAGGGACACAAAAGTTATCGAAGTTTCTGTCTGCTGATGTGGCCTCCGTGGGCAGTAACAGCTCCATCTTGGGCATAGAACTGTATTTCAACACTACTCACCCAGCGGTACCTTGTGAGCCATTTTTCTCTTTAAGCTCATCCAAAGGCAGAAACAAATATTCAAAAAACTATTTATCCTAAGAGCTAAAAGGAAAGGTTTGAAATGAATGTAAGGTTGCAAAGTAAGTTTTTCCCTCTTAAAGACTAGATAACACTGAAACTGAGAAAAGGGTCAGGGGGGTACAGAGGAGGTCCAAAATTGGAGCTGAGGGGTCCTTGATGAGGGAGAGGTGAGAAGGCTCTTTTTTTTGAGGACGGTAAGCGAAAAAGTGGGAGGAAGTCAGAGCCTCTAAGCTATCCTCCAATGTGGGGTCCCCTCCTCCCATTTTCTGTGGTCAACTTTGCTGGCCACCAGTCCTGGATACCTGTAACCCCCCCTTGGACAGAAGGTGACAGACTAGAAGTTTGCTGGAGAAATGGGACCATGAAAGGAAAAGCTGTATCTCCTGAAGGAAGTAGAATTTAGATTTTCTGAGCTGAAGCAGCGAGGGACACATTGCAAACATAATAACTAAGTGACGAAATACACATTAAAAGGCAATGAATATGTTAATACTGTCCCAGAATACCACGCTTCTCTGCTTTCCCTGTCCCAACTCAGTCAACGCTCTGTACTTGCTTACCCCAACCCCTCACCAGTCAAGCGTGACCAGAAGCATCATTTGCAAATACAGTGCTGGTTCTTCCCTGTTGAGGACATCTGCCACGTGTGCTCTTCTCCCTGGCATCAGCGTCCTCACATGGATGGGCCACAGCATGGGTGAGCCATTTGGTGCTTCCCCTCCTGACGATCATGGAGGCTGTGTGGAACATTCAATTTAGCAGTAGCCACTCTGCCTCTCTTGGAGACTGCCAACACGAACAGATGGGCCATCCTACAACCCAGGTGGCCTGTCCTACACAGACGTATCTTAAAAGGTTTCCTCCTGGAAACGCTTGTGCCCTGCTTTCTGCAAAACTCAGTTTCAGGGTAGGGGGGATATTGCCGTCATCCAGAAGACAGAACGTTCAAACAGTGCTGGTAACTAGTCACGTTGATTTGTCTTTTCCCAGAGGAAGGACCCACCATCTGTTTCACGTAAGAAATATGAGACAAAGAGATAGTACACAATAGGGAAAAATGTATATGTACACACACACACAAATGCATACTTTAAGTACCCAGAGGCTTCCATCTCTTCCGAAGAGTTGCTCAATGTCTTTGATGTAGCCTCTATTTGATAAGGTGTCTTTTGAAATTGGCACTCATTTATAACATTTTATTCTTATAAAGTCTAAGTTGAAATATCTTGTGCTTCTTCCTTAAAAAGAAATATGGGGAGAGAGACACAGAGAGAGAGCAAAGCGACAAAAGCCACGTTGCTAAGTGGGGAAATATTTTTTGGATGAAAATATTTCAGCACTGAGATTTAGATTTTTGGACTCGTCAGCATGGACTGGTCTGGATAAAGCACAAAGTTTTTGTTGACATCTATTTGCCAACTCACATAAGGACTTTGTAATGACTTTCTTTCAAACCCATCTGGTGATTTAGCCAAGGCTGCTGAAATTCTGAAGAAGAACTATAAAGCTGAGCTGTGTCAGAGGACCCTGGCAGTTACTTCATTTTTTGCTGGACTCTTTTGGGCAGAAATTACATGATGAGACTTGCTAGAAATTGTATTGATTTAAAAAGTGGCTTTATAATTGCTTAAACTAGATGATCTTCTTGTTTTTTTGTTTCCAGTTCTTTTCAGAGCCCTACAACAAACTTGTATATTTTTGATTAATCCTTTCCGGGTAAAATTAAAAGAAGTGTGGGCTGGATTTACATGGATGAATGAAGTTATGGAATTCTGTGACAGGGCTTCCTGTGAGTTTCATCTCAAAACAGAAGACAGGACATAATACTTCATTAAAGCAAATTATAAAGAATGAGCTACAGTGCTATTCTCGCCAAATTTCCAGATTAAGGACCCACAGGGCTAATTATTACACTGTCTCTGCCCCACACCAGCTCTGTGATTTTTGTAAAGTTAACTCTTCTTCATATTCCTTATGGTCAATTTATGCAGTGTCTGAAGTTCATGATTTGAGGAAAGAATCTAACTCTTAGAATAATTAGAAGAAAAGTTCAGTTTTGTCTGACATCTAAAGATGTAAAGAAGAGCTGATGGAGATCATAAACATTGGTGTAAGTCTGGGATTATTTGATACCAATATGGACAAGGAGGTTTCAGGTTAACACATTCAGATGGGCATTGAAAGTTCCATTTTCACTTTTAAAAATCGATCTTTTCTTCACAATCAGAACTTTCAGTCCTTCTTCAACACTTCACGTTTTTAGGTGACTTTCGCTTCTGTTTCAGGAATAAATGTTGAGTATCTATAATGTATTTCTCTTTAACTGAGTTTCTAACCCCCTGAGATTGGAAACCCAGGCACATTTGTCTTTATGTCGTCAGCAACTAACCCAATGCCGGGTAGGTAGTAGGACACAGTCGATACTTACTGAATTCAACAATCCGCAAATATGTGTGGAGCACAACTTGTTCACAAGGTGCTATGGTCTCTTTTTCCCATCATTTTGCTTTATTTCTACCCTTTCCTTAACTTAAAAACAAAAAAAACCCACACATCTTCCAATGACATCATTAAGGTAAGAAATACATGGGAAGAAACCAAAGCTGTAAAGTTACCGCTGGCCAATTACCACTCCTTATACCACTTTTTCCCTTCTTTTGAGTTATCGCTGACATGTCCATACCTTATTAACTCCCTTCTTTATTCCTTTTCACTTATCTACTCGTTTCTCCTTATCTCTCTTCCACTTCCCTCCTTGCACCAAATACTCAAATTTTATGTTTATTTTCTAGTTATTTCTGAAATTCTCTTCATGAAAATCTGTGATGAAAACAACCACTAGATGTTAAGGAAAACACATTCATCACAGGAACTCCTCTGTTAGAGTGAAGGTTTTAGGAATGAAGTCTACCTGAGTGACTTAGTGGTCAATTAGACATCTCTGGGTTCCAAATTTTAGGATCGCCGATGCATTTCTCACCTCTTGGTACCCTTCTCTTTTCACTGCTAATTGGCTGATTCTGGCTCCCCGCTCCAGTTTCATAAAGCCTATGTCTATTTCTAGTCCCTGCAGCAACATACATATCTGATTTCTAAAATATTATTCTTTTTCTTCTTTTCATAATCAAAAATTTTCAGAGCTATGTCCTTGCTATGGACTGAATTGTGTCTGCCTCAGAATTCTTATGTTGAAGCCATAATCCCATGACTTCATATTTGGGCATAAGGCTTTTAGGAGCTAATTAGATTTACATTTGGTCATAAGGGTGGGATCCTAATGTCCTAGGACTTGTGCCCTTATAAGCAGAAGGAGAGACACCAAGCTTCTCTCTCTGTAATCTGAAGACATGACAAAAAGGTGGTCACCTGCAAGCCAAGAAGAGAGACCTCATGAGGGACTAGCTCTCACCTTGACAGTGGACTTCTAGATGTTGGCTTTTAGAACTATTACAGTCCTTTTCTTGAATTTTCTGAATAATATTCCCTTTTACTTTAACCTTAGAATATGAATCTCTTACGATTATTGTTGTTTGGGGTTTCCCCTTCACTTTTAAAATATATTAATAAACTAATCCTTATATGGAGATGAATTGACCTTGAGTAAGTTCCTCGCCCCTTCTCTAATGTAGAAGTTGGAGGCTGTATTAATATGCAGAATTCTTAGCCCATTTACAGTGTGTGTCATTACTTGTGCTACTCAGTTTAATTTTATCTGAAAAGAAATTGGTGAATATCCTTCTGTACTCTGGGGATCCAATTTCAGGGGGGAATGAAGTAAGTTGAGAAACACACACACGCCAGACTTATTGAGGTAGGACATAGAAAGGACAAGAGCCCAGCCTCCCCACAGAGACACAAATCAATTTGCAGAGGAGATTCATGTATTTCTCTTTTCCTGAACTCGTCTGAGTATTTTAATGGATAACTGGGTGAAAGCTAACAAGTTAGTATCCATTGACATTATCATTTTTAAAACACTGTGTTAAATACTTTACAAGCAAAACATCATTTAATCCTTAAAATAATACTTTGTGTGAGGCATATTAATACAAGTATTATTAGCCCCATTTTAAAGATGAGGAGACCAAGGTGAAAAAAAATGTTTAAGTAATTTGCCCTAATGCACATTTAGTATATGACAGAACTGAAATTCGACCCTCCTGAGTCTGACTCCAGAGTCTGATATTTTAACCATAAAGCATAAAACAACATGAGATACCATTGCTTTAATGTCAGTGCCAAGAAAATATTTAGATTATATACAACACTACAGACACTTTCTCCTTAGAATATCATTTGGGAAAAAAAAAGTTTAAATGATGAAATATAACACAACCAGGGACTATTTTAGATATATTAAACACACACACACACACACACGTCTTCAAATGACATCATTAAGGTAAGAAATACATGGAAAGAAACCAAAGCTGAAAAGTTATAACTCATTAAGCTGACACGTGTTTCGTTCAAGGGAACAAGCCAATTTGTCCATGGTGCTAGTTTTGCTGACATAATGATTGACTGCTAGACACCGGCATTTAAAAAGGACCTAGTGAAATGACTTGGGTTTTTACTGATACTGTCATTCTTCTCCAATCAGTGGAAGGCAATTTATTTTCTTTTGAACTATGATGGAAATCTTTCACTCACTTCCATGTCATATTTCTTACTTTCTATGTCTTTATTGGTTGAAGAACTAAACATATAACCTTTGAAGTTTAATAAGCTTAATGTGATTTTTTTCATTGCCAAGTGCTTTCTCATGAAAGCAGCAAGAGTACAATTTTTGCACATTTAAGAGATAAACCGTTGTTCTAACTTTTCTGCAAAGGTACATACGTCTTTCTAGATTTTTTTTTACTGTCATTATTTCTTTATAGATAAGAAAAAAAATTGAAACAAATTTCAATTTGATTCCTACATGCTGATCACTGAACGCATGTCAAATGCTTCACTAAGTGGTTGAGGCACCAGTTTTGACTAAAACATCCAGTTCAACCCTAGATCTGACGCTTACTGGTTGAGGGCTCTGGCCTCATTGCTTAATCCCACTGACCCTCTGGTTATGCATGTCTAAAACGTAGACTGAAAGGGCTACTTTCAAGTTTGCCATCAAATAAAGCAAGTAATGGGTAAAGATCTGGGCACATAATCCCATTTGTTTTTCTCTTCTCTTTCATACCTTGAGCTACTGGGGTATTTTACAGTCAAAACACAAAATTTTCTATTAATACATGAAAAATAAATGATGATTCTCATTCAGACCAGAAGGATATATTTTCCAAACAAATGAGTTTTTCTATGGAACTGCAATCGGTGACTATTCCTTCTTCTCTGTGCAATTTTGACAAAAAGTACTCATTCACATTAAATCCATAAAATGTAAAAATATGCATGTTGGTATAAGAATAGCAAAACTGACCTTAAAAAGCTGAGCTAGAGCAATTTTTTGTGCTGACTGTATGGAGGTGTCTTTCAATCAGAAGAGTTACATAAGGCAAGGGCCAATTTTTGGTTGTATCTTCATAGCAATTTGTCTTCTTTTTCTCCCTTACCTTTAAATTTTTCTTCTTGTTTTCCCCACTGTTGTGACCTAGCTGCAATGTTTTTATAGCCCATTCAACTCTTACAGGATTTTATCATATTCCAGTTGACACCAGCTTTTCCGAGGAGTCCCAGGTGTTCGCTTTGAGTCCCAGTACATAAGCTGAGTTTGACAAGTCAAGTTTAACATCGTCCAGTTCAATCGAAGAATTAAAAGCAGGCTGAAGGTGTTAAATCAACAGTAGTTTTCACCTCAGCAGGGAGATGAAGATGGAATGAAAGCTAAAGGGCTGTGGGCTTTTCAAGGAGATGCAGTCAATCCCACAGCGGAGCATTTATGTCACATAGAATCCTAATTGACCAAGTTATTTACCCTGGGGAAGAAGAGCATTGCATGTTTCCATTAGGAGGATACATTTGCCATTGGCTAAGTTGCTGGAATTCTGACCTCCTTGGTGTAAGTTTTAGCTGGTGAGACTCAATTCAGATCTAGAGACACATACAGACTGAAAGTGAGGGGATGGAAAAAAGGTATTCCATGTAAATGGAAATAAAAAGAAAGCTGGAGTAGCAATGGTGGGAGGAGCTGGAAAAAAAAGCAATGATTCCAAATTTCTAGTTAAATCTTATTTTTCACTCATCATTTCATTCATAATCTTACTTTGATTCACTTTCCTTATCCGTAAATTGGCCAAACTAAAACTGTCCTTTCTACCATAGCCCCATGAGGATCAAAAGCAATAATGAATGAGACAATTAATGTGAATGTGTTTTTTAAGAATTTTGAGGTATTCTTATAAATATGGCTTGTCATTCTTTTCTTACAATAAAGTAGGGTGTGTATTGAGATATATGTGGAGCGTAGAAGAAAAATTTCCAAGCTGGCTGAGCAAGTGCATAGCAAAATAATATCATAAGGCATATCGAAAATGACAAATGGAAGAATGTATGTCAAAGTAAATATGGAAGAGATGAAGTTAATCAGTGTTGTCAGGGCTGGACTATGAGGCGTCTGAATGCCAGGTGGAGAGTCTGGATTCTATCCTGTAGATAATAGAGCATCATGTGATGCTTTCCAACAAAGAATGAGAAAATACAAACATAGAAATTTAGAAGGTGGACGAGAGTCCAGGTGATAGATAATAGTAATTCTCCTGATATAGATAATGATGGCTCAAATTATGATTGTGTATTAAGGATGGGAAAAAAAGATAGAGATTTCAAAGGAAAAATCACCACATGTTTCTGGTCCCTTTTGACCTAGGACCCTATGTGTCTTTTCCACTGCTGTGTCCTCAGTGTCTCGATCAATACCCAACACATCTATAGTCAATGGTGATGTGCTCGGTAGTAAATATGGATGGAAATGAGTGCATGAAGAGAGAAGAGGATTCCTGAGATGTTATTTTTGAGAGATCCAGAAGATGCTCATACAACAGATAATCTGCACACACAGTCAATAATTCTGAAACAGACTAGGCTTTGGGAAATGAAAGTTTAAGTTGAAGGATGTTGCATTTTACATAGCAATAAGATGTCAAGATAAAGCTGTCAAGGAAGTAGCTGAAGGTGTAAAACAGAAGCCTGGGAGAGAATGCTGTGGTTTGAGATATGAAGGACATATGGTGAGATGCTAGATGTAGTCCTCAAGGTCTTTTTTCAGATGCTTGGTGTACACACATGCATGCATGCACATGCACACACACTCACACTGAAAAGTCTGGCAGAAGCCTTAAAGCAATGAATAAACTAGATCTCCTTGTTTTTACTTTAGACCTACCTCAACCTTGTGAAAATGCCTCCAAAAGAAAAACAATATTGGCTTGAAATTTTCTTGAGTGGATGGTTAAAGGGGATTACATTTTCTATACATATTAGAATTTCCTCAAAAGCTTCTTTTCATTCATCTTTTCCCCAGAGTCCCACACAGCACAACAGAAGTCCCAACTTCTTTTCTTTCTCTCTTAAAAACGCCCTTCTCATGCCAACTCCTCCAGTTTGGGAAACTTTCCTTTTCTTCTCTCTCCCCATTGCCTCTTCTCCTACTCTGTGGCCCTTGTAAACATGTTTTCAGGTCTTCAGAATTACAATGAGTAGCAAAAAGCAAACAAACAAACAAATCTCAGTGCCCAAAATGAAGGATCCTTTCTCTGTATGGAAATGGAAAAGTAAAAAGGTTTTAAATACTTAACAATTTAGTGTATTTTTTCCCATCATGTTTCAAAATCCTTCCATGACACTTTTACCCTGCTCAAGACACAAGAAGAGAAAAACAAGAAGACTATTCAAAATTCAAAGTTTTGTCAAGAACTCAAGGCCAAAGGGTCATGCATAATATGCTTTAGCGAAAGATAAATGATATGACTGCCTTATCTCCCAGAATTTTTTCATAATCTCACCTCTGATTTCTGAAATTCTGGCATTGCCATCAGTGACATAATGGCTGAAGGTAATACTAGACTTTACTTGAAGTGAAGACCTTTGCTGAAAACTCATAATTTGCTAAGGATTACAAGAACAATTATACCATGTTTGGTAGATAAATACATAGTAATAAATCAATACAACATAATCAATGAATACATTATTAGTGATTTTCTTGGTAAGTCTAACTTTCCACTGTTTTAGAGTTATGAGGGTCAGACGCTAAAAATTATTGTTACCTCAGAGCTGTGCTCTGGCCTTTGATTAAGTGGTTCTTGGTTTTATTTTGTTTTGTTTCTCCAGTGTTTTCGCTGAGTTTGGCAATCTGAAGTTTCTTTTTAAGAATAATACCTTTAAATGTATAAAATAAACTGCATAGCATTATAAGGAAAATCAATCACATTCAAATATAATTATATATGCCTTTTAAATTTTTGTCTTATTCTAATATGTGTACTTCTTTATTAACACAGTAAATACAAAGATTTAGCAGTAGGTCTAATAACTAATATAACTTTGAAGTAGTCGAAATGTAATGTCTTGAGTTATATCTACAATTGTAGATTGTAGAGTGATATGAACTATTTATAACTTTAATTGGTGACAAAGACACAGATACTATTTAATGCCAATGTTGTTGTTGCTACTATTATTTTGCTAAGATAATTAAAATTGAAGGACACGCTATATATCAAATAGATATACAATTATCAAATACTATGTATCAAGTATATAGCACATTTAGAAAAATGTAAGGTGTATTTTTTGTCTATTCAAGTCAATGAATTCTATGCAAGGATTCCATGGACCCTAGGATAAGAGCCATACTAAGTTTTATTTCTTGGCTACTTTCTAGAAGCTGGGGCTTGAGCATTGATGACTACAGAGTTTGCAAGAATGGTGGGTGCCTGCTGAGACCTTGACAGAAGAGGTGACAACTTCAGACCCATGTTTGCTAGCCATAGAAATTATTTCTATAAAAACAAATGACAGGTGGTAAGATCAACACTTTTACTTTGATCAGATTCATTAAAAGGAAAAGTTGGCCTGTGTGGTCTGGAAGGGAGATAGTACAGTCTTTGTTAAAACTGGGATCATTTTTTTTTTTTCATATCAGCTTTGAGATTGGTGTGTTTACTCCATCTTACCCAGAACCAGAATCATTCGGTTTTGAAATACATTCAGAGACACAAAAACTATTGTGTGATTTGGGGAGCAACATGGCAAAATGATGCAAGCATGCATTTGTGAATTGCACATACGTAGGTTTGAGTCATGCCTTTCTGTATTCTTTGGAAACTTGCTTTACATCTCTTTGTGTGCCACTATTTTTATTTCTTTCCTGGAGGCAATACCTACTTTATAGGGTTGAGGAACACCTAAAATGAGGTACTCCCTGTGGAGTAACTAGCATAGTGTTTGACACTTGAAAGGAACCAGTGTACTCCCGTTGTCCAAGTTTACACAACTAATCAGCCAGCTAGCCCGGATTGAGCCCTTACTCTCTGTCAATTACTATGCGAAAATCAGACTACTTGTTTTAATAACCTGATGAAATAAAATCTATACGTATCACTAAGTTATATGTGAGGAATTTGAGATTTCTAGATGTAAAGTAATTGTCTTAAATTCAAATTGCGTAACTGGAAGTACTAGAGTTAGGCTTTGAGCCCACACATCCTTTGACTCCAAATGCCCAGCACTTCAGCTACATCCTATCTGCAAAATTTGTGGTGGTTCCCACAACAGAACTGGAGAGTCTTTTAAGTCTTAGACCAGGGTTGTTTTCTAGTATCTCATGGATAGTTGAACTCTTCATTAGTTATAACTCTCCCCTCCAACAGTACTTATTTCATCCTAAGAATACTCTTGATCTGAACTATTTCATCCTTATGTTAATGGAAGTATTTTTTAATTTAGTTTTGAAGCTCATCCCACAAATGAATTCCATTTCTTAAAAATGTAAGAACAGGTTGTTCTTTTGGCTATTGACATTCTATTTTGGATTCCACAAAGGGCTTTAAGCACAATCACTTTTACAAGTCTTTGAAGCAAAGCAAGTGACTGCCTAATATTATTGAGCAGCTGAGGGGCAGGTAAATTGGCTCTGTTTTCTAAAAATGACTTTAATTTCCACCTAGAACATGATTGCACATTGTCATGTAGCACAACGAAGAGCTGAACACTGAAAAGATAAGCTTTAAACCAGAATATAAATTCCTAACCCACAAGAGACACTTCTTTTAAAAATGGAAATAAAAAATACATGTCAAAGGACCTTTCTATCACAGCCCTGAAAAGAACTTTGCGTGTCTTTCAGGTGCTTTCGACTTTTGGAAGCTCTTTTAATCACAGCATTATTTTTATTTAACAACTTTCATTGAGTAGATTTTTTGACTTTAAAAAAATGTGCCAACCCTGGGAAACAAGAAACTATGACAAAGAAAGGTTGGCTAGAGCCAGAGGTCGTAAATGTTGTTCAGCACTGTGTTTCATATTTTGCACAACCTATAATTGATGAATGACAAAAAATCATAAAAGGTTCTTACAGGGATAGAAAGTCACTATTTAAAAAAAAAATAGCTAAAACCTAATACTCTGTTCTAAAAAAGTCCTAGTTCTTTATGTTCCACGAGAAAACTACTATAATTCCACAGCTTCAAACAGAAAGCCTATCCATTAATCCCAAAGTCAAATGTTTTAAAAGAAAGTAGGAAAAATGCAGTTATTTTAAAATAACAAAGATATTCATTTTATTATGATCATTCTCCCTTGCTGTTCCCATTCACTGAACCAAATTGGCAATGCAATTTCACAGGTTTCCAAATTTACTTTAAAAGCTAAACTGGAAATATCAATGACTCAAATAGTTTTATGACTTGTGGCTGACCAAAAACAAAATTTTATTTTACTGATTATTTTATCAATAAAATAAGTATAATTAGTACGTTTATTAATGACCATTCTGAGCAGGGGCCATTGGGTCTGGAAAAAGCTGCTGTTTATTTCTCTTTTGTTTTTGTTTGCTTTTTAAATAGAAGTATGTGTTTGGCTTCTTGATAGAGTCCTAGGAAAACCTAGTGTTGGGAGAAAGACTTTTTGCCTACCCTTCAAAGTTTCTTTTGGCTGGTCTAACAAACAAATCAATATGAGACAGATTAATAGGAGAAAAAACAAATTTAATTTCATATGTACAGGAACCCATGTGAGAGGCTCAAAGACAGAAGGGTATATAGGCCATCTTAAGCTAAGGAATGGGAAAGGGGCCTGGGGCTTCAAAGGGGAGGAGGGCAATTCTCAGGATGAGAAGGACAGATGTTGGATAATTAGCTGTTGGCCCTGCATACAGGTGGGTCCCTCGGGTAAGAGTTATCTCTGATAATATTCTCACTCTGGGAAAAACCCTCAGTCTGAATTCTTCTAGGTAGTTAAGGAAGGTGCAGAAGTTTCTCTTGAGCCCCTGGGGTCTCCATTGCCTTTAGCTCCAAATAACCCACATACCAATGTGGCACCTTTTAGGGCAGCTTCTTCTGAACATTTTCACTAGAGAACCTCTGTGTGCTGTCCCTTGCCTACTTTGGTCTGCCAGTGGCTTTAACGGTTGCCAAGGACTGAGATAGCTGTGTCTCAGGCCTGGTAGGGCTGGAATGGGATTTTTCCTCCTAGTAGTGAAAATCATTCATTTATTTATCCACTCATTCATTCAAAAAAAAAAATCATGAAATGACTTATGTGTGTGAAGCACTGAGCATTTGCCTTTGTGGAATCTGGTAGGGTCCTACCTCTTTCTATAGCCACACACTTTGCAATGTGTCTTGACAGTTCTTCCCGTTAGGAGATGATATCAATTTCCCTACTCTTTGAACCTGTGCTGGCCTTGTGCCCTTCTTTGGCCAATAGCAAGTAGAAGTGACATTGTGATGGTTTTGAACCTGGGCCTCAAGTGGCTGTGAGATTCCCTTCTTTCTTGTTCCTCTGCCTTCATCATGAGAACATGCTGAAGCCAGTCTGCTGAATGAGCTCCAAAGAGCACAGAAGAGTCAACCCAGTTGTCCCAACCAAGACCCTGGACACAGGAGAGAGCCCAGATAAACTGAGCAAAGCTGCCTAGTTAACCCATAGTTGTTGACCACAGACATGTGAATGTGCCCAGCCAAGCTGACCTCTCTCTGATCAGCAGAATTGTCCTGATGACCCAGAGGCTCATGAGCAAAAAAATAAATGTTCCTGTTTGGATATCCCAGTAATTTCATGGTTGTTTGTCAGGCAGCACTGCCCTAGATCACATAGATCACTAAATAGATCACCATGGCTTTGCTGCTTTTGGTGAATTTGGGCCAGACTTTGCTGGGGAAGTTATTTTTTATTCTTCTGTGAAGAATATAAAGAAGGAAAAAAGATTAGGAAAACAGACAAAAGGAGTAAAGAGAACATTGAAGGTAGTTAAAACAGATGCAAAAGCCTATTGGCCACACTTATAAGGCTAGGATAGCTTGACCACGGGCGTTATGGGAGAGTGGTAGAAAAATGAGATGAAGATCACATCTGTAGGGCCTTGTAGATCCTTTTAAGTTATTTCATATTTAATATGATAATTATGAAGTGTTTTAAGCAGATAGAGGACATGACCAAGATGTCCTCAGCTACATTGTGCAAAACAGGGGTAAAAGTATGACCTCCTGTAATATATTATGAGAAAAGTGGTAAGTTTTGGTTTAGGGCAAGACATCAAGTCATCAGCCCAAACCTGATGAATCATCGTGGTAGCTTTCTTTTTCTTTTTCTTTTTCTTTGTGTGTGTGTGTGTGTGTGTGTGTGTGTGTGTTTATATATAATTGAAGTGTAGTCAGTTTACAGTGTTGTATCAATTTCTGGTGTACAACACAATGCTTCAGTCATTGAATATACATATATTCAGTTTCATATTCTTTTTCATTGTAAGTTACTACAAGATATTTAATATAGTTCCCTGTGCTATACAGCATGAACTTGTTGTTTATCTATTTTATATATATTAGTATCTGCAAATCTCGAACTCTCAATTTAACCCTTCCCACCCACTTCATCACCTGGTAACCGTCAGGTGATGTTTTTATGTCTGTGTGTCATGGCAGCTTTCTCATGAGTCTTCACATCTTCTTTCTAAATGACCTCCCCTCCACCTTGAAAGGCAGCATGGCATAGTTTAAAAAGCATAGGTGTGTTAATCCCATACTCCTAATTTATCCCTCTCTCTGTCTATCTTTCCCCTTTGGTAGCCATAAATTTCTTCTCCATCTCTGTGAATCTGTTTTTGTTTTCTAAATAAATTCATTTGTATTATGTTTCCGATTCCACATATAAGTGATATTGTCTAATATTTGTCTCTCTCTGTCTGACTTACTTCACTTAGTGTGATATTCTCTAGGTCCATCCATGTTGCTGCAAATGGCAATATTTTATCTTTATGGCTGAGTGATGGAAAATAATTGGAAATATATATATATATATATATATATAACAGAATCACTTTGCTGTATACCTGAAACTAACACAATATTGTAAATCAATTTTACTTCAATAAAAAAAAAGCATGGATGTGGAGTCAGATGTGCCTGAGTTCTACTTCTGCCTCTTCCACAGATGAACTTCACTTCCTTGAGCTAGCATATCCAAAACCCCTCTACAAATCCCCTTTCCCGGCATACCTCTACATGGCTCCTCTGGTCTGCTCATTTATTTATTCGAAATGACTTCTTTCTCCCATTTGTGCTCATTTTGCCTTCCAGATAATGTAATACTTTGTTCTTTTGTAAACTATAAAGTAAAACAAAGTCATCAGTTCTGATTACCTGGGCTGAAGCCTCATCTTCTCTGTAAAGTCATTCCCGATTATTCCAAACCACTCTTCTCTAGAGTTCTCTAGTTTGTCCCTGCTGGATAATTAACACCTTAATGTGATATGTCAGTGAGAATGCTTGTGGCTGCAAATAACAGATAAGCTTTTGAAAGTGACTTAACAATACAGTGTTTTGCTGTATCACTGAAGTACAGCACGGAAGTAGCCAGATTCATATGGAAGCAACAGCATCAAGGTCAACGTCTCTGTCAAACTCTTGGCTTCTCCTCTGAGTTGCAAAATATCTGCAGTGCTCTCTTCTGAGCTATTGGCCAAAACTGGGTCATATGCAAAACCACAGGTCAATATCTGGCCAAGGGGGTGGAATTTCCCAGAAAAGCTTAGTCCTACCAGTATTCAGTCCCTCAGTGGGACACACTGGGAATCCGTCAGAGGTAAATGGCTGTTGGGTAGGCAGCCAACAGCAACTGCTGCCCAAAACTTAGTGATCATTTGTGTTCAGGTCATCATCTGCCTGTGTGCTTCTCTAGATTTTTAACCTCCAGCCACGGCAATTTCCTACAGCTCTCTGATCATACACTGGTTTATTTCTCTGTATCTTAGTACACACTATTTTCTCTATTTGAAATGTTAACCCCTTGCCCATTTCTACCTACCGAGAGAAAGATTTGACTTTTAAAGCTCTCTAGAATCATCACTTCCTCTCTAAAGCTTTCACTGAACTCAACATCTGTGTGCACATTTAATCACTCTCCTCTTTACCTTACTTGTTTTTCTTATATATACTTGCATTTTTATACATATTGTGTTGCATTAAGGTTTACTTACTGGTTGATCCCCACTCCCTTCCACCGTGACTCATTGCCCTTGCTTGCTGCATAGCATGGTTTAAGTTAAAATATACTGAATGGTACTGAATCTAAAGCACCACAAAGTCTAGTCTTATAATGTCCTGGGGGTACTTCATGCAGGCTCCTTTCTACTTGACGTCAAAGACCAAATGTTATGCCTACACAAATTGAAAGCACTTGGTATGGTGGTGCTAGAAGGTGCAGAACTTATCTGTACATAATTTTCCACCGATGGACGTTTAAATACCAAATAGGGAAAGAAGGTAACTACATAGAAAACAAGATGGCTGGTGTGTTTCCTCATCGTGGTAGGAGGGAGGCAGCTTGGTACGTTATTATAAAAAAACAAATCTTGATAAGTCTGAATGGCCTGTAATAGACACTTCTGTTTGGGAAATGTGGGGCCCTCTGGGGAGAACTGGATAGCTGAGAAATAATTTTATTATTCTGTAAAAGTAATAGGAATTTGTTTAATCACGATATTGTTCACCTGAAACTCATACAATATTGAACATCAACTATACCTCAATAAAAATGAGCTAATAAAACAAATGGAAAAAATAATAGGAATTTGGGGATTTGAATTAGCATCAGGAACATTGAGGAGAGACCTCCAGGGAGTGAAAAAAAAAAGTCCTTAAAGAATGGCAGAAAGATGGAGGCAAAGGGAGGGCAAGACCATTACTGGTCCCTTTGGGAGGAATGTCCGATGATATTATAGGTCATGATGTTTCACATAAGTTGTTTTCTGCATCCCGGAATGCTAAAGCCATTCATCCTTAACCTGAAGTTCACAAAAAATCTGCCTCACAGAGCAGCCAGCGTCAGTGGTACCGGGGGAAATCAACGTGATGGGGGGCTACCTAAAGTGGGGTGGGGTGGGGTGGGAGGAAAGAAACCACAGCTGACAAAAGCTATGCTGTAGTTCATGGACGGCCCTCCCCGCAGAGCTGTGTTAAGAATTTTTAACATAACTTTCTCATTTATGTCGTAGCCCAATCATCAAAATATATAGAGATGGCTCCACCTCTCCTCTTTTGTTCCCGGTTGCGGTGAAGGGAGGTTGTTGGACAGGCGAAAGGAGGGGAATTATCAAGAGTAAAGCAACAGTAATGGCACTCAGCACTCCCTCCTTCCAGTACGTATTTACCGCGTGCCAGCCCTGCCCAGGCGCTGTGCGAGGTGCTCGGTGACACCTGTCAGGGAGACACAGTCCTCGCTTTTGTCTCACTTTCTTTCATCGAGTCACTCCTGTTCTTTCATCTTTCTGCTCGTCTTTCCCTGTAGAACATCCTTCCTCCTTAAAGTGTGTTGACAGAAATAAAATGCACAACCTTAAAGTTAAGAGTTTCGTTTTATTTGGTGGATTTTCTTAGGAACTGAGCCCGGGACACTGCATCTCAGATCACTCTAAGAAGCTGTTCCAAAGTGGCAAGGTAGAAGCTAGGATATATGAGGCTTTGCAACAAAGGACAGGTAGTCCGAACATCAAAAGATTACTGTTAATTAAAGAAAACCAGACATCTCAAGTTAAGGAATTTCAAGCTTTCCTACGTATGCGAAGCTGGAAACGTCTCAGCTCATTGAAGTCACTCCTTTGATATGTACCGAGCTATGTAGGGCCAGTGTCCTATTCTTTCACATCCTGAGTTCCCTCAGACTACACCACTGAGGGTGGCAGCAGGGGCCTGGCTGCCCACTTGTCTGCATCCTGAGTTCCCTCCGCTCAGTCAGGGGTGGTGGTGGTGGCTGATGACTTGATGGTCGCAGCATTCTTTGTTTAATGCGGTTAATTCTTTAACAGCTGTCAATTCTTTGTTTAAGGATCTGGTTGGCAATATTTTTCATTCACAAGTGGCTCCTACTATTTTTCTTACACTGATTCAGCTGGACCAAGCAAAGGGGTGCTCTGTTTAAATAAAACTTGTTTCATGGAGTTTTTTAGGGAGCTTAGAGTAGAAAAAATAAATAGATTGGGACTGAGGCATGAACTGGCTTTATTTTGCCCAGGAAAATGGTGATGCATGCTTGCTAAAGCCATGTTTTGCAGCTCACTATGGTGAAGAAGTAGTTTATTCAATCTATCAATCAATCATCTGTCTGTCCACCCATCCATCCATCCATCCATCAATAAATTGATCTGCTTGTCTATTCACCTACCTACCTATCTATCCATTTATGCAATCTGACACTGACTTTTATAAAACAATAAAATATTTACTGCATACATAAAATAAAGAATAAAGTCATAAAACATTTTAAAAAATTCTTAGAGTCATTGGACATTAACAAGTTGCTGTAACAGTTTCTAAATGCTTACTCCTAAACCCTGCTCTCACCACGTAGACCTAACACTAACAGAGGGTGGGCGCACTGGCAGTGCTCTGAAGACCAGGTTGCGTGGTGCCGTGTGTGCTGTTCCAGGCAGTGAAAGATGGGCAGCGTGTTCTCCTTCCCAAAGCCCCTTCACCAGATGGCGTAACACACATCTGAGAAAGAGCCAATTTCCCTGTTCACAGAGACACTCAGAGTCCACTCATATCTTTTGCTTTGCTTTCCAAATGAGAAGACTTGATTCCAAAGCATCTAGCAACCCTGACACTCCTTGTTTTCCTGCCCGGTAACGTTCTCAGCCACAGAAAGATGTCAAAGGCTGGGAAGTCGCTAATGTAGCCCCGTCAGTTGTGGGTTACACACCTCACATCTCTTTGGCTAACACGGGCAGTTCCCTCCGAGAAGATCATGATTCACTTTCTCTGTGACAGATGGTGAATTCTTTAATGACGAACACTTAGATACTTTACAAGTGTGGTATTTCATAATTGGTGCTTGTATGTTTGTGTGAACCTGAAGAGCATTAAGAATCCTTTAGGAAAAGACAGAAGCATCTTCAGCATAAAAAGGGAAATACAATTTTGCTGTTGTTGGTGGTGGTGGTGACTTAGAGTAATCCTGTGGATAAGTGACAGGAATTGAGTCTGAAAAATCTAAATTCTATTTTTGATTCCCTCAGCTGTAGAAATGCTAGCCACCTATGAAATTTTAAATTTTCTGCTAGCCCCGTTACAAAATAAAAATAAATGAATTTGATTAACGTTACTATTATATTTTATTTAAATCAATACTTCAAAAATATAATTTCAAGATAAAAAAATTAGTAGGCTATTTCATATTACTTAATTTGTACTAAATATTCAAAATCTACTCTGTGTTTTTATTTATCTATTTTTAAGCATTTTTATTGCTTTTTTGGGGGGTAATTAGATTTCTTTCTTTCTTTCTTTCTCTCCTTTTCTTTCTTTCTTTCTTTCTTTCTTTCTTTCTTTCTTTCTTTCTTTCTTTCTTTCTTTCTTTCTTTCTTTCTTTCTTTCTTTCTTTCTTTCTTTCTTTCTTCCTTCCTTCCTTCCTTCCTTCCTTCCTTCCTTCCTTCCCTCCCTCCTTCCTTCCTTCCTTCCTTCCTCCCTCCCTCCCCTCTCCCTCCCTCTCTCCCTCCCTCCCTCCCCTCTCCCTCCCTCTCCCTCCCTCTCTCTCTCTCTCTCTTTCTTTCCTTCTTTCTCTCTTTCTTTCCTTCTTTCTTTCCTTCTTTCTCTCTTTCTTTCCTTCTTTCTCTCTTTCTTTCCTTCTTTCTTTCCTTCTTTCTTTCCTTCTTTCTTTCTTTCTTTCTTTCTTTCTTTCTTTCTTTCTTTCTTTCTTTCTTTCTTTCTTTCTTTCTTTCTTTCTTTCTTTCTTTCTTTCTTTCTTTTCTTTCTTTCTTTTCTTTCTTTCTTTCTTAGGTTCTGGGTTCAGTGGACCTTTTGCATGCTAGTCATGCACTCTACCACTGAGCTATACCCTGCCCCACCTCCCTGCTGTGTGTTTTATACTCACAGCTTAATTTCAAGTGCTTAATAGCCATAGATTGCTGAGAACTACCATATTGGTCAGATCCTGGGACAAGAGCCAGGGCTGGCTCGGTGCTTTTGATGGGGGAAAGGAACAAGGTAAAGATGGAGGTCTGAAATCAAAAGGTAGACTTTGGGGTGAACAATGGAGAATTTTAGAGGGAAATCATGTTTTCTGTATGAGTGTATCCCTTCTCCTCCCATATGCACGTTTTAATCAATCTTTAGTAAAATATCTGTGTTTCAATACATTACTGGTGAATTAAAATTTCTTTGACAAGGTGGAGACATGCTAAATCCTTTTCCAGGGTTTTTAGTCACAGATACATTTGCAAGATCTAAACATATAAAAAATCTATTATATATATGGCTGATAAACTTTGAATTTGTTCTGGTTTTTGTCTTTACAGATTATTACAGCTATTTTTAGAAAACTTTACGTAGGCTATTATTTATGTAGGCAAACTCTTCATGTTGGACATGTAACATACTTCATAATTTTAAAATATCATAATAAAATTAAAAAACCTGGTTATGACTAAGTCTCGGTGCACAACTCTGGGTATTTCCTTATGTGAGATTCTGGGAGTGGACTTAGGGAACCAAAGGTTATGCAAACATGAAAGTCTCTTGTCATCACCTTGAAATTTATTCTTACAGGATATTCAGTACATAGTAAGGCTCAGTTTACAGCATGATTCCTTAAGTACCTACGTTTTTGATGGGGAATAGTGGCATATTGTCATTGTGGTTGCTCTTGTTTTCAGTTTCAAGTTTTGAATATTTATAAGGGTGAACATTTCTCCTTGGTCTTGTGGGTCATGTTTGGTCTAATTTTATTTTTTTCTGAATTACTTGCTTCTATATTGTGCCTACCAGCCACGGCACTACACTTTCTTCAGATTCCCTGCAATTCCCCGGTCAGCCTGGCTGAGTAGGTTTGCAGAGAAATAAAGTGATGAAGGGGCCCTGCTGCTGGCAGAGATCTCACTCTTGGACTGTGGTCATAATAAAATACACCACAGTTACAATCAGTTGAATCTTGGTAAGCAACTAAGCTAACCTTTGGAATAAATCTATATCTCCCTGAGGTCTGTCTGCTATAATAGCTACTACTAAAAACCAGACAAATGCTTTGGGTTTTATAATTTAAGCTTTGCCATTCCCTTAGAAGACGATTGCTTTTTCTGAAAATATATCTGCCTGCAAAGAGCCTTGGGGCCTATGTGCTCCTTTTGCATTTGACCAGTCATTTAAAAAAAAAAATCCCTCGGAAGCTGGGACCTGTACAGGTGGAATCTGCTCTGCCTAGTAAATCAGTCAAGGCTAGAATTTCTTTGTGACTTTTTAAAGACACATTAGAGATTCTCAAAATAATTCTCTCTTAGTGGGGGGGGGGGAAATAATTCACGGGTGGTTCAAATGTAGCCAGAGTCTGTCCATTATGATTCTTTGATCACTCTTCCCTGACAGAACACACTTATTCATCTGTAAAGTAAATATTTGCCCACCTGCTCTGTTCCATGTGCTCAACTGAAAAAGGGAGCCAAATGCAAAGAAGACATCTTTTTTTTTTTTTGCCCTTGAAGAATTCAACTTTGATGAAAGAATAATACACATATATATGTAAATACGACATTAGGTGATAAGTCTTATATCATAAGTATATTCAGGGAGCTATTAGAGCATAAAGGAAAAGCATAAACACACAGATGGGAAAAGGACTTACAAGGAAGTTGATATTTGCCCTAAGTTTCAGGAAATGAGTAGTAAGTTTACTGAGCAGAGAAGAAAGGGAAAAGAAAAAGACAGACCTGATAGAAAAGAAAAAACACAGACTGCCCCCATCGTTAAGGATGCTCTGGAGGATTTTAAATAGGAGAGTGGTGGTGATCAGAGCACATCAGATCCTTGTGTCTCTTCTGTATGGCTATCAGTCGCCGGGCATGTTCTGCTTCAAACAGACTTGTGAAACACGTGTATGTCAGCTTAAAGAGAGAGCACATTGTCCAAGTTAAATACTAATGCAAATTAAGAAGAAGAGATAAAAGAATGTCCCTGAGGTCCCAAAGATGTGGAGGACTGCTTCGATCTAACAGCCTATTCTCCTCCCACGAGGACAGTAAATGAGAAGGGTGAACTTTGCATAATTGCCATGCTGGACATTTCTTTGGACTCAAATGCTTTCTATTATATTTGAAAATTTTAAACCAAAACATGACAGAAACAAAAATGCAGTTGACAAAGGACACCCTGCAATGTTTATAGTACACCATTTGTTTTTTCTGCATGTGCCTTTTAAAATTTGGGTATTTTGAACTGCAGTCTGATGGCATCTGGGTAATAATCCCTGTGAAAATGATGCTGGAAAGTTCTTCAGTTTTGATAGACTCCCAAACAAGCAGGCAGAATAATCTTGAACAGGAAAAGAGAACAGTTTCCAACACCAGGGGAAATAAAGTGTAATGTAGTACTTTGACAACACTGAAGGTGACTTTTCCAAGCCATTGATTAGCAGGTCCATGCCCTGAAATTCAAGTCAGGGAGATTCATCACTGTTCTTTCAGTCACTAGAGTATTAAAAACCAAAATGCATCATTAACTCAGAAGTGGGCCATGCCATTTGGCAATAAGGGATCGACTTGACTTTGGCGAAAAAGCCATCTATGAAGATTCCTTGGACTTCAACACAAAAGGAAGTAATTGCTTTTTGCTTTAGAGATAAAAGCAATCATTTCCCTACTGTTATTCACTTTTGTCTATTTAGTCGAAAAGTGTAGATTGCTGGGCAGAGCCTTGGCATAGATGAGCTTTAATGACGAAAAGCAGGGTTGGACTTTGTCCTTGAAAGAATTTCAGTACATTTCCATGGTGATAGTCTACCAGGGAGAAGTTGGAAGGAACCTTAATTAAATGCCCCTTTCTCTCTGGTTTTGTCCAGAACTGAAAATAACTTACATTAAGTAGATAGCATTAGTTTCTATAAAGCTGGTTTTTAAAAAGGACATAATGCTGGTCAACAAGCAATTCTTCTTTTAAAAGTAACTGGAAAAAAAAGCCTTTAGTGCAATCGTGTATTCCTAAAGGATCCTTTCCTGTGATATGGCAGGCAGATCAGTGGATGCTCATCAAAGCTCTGCGTCGGATTTCTGCTCACAAAGTAAGCCAAGTTATCCTGAAAAGCACAGCCTCTGTTCCAACTCTCCTGAGCCTCAGTTTCTTCATCTGCAAAAATGAAACATAAGACTAATACTTTTCCTATCTATCCAATAGGTGGTTTTAAGAATCAAATTAGACAATGAAAAGCATGTATGTGTGTGTGTGTGTGTGTGTGTGTGTGTGTGTGCATGCGTGCATGCTATTACCTCCTATATAGAGTCAGTATATTCATATCCATCCTGTGGATGCTGGATAAGCATTTTCAGTCCATTACCTTATTTAATCTTCATAACAACACTGCGCAGTCAGTAGAAAAGCTCACAGAAGTTGTAAGTTAATAAAGAGGCATTGTACTCTGGTTTTAGATATTTATGATACAGAGGTGATTTTGAGAGAATCCCTGATTTCAAAAAACAGACTGGTATGAGGATACAGATGTCAATAAATTGCAGTATAATGATAAAAAGGACACAGGGTATGGACACAGGTTATGAACACAGGTATGAGACTGAGTTTGCACGTAGGAGGAATGTTAACTGTCCCTGATGCAGGGGTGGAGGGTGATGGAAGAGGAGACAGGACTGTGTGAGCAGAGACAAGAATGTGTATACGTGGGGAGCAGCTGGTACATCAGAGGATGCTTCCTGTTGGAGAACTTTAAAATGCAACTTAGCATCTTCTGAGATCCTAAGTTGACCTGGCAGACTGGAGGTGGAGAGCATTTCAGTTGAAAAAATAATGAGAATGCCTAGAAAGAAGATACATGAATATCATACCAATGCTATTTTATGTTAACTTGTATTAACATAAGTGCTTAATAATAAAAGAAGGAAGTAAATGAGGTAGACAGTGGGAAAATTTAGAATCTATCCTTCATCCACTATGATGATTAGATATGGCTTGAAGACAAAATAATGACAATGTTCAAATACATGCAGTCTTTTTCTTTCCTTCCTCTTGCTTGAGCTGCATTTATTTCAGCATTATTTAGTATTTTTTGGAGACTGAGACACTCCCCATATCTTTCTCTTCTATGGCCTATGTGGCCTCTGATAAGAATTCAACCACTCTTTTCTCTCCTCTAATGTAAATGTAATGTAGTGTAAATGTAATGTAAATGTAAAAAGTCAGGCAGTTTGGACTCTTTAGAACCAACATAGCCAACTCGGTGCCATAAAGTCTGAGCTGGTCAAAATACCTTGGAGTGGGTAGAGATGTGTCTTGTGGGCGGTCAAAATGTGGACCATGAAAGATGGGCATTGTAACAGCGGTAGTTTGGATCATAGCTTGTAGTTATTCAATATTTTGGCATGTACCTCTGCGTTGTCTCCCACTCTGGGCTGAGCATACGTCTCCATCAATGCTGACCTTGGATATGTGACTTGATTTGGCTAAGACATGACTTGAGCAGAAGGTTTAAAAGTGCTTGCCTGGTCTTGTTTGCATTCTGTGCTTCTTGTTCCATAAGAAAATCATGCCTCAGATAGTGGTTGTCCCTTCAGCCTGAGCTTCAGAATGAGACATGGTAGAACAGAACAAAACCTGGTCTGCAGCCAGGAGCCAAGTCCAACCAAACCCGCCAAAGCCCTCCAAAACTACAGATCCGTATTTCAACAACAATATTTGCTTATATGTAAGTCACTGGGACTTGCTGTTGGTTTTTATTCAGCAAAGATCAATTAATAGCCACTTTGGAAAACAGTTTGGCAGTTGCTTATAAAGTTAGATGTCATTTCACTCAACAATTCCACTCCTGGAGATTTATATAAAAGAGTCTTCAGTAAGTGGCTTGGAAAACTGGACAGCTACATGTAAAAGAATGAAATTAGAGCATTCTCTAACACCATATACAAAAATCAACTCACAATAGATTAAAGACCTGTGTAAGACTAGAAACTACAAAACTACTGGAGAAAAACATAGACAGAACATTCTTTGACATAAATTGCAGAAATACATTTTTTTGGATCTGCCTTCTAAAGTAAAGGAAATAAAAGCGAAAACAAACAGATGGGATCTAATTAAACTTAAAAGATTTTGCACAGCAAAGGAACCCATTGACAAAACGAAAAGATAACCTATTGAAAGGGAGAAAATATTTGCAAATGATATCACTGATAAGGGATTAATATCCAACATGTATAAACAGCTCATACAACTCACCATCAAAACAACAAACAACCAAATATAAGATGGGCAGAAGAACTCAATAGACATTTTTCCAAATAGGAAGTGCAGATGGCTAACAGTCACATGAAAAGATGCTCAATATCATGAATCATCAGGGAAATGTAAATCAAAATCACAATGAGATGCCACCTCACACCTGTCAGAATGACTGTCATCAAAAAGAACACAAATGACAAATGTTGGCAAGGATGTGGAGAAAAGGGAACACTCGTACACTGTTGATGGGAATGTAAATTGGTGCAGCTACTATGGAAAATAGTATAGAGGTTTTTCAAAAAACTAAAAATAACACTACAATAAGACCGAGCAATTCCACTCCTGGGTATATGTCAGAAAGAAATCAAAAACACTAATTCAAAAGGATATGTGCACCCCAATGTTTATAGCCACACTATTTACAATTGCCAAGATATGAAAGAAACCTAAGTGTCCACCAACAGATAAATGGATAAAGAAGATGTGATACACACACACACACACACACACACACACACACACACAGCGAAATACTACTCATTCATAAAAAAGAATGAAAATTTGCCATTTGCAGCAAAATGCATGGATTGGAGGGCCTTACGCTAAGTGAAGTAAGTCAGACAGAAAAAAAAATACTATATGATATCACTTATATGTGGAATCTAAAAAATATAGCAAACTAGTGAATATAACAAAAAGGAGTCAGACTTACAGATCTAGAGAACAAACTAGTGGTTACCATTTGGGGGAGGCAATTTAAGTATGAGGGAGTGGGGGTACAAACTATTGGGTATATGACACATTACAAGGATATATTGTACAGCATGGGGACTATAACCAGTATTTTGTAATAACTGTTAATAGAATGTAACCTTTAAAAATTATATAAAAATTAGAGAATCATTTATACAAATATGTTGATAGTAGTCATAAACTGGAAAATAAAAGTCCATTAACAGGTGAATAGACAAACAAGCTGTGGTATATCTATACAATAGAATAAAGAAATAAAAAGGAAAAAAAACTGGTTATATATAGAACAAACTGGATGCATCTCAAAAGCATTATGCTAATTGATAGAAAACAAAATTGAAAGACTTTATAATGTATGATTCTATTCATATGAAATTTTAGAGAAGGCAAAACTATACTAACAGAAAACCAAGCAGGGGTTATCAGAGCCCAGGGAAGGAATTAACTGCAAACAGATGCAAAATAACTTATGGGGATGGTGAGAATATTACATATTATTGTGGTGGTGGTTCCATGATTATATACATTTGCTAGAACTCATTAAATTATACATTTTTAATTGGTGAATTTTTTTGGTAAAGCTGATTTTTTTATGATTAAATAGGGACAAGAGCAAACATGCAAATTTCACAAATTATGAAAAGTATTACTGTAAAACAACAAACTTAACAAATCATTAAAAGCAGTTGGTACAGAAGTTCCTTCTTGGTTCATGACGTGCTTCATGACTTGGTAATTTTTTCTTTTTTTCATGACACTCCTAGGTCTAATGAAGTAACAAATGGTTCCATTTACTAAGTATGTCAAAACAATTTAAAAAGTATTTGTATTCTGAAAACTTAGCAGAAGTGTGTAAAAATAATCCTCATAACCCGCCCCCCACCTAAAAAGTTTTATTTCATTCTAAAATAGCCATAATTACTAATGTTACTTGTCAAGGGCCATGTGACTTCTTGAACTTTGGAATCAGATTGGTCACTGTTACTGTCGCCTTCATTTTCTCGTTCATACTGAGTTGCATGCAGTGCCGGCTTTCTGTCACGGCAACTGCTAAAAACTCGGCTTCACAAAGATGTGGCATCATCAGAAGGAACGTAGCACAATCTAATGCTGAAACCATGAACCACCTCAGTCTAATAATTCACACAGTGTCTGATGTCACTGTGTTTTCTTAAAAAGTTTAAAATATCCCTCAGTGCCGCTGTAACTGTGGGGTACTGCCAAAATTTATAAACCATGAGAGTAACACGAGAAGCCATTTTACCACATTCAACATTTTGGGTGAGGGGGCTTTGGGAGCTCTCTCAACGTGGGTTAACAATAGTCTTTTCACATGACTTTGAGGTGTCACATTGATTTCTCCTGTGGTTATCCCTTAATTTTAAAAGGGTAGTACAGTCTCCCAAATGACTCCCAGTCTGAGACCTCAAAAAAGAGTGTTGGGGTCCAGTAAGTTCAAGAATTCTTCTCAAGGAGTTTATCAAGAGTGGACATACAGGGAAGAGAGAGATCTTCACAGCCCAAGGATATCGTTTGAATTTGATTTATTTTGTGCAGATGTAGTTCCAAATGATTGAGCTAAGAGAAACCAATCACAGTATGATGTGACAGTAATGTCAATCCCAGCTGCAGAGTTAGCAAGACCCAGAGTCCAACTTCAAATTTATTCCATTCTTTTATTAGGAATCTATCAGAATTTGAACGAAAGAATAAAGGGTGTTTACTTTAAGATTGGACCTGCTTGTCTTCTTGCTAATATCTATGACTTAAGAAACAAAAGCCTTAGAGAGAGAATGCCTATATTCAGGTGTCATATGAGGCATGTGCCACAAGGGCAATGAAATCAAGACCATATGGACATCCAGAAATGGACTAACTCAGTTCACTTGCTGATATAAATTTCCAGAGATCTCATGCCAGCTCTCTTTTGGGATCTTCTATGGTTTCTTAACCTTTTTGGATATTAGTTCCTCATCGTAAGTAAAATGATAGCTTTGATGATCCCCAAGGACCCTTCCAACTCTTACTTCTCATAATTTTCTAAAGTCCTGGGTATGAGATCCATTATAACTTCAAAAATATTCATGAGGACAATCCCCAAATCCCAAATTTATGTGAAAAAAAAAAAAAAGATCCCTTTACAGCAATGTATGCTGTATTTTCCTATGGGACAATACAGCACTTCTAAAAATGCCAACACAAAAACTCTGTTCACAAGGACTGAGTGGGGACTGAGAAAGTTTTCTTGGAATAAATGTAAATTGACCTAGTGATGATGTTTTGGTTTGGGAGCTAGCGGATTTAATTGTTCATCTAAGCCCTCTGCAAATATGGAAGCATCTTTGTGTTGTGAGAAGATGTGTAGAAACTGCTCTTTTTAATTCTCCTGTGAGGGAAAGAAATCATTTTTTCATGAAACCTATCAAAGCCAGAAAGATAACAAATTTCCAGATTCAGCTATTTTTGTAGACTGTGAAAGACTTTGTAATAAAAATGAATAAAATACTCTGCCAGCATCAACTAAAATGAGACAAAAGATAGAGTGTTTGCCAGGCTTGGGACTAAAGTATTTATTCTCCCCTCAGTCTTTTAGAATAGCTGTCTATTGTAACCCTTGCTTGTCTCTTCTATTCTGTGATAAAGTGTCTTTATCAAGTTTGAAGAATAATATACAGGTAAAAGGTGTGGTTTTATAATATAGAAGGTGATCCTGTCTGAGAACTGTAGACTTCTATTTGACTTCCTGAAATTTTTGAATTTGGCTATCTGGGAGTGGCATCTCTGTGTGTGTCTATGTATCAATGTGTGTGTGTTTGTAATTGTCCTTGCATTCTTTAAAGCATTTTATTTCATTCAGATGTTGGCAGAATTCTGCACAAATTCTTTCACTATTTTATTTCCTTTTTGGGTTTACTTGAATATTTATTGAGCTCCTAGTATGCCGTGGACATTAAAAGTACTAAGATACAAAAATCACAGTCTGGTTGGAGACAGTAGCATGTAAAATGTTACAACAAAACTGAGATGACTCTTCAGAAACTAGAAGGATGTGGGTGAAGGAAAGGTATAGATGAACAGTGAGATGCATGTGAAAGGGTGTTGGAGTGGAAATCTACAACCTCTGTGCTCAAAGTGTGGTCCATGAACTAGCCTGGGTGCATCCAGAAGTTCATTAGAAATGCAGAATCCTGGGCCATACCTTTGAACTCCTGAATTTGAATCAAGATCCCAGCTAATTATTATGCATTAAAGTTTGTGAAGCTCTAGTCTACATAAAGGATTTTATTTTATCTGTTAAATATGAGAGAAAGAAGTCTGAGAGAGGAGAAGATTGTGAATAAACTATTGGGGCAAGTGTGGAGAAGAAGATCTCATGTCTAATGGGAAACTGAAAAGTCTATGAAGATTTGTAATAGATGCTTTGGGAATGAGAGTATGGCCAAGTAGTGATTTTAAATCTGGCTATTACCAGAAACCATATAAACAGATACTCAGATTCATACCATTTTCCCCAACACTGCATTTCTAGCTAGCTACAGAGTAGAGCTATCTGGTCTGGGAGCGGTGATCCTAGACTTGGAACTCACAAATATTTAAGTTGCCATATCAGCTGATTGATTGATTGATTAACTAAAGATCGATAGCAAGCTCCCATGTCAATACATCTAGAGAAGACGAATGGGGACATACCACATGCATGGGAAGTTACTCTTTGGAACAAATGTCTGTTTCATCCCATGAACAATCTAGAATTTGCTTTTGAAATAATACAGAGTTTACCACAAGGGAACCATAGCCTGAGGGTAGGTTCAGAGTCAGTGTATAATGTGAAAATTCTGCCTGGTCATGATAATCCTGGGAGGTCCCTTGAACATGCCAGCAGAAGCATCAGTGGCACATTTCAGTTAGTCCTGAAATGTGTCTCCTCCCCCAGCATTTAAAACAGGGTATTTTCTTTTGTGAGAACACTCTACGAACTGGTTGGATTGTGTTCAGTGACAATTTTGTATGAAAAAATAAAGTCTTTTAACTTTTGGGTCACATTCAGCCTGAACCCTTCACCACATCTCCAAAGCCTTCTGGTGCTATTTGCACAAACAAATGCCTGTATGATTTGATTCCACTCTATGAGCGTTGTGAATCCACCTGAATTACCTCCTTTCCATCCTTCCAGGGAAGAACTCAAAGATACGGTGTCTGTTTATCAGGACGTTGAAAGAAAGTAACGTATGTTTTAAGCAATATTAATTTACATTGCTGGGATGCAATTATCAAACTACAAGATGCACAGATCAAATGCACTGACATACAATCATTTGAGATTTCACAATTGAGTACCTTCATGCCACCACCACCCAAAAGAAAAACACATAACATTATCACCTCACTATGTTAAACAATACGTCTTTCCTCTCATTTTTGTGAACACCTTTTTGACGTCTATCACCATGGATTCGCTCTGCTTATCCTCGATTTCATAAATGGAATCATATAGTGTGTCTCTTGTGTGTGTGTGTGTCTCATTTCTTTTGCTTAATATATTTTTGAGGCTTATCCAAGCTGTTTCATGTATAAATAGTTCATTTTTTTTTCTTTTGTGCAGAGGAGTGGTCCATTGTATAAATATATCATGCTTTCCTTATTCTTCTGTTGATGGATATTAGGGTTGTTTCTCATTGGGGGATATCTCTCATTTGGGGCTATTTTTAAAAGCCTTCTACAAATATTGTTATGTAAATTTTCTGTGAAGATACTTATTTGTTTTCTTATATAAATATTGTGCATGACACTTCCAAATAGATCACCAAAAGAGCAAGGAGCAAGGTATGAGAATTTCGTTTGCTCACCAATATTAGATGTTGTTGGTCTTTGAAATTTTAGCCACTCTTGTGTATTTGTAATATTTCAACTGAGGTTTTGCTTTTTGGTTTTTAATGACTAAAGACTTTGATTACCTCTTCAAACATTAGATATTCACACATCTTCATACGTGAAGTGTCTGTTCTGGTCTTTTGCCTGTTACCTGTTGAGTTGTTTTCTTATTACTGATTCATAGAAATTTGTTGTATGTCTTGATACCATTCTTTTGACAGATATATTTTGCTATTTTTTTCAATCAATTTATGGTTTACTTATTCATCTTAATAATGGTGTTTTTTTCTAATAGTATAAATATTTCATTTTGGCCAGCTAATCCATCGTCTTTTATAGTTAGTGGTTTTTGTGTCTTATCAAAAATGTTTTCTACCCCAAGTTCACAGTGATTGTTTCCTATCTTTTGTTCATAATAATTCTACTTTTTTATAAATATGTCTATGATCAGTCTCAAGTTAATTTTTGTGTAAGAACTGAGATAGGGATCAAGGTTAATTTTTTGCATATTAAATATTCAGCTTTTTTCAGAAACATTTGTTTGGGGAAATAAAAGAAATAAAAAGAAGGCTTCTCTTTCTCCATTGAATTAACTTCACACTTTGGTTGAAAATTATTTGACTGTAGTAGACTGTGGATCTATTTCTGGACCCCTACCTTTGTTTTTTGATCTATTAGTATATCTTTATACCAATAACACACTGTCTTCATTATTGGAGCTCTATAATTAGTCTTAAAATCAGGCAGTTTAAGTACTCCAACTTGTTCTTTTTCAGAATTGTTCAAGTATTCTAGGGCCTTTGCTTTTCCATATAAAATCAGAGTCAGCTTCTCAAAAAAAACCTAATGGAATTTTGATAGGATATGTGTTGAATCTATTAATCAACTTAGAATATTTAATAAATATTGTTTAGATCTTCTTTGTGCATAAATGTAAGTTTAATTATATAATTAAAGTAAAAAGTAGAGAGATAAAATTATAGTTAAAAGATGTTTTAATTTTTTGAATAAGAAAAAATACATATTTTTGTCCATTTTTGTCCTTCTAATGAGAATGATTTTTTTTTTTTTTTTGCAGTAATGTCATAGCCATTGGAATAGGAAACAAATTTATCTTTCTTGTCAAAGATCTTTTAATTTCTGGTACTAATGTTCCTTATTGGGGGATTCTAAACCATTTTCTTTATATTTGAAAAAATATACAATTAGAAAAATTTTAATAGTTCATTTGGGATCTTTAATAACAATTTTATTGCTAATGGGAGTTACTAATTTTCTTGTTTTTCCACATTGAACATTGTGTAAGCAAGGAAGATACGAAAGAGTCTTGGAGATTTGTTATTCTTTATTCTTTGTCAGTGTAGGTTCAGATCAGTAGAATTACATGCTTTTCTTCTCCTTAAGCAATGACTGTGGTTTTTAGTTTTTCCCAGCCTGAACTCCCACACTGACTTGTCAGTGGACCGTTTTCTTTCTTGTGCCTGGACCATTGAATCCTGTTAACTTGAACTGCTCTTCTCCTAAATCTTCCCGCAGGAAACACCTCATTGTTTATCTCTCAGTTCAAATCTGACCTCCTCAGGGATTTCCTCTAGCAACCATATCTAAAATACTCACCTCCATAATTCTCTATCCCAACACCTTCTCATTTTCATTATTTAGTTTTTCACTATCTGAACTCACCTCCTTATTGTATGTTTTCTGTCTCTTTCCTTCCATGAGAATGTAATCTCCAAGAGGCAGGAATCCCAATATCCTCAGTATGCCTAGCACATCATAGCGAAGGCAATAAATACCTGCTAAATGAATGAATGAATGTTGACATTTAGCATCTTATTTTAGCTTACCACCAACATTATATCAAACCATCCAGTCTACCTTTCAAAAGTTCAACTTTGAAAAAAAAAAAGCTAATGTTTATAGATGGCTATTTTTATTTGCATTTCTGGGATTACCGACAATGCAGAACATTTTTTACACATTGAATTCATACTTGTGTGTAAAGTGAAATGGGTCCTGACTTTACAGTAAAAATGACCACAAGTTTTCATTTTATCATTAACTAATTGTTCAAGCTTGCACAGCCATTTAATCTTCCTGAGCCTCACTTTCCTCATGGGTAGATTTTAGATAACAATACTCACTTGGCTCATTCCATGAGATTTTTTGTGTGTGTGTGAAGGTGAAATTAGATAATGTATTTATGAGAGCACTTTGTAAATGGAATATGGAAGATCTTATTATTAAATTTAATGTACTAATTCATTTTCCTAATGGACCGAAAGAGTTAATTGTTCTTCCAAAATTATCTAATTTATTTTCGGGGTTGGGGAGAATTTCATGCAAGGTACTAGTAATAGGCAATAATAACTCATTTGTTCCTCTATCGTACCTTTCCTTAGAGGACTCAGAGAGCTTTACTCTATCTCATTAATCCTTAACAATGCCTCTGAATCATTAGGCAGCCTGAGGATAACCACTGGTCTCCTGATTTTTACAGCTGGAGCAAATGAGGCACTGAGAGGTTACGTGACTCTTTCAAAGTCACACAGAGATCCACGAGGCTGCTGTGGAAAGGGGCTTCTGGTTCTGGCAGCATTGTGCCTGTAGCTGACTGTTGTAGACAATGCCTAGTGTGTGTCATTATTAAGGCCCAGTGGGAGATACAAGGAGGACCATGACAGGTGTACCACCTTCAGTGAGCTTCATTCTTAGAGGGAGAATAAGAACACAAACTGGCCAAGATGGAACAGAATTGAAATGTCATGAATTTTTTTTAATTTGTTCCGAAGTTTTAATTTGGGTAGATCTCAGTTAAATCAGAATAGACTCCATAGAAAAGATAACATTTTCAATAGATCACTGAAAATGGATAAGATTTGAAAGTGATAGAGGGGAGGATATAGTTCAGTGGGAGAGCACATGCTTAGCATGTGAGAAGTCCTGGGTTCAATCCCCAGTACCTCCATTAAATAAATAAATAAACAAACAAACAAACAAACAAACAAACCTAATTACCCCCCCCAATAAAAACAAAATGACAACAAAAAAGAAAACGAAAACCTCAGAAAGTAATAAAAGTTGAAAGAAATCATACTGGGTAAATGAAACAGAATGAACAAAACATAAGAGAAATCATGGGACTTGTCTGATGAAAAGTAACTTGTCATTCTGAGTAACTGGATATACGCAAATAGCATCCAGCTAGATACAGGCCAAAATCACCTCAAACATGATCATCTTGGTTATGATTACAACTAGTTACAATAATATTGATTCATGGTCACCATCATCGTTAAAGTCATTTCTATTACCAGCGGTCATCAGTCATTAGAGGGGGTGGTAAAGAAATCAGGCTGCTGCGATACACGGAGGTGTTCGAATACTGCCCCTTCTCTCGTGTTGGAGTACGCTTCTCTACCCAGACCTTGGACTTAGGACTCAGCCCTGGAGTTTTCTTTGGCAAGTGGAACATGATCAGATGTAAGCAAAGCTGAAGGTTTGCATGTGCTCACACAGTTTGGCTTGCCTCTTGCCATAAAGCCCCAATGGTAGCTTTTCTTCTAAGGATGAGAGACACATTTAACAGATCTGGACCCAATGCACAGCCTGAATCAAGGCCAACCGAACCCCCACCTGAAGAAAAGCTACCCCACCTGACTCACAGGCCTGTGAGTGAGGTAAATAGATGCTTATTTTTCTCGGTTGTTGCACATTGGAGTAATTTATTTCACAGTCAGAGCTGACTGATCTAGCTGGAGCTGCCTATTGGGGGTACACTGTATAAAATCTTACAAGCAGTTCACTGACAGTTAAGCCTATGGATGTGCTCCCAGGCTCAAAAATGAAACAAAATGTTAATTTGAATGTAGACATATACAGTTTCCTGAGCCATCCCCAAATGATGAGGACAATTATCCCAAAGTGTTTTGAGCAAGAGAATAACAGAGCTAAGGTTTGACTTTAGTAAGAATCCTTTGGCCGAGTGTGTAGGACAGATGCCACACTGGGAATTCAGGCAGGAGAGAATTGCTGATGCCTAAATGATAGACAGTGATTAACAAGGATGAAAGTAGAAAAAAAAAATGACATAAAGAAAATTGCAGGTCAGAAGCTTTGCTGGAGTTGATGCTATTGGATGTGACAGCTAATGGGACAATGAGGATAATAAGGAAAGTCAAAAGTGACTTGAGCCTTTGAGGCAAGTAGTTGGCTGTAAGACTAGTGATGTCATTCTCAGAAATGAAGTCACAGGAGAAGTGGATGATGTGAACGGTGGAGAGATAATGAGTTTTATTTTTAACACGTTGAGTTGGAAGTATAGACAGGGATTTGAGGAAGTGACATAAGAGGTAAGATCCTGGGCTCCAGTTGCCTGATTGTCAAATGTCTTTAAGTGGAGAGTGTTCTTCATGGCAAGGCAGAACGAATTGCTCACATATTCTATTTCAAACACTGGAGAGAAGTTTTAAGAAGCAAAATCAATGGACTCCTCCTTGAAGCCAAGAATATTAGATTGAGGGTTTGGTTTTCATTGAAATGTTATTGCCAGGAACACCAGCAATCTCTTCAAGACTGAAGGAGGAAGGCCTGGTTTGGCCATGCAGGCTGCGTATGGGGGGATGTTCTAACTGTGGGGTTGATAGAAAAGACGTAACACTCATATACTGCATCACAAAAAACCAACTTTAAAATTACTTTTATACTTAAATATGGAGATGCAATGTTCTACCCTTCTTACTGGCCACTCGATGATAAAGAATTTTGTAGAGGTTTACTTTCCTGGCCACTCACTTGAGACATTTTCACAAGTGATCATTTACAACCTACAGACTTGGTACAAGAGCACAGCTGTTGAGAACACTGGCTTTGGAAGCCACCACTTTGGTTTGAATCTGTGCTCTGCCAGCTACAGCTTGTTGATTCATTCATTTAACAAACAGTTGTTGAACTCCTACCGTGTTCCACATATTAGAACAAAAACATACAAAGACCACTGCTTGGGGAGTTGACATCTGAGTAGAGGGAAACTTTCAACGCATAATAAACATAACAATGAATACACTGCAAAGAATATTAAGAGGTTATGAGTGGTATGGAGAAGAAAAGGACAAACTTGTGAGAGGACTGGGAGTTTGGGGGCATTGAGGGACAAATTGCATTATTAAATATGGTAGTCAAGATAGGGCTCATGGAGATGGTGATATCTGAGCAAAGAGTCAAAGGAGTTTTGATGGAAGAAACAAGCACATAGAAGATTTAGAGCACAGAGCCTAAGGTGGAAATGTGCCAAACATGTCTGTTGAACAGCAGAGAGGCTGGAGTGGAGGGAGGAATTTGAAGACCAGCAGGAATGAAGTCAGAGAGAAAAGTGGAGGGCCAGTCAGGTAGGGAGTGTAGCTTTTACTCAAAGTGAAAAGGAGAGTCATTAGAGGATTATTTTTTATTATAGAAGTTTTCAAACACATTGGACAAAGGTATGTGTACGTATCACTGAAACGTTATGCTGTACACTAGAAACTGACACGTTGTAATCTGACTATACTTCATATACTTCATTAAAAAAAAAACCAAAACCAAAAACCAAACAAACAAAAAACACTGGGAGTCACTCAAATGTCCATAAACAACAGAATGAATAAAGTAAGGCAGATTCACTCAAAAAATAATTGAAAATATAAATAAATAAAAGTAGCGAGACTAGCACAATTGAGCTTTTTCATCCAGCTAAAATGTCTATTGATAAATGGCCAGTTTTATTTCATCCATATCCCTGCTCAGACCCTCAAACTCTGATTATTTTAAAGCAGATTCAAGATATGTCATTTGACTTGTAAATATTTTAGTAATATCCTGAAGAGATAAGGCCTTCGTTGTCTGAAGCATCACCACAAAACCATTACTACACCTAAAGATGAAGATCACGGTGTTACCAAATGTCCTACCAGTGTTCATATTCTCCTTAACTATTTTAGAGACTTTTTTATTGTTATTATCTGTGTGAATTAGACATTTGAGACATTGAGAGGTTTTGGAAACAGTATGGCTGGTGTAGTAAGAATAGCCTATGGGGTAGCCAGGAAAGAGGCAGAAAGTATGGTCAGAAGCTTTTGTAGTCCTTTAGGAGAGAAGTAATGGGGTCTCAAACCAGGATGGTAGCTGTGGAGGTGATCATACACAGTTTTGATTTCTAAATACATTTTAAAATTAGCCAAGACATGGGAGCAACCTAAATTCCATTGACAGATGACTGGATAAAGAAGTTGTGGTATGTATATACAGTGGAATACTACTCAGCCATAAAAAAGAATAAAATAATGCCACTTGCAGCAACATGGATAGACCTGGAGATTGTCATCCTAAATGAAGTAAGCCAGAAAGATAAAGAAAAATACCATAGGATACTGCTCATACGTGGAATTTAAAAAAAAAAAAGGAGGACACTAATAAACTCATCTAGAAAACAGACTCACAGACATTGTATTGAACTGATAAGAGATGAAAACTAGAACAGCCTGCAAAGGCACAGGATCAATTTCTCTAAAATTCATGAAAATGAAGAAGAGGGTGTAACACAGTTCTGGGCCCTAGTATGGGAATTCAGTTCAGTCCAGCAAAAACTGTAAGAGCCAGAAGGAGATGAGCTGACTCTGGGCCGATTAAGTAGAAAGTTCAGCATGGGGTAAGTGCTCAGTAAGTGGTGGTATGCACTGTGGCAGAATAGAACCATTTCCCCCCTCAAAATGTCTACATACCAAGGTGTTGAGAGCAGCTGTCTCCTGATCTGTGGCAATGTGCTTGCTTGTTTTTTTATATTTTTTGTGATTGTATTTTTTATTTTTGTGAAATAAGGCCATGTTACCTTTGTAATAAGAAAAATAATTTTGGAGACTGTATTGGAAGAGAAATAAAAGTTTGACAGATAGAACTTCCTGGCCCCTGTGAAGCCAATCTGAAAGTGAGAATAAATCTATGCCTGAAATGTGGCTGGTGAAATCACCTTGAAGGAAGTTTTCTCACATGAATGAGACTCCCAAAGCCTTTCGGGTGCCGTGGTACCACCAGCACTAATGATGTCACAGAGTCAGGGGTCCTGCTGCTTTCTGTTTGCACCTAGTTCTAAGGAAATATGTGCATTTGTAAATATAGTCACAACTTCTTTTTGTGTATTTCAACAATCTTAATTTTGATTTATGAATTTTTAAAAACTTACCACCTACATGCAAATTTCCCTTTCAGGGAACGGGTTAATAGAAGTAAACAACTTGAAAAATCCTTTCAAGAAGCTTCTGAAATATATTATTTATAAAGGTAATCCTTGAAGAGATCATTCAATTAAATTTTTTAAAATTTGCATTGAACTGTGTTGAGTGCAGGGAATCTAGAATTGAATAAGACACAAGGGCTGTCTCCTACCAGCGGAAAAAGACATGGAAACAAATAAGTGACAGTGTGACAAATGAGGTGACAGAAGCCCAGAAAAGTTACCTGGAAGGGCGAGGGTAAGAGTGATTCATTTTATCTGAAAGTTGAGAAAAAAATTTCTAAAGTCGGGGGGGGTGGTTGGTCTGTGAACTGAGGACTCAAAGAAGATCTGCAGCATCCAACATAGAGAAACTTTCTTATTCTTTTTTTAATTGAAGTATAGTCAGTTACTGTGTGTCAATTTCTGGTGTACAGCACAATGTTTCAGACATGTATATATATTTTTATTTTATATTCATTTTCATTATAGGTTACTATTAAGATATTAAATATAGTTCCCTGTGCTCTACAGAAAAAAATTGTTTTTTTACCTATTTTATATATAGTAGTTAATATTTGCAAATCTCAGACTTCCAATTTATCCCTTCCCACCCTCTTCCCCCACCCCCTGGTGGAAAAACTTTCTGAATAAGGAATCACACTTGGTACTTGATGGGCAGTGTCAGAGCGAGTAGGGTGCCAGCATGGGAGATGAGTAAGAGTAAGGGAGGGGGAACTCAAGACCCTTGTGTGTTTACACTAAGGATCCTGACGAGATGCCTTTGGTAGCAGGGAGAGAAATGGTGAAGAAGATCATCGAGGGGACAGCATATTATGTGAACAGAGGAAGATAAGTTATGAAACAGGATGACAACCACCCATTAAACCCCTCTAACCGAAACACTCACATAGGCACTTATGCTCCGCTATGGAGACAGAGAGCATGCAGAGTTTGAGTAACTTTCAAGAGATGACAGAGCTGGACACAAACGAGAGAAGATACAGGGAAATCTGTATTTTGGAACAGGGGACTGGAACAAATGGTGAAGCACTGGGGGATTCTGGAGAAGAGAAGATGTCCTAGAGGGCAAGTAATGTAAGATGGTGAAAACCCTCAAAGCTTAAACACGGGGGTTATGGAAGGAGGTAACAGGGCGTCTGGCATGATGGATTGAGTGGGGTTTAAGAATTTAAAAAGACTCTTCAGACATCAATTCATAATGTTCTTAGGTTCTTTATAAATCAGAAAGGCCAGAAAGGAGTATCACAGGTAAAAACCAAAAAGGATTCACTGGCTTTAAATGGTTGAATGCCATCAAAGTTTCTTCAAAGGTTCAGCTCCACAGACAATTTTCTGAGTTCCTATTGTAAGTTGGAAACCGTTCACTGTGGTGGTGCCTGGAATACAACTTTGTGTAAGGCATTGTACTTCGTCTTAAGAAACTTATATTCTCCTTTGGTTATCAGATCTATAAGCAGTTCCACTGATAAAACATTCTCAGTGACAAGACATATATAGAAAAAATATATATCCCAAACTCTGTGGAGCTGACTAATTCAGTTAGCATAGTATACTAATCAGGTTGTAGCCATGGATTTCATCATTGTTCTGTAAATTAGCTTAACTGGGTCTCATGACCAGAATGCATGCCTCTAATTCAAACTAATATCCTGACTTTACCTGTGGGAAAAGATGGGGAATGTGAGAGGAGAGTGGCTAAAATCACATGTACCTGTCTTCATTACTAGAAACGAAATTTAAAGCAAATATATGGTTGGCGGATAATGGATGGCGATATTGGTTGGGGAGCTAATAGCCATCATTTATGGAGTGCTGATCTACGCTTTTTTACGTGTATTTTCTCATTTAATTCTTATCTAGCCTTACAGAACTCTACAACGTTAACTGCACAGTGTCACAATTAACCCATGACAGAGGCTGGATTTGAACCCAAGAAGTTTGGTTCTAGACTGTTTATTCTTATCCGATACACTATCTTGCCTCTCAAAAAATCATAAAAACACTATGTTATAAAAGAATATTTAGGATGAAAGAACAGAGGCGACGAATAAAAAATAAGGCACAGTGGCTTTTGGATGGGGGAATTATTATCTCATGTGCTAGTATGTCTCATTGGTTGTTTCCGATTGCTAACGGACCCCTTCCCAGCTTGGATGCACAGCCTAAACATACATGAACCACTGTGTTGTGGGATTCTAGCACTTGGCAGGTTCTCATTCTACTTTTAAGACCATGCTGCGGATGTTCCCGTGAGGAACAGAAGGGAGGCACTAAACCCCCTGCCCCATGTCTACGCCATTGGTTCTCAAACTTTATGTCATCAGAAACACCTGGAGGGCCCGTGCAAAACACATGTTTCTGGTCCCCCCTCCCCCAGAGTTTCTGATAGCGCAGGTCTTCATCAGAACCTTCCCCTGCATTTCCTACCAGGTTCCAGTTGACACAGACGCCACTGGTCCAGGGACCGCGCTTTGAGAACCAATGTTCTCTGCTGTCCTTGTGCCTGTTTTATGCTGAAAAAAGGGTGTGAGGAGCCATCCCGGTCTCACCGGGTCCTGGCAGCAGTTTGATCCACAGAACTTAGCAATACCTTGGGCCATCTCAGCCCTCACTTCACAACTAGGGCACCTGCAGCCAGACTGGCCTCCCAACAGGGAGAGCATCCCAGAGACCCGCACTCACCTGCCCTCCATCGCACAGAATAAGACTCATGCCCAACCGATTCTGCCCTCCAACCCACCCCCACAGAGGAGCCGCGCTGTACCAGGTGTGCTCTGTCCCCATAAACGACACCAGCAGGGATTGATCAGGACCCCCAGCAGCACCAGAAGAACAGAGCAGACTGAAACAGCACTGCAGGGGCTCTACAAACTAAACTGTCAGTGGAAGCGAAACCCCACAAAAGTAAGCCAGAATCCACCCACCGAACCTAAAAGGGCAAATGTCAGCTAAAACAGATTTAAGTAAGAGTAAGAGTCTCTTTATATAAAGTCAAAGTGTCCAGAATAAAACAGAAAATCATATGTCATACCAAAGACCAGGAAAGCCATAATCTGAATGAGAAAAACAATCAATACTGAATTAAATCAATGCTGGAATTGTCTGACAAGACCGAAAGCAGCTGTCGTAAAAACACAAGATACAAGAGCAACACACAAGAAATCAATTGCATCTGTATATTCTGTATATACTGATAATGAACAAGTGGAAACCAAATTTTAAAACGCAATAATATCACTTACGATTTCTCCAAAGAAAATAAAATAGTCATAAATCTAACAGTGCATGTCAGGATTTATATGCTGAAAATTATACAATGCTGATAAAAGAAATGAAAACGGACCTTAAATCTTTGAATGACAAATCATATTTCAGATTAGAAGACTTAGTGTTAGCAGCACAATCTTAATTCTTCCTAAATGCATCCACAGGTTTGATATAATTCCTATCAAAATCTCAGAAAGTTTCTTTGTAGACATAGACAAGTTTATTCTGAAATTTATATGGAAATAATAAGTCCCTAGAATAGCCAAAACAACTTTGAAAAAGAAGAAAGTAGAAAAGTAGAAAGAGTGGTCACTTTCCCAATGTTAAAGCTTATAATACAGCAGCAGTGGTCACAACTATATTTCAAATAACTGGAGAAGGGCAGACGTATAGATCAACGAAACAGAACAGAGTGCGGACATGCGCCCACACAAGTATGACCACTTAATTTTTGACAAAGGAGCACAAGTCAATAAGTAGCTTTGGAGCAAGTGGACTTTCATTGGCAAAAAATGAATCTCCATGAGTTTCATTCTGTTGTCTTTGAATACAGCCACCATCTTCTCAGTTCTGGGTCCCAAAATCTTTTTATATCAAAAACGTAAATCTCAGCATCTCAGGCTGAGGATATGACCAGAGACTTATAGTAAAGAAATCCTTTGCAGAAAACCAATATTATTCCTAACTCTTACTCACTTTTACTTCTATTTATCATCAAGACTGATTCTCTGGAAAAGGGAGGGGGGTGGGGATTGGTGGAGAAAAGAGGAGAAAGGAAATTCAGAGGACCAACAAAAATTAATACTAGGATGAAAACCATTTTGAAAAAATGGCCAAAATCTTTCACTGTTTCCTTTTAGTCTTTGTGAAGCCAATATGTACATGTCCGCGTGGCCATTTTATTTTTAAACATATTTTAATTATTGTGTTTTTTGTTGCTTGTATCAAAATGTTAGGATTCTGTATCAGTCTATAATGAAAATCAAAGTCCTTAATACAATAAATGAAAAAATCTAAGAAAAACTTAAGAATAAGGGTGAAACAGGTTTTAAAGACATAGGTTGTAGTAATAGTCCTATTTTAAACTCCTATAAGATTTTCTCTACTTCTTATTTCAACGTCTGCCTTTTGAATCTTTATATCCATTATTTCCTCCCTTTCTGATGGGAAAAAGACTCTGGCCAGAGGTCAAAAATTTGGAGCACAAAGCGTTAGCTCTGTCATCTGTTAGCCGTGTCACCATTAGCCTCAGTTTCTTCAATCAGTTTCATTCTGCGAGGAAGGAGGGATGGACAAGAATTTTGTAAGGCTGCCCCCAAATTTAGGGCACTATTAGCAATAGCTTCTCAGCTTCTAGTAAATTGGCCAGTGTGAAAGTAGAAAGAAGAGAAAATAACTAAAATGTTGAGACGAAGCCACAAAATACCGCTAAGGACTTCAGCAGAAGACTGCCGGGAACCCAGAGATAAGTCTGTTCAGGGAGTGAAACTCTCCTTGTGTCTCACCTAAGGAGCATGTGGCAAAAGGGTGTCATATCCCATAATATTGCCTTTTCATGGAAGCTTTACGATTATTGATAAAATAAAATACGTGTTGAGAACTTATCACTGAAAAGGAAATTTAAATACAATAAAACGTAAACTATGGTCTTAAAAACATGATTAAAAAAATGAAAAGATGACCAAGAATAGGAGAATAGGAAATCAATGGATTATGTCATATATTCTATAGATAAATTTGCCCTCATGTATAGATTTGCTGTAAACTGAACATCAGTCATTCATTTTTCTTGTCACTCTTTGTTTTTCTTGGTTTCGAACTCTTTGTGCTCTGATAATTCTCCTTTGAGGGGGTTCTAGCTGCTGTGGGTCAGGCGCTACCGTGTTCATAAGCACTTTGACCTTGCTGTATTAGCAAAAGAGAACAGTCGCCTTTCAAAGCGAGAAGTGGCAAAATATGAAACCAGATCTTAATGAAAGATAAACGGTGAGCTCCAAAATATTCCACAGCAAAGAATTTGATGCAATGAGCAAGGAAAGCAGATGATTTTGTGAGTCAAAGACTGACAAAGGCGCTCCAGTGGGCTGTGGCTAGCTCCAGGGAGAGACGGAAGAATTACCAGTTTCACAGATCAGCCAGCACAAAGCTATCGGTGGCTTATAGCCGGGGAGGGCCAAACTGGGCCAGTGGTGCAGGATGGCTGTCACAGCCATCATCTCAGAGAATCCAGATAGTAATTTACTGAAATAGGCCACTTAGAGAAATGGAGTCAGGATTAGCCATTTCCCAGAAATGGATATCATGGCCTTTCTCTGGGTGGCTCTGCACATGAATAGCCTGAAAAGTTACAGGATGACGTAGGGAGAGCCTGACAAAGCCACCAGGTCATGGAAATTGAAAGACATGATGAGGGAAAAATGGGAGGATCTCAGCGGGGGGGCAGCAATCGGATGGAGGCTTACAGCGTGCAGCGTGTGATATCTCCTGTCTTACTGGCAAAGGATTCTAAAAAAAAAAAAAAAAATTAATAAAATGGAGCTCCTTATCTGATATCATCTTACTCGATAGAAACTTTAGATTTGAGATGGTCAAATTATCCTCATACCAGGGTCCCAGGCTGCTCCATCCTTGAATCCTGAGTTCTGCTATTTCTTTCCTCACTTCTTTCCTCATGCCAGGCCCTTCCCCACAACCCCGTGGTGAGCCAGAGGGAAGGACAAGATGCGAGATGTTTTATCTGCACACATTTCTTTCCTGGCTGATACTGGAAAGCCCTACCCGGAGATCTAAGATTCAAATGCAGATTTTTCTGGGAAATGAGAAAACATCGCTGCCTTATCATACCTTCTCACAGCCATATTCCTAATCTTGTTCAGTCCATTTTCTCTGCCTGGAATGACACTGCCTTCCTCGCCTTGTTCAGATTCTCCTTATCTTCCCGTACCTAACGCAATCATCTCTTTCCCCCATGAAGCCAACTCCCATCCGTGCTCCTTTCTCTCCTCGGGCAGTTAATTGTGCTTTCTGGAATCCCCTTCTTAACTTATTGATGCTTGGATAGTCGTGCCTTTACTACTGTATTTTACTTAGCATGGCTCTCTTCCCCACTAGCCTAAAAAATAATCTCTGGCATTGAGGTTAGAGCTAAAATCCTGATTTGGCTATTTCTTAGCTGGATAATCTAAGACAAATCACTTATGAAACTTTTTGTGCCTCAGTATAATGTGGAAATTAATAATAATAATAATAATAATAATAATAATAATAATAATAATAATAATAATAATAATAATAAAATAACCCCATATATGATACATTTGCATAATACCGTAAATGAACACAATTAAAATACTCCCAGAATACCTGGTATGCAGTCAGTGCTCAATAAAGGTCCCTTACTGCTATTTTTATTATTCCCTTGGAGGACTTCCAGATGATCACACTTACTGACTCATGATAAATTCTCAGTAATGTTTGCTTGTGACCGAGCCACTCTGGTTTTCTCCTAATACAGAAAGGCACTTGGTTGATACATCTTTGATGAGACATAAAGTAATGGGCTTCTCTGATTGGTCAGTACCGTGTGATGGCTTATGGCCTGAAAATTTGAAATCTACATTTGAAACACTAACTTAAGACGAGCAGTGCAGTTTTAAAGGTAGTGAGAGATTTTACCAGGAGTTCCTTCTCCATGAAAAGGGACACGTGGTTGTCATGGATCTGAAGGTGGAGCAAAAATGAGAGTCGGGGCTTGATGTCAAATGCTAGGGCATCATCAAAGTTTAGAACTAGCAAAGGCACTGGCACGTGACTGCTGAGGGATGTGGACCAGGTAGGGGGCCGAGGCTGACATCCAAAAGGTGAAACAGAAAGGTGTGAGCTGAAGCATTTGCTAGAATATCTAAAAAAACCAACCAACCAAACAACAAAGCAAAAACAAAACAAAACAAAACAAAACAAAGAAAAAAAGAATGTCTAGGCAGGAGTGCTCGGGTTTAGGACTGAGATATAGGATAACTGGATGAAATTTGGGCTGGAGAATCTAGGAACAGGGCCACACACAGCAGGCTGGAACACAGAGCAGTCGTTTGAATCTTCAAGCTTGGCAATGCTCACAGGCCTTGTCCCCTGGCTTAAAGCGGCCTTCCTGGTGTGTGCAGATAAGGAACAGCAGGTGTAAGCTGCCTCCCTGGGTGAGAGAGGGTTTTTTTGTTTTGTTTTGTTTTGTTTTTCAGATGTCAGTGCCTGCGGAGAAGATTCGTCTTACCAGGGAACTAACAACAGATATTAAGTGCCCAGAGCTAATGAAGGCTCCCTAAAGGCAAAGACACACCGTTCTAAAATGCTTAATCAAGGATTAAGTTCAATTGTTCAGCTAAATCCATCTTTGAAAACAGGTTGCTTCCATGAACTTGTTTAATCACACCTCCATTTTCATGATTTTTTTTCTTAAAGCAGTTTCTTCCAAAGGTCAACCCATCATCAATTTATTTACTTAAGTTTTTATTCTTCATTGCCCTCATATTTCCCACACCGTTTCTTTTATGCAATTAAGGCTACTCGCTATAAAATCATACTAGTCATTGCCTCATGTAAAGAGGTGCCAATGTTTTTCCTCATCTCCTCAACTCCTGCTGTAGAAACTTCCCGCATCCTCTTCTCAATGGCTTCTTTCACAGCCATGCTGCTTGAATAGTGGGCCATATGGACCACATGCCTGTCCATTGTCCCTTGATCCTAGATTCTCTCCTCTAGGGTTTTGTGACTGAGATTCAGAGACTCTAAGTGCTTCCCGTGGAACCCTTGGATCGGGATGCTATTTCGGTTGCTGTAGATTTTTTTCTGCCATGTGCACAGAGAAGTAAATAAAGCTGTTATATTAAGACTTCTGGTTGCAAGGTAGAAATACAAGTCATATTAGTTGTTGCAAAAGAGGACAAATATTGTTTCACTGAACAATTCTGAAATATGTAGTCCCATGGATAACTGGGCCAGGTGTTTATACATAGTTATAAAGGACTCTTCATCTTTCAGCTTGGGTTTTTTTTCTATGTTTGTTTTCATCTTTGTCAGGAAAGATGGTTCCAACAGCTACTGTGTATGTGATTCTTAAACCTTTTGATCTTAGAAAGAATAAATTTTATGAAATATATACAGACCCATAAACTGATAATTAAACACACTACATAATAAAGTCCTAGGAAAATGGAAATAAATTGTACATGGATTAAAAATCTCAATATTGTTAAAATGGCAACTGTTTCCAGATTGGTGAACATATTCCATTCAAACCCATTCGAAATTTCAAGACTTTTTTGTAGAAATTGATAAACTGATTCTAAAATTTATTTGGAAAAGCAAAAGATCTAGAAAAGGGAAAACATTGTTGAAATGAAAAAAAAAAAAAAAACAAAAACAAAGACGGAAGGATTGATATTACCTGATTTCAAAACATTGTATAAAACTACAGTAATCAACACAATAAGATACTGGCATTAAGACGGACAAATATGTTAATGCAGTAGAACAGAGGGTCCCAAAATAGACCCACATGTATATGGCAAATAGTCATTTGAAAGAAGTGCCAGCCAATTTAATGGGAAAAGAAACATGTTTTCAAAAGAAATCATGCTTGACCAAGACTATCTGGAAGGGAAAAAATGAACCTTCACTGCTTCCTTATACCACCCACAAAGGTTAATTATATACATTGATTATATACATTGCTGGTGGGAGAGTAACGTGGTGTAACCACTTTGGAACATAGTTAACATATCTTCATAAAGCTGAAACATAAAAACCAAAGCCATAAAGCCTCTGAAAGAAAATACTGGAAAATACATTTGCAATCTTGAGGTAGGCAAAGATTGATTAGAAAAGACACAGAAAGTACTAACGAAAAAGATCTAATAAATTTGACTTCATCAAAATAAAAAACCCTGTTTGCCTTATGCCACGATTACAAAAAACAAAAAGACAAGCCACAACCTGGGAGAGAATTTTCACAATAAATATTTTTGACAAAGCATTTCTATCCAGAATATATAAAGCACTTCTACCTATAAATTAAAAAGAAAAAAAAAAAGCAACTCCATATGAAAATGAGCAGAAGACTGCTAGGGGCATTTAACAAAAGAAGATATATAAATGGTCAATCAGCACATGATATCACTGGTCACTAGAAAAAAAAATGCAAAAATACACCCACAGTGAGATACTGCTGCACACATACTGGAATAAAAGTGACAGCATCAATTATTGGCAAGTGTGGTGAGACCAAAACTCTCACACATTGCTGGTGTGAGTGTAAAATTGTGAGGTCATTTTGGAAAACTGATTTAGCAATTCCTCCTGTAGTCAAAGACTCATCTGCTCGATAATACAGTAATTCATCTCCTACGTCTTAACTTAAGGATACTGAAAGACAGATATCCTCAAAAGGAATGTTCGTAGCAGTTTTATTCACAAAAATTAAAAAAACCTGAAATAACCCAAATGCCTGTTACTAGTTATATGGATAAACAAGTTGCAGAGAAGTACAAATATATAATACTTAGCAGTAAAAAAATTAACTACTGATACATACAGTGACATGGGTGAGTTTAAAAAGTATTAAGCAGAAGAAGTCAAATGCACACACTCACAAAAGCACATATGGTTATTCTACATATAAAATTTCAACAGCAGGCAAAGTTAATTTTTAATCATAGAAATCAGAGAGTGGCTGCCTAGAGGGTGGAACTGACTAGAAAGCAGCACAGGGAAATTTCCTGGGGTGATAAAAATGTTCTGTTTTTAAGTGTGATTATACTGGTATGTACAATTGTCAAAATATATTATGGGCATTTCACTGTTTGTAAAATTATCATTAAATAAAAAGCAAACCAAAAAGAAGCAAGAGATAGGTCAATTATAAAAATTAGGAGAAAGCAGTCAACCTCAGCTAAAGACAATTATTTTTCAATTTGTTTGCAGTTCAAACTTCCAGGCAGTTTGGAATGGTTGGTACACCTGAGTTTCAATTTCTCTTCTGCTTTTTGGCTGTGTGACCTTGGACCAATATCTTAATCTTTCTGGGCCTTAACTTGTAAAAGGAAGAAATTGCATCAAATGCACTGTTTCCTTCAAATGTGGAGAAATGGCTTGTAGGCATATGTTGAAAGTTCAGGCTCCTTCAGTAATACAGCACTCAGCCGAGTTTCCAAATATCTTGCTACTGGATCATCCCTTGTGGTCCACACCTTTGTTATTTCAGCCCAGGGCTGGATCTGTCCCAGGGAAGCAAACAGAACAGTGTGTCCCCAGGTGTGGAGGTGAGTATCTCCCACCTTGTGCTTGGAGGTTCTTCCCTAACAGGGTTTGGTCATAGGAAAAAAATATGACTCTGTAGCTGGTTTTGATTTTTAAACAGAAATTGGAGATAGCTGTTTGGGGTTCCAGTCCTAGTTCTGTGGCTTCGAATAAGCCACTTGAAAATAATCCACTGGGCTTTATTATTATCTTCAAAATGGAAAGGTTTTCCTGGAGAATATCCAAAATTTGTTGCAGCAGTAACAAGTCCCCTCTCACCTAGCGTCTCTCACTTTAGTCTCTGTGACACAGTTGAATTATTTTTTCTAAAATGTCAAACTAATTTACTCCCCTTGAGGTGAAATCTTTGACTGACTTCCCGTCCTATCAATACACCACGCAGGGATGTGCACCTGTGGGTATCACCTGGGTTACCTTCAATTACACGTTTACTCGCAGTCTTTTGAACCATTGAGCACTCGGTGTTCTTCAATTGCATCAGAAAGTCAAAAGTCTCCCTAGCGTCGCTCATCTGTTCCTTCTGCCTAAGAAACTCATTGACAACCTTTTTTAAAAATTATAAAACCTTGATGTGAGTTTTATTTTTTTCTATTTTTATTGATGTATAGTTGATTTATTATGTTGTGTTAGTTTCAGGTGCACAGCAAAGTGATTCAGTTCTACACACACATATATATATTCTTTGTCAAATTCTTTTCCATTATATATTATTAAAAAATACTGAATATAGTCCCCTGTGCTATACAGTAGTAAGGCCTTGCTGTTTGTCTATTTTATACATACTAATGTGCATCTCTTAATCCCAAACTCCCAATTTATCCCTCCATCACCCACCCCCTTTTCCTTTGGTAATCAGGTTTTTTTTTTTCCAAATCTGTGAGTTTATAGTCTATTTCTGTTTTGTAAATAAATTCATTTGTATCATTTTTTTTCAGATTCCACATATGAGTCATATTTGTCCTTCTCTGACTTACTTCACTTAGTATGATCATCCATGTTGCTACAAGTAGCATCATTTCATTCTTTTTATGGCTGAGTGATGTTCCAGTGTATATATATAAATATACCATATCTTCTTTATCCATTTGTCTCTTGGTGGACATTTAGGTTGCTTCCATGTCTTGGCTGTTATAAATAGTGCTTCTATGAATATTGGGGTGAATTATTTTTTTTTGAATTAGAGTTTTTGTCTTTTCCAGATATATGCCCAGGAGTGGGATTGCTGGATCATATGGTAAGTCTGTTTTTTGTTTTTTGGGGAACCTCCATACTGTTTTCCTTAGTGGCTGCACCAAACTACATTCCCACCAACAGAGTAGGAGGGTTCCATTTTCTCCGCACCCTCTCCAGCATATCTTTTTTTATAGACTTTTTATAATGGCCATTCTGACTGGTGTGAGGTGATACTGTGGTTTTAATCTGCATTTCTATAATAGTTAGCGATGCTGAGCATCTTTTCATGTGCCTGTTCGTCATCTGTATAATCGCCAACTTATTGAATTAGCTTTAAACTTCAGCTCAAAGTTTTCCTGTCTTTAAAGAATGATTTGACCATTTGCTTCCCTTCTGCTTAGCCACCCTCTTCCTGCCCGCTACGTGGAGTTAGAAGTCCCTTCTTAGTGGGTCTGTTTTCCAGAGTACTCACATAAGTTTGCATATTTTTATTGAGAAACAAGACCCCGCATACCCCTTCCCCTGACATATTTTATCTGAAACAAAAAAACTGAATTTACTACTTGCTAAGCAAAGGGGAACCGTCCCCCTAGGACACAGACTCTGTGAACAGAGCAAGAGACAACCTTAGGACAAGTTAGGAGTGACTTTCAGAAGGAACAGGATTCAGGGAATGGCTGAATTTCCAAGGTATGGGTTTTGAAAGGACCCTGCTACTGATGGGGTGGGATTAACACTGGTTCTGTGGTTACTTATTAAAGTCTGAGGTTAGAGCTAAAGAACAGATTTTTAAATTCCTACCTTAATCCTAATACATGACACTTCATATATCAACCACGGATTTTTTTGTTTTCTCTGCTCTCTAAACTTACACTCCTTGTGGTAGGAAGGCTGTCAAGTTCATCTTTATATCTAATAGATCCTCAAATATGATTGAATAAATACTTTAAAATATTTTGTAATAAAAATTTTACAGCATAGGATGCATCTCTATTTACCAGTGGAAACGCAAGTCGAGTCTGATGTGATGGTCCTAACTCAATGTTTGGAAGCACAGATGGGAGAGCCAAAAAAAAAAAAAAAAAAAAAAAAAAAAAAAAAGAAGTATAAAGAAACATCTCTTTAAAAATCAGCACCAGTTACAAAATTCTAATATGGGCAATTTGACAGATTTTTTCCCCCAAATTCTTCCATCACTCTCTTTTTAAACTTCTTTCTGAGTCACACCAATCCATATTGGTGGTTATTCTATTATTATCTGTTAATCTCTGCCTCTGATTGCCATTGAGGATGTGGTGCGTTGGAGAAGCAGTGGGGAGACCCATAAGTAGAGGACAGTCAGCCGAGGGTCAAGGAAGTATTAGATCTTCTTCCTTTATGTTTAGGATTTTCAAATCCAGGAACAGAAATAAACCACAAGGTAGGGAGTGCAAATTACTTTGTCATCAGATAGTTTTCATGTGTGAAGAAGTGAGAAGATGAAGGCAGTGTCAGGGGCTGCCGTTTGGCGTATCTCACAGGCACAATCGCCTGTTGGCTAAAAACACCTCGATGGGTCTTTTCAGGACTGCCTCTGGAAGGTGATTTCCCTACCACCTCCCCTCTGAAGAACTCTAGGAGTTAAGATTTATTTGGAACAAAATATTACTTAGAAATGCGTCACCACCCATCAGCACAGAATCATGTAGACGTTCTTTAAGCTCTATGGAATGTACGAAATAAGAGAGCATCCTTTATATAAAATAATGAGACCAACGAGGTGGAGAAATGGATGGCCCATGTGAGCATTCAGTTCCACACCAGACTTTTTTGTTCTGATAATTTTCCTAAAAAAATATCATGTTTATTCTCTGCCATATTTTTTCTGTTTAACTAAATGGCAAATGTAGACAAGAATTTTGTACTTCTGTGAACATACTAATGGGCCATGCATTACTGTAGCCAAATGATTTTCTCAGTTGTGTTGCAAGACATGTTGCACACCAAGAAAGCGTTCCTTCCAGCACCGCTGCCTTCATCTGAGAGAACTTTTGAAAGTGGTTTGAGTGGATAGAATTGTCCCACATTCTCTCAGGATTTATGATTTCACAAAATACCAAAAGGCATTTAGATGGCGTTCACAGAGATTGTGATTTGGGACATCATTTTGGGGGTTAACACGATAATGTCCAGCAGACACAATCCTGCTTTAGAATTCAGTGTAGAATTGAATCTGGGTCTTGCTCAGGTGTGAGAAATATTTGTATGCATGGCGTTCAGGCTTCAGAAATGGGTCCAGATTTCCATGTGTCCTTGGGAATTCTGACACTAATGGTGAGCTGCGTAGGGTCCTGTCTTTAATGAGAATTCCACTGCACTTGCCCATTTGAAGTTTTAGGGAAGTTCTGAATGAGAATTACTATGAGGTTCAGAAATAGCCTCAGAAGGTGACTAGTACCTGAAACTCTCTTTTTGAGAAAAGCGCTTTGTCTAAGCAGGTATCACCCTGAACAGGGCCTGCTTCATGAGGATGCAGCCTGGGCGGTCACAAGGGCCCCACGCTTATGTAATGTCTTATTGTCTGCTGTCTTGAATTTCTTAATTTTTTTTTTTTTTGACAAGAGACTTAACATTTTTATCTTGCATTGGGTTCCACAAATTACTTAGCTGGTCTTGCTTCTCAAGCCAAGAAAAATCCAGCGGCAGTCTGTCGTGCCCCAGGACAACAAAAGAGATGAGAAGTTGTTTAATGTACACCAGATGGGGAATTACACAAAATCTTACAAGGGAAAGGTAACCCCCTGGGGTTTGCAGCAACACTGAAGGTGAGAAGCAAGATCATTTGGGGTTGGTGAGGAGAGCCCATGCACTTGAAAGGTGTCCTGGAATTGAGGTCTGAAGTATCTCTGGGCCAGAGAGACTCTTGTTTTGGACACTCACATGGAATCAATCTGAGCCACCTAGGACACACGTGGAAAAGAGAAGCTTGTATTAATGGTCCTCCTCGATGTGCAAATTCTAACGCAAATGGAGGAAACTGCAAAGGTAGCAGAAGTTAGAAATTCTGAAAAAAATTAGAATCTCGAAGAATGGGAAATCAAATTCAGGTGGAGAGTTTCTTCTGCCAGGCATGATCTTGGAAACAAGTGTCTATGTTAAAATTTCTATGACATTAAAACTTCTATAAAAATAGAGCTGCTTAGGGCTTGAAGGACGTCAAGGAGAGGCCCTTAGAAAAATATTAGGAGCCCAACTTCACATTTCTGTTACATTTTGTGAAAACTAGGAGAATGTTCTGAGCTTTTTCCTTGGTGATATCTGAGTATTGTGAGTACATACAAATTTGCATAAAAAATTCTTCATGAGTAAAGGCTGAAAAATTGGAAATTTGTGAAGCCTAGTAGAAATGTGGATATAGGGTAGTTCTTTGACATGGGGGTAAGCAGATTTTTGAAATATGTCTAGAAAGCTAACTTGGACTCTGTTATAGAAACAGGTTTGTAGACGGTATGGATTGGAGTGAAGAGAAATACTGCTTGCGGTGAGATAGCCCAGCATTCAGATGAGAAGTGCATCTCAGTCTGAATGCTGGGTTGAAATCTGACCATGAGAAGATCCTAGGGGACCCATCAACTGTCTCACTTCCACTCCTCAGTTGTAAACTACCTGAGGGCAGGACCAGCCTCTATCATGGGAAGCTGGTAATGAATAGACTTGCTAAAACACTTTTCTTTGTGTAGATGTCACGCTATCTGATGGAGAATTTCTACCAGAGAAATTTTGCTCTGCCATCCTAATTCAGAGGAGAAGTAGGTGACAGTAAGTAGCGTATGTTCTCCATCTAACCGCTTTTAAAAATATAAGAGGCCGAGGGTATAGCTCAGTGGTAGAGTGTATACCTAGCATGCATGAGGCCCTGGGTTCAATCCCTGGTACCTCCACCGAAAGTAATAAATAGATAAACCTAATTACCTCCCCCACCCATAAAAGGAGGAGAGATATAGCTCAGAGGCAGAGCACATGCTTAGCATGCACGAGGTCCTGGGTTCAATCCCCAGTACCTCCATTAAATAAATAAATAAATGTAATTACCTCCCTACTGCCATATATATATATATATCGTGTAGTACAAATGCTCATTTGTAAGAGAGGGCTCCAGAATTCTGGCTGGTGCCCCTCTGTAGCTATTGGCTCCAAATTTATCTACTGACTTCAGACATTCAGAAGGCTGAGAAACTCCTCAGCTTGAAAAGCAGCATGGAAAAGAAATAACAACATAGAGCTTTGAAAAAACAAACTTGGATTTGAATTATAATCTCGTCAATCACTAACCATGTTACATGTTACACAGGCAATCATTATTTTTCCTCCCGTGTTGAGGGACATTATATTATTCTTGATAGGCCAGGTTATACTGCTGTAACAAACAACCCCCAGACCTCAATGGCTTTACACAAAAATGTTTATTGCTTGCTGACAACACCTGTCCCACCTGGGTTGATGGGACTGTGCTTGCTAAAGTCACCTGAGGACCCCGGCTTGTGAAGAGGTGCTTCTGTGACACCAGTGGGAAAAGGAAAAGTTCATGCGTATTGTGCACTGGCTGTCACAGCTTCCACTCAGAAATGACACATGGCAGTCACATTACATTGGTTAAACAAGTCACATTGCCGTGACAAACTTCCAAGAGGGTGGGAGGGTGCAGTCCCACCCTGTGCCCAGAAGGAGAGGAAAACTTGAATATTTTTGAGCAACATCAGTGACCACCAGGAAAAATATTGCCTTCTCCGTAGGGTTACTGTTTAAGCATGTGCGTAAAGCATCTTGCCAGTAGTATAGCGTCAATAAATGGCAGTTATCAGAAATAGGTTTGATTAGATAAAATATTTATAATTATATTTCAATGTAAGTGTGGTAGATTAAACAATCATGCTTAACTGCAAACGTTCCCCAAGTTTAACTACAATTATAATTATGGTTAAATTTAATTACAATTAACTAAAATATTTTAAAAGCTATAAACCAACAATGAAAAGAAAAATGGGAGAGGGCTTCAAGGTGGCTGGATAGAAGGATGCGGAGCTCACCCTCTCCCATAAACACATCAAAGATACGTCTACGTGTGAAGCAGCTCTCACAGAATACCTACTGAACTTTGGCAGACGATCTGGTGCAGTTGGAACTTTGTGGAAAATCTTCATGAAATTGGATAAGCAAAAAGTTCCTACTGTATCTCACAGGGAGCTGTATTCAATTCCTTGTAATAGCCTATAATCAAAAAGATTATGAAAAGGAATATGTGTGCATATATTTGTATGTAAAACTGAATCACTAGGCTCTGTATCAGAAATTAACAGAACATTGTAAACGAACTATATTTCAATTAAAACAAAAGAAAAGAAAAATGGGACATAAAAGATAGAAGAAGAAGAAGGTGCCAAGGATTTCTGAAAGATCCCTCAAGGTGTACATCAAAGAGAATGATGAGGTCCTTTCCCTCCCTGCTCAGCCTCCCACGTACGCTCACAGTGAAACCTGGCTCTGGGCCAACAAGGGACGCGTTCTAGGTGCTGCCCACGTGGCAGCAACAATTAGATGAGTGTCCATAAAGGGCCACAGCACTAAGATGCCCAAAGGAGCGATGCATCGGAGAGAAGAGCAGGGTAGTGTAAGGCAGAGAGGCTTTACGAGGCAGAGTCTTGGCTGGGGAATGAATATGCTTCCCAGGGTCACTTTTAAAACGCACTGTAAAAGTAAATAACTTAAAAAGAACAGGAAATATAAACTATCAAAAGTCAGCATCGCCAGAAAGTCAACTATATATCCGCAGATGAGGAAATGCGCCCGGGCGGAACACAAACGTCCGGCGAGCAGGCAGCCCTGGAGCAGGGAACAGAAGTGAGGACACGCAGTATATTGAGTCATATAAGATAATGACTAACACGAGATTTAAGGAGGCCATAGAAAAATCCTTAAAGCTGTGAGTCCAGTAAATGGCTGTCGTCAAAAATGGAAGAGGGAACACAAGCAAATCCTGGAACAGGATATGTCAACTCAAAAGAAAGAAAACACAAAACGTATCAAACCACGCATTATTCTCCTGGGCATTTTATTTTATTTTTGCTGCACTGGCCTTGCCTAAAGTACTTGCGATGTTTAAAGATGAGAAGTGCTGAAAAAGACTTGATGGACTGTAAAAAAGTGACTCAGGGCTGTGTTAGTAATACACGTATTTGAGAAAACAATTCTGAAGTCTCTGACCTCATTCAGTTATCTATATTTTATGCAGATATTATGAGCTAACTCCAAGCTCCAATCTAAGCTAAAATCTAAACTTAGTGGGACATAAAGAGAACAATCATCTTTAGTGTCAGACATACTTGTTTGGTGTGAAGTCTCCTTTTTCTAGGAAATAAATCAAATCATGAAGAATCCCTTCTGGAATCATTCAGTGATTCAAGGCGCTGCCGTTTTCCGCAGGAATAAATCCGGAACCCAGTCCTTGAACTCAAGGCTGACTCTGACCTAGAGTCCCAATTACAGTCTGTGTGGAAGAGTTCATGTCCTTTTTATATACATTTTGAATTCAAGTATACCCCAAAAAAGTGAAAGTCGCTTTTAGAACAATCACATTTTAAAAATCATAATGAGTAAATAATCAAAGAATCTACCTCAAGCCCTTTTCTATACAACCCATTTCTTAGGAAGATACAGATCTGTATAAACAAGCTCACACACCTCTTTCATGGTTCACCAAGATGGAATTATTGTATGTATTATAACATTATATATTATTATATCACTGCTGTTCCTCAGGATCTGCAGGGGATTGGTTCCAAGACCATCATGGTTACCAAGCCCTCAGATGCTTAAGTCCCACAGTAGGCCCCCTGTATTCATAGATTCCACACTGGCAGATTCAACCAACAGTGGACTATAAACGCAGTACCAATAATAACACAAAACCCATGGATATGGGGGGCCCACAGTGCATTTATTGAAAAAAACCCACGTATAACTGAAACTATGCACTTTAAACCTGTGTTCTTCAAGGATCAACTATATATATAATATATATCACAGTATTATAATATTATGCATTATATATTATTTATAATAAGTAACATTAAATTATATTATTATATAATTATATAATATATATATTTATTATATATATAATTATATATATAATTATATAATATAATTTAAATATAAATTTTTTTTAGTATTTTCTAAAGGGAGAAGACAAAGGTAGGGAAAAGCAGAAATAATAGAAAAGAAAAAAGACAAACACTTGTTAAATACAATGTGGTTTTATTTTTTGCTTCACTATGTCACGTAACTTATTCAGTTGACTTTTACTCTATAACTGGCTTTTTAGGCTACTCCTGAATTTTGAAGTTAAGCTGGTTTGTGTAAAGAAAAAGCTCTAATCACGTCTAAGGAGTCAGTTAGCTGTTAACCTTAAAAAGTGACTTTGACTTTCTGGGCCTTAGTTTCCTCATCTCTAAACTGACAACTTCTCAGCTGTGTTCCTGGGAGTCTCCGCTGCACCATGAGGGCCTGGTGGGGGGGGGGTCCCGTCCACAGTGGTGTCCACTAGAGTGGCTATGTGTCTTCCTGTTTTTACCTATTGTGCTTCTCCATGGGAATTGGAGGAAGGTTCCTACCACGAAAATTGTTGAAAGCTTAATCTCTAGGTGATCTCCAAGTTTTTTTGTTTGTTTTTTTTGTTTGTTTTTTTTTTTTTTTACCCTTTCCCAACATCCTGTGAGTCTATGAAAGCTACCATCTCTTTGGTTCTTATCAAAGAGCCTTTGTGTGAGCCAAGTCACTGATTTTGAAATCCATCTAGATGTCAGAAATCACCTTTGGAGGTTTTTTGTGTTTAATCGAGGTCCTGTCTTTCCTTTTGAATTACCAAATCAGAATTGGAGGGGAGGAAAAATAATTTTCCTTCTGTTGAAGGAAAATTCTAGGCTGAAGGTTGAGCCACTCCTGCCTGAAGTGGTAGGTCAGCAAACCAAAACTTAGATAACTGCCGTGTCCCTGTGAAATGCTCTGTGTGGCCAGAAGTAGCCAGTCGGCCACTCCCCAATGGCCAAGCCAAGCAATTACCTCCTGGCTCCTTCTCAGCCCAAGCGCAGTCACGTGTGCGGCCCAGACAGCCAGATGCTTTCTGTCTGTCTCTCTCTTGTTCTTTATTCTTTATCCTGTACAAGCTTCTTGCCTTCCAGCCCATTTTGCAGTTCTCTGAAAGGAGATAGTCCTCGAAATGTTTGTTAACAGCACCAAAATTGTCTTCTTTAATCGTTTTTTTAACAGTTTTGGCTCTGAGGAATGGGACCTGAAGCCGCCTTCCAATGGCCTGAGGGACGACTTAGACGCACAGATGAGGCCCCCACCCACCTTCCGAGGGTGCATCTCATTGTTTCTCTCCTTCTTACCGAGGGCCGTGGGTAAGCCACTCTTGGATTTGGAATGAATGTAAATAATGTGTTTTTTGTTTGTTTTTGCTTTTTACACCTATATTGAGTGTTCCTCGTAAGCTGGCAAACTTGTAAAGGAGATTCTCGGGCAGTTCAGAACAGAAACTGGCTTAAGATAGATTGCCAGGAGAAAACACGCACATTTTTGTTAAGTTTTATGTGACATGGGAACCCTCACGAGGAGCAAAGACCCAAAGAAGTAGGAAATACCTGCGTGCTTTTATAGCAAGCTGAACAAACAGAAGCAGTTGTGGAAAAGTAAATAACCATGTGAAAAGGCTAAAGAATAATAATTATTTTCATAAGGTCTGTTTGTGGAGAATTCTGTTCAACTCACTCTTGATGATAAAAATGTCGCTTTCCTTCAGGTACAGAGAGGACATCATTCACAGGGGAATTTCATCTCCTGCTTTTAAGAAAAAAGAAAGGAGTCTGGGGTGTTTTGTTTGTTTTGTTTTTGCATTTGCTGGTTTTTTTAAGTGCCTCTAACTCAAAACAGTCCTTATGCTAAAGTGACATATTCGAGATGGCATATTGTCACTCTTCGCTACGTGCCCGTGTTATAATTGTTTCCCAATGTATTATTTTACAGTCATAACAGGCCTGAGGGCTAGATCATTACCATACCCATGCTACAGATGAGGAAATAAAAGCACAGGGTTCACAGAGGTTTAGCAGAAGGTTAGCCAAGCTGGGGAAGGTCAGAGCTGGATTTCAAACCTGAACGCTGACTTGACAACATACCACCTCTAATGTAATTTGCCTCACTTCGAAGCTATTTGGAAAGTACCCACCCCTGGCAGTGCTGGCATCATCTGGCCAAGTACTCCTTCCAGAGAAGCATAGAAGAAAAGAAGTAAAATTAGTAGGGGTCGATTCATAAGAGGGTGTGTTACGTAAGGCTTCTGCACAGGCCACTGAATAGGAAATATCTTGGGCTCAGAGACAGGATCGGGGGCTGGAGTCATAAGGGAAAAAGATTTGCTGCAACCTCTCTCCCTACTTACCATTTCCAGGAGCTTGGAAACACGCTACGGTGGGAGAATGATTTTTGCAGTGAGAAAGCTGACCTCAGTCCAGGGTTCTGCTTAGGGGCAGAATTTAGAGAAATTTCTTCTATTCATATTATCATAGTAAATGGGAAATTTAAAATGGATCTAGTTCTATAATTTGCCAAAACCATCTGGAGTTGAAATTAGACAGCGGTGTAAAGATTTGCAAAGCCACACTGTATAAACCTTTCCCCTACAAGATCCAAGCAGGACATATGTATTTATAAAATGGAAATAAAATTAGGAGTATATGAGAACCAGTTACCTGGGCTTGTTTTATTGATCTTACTTAGGGCTCCTGAGTCAGAAATTATACAATTAAATGTTCTTGGAGGGCAGTTTCATAGGTTAAAAGTGTGCTTGTCCTGGACTGCCTGTAACTTCTTTCCTGTGTATTAAGATTCATCAAAACATTTTAAGAAAAAACAAACCAAGGCTGTATCTAAAGCTTGATTCTAATTGGCACAGTTGGATCCGTCAAGCCTTGAGATCAGAGAAGCCGACCTTCAATCCGATGACTAGGAAGTCCCACCCGTCCAGTGTTGGTGACTTTATTGATTTCTAGCTCTGGATTTGAGAAGAGCACTTTTAAAGTGTATCTCTCTTTCCCTTGAGGAGAGTCGGTATTAAAGATTTTTCTCACTTTGATAGACATGATCAGATGGGTGTCTATAGCCTCCATCCTCTGAAAGAGTGTCTGATTGGCTTTTTTCAATAAATTAGTTGTTAGGAACGTCCCTCCACGTCGTGAACATGTCATGCAAACTGCTCTTCACTTCCTCCCGCCCCTTCGGTCACGCTCTTTTCTTGGTTTTATCTCTGTGATGGTATCTGAGTGGCTGAGAATGTACAACGTCCATCAAACAAATGCTGAATGTCCAGCAGTCCGTCTAGTGCTTGAGTACAGAACACGTTATGACATTGACCCTCCTCCTCCAACTCTATGGAAGGAAATGGGCTTTGGGCTCCTTTCAAAGTCAGTCTGGGCAGGATTTATGATTCAGCTATTTTGACTCAAATCAGGCTGAAAATTCCTGGCATTCACACAATTTTAACTCGATTAAACTCTGGCCTAAATCTGTCAGGCTGTTCTTCTGGCACAATACATTAGCAAAAGCAGGAGAGGAAATAAAAGAACCTGGGATTTTTCTTAAGCTTGTTGATTGGCGGGATGTAGAGTGTGTGTGTGTTTTTCCATGTGTATGTTTTTCTTTCCTAATGAGTCTATATAAATCTGATTGATGTGCCTATAAAGTTCCATGAGCATGGTCTTTATGATAACTGTTTATTTTGAATTATTTGATTCAGTGAATGTCAACTGATGCACAAAATGAGTTACGGTATGAAAAATAATGATGTTGACTAGACATCTTGGTTAACTGCATTATTCAATTCACGTCAAAACTGAACCCAAAATGTGGAACCACTTTATTCCATCTAAATGGGGCAGGGAGAAAAAACCAGCACTGTGTTTTAAAGATGAGCGTGGAAGACAGAGCCTTTGTTGCTATGATTACGTTTGTGATTTTGATTACTGAGATACTCACATTTGAAGTCAAAGCAGAGAAGCCGTCAATGCTCATAGCGCTTTTTGTACAATGGCAATTGCACTGACGATCCATTTTAAGAATAACCGTAATGACTCCACTGAGTGCGCATTCTGTGAAGGACCACCAGGGTCAACATGATGCCTGTGAAAACATCTGATATAACATACTTCGATTATGTCATTTCCACTGATGTTATGGAAGGGAACGTGGAACCTGAACCCTGAAATAATGGAGGAAAAATGGTGCCTTTTTAATGCCACTATTATCACATCTGAGAGGCACTCCCTTGGGAAGCCATGCAGCAGAAACTCCCATTTGAATTTTTTAAGGGTGTTTTTCTTTGGGAAATTGAAAACAAACAAAAAATTGATTTAAACAAAACATATGCCAAAACTCTGGGAAATGTTGAGTTATAAAGGCTGATTAGTGAGCCATGTCTCTATTGTTTCTTTAAAAAAAATTTTTTTATTGAAGTGTAGTTGATTTACAATATTAGTTTCAGGTGTAGAGAAAAGTGATTCAGTTATACATATACATACACATATATATTTTCTTTTCAGACTCTTTCCCATTATGTTATTATAAGAAATTGAGTATAGTTCTCTGTGCTATACAGTAGGTCCTTGTTTATGTATTTTACATACAGTAGTGTGTCCCAAACTCCTAATTTATCCCTCTTCTGCCTTTTGCCTTGGTAACCATAAGTTCGTTTTGTATGTCTGTGAGTCTCTTTCTGTTTTGTAAATGAGTTCTTTGTGTCATTTTTTTTGGATTCCACAGGTAAGTGATATCATGTGATATTTGTCTTTCTCTGTGTGATTTACTTCACTTAGAATGAAGATCTCTAGGTCCATACATGTTGCTGCAAATGGTATTATTTCATTCTTTTTTATGGCCGTGTAGTATTCCATTGTGATCATATTTACACACATACACACTACATCTTTATCCAATCATCTGTCATTGGACATTTATGTTGCTTCCATGTCTTGGCTATTGTAATACTTCTATGAACATTGGGGTGCATGTACGATGACTTCTTGGTAGCTTGAACTCAGCTATGGTGGTACAGTATTTGTTAATTGTTGTGGTGGTAATATTTATACTACAGCTATCAGATGCTGGCAAATGCTACAAATGAAGGCTTGATTCATTGCCTTGTTGATGATGTACATGTAATAAAGTGATGGAAACTGTTAAAAAAATTCAGATTAATCTGAAAAGTATGCAGTGTTAATTAAAAATGGGCCAACTCCTTTACAGACACCTCATTGAGGAAGATACATGGATGGCAAATAAGGATATGAAAAGATGCTCCACATCATATGTCATCAAGGAAATGCAAATTAAAACAACAATTAAATACTACTCCATACATATTAGAATAACCAGAATCCAAAACACTGACAGCTTCAAATGTTGGCGAGGTTTAGGAACAACAGGAACTTTCATACGTTGCTGGTGGGAATGCAGAATGATACCGTCATTTTGGAAGACAGTTTGGTGGTTTCTTACAAAACTAAACATAGTCCTACCATATGATCCAGCAATCATGCACCTTGGTATTTACTCAAAGGATCTGAAAACTTATGTTCACACCAAATCCTATACACAGATGTTTATAGCAGCTTTATTCATAATTGCCAAAACCTGGAAACAACCAAGATGTCCTTCAGTAGATGAATGGATGAATAAACTGTGGTACAGCCAAGCAATGACATATTATTCAAAGCCAAAAAGAAATGAGCTACCAGGGTGTGAAAAGACATGAAGGAACTTTAAACACATATTACTAAGTGAAATAAGCCAGTCTGAAAAGGCTACATACTGTATGATTCCAACTCTACGACACTCTGGAAAAGGGAAACTATGGACACAGTAAAAAATTAATGGTTGCCAGAGTTTGGAGGGGAAAAGGATAAATAGGCAGAACACAGAGGATTTTTAGGGCAGTGCAAATTTGCTGTATCATATCATAATGACAGATATACGTCATTATCCAGTTGTCCAAACCCATAGGGTACATAACACTGAGGGTGAACTCTAATGTAGACTATGGAATTTGGCTGATTATGATGTTGCAATGTAGTTTCATCAGCAGTAATGAAGGTACCACCCGGTGGGGGATGTTATGATGGGGAGGCAGTGCATGTGTGGAACAAGGACATGAGACATGTCCGTATCTTCCTCTCAATGTTTCTGTGAACATAAAACTGCTCTAAAAATGAAGTCTTTGATAAAAAAAAAAGTGTGCAGTGTCTGTAGATAGTAAATTGCTATAAATTGTAATAATTTACAAACTATCATAAATTGGGAGAGTATTTTTCCAGGATCTCAAACCATTATACTATTCAGTACAGAAATCACTCAGTCAATGAAAAATTAGTGAACATACTAGTTTCCAACATACATCTTTATTGTTTCACTTTTATCCTCCTAATAAACATAAACAAAAATGTCAATCAACATTCACGTAGGAATTGCTCTTGTTCATCAGTTGCAGCCATCATGTGTTTATGGTTACAAACATTTTGCCAAAATCAATGAAAACCTTTAGTGAGAATCATTTGGCCACAGGAGTCTATAATAAAGATGATTTTATGTTTTATTATTTGCAAGTAGTGTGTTACATATCTTTTTTATCAGTGAACTTCTAATAAACATATATGAATATGTGTGTACATGCACACACATATTTTTTCAGAGAACATGGCAAGCTAAACACACCACTGCACACCTGAAGGCTATAATTCCAAACAATCTAGCCTAAATGATCTCCCATTTACTCATTTTTGGCCTCAAATTACATCATTAAAGATTATCTCATTAGCCTAAAATGTTGATCCCTTTCAAAAGGCAAGTATTTCCCAAAAGAGTACTGAAGGAAACTCAATTATGTATAATTTAAATTGGAATTCATATAACAGATAAGGGTTCATTTTGGTGCCTTGACAAGTTTTTTTTTTTTTGATTGAGATTTTATGATTTTGAATTATAGAAAGATAAAATGAAGCAAAACCTAGAGGAGGAAACTAAGGCTCAGGGAGACTGATAGTCAAGGAATCCCAGAACTATTTAAATAATAAATATTAAGAGGTCATTTATTAAATCCTCACTGTATGCTATGGTCTAAGTCTTTGTGTGCCCCAAAATTCATATGTTGAAATCCTAACCCCCAAAGGTAATGGTGTTAGTAAATGGGGCTTTTGGAAGGGGACTGGGTCATGAGGGCAGAGCCTCATGAATGGGATCAGTGCTCTTATAAAAGAGACCACACAGAGTTCCCCTGCCTCTTCCACACCCGAGGACACAGCGAGCAGTCTGTGACCTGGAAGAGCGCCCTCCTGCTCTCTGATCTCAGGCTTCTAGTTTCTAGAACTGTGGGCAATACATTTCTGCTGCTTATAGGCCTCCTAGTCTATGGCACTTTGTTACAATAGCCTGAATAAACTAAGACATGATACATCATTCAATATACTAAGGACTTAACGTGGATTATTTTATTTACTCCTCACAGTGGTCCTCTGTTGGTACTCCATTTTGTCCATTTTACAGATAAGGAAACTGAGACACAAAGGCTTTAGTATGAACTGCGTCTCCAAGTCCCCAGAACTGGATCATAGAACAAGGATATGGCCCCAACTGTTTTTCCTATTTCTCCCAGCTTTATTGAGATATAATTGACATGTAGCATTGTATAAATTTAAAGTGTACAACATGTTGATTTAATACACCTGTATACTGCAGAAGAATGACCACTGTTTATACTCTTGACCAATATCTCCCCATTTTCCCCAACCTCCAGCCCCTGGTAACCACCATTCTACGCTCTCTTTCTATAAGTTTGGCTTTTTCCCCCATGTATAAGTGGCATCATACAGTACTTGTCTTTCTCCATCTGACTTATTTCACTTAGCATAATGTCCTTGGGATCCATCTATGTTGTCACAAGTAAGTTTCCTTCTTTCTCATGTGTGAATAATATTTCATTTGTGTGTGTGTGTGTGTATGCATGCATGATTTATTCTTTATTCATTCATCCATTGACAGACACTAAGATTGCTTCTGTATCTTGGCGATTGTGAATAATGCTGCAATGAACATTGCAGTATCAGTATCTCTTTGAGATCCTGTTTTTATTTCATTGGAGATGTACCCAGAAATGAGAATTCTGGATCAGATGATAGTTCTATTTTTAATTTTTTTTGAGGAACCTCTATACTATTTTCCACAGTGGCTGAACCAATTTGCATTCCCACCATCAGTGCCCAAGGGTTCCCTTTACTCCACATCCTAATTAACAGTTGCTATCATTTATCTTCTCAATGATGGACATTCTAACAGGTATGAGATGGTATCTCATTATTTTTATTTGCATTTCCCTGATGATTAGTGATGCTGAGCATTTTTTCATGTACCTGTCGGCCATCTGTATGTCTTCTTTGGAAAAATGTTTATTCCATCCCTCTGCTCATTTTTAAATTGGATTCATTGGATAGTTTGTTTTGTTGGTATCAACATATATGAGTTCTTTGTATATTTTGGGTATTAACAGATATATTATTTGCAAACATTGTTTCACATATCTTAGGGTGACTTCTCATTTTGTTGATTATTTCTTTTGCTGTGCAGAAGCTTTTTAATTTGATGTAGTCCTACTTACTAATTTTATCTTTTATTGCTTATGCTTTGGTGTCATATCCAAAAAAGCATTGCCAAGATCAGGTTCAAGGATCTCTTCTCCATGTTTCTTTCTGGGAATTTCATAGTATCAGGTCTTAAATTTAAATCTTTAATCCATTTTGAGTTAATTTTGTGCATAGTATAAGATAAGGGTCCAATTTCATTCTTCTGGATGTGGTTGTTCAGTTTTTCCAGCACCGTTTATTGAAGAGGGTATCCTTTCTCCATTGAGTATTCTTCGCTCAGAGTCTGTTCTTTACTCATTACTTTATATCACCCCTAGAATCCACAACTTTGATTCCTGAATTAGAGTTCATCATACCATTTAGTGCCATTTCCTGCAATTAAGTATTACTAATACAAATAAAGGGAGAAGAATAAATGTTCTGGATTATTAATTGATATGAAGAGGTTCAAAGATTAAGGTCAGTCCAATATTAAGGAATTATGTAGAACAGGAGAAACAAAGAAAGAAGACTACCTCTGTTAACTTGTGCCACAGTAATGCTGCACAGGAAACAACCACCAGAATCTCAGTTGGATGTAATGATAAGAATGAGTTTAGCTTACAGGTCTTATAATTAGGCTGGGCTCAGACAGTCTTGTCTGGGCATACTCATGTTCCTACAGGTTGACTGGCAGCTTTGTTGTGGGCAAGGCTGGACTAGGGCAGCTAATCTGCAATAGCTCTGTCCACATGTGAGCTCTTCTGGGACCATTGGACAAGTCCAAGCATGTCTTTCTCATGGAAATGGCCTTTTCAAACCTCTGTTTGCACAACATTTGCTAATAAGCCATTGGCCAAAGCAAGTCACATGGTTAACCCAAACTCAGACAAAGAAGAAATAAGCTATACCCATGATGGGAAGGCATTGTAAAGTTTGTTTGTTTTTTGGCAAAGATGTGTACCTTTGGGAAGTAAATGATTGACTCTATTAATACAATCTACTTTGGAAAATAAGGCTGAGTGACCAATGACATTGGAAGAAAACAGTGTTTTGCTGGAAGTCCAATGAAGAGCATGTGTCAAGGAAAATGTGATCTTCTGTTCTGTGTCAAATGCTGCTGACAGGTCACATAAGATGAGAACTGAATTGAACATTGGAGGTCATTAGTGGCTCTGAAAGGAGCAGTTTCAATACAGTGTTGGAGATAAATTCCTGATTAGTGAAGATTTAGGGGAGAACTAGATGAGAGAAATTGAAGACCATGATTATAAATAATCCTTTCATGGATTTTTGCTGTAAAAGAGCCTACAGAGATGGACTAGTATCTAACCAAGGAATGAGGTCAAAAAAAGATTGTAAAAGTATTTATTTTAATATGAGATAAATCACAGCAGGTTTATATGCTGATGGGAGTCACTCAGCAGATGAGGGGAAATTGACAATGTAGGACAAAGAACAGAGAATTGTTTGCATGATGTCTTTGAATAGGCAAGATGAGATAGGACCTAGCTCATAATTGGAAGGATTGTCTTTACATGGGAGTCTGGAGAATTTATCTATAAAAACAGAAGAGAAGGTAGAATAAATGCTGGTGTTGGACAGCTGAGGTCATGGGAGTCTGTAGAATTTCCCTAGTATCCCAGACTCCCAAACTCTGGAATTCTGTAGTACGAAGTGAGAGAACCATCGATGTAATCATCTACAGCGGAACATTGTCACTTTCTGTGACAATTCTCAATTTTACTTGCTATGATGTTCAACTAGCATCTGTATGTATTGGAAATCACTATAAAAACATTCCTCCCTCCTCTCCAATTACAAGAAATCACATGAAAGCACATTCATTCCTCATTGTTGCTTTAGACCTGAGAGTTTAAAAGTCTTTTTATCCCAGCTGAACCAACTGCATGGTTAAGATGCCTCTTGAAGTACCTCTTGTAGGTTTAAACATCTGTAACATTTAGTGACAAGAATCAACCATTCCGTTTGTAGTGATTGGATATTAAGAGTCTTCTTTTTCCTGAAGCTACAGCTTGATTGATTCAACAGATAAGAAGCCCCGAGTACACTTATAGGAGTCAAAGGAAACAAAAAACTAAATTAGGAGAAAAATTAAAGATAACGTGAACAAAATACCCTGTAATATCCTAGGACCCAAGTGGAAGTTGCCAAACAAGACTACTTGCTCTCTTTTTTATGAATTTTGTTTTCAGAAAGCAGCAAAAAAAAAAAAAAAAAAAAAAGTATTCCTCCTGAAATAGTTGTAGTCTTTAACTAGAATCTCTCCATATTTGATCATAGAATCTCTGCTTTTTAAAAATTGTTTGCCATCAATGAACCCACACTCTTGCAATAGTCTGGGGTGACCTTGTTTTCACACCAGATTGCTTAGCTCGATGTTGGCATGCAAACAGATAATGCTACCATGTGAATCTGTTCTTATAATAAAAAAATTGGAGATGATGAAGGGTGGCAGATGGATTCCAAACTAAAGGAATGCGTCCTCCATGAGGTCTGGCATTTAAAAACCAAATTCGATGCCAGGGACAAGATGGACATTTGAGATGCCTTTGGCCAACAGTCTTGTCCTCATTGCTGTCATTGAGACTGTCCTTGTGACTACAGGCTTCCACACATATGCTGCATGATCTCAGCCTGCCTCCTGTGCCAGCCAGACTTGCTGTGGGGCTGTCAGTAATCACCATCATCACCATCACATCACCATCACATCACCATCATCATCATCATCATCATCATCATCATCATCTTCATTATCATCTGGGTATTTGTTTGGGTGGAAACACTGCAATGTTTTCCAACTCTATACTGTAGCCTGGTGTGAGAAAAAAACATTTTAAATGACTGCTTAAAAGCTGAGCTGTCTTTGATGAAAATTTGAAACGTATTTCCTTACAAAAATTACATACTCATTAAAATGAAAACCACTCTTCTAGATGAGATAAAACTATTTTCTTTCCATTTTGACTAAGAAAGACAAGTATCATACACCTTTTGTCTAATCATGTGTAAAGATAATAAAATACAGTTTTCTTAGAAAGGAACTGGGACTGCTCTTGGCAAAGACTGGAGACATTTTTGCCTGTCACAGTGTGGGAAAGGGTTGCTCCTGGCCTTGGGTAGACAGAGGCAAGGATACTGCTAACCAGGGCTACCAGAACCAGGGGTACATTCTACAGTAGACAGAGGGCATAAAATAATCTCCCACCCAAAAAGAATTATCTGACCCAGACTGTCCATAGACTAGTGCCAAGTTTGGGAAAACCTCTGCAAGATGATCATCATGTCAGATCTTCAAACCATGTCCTAGTGAGTCCAGAAAGGTTAAGTTCCCCCTCTAACACTAAGCTTAATCTCATCACTAATGGCCCGGCCTCTGCCACAGTGGTTCTCAAATTTGGCAGTGTGTTTAATAGTCGGGGGAGCTTTAAATGACTGATGGTCATATCTCCCCTACAAAGGGTCTGCAGCCCAATTTAGGCAGTAGGAGTTTTAATAGCTCCCCAGGTAACTCTGACATACAGCCAAGGTGGAGAACACCTGCTGAACTCTGCTGAGCAGGTGTATTGACTTCAGGACCCGCTGACAGCTTCCATCACTTCTTGCTCTGGAATCGCTAAGGTAGGGGAAACCTGTTTCCTGTGAGTGTTTGCTCACTGAACCCTATATTTGTTCTAACTAGAGAATCACTTTTTTCAGATGCCTGAATTGTAGTTGCTATTAATGTTAATGAAACTGTGGTTCTAGAAATACGGAATGTCCAATCTTTGAACAGCATTTTTATAATGTAGTTTTGCCATCAGCAGTAGGATATGCCTCTAATATTTCACTTCTCGTTGCTGTTCTTCTGTTCTTTCAAAAAGGCTCAGTTGAGCTTCTAATGGTTTAATGTCTTAGAAATTAGACGATTTTCTTTTCTATCACATGTAAACCTAGCACTGTTTGATGGATTTTAGTGTAATATTTTTTGTTCTTTTCCTTTGATTTTTGGTCCAGATATTCATCTTTCTATCATAACGCTTCTAGATTTTGCTACCAAAGCATACTCCGTGTCCTCCTGTGGTGAGATACAGAGTTCCGAGTCTACTGAAGGCATTTATTGTTTACCTAAATCTTGTCCAGCTTCACTTCCCTTAGTTAGATGGCTCTATCCAGAAGGAGATACACTCCCGTTAAGTCAACGTCTGACTTGGGCGCAGACCAGCTCTATCTTTGCCCTGCCTGACGTCTGGGAAAATATGCATCTTTTTTGTTGGGATTTCTCTTTGAGTCCTAAATTCCTTGGGTGCTATTCTCCTAAGATACAAGAAATGTAGCTATGTGTCCATAATGGAAAAAAAAAAAAAACCTACCTGTAGTGTTTTAATATTCTGTAATAATCTTTCATTTATTCATCCAGAATTTCTGTAACCACTGCTCTTAATATCTAAACCTTTAAGAGACATTTCTCTGATTACTCTTACTATAAACTGGATGTGGTACTAAGATATTCTTCCCCATTGATTTCTGAAAACTCCCCCTTCAGCTCTTTTCTAATGCACTCAGTTTTCCACTTCATTTATGTCTGGTCAGCTGTTAATATTGTCATCATTCTTCTAAGGAAATCTCTCTTTTCCCTTGGCTAAATTAGTCTTAGTATTTCTTGTTTGTTTGTTTGTTTTATTTTCCTTTGCTCATTACTTTTCTTTTAATGGTAAGATTGAAGCAACTTTTGGAAACCACCCCAGCTCCTTCTCGACTTTCTGAGCAAACATGGCTTTCGGAGGTGCAATCTCAGGACTTTTAGGTTGCCCCTTTGCCTTCGGAATTGCAATAATTTCACTGAGTTGCTTCTTTACCTCAACCCAGAAGGCAGTCTCTTCTTTTTCTAGGAAGCTTCCTCATTCCTCTTTGTTTGTGAATACATTCTTTCACCTTCTATGGATGAGGCTATGTTTATAATTTTGAGATCCAAAGCTATCATCAACATTTATATAATTAACAAACCCAGAGCCAAGTTGGGACCACAGAACTGTAGATGGGTTAACCCCATATTCCCCAGGTTATTCCTTTCAGGTTCCTCTCTTGAACTTGAGGACAGTTAAAAAAATCAAAACAAAACATAAAATAAGGATCCAGTCCGGTGTAACCTATGTACTTATGCTTAAACTTGCCATTAATAACTTTCACCAAGCCTGAAATTCTTTCCCCTTGCCTCAACTGTGCCTTATTAGAAAAAGATGTATAATTCAGAGAAGCAATAGCCATCGCATCATCGTTAAATAAAAACAGCTTTCATTTACTGAGCATCTCTTTTGTCCCAGGTATTAATATCACTTCCATAAAGTAATTGTCATCAATACCTTATGTAGCAGGTGTATCCCTACTTGGTAGACATTGAAACAGACTTATAGATGTTAATAAGCTGTACAAGTACATATAGCTGGGAACTGGTGAAGTTAGAGGTTAAGTCCAGAGATGTAAGATATCATACTAATCAGTACATACAAAAAAGTGTACAGAATAAGGTCCAGTGAGACTCTGGAGTATGTATGGTTTGCCTAAGAGAAAAGGTAAATGTGAAAATATGTGCAGATCTGGTAGGATTAGATCTCTAAATCGAGCAGATTTGAATTTGACCTTGGAGTGTGACAGCAACAGAAGCCTTTGGAAATCAAGAGTATCAGTCTTGGGGGAAAAAACAAAAAACAAACAAAAAAAAACCCACCGTGAGAATGGTTCCAAAAATTTTTAAGGAAGTTCTTGCTGTCTATTCTGAGCTTTCAATGGGTATGTGGAGTCCTGTGATGAAAAACTTGACCTAGTCTCAACTGCCCTTCTTGCCACCTTTCTTACTGCCTTTGGCTTGCCATATCCTGGGAGAAACCTGGGTCTCAGAGGGGTATTGTGGTTCACACTCACTTTTAAAGAAAGGAATGTGAGTTATAAAGGGAGATTCTTGACCTGTTTCTCTGGGGGTTGTTGGAGGTATGATCCTTCTTCCACAGACAAAAATTGAGGGATTGCTTTTATTCCTGCATGCCCTCAGAGGTCCTGGGGATCCTAAGGGTGGGCTTAAACACCTATGAAAAGCCGATGTGTAGCGAAGTGTACTGAAGATACTGATGCACCGAGTTTTATAGTTATCCTACTCTAAGCAAAGAGATAAAATGGAAAATTTCCCAAGCCCTATCTCATATAATTTTATTTAATCTTATCTTTCTTAGAGACAAGATAATCAAACACAATGAAAACACCTTTCAAAACTTTCTTATCAATAAGCTGAGTTGAGGAAAAAAGGATTCAAATCATGATCTACTCTTAACAATGAACATTTTAAAAAATTACTTGTCAGTTATTTTAATTATGTTGGAATAGGAAATTGTTATTTCTCTTGCAAACAGAAGAAAATGGAATTAAAGATCAGTTAGGGCTTACCCAAGATTACAAAAAAGAAACAGTTGTGAATGGATGAGTTTGAGCTAAATTGAACGTCTTACAAAGAGCTTGACTATTTACATATGGAGATTCTCCTTCTGTGTGCCCTAAAGTATGGACCACAGTTGCTTTTTCAATGAAGCTTATGAATAAACAAGGGTAACAACCACTGTGGAGGTAGCTGAGGGAGAATTAAGGTAAAGGAACTGATGCACAAAGAGGAAAGTTGTATATTCTTTATTTGAAATTTGAACAAGTTCTCATTCTTACCAAAACTATTAAAATTCTTAAGATATTTTAAATTAAATTTTGATATCAAAATGGAAGAGGGTATAGCTCAATTGGTAGAGTGCATGCTTATCATGCATGAGTTCCTGGGTTTAATCCCCACTACCTCCACTAAGTAAATAAATAAGCTTAATTACCTTCCCCCTCAAAAAATAAATTTTGATATCAAAATTATTTTAGATTTACAGAAAATTTGCAAAACTAGTACAGGTAGCTCTAGTATACTTTTCACTCAGTTTTCCCCGTTGTTAACATCTTATTTTGCCATGGTATATTTGTCAGAACTAAAGAAACTGACAATGGTACATTACTGTTAACTAAATACCAGACTGAATTTCATCAGGTTTTTTTGTAAATGCCCTCTTTCTCTTCTAGGATTTGGTTCACATACCACATTGCATTTAGTTTTCATGTCTTTCCAGTCTCCTCTGGTCTTTGATGGTTTTTCAGCCTTTCTCTGAAAACCTGGTAGGACTCTGTTATGGCAGAGTAAATTATACAGGATATAGATGGAGAGAAAGGAGGGTTAGATATGTTGCTTTGAAATGTTCAAGGAAAAGAAAATACAGATGAAAAAGTACATACATTATTGCTGGAAAGAAAGGGGATATTAATGAGAATGAAGATTTTATCTTAAAATATGTTGTGGTACACACACAAAAAATTCTTGCAAAGCACTTTGAAGGTTTTATACCTCCGGAAGGAGAGGAGGATTTGGACTTATGAAAGCCAATATGCTGTAATTTACACAGTTCCTCTCATGTGCCAGTGCTCTTCAAAGCATGTTTAATAATGTTAAATATTTAATTGTCAGAAAAATCCCAGGAGATCTGAACTTTTATCAGACCTATCTAATACAGTGGTTAAGAATCAGAGACATTGCCCGCAGGAGACATTTAGAAATACCTGGAAATATTTTTGATTATCACAATTTGGGAGAGGGGTGCTAGTGGTATTTACTGGGTAGAGAGGCCAGGGATGCAGTTAAACAGCCTACAATGCACAGGGCGGCCTCCTGCAATGAAGCCTTCTAAAACAAACCCTGATAATAAATGAAGAGACAAGGCAAAAAGAAATTAAGTAACTTTCCCAGGACTACACATTAAGTAAGTGATGGATTACGGTAGTGGCTGTGGTCTTCCGCCATGTTGTATCTCATCGGAAAGGGCACTGATAAGAAAGGAATTCAACAGGAACAAAATACTAAGGTAACAGTGAGAACAGGGTGTGTGTGTGTGTGTGTGTGTGTGTATCACACGGTCCTACAGCACTTGCTATCTGATGTCTGAAAATCATTTTTCCTGCATTTTGTCTGGTTTTCCAGATATGTAAGTCAGAAGGGTGAATCTGGTCCCAGTTATTCTATGTTGGCCAGAATCAGCAGTCCCACTATGCTATTCTATCAAAACTCATTACTGCTGTCATGTTTTACAATTTCTATGAACACATTTTCTTTTTCCTCCCTTCCTCTTTCTCATTAGATAAATCAATATTTTTCAGTTCTTTTGAAAGTTTGAGTGTATTTCATCTACTTTTTTTTCTTTTGGCAGTTTCCCTAAGTAATTATGATCCATATTTTGTTTTATATTTACCCATCAGTATGTTAAATTTACCAATATTTATAGCTTCACCTCAAAAATAGATAATTACCCTAGCAAGTTATCTTTTCCCTCTCGTCTTTCCAGCTACCTACCCCTGCTCCCTGACTAGTGTTATATTATTACCATCTAGAATTTCAGATATGTATTGTTGGTATACATTTTTGGTCTTGTTTTTTCAGACAATAGTGTATAGGATTAGTTTCAAAATAACACTTTGTAGTTATTCACAAACTGTTCATGACAAAAAGAAATTTCACTCTTCCTACTAGTATGAGCAATATCCATTATTTTTCAATATGCAATAATAAAATTACAGAGTGTTAAAAATCAGCTAGGACCTAAACATCACCAAAGTATTATTTTGAAACTAAGATCAAGGTGATGAATATTAAAGAAGAAGAACCCAAAATTGTGCTCTACACTGGAATTTGACACAACATTGTAAAATGATTATAAATCAATAAAAAACGTTAAAAAAAAAAAAAAGAAGGAGAAGAAGAACCAAATGAAAATAGGAGTCAGTAGGAAAAATATCACCTGGGGTCTTTGTATTGATTGCATGGTTGCTGTACTATCCCATAACCATATTTAGAATAACTAAAGACAACATAGTTTTGCTATTTTAATTTCATAAATTGTTATGATTTCTTGTTGGTCACAATGATCTAAAAAATGTAAGCAAAATACTTTCTGCCTGAATTACTTCATGAAGTAAATGATAAACTTCTTTAGACAATGAGATTTGGCTCTATTGTGAATACCACTCATGGGTGTTTACTGTTTTCACTGTGTGTATCAGGCAAAGGTACATTTCATCAGTATTTAAAACCATAAGATGTTGTCATGGGATATAAAATTGATAGAAGGAAATATTTAATTTTGTTGTAAAACACACTAATTAGGAAATCCAGTCTCACACGAAATAACTAAATGGTTTGTGTCTCAGTTATATTGTTGGACTGATAATATTTAGCTTCTTATCTGGAGGAATAGATCTAACAAATAAAACCATATTCTAAAGCAAAATGGTTACTTTTCAGCATTGATATATGCAGAATGATTTTTGATGACTTGTTGGTTAGAATATAAAGAATCTAATGTGAAGTCAATGTTAGGATACTTGAAAGGTATATTTCATTTTTAGGAATTCTGTAGTTCATTTTGAAAGTGAATACACACAGTGGGTCTGCTGGATAGATGACGGTGGTGTACTTAAAATCTCTAGAAAAATATGAAGAAGCCTACATGAAACATGTGGAACAAAATTTGGTGAAAACACATTTTAATGAACCTTTAAATATGAATGGATGAAGACAAACAAGTAACAGCAGACAAATAATATCTGTGTAGTATAAAACAGAAAGAATGACTAGGACCTCTGGCAGACCTAAGAATAATAGAATCTAAACAGCCAACAGATACTCACTGCAAAGATCAAGAGTCAATCTGAATGTAGTCACTTAAACTAAAAGGCTGTTAAAATTGGAAGAGGGGCATGGTAAGATCTGAAGGAGCAGAAGCAATTTATGCCCTCCACATGTGCCTTAAACCAACAGGCCAAGAATACCTTCTCAAACAAAGTCAAACACTAAGGAGAGCCTCAGAGTCTTGGATCTATATTGAACAGGACAGGACAAAGGAAAGAAAAGGCCCAGATAGAAGGAGGGTAGGAAGTCAGTGCAATCTCTGCACATATGAGGTCATATTTTTGACCACTTCCCAAAAGCAAGAGAAGATAGCACTCTGTAGTGTAAAGCTGGAAAACTGTCTGATCCAACCCCCCCCTTTTTAAAGTTCAGGAAAATTAAAATTACATAAAAATTAGAAATAGAAAAAGATTGTAATTGAATCCCATACAAAGGCATTATCAGGAGAAAGATGGTAAGGAAGGAACCATATAACAGTCTTACAGACAAAAATATAGCAAGTCCAATGGATAAAACTATTACTCATTATTTCATAATGGATGAAAATAAACAAAAAATAATAGAGGACATGAAATAACAACACAAATTAGGGAAAATCAGAAATGAAATTACAGAAATCAATAAAAGAATTAGAATAAAATTAAAATATTTCAGAAATTAATATTAAAGTAGAAAAAGCATAGACAGGAATTAAAACAACAGATAATTCCTTAAGATAAATAAAAGTTGCAGAGGAAGGATATTAAGAGTGAAAAAGAAAATACACCCCTCAAATAAGATTTGAAAGAAAATGGTAAATGTAAAAGATGTGCAAAGAAGATCCAACACATGTATGACAGGAATTCCAAAAGAAGAAAAATCAAAGGACACAATACTAATTAGGAAGATTTAAGAAACTGAAGTCACTGGAATATTTGATCAACACTGAGACTTAGTCTAGTAAAATACAACAGTAAATCTTAAAGACAGTCTTTTGAAATTAAAAAAAAGAGCCAAATAAATCACTCATAAGAGAAAGAACATCATAATGCAACCTTTTCTTTCAGATGACAATGCTTACTCAAGAAAAGAATGTGTGAATTAAGTATGTTATATCTTGGCAAACTGATTCTCAAAATCAACAGAATTAAAGTTATCAAAATGCAAAGTCCCAGAGAATTGTATTCCTATGAGGCTTTTCTAAAATACCTACTAAACATGAGCTTTTGATTATCAAAATAGTTGGGAGGATATAGATAAAAAGGTCATGAGTATATAAAAACATTGCATTTGGAACTAAGAATAAATTATGGTTATAAGAAAGAAATTACATATCTTGGTGTATGCTTTGACAAAACATGTAGTTAAATTATTTTAAAAATAAGAAGACAATGGGAAGACCTTGTCAAAATATATAATAACAGACATTACATGGAAGTAAAATGATATTACTTAAAATTGTATGATATGGGAGAGACAGGAGGCAGGGGGAAAAGTTAACTAGATATCTTCAGTTTTCTTCTTAGTAAAGTACTAATTAAAATAATTCTTAAAAGGATACCAGAAAATGATATTAACATTAAATTAAATATAGGAACAAAAATGCAAAACTCTCTAAAGCAAACTATATATTAAAATATGATATGCTGTCTTCTATCTAAAGGGCAATATTTGTAAAAAAAAAAAGTATGAAAGGATAAACCAAAAATAATGAATGAATGAACAAACTTGTAAGAGCAGGATGGAATAAAGTAGAGAGAACAGGGATAGAGTTTATACATCTTTAAATGTGACTTATTTCATAGATTTAACATGGAACTATGTAAATATTTTATGTACAAATTGAAAAAGATTTTTTCTAAAACTTAAAATGATTCATTAAGTGAACTAAACCAAGATGTGTACTAGGAGGCATAGAAAGGATTAGTCTAAGTCATTTGGAATGCATTAATTTGATAATACTCACTAATGTATTACATTGAATTACAAAAATAGCAAAATAAAAATTCACACAGTTTAGTAATCGTAGTACTAGTGGTAGTTTTCAGTATTATAATTTTGTTTCACAGTGTGTAATGTGGGGGCAGATTAATGAGTAATTATGTGGTATTTTAATTCTTGCATCCCCAGTGTCCTGGACAACTGGAATTTTTCAACATTGAAGAGAGTAGATGAAAATATATGATAGATGAAGTTATGTAAAAATCTTGTAAAGTATCCATATTATTTCATTACTCATTATATCACAAAAATATTTCTGGATCTATCCAGTGAAGAGGACTAAAAACAACAAATAACTCGGAAGCAATGAGTTCACTGAATTTCCAAACTGTGGTCACATCACTGGGAGAAACTGCTCATTTCAGATCTGAGGCAATAAGTGTATAAGTGTGGACCAGCTTTACAAATCTGATAGCAAGGAATTTATCAGTGACCACTAGAGCTGGGTCAGATGACATCAAGAGACAAATTTGACGAGATTCATATGGCCAAAATTGAGGCAATTTGTAAACCAATAGAAGTAATAACTACAAGAGACTCAGAACTTCAAGTACATTACATCTATGATTTGAAACATTCAAAACAGGTTGATCACCAGTGGAGATGATCATTAATCAACTCATTATTTTTGAGACTGTTAAACAAAGGAAAAGAATCATGCATATATCCTTCCTTTTGAAGATGAACTGAACCATAGTGTAAACAAATAGTTAAAGAGTTAAGTGTCTCTTTAAAGAATTATTCCAGTAATTGAAATGGTAGATGATAATACATGAAATGAATAAATGAAAAAGAAATAAGAGAAATAGAATACTGTAATTTTGCAGCATAAATGCCATTGCATTTGTATATGCCAATGTATACGGCATTTATATGCCATTTTGCCATCTTTAATGATTTAAAGGACCTAGGTCCTGAGGATTGACAGCTGCTAATATCACAAAATGAGAGGCAGGCAACCAGGTATGTATGGCCCTGATGAAAGAACTCAACATTATCTCTGCGGTAACAATGCTAAAACCAAACCAAAGCCAAAATAATCTTAAATTTTATCAATTCTAAATTTAGCTCTTAAGTTATAAGGGCATGGAGAGCACAGAAGACCAGGTTAAACACTATGAGGATGCATGGCATTTCTACAGGACCATATTTCTTAAACAAATAAATTCCAAGAAAAGAAGGAGAGAGACAGAGACAGAGACAGAGACACAGAGGAACACCCAGAGAGAAAAAGAGACTTAATAACATTAAACAATTGAGCCATGTGGACATTATTTAGATTTTGGTTCAAGTACAAAATTTAAACATATAAGAAAAGATCTTTGACATTTATGATGCAACTAAAATTTAAACATATAAGAAAAGATCTTTGACATTTATGATGCAACTGCATATCTGACGATACTAAGAAACTATGGTTACATTTTTAGATATTATGATGATAATGTGGCACTATATTAAAGAGGTCTCCTAATTTAAAGACAGAACAATTTTTGCAAATGAAACTATGTAATGTTTGATATTTCATTTTTGAAGAAGGGGATATGGAAAGTGGGTGGGAACTAGAATGAAACGAGTGAATTGGCCATGAATTGGTAACACCTGGTTGGTGGTCCGTTAGGGTTCATTTTTTCATTCTGTCTAGGTTGGTATATGCCTGAAGGGTTCCATAATTGAAGGTCAAAATAATAATAAGTGTATAGGCTGATCTCGGGGACAGAGTAGTGCATAAATGACCTACATAGGAAACATCCTAGCTCCTGTTTTTCTCCCTGGGCCTTCACTGAGGATATTTTTATTTCTCTTTCTCCAGGAAAATTCTTTCCTTTTTGTATGCCATATTTGCTCAGAGCTTTTCAGCCTCTTCTCATAAGGCATCAGTCTTAGATCTCATTTATTGCTTGTTATTTTTATCTGTCATTCATAGAGCCTGTCAACCTTCCATTGTTTTTATTATAACAGAACAAACCTTGTCCCCTGGACCATCTGGAGTTCTGCTCCTTAATAACATTTCTCTCAACACCTACCAGCCCTGAAGTGGTTGGGAGCGAGCTCCTTGGCTGAAATAGACATCCATTTCATGGCCAGATTCTGTCAAATCTATTTATTTGAACATCGTGAGGTCAATTTGTTATGGGCTTTTGGTTAGATCACTGTATTTTAATTGGCACTAGACATGCACTGGGTTTTAAATACACTCTTGTCTCCCTTAATTGCAATACCGCTTATTGCCCTGTTCTGCTAAACACCTGTTTTAGAAGCAGCCATTCCATCCGAAACGTCAGCTACCTCTGCCAGGTGTTTCTCATAGACAACACCAGTCACTCAGCTATAAATGACAGTCATTTAAAGTCCTCTGTAAATCATGGAGCCTCCAAGAACTTAAAAGCAAAAGTTGACTTATTTGGCAATAACCTAAAATCATGAAGTCGTCTCTTCTGAATATGAGCTCAGTTCTACTAGACCAGGTGGACTGGTGAGCAAGAAAATAATTAGCTTCTAGAAGATGGAGACAATAGTGCCATAATTTATTAAGGTTTTAAACAAAGCTAGTGGTATGCTTTTGTTAGATTTCAGAAGCAATCTGACCCTTTAACAGCAGGATTTTATTGAATTTTGCAGTGTTAAAATTTTTTTTTTTTTGGCCAAGATTACTCAACTTCAGGATCCAAAAAATTAGAAAATTAGATTTCCAGCTACATTAAACCATGAATCTAATCACTGTCCTCTAGCGTGAAATGCACATTTCCTTGCAACTGATCACTTTAATAATTTTACCACATGTTCTTCCCCTCTGATGACCTTAGCAATTGTGAGCAGAGCCAAGGTCATCAAAATACCTACATGGAGTGGCTAAGTCCAAGGGGTCAACGTCATATTGAATCCCCTAGAGTATATAGGCTACAGTGAAAAAAAAAAATAGTGCTTCTTGGAGTTGTGCAAAGTGGTGGCACTGTTATTTAGAAGATATAGAAGCAAATAATTCCTGCAGTTGACTTAATCTTTGTGCCTCTCCAGGATTCATATGCTGAAACCCTAACCCCTTAGTGTGATGGTGTGAGGATGTGGGACCTTTGGGAGGTGATTAGGTCATAAGGATGGCACCCTCTTGAATGGGATTATGCCCTTTTGAGGGGCTAAAGAGACCAAAGTTTCCTTTACCTTACAAGGACCCAGTGAAAAGATGGCGGTCTAGGTACCAGTGAGCAGGTCCTCATGAGTCACAAGACCTGCCAGCACCTTGACCTTGGACTTCCGAAGCTGTGAAGCATACATTTCTGTGGTTTATAAGCCATTATAAGCCATCTACAGTTTTCTCTTAGAGCCACCCAAACAGGCTAAAACAGCTCCCCTAAGATGGAACAAGTTATTGTTCCAGGCTGCAGGAAACATTTTAAACATGCCACCTCCTTTGATGGTGAATTATGTTTGAATTCCACGGCACATTTTCTCTTTGATTGGAAACATGGATTTTTGAAATGAACTTAATTAAAGGTAAATGTTTCTGTAACCAAATAAGAGATGTGATATTTAAACTATAAAGATTCCTATTTTAAAGTACTTGGTGGTCTGTTTCCAAGGCTGGGAGGGGAATAACATAGAAATTTAAATGGCAGACTTGAAGAGGGAGGTGAAATGTTGCCCCAGGCAAATGAGACCTGAGGTTTAAAAGCTTCTTGGCCACACTGAACACCAAAGCTCTTATTTTTTAAAAGGGCTCTAAAGTTGGCAATCAAAATCCTCCCATCCTTAAATGATAACCAGTGAATTTAATAATGCTCTTAACAATAAATATACCAGACTAGATGTTTTTCCTACTTTAGAGCTGGAGAATTGTATCACAAACCCCCAGGAGAAAAAAGGAAAATGCATCTGGGAAATGTTTTTGAAAGTGAGTACTTGGCTTTCCTGACGCATATTTCCTTTAGCTTCATCACGAAAAGCTACAGCTATTTTAGATATTAAAAAAAAAAAATTCCTTTTGGCCAATACGTTTTCCCATTTCCCACACACGTTCACAGGTTTGTCTGTCTTCTTTTGGTTGAATCTCAACCTCGTGGGTCCTGTGTAGCTGGCTAAACCTGTCTAAAACAAAAGCATCTTCAAAACATGATGTCTAAGGCAATAAATCTGACAGGTCTGCTGTATAGACCTCTGAAAAGGGGGAGAAATACACATTCCTTTTTAGTTTCCATTACCTTAATGATCATCAGAACTTCTGCTTGCTGGTCAAATTCAGGAGATGCTTCCTGCCCACCTACTATTCTACTAAATGGTGCCTGTGATGAGTAAAGATAAAACCTTACCAACCCTTAACACAGCAACCGTGCGACTATACAGCTGTCCATCCACAACATTCGTAACCTTTGGTTCTAAGAGTAAAACCAAATATAAGGCTCTAAATAGCTGTGAAACAGTACAGAAGACTAATAATTGTTCTCAGGATTAGTGAAACTCTCAGTCTCCTCTTGCATAATTCAAAAGCAACGCCTCTGAGCTTAGCAGCCTAAAACAAACAAAAAAAAGCAACTTCCTTGCCCTTCCACTTGCTTTCAGTTTCAGAGATAATACCAACTCCTTGTCATGAAATAAAAAGGCCTTTTACAATTTGGTTCTAATTTTTTGGTCCCTGTTTCTGAAACTACAGGGGACTAGATTTCAGCACAATAAACAAGAAGACTTTCAACAGCATTGTATAATATGGAACTGGTTCCTGTCCTGGGTGGTGGGTTCAGTCTCAGTGAAAAACCACTTGGCTGTGCTGTTTCAGATGCGATGGACGTGCAAATGGAAAAATAATGCAGTGGTTAACGATGGTCAGTCTGCCAAGGTACAGTTCACAATGTTTCTGCCCAACTAGCTTCATGCACGTCGGCACGTTACACCATACTTCATAAAATTGCGTGGAGATCAAATCAGATACCATACATCAAAGGGGTAATCATATAATTTATCATCCAAATTGAGTTACATTTGAGATTGAAGAGGGAATTATTAATATTTATGTCAAGACAATGGATGTTCTATCTTGGGCTTTCTATCTATAAAACATTTCAAAAATTGCCTGGCACAAGCAAGTGATGAGTAGATCCTAGCTCTTATTATTACTATGATATTCCTATTACTTTTTCATCGTTGACATGAAGGAGATGACCCTTAGGGTTTCTCCTCAACTTGAGATGCTAAGATTTGCTAATGAACGCTGTCACTGGCCAGCCCTGGCAAATCCAACACTAAATGATCCAGCTCAGGAGGGAGCTGAGAGAGGGGAACGTGGATGGTGAGTGGGAAGAAATATGTTTATTTCCAGAATCAATTTGGTTTGTCTTCAGCGCACCAGCTAAGTGTCAAATGGAGAATACCTCTGTCAAATCTGCGGAGGAGACCACTTTGTCACGTTGGCAACTTCCTCTCTTCCTATCAACTTTGTATCGTAAAAGATGAATCAGCTGTTGTGATGTTCTCTGTTATGACAAACACCGACATGACTGATACGAAGCAACTTTCATGTTGCATAAGAGAAGAAAACAAGGGCTGCTCGCAGCCAATGGAGAGTGTCCACACGTGGGATCTCTCGGAGTCTCTGTGGGTACCCAGAAACATCTGTGTTCTTATTTCTTCTCCAGCTGAGAAGAAAAGATGAACTCACATTTTTTACAAGCTAGGACACAGCAGAGGGAGAAAGTTAATGCTTTTTACTATACTGTTGTTAAAGAATACTTTTCATAGATGGTAACATAATGACTGTCAGATATAAACTGAACATGTGTTAAAAATTTTATTTAACTCATGAATGAAATAAAGGGGCTAGCAGACGTCAATCCTGCTCAAAGGAGAATCCAAAGAATAGGCATGTGTGTAGATCAGGACTGTTGAAATGAATGTGCAAATGGAAGGCAAAATTGGCTTCTTCCACAGAGAGAGCAGAGTCAACTGAATCTCCGACAAACAGAATTTACATCATCTACAGACACGAATTATTTCACATTGTTCTTGATTATCCGCAACTAAGTGTGCTGGCTGTAAGATGCTCCCCAAGGATCAGAACCAGTTAGCTCAAAGTTGAGATCTTGACTAGGGTTGGAAAACTATAGCTGAGGTCAAGCCACCTGTTTTTGTAGATAAAGTTTTATTGGGACACAACCATTTTTTTACGTACTGCTTAGCATGCTAGATGGCAAAGTTGAATAGATGTAACCTTATGGCCTGTAAACCTAAAATATTTACTATTGGGCCCTTTATGGAAAAGTTTTCTTGCTCTTGCTGTAGATAAAACATAGGCTTCCACTGACACACAAATTTTCTCTTATATTCTGTAGTGGTAAAAATAAATGTAGGAACTGGATAAATCTGGATCCAAATCTTAACTCTATCACTTAATAAATGTATTGTTTGAGGTATGTCACACAAACTTCTAGATACTCAGTTATTAAACAAGTGTAAAAACATGATTATTAAATAAGTGTGAAAATACCTCTCTTTGTATGGTTATCATGAGGGGGAACCAAACCAGAAGCTATAAAGAAGCTAGTAGGATTTTTAGATACACAATGGTAGGGGGTTCAAAAGCTATTCATTTCTATTCATTATCTTTTAGCCAAATTCATCCTTAGGTCCCAAACTACCTGTAAGTTAATAGCCTTAAATTACCAGGCTTCTCATCAAAAGTGAGTTGGCCATTCATGCTGCCTGAAATAGAGTCTAGCCACCATGCTATGCTTCGGGACAATGGCGGGCAGCCTAGTGTATCAGCCAGAGCACAGTGAACTGGGGATTAGGAGACAGAGACTCCGCCTGGGGCACTTGGAAAACGCTCACATCTCTGGTTGTCAAGTACTTTATCTCTAAAGTGAACACACTGAGCTAGAGGCAGAGAGCTGGTGGGCTCCTCCAAGGCTCTGAAGTTCTGTGAAATGAGGCCACAATAGCCTCTCTCTTCTTTCATTTCACAGCTGAGAGAGTAAAGTTTAGGGTAAGGAGAAAAGATGATGGGAGATTGTGGCCATACAGAGGGCTTTTTTTTTTTTTTTTTTTTGGTATAATGCATTGTTTTTCTTCTTATATTTTCTAGTAGGTATTCCTTTAGGCTGAAGGTGACGTCTGAATACTCTGTTACCCATCCACTCGGCTTTTTAGAGAATTAACAGAATTTTGCCCAAAGCAGCACTTAATTAATACCCAATGAAGAGTGAAATCAACTCTTTAATAATTACTATCATTAATTGTTCTTCAAAACATTCTTGGGAAACGATATCAGTATAATTGCCTTGATTTTACAGGTGAGAAATCTGAAGCTCAGAAAGGGTGAAGCCATATGGCTAAAGCTGCACAGTTAAGAATTAGCAGAGCCAGGAATAGACTTCAGCATCTTAAATCTTGGGATTTTGTTCAAACAAAATTATAACCAGAGCCTGCCAAGGGACTAGGAGCCTTGGGGAGAAGCATTCCCTTGAAAAGACCGGACGCTTTATATCCAGCCAAGAGCACTGAGCAGAGTGTGCTCCAGGGAAGCCATTTATTTCTCACACATTAATGTATTGTCTCAACCCTTTTGATGATTTCTATATTAAAAAATGTTCCTGTGATCTGTATACCATGTTAACATGGCTTTTTAATTCTTGGGTGAAATGTCTGAGCTTACAGGCGTGACCTAGCGATGGAATTAGTGAGTTTAAAGTACTAGTAATTAAGAAATTAGGTAGCGCAGGAAGCATGACTGACTTCAGTCACTTATCCAACAAATCTTTATTGAGTGCCTACCACCTGCCAGGCTCTCATGCATACATTGGGAAGGCGGCCACGGACCACAGTTTCTCTCCCGATAGAAAGTGGAGTCCGGTGGGATTCAGGAGATAAGTCAGTGAGTATATACGGTGAGTATGAACCAGTGCAGCAGAGATTCATAAAATCAACTTAGGGAAAGAGAATAGGCAGGGTTTAGGGAGCTGACTGATTTTATACACAATCGTCAGGGAAAGGCCTTTCTAGGAAGGTGACATTTAAGAAGAAGTCTAAGCAAAGTTAGGAGGTGATGCTGGGATGAGAGTAGCTGGAGGATTCAGTGTGCCCCAAGGCCTCAACATGTGCTTATGGGTCAGCCAGGGGGCCAGTGGGGATGGAGCCTGGTGAGAAAAGGGGGAATTGTCTAAAAATCATGTTGGGGAGAGCACTGAGCAGGCCCACAGGCCATGGTAGGGAATTTGAGCTTTATTCTAAGTGAGAAGAGAAAACACTGGAGGGTTTGAGGCAGAGAACTAACCTGCTCTAATTTCACACTGCCCCTCCAACGGTGCTCTGGAGAATGGGTCGTGGTCAGTACAGACTGAGAGAAGCAGGAATTCAGAGGGCTTTGTCGTGGCTGGGGTGAGGAATCGTGGGGTGACTGTTGTGGAAGTGGTGGATGAAGTCTGGAGATGGGATATATCTCAAAGATAAAGCCAACTTATTTTCTAATGGGTTGTTTGTAGAGGGTGAAAGAAAGAGAACTGCCAAAGTGATTGCAAGCTTTCTGGTTAAGCATCGAAGTGACGGGTGGTATCGTTTGCTGAGCTGGAGGACACAGATGAGGAAAGGTTGTGGGGGAGGATGCAATATTTCAGCTTTGGGTAAGTTAAATCTGAGATGTTTATTTGAAACCTGACTGAAGCTGCTCAGTAGGCAGTAGGATTTGCAGTTTTTAGGTCAGAGGATAAGTTGGGACTAAATATATTTTTGAAGTAATTAGTATGTAGGTGATGTCTAACGCCATAGATGTGGTCAAGATCACACATAGGGAGTAAACGAAAATTGAGCCCTGGGCACTGCGATATTTAGATGCTGGGAAGCTGAGAATGACCCATATAAACTGAGAAGGAGGAAAAGCCAGATGAATGCCGGATCTCAGAGGACAGGTGAAGAGTGTTTTAAAAAAGCCATGTTTACCTGTGTCAAATGCTATTGAGAAACTGAATTAGAAGACGATGGGTAACTGGCTGTTGAGTTTGGCCATGTGGACTTAGGTAAGGCAGTCCTTGTGGACTTGACAAAAATGGTATTAGTGGAGAAGTAGGAATGAAAATTTTCTTAGCATTCAAGAGAGAATAAGATGAGAGATACCGGAAAAAGAATAATTTTTCTTTTCAGATTTACCAAAAAGGATTAGAGAAATGGGGCAGTAACTGGATGGTGATGTCTGGTAAAGAAATAGCATGTTTTAATGAGGAGATAGTGCATCATGATTAAATGCTGATGGAAATATGTAATAAAGAGGGGCTTGGCAGGCAAAAGGACAAGGTCTTATTAGAGTGATAGGCAGTGAAAATGTATAGGATCAGTGGATTCCTGTGTGTTTAAAAATTCACTGGATTTGTGTTACTGGAAGGAGTGGGTTGGAGACCTAACAGAAAAGAAAGCAGGATGCTTGAGGTTGAGGTCTTCTTAACAGACAAGGTCCAAGGGAATAGAAGAGCGAGGTTATTGCCTCCTTGTATGTTATACTTGTTAATTAATTGATCCCTAAAGGACAGGGTAAGTTCTGCTTTGTTTTCACCATCAACACTCAAAAATATGTATCTAGGATAAAATGTAAATAGAACTACAAATTTCTCTGTTGAGAGGTTGTTTGTACTTTATATATCCATAGCATTCAGAAAGAGAAATGGGTGAAGGGGAAGGTACAATTGCTGGAGTAAAGGTCTTCTGTAGGTTCCCGGGCCACGTGGATGGACTGGCTTTAGAACTACAGACAATTCACCCATTCTAACAGAAAGGAAGGTGGAGTGCATGGAGACCAAAAGAGGCAAGTCGGTAAACTTGGGAAGAGGCATGAGGGTTTGGAAGCTATGTTCTGCTTGCAGCTTTCCCAGGGAAATGAGAAGCAAGAGCTTCCAGAAGCGAGAGTGAGCTGAGTGTGGAAATGGAAGAGGATGGCTTGGCAGCCCTGAGGGCTCACTGAAGGGCGGTGGTCACAAATTTGAAGTCAGACCAGCTAGCACATTTATGTCTAGTATGATATTAGGGTTTTCTGTCGAAATAATTTTTTTTTTTATTGAATTCCCACTTCATCTTCTCTTGTTTACTGCCATCCAACATATCTTCAGGCAATGCAGAAAGGATTTTATTAACATGAAAATTGGATGATCCCATTAGGCAGCCCAAATCCACTCTTCTTCCTGGAAGCAAATAGGTTCTGGACTTAAACTAATTTCTTTGCTTCAATTAAAGAGTGTTTCAGATACGTTGCTTCTTCTAGAGATAGGCATGTTAACAGGCTTTCACTTTATGTTTTGAGAAGAAATAGCTTTTATGTTGTATAAGTCACAGTGCTCATTATGTTAAATGTAGAAGAGTCAGTTAAAAAATACAAGGAAGGACGTAAAAATCATCAGTGTTCCTATCAGCTAATGATCACTAGTAACGTTTTAGTATATTTCTTTCTAAAAGTGTCCAGATAAATCTAGATACATAGATCTATTTCTCTCCCCATGGGCCCTATAATTAAAAAATCTACAATTATATAGATTCAGCTATAATTTTTGTTTGCAATAATATGTATCCCAAATGTCTTTCAATGCCATTCTTCTCACATATGATGTTTTTTTGTGTGTGTGTGATATTCCCCATCATAATGTGCACAGTTCCTTCATGGAACTGACAAATTGATTTTAAAATTTAAATGGAAGAGACAAAGTGTAAGAAGATCTAAGAACATTTTGGGGAAAAAAAGAGAAACACCAAAAAAGTGTGTATTCTTTAACCTAGCAATGCCATTTCTAAGTTAGGTGTTTTATGGAAATATTAGTATGTCTGCAAAATGACATTTGTATAGGAAAACTTACTGAAGCACTCCCTCTAATAATTCAAATTTAGAAATCACTCAAATGTTTTTCAATAGGTGACCAGGGAAATAAATGATGATGCATATAATTTAAAAAGTCAGGGTTTCCAAGACATATTGTCCAGTGGAAAAAAAAAATTATAGGAATACACTTTTTTGAAATTAAATTAGAACAACAAAGCTTTGTACATTTAAATGCATATAAAACAAAGCCTACAAGGCTATATGCCAAGCCAATAACACTGATTATCTCTAGGGGAAGAAATGGGACTTACGGAAGAACAAATTCAAAACCATGCGGAAAATGTTTACATTTTTACTCTGTATAATTGTCATACTTTTTTTATATTGAGAATGTGGTCATGCATTATTTGTCAATTATTATTTATGTAGAGATTTTTTGAAGAAATTCCATACTGTTTTCATAGTGGCTGCACCAAACTACATTCCCACCAACATTGAACGAGGATTGCTTTTCTCACCAACACGTTACCTCTTGTCTTTTTTTTTTTTTTGTAAATGTAACATTTTATTTATTTTTTTAATATTTTTTATTGATTTATAATCATTTTACAATGTTGTGTCAAATTCCAGTGTAGAGTACAATTTTTCAGTTATACATGAACATATATATATTCATTGTCACATTTTTTTCTCTGTGAGCTACCATAAGATCTTGTATATATTTCCCTGTGCTGTACAGTATAATCTTGTTTATCTATTCTACAATGTTGAAATCCCATCTATCCCTTCCCACCCTCCTCCCCCTTGGCAACCACAAGTTAGTATTCCATGTCTATGAGTCTATTTCTGTTTTGTATTTATGCTTTGTTTTTGTTTTTGTTTTTTAGATTCCACATATAAGTGATCTCATATGCTATTTTTCTTTCTCTTTCTGGCTTACTTCACTTAGAATGACATTCTCCAGGAGCATCCATGTTGCTGCAAATGGCATCATGTTGTCAGTTTTTATGGCTGAGTAGTATTCCATTGTATAAATATACCACCTCTTCTTTATCCAGTCATCTGTTGATGGACATTTAGGCTGTCTCCATGTCTTGGCTATTGTAAATAGTGCTGCTGTGAACATTGGGGTGCAGGTGTCATCCTGAAGTAGGGTTCCTTCTGGATATAGGTCCAGGAGCAGGACTCCTGGGTCATATGGTAAGTCTATTCCTAGTCTTTTGAGGAATCTCCATACTGTTTTCATAGTGGCTGCACCAAATTACATTCCCACCAATATTGAATGAGGATCGCTTTTCTCACCAACACATTATCTCTTGTCTTTTTGATGACAGTCATTTTAACAGGTGTGAAGTGGCATCTCATTGTGGTTTTGATTTGCTTTCCCTAATGAATAGTGATGCTGAACAATTTTTTTCATACATCTATGAAGTGTCTCCTTTGGAAAAAGAATTTATTCAAGACTTCTCATCCTTATTTATAGGATTGTTGTTTTTGCTATTGAGTTGTATGAGTTCCTGACATGCTTTGAATATTAACCCCTTATTAGGTGTTTGCAAATATTTTCTCCATTCCATAGATTGTTTTTTAATCTTGGTGATTTTCATCTTTTGCTATGCAGAAGTTTTTAGTTTGCTGTTATGCCACTTGTTTCTTTTTGCCTTTGTTGCTTACACTTTTAGTATCATATGCAAAAATCATTGCCAAGACCAATGTCAGGGAGCATTTTCTCTGTATTTCCACCTGGCAGTTTATAGTTCTGGGTCTTATATATAGTCTATAATTCATTTTGTGTTAATTTTGGTGAGGGGTGTAAGACAGGGGCTTAATGCTATTCTTTTGCATGTGAATATTCAGTTTTCCCAACATCACTTATTGAAAATGCTATCCTCTTCCCACTGAGTATTCTTGGCACTGTTGTCAAATATCAGTTGACTGTATATGTGTGGATTTATTTCCGGGCTTTGAATTACGTTACATTGATCTGTGTGTCAGTTGTATGACGGTAGCATACTCTTTTGATTATTATAGCTTTGTAATAAAGTTTGAAATCAAGAATTGTGATGCCTCCAGCTTTGTTCTTTTTCCTTATGATTGCTTTGGCTACTCAGGTTCTTTTACGACTCCATATAAATGTTAGAATTTCTTTCTCTTCCTGTGAAAAATGCTATTGGAATTTTGGTAGGGATTGTGTTGAATTTGTAGGTTATTTTGGGTAGTATGGACATCTTAGCAATATTAATTCTTCTGATTCTCCTTCAACACAGGATGTCTTTCCATCTGTTTATGTCTTCTTTATTTTCTTTCATCAGTGTCTTGCTATTTTCAGTATATAGATCTTTTACCTTCTTGGTTGAATTTATTCTTAAGAATTTTATTATTTTTGATGCTATTTTAAATAGAATTGTTTTCTTCATTTCTTTTTCAGATAGTTCATTGTTAGTGTATAGAAACACAAGTGATTTGTGTATGTTGATTTTTGTATCCTGAAGTTTTACTGAATTCATTAATTAATTTTAATACTTTTTAGTGAAGCCTTTAAGATTTTACATATATAAAATTATATCATCTGCAAACAGACAGCTTTACCTTATGGATGACTTTTATTTCTTTTTTTTTTAACCTGACTGCCCTAGCTAGGACTCCTAGTATTATGCTGAGTAAGATTGGGCATCTTGTCTTTTTTTTTTTTTTTTTTTGAGGGGGTGGTAATTAGGTTTATTTATGTATTCTTTAACATTCATAATGAGGATTGAACCCAGGACCTCATGAATGCTAGGCAAACACTCTACCACTGAGCTATTCCTTAGTCCCTAGCATCCTTGTCTTGGTCCTGATGTTAGAGGAAAACTTTCAACCTTTGACCATTGAGTATGTTGTTACCTGTAGATCTGTTATGTATATGATCTTTATATGTTGAGGTATGTTCCTTCTATATCCAAATTATTGTGAGCTTTTATCATGAAAGAATGTTGAATTTTATCAAATTCTTTTTTTTCTGCACCTATTGAGATGATCATATGATATTTACTTCCATTTTATTAATGCAGTGTATCACATTAATGATTTGCATATGTTGAACCCTCCTTGCATTCCAGTGATAAATCCCATTGGGTCATGATGTATGATCCTTTTAATGTGCTGTTGAATTTGGTTTGCTAATATTTTGTTGAGAATGTGGCCATCCACAATCAAGGGATACTGGCCTTAAATTTTCTTTTCTTGAAGTGTCCTTATCTGGCTTTGGCATCAGAATAATACTAGTGTCATAAAATGTTTTGGAGTGTTCCTTCATGTTTTTTTTTTTTTTCAATTCCTCTTTTCTAACTTCAGTTTCAGAAAGTTTGGTGTTAAATATTTAAATGTTTCATTGAATTTACTAGTGAAACCATCTGATTCTGGGCTTTTCTTTGATGGGAGGTTTTTGATTTCTGATTTAATCTCCTTGTTTTTGGTCTGTTAAAATTTTCTATTTTTTCGTAATTCAGTCTTGGTAGTCTATTTGTATGTTTCTAGGAATTTATCAATGTCTTCTAGGTTATCCAATTTTTGGCATATTATTGTTCGTATTCTCTTTGATCCTTTGTATTCCCTTGTGTCAATCATAATGTTTCTTTAAATTTTGACTCTATTTACTTGAGTCTTCTCCCTTTATTTCTCAGTCTAACTAATGGTTGGTAAGTTTTTTATCTTTTTTAAAAAAACAGATATTAATTCCATTGATCGTTTTAATTATTTTTCTGATCTCTTCTGTTTTTTCTGCTCTTTGTTGTTTCCTTCCTTCTGCTAAATTTGGGCTTAGTTCTTTTTCTGTTTCCTTGAAGTGTGAAGTTAGGTTGTTTATTTTAGATCTTTCTTATTAATGTAGGAGTTCATCACTATAAACCTTCCTCTTAGAACTGCTTTTACTGCATCCCATAAGTTTTGGTATGTTTTGTTTCCACTTCATTTGTCTCAAGATATTTTTAAAATTTCCTTTTGATTTATTCCTTAACCCATTAATTGTTCAGTAGCATGTTTTTTAGCCTCCACATACTTGTGAATTTTCTGGTTTTCTTCCTGTTATTGATTTTTTAGTTCATACCATTGTTGTCAGAAAAAATGCTTAGTATGATTTCAGTCTTCTTAAATTTGCTAAGATTTGTCTTGTGACCTAATGTGTGATTTATCCTGGAAGATATTTCATGTGCACTTGAGAAAAATTGTGAATTACAATGCTTTGGGTGGGGCAGAATGGTCTGTGTGTGTCTGTTAAGCCATTAGGCCTGAAGTGTAGTAATGTTTCCTTATTGATGACTATGACTCATACACGAAAGATCTCATAGATAAAACAATCTGTTTTAAGTTAGTAACAATCAGCTAGTGTTGATAAATACTTGGCCTATGGTAGTTGGCCTGGCACTCGGCCCTTCTGGGAGCCTGGGTTCACAGGTGCCCACCTGGAGCCTGTGTTTGCAGGGGCTGATTGAGAGCCTTGTGTCCTGGGAACCAGACAGGGATGAGGGAGCTGGTCAGTGCCAGAGTGGGTTGGGAGCCTGGATTTGCTGAAGCCCACTGGAAGCCTGGTATCACAGGAGCTACCTGGGCTATGGAAGCTGGCAGATGCCAGAGTGAGCCAAGGGCCTGGATTCATGGGGGCCTCCTGGGAGCCTGGTGTTGCTGAAGTCACCTGGGGCCACCTGGGGTCACTGGAGCCAGCAGGTGCCCAACTGAGCCAGGAGCCTGTCTTTGCAGGAGTCCACTGGAAGGGTCACCTAGGGCCCCAGGTGTCAGCGTGGTGCTGGGGCATTAATGAGGGGTCCTGTTATGAAGCTGATCCTTCACTTCACTCTCTTTCTCCCATAGAGGGAGTATCTCCATGCTGGGCTGTTCGGACTTGGTGAAGGGGTGATGTGGGTAATGCAAATCTATGTTTCCTACCTTCCTCAATGCTGCTTATCTCTGTGCTTCACTCAGGTGCTATAATCTCTCACCTGGAATCCTTAACTCTCATGATGGCATTTTCGTGCCCAGATAATTGTTCAAATTGATGTATGTGGGATGAGTTAGGCTCTAGAAATTTCTATACCTCCATTTTTCAGATAACAGTCTTGCCCCCAAATCCCAATTTCAAGATGGGTAAAAGGCATGAGTACACATGGCAGAGTACGGGCAATGAATGGCATGTTCTGAATAGAACCCGGGAGCTCATTTGGTTTGGTGGGAGCCGGCGGCTACCTTCCGCCTAGAAGGACTGGACGCAAGCAGCTTCCTATAAGTTCAGTAGCTTCCTATATCTTAAAGTGGGTTCCCCTCTTTCCAAAAGAAGCACTCTCAGAGAAGGGCAGCAGCTACCTAGTGTTCTTATTGCTGGAGACCTGGGTTCAGTACGGACCACTGTGAAAGCAAAATGTATGTCATTATCACCCCTCCTTTATAAAACAAGAATTATATCAAGACATGAAACCTTGATTTTACAAGAAACAGCCCTCCCAACGTCCCAGTGGTTAATTATTGTTAAGGTAATGGCCATGCAGCCACGATTCTGACATCAGGCTGTGTGGCACTTCTAGTTTTTCCACATACTAAGAGTTTTTCTGGTTTTACTTATGTTTTCATTAGGATGTAATTGGAGGTTGAAAGCCACATGGCCTATTATCAAGTTTCTGTTTTTCACCTTCATTCTAACTTGAAGTGTAAAAAATAAAGATCTCTAAGTGCAGGCAAGATGCATTTTCCTATTTCTGGGGGTGAAAAAGGAGAACAACTCCGTTTAACCACAGTAGGGTTGATTTTGACTTGGCATTATTAAGACTGTGTTAAATACCAGATGATATCACTTATATGTGGAACTTAAAAGATGACACAAATGAACTTGTTTACAAACCAGAAACAGACTTATAGACACAGAAAACAAACTTGTGGTTACCAAAAAGGAAAAAGGATGAGGGAGGGATCAATTAGGAGTTTTGGATTAGAGGATACAAACTATTATATAAAAAATAGATAAACAACAAGGACCCACTGTATAGCACTGGGAACTATATTCAATATCCTGCAATAAACCATAACAGAAAAGAACCTGAAAAAGAATATATATATAACTGAATCACTTTGCTGTACGCCAGAAGCTAGCACAATATTGTAAATCAGCTATACTTCAATAAAAAGGCCTGCCTTCATGGTCTTAGATGCAAACACACTGAAGGAGGCTGCTGAGAGAGACCGACATGGCTCCGTCTGCAGAACTCTTTGAGAAAAGGAGGTAACAGGCTATAATAGCGCTTCACTGTCAAGGAAGATAGTTCCAGGAAACAGCAAGCCAAGATAAAACGGAGAGAGAATGCTTCTCTTTAGGCCTTTGAAAGAGTTAAATTGACCCGTTCCAGGTCTTTCTAGAGCAGGGTTACCCCCCAGGTGAAACAATTCCAAGCCTCTTTTCTCGCCCCCACCCTCCGTGTGGGCTCCCAACTGTAATCCCTTCCGTTGTCCACAGGGAAGCCCTGAACCTCGGTAACGTGGGCTGGTGTCAACTGCCTCTTTGACTTGCCTAATCCATCCATAACAGCCTCTGGGGCCAGGATGAATGAGGAAGAGGAGTCAAGTGTTCACCCTGCTCTGTCTCATTCATACATTTTTATCAGCGGCTTCTACTTTGTCATTCATAAAATGGCTTAAAATAGTGTCGTGAGTAAATTTTTTTTTGAAATGTAAAGCTCTGAGAAATTGGCTCAGGTGTCTCACTGAGGGTGGGAGTAATAGGGATGGAGTTTCAGGCTTCCTCCGCCTGCCTTTCTTTTCTTAAACAGCTTTATAGGTATAGCTCACGTATAATATACACGTTACCCATTTAAGCCGTACAATTCCATGGTTTTTAGTATATTCACAGATACATGTGACTGTGACCGCATTTAATTTTCAAATATTTTTATCACCTCAAAAAGGAACACGATGACTTTCAGCCACCACCCCTGATGTCCCTCCTGCCACCCCAGCTCCAGGAAACCGCTAATCTACTTTGCGTCTCTATAGATTTTCCTCTTCCGGAAATTTCATTTGAACAGGATCACATTACATGCTGTCTTTTGTGACTGGCTTCGTTCACTTAGTATGTTTTTACATGTTATAACATGTATTTCTTTCCTGGTTATGGCTGAAAATGATTCCATTACAAGGGCCTTTTTAAAGTATGTGCTTCTAAGCACATTTTTATTTGAAATAAGCACGTGTGTATCCTGCACTAACTAAAAATAAATATATTTGTTTTACACTGAAAACAGTGATTTGAATCGAGGTGATATAAACAGCTCTGAGTCCACCACAAATCTGATGTTCTTTGAACCTGAATTTCATCTTTTCTGTAACCAGAGAGCCAAGTAAATACTCCTGGTGAGCAGGTGATCCAACTCCCCTTACAGAACTAAAGAGAAGTTGAGTCGATGTGTGGTCACCCCTGGTATTACCTTCATTTTGAAGGTCACTGACCCACTGAGTCACCTTCCTGAACAAAATGCAGGATCCAGAACTTTCCCTGATATGTCAGATCTCTTGAAAACCACCAGGTGAGACCGAGTCTGTGTTTTCTAGAGTCCTTCCATTCAGACTGGAATCCTGGTTCCACTGCTCTCTATCTCTGGGACCCGGGGCAAGATACTTACCTATTCTAAGCTGCTCATCTGTGAAATAAGATAAAAATTATACCTGATCATACGGCTTTTTGGGGAGACAGTTTAATGAGAAAATGTATGTGAATTACAGGCACAGTTTCTGGAGTATTCAGTGCTTGCAGGAAATTAATAAATCTGTGTTGCTATTCTTCATATTATTATTAACTTCATTATTATTATTATTCACACATGAACCCCAATGTATAGCATGGACCTTATTACATATTAATTGCCTCCCAAAATATTTGTTTAAATGAAGAAACAGATGAATTAAGGAGCCTCCCAAGACAGGGGAACTCTTAGATTTTTTTCACCTTATTAAACGTAGACGTCACAACAGAGTTATCCATTTGCCATGAGTCATTTGGGGAAGCCAGTGGGAGAAGGTCTTCTCAATGACAAAAGTGACTATAAACGGGGAGATGTGTGAACTTCTGTCTCGAGTCTCTCATTGCCATCTCTGGGCATAGAGAGGATGTCGTGATGTTTCATTTCTATATCAATAAATATGTGGTGAAATCACATCCTTTCCCTTCCTCCGGTGGTGAGATGACATCAGAATCCTTGGAACCATTTCCTCTAGAACCAACTGGCATTGATTTTTTCTTTTCTTTTCTTTTCTTTTTTTTTTTTTTTTTTTGAAGCTGCCCTTCCTGGGGACTCAGTAAATTCACAAAGTAAAGGAAGCAATAATTCTCTGGCTAAGAAACCAGCTGCAGTAAAGCCACGTGTTCCTTCAAAGCCCACTGGTAGAGCACAGAGCCATCCTGACAAAAACGCTGACCCCATGCCGCTTAAAACTGTTGGTGTCTGGGGAGGAGGAGTCTGGGGTTCCATCTCTGTATTCTTGTTGCTTTTAAGTTCCTGTAGGTGTGTGTCTTCCATTTGATTGTCAAAGTTATAGGCTACCTTGATTTAAGACAGGATAAGTCCGGAGTTGACTTTTAGGAATAAATCGCAGTTTATCAAAGCCTTGCTTTTTCCTTGCACCTTATTTTGGATACACAACAAAACATAAAATGGGAACTTTCCCCCAAATAGTAGGATTTTCCAAAAATGACACAGTTCAGCCCTGTTCTCTGAACCCTGAATCTAAGCAATTTGGGAAGTTAAGTAGATAGTTTTTGAACAAGCATGGGAGTGAAATTTTGGAATTTTATAAAGAGTATGAATGAAGAAGACAGAGCGAAATTGTAGGAGGGAAGGGCTCAGCTGACCTCAGCTGTGTCTAATCCCCTCTCTCCAGTGCCTGGGGGCCACCGGGTCTCTCCTGGGACTGAGGCTATCCCCACCCTGCCCGTTCCTTGTGGTCGCCACACACCCCTGGCTAGAATGGGGACAATGGTCAGCCAAGATAAATGTGTAGTCTTTCAAAAGGCATGTTTTAGGGCAAAGAGAAGAGGGGGACTAGAACACAACTAAATTAAAGAAAACTCATCTTTCCCCTGACAGAACAGAGAAAATATAAAACCATGACGGTATCGGGGAGGGGGGCACGGAGATAGATTCCTCATTCTTGGTGTGGCCGTAGACTGGCTGGCAGCCAAGCTTCAGCAGAACGTACCCTAGTTTCTTCGCTTGGTTTCCCTGAAATGTCTGCACTTACCCCGAAACCGTGTTTGCCTTGGGCTTTTATAAGGGCTCCCTGTGAGCTATTTGCCGAGGTTTGAAGCTGAATCGTGGGTGTTACCCTCTTGGAGCCTCTGTGCTATACGTGATCCCTCTTTGTAGGTGTTGCTTCAATTGTGGATTCACTAAACTCTGGTTGTGTGATCTGTCTAGGTCACAAGTCCATCAACAATCATAGACTGAAATTCTAAAACCTATCATGGAGGGCCATGGTGAGTATGCTTGCTATCATCTTCATAGTTATTAGTAGAGGATCTTGCATAACGCAGGATCTCAAAAAGAATGGTACATATTTGTTTTGTTACTAAGGCTGATTAAACATCTATCTCTTCCCATGGCTGAGCTTTACCACCTATTAGGAGGTTCTAAGGTTCCAGCTTCTGGTTTTCAAAGCATAGGCAACCGATACATTCCTGTGAATCACATCTCTTGTTTCTGTTTACTGCCTGTCATTTCCAGTGTAGTTCTTGCTGGTACCCCATGAAACATCTGTCACGCTCCTTTCAGAGTGAGGTGCACAGTAGGCATTTCAGTCTTTCCATCTCCAACACCAGCGCTCACTGTTCCCCATCTCAGAGATGCTGGGGCAGCTTTTATTCTTCTGAGGACGTGACTACTTATCAGAAATGCAAAGGAAATGAATGTGTAGAGTCAAATTATATGTCAGTTCCACTCCCCGCTTCCAGGCTTCATCGTCCAATAGTTGTCTGATCCACATTCACATTTCACTTTTCTATATTCCATTGGCATTGACTCAAATACAGAGTAATGCCATAGAAGATTTTAGAAGGAAAACAGAGTGCATGTAGCATAGAACGGAGGTGGCTGAAGAGACCACGCATCCGGGGCTCAGATCAGCATGGAATCTTCTCTAGTCCCTGGTTATAGAATTATAAGCAAGTCACCTGACACCTATAAATTGCACTTTCCTTATCTATAAAATGGAAATGGTATTTACCTTACCTGTAGTCTAAAACTCTAGTGATATAAACAATAGCAAAGTACTTGGTAAGCGATTGAATAGTGTATACCTTTTAGGATAAAGGTGGCCTGTTGGTTTGATACCATGTGTGTATATATTTCATTTGGTCAACGGGTGGCATCCAACAATGGGCTGTAGGCAACATAGATTCCCTTAAAACACTGACAGATCTGGAACCTCTGGGCCAGTGTCACTGTCGAATGACAATAGGTTGGCATTTGGGCTTGTAACCTGCAGTAAGAGATTCATGTCCCCCCTCTGCTCAGGACCCAGACCTGACAGCCCAGGATATGATTAATCAGGGTTCAGAGCCCAGGAAGCAGCTCTCCGCACCTGGCAGAGCCTGACAAAGTCTTTGCAATCGATTAACAAAGTAGTGACTGATACGGTGTCTGTTCGGGGACTGGGGAGCGGGGCACGCACCTGCAACATCATTATTCAGAGCAGCTCGTTATCGGAGCTGACCTCGCACTGGGCTTTGCCTGTATCTTGCTGCGGCGGAGCTCACTGGAGATGCACAGATCAATGCTGGGGCTGAGGCGTCGCGAGAGCAGTCGGCAGCAGCGAAAGCTAGTCCCTTCCACGCCGAGGTCAGCTTGGAGAGAAACGCATCTCTGCTGGTGCCATGCCGTCCTCTCCTTCTGAGTCCTTTCACCTCTGCGTCAGGCGGCCCAGGCGTTTCTTGTCTGCATTCCCGACGGAGTTGTTTTCAGTTTTCCTTCAATTCTCCTTTCACCCTCGTGCTCACGAAGTCACCGGGATGGACCGCGAGCGAGTCAGCAGCTTTTCATTATTCTTTCGTTAAGATGTCAGTTCAGTTCTCCTCTCCTTCTTTTTGAATGGTCCGGGAGAGTCTGCCTCCTCCAGAACCTTCTTTCTCTCAAAGCCAGCTCTCACTCACTGGGTCTCTGATGTCACTCCCTCTGATGCCGCTCGGAGATTGTACCGCAAGGGACCACTTTCTCGCACCGACATTAGTCCCTGTCCCCCAGGCTCCAGTATCTTTGATGACTATTTACTGCCACCCCCAACACGGATTTTAGAATCAGATGGCGCTTCAGTCACGCTCCACCTCTGCTATTTAAGAAGAGGAGAAGCCTTTGCATGATTTAATTAACTCTTTCATTTCTTCTTTTTTGTAATGGCAATTATAGGGAGAGGAGCAGTGAGCCCTGTCTTATCTGGTTACCTTCAAGCATTAAAATGCAATGAATTTCCGGGTGTGCTCTGAGCCTGTGACCAGCCAGGTAATCCCGGCTACAGTGAGCTTCACACACTTGGAGACCTTAGACCGGCCAGGGAGAAGGACATGAGAGGTCCCCCGAGACCCTCTGGAGGAAAACACATTCTCCAAACCACACTTCTCAGGGGGATCTTACTTGCCCTCTTACTTATCAGATCACCGTCCTTGAGTGCACATCTCCCTCGTAGGAAGTAATTGTAAGGATGGAGGAATAACACCTAGCTTCATTCACACACCAAAACTGCACCTCAACGGGGGCGATGTTTGTAAGACACACTTTAGTCTTTGAAAAAAAAAAAAAGTGTTGATCAGGTGAGGTTCCCCAGGAAGTACCCTCTGGGTGGAAGTTTGTATTTAGTAAGTTTATTAGGAAAGGAAGGATGCAGGATTGAGCAGAAGGAAAGTTTGGCTCTGATGCAACACCAGTACCATTTCTAGCCAGTCCCATGGATAACAATGAATGGGAGAGCTGCCCAGAATTCGCCTACACATTGGGGCTGATGGTAGAATCTTTACAGCCCACGCTGAAATTTCTAAACTCTTTCCAATTGTCGAACTCTTGCATAGCCTTCAACAAATTAGAATCTCTGCAGGACTTAATTTCCTTTTCAACAAAACAGGGGTGAGGATAAGTTACCTGCCGAATGTTTCATCCAAGATTTAGGATCTTGGGTTGTGCACCTTGCACAGATTTATGTGTTTGCTGAGAGGAGGAGGGGCCAGCCACGGCACCCACGTCCTGTGATTGCTGCTCCAGGGCTCTGTCTGCTGGTCCCCCCTGCCCTGCTGGGACTCTGCTCTCGGCTTTCAGAGACCACAGCATGTGAAAGCACTGGAGTGCAATCCGAGAAAATGTCCCCAGGATACAGGTGTCCTTGGAATGTTTGGAGCTGCATGAATAACAATGACTTATTTGAGTAACATATTCATGTCATGTATATCCTGAGATTTTTATTTTTTTACCCTGTCCAGATAGAGTGGTTTGTACTCCTAAAATGGAATCACACAGAGCAAACTTGGCAGGATTCTATGAGACACTCATGCCTGGGTTTTTAAACCAATTGTTGGCACAAACCTTTTTCTGGGGTATCCATACCGTTCTTGAAATTTATCTTACTGTATTAGCGAAAGACAAAAGCTGTAATGTCCAATCAAGCGTTTGTCACTCTTACATTACATGCCCAGCCTCTGGATATCTCAGTTACACTTTTTCCATCCTAGAGGGTTTGCAGAACCACTTCTGTCACCATGGGTAGCATCTTTTTCCCGATCTGTGGGGGTGACGTTGTGTTGCCTACCAATTTTCTTGTAATTTCAGCCAGCATTCAGAGCCCAAGCAGATTACTTGAAAAATCAGGGGCTAGAGCTGACCCCAGTCAAACCTCATCAGTATTCAGCAACACAGGTCCGAGTCGAGCGAGAAAAGAGGTGAGACACGTGGGAAAGGGTTCTGATCGAAGAAGAGCAGCGAAGCAGAAAATAAGGACATTGCCAGGTTGTTTGGCCCCAATTTCACGTCCTCTCCAAGCTTTTATTACGACAATAAAAGGTCTCCTGATCTACCTACGTGCACCTTTCCTAATACTATGGTTCTGAAATTTTGGGAAACCTGGCTGTGTTGTTTATAAACTTTGGTTTTAGAGAAGGGAAGTGAAAATATGCATTAGGACCATCAATTTGAACAAAAGCGTGCTTGCTTCTAACTCCCTGACGTGAAAAAAAGGGCATAAGGCAGAAAGGAGGAGGAAGCAGCGTCGCTCACCAGTCCCTTTGTCCTTGACTGCTGTTCTTGAAAGCTCGGCTGTGAGCTGCTCTCTCCATTTGTTCGAACTTCTGACACCTTGTTGCATGTTCTCTTCTTATCTCAGATGCTTCTCTCTTAAAATCTTCACTTTGGACTCAAATCTTTTTGAGGGAATGTCTTAGAGCATCATATTGGTTTAAATGGCATAAATGCAGCCATTTTCTGCATTTATTTGTAGTCACAAATATTAGTAAATGATGTATTTTTCATTATTGGAAAGAGCCAGAGTTTTCTGGTCACAACTGAGGTTGACGATAAACACTGAGTTTCACTTTTGTCTTCTCCTAATGTGCTGTTTTAGAATGAGCTGAGATGACGTCATCAGAGAAAAATGGAAACTCCTTCATCTTCAAGTTCTGTCACCTCTTTATGGGAAGCCACAAGAGCCTATTAGTCAAATTCTACCACTTAGAGATGGAATAAAAGATTTAAAGTGAAACTGTATAGACAGCCTTGTACATAGAGGCACCATCATAGTCGTAGAAGACATCAGCAGGTGTAATGTCTTGAGCTATAAAGCCAACAAACATTTTTTTAAAATGAGAAAATCGTGTTAGATCTTTCCTACAATATTTGCGACAGGCTGATATGCATTGAACCAAACTGAAATTTAACATAACAGTTTTACCTGAAACCTTAAGTGATGTCAATTATAAGCTCTCTAAGAAGTCACCTCTCAAAGCGATCTTCATTCTCTTTCTGACATCAGTATGGCTCTAATCATCATTTAGACATCAGGTCTGTCCTCCCTTAAACAAACTCACAGATAAACAAAACCAGTGAAAGAAATCAGTTCAAACAGCAAAAATTCTTCAACCTCATTTTTTCCTCTTACCTATTTCGTCACAGCTACCCATTGTCTCTTTTGTTGAGAGTGAAAGATCCAAAAACAGAGTTTTCTAAGGTAGGATATTAACAGTTGGAGAAAGCGGATGTGGAGTATCTGGGAATTCTTTGTACTATTTTTCCAGTTTGCTGTAAATCTGAACCCATTCTAAAATAAAAAGTTTTCAAATAGTGTCTCAAAACCCTTCTCTCTTCAACTGTCTCCATTTTCATCAACTCCCACTCACCACTCGGACTACCGTGGTCTGAGTCCCTCGGCACTGACCCGAAATGACTCTACGAAGTTATTAGTAATCTCCATGTTGATAAATCCAGCGACCACTCAAAGTTCTTATTTCCTGTAACTTCTCAGTCCTGTTGAGCGCTGCTGATCCCTCTCTCCTTTCTGAAACTTTGTAGAAGGAAGAGGCTGGTTGCTCTTCATCTGAAACAGAAAACTGAATGAGTTGTGTGCTATGAAACGGAGGACTACGTTGAAAAAGCACAGTCTTTTTTTTTTTTTTTTTAACAACCAGCCGAGTCGGGGAGTTTGGAGTGCAGACAAGTGAGGGTATTTAGGAATAGGTTAAACTTCAGCTTTGGAAGCTTGGTCCTTGGTAGGAGGCTGTTGCTGATTGGCTGACTTTTAAATGTGTGTTTACCGTAGCCATGCCAGTCAAGACTGACCAACTGAGATGGATTTAAAACCAGCTCTGGAGATAATCTTTTATATCCCGGGCTATGGTCAAAGAATAATCAATCTCTTCTTTGACTTGTTGGAGTGAGTCAACTTTTTACTTTCTCCCTTGACGTCTGTTCCTCACCTAACTTTCCTCCTATGTCATCAATTTTATCCTTTCAAGTTTGACTTGCTATTCTGTCTTCCCTGTTTAACTGTTAGATATTTAAATACTAGAATCTCTTCATTTCATACACTTCATGTGTAGACAATTTCATCCAGCCCTTGGATTTCTTCTCTCCTTGTCAATCCCTTGATAATTTCATCTAATCTTGTGGCTTTAAACACAGTTTCCTCCCCTTTATCTCCCCAAAGTAGATTTCTAGTTGAGAACTTGTCCCTCTAACTCATGTTGATGTATCTGACTGCCTAATGAATATCTCCACTAGGTTGTCTAATGCACATTTCAAATTCAGCATGGCCCTAGAATGAATATTTCTCCCTAAAGTTTACCTCCATCCGTAGTCCTGTTTTTCTCAGCTAATGGCGATTAAGTTGTTGTTTAAAATTTATTTTTATTGAGATATAATTGGTGTATAATATTGTGTCAGTTTCAGGTGTACAATGTGTTGATTTGATACATACATATATATATATTGCAATATGATTATCACTATAGTGTTAGCTAACACCTCTGTCACATCACATAATTATTTCTTTTTTTTTTTTCTTTCTTTTGTGGTGGACACACTTGAGACCTACTCTCTTAGCAACTTGGAAGTTTAAAATACAGGATTGTTGTCTGTGCTTTAGCTCTCCAGGACTTACTTATCTGCTAGTTCCACATTTGAGCCCTTGAACACTGTCTCTCCAGTTTTCCCACCCCACCCCCTGGTAACCATCATTCTACTCTCTGCTTTTGATGAGTTCATCTTGTTAAAATTCACATATAACTGATATCATATGATGTTTTTCCTACTCTACCTGCCTGACTTATCCCACTCAGCATAATGCCCTCAAGGGCCACCCATGTAGTCCCAAATAACAGAATTTCCTTCTTTCTTATGCCTGAATAATATTTGCTTTATCCATCTTTTGATGAACACTTAGATTGTCTTCATTTCTTGACTATGATGAATAACACTGCGGGGAACATGACAGAGGAGCTATGTGATCAATATCCTGTTTTCATTTCCTTTGGATAAATATCCAAAAGTGGGGTTACTGGAAATATGGTAGTTCTATTTTTAATTTTTTGAGGAACTACCATACTGTTTTCCATAGGGGCTGAACCAATTCACATTCCCGCCAACAGTGTGCAAAAGTTCCCTTTTCTCCACAAGCCTGCCAACACTTATCTCTTCTTTTCCTAATGACAGCCAGGGATGAGATGATATTTCATTGTAGATTTTATTTGTGTTTCTCTGATGATTAGTGTTGCTGAACATCTTCTGGGACCTGTTGACCACTTGAATGTCCTCTCTGGGAAAATATCTAGGTCATCTGTCCATTGTTTAATCAAATTGTTTGGTATTTTGTTATTGAGTTGTTGGAGTTCTTTATATATTTTGAACACTCAAAGGGGAAAAATATAGTCTCTTTAGCAAATAGTACTGGGAAAACTGTATAATCACATGCAGAAAACAGAAATTGGACTCTTATCCTACAACACTTAAAACATTCACATGAAATGGAATAAAGACTTAAACATAAGACAGGATACCATAAAACTCTTAGAAGAGAACGTAGGGAAGATGTTTCTGGCACTGGTCTAGGCAGTGATTTTGGGGGTCTGACATCAAAAGTTTGAGAAACAAATCTACCAGTGGAACTACATCAAACTAAAAAGCTTCTGGCCATAAAAGGAAACAATCAAAAACCCAAAAGCAACCTATGGAATGGGAGAAAATATTCACGAATTGTATGTCAGGTAAGGGGTTAGTATCTAAAATATTATAGAACTCAAACAACTCAATAACAAAAAAATCTGATTAAAAATGGGCAGAGAAACTAAATAGACATTTTTACTAAAGAAGACATCTAAATGGGCAACAGTTACGTGAAAAGATGCTCATTCATGGGATAATTCAGTCCGGTGCAGTGTTACCTTGTGGAGAGTGGAGTGTGAGGCACCGGCAGAGTTCTTGTCTCCATCTCCATTGTGACCAAACTTGTTTCGTGTGTATATTTTGGGGGGTTTTCTGTTTGTTATTTTCCTCCAGTGATGTGCTGGAATCTCCCTTTGGGAAGACTGGACTCCTGCATATTCTCTTTTCCCTGGGTATCTGCCCAGCCCATACTTTCCAGGTTTTTTCCCCACCTGTGGCAAGAGAGGTTGGTTCAGGTTCGCTGGCTCTGATGGTTCCACAGCCCGTGCAGAAGGCTATCTACTTACTACCAAGTGCACAGATGAGCAAGACCCCTTTCCGATCCCTTGACATGTGGTGTTGGACAATGATGTTTTTGTTCACGGATGGATATCTAATTCATTGTTTAAAAGGGGAGGATAATAGGAGGAATGTCTTACACTGTCATGATGCGGATGCCACTCCCCACTTCTGGCCTCAATCTCTTCAGTTGGAGTTATCCTTGAGTCTTCTCTCATATCACAAGATCCAATCAGTCAACAAATCTAGTTTTCTCTAACTTCAGGATAAATCCATAGCCTGAGCACTTCTTGCCATCTCCATGGCTACCATCATGGTCTGAAGCACCATGAGGGCTTGAGGTTAGCGCAGTATCCTCTGAACTCATTTTCCTGCTTCCACTCTTGATCTTCTTGCCCAGAGTAAGTTGAGCCACCCCCTGGTATTCCCGGGACGTTCCTGGTTTTGGCACTGGAAGTGATGTGTCTCAGGACATTCCTCAGTCCCAGGAAAACTGTGACAGATGGTCACCCTACTACGTACTCTCAAGGCAACATCTGGAGTTGTCCTTTAAAGATATAAATCAGATTACATCATTCTTCTGCTCAAATCCTGACATCTCTACTTTACAGAATAAATGCTACTTTACAGAATAAATGCTAACTTCTTACAGTGGCCTACAAAACCCTATGATCTGTTGTCCTGACTTTTACTACAACTCCCCTTTGTATTTATTTTGCAAAAGCCACAGTGACTTATTTATGTTTCTTGAGCACATTAGGTGTCCTTCTCCCTTGGGATCTTTGCACTGGTTGCTCCCTCTGGGATAGTCACCCTAGAGATATGACGTGGCTTGCATCCTCATTTATTTCAGGTCTTTGCTCAAGTATCACCTTGTCAAATATCCACACCCTGACCATCTTATTTATTTTTGTAGCACCTACTTTCACAACTCTGAATCTTACTTCCCATGCTTTTTTCCCCCCTCCATTGTATTTACTACCTTCTAACATAACATTTACCCATCAATTACATGTCCTACTTGTTTGTTAACAATAGAATGTAAGCTAATGAGGGTAAGAATGTCTGTCTGTTGTTCACTGATATATTCCCAGTGCCTGGAACAGTTCCTGGCACATAGTAGGTTCTCAATACCTATTTGTGAAATGAATGAATGGCTCTACTCACCATCTGCACATGGAGTGTTTTCCCCTCCCTCTTTGTCTCTTTCTCTCCCTCTCTTTCTCTCCTCCTACCAGATGTCTCTTAACAGTTCAGACCAGTATGTATGTCTGCCTTCTTAACGATCCACCCAGGCATCCTGCTGGAATGTTCAAAGTTTAATTCATTATCTTCCTACTAAAGCCACGCCTCCTCCAGTGCACTCTTTCCCAGTGAATGATCATATTTTATATCTGATTATGAAAGTTAGACACTTAAAAGTTATCTATGGCTCCCCTTCCTCTGTAATCTACCATATCTAAAATCCTGTCACTTCTGAGTAAGTGGAACCACCTGCCCTATCAACATCCATACCCACACTTCTATCATTTCTCAGCTGGCCGATGTCCTTAATGGACCTTTTTTATTTTATCTTCTCTCCTCTCTTATTCTCCATTCTGCAGCCAAGGTGAAACCCAAAATATCATTATATATAAAATGTAATAGAATAGTATTATATTTTACATAATACATTACATGTAATAAAATATATATTTTATAGAATATAAATATGATAATATAATAATACAATATACGAAATATAATTGTCATCTCATGAATACGCACACACCACCATCACTGTGCTAAAACATTTACTCATTAGTATTACTCATTAGTATTTACTCATCAGTATTAAAAAAATAATTTTTATTGTCTTTAGAATAAATACTAACTCATCTAAAAGATTTAAATACTTTGTATTGTCTTTAGAATAAATGCTAACTCATCAGCATGGCCTCCGAGGCCAGGCTTGGTTGGGCCCTCCTCCTTCTCCGGCGTCACCTGGTACTAATATCCTCCCCCCTCCCCGCTCTCCTCATGCTAGCCATGGAAGTCAACTTCAGTTCCTTAGAAGCTTTTTTCCTTTCTGGCTCAGGCTTTCCTGTGTGCTTTCATCCTGCTGGAAGGGTTCCCCTTTCCAGCTTTTCCTGATTATCATCTGCTTCAGAGCTCAGTTTAAACACTGATCTCTCTAGAAAACCTTTTATGACCTTCCAAACCCAGTCAGTGTCACTGGGTAGACATTCATTAAAGCATGCATTTCTCTTCACAGTCCTTTTAAAAAGTAATTTAAATAATTAGGTGATTAATTTTTAGATGTCTGTCTCCATCTCTAAAATATCAGCTATCTGAGGGAAAAGACTGTTCTTTTTTTTTTTTTCACTGCCATTTCTCAAGCATTTAAACAGTCTGTCTTAGTCTGTTTGGGCTGCTGTAACAAAACACCACAGACCAGGTAGCTTGTAAGTAACAAGACTTACTTATCAGTGTCTGGGGCTGGAAGTCCACGATCAGAGGGCCAGCATGGTTGAGTTCTGGCAGAGTCCCTCTCCCGGGCTACAGACTACCAAGTTCTAGTTGTGTCTTCACATGGCGGAGGGGCCAATGAGATCTCCAGATTACTTTTTATAAGAGCACTAATCCCATTCATGAGGGCTCCCCACCATGACCTAAGCACCTCCCAAAGGTCCCGTCTCCTAACACTGTCACGTTGGGCATTAGGATTTCAACATATGAGTTTGGAGGGAAATACAAACATTGAGACTACAGCACAGTTCTTGGCACACTTTGGACGTTCTCTAGTATTTATGAATGAATAAATGAATGGATGGATGATGAGTGAGTGAATGAGTGAAGATTCAATTCTGGTTGACCCCTCCCTGATCTTGTCCGTCCTCTCTCTTCTTTCTCCTTATGGTATGTTGATGGAAGTCCTCCAAACTGTGTGACAGTTCTATTTTGAGCATCACCTCTTGGCAGCCTCTTTTCAGTACTGATAAAGAATTGCTTTCCTTTCCATAGCAAACAGAGCTGCCAGTTAATCACTAATTCATTTTCAATTGTTCATATATATATGTCAAATAATAAACCTCTGTGTGCCATTCATCTCTCAATGCAATGTGCAGATACAAAGCCAGAGATCAGGAAACTAAAAGCCTGGGGAGAGCCTCTTACCTGAGAGGCTTTAGATGAGGGTAAATGTCATAGGGTAAAATTAGGGTGGTTATAGAGTGTTTGAACCGAAGACACTAGTGCTGATTGGGATAGTTCTCAGAATTACATTTACAGATAAAAGCAAATATTAGTAAGGTGAATTACACAACAGAAAATCTCTACTCAGAGAGGAAACACTAAGCAAATTGGTTAAATTCTCTTGGCCAGAACCTTGCAGACTATCATGAAAAAGCTTCAGTCATCTGCGTATTTATCTTGCCAGCCATATTAAGATAAACGCCTTATTTCTGGTTATTCCCACCCTTCAATTTGTATTCTTAATAGACATGTATAAAGCTGATTATATGAAATTTCTAAAAATATCGTGGAAACACATAAACAAAACGCATACTGGTTTCTGAAATGCGAAAGTGTGAGCAGCATGGCAGGTTTAAGAGTAGCTCTTTTAACAGAGAATCAAACTAATGATGGCTTAAACCACAAAACAATTGTTTAAAATAATGTAACAATATGTGCATAAATGGTTCAGAGCTACATGAATTTTTTCACAGTGCTGAGACCCAGACCCAGCTCCTGCTCTTGCATTTCTAGGGTACTGCTGTCAATCAAGACTATGTACAATCCGTATTACAGAGAATGAGAAGGTGAAGGGAAGGGTGTGCCGTACAAGTGCACACATCACCATATTACTTCTGCTCTCATCCCTTTGGTTGGAACTTAGTATATCCATAGCTGGATCTAAGGGAAGTTGAGAAACATGCTCATTATCATAGAAGGTCATGTGCCTGCTTAAAACTGGGGATGCTATTGCTATGGGAGACAAGGAAGAACATATTTTTATGGGAAAAACTAACAATCTCTATTGTAGTAAGGATACCTAATCTGATCCATTTTTAAACTTCTCACTCAAACTTTTTTCTGGAGTTGATTTTCAGAGAAAATATTTTTAGAATACTTTCTGCCTTTGGTTAAAGAAACTAGTTGAAAGTAAAAATATTGGTAACTAAAGTCGACATGAGAATCAATGCAAATTCTGCAATGGAAAAAAATAATTAGCTAGAAATGAGTCACAGAAATCAACTAAGCGTGCTATTCTTAATGCAAACATAATTTTGTGAACACAGACTTACATGTGCTTGAAGCTCTGTATCTTTTTTGTGTTTTCTATGCATCCTGGAGTAGAGAAAGTGAGTGACTTGTGTTTTTCCTATTTAATTCTGGCTCTGATCTGTGACACCCACTGAATTTGGGGAAGACCTTTCCTATCCCACGTATGGCACCTCGTTTATACATTACTGAAGACTAGATGCAGAACACAGTCAATATTTGATTTCTTCCAAAGATAACACTCACACAAAGCATTAATGTATATAGTAGACTTTCCTAGGAAAAAAAATTCAGTTATGCTGGATGTGTGTGTTCATGTTATAAATCCATATTAAAGACAAAATATATTCGTTGTTAGTTTGGGTGTTTCTTAAAATGTCCATTTGGAATTTCTGTTGACTTCATCTCGAGCCTCCTCCCTGTATTTTATCTTTCTTCTCTTCTCTGTTCTGTATTCCTACTTCCTATCTAGAAATTTTATTATTTTATTTCTTATTTTTCTCTCATCTCTACTCATATGAAAGTATTACTTTAAGCATAGATAGTTTTTAACTAGTTTCTGGTACCAGAAGGTAAGTATTGGTATGTTCTTTTATGTTGCTATATATGTGTTCTAACCATATGCATTCCCTAGGTCTAAATCATCCCATAGAAAAATACTGTGAGCCATGTATTTACTTTACCATTTTCTGATACCCACATTAAGAGAGTAAAAATAAACATGTATAATTAATATTAATAGTATATTTTATTTAACCCAATAAATCTAAAATATTATAATTTCAAAATTACAGAGGTATTTATTTTTTGTACAAAGTCTTTAAAATCTGATATGTATTTTAAACCTCCTGCACATCTCAGTTCAGATACTGAATTTTTATTGGATATACTTGATCTCTATTTATGTTTCATAACATTTGTAGTTGAAAGATTAGATATACATACTCAAGTCATCCCCAGCATAAATAAAAGTTCTCCAACAGTTGACGTGAATACCAAGAAGTAATTTTCTTTTAATATTTAAATCTATATTGATAAAACACGTTCATCTTTTATAAGAATGTCAGTTTGACTCTGAAGCAAAAGCATATCCATTTTAAAACTTTATCTGTCCAAGTTAAGTAAATTCATGACACTTGTGTCAATATGAGATTATTAACATTGAATTCAAAGAGGCACTCCAAAAATTGAAGGGCAGTTCTGAATTTGACAATATGAACAAAGCCTTTTAAAACCATTCTTATAGTTTTGCAGCTGATTTACATAGCACAGTTCATTGTGCACATTGATTTATGTTAGAAAAGTTTATAAAATTAATATCACTGATTTATATTTTTGAAAGTCTTAATTTCAAAAAATATTCTGGTACCTCTAGCCTGCCCACAAATAAACTCTTCCTGTCTTTGAAGCTTTAAATTTAGTTTGTTCATATGCAATGCAAAAATCCTAAATTATATTGCCATATTTGCCTTTGATTATTGAATATTTGGCAAGTACTTTTATGCTTCAAGAAAAATTGAAATTTGAGTTAACAGTACAGTAAATCTTTTAAAAACTCATTCATGGCTCAACCAATGAGCACTGGCAAAGAACTGAAGACCCTTAAATATATTGTCTTATTTTTTTCAGAAGTTCCAAACACTGGCTATGATTCATATGTTTATGGCTTTTTTCATAGTCTGCTTCAAAAACCTAAGCATAAATATTTCCACCGTGTATCATACAGTGCAATGAAGCAATAAGAGAACTATCAATCTCTTGCTTTAAAATTTCAATAAATCCAGGCTGTTGACCTAATATAGAACATCCTTCATAGTAATAAAAAAAAGAATTTTTTTCCTCTTTTTTTCTTTTTTGGAAGGAAGGTTTTTTTTGAGAGAGGGGAGGTAGTTTATTTACTTATGGATTGAATGCAGGACTTCATGCATGCTAAGCACTCACTCTATCACTCAATTATACTCTCCCCACCAAGAAGTTTTTGTTTTTTTATATCTAGCTGAAATCATTGTTTGGAAGATGTAAGATATTCAAAAGGATGTACGCCCAGAGGTCGATATTTTAGACTGAAAATTGACAGCATTGCCTCATAAATTTGATAGTCCATTGAGACAAAACATGCCCAAATATTTAATTGGGTAGTGTGTTTTATATTCCATGACTCCTCTGAGGCAAAAAAATAAAAAGTTCTTGTAATCTTTTAAATTTTGAATCAACTGATCTTTAATATTATTGGAAAGTTGTACTATGGGCAATTATTTGATGCTAACTGAAGATATTTCAATTTTTAAAAGTTGAAATCTTTTCCTTATGATTCACTAAGTTTTCATAACTGAAATAATGATTTATTTTACCATCTCTTGATCTAAAAATGAATTTTTGTGTGTGTGCACAAAAATCCAAGCTGTTTTATGGGTAGCCAATGTAATAATCTTAGATTCTGTTAACAATAAATCTATAAAATTTGGGGACATTTAATTTTTATTTTAGATAATGAACTTTTTCAATTCTTTTTTTGGCTATTAAGATAAAATTTCTTATAAAATGTATTATCTCTAAGATTGTTTTTGCGAATCAAGCAACTTTTTCATTTTGCTCTGCTGCAGCTAATTTTAACTGCCATATTTATTTTTAATTAAAATAATTGAACTGCAATTGTAGGTATAATAAACATTTCAATTTAATCGCCAGTTACAGCTTACACGGGTACTGCTGCAACTCTCTCTGCCAAAAATATTCAAATAAACACACTGCAGTGTTACATTGGTGTATAGAAATATAAGTCATTCAGATCGAGTCAATCGATAGACAGCAACTGGATTGATGACAGGTTTATGTGTAATACTAGAAATGATGAATGTTTTCAACATGTGCACCATAAAATAGCAATAATGTCTTACACGATCCAACAGTTCAAGTGAAATGCTGTTCTACCAAACTAATAAAGTTGCATAATCCCAGAATATTTTACATTGCTGAAATATTTTTAAATGTAAATAAACTAAAATTGATTTGAATTAAAAGTTAAGTTCTCAGTCTTCTAGCCACATTCACATGTTCAGTATCCACATGTGGCTCTGTGGTTACCATATTGGATAGGACAGCTCTGGATGCTACACTGACAGCTCTTTGACACTCAGTGATTTCTCACATTTCTGAATTGCAATAACTTCTAAAGGAACATTCTTCTCTGGATTGTGTACTTTGTCATAAATTCAGCTTTTTATGTATATTCTTCTTACCTAACACATTGCCTAGGCTTCAGTAAATATTATATAAATGAATGAATAAGCAAATCTACACTTTGACACTGTTGTATATTCCTTTCAATGATAAACTTCTCCAGCGTATTTAGAGTTAACTCATTTAATTCCTCATTATTGCTCATTTTTTATTTGTATGTTTTAGATCATTTTGCTTGACTCTTTCTTAAATCCTCCTGCTGTAAATATTTCAAGCAATCACAACAGAGAAAAGTTTCAAATTACGAGATTTAACAAATATCAACACATAGTCCACTTATATCCCTCCAACTCCTGCCCTTTCCCAATCCCACCACCACATTAAACTCACTCATGTTTCATTCAGAAATCCCTCAGCATGTTACTCTAAAAGATCAGTCCTATTGAGAACACAGACACAGTACAAATTTCACATATACAAAATAAAAAATAACTTCATAAAATACCGAGTTGATGTTCAACTGTTCTAAATTGTCTTCTAAGAAACTTTTAAACCTATTTAAAAATTTTTTTTTATTTTACTTTTTGGGGGATCATTAGGTCCATTCATTTATTTACTATCATTTTTTAATGGAGGTACATGGGGATTGAACACAGGACCTCCTGCATGCTAACCATGTGCACTACAGTTTGAGCTATACCTTCCCCCAATAGATATTTTGTTTAAATCTGTATCTAGACAAATCCCACACATGGCAGTTCTCTTTTAATCTGTAACAGTTTCTTCTCATCCACTTTATTTGTTGATATTTGTCTGTTGAAAAAACAGAATAAATTTTCTTGCAGAATTATTCACAATCTGTATTTTGGTGAGAGTATTCCCATGGTGTCATTTAACATACCTATCCATCTCTTGCATTTTCTGTAAACAGGTGGTCACATCTAGAGACCGGATCAGATTTTTGGCCTTCTCTGCAACCATGCACTTTGGTTTCAAGTCTCTTCATTATCTCAATTATTATTAATCATTTAAATGCTTTTCAGCCACAAAGATGTTGGTGTTACTATTTTCCCATATTCTCCCAGTCCTGGGGGCTTTATGCTTTTTTAAATATCAATTCAGGAAGGTATAGAAATAAATGCTTGTATCCAGTTAACATGTTTCCCCTTTCTTTTTCAACACAATATAATTTGCTCATGGCCTCCTCTTTATTACAAATACTCTCTCTAAAGATACCAATAACCACCACTTTAACAAATCCCACTGACTGTTTTCATTACCACAATGTTTTATGAAAGACTTTAATCTCTTCATATTTTGGAAACAATTTTCTTCTGATTCTTCTTCTACTTCTGTATTTTTACTTTTTCTTTAATTCTCCATTCTTCCCTCCTCTTCTGTTAGTCTTTTAAAAGCCTCTATTTTCTTGTCTAGTCTTTTTCTATTTTCGTATAATCCTTTTAATTTTTTCATTCAATTTAAGACTATCTAAACTTGAACTCATTTTCCTGCAGACACATTCTTTCTTTTATGCAAACCCTTTACAAGCGGGAAATATGTTTTCCTTGTGCATAATTTTCTTCCCAGTTCTAGCAAGTGCCTGGCATGTGGTAAGCACACAGTAACTGGTGTAGAATGACTCAATGAATGAAAGCTCATTTTAAAGGGAAATTTCGTGTTCCTACATTCCTAACTAGATATTTTCAGTTTCCTCCTTTGGGTTTTCTTTCACTGTCACCAGTTTAAATTTGCTCTCCAGGTCTCATCCAAGACCTTTTATTCATCTCATTCCAAACTCTTTTCCTATGTTTTCTCTTAGACAGCCATGACTGTGGCTACTGTATTTATATTGACAACTACTCATGTTTGACTCTCTTGTTAAACATTGTATGCAAAGCTCCAGACTCACACTTTCAATTTCCTACTGTGCCCCATCAGAGTCCCCTTCTAAAACAGAACGTGCCCAACTGTCTGTTCTCAATCATCCATCACAATTTACTCTTTATCTTTTACTCACTGTCCTGGATCATGCAATCACCATCCATCAACTTATCCAAGAGAGACTCTCCCTTCATTTCCCCATATAATTGAATCAGTCACCTATGTTGCCCAATTCACAGAATTTCAAATCCAGTTGCTTTTTTACATTAAATGTTACTATATGATCAATATCCCTATTTCCACTTTCCTCATTGCAACACTCTCCTAGCTGACCTTCCTGTCAACATTCCTTCCCATTTTAGTCCATCTTCCATATTTGCAGACTGTCTAGGTAATTATCTTCCTAAAAAACAAACATGACTGCATGTCTTCCTTGAATACAACCTTTATTTTTTTGCTCTCATTATGCACAGGAAGACCTCACAATCTGTCTTTCCAGACTTAGCTCACAACTTCTCTCCTCCACCTTTAAATCTTTCTTATCCTCCTACAGTAAGCAATGATAGGTTCTCTTTTAATAAACCTAGTGAAATTATTTTATTTATTCCTAAACCTGCTACCTCCTTTAATGCCCTTCTGTATATTTTAGAGAACTATATATACTTATATATTTTTTGCACATGTATATTTTTGCATATATATATTTTAGAGAAATATATAGTTATATATATTTATATTTCCCTCTGCGTGAAATGACTTTCTGCCTCATCTCCACCTGAGGAATCATTCAGTAGCTTTTCCAAATGAATATTCAGAGCACATCCGTCAGTTCTAATATCGAAACACAGGTATAATTCTGTTGTTACTTGAAAAACAATCTTCCTTTATTTGAGAAAGTTATTTTCTTCTGTGAAGTCTCTAGCTTCCAGAAGGTCGGAGGGTGAGGGGAAGGGGACAATGCCAAACCACACATGATCAAAAAAATCAACCCTATTAGTTAGGAGCATGGCAGATGTGGAGTCCCACCAAGCTCACACCTAACTTAGAAGCAGCTCAAATTGTATTTCTGCTCTGATTTTTTTTTTGCAGGCAGGCAGTCAGCCACTTTCTGTGTGTCCTTAACATTCTGTTCATAGTTCCATTAAAGTCTTCTAGCCACTTATTGACATGTCTCCTGAAATATGAACTTCTTATGGACAAATCCCACTTGTCTTTGTATTCTTGGATATATAGTTCACTCTAGACTCATTTATTATGAGTAAATAAATCTGGAAGAGAAAAAGTGAGAGTCATGTTAAAGACCTATGAATGAGAAGCCTATTCTTTTTTTTTCAACTGAAGTGTAATCAGTTTACTATGTTGTTTCAATTTCTGGTGTACAGCATAGTGATTCAGGCATATATATACACATACATATACTCTTTTCAGATTCTTGGTCATTGAAGGTTACTACAAGATATTGAACATAGTTCCCCATGCTCTACAGAACAAACTTGTTGCTTATCTGTTTTATATATTTTAGTGAGTAGAAGCCTGTTCTTGATAGTGCTCATAGTTCTCGGATCATGTATTTCTACAGGGAAGACTCTACTTGCCAAAGTAAGAATTTTTAATAAAGGGTTCTTTTCAAAGGAAGTCTTTTAAAAATATCAGCATTCCTTGGGTTCTGCCAGTTGAGATGTTAGTTTATCTGGATCAGAACTTCTTATTTAAGAGCCTTTTAATAGGCTCGTGTATGGATATTTGGCTCTTGTCAGACTCTTTCGTGGCATGAACAAGGCCACAGCTCCTGTGACCCCTGGTATATCAAGTGTTAAATGGGAAGGGGAAGGAGGACTTTGCCCAAGAATCCCAGGGTCTACTTGGAAGCACATGAATAATACTTTCTGCTTCTCTCATTTAACATAAAATCATCATTTTATTTAAAATTCTTGCTTTGGCAGGCACTATGTAAACACTTAAATCACCCGATCATTTCCTAAAAAGTATGATATTGGTAACTCAACATCAAAAAAAAAACCCCAAAGAACCCCAGTTAAGAAATGGGCAGAGGAACTGAATAGACATCTTTCCAAAGAGGAAGTGCATACGGCCAACAGGCATATGAAAAGATGCTCAACATCTTAATGATCAGGGAAATGCAAATCAAAGCCACAATGAAATGTCACCTCACTCCTGTCAAAATGGATATCATCAAAAAGAACACAAATAACAAATGTTGGTGAGAATGTGGAGTAAAGGGGACCCTTGTACACTATTCATGGGAATATAAATTGGTGCAGCCACTGTGGAGAACAGTATGGAGGTTCCTCAAAAAACTAAAAATAAAGTTGCCATATGATCCAGCAATCCCACTTCTGGGTATATATCCATAAAAATACAAAAACACTAATTTGAAAAAAAAATATGTGCACCTTGATGTTCATAGCAGCATTATTTACAATTACCAAGAGAAGATATGGAAGCAAACTAAGTGTCCATCAACAGATGAATAAAGAAGATAATACACACACACACACACACACACACACACACACACACACTGGAATACTACTCAGCCATAAAAAAGAATGAAATTTTGTTATTTGCAGTAACATGGAGGGATATGGAGGGCATTATGCTAAGTAAAATAAGTCAGACAGGGAAAGACAAATACTGTATGATATCATTTATATGTAAAATCTCAATAATACAACAAACTAGTGAATATAAGAAAAAAGAAGCAGACTCACAAATTTTTTTACCAAGTATTTGGGAATATTGGCTATATATGTGAATGTTAACTAAATGAGATCAACCTAGTGGTTACTAGGAGAGGGAAGAGGGAGGGACAATATAGGGGTAGGGGAGTAAGAGATACAAATTATTATGTAAAAAATAAGCTACAAGGACATATTGTCCAACATGGGGAACACAGCCAATATTTTATAATAGCTATAAATAGAGTATAACCTTTAAAAATTATAAATCAAAATATTGTACATCTATCCTATATAATGTACAATAACTGTATTTCATTTAAAAATAAAAATATAAAGTTTAATATTGGCCCAAGTGCTAGCCTCTACCCTTTAGAAATATATAATCCAAGAACCTGAGAGCTACCAGGAATAGGTTTTTTAATTCAGTGTTAGGGAGATTACTTTAGTGAACTACAGCCAATATTTTATAATAGCTATAAATAGAGTATAACCTTTAAAAATTATAAATCAAAATATTGTACATCTATCCTATATAATGTACAATAACTGTATTTCATTTAAAAATAAAAATATAAAGTTTAATATTGGCCCAAGTGCTAGCCTCTACCCTTTAGAAATATATAATCCAAGAACCTGAGAGCTACCAGGAATAGGTTTTTTAATTCAGTGTTAGGGAGATTACTTTAGTGAACTACAGAGCTCCAACCAAGATTGGTAGCAGGCTAAATGTTTAGCACATTTTCTGGAATAACATCACCTTAGGGAAGCAGGAAATCCGTGCTTGAGTTCCTAAGGGCAAGTGTAGGTTTAAGTGTGGCTAATTCTGACAGTTCCTATAAATCCAAATGCTTGAGAAGAAGTTTTCTTTGCAAATATTGGCTGCATATGTGAGTGTTAACTAAAAGAGCTATAATTTGAAGTCCATGAGTGGCACCATGTTAGAGCTGTGTAGACATGTGGACCTGGTATTTTCTTGTGTACAAATTTCCAAAGGACTGTGCGGCAACTGCTCCAACAATGACAGCAATAGTGCTTTCATTAGCCTTCAAGTCCTTCCACTGCTTGATGTCAGGAGAAAGGTGACTTACCTTTGGACTGGGTAAGCCTCTGGGATACCTGGATAAATTAAAGGTCTGGAGAAAATATGCCTCAGTGGAAACTGGTGAGATTCCTGCTCATAAGTCAAGCAGAATTTGAATGATTAATTAAAGATTAAAAAGATGAAATATTTGCCCTCTGCAGTTATGGTGAGGATCATAGTAACCAGAGTACCTTGTAGAAGTACTTTTGTATACTTTGTAGATGTCCAATGGTGTGACATCTTCTAGTGAGATCATGTAGTTATAAGTACTTAGTAAGTGGAAAATACTATACACATGAAGCAAACTTCAATACATTTCTAGTAGGAATTTGGAATTTACATAATAATAATATCAATGAAAATATTATATTGGCAGTTACTCTGAGAGAAATTATTTAAAATCATTTCAATGAAGTAACCTTACCAACATTACTTCTCTGGTCTTGTACGAGGAACTAACCCAGGTGTCCCTTCCTCCAAGTCTGTAATGCATGTTTTTTATGTCTAAAATGCAAATGATACATAGTTAGAGGCAAAATATATTCCAACTAGGAGGAAAAAGTAAGACTTTTATTGTCTTTCATGACTCATTTAATCCTATTGCTCTATTTTCATTATGAATGCCTCTGAATAGTGCCAAACAGGTGAAAAGTAGAAGATTAAATTATTTTCAATCAACCACTTGTTTGCCCACACTGTGCCAAAAAAAAAATGCCAATAAAATTTTTTTTCCCCAAGTTCATTGATATTTTCACATTGTCATCTTTGCTATTTTTCTCTTTCTTGCTTTGGATTTAGTTTGCTCTTCTTTTTCTGGTTTCTTAAGGTAGAAGGTTATTTATTTGAAGTCTTTTCAAATGCAGGTGTTTAAAATTATAGATTTCCCCTAGCATGACTTTCACACTGAATTCCATAATTTCAACAGCATACAAAAATGTTTCTATATCGTTTATTTTCCTCCCTCTTTTTACTGTTATTGTTACAAATTATATCGCTGTATAAATTATGTGGCCATCAACTTAGATTGATAAGCATTGCATGTTGTCCTTTAAATCAGATAATGAAAAAACAACAGACGTTACAAACCAAAAAGTGAATTTATACTGTATTTTATATCTACTATGTAGTGATCTTTACTGATGCTTTTATTTCTTCATATGGATTCAGGTTTCTGTCTAACACCATTTATTTCAACTTGAAGGACTTCCTCTTAGAATGTCTTACAAGGCAATTCTGTTAGTGACAAAGACTATGAGTTTTTGTTTATCTGGGAATTTCTTAATTTCTCCTTTATTTTTTTTAAGAATAGTTTCACCAGATATAAAATCCTCGGCCGACAGTTTCAGCACTTGGAATATGTTATCCGATCTTTCTGGCTTTCACAGTTTTTTAATGTGAAATCAGCTGTTATTCTTATTGAGGATGCCTTGTATGTAATGAGTCACTTTTTTCTTATTGCTTTCAACAGTCTATCTTTGTCTTTGACTTTAACAACTTGGCTATAGTGTAATTCAGTGTGGATCTTTGAGTTTATTCTACTTAAAGTCACTGTGTTCCTTGGATGTGTACATTCATATCTTTCATCAAAGTTGGGAAAGTTTTGACTATTATTTCTTCAAATATTCTTTCCCTTTTTTCTTTTCTCTCTTTCTAAGACTTCCAAATGTATATTTTATGTTTTATGATATTCCACCTGACTCTGAGGCTTGTTCAGTTTTTACTTTTCTTTTCTTGTTCCTCAATTTACCTGTATTCAAGTTCACGGATTCTTTCCTCTGCCTACTCAAATCTGCTGTTGAAATGATCTAGTGAATGTTTTATTTCCACTTCATATTTCTGAATAATACCTTTCAGGTGCATAATTTCTATTTTCTTTCCTTTTTTAATTTCTATCTTTTACTTTATATTCTAATATTTTCTTTAGTCCCATAGACATGATTTCCTTTAGCTCTTTGAACATACTTTAAATAGCTGATTTAAAGACTCTAAATCTAGTGTTAGTGCTTTCTCAGGGACAATTTCTATGATTTTTTTTTTCTGGGAATAAACCATACTTTCTTATTTTTTTTTTTGCATACCTCATAATTTTTTAATTGAAAACTATACATTTCAAATATAACATGACGCCTCTGTAAAAAAAGATCCTCCTCCTTCCTCAGGGTTGTTGTGGTTGTTTCTGTTGTAGGTTTTCTTATTTGTTTAGTGACTTTTCTAAACATATTCTGTCAAATCTGTATCATTGTCTTATGTGGTTACTAAAGCCTTCACTCAGTGTGCTTAGTGTTCAGCTAATGATTTAACAGAGATTCTTTAAATGCTTGGGACCAATAATTCTCACAGTCTTTGAGGCAGGGCTTTGTGTGTGAGACATGCCTTTAACATTGAGGCAGGGAGTTTACAACTCTGCCTGAGCCTTTGCTCCTTTTCTCAACACTTCAAGGAGGGGAGAGGTGAGCACTTAGGGCCTTCTTAGGTCTTTCCTGAGCAAATATTCAGCTGTCCAGAGCCCTGAGCACCCATGTGGCTCTCCAGACTCTAGACTATGAAAGAGCTTTTGTAAGCCCCTATGGATATCTCATTCCTCAACTTTTTCTTTTAAGCCTTTGATCAGTCTATTTTTTGCCTCAACTGTTATCCATCACTTCAGGTAGCTCTGATGTTAAAACAGTTGACCAAGTTCTCCTCACCCTTCACTCCACCCTCCAGGGAAAGGTGTTTAGCATAAGTCAGTTTTAATGAGGTCAAATAAAGACATCATTTGAGTGGGGCCTTTCAGTTAACCACTAGACAGATCAAATATTGGTAGTTCTTGGGTAATGAGATCCATTCGTCTCTCTACAGTACTGGCAACACAAGTTGTTATTTTTCAATCTACCACTAATTTGGGTCATAGGGGATGGACTAGAGCAAATTAAAACACAACAAAACTTGCTGTTCTTGCCTATAGTCAGCTGTTTTTCTTGGCTAAATGCTCCCCAGTTTGCTACAATCCTTTGATTAATTTCCAGGGTTTTGAAAAAGTTGATTCTGACAATTTTTTTCCAGTTTTATTTTTGTTGATTTTTATGGAGGGACAGACTTTCAGAAGTACTTAGGTCACAATTAAAAAAAAATTATAGTGATGTAGAGCTCAGGTAGACATATAAAATGAGATTTCAATAACTTGATCTCTAACTTAAAATAATTATATCTTATTTGAACATTTATGGGATTAGCAATGGGCTAGAGGATTTGATTGGATTTAATCTTTTTAACACCTGAAAGGGCTTGGTACATGATTCACTCTCATTTTTATAGGTAAATAAATTGAGAGAGAAAAAGAAAGAGACAATGAATTAATTCACCTAGGAGCCAAATCTACTGGCTAACTCAAGATTCATTGCCTTTCTTAAGTATGATAGGTTACCTTTCAAAAATTAAAGCCTGAGGTAACAAAAGGTCCTCAACTGGGTGAACAACTAACTCCTTGTTATGGTTGTTGTAGAGAACAGTTTTGCATCACATGACCAGTAGGTTGAGATGATCTTGAGCATTTACTGTGTAAAACACTTTACCTATAATGTCATGTTAGACTTCAAAACAATTTTGAGATGCTTCCATTTATACTTTTATAATGGGAAAAGTGATACTTAGAAAGTGTACTTGCCCAAAATCAGTAGCATTGATGAAATTTAATCCTGATTAACTAAAAAAACTCATCCTCTTCATCTCAAACTATCATCTTTAGTGATGCATCTGGAAACCACAAACATATCAGATGATTTTCTCACATGGTAACCTATTACTTTTCTGGAAACAATTGAGGAAATTTAATGTATGGAAATTATAATCTTATATTAACAGTAACTATTATTCATTTGGCATCTACTACATGCTACTTTCTTGCCACGAATTATCTCAAATCCTCATATCAACCTAGTAAGGTGGGTATCTTGATTCCTTTTTAATATAAAATCTAAAGATCAGTAAATGAAAGTATTGCCTAAAGTCACACAGTTAATAAATGGCTGTGCTGAAAAATCAATTACAATCTTATCTGATCCCAGTGTTCAAGCTTTTTCCATTGTGCACAATTGCTTAGTACTTTGTAGACAAAGCACTTGGGAGATACTGTGAGTGAAAAATTGGCATCAGTGGCATGCAATGGCAAGGAACCACACTCATGCTAAGACTTAACTGAATAATCATCAGATTTCTTTTGAGAATAATTGTTCTCTATTTCGAAGGCTCAACATGGAGAATTTCAAGCTTAACACAGATGGAAACTTATATCCCATTAAGAATACATCTTCTCAGATGCCAAAATTCCACAGATATGATCCAAAATGTGCTAATCAGTTCTTCTCTTTTTAGAACCTAAAGAAAAGCAGAATTAAAACAAACAAGAAACCCCTATATTTCCTTCACAGACCCACTGGTGCAATTCTCAAAAGTGGGTTCTGTTATAATGACTCCCCCCTAATATTCGGCTAGGTTCTTGGGATGCAGAGGAGAAAACCCAATCCCCAAACTCAAGGCATTCCCTTTTTTTAATCAACAAGCATAGAATATTGCATCTTTTCTGTAAAATAGTCACATATGTCAGATATGGACAAAAGGACAGGATGGCACTCTCCCTTTGTTTTGCATCAATGAGTCACAGCTCATGACTTTAAATCTCAGCTACATCCATGCAGCTGAACAAACAGATGAAAAAGGATCCATGGGTTCATGAGAATTCAGTGTATTATCATAATGATAGCTGTTATTCAATGTGTGATTATGCTGTGTAAGACAAAACCTTAATTTTACCCATATTACCTTCTATTATGGAGGGTTCAGCATTGTATTTGCTTTTAGGATTAGGAAATTAAAGCCAGAATTATTTAAGCAGCATACATCAGATGATATAGCAAATGGACATTAAGGATGGGATTGGAACTCAAGGATTTTAACACCAGAGCTCTCTTGGGACCACTGCGTCATGGAGTTTGACATACAAAACCAACGGGAGGCGAGGTGGAGGGCGGGCACTGTTTACTATTCAATGAAATGATGAGGTGTTGAGCATCAGCAAAGTATAACTCCAATGTGATTAAGGGCATAATGAAAATAAGTTACAAAATGGGATATTTGGAAGACTATTAGACACCTGTGTGATGAAAAATAGTTGATATCTTTAAAATAAAATGTATTTAAAATCAATAATAAAATCATGGACCTTACATATTAGACTAAGGCAAGAAACAAAAGAAGTGGCCCTTTAGTTTAAGACAATAGGTTTAGATCCTCAGGAAACTAAAAGAATGCAACTCAAAGTCTCAATGAAATGCCAGTCTAGCCTATACAATTAGCAAAGTTTAAAAAAAAAATTAAATGATTTGCAGTTTTGGAGAGTGCATGGAAAAATGACACATCCATACGTATGTCATAGTTCTATTAAACTTCTGCAAAAATGTAAGGTACACAGAAATTGTCTACCTTAAATGTCTACATTAAATGAAAATTTGTAATGTCAACATGACTAGTGGTATAATTAAAACAGGTTATAAAAGTAGACATTTGGTTGAAACCAAGAGTCCGCGATAAGTCTTGAAATTACAGAGATTTAAAAAAAAAAAAAAAAAAAACACTGTTCTTCCCCCCAAAAAACTTGTGGAATATATTCCCTAAGATCTTAGATATGCTTTTAATGCCCGCATATTTTCAAAATTTATGTATATAAAAATTTTTCATAGAATATGGTACTATGTTCTATAAGCTTTAAAATATAGGTTTTCACCAAGTATAAGTGACCTGGCTCCTGAGACTGGAGCTGTTCTACACTGTTTAGTTTTATAGAGTTAAGTATGAAGGCACATAGAACAAATTTGAGTTGAGTAGTGTATGTTGTCCCATTTTTTTCAAATGTTGTTTTATGGTAAAAGCAGTAATTACATTACTATTGTGAGATGAAAGTCTAATTGAACCCTCAATATGACTTAGAATTAAAAAAAAAAAAAACTTCTTAAATGTCCATTAAATCATTCAAATGTACTACATGTAGGTTCAAACATTATTTAGAAGAGGCTGTGTTATTCTCTCTGTTCAGATATTAAATCCCTTAATTTGCATGTATTCCCTTTCTTACAATAGCAGAACACTTAGACACTTTCTAAAGTGCTTTAATGCATGTTTTCCCATTTGACTGTCACATTATGTAAAAAAAAAAAAAAAGGTACTATAATCGCTCCTTTTTTAAATGCTAGGAGACTGAGACACGGTGACTTTGTATGCTGTATGTTAAGTCTTGCAGAATATCGGTGACAGGGCCTCACAAAGTGCTGTGTAGGTATTTTTGCTTTTATCTGATGTTTTTTCCCTTTCTTCCAGGGTCATTGAAGTGTAGGTTTAGAAAGGTACTCTTTATTCATTTGTACATTCATTTCATAAATAACGTGTTAAAAATTCTATGAAACCAGTCAACTTCTCCTTTTCTTTCATTCTTGACAAAGTTGCTCCTCTGGCTAAGTGTCTGTCATCGCATGTCTTACCCTCAACCCTGAATTTGGAGGAAAAATAGAACACACTATACACCTCTTAGCATAGCATCATTCAAAAGGAATGTAATGTTATATAATTTAAATCTTAAAAAAAATAAATACATAGGTAAAACTTGTATTTATTTATCCCAATTTATCCAAAAGATAATTGGAACTTATAATCAATATAGAAATTATTCATGAGTTGTTTTACATTTTTTTGTACTGTCTTTGATATTACACATGCATTTTAGACTTTTAACACATCTCAGTTTGAACTTGCCACATTTCAAGTGCTCAGTTGCTAAATGATTATACGGTACATTGAGAGCAACTGGGACTTCTGATTGTCTATTTTGACTCTTAAATAAATAAAATTTGAAATATTTCCAGACTTTAAATGGACTCTGGGGAATGTGTCTGCTTGCAGAGTTACCATCGAAGCTCTGCTGGTTAACCTTTATTCTCATGATCTGTGCATAATTCATGAACTGAAATATAAACTTCTTTTAACGGACTTTTTGTGATTTCTTAGGTCTTCACTTTATTCTGACTTTCTTTGTCCTTTTTTTCCAATAAGATCTTTGCCATTTCCACAAGGATCAGCCTTAGGACAGGAGAGTAAATCACATCTCTTGAGTGCAAAGAAAATTTCCTCTTCCAAAAGTATCCCATTTCCCGATTAACACAGAAATCTAGTTTCTTTTATTTATATTATTTGATTCAGCTAGTGGCATCTATTATAGACAAACTCCAAAATTTCAGTTGTTAAACCCAAAACCTACTTTTCTCTCAGATAATAAGCTAAATACTGGTTACTTTTCAGCAAGGGCCCCGGGGAAGGGGTGGTGTCACTTCCATTCCACAAAGTCATCCAGATAAAAGCAGACAAAGGTCCTGCCTTCTTGAACAGATAATTTCCAAGATACAGGCATACCTCTTGTTATTGTGTTTTGCTTGGTGATGCTTCACAGATATTTGTGTATTTTGCCAGTTGAAAGTTTGTGGCCCCCTGTGTTGAGCAAATCCCTGGGCGCCATTGTCCCAACAGCATTTGCTCATTTTGGGTCTCTGTGTCACATTTTGGCATTTATCACAATATTTCAAACATTTTCATTAGCATTATATTTGGTATGGTGATCTGTGATGTTACTCTTGTAATACTGGGGGGCACCATGACTGTGCCCAGATAAGAGGGTGAACTTCATCGTAAATCCTGTGTGTGTTCTGACTGCTCCACTGACCTACCATGTCTCCTTCTCTTTCTCTGTCCTCAAGCCTCCCTATTCACAAAGACACAGCAATACTGAAATTAGACAAAATAATAACCCTACAAGACAATGAAAGGATGCTTACACGTGTCAAGGTATCGCTAGTATTCTCCAGTTTTGTGTAGTGTTTTCCAATTTTGTGATATGTGTGAAGTCTAAAAAATCTTCTTTGAGAAGCTTTAAATACTTATTAATAAGTAGTTTTTATTTGAAAATACATTGGGTGAAATTATTCATCCACTTTACCACCAATTCTGTTTTAGTTAACTAAATAGGATCCTCTAATAAAGTCCTCTTTTCAAAGCTGTCCCCAACTCTCTGTTTTGTGAAAGCCACTAGTTAAGAGTGACATCTTGCCAAGTAGACTGATGTTAAGTCAAACACCATTGTAAAAGCAAAAGGAAACTATGCTTTAGGCACATCTGGCAACATGTCCATTTGTCCATGAGAAAGGCGTGAATAAGATTATGTCTCAAATAAATTATCCACTGATTATGACAATTAACTAGCTGTCAGGGGTATTTAAATTATCTAATTATCTGCAAAAATTGTGGACCAGGTGTTCCCTACGTCCAAATTTCCTTAATGTTACATTTTATTAACAAATTGCTTCATTTTGAAGAACATTCTACCTTAAGGTACCCAGACTCGATCAAACTATTTTCTTTCTTTTTTTCATAATTAAGAAGCCCAATTTACAAATGAAGCCATCTGCATAATGCATAAAGAATGTGTGTGGCTTCAAACTCATTTGTCCACATCACAGCCATTGTTTGTCCTGGCCCCACTGCTTTCTATGCATGCAGATGTTACATTGTGCACCCTTGATCATCTGTTTATAATGCAAAATGACAGGCCGACTCGATTTTATCTAGCAGAAGTAACTCAGGCAGCCACAGTGGCAAATTTGACCCAGAAGGTTTTGAGAGATGTTTTGAAGCGAAACCTGTGGACGAATTTGTATGCATTTTCTCATTTCTCTGTATGAGCGTGTATGTATGTGTTCATTGCACAGCGGTTTTCAAAAACTGGAGATTTTCCTTCTTAAGCTCCAAAGAGAAGTAATTTTCCCCATAAGTCAGAAGAGTGTAACTAACGCCGCTTTCCCTTTTGGTGTTGCCTCCCACTGTAAAATAGCTGTGAGCGTCGTGCTCAGAACTTCGGGTACCCGATTTCGCAAGCGTAAAGAAGTAAGTACTTTGAAACTGCATTTTTATTTATATAGAATTCAAGTAGGATTTTACAAGGACTTGTTGGTCGCCACCCTTTCTGAGGTAGTAGATGTAACTCCCACTGAGCCCAGGAAAAATCTTTGTGCTACAAAATCGAGTGACTTCAAAGTCTTTTGATTTTATTGTCCAATGTTATTATCAAAAGCACTTGTATACTTCCAGCCATTGATGAACACAAAAACAAAATATCTAAATATAAAAGCAAGAATCGTAGGGAAATAAATCATAAAAAGAGACTTTTATAAATATATGGTTCTGATTTTTGATAGAGCCAGATTTTTCTGCAATTATTTTCCCATTGTCTCTTTCTACTTCAAATTCTTACTAAATTTCTTAGACATTTTTAAAACTTAGTAGGGCTTTCTGCTACCTGTGCTATGTTCCCATGCCTCAACCAACTCTTCCTTAAAATCTAAAGACAGCCTCAAGAGAACGTCTTTAATATCCTGATTTTACCATCTGTTATGCTGTTTTCTTGTGGGATTTCTTGGGGTTTGAGGTTAGGAGGATTGTTTGTAAGGCTCAGATGGAGAACCAAGCTCATTTGGCACCTTGAGATTCTCTGCTATGTAGCTAACTGGTTTTCTGTCCTTACTCCTTGCTGCATTCCTTTCTCTTCCTTTTCCCTGTCCATTTCCAATACCTCAGTACCACTCATTTGAATATTTTTCTCCCAAATAATATATATTGCTTTACTTGAGAGTCCTTGTTCAAATATATATATATATATATATATATATATATATTTTTTTTTTTTTTTTCTAGAATGTCCTTCCCATCAATATCCACTGTCAAATACTGAGTTAATTTTGTAGATCTGCCAGTTCCACCACAAAACCAACCTTGCCCACCCAAGCTGGATTTTTTTTTCCCCACACCCACATCCAGAGCATTTTATTCAGTTTTTGCTCCATTTATATATCTATGGTTCCTCTTTTGAGGTATTTCTACCTAGCTTCACTATTAAATTATAAACCATGACTCTACATAGTGGAAACTGTATATTTTCCTTTATACTGCTTTGACGACTATAAAGATACTGAACCCAAAAGAGGTGGATGGGTAAAAAATTGAATTTAGACCATTTATTCCACAAGCTATTACCAACCACTTTTTACTTGCTTAGTGTGAGGCTAAGAGATTGGAATGCACATATGAATGAGGCATAGAAATATAGAATAGGTAATTATTTATGGCATGATATCCACAAGATGGTGTAATAGGAAATCCCAGCCCTTATCATCCCATAGAAACACCGATTTAGTAACCATATACAGACCATAATACCTTTATTAGAGCCCTAAAATCTGGTTAAGACATTGTAGCAGAGCAGCACAGGGCCAGGAACAATAACACTGAAATAAGTAAAAAGAGCAGTTTCACTTTATCCACATCTTTCCTCCTTCAAATCCGCACAGCTCAGCACAGAGGAAGCTGGTTTTGGTGATTTCTCCCATGAAGAAAAGAGAGAATGAAGGGTGTGTCCAATGTCCCCAGGCTTTCTGGGCACTGCCTAAGAGACCCACTTCTTCATCCAGAGTGCTGAGGGACCGGCATAGCTGGAATGCCTTGGAGCAGCTAAAACAATAGGAGGGACAGCTGACTCTCAGTTGATGGCGAGTATCTCAGCAGCCAGCTCGGGTCTGTAAGATAAAGAGATGACACACAGGAGGGAGGAGAGAGGGAGAGAAGTAAAACCTACACCCAGCACCCCAGCATCTCAGTGCACCTCCCTAGGGAAAACAGGGGGGCAGTTTTCGGTACCTGGCACATCTTAGTGGGACTGGGAGAAGGTGCACAGTACTGATTTTTTTCCTCTTCAAGTGGAAGGCAGGGAGGAAAGTGGAGCCCCAGCATTTTGTCCCAGATGATTCTCAGCACCTGTCATGGTTCTGTGGGATTAGGAAAAGGTACATAATTCTGAGACTTTCACCCTGGGAGGAAGAGCACATGCATATCCATAAAAAAAATTTTGAGATACTCTCAGAATGTCTGCCTGGGCTGAATGGGGAAGGCTGTTCCTTGCCAAGGGCACTCTTTAAAGACTAGGAAAAATAGCTGCTTCTTCAAATGTACAGACATGAATGACAAGCCATAGGAGGCACAAAAATTAGAAAAAATATAATACCATCAAAGAAACAAAAAGTAACCAATCTGAAAGAAATCTATGAACTGCCTGACAAAGAATTTAAAATAATTGTCTTAAAGAAGCTCAGTGAGCCACACCGGAACACAGAGAGAAAACTAAGTGAAATCAGGAAAATGACATATGTACCAAATGAGAACATTAACAAAGAGATAGAAACCATAAAGAAAAAGAAATTCTGGGGTGAAGAATAAAATAACTGAACTGAAAAGTTCATTAGAGAGCTTCAGTATCACAGTCAATCAAACAGAAGAAAAATTCAGAGAACTCAAAGACAAATCATTTGAAATTATTCAGTCAGAGGAATGAAAAGAGAAAAGAATGAAAAAAGTGAAGAAAGTGTAAGTGATTTAGGAGGTGTTAAGATAAGTGATATATGCATTATGGGAGTCCCAGAAGGAGAAGAAAGAGAAAGGGGCAGGAAGATTATTTAGAGAAATTATAGCCCCCAAACTACGCACATCTATGGAGGGAAAAAGACAGCTTGATTGATGAAGCCCAAGAAATTCCAAACAGGTTAGATCCAAAAGAGTTTATACTGAGACACATAAAATTTGTAGAATCAAAGACAAAGAGAATGTTTAAAGCAGCAAGAATAAGTGACAAATCTTGTAGCCCCTATAAGTCTATCAACAGATTTCTCAGCAGAAACCTTGCAGGCCAGAAGGAGGTGGGATGATATATATTCAAAGAGCTGAAAGAAAAGAAAAATGCTATCCAAAAATTCTATACCTCGTGAAACTATCTTTTAAAAGTGAAGAGGAGATAAAGATGCTCTAGGCAAACAAAAGCTGAGGGAATTCATCACCACCAGAACTGCCTTACAAGAAATGTTAAAGGGATCCCTTCAAGTTGGAACAAAAGGACTGTAAACAACAAAATAAAGCATGTGAAAGTAGAAAATTCATTTGATAAAGGTAAATATAAAACAAGTACAGAATATTATATCACTGTAATGGTTGTATGTAAATCATTCTTACTTTTAGCATAAAGGTCAAAGTGAAAGAGTATTAAGTATAACTATAACTACAAAAAGTTTTAATGGAAACACACTATAAAATGCTGTAAATTGTGACATCAAAAACATAAAGTGTGTGGGAGAAGAAGTAAAAGTGTAGATGTGATTAAAGTTAAAATTTTAACCTTAAAATAGGCTGTTACAATTATATGATGTTTTATGTAACTCTAATAATAATCACACACACACGCAAGATACCTATAGAAGATAACACAAAAGAAAAAGAAATTAAAAAACACTATAAACAGTGAAACACAAAGAAGCAAGCAAGATTGTAAAAGAGGAACAAGTGTTACAAGACAGACAGAAAATTATTAACAAAGTGGAAATAGTAAGTCCGTCCTTTCCTATCAATAATTACTTTAAATTAAATGGCTTATATTCTCCAGTGACAAGACATAGAGTGGATAAATTGATTAAAAAACAAGCAACTCATTTTAGATTTGAGGACACACACTGGCTGAAAGTGAAGGGATGAAAAAAGATATTCTATGCAAATGGTAAACAAAGGAGAGTATGAGGGATTGTACTTATATCAGACAACATAGACTTTAAATCAAAAATAGTCACAAGAGGAGGTGAGGGTATAGCTCAGTGGTAGAGTGCATGCTTAGAATGAACAAGGTCTGGGGTTCAATCCCCAGCACCTCGATTAAAAAATAAATAAATAAAGCTAATTATCTCCCTGCCAAAAAAATTTTTTAATTAAAAAAATTGTCACAAGAGACAAAGAAGGACAATACAATCATAAAAGGATAAATTAATCAGGAAGACACAACAATTATAAATATATATGCACTCAGCAAAACAATCCTAAAATTCATATGAAATAACAAAAGACCCAATTATGAGAAGGAGAAACAAAGTTAGAAATGTCACACATTCAAGTGTTTAAATATATTGTGAAACTACAGTAATTAAAACAGTAAGTTACTCACATAAAAGACATACAGATCAACGGAACAGAATAGAGAGCTCAGAAATAAACCCACGCATATACAGTCAACACATGTTCAACAAGGGACCCAAGAATACACAATAAGGAAAGGATGGCCTCTTTAACAATGGTGCTGGGAAAACTGGATATCTACTGGGTAGTGGGGAAAGAAAGCAAGTAAAAAAGAAAGAAGGAAATTGGACCCCTCTCTAACACCATACAAAAAAAGTCAACTCAAAACGGTGAAAAGACTCAATGTAAGACTGAAAGTTGTACAACTCCTAGAAGTAAATATAAGGGGGAAACTTCAGATATTGGTCCTGGCAATGATTTTATAAATCTAACACCAAAAGTCCAGGCAACAGAAGCAAAAGTAGACAAGCTGAGCTACATCACACTAAAAGGCTTCTGCACAGTAAGGGAAGCAGTCAACAGAGAGAAAAGGCAAACTATGGGATGAAAGGAAATATTTACAAACCCTATATCTGAAAAGGATTCATTTCAAAATATATAAGAAACTCCTACAAATCAGCAGCAATAAATAAGTAAATAAATACTCCTAATAAAATATGTTAAAGGACCTAAATAGACATTTTCCCAAAGAGGACATGCAAATGGCCAGCAGACATACTAAACACGCTCACCATCCCTGATCACTCTGGGAATTCAAATCAAAACCGCAGCGAGATAACCCCTTACACCTGTTAGAATGGCTTTTACAAAAACAAACTAACAAAAAAAGGGGAAAAATCAGGGAATACTCTTGTCTCTGATGTTGATTGTCGCTGTGTAGGAGTGTGATACCTGGAGCAATGAACCCTGCGCCTACGACTTTTCTTTCCTATATCCTTGCAAAACCACGCAAAACAGAAAGTTGGAAACATGTATGGATCCTTCATAGTACTCTTGTTTCATTGATTTAACCAGCCTTGAAACTCTCTACCTTTGAACTTGTTATGTGATAAAATACTTATCTCTATTGCTTGAACTACTGCTACTTGAAATTCTGTTACTTGCAGCGAAATTTTCTTAATCATTAACATCCTGTGAATATTGTGAAGATATAGAATGGTGAAAAGCAGAAAAGTAACGGAATCAGATTTGTCTTTTACAAATACCACTCTCAGTGTAGTGAAAAGACACAGAGCTGAGGAGAAGAACAGACCTGAGATTAGGTTGAAAGTTTTTCTATCAAGATGGGTAAATTGTGATGGGAAAATAAAGTAAGCAGCAGGAGATGTTAGAGCACCATTGCTTAGGTTCACTTCACAGAACGTCGGCTCTGAAGGATTTTAGGATGTACTAAATAGAAAAGTTTGGAGAGCAAGTCACAACTTGGTAAAAATACTAGGTTAAGCCAATTTAAATAAACTCTGATTTGCTAAAATGCACTGTAAACTCTTGACTGGGGAGACTGAGTGACCGTATTTCCTATATGTAAAAGAATTTTCACTGAAGCATTTTCTGGAATTAATATGTGACAGAATGCATTGCAGGAAATCCTAGACTTGGATTATATTCATTTGATAGAATCCCCCAAGCCTGAGGATTAAAAATGAGATAAAATGCCTCAGTTTCTACTTTGAGTGTTGGGGTGAATAATGGTATTATTTATTGTGACAGAAACTTTTGTGGGAAGATAATCAATTCATTCTTGGACATGCTGAATTTTGAATTGCCTGTAAAATAACAAAGTGGGAAAATCTCTGGTAGTTATTTGAATATGCGTCTAAAGTTCAACAAAATTTTTCCTAGATATGTGGGTAGCGATTAAAGTCTTATGAGTAGGATAAATTGTTTTGATTAATTCTTTAGTAGGGGCTTGGATTGAGCTTCCTGTCTGTCTAATTGAGGGCTAATTTGAGGCTTGGAGAGCATCCCTGGTAAATAGAATTGGACAGCCATTGCCAGTGAAATGTCTAAGATGGAGAAATGTAGGGTTGGTGCAAGGTGCACCTTTTTAACGTAGCTGTTCATCCTCCTTCTCTATTGAAAAAGGCAACTTTGAAAGGCACAGATTCACCCCGTAGAGGTTAGAGGTGGATAACGAGTGTTAGCCTCCAGCAACACCTGTGATGTGTGAACTTTGGGCAATACCAGAGAATCTCTAAGGTCTCTCTCAGTCTTGAGTGCAAGCGTTTCTGTTACTAACTTCAGCTGAAGCTGGAGATGGACAAACCTGAGTAGCCATTAAGACCTTTATGAGCCATAAAGCCATATAAACCCAATTAAGGTTATACTTTTAAGAGGCCCCAAACTTAAACTGTTGGTATTTTTGGATGGAGCACATGAGCATCATTTTCGTGAACTCTGGAACAAAGCGATTCACAAAGACCACTCATTAAACACTCTCTCTCCTTCCTGAAGACAGTATGAGTGCTTATACCACTAGCATTCCATGTCAAAATGCATATCTGAACTCTCTCCTTTCTTAACAAGCTCTAGAAGTGACATGCCATGGAGAAACTGCACGGCAAAATTGCCAAGATGGTCATCATCTCAGTCTGACTCATTGGGCCCAGCTCTAAGCAAGGAGATCATGACTGCTCCCACCTTTTCTTGCCATGTATTCAGGGAATGACCATTGGAGCTGCTTAGAGCCTTGACACAAAACAAAAACAAGTAGACGGTGATGAAACAGAGGCCAGAAAACAGGGACATAGAGAGAGAGAACATACATAGATGATTATATACAGCAGACTCACCAAGAGGAAATACATTGTCTAATTTTCCATCCCCAAATTTACTTGTTTAATTTCATTTTGGGCAGTTATACTGAATGCCTAGCATTGTTCAGCGTGGCAGAAGAGAAACTCAGTAAGAAGAGATTCTGACCGCAACTTCAGAATTTTTAAGTCAGATAGAATTAAGAGAAAGAAAATAGATGAGGAAGAGAGCAGAGCCAGGGGAAAATGGACAAATAAGAACTTTTTCTGAGAGAAGACTCAGGACCTAATCAAAGCACTCCTTCCCCAGCTCCCAGAGTAGGGATTCCTTATCATGTCTACCTAGTGGGATTTAGACTCGTTATGTTCTAGCAACTGCTGTATGTCTCTCATTTTTCCCCTTCCACAAAAAAGAGTGTTGCATTGTAGTTATCCTAGTTAGGCGTCGGTGTGGAGGGTAAGATAATTAGCCGTGCTGTTCGTCAGACTCAAGAAGGTGATGCTCTACATCCAGTCTGATGGAGATGCTGCCGCCTCACTCTCAGAGACTCCGGATTTTGAGGATGCAGGGTTCATGTGGGGCTTTTGTTGTCCCCTTGCGGGAGAGTCTGAGTGTATGCACTGCATGTGAAGAAAGGAACAAAAGGATGTATGAATTCTAGAGAAATTTTAATCTTTTTTTAATTAAAAAAATTTTATTGAAGTGTCATTGATTTACAATGTTAGTTTCAGATGTCCAGTAAAGTGATTCAGTTACACATATACAGACACATATATTTTTTTTCTTTTCAGATTCTTTTCCATTATATGTTATTACAAGAAATTGAACATAGTTCCCTGTGCTGGATAGTAGGTCCTTGTTGTTTATCTATTTTACACATAGTAATGTGTGTCTGTTAATCCCCAGCTTCTAATTTATCCCTCCCCACCCTTTCCCCTTTGGTGACCATAGCTTGTTTTCTATGTCTGTGAGTCTGTTTTTGGTTTGTAAATACAATCTGTATCCTTTTTTATTAGATTCCACAAATAAGTGATATCATATGATAGTTGCCCTTCTCTGTCTGACTTACTTCCTATGTTCACCCAATATTTGTATGCTCTCTACTCATTTCCCAGACATGTTTGCAGTTAGGTTGGGGCCCTGTGTAGATACGGCAGTAGACCACAAGCAAAGCTGGTATATGTTACTTGGTGGATGACACAGTCAGAATCTAGGATGACACTTCTATTCTTGTCTTCTGCTGCCATGGCAGGTTTTTTTTTTTTTTTTTTCTTTTTTTCTTATTGAAGTACAGTCAGTGACAATGTATCAATTTCTGGTGCACAGCACAGTGTCCCAGTCATGCATATACATACCTGTATTCATTTTCATATTCTCCTTCATTGAAGGTTATTACAAGATACTGACCATAGTCCCCTGTGCTATACAGAAGAAACTTCTTTAAGATCTATTTTTATATATAGTGGCTAATATTTGTAAATCTCAAACTCCCAAATTTATCCCTTCCCACCCCATTTCTCCCAGTAACCATAAGACTGATTACTATGTCTGTGAGTCTACTTCTGTTTTGTCGATGAGGTCATAGTGTCCTTTTTTTTTTTCCCTTTTTCTTTTTTTTAAGATTGCACATGTGAGTGACATCATATGGTATTTTTCTTTCTCTTTCTGGCTTAGTTCACTTAGAAGGATGGACTCTATATCCATCCATGTTGCTGCAAATGGAATTATTTTATTCTTTTTTGTGGCTGATGCCATGGCAGGGTGAAGTGCATCTGGTTTATCTGGTACGGCCAAAAGAGGGAGGAAGATTATCTTAACCTGAACTGGACCGTGTTCAAAAGCTGAGATCTGGAAGTTTGTTTATTGCAAGTGCTAATGTTTATCACCTTGCTGGATGGATTCCTGGGAGGAAGGGCCTAGGATGTGTTCTCACAGGGCAAGGCTTAATGACTAGCACCCCTCGTTTCTTCTCCAATATCACACGCACCCTTGTGAGAGATAGTTACAACTCTTATGTCTTTCAGTCCTCCATTTCCACAATTGGTTCAACGAAAAGTTTACTAAATTGGCCTTCCCCTTTGTGTGCCTTTTGAAGTGAAGTAACTTATCTCTGGCTGTGGCCTTTTCCCCAAACATTAGTGAATTTATTATCCTACCATCCGGCCAGAAATTACTTTTCCTTCTCTGCTTTGCAACCCCAGTCTACTGGGTTTGCTTCTCCTAATTTACATCAGAACACTTCCTTTCTTATTGCACATTTCTTCAAAGAAGGCAATATTCCATTATTTAATACGGAACTTACAGAGTTCAAGGGCTCATTCACATGTGGCAATGCATTTGATTCTCAGAATAACTGTGGATTCTGGCATGAATGGTATTATTTATACCTTATCCCCATCTTCCAGATGAGGAAACTGAGTCTCAAGGGACTTCCCCAAATCACCCGGCTGTGACCGTGCACCCATGACTTCTCCTGAGTCTCGGTTTACCACTCTACCTTTATTACCTTTTGCCAATTCTCCCCTTTGTTCCTGATCCTGTATCTTGTATGTCCATCCATCATTCAAATGAAATCTGACATATCTTGAAATCTGCATTACTGTGTCTAAAATCATGTTACGGTAACCATGCGATGAGTTTTAAGAAAGAAAAAGTTGGAAACCTAAACCAGAAACAGCAGCGCTAACTATACTTCCGCTAAAAAGAAAAAGAAAAAAAGAAACAGCAAAGCTAAAAAGATAGGCGAGAAACAGACATTTGAGTTGCTTTTGGTGGCTTTTTGTTTGTTTTCTGTTTTGAGTCTTGTGAATTCACACATTTTGATTTTTGCTATTGAAACGATTCCTGAATGTTCTTGTTCAATTCTTGATCCTCATGAACAAGCTTTTCTCCAGGTCTAAGCAACTGAGCTAGAATTGAGGATTGAAAAGGTTAGGAAAGTTTGAGTGAAAAAAATCAATTCAAACAAATATATATATAAATCTCATACTGTATGTATATATATGTATGTACATATATACATATGTACTCTATGTACATATATAGTTTGATACATTTTTTGTAAAGCTTAAAAATAAGCAAACATAAATAGCACATATGGGGTAAAACTCTATAAATAAAAATGGAAGGACAAATATAAAACTAAGACACAGTTATCTCTGGGGGAATATAGGAGGCTAGTATTAGATGAGAGAAACACACTGGAATTTCACTGGTATTTGGTAATAGTTTAGTTGTCAACTGGGTGGTGGGTTCATGACTGTTCAATTCATTCATAATTTATAGATTAACTACAAAAAGTTTTGAAAATAGGAATTTTTTAAAACAACTCAGAGGTGAGCAAATACCTCTACTTTCAATAGCTAACAAGCCTTAATGGGCTACAACTCTATCCACTGACTGAAGAAATATTTATATTGTCTAGGTGTGTTCATTTCATTTGAATTCCGATGTCCCTCCAATCAAAAAGGAAACTCTCTGTGGCAGAGAGACCTGGAGATGATGCCCAGGGATCCCCATCTCCTGGTGGTCGTGCTTTGTGTATTTCCCTCCACTGGAATGTGGCTGTGGCCTGTGACTTGTTTTAAACCAACTGAATAAAGGATGTCACCCTTATAATTAATTTAGGTTATGTAGCAAAGGTGGTAGGATGTCACTCCCATGATGACATCATGTCATAAGATTCTGCCTTGCTAGCAAATCAGAGCTACAGATTGTCCTTGCAGGCTTGACGAAATAAGCAGTCCTGTTAGGGAGACCGTGTGACAAAGAACTGTGGGCTGACAAAGAGCTGTAGGACCTAGAGGAACCTCCAGCTGACAGCCAGCAAAAAGCCGGAGCCCTCTGTGAGGTAACTAAGGAGGAAATGAATCCTGCCAATAAACTGCATGGGCTTGGAAATAGAGTCTTCCCCACTCAAGTCTCCAGATGAGAATTCAGCCCGTCCAATACCTTGATTGCAGACCTGTGAGATTCAGCTAAACTGTGCCAAGAGTCTTGACTCATGAAAACTGTGAGCTAATAAATAACAAATGTGGATTGTTTTGAGTTGCTAAGTTTGTGGTCATTTGTTATGCAACAATAGATAACTAATGCACATCCTTTAAACATAAGCATATGTTTAAAGATAACCATAAACATAACTATGTGATTCATTTCTGTACACAGTCACAAACTTTGCTTTTGGAGGTCATTATAATGTTATTTCTAATGTCATTCATATGATCATTTTTATAAAGCTATCAAACCTACAGAAGACATTTTCTTTTTGGCTAAAGTTATTGACAGCTCACTTCTTGAGATATAAAAATTGATAAGCCTTATTATTTCTACTTTAAGTGGCATAATACTAGTTGCCTTTCCCAATAGACATTTAATTATCATTTTAGTTTCATGTGGCAGTGAGTACTAAATTTAAACATGGTTACAGAACAGTTTTTTGGGTTTTTTTTTTTAGTTTAGTTTATAATTTCAAACTAAACTTGAGGCTTTGGCTTTGTATTAAGAGAATATTAAAGAAATTGAAATTTCTCCTAGGCTGACTATTTTGATTGATTTAAAACTGAAGGTGATCATAAGAAAAAAAATTGGAGATGTAACTAGTCAGTTTTATCAAATAGATTAAAAAATCATAAAAGAATAATTCTTGTAGTGAGAAGATAAAACTTACTGAATACTACTTAAAAACTGTCCTGTGATTCAATATAAATAAAATTTTCTATTTTGAGGCTGTCTGTTTTATACTCAACCCTCCCTCCTTACCTCAGGCTATAGGGTTTGAATGAGTCTTGAAGTGAATGGCAAAGCCTCAAACCAACATGGGGAATAAAAGAACTTAGAGAGATATGGGGGAAAAGTAAATAATGTCACCATGTCCTGATGATATTGTTCAAGAGTCCTGAGACACATGGTCAGAACCCGAGTGTATTCCTGAAATAAAATGGCAGCCTCAGCTGGTTCATGACAGATAACTATCTCTCTCTGGTGCAAACTGTGTTAGAAGGTGATCTCAGAAAACAATGGTATCAGTTCATTAAGACAGCATTTGGAGGATTGCATTAAATGAAATACATTACAGTAAGTGAAATCAGGTGGACATAGAGCTCTATTAGAAAGCTGTCAAGTATCCAAAAGAAAAAGGTTAAAAAATTTATTCCTGGGTCACTATTACAGCCATGAAGGTGAGCTGTTCACATGTCCTTTCCAAAGAGGGTAAGTTGTGAGAAGTTTAGGCAGCTGAATCCCCAGCACCAAGGTCTGTCTCAGATTTCCCGTCAAGGCAGCCTCCAGTGGTGACTGAGCACGGTGTGGACCCAAGGGCTCACCCTTTCTGGTCATCCTGGCTTCTCCACTACGGGCGAGCTTTGCGTTGAGATTCCCTGGTGGGCTAGCTGGGATTTTTCCAGAGCTGCACTGGGGTCTCAGGGTCTTCCTACCCTGTCCTTCTTCCATCCCCCTCCATTTATAGGTGTGAGGCCAGAATCATGGTCAGAAGTCTTTCCCTGGTAACTTTTGCCTTGTTTCATTTTTTTTCCCTCAGAGGCATCACCTCCAAAAACACTCCTGCACATCCATTTTCCTTTCGGCACCAGTTTCTCAGAGACCCAGAGCTGTCACTTGGGAGATGGTAACTGACCTTTATGAAATAAAGGACTTGAAACTTTTTCCCCTTTTTGGTGGAGAGGGCAGAGAGAGACAGAGCATGCACATATGAAAGCCTCTTTAGAATCAGCTCAAAGAAGAGACTGAAAAGTGTCAATAACTAATAATTTCCCTAATCAGTACAAAACACAGTTACTGCAACAGAAGTCGTTTCCTTGCTTGCAAAAAGCTACTTGCAGAAAGTTAGCTGGCATCAAAAACTGTTCCCTCTGATTGGGCAGAGAGATTACAAGTCCCTGTAGCTACTTGGCTAAAGAAAATGGCTTTCCAGGTATTTGTGACATTCCCGTACACTGTACAGTGTAACAAAACTAGCTGCCTCCTCTTTATTATTGTTATGAATTTAGATGATATGCCACTGGCTCAGGTCAGAAAATTCTCCACTTTTTGCTTTGGGAATTAACCAACTTCCTATGGATTATTTACTTGTTTAATAGGCCCTCAGAAGTTAACTAACTGTTCAGAGACTAATTACCGATGCATGGTTGCCATAGGTTTCCTGAAAAAGATAAGGTCTGTAATATTATGAGTCTGTGATTAAACGATAAATAGGAGGAAAAAAGACTGCATCTCCTGTGTGGACTGTGTGGTATTTGAGGGTAGGGACTGATCCTATTTATGTCCAGCTTTTGAGGGTACTTAGGACTGGTAGGCAATTGTGAAATGCTTCCTAAATTCAACTGAAATCAAATTTTCCGTTATTCTGTGCCAGTGAATTCAGGCACAAAATTACGCCATTGCACTAAATGTCACTGACATTGATGGCCAATATTGCGACGGGAATTGGACGGGAACGTTTAGAGCTGAAAGTCAACGTGTATTATTTGAAAGATCTCTCGTTTTCACGTTGTCAGGACCTTCCAGGAGTGTATGGAGTTGTGTGTAACTAAAATAGGAGACAGCCTTCACTGTTCCGGCCCGGACTGCAGCTGTTTGGGATTACACCTAAATTGCTTTGCGGCTGCTATTTTTATCAGCCTGCTGAAAGGATTTTTGTAAATGCTGGCAGAGAGCCTAACTTAAAGGGGTTAAGCTTCTAAGCTGCTGTGATCTACAGTCGGTTAGAAGTGACAAATTGTAAGCAAAAGATAATCTTCTCCACTTACAGAAATGCCAGCCCAAATATCATCTGTGGAAAGACTTCAGCAGCTTTAATATATTCATGGTAGAGAAGCAGAATTTAAAAATAGGCATTCGTGGATCTTTTAAGTCCCTGCTGCTTCATAGATTTTAACTCTGCTGCTTAGCAAGTCTTTTCGGCTGTGGCCTGATGGTTTACGTGGAGACTCTGCTTTGACAGAGATTTACAGAAAGCTTGTACACAGAGAAAGCTAATACCCAGTCTCTCAACTCCACGCAGCTTCCACACGAGGAAACCACAGCTTGTGGGGCAAGGGACCTTGAATCCATTAGGAAAGTTTTAAGCTGCATGTAACAGAACACTCTACAAAAAGTGGCTTTCAAAGAGAAAAATTTTAAGTTACATACAAAGTATGGAGGATGCTTTTTATTTTGAGAACAACATCTAAATTATATCAGGGATGTGGGTCTTTTTAGTTCGTCTCTAATTCTACCCTCATGGGCACAAAATGGCAGCTGCAGCTCCGAGCAAGCAGGATATCACCACATCACATCCCAAACAGGAAGGGAGAAAGGCAAGTAGAAAAGAGGTTCTCCTTTTGTCAAGAAGTGAAATCCTTTTTAGATTTCCCAAGTAGCCTCTCTCTTTATGATGTCCAAGTAGTTAAATCAAACAATGTGGCCATCTCTGTGTACAAGAGCAGCTGGGAAAGTTAGGAGATGACTACGAGGAATGAGATACATCGTTATAACTGGCTTGCGTAAAGCGTGTTTAATTCCATGGGATTGGATGCACTTTTTATTTTGAAGAAATTTGAGGATCGGTTGCAAGGAAAACAGAGAAAAAGCTATAGGATAGCCTTGAAAAATGTTTGCAGACTCCTAGTCAGTCCTATGATGGTCCTCATTTGAAGGATAGCCAGGTGAATTTCTTCACCTCTCTTTAAATATCCCCATGCTCATTCTCGTTCAATATAAAAGGACCAACAAAAGCAAAATTAAAACTAGTAAAAGTTAGCAGCAAACACACTTAAACATTTTCCATGATCTTATCACTGAAAAAAGAATGTGTTCAGATTGCAAATTACTCTTAACTTGCTCATATTATCTTTACACAATTATAATCTTAAAGTCTTGTATTCTTTTGCATTTTGCTGTTTTCATTTGTCATAAATGTTTTCCCTTTTTCCCAATTTCTGTCCCAATTAATAATCTTTACTCCCTAGCTCCCTAGTTTTTCATCTACTGTTGGCCCCAAGTCTATGTAACAACTTTCCTATTATTGGAAGTCAGCGCAGCATAGAAAGCAAGCCACCCACCTGATCAGGAGCTAAAGTGTAATCCCACCTGGTCTGAAATTCCACATACACCGCTCACAATTGGGTGACCTTTGAAAGTTATGTAACTTTCCTGAACTACAGCTTTCACATCCGAAGAATAAAGTTAATAGTCAGATTGTAAAGTTAATAATACTTAACTATTTTTTATAGTTAATATTAAGTATATATTTATTAATTTAATTAAGTGATGTTAATAATAACTAAACAAGATACTTCCTGTAAACTGCTTAGCACGGATCTTACTATGAAATTCAACATGGTAGTCACACATGGCTACTTAAATTTAACTTTAAATTAATCAAAATGAAATAAAATTAAATCAGAAGTGGCTAGTGGTTACCATATTTAACAGTGCAGGTAAAGGGCATTTACATTGTCACGGACCATTTTATTGGACAGCACTGGTGAGAATACACTAAGAGCTCAGTAAGTACCTGTGCATTTACGTTTTCCTTCTTCTGAAAGTCCTTGGGAAAATATCTCAAGAGGTGTGGTTTCTGAGTCAAAGAATATGGGCTTACTTCTGGCCAACCTCAGAACGTGTAAAATCATCATATTTATATTTATAAAGTAGAACTGAAAACCTGTCAAAATGCCTTCACAAGTATTTCCACCCTCTGCAAGCAGTCTTTTATACTTTTTTTGCTTTAATTTTTAAAAAATTTTTACTGAAGTACCGTCAGTTACAATGGGTCAATTTCTGGGGTACAGGACAGTGTCCCAGTCATGCAAATACATACATATGTTCATTTTCATATTCTGTTTCATTAAAGAGCCTCATACTTTTAATTACTGAACCACTAGTTTAGCATAATGATGTCACATAGCACACACTCGATAAACACAGTTGTTGAGTGAATAAATGACTGAATGAATGATACGACAACCCAATGAAGTATCTAAGAAAGAGCCTTTCCACTTTACAGGTAGTGTTGAATTATTCAATGAGTGATCAACAAATTTCAAACCAGAGCTCAGTTGTCTAGGCTTCTTTTTTATTCCATAATGTCATTAACAGACATTCCAAAGCAGAATTATGGAGAAAACAGTATTGTTTCTAAAGATACAGAAACTTCCATCTCTATTCTGTGACAAATGACTGAAATTAGTGCTTAGAGCAGTATATGTGTATACATATATATATACACACACATACATATATAACATAATGTATCTATGAGCTCTTTATATTTAGTCTTGTATCTAAAATAATACTCAATGATATTAATATTCTATCTTGGTCAGGAGACCTGAGATGCTAAATACTGCTCAAAGCATATCCACACCTTTGAAGATCATGGGGGTAATTGGCAAACAAAAAACAATCACAGTGGAAATTAAGCGCTGATTTTATTGTTGACTGTGCTAATGCCCGTAATTGTAATGCACAGCTTTCTGTAAAAGTGAGCTGGAATTTGTGATCTCAAAGCCTATAAGGGTATCTCCCCCTTCGTGTGTCTAAATTTTGCCATAAGTCAGCTTTCAGAGGCTGACTGATTACCAAGTGACAATACATTTCCAGATGGACAGCCTCAGCTCTCTTCACTGATCTTGTAGCACAAATGGAAGATCCCGAAAGTGGTCTGCAGGGTGATCCCTGGCCTCCCTCAGAGAAGGCCCTGGAATGGCTTCCTGCATCAGCATCAGGGGACAAGAGGAAGGAAAGAGAACACAGGAGGATTACATCCACGTCTACGTGCAAGACCTTTTAAGGCACGGTCATGCTTCCCATCAGTGAAATGGACTAATTAGAGGTCCAAAGTATGACTCGGTGCAGTGAGCTGCTTCTTTATTGCGAAGAAACTGACAGTGGCAGGTAACGTGGAGAAGTGAGTCTTCCCTCTTCCACACCACCATCCAGGGACCAGCTGCCCCTTTTTTGAGGGGAGGGGAGAGGCAGGTAATTAGGTTTATTTACTTATTTATTTATTTATTTTCAGAGGAGGTGCTGGGGATTGAACCCAGGACCTTGTGCATGCTAAGCACATGCTCTACCACTGAGCTGTACCCTCTCCCTTTGTTTGGTCTTTTTTTTTTTTTAAGTGGCGGTACTAGGTTTTGAACCTAGGACCTTGCCAGCCGCCTCTTCTTGATCTCCTCGTGAGATTTTATATTTAATTCTATTACAGAGTGTGCTTAACTTTGCTTAAACAACAATATGCATCTAAAAGTATCTTTCTGAAGTGTTTTTCAGTGATCAGGGGAAAAAGTGTTTTTGTTTTTTTTTTAATGTCAATATTAAACGGATTCAGCTGTAGATTGGATATTTGTGTCTTCTCCAAAGTCATATGTTGAAACCTAACCTCCAATGTGATGGTATTTGGAGGCGACGGCTTTAGGAGGTGATTCAGTCATGAGGGCACAGGACCCCCATGAATGGAATTAGTGTCCTTTATAAAAGAAACTCAGAGGGTTCCCTTGCCCATCTGCCCTATAAGGGACACAGTGAGCAGGGAGCTGTGTGCATTCTGGAAGAGGTCTCTCATCAGAACCCAGCTGTGTTTGTACCCTGATCTCGAATTCAAGCCCCCAAAACTGTGTGAAATACATTTCTGTTGTTCATAAGCCTACCCTATCCATGGTTGTTATAGCAGTGTGAACTGATGAAGACAGACTAGGACTAAAGTTAAGTAGAAATTGACAGAAACTATGTAAGCAGATGGTTAAGTCCCGTATGTACTGAATGGCGGTAGCCTTGTGACATATAAGAGACCCAGAGAAAGAAGAATCATGACACATCACTCAGTAAAATCGTGTGGATGTTGGGTGATCTGTGTATTTGTGTCATATGTCATCCCAAGAGAAATAATTCATTTTCTGGTTCCTATGCTATTTCTGGATGTGGCAAAACAAAGCCACCTTCTTTCTGAAGGGGTCTTCACAGACTAAAAATAGCTGTTCTATTCTACAATTGGAAGATGGTTTTTATTTTATCTTCAACCCATTGCTCATTGATGTATGGGCAAATTTAAACATACACTGTGAGCTAACTGTTCTGTGTTGATGTATGTTAACATTTATATCATATATTTAATGCTTTTAAATCAGACAAAACAGTGAGGATCAATTTGATCTTGGTCACTTTCCTCTCAAAATTGTAGAAATAGAATACCAATTAAAAAATGATAAAAATTGACCAAAGTTTTCTAAAGAACCAAGAAGCTGTTGGGGATCATGATCACAAAAAATTGCAGTAAATCCCAATTCTTCTGTTCATAGAATTCTGTACACGAGCCTAAATTAGGAAATATATCCAGGCTTTTAATTTAAAATTATAGAGTTGGGTGACCATTATCTATTATAGATTATTTTTGTCTAGCCCCATAGTTTTTTATAAAAATGATGCTGGCATAGCATTGATTTTGTTAATCATTGGATGACATCTATCAAATTATGAGACATAACACTTCTGTTTGTAAATGACTGTATCAAGCACAAAATAAAACAGTTCTGTGCAGTTAATAGTCAAGGGTTATGAAAACCTTGAAAATCAAGGACACGTGCGTGGAGGCGTACATTGTGCAGCAGTGTAACGTGCAGTGAGGGTGGAGAGAGAAAGCTGCTATCGATCGGAAACCTACCGTGTCCTAGGATGGTGCTGGGTACTCCACACTTACTCTTTTATTCTCTGAATACTCCTCATTCATTATATTTGAGGGGCTAATCCATCCAAATACAGCAGTATTTTTTCATGAGAAACACTCTGATTCAGCCCTCTTGGTGGCGTTAAGAGCGACGCACACTTCATCTTTTGGCAACGCCTTCCGTTTTCGAAGTTAGTATAGATGAATATAAATGCTGCTTAACTGCACACAAATCTTTTAGTCCCGGGGGAGACTGAAATTAGCATATCTAGTAAGCATCCTTCATTTAAGAAAAACAATTTTTGTGTGCGGTTTCTGGATAAAAGCGTGTCTGTTTGCATTCATGCAAATGCATTGTCACAGTATATTAAAATTAATACCTTATGTGATTTCAAATGTAGTGTGTACGGAGGTGCATTAATCTGCTAGGGTTGCCGTGACAAGATACCACAGACTGGGTGGCTTTGCAACAGAAATGTATCTTCTCACTCTTCTAGAGGCTGGAAGTTCTAGATCAAGGTAGCAGCTGATTCAGTTTCCGATGAGACCTCTCTTCTGTCTTGCTAATGGTTGCTCTCTTGCTGGTCCTCACATGTCGTCATCTCTCTTCTGTAAAGAGAAAGATCTCTGGAGAGAAGGACACAGCTCAGTGGTAGAGTGTGAGCTTAGCATGCACAAGTTCCTGGGTTCAATCCCCAGTGCCTCCATTAAAACAAATAAATTAAATAAAAACCTAATTACCTCACTGACACCCTCCCCCACCAAAAGACTGATTAAATAAAATTTAAAAAAGAATTTTTATTTAAGAAGCGTGAATCTGTTTTTCAGGATATCAAAATGCTGTGTGTAGAAATTAGGCAGAAGCCCATGTTTGGGCAGACAGGTGTAAGCAGGTAGAAAAACGGAAGCTAGATTACCTGGGCTCAAAGGCAAAACGTGGAATCAGGACTGAGGGGCCTGAGACAGACGCTGGCAAAGGCAATATTCATACTAGAAACTAAAGACACAGAGCTGTCGTATGAGGCTAGGGGGTGATTTTTCACAGAATGATAATAATGCCATATATTTAGCACTTTCATGGGTCAGACATCCCGGCCCATGCATTTTATTTTATTGTATTATTTTTTCTTTTTATTGAAGTATAGGCAATTTACAATGTTGTGTCAGTTTCTGGTGCACAGCATCATGTTTCAGTCATACATATACACGCATATATTCCTTTTCATAATCTTTATCATTATAGGTTACTACAGGATATTGGATATAGTTCCCGGTGCTATAGAGTAGGACCTTTTTGTTTATCTATTTTATATATAGTAGTTAGTATTTTGAGAAACAGAGAAGCTGATGTTTTCATCAGAAGTTTTGCAAAACAGCCAGTAAGACTCAAAGTGGCTAATGTGCCCAAAGTCACAAAGTGTTTCAGCTGGAATTCAATCCAAGTCTGTTCCAAAGACAGCTTCTATTCCTTATATTATCAATAATAAACTGAAGGTGATTATATATACACACATACACACACACACACATACATATGTGTATGTGACAATAATAAATATACTTAACCACAACAGCTGTGACACAAACTATAAAGAATCAACAACTCAAATCAGAGATGATTTGACGGAGAAGCCATTCAGTTCTGAGGCCATTCTGCTGAGACAGTGCATATATTTTGGCTTCCTTTTCCTCTTTTTAATCAGCCGAGGAATTTACTTGGAAGCAAAAACCTTGGTTTCTTAATGACTCTAACCCACCTGAAGCCATCGTTTCTGTTTATTACATCATAATCATCTCTCCTTGCCACCAACTGTACATTCCCAAGGAGGAAATTATGATTTCAAGCGAAGACAGTGGAGCCGGAACAGATGCGCCGCTAAAAGAAAGACATCCTATTATCCTGAAAATGTTCGCCGTAATGAAGAACAAGGGAAAAGAGATCAGAAGGTATTGTCATATTTCAAAATAGTGTCTGCTCTAGCAGCGGGGTTCTATTTAAACAGAAGGATCTGCCAAGCTTTCCGTGCGCCCTTCATAGCACTTTACTCTTGGCACTTCATATTCTAGAGGAAATGCAAAAAATTAGAGGAGAAAAACAAACTCCCTCTGCAGCATTTCTGGGATATCTTTCACTGTAGCCTTTGCAACATTTTTCTCTATTCTGATTTTCTTTAGTCACGGCACAGAGGTTGACTCTACTTCCACTATGACATCTCTGTTTGGTTCTGGCTCCCTGATTCCCAAGACTGCTGCTGGATTTGCACCACCTGGTTCTTTAGAGGTCTTCATGAAATATCGGTGTCTTTTAACCCCAGGGAAGGAGACATTGACAGAAGGGAAGACTGGAATGACTCACACTATTTTTGAAAATAGATGTTTGGTCCCACCCACTCATTCATTAAAGCGGATCCCATTCACTTAATATCGTCACTTAATATCAGACGTTGGATAGGCTAAAACTACAGAGATTATAGACCTGTTACAGAAACTCCAAGTGGCCATAGGAGAGTGAGGGAGACAGATAAGGTGACAGACAATCTTGGAACAGTGTGACCAATGCTAGGACAGAGGTATTCACCATGTTCGATGGAAGCTCCTTGTAAACACAGACTAAGGGGCAGATCAGGCCAACACGGGAAGACGGAAAATGAGCTAAAACAGTGTCGCAGAGCTCAGAGGTGACACCAAGCATGGGAGGTTAGGGGCAGAGCCAAGTACTAGGATCAACACGCTGAGGCTGTTACCTACGGGAGAGGCAGGTGAGGATGGCCCGTGGGGCACGTCGGGACCGCAGGACCAAAGGAACTTCTTAATCAGTGTTCAAGTACACGGATGCTTTTCTTATCTCTACAATCACCCTCAGAACATTCCTGAACTAAGCCTGCTGCTGATGTTTCCAGAACCTCTTGGAAGCCCAAAGAAAACCCACTTGTTTCCGTCTCCAGGAGCTGCCCTCTTATCTCCCTTTGAACTTCCTAAGTTTGGGATACCTGGTGCTACTTCAATGACAATAGAAAATTCCTGTTATTTACTTTTTCCATTTCCCCCTGTGCACTTAATCCTTTCTCATTGGCTTAGTGAGTTAACTTGGTTTAACTCAAAGTCAAACTCCTCAGTAACGTTATTATACCTGCAAAATCCCTGGACTGATGTACCATCTACATACTCTGCCCACATTTGGGAAAAAGGATTCTATGGGGTGTGAACCCCCAGGAGGCAGGGATCTCAGGGCTGTCTTAGAATTCTGCCCACCACGTCGGCCATCACACTGTCTCAACACATATTTGTCCACTGAATGAAGATACTTTGTACTTTATAACCAAATTGTATAAATAATACTTCAAAATTTTGTCTCCTCCCTGAGCAAAAGCTCATTTGGTCCTCCAGCTCCCTGTAGGTCTCTCTCCCTTTACTGCTTATAAATTATAACGACTATAGTTATTTGAGCTTTTTCAGCAGTGTCTCCAGCTCCTGTCACATGTGGAACTTTTCAAGGATCTGAACAGTCTTGGGTCCTGGAGGTGATACAGAGCACACTTGTTGAGGTGTGTGATTTCTTTCTTTGTGATGTTTCTCAGAACTTAGAGCTGATCTGTTGTAGGAATAATCTCATGACTATTCTAAGAAGAAGAAAACAGTCTACTCTCTTTAAATATTTCCCTTGGGGAAGCAATTAAGGACCTATCTCTGGTTGCAAACATTTCTTGCTTTTCCCTGGACACCGATGGACAAGTGTTTTTCTTTTCTTTTCTTTTCTTTTTTATTTTTGGTAGAAACACACATATGAAAAAAGCAAGCATAAGTGAATTCTCAAGTGTGTGTGGACTTTTCAGGTCCAGCTCCTGATTGAAAACCTACAAATACTAACCTGCAAAACTTGTCTTGTCTTACAAACATGAAATAAAGGTCATGAACTATTTATTATCCACAGTGTTTCAAATATGAAAAAATATATTGATACTTAGTAGCACCAGGGAGTTTCAGATACTGTGTAGGAGTTTCTCCTAATGCTTTCTCATAATAAACACATAAAATAAAAGCATAATATTTACAAAGATTAAATTTTATTAAAATCTACACAAAGGGAGACAAGAAAAGACAACAAAGTTAACTGTGCTTCTGTTATATATGTCTTTAGAAATGTGAATGTAAGTAAAAGAAAAAAACACAGTTACTCTAACACCAGTTTCCCCAAATTTGGAGTACAGAGCAGTTTCACGTGCCCATCTAGCTCAGAGAGTGATGATTACATAAAGGGACAGAGACAAGGTATGAAATTATAGCATGGTTCTAGTCAACTACCTGACTACTTCAAAATGAAATAAATGATGTTGGTTACATCTCCATTAATATTTATTACTTAAAATTGATAACAAATGTTAACCTAAATTGCTTAGAATAGAAATGGCAATGTTTGGTATAACTTATTTTTAATTATAAATTAAATATTAGGGGAAACTTCTAATTCTGTGAATGCTGCAGAAATCTTCTGAGTAGCTACTTCATAATAAAGAGTCATGAATGAAGAGGTGCTTGGGTATATAAAGAACAAGTAAACCAACCTGATTTAGTTGCTTCTGTTGATGGAATAAACACATAATGGGAGGAAAGAGTATGTTATGTAGTTTGAATTTGGATTCTGTGAAATTTCTTAATACCAGGTTCAAGACTTTTTGACTTAAAAGAATGGATGCAATTTGGGCTCAATTTTTTTTTTTTCCATACTACACTTGGGCAAACAACTCAACATCAAGACTGCTTTGTGATTCAAATGGGGTTGTGTTTAATACGGGTAGCATTCTATTACAATGACCGGGAAGGGAAAAGAAAAGAGATGCCCAAGGAATGATAATACATTGAAAGATGCTCTGCGTTAGAGATAAAAACATACCAGAGGCATGAGCAAGGACGGGCAAATCAAGAGTCACCTCAGAGAGAGTATTTCGTTCTGACAGTGGGAACTAGGTGGAATGAGGTATGGGAGTCTCAGAGAAGCAGTGCTCTGAGATAATCACAAATACAGCTCTCCCTCCTGGTTTGACCGCCTTCTCCACAATTCTCTTTCTTTCTACAAGACTCCCTCATCATTTTTAAATTGATTTCTGCATAAGACCACGAAACCCTAAGTACACTCCAAATTAGGAAGCCCTTTCTCAGTAAAAGTATCGGCTACTTAAATACAGGAAGTATAATAGTTGCTTTTTGCTAACGTTTTCTTCCAGTTAATTATAGTCTTGGGATAAAACAACGATACATTCAGACACACACTCATAAATACACAAACACATTCACAACACAATCCCAAACATTCTTGTAGATGGAAAAAAGCCATCATTTTTTGGTTCGTGGTATTTTTTCTTATTTTAAATTTCTCTTAAGATTATCGTTATTTTTCTGTCATGTAGACAGAAACCAAACACCATTTTTTGACCCAAACTGTAAAAAATAAGTAGAAACAAAGAAGGCGATATTTTGTGATGTCCTTGGGCTTTCCCTGTGCAACATAAATACATTATGGGAGGGAGTCACAGAGGACTGATTAACAAAGAAATACTTGCAGTGCTGGATCTGCATAGTATCAGATGACTTAATGGTGAACTGTGGAGCCACACATGGAAAGAATACAACAAGCTGAAATAAATAAACCTTAAGGAGAGGAAGGAATCACTTTCTTTCTGGGAAACAAAGCAAGGAATAATAAGCTAAAGTTAAGCAAAAGAAGAACGTACTTTGAAAAATCACAGAAATTGATCTGGCCACAGTGATGACTTGCCAAGGGAAGAAACTGCAAATTTCTTCAATGGTTTCATCCCCAGTGGATTTTTTTTTAAACCAGAGGCGATAACATACAGCAAAGTATATTAACATGAACAACGAGCTGGCAGAAAGATAGAGTCAGAAAACTCTTAGGTCATTTTCATTATTATTCATCAGTTTTCAAAAATGCATTTGATATCTTAAAAGGTCTTGGAGTTTATGAACACATTTTTTCTGCCGTATTCTAAGCCAAAAAATATAAAGTAAAAGAGATCTTTAAAAAAAAAAAAAAAAACCTGTCCCCTGAAAGCAATTTCAACCATTTTCTCAGCAAGTTGAACCTTTAGAAATGTCTTGGGGGGAAATTAATAAAGTATCGTTAAGATTTGTGTGATACTGAGACATTCTTGGCTCCAAAATTAGAGCTTAGAGCCCTGAAAAGCTCAATTTCCAAATTACCTTCTGTGAGCATTTTTAACCTCTATCTTTCATGTAGCGTATCCTGTCACCAAAAAACAACAATCAACAAAAACCCTATTCTCTCCTTTCTTGCTCACACACCACGTGTTTTCTGGACCCCATGCCTTTACTCATGTAAGTTTCAGTCTATTTCTACACACCCAGCCACACCCTACTCTCACCCCAAGCATTCTCCAACACCCCATTGATTTCTCTTCTGATAAAGTCCCAGAGACCTTTGTTCAAACCTCTTTTCTCGTATGCTCAATCTTGTGTTTTAATTATTTGTGTGCTTAACTTATTTCGACCATAAGTGTGGTTTCCCAAACCTAAATCTTTAGCCCCTTAGGACAAGTGGAATTACTGAAGGGGGCCCATAAATTGTGCATGTGTATTTTTTTCAATTCATAGGATAGTAAAAACATAGCCATGGTTGTGGGAGGAAGTGTAAAATATTTAGTCTAAGAGGAGGCAGCGAATTACAGCTTGTGGACCAAATCCCAGCCTGCAGGCTCTATTTATAAATAAAATTTTATTAGAACACAGTCACACATATTCATTTACGTATTGTTTATAGTTGCTTTCATGTGACAACAGCAAAACTGAGTGATTGCAACAGAGACCATATGGCTTACAGAGGCTGAAATATTTATTATTTGACTGTTTACAGGATAATTTGGTCTAGAATATAAAATTTTTTTTTTGAGGACAATGGTAATATCTTAGAAATATTTATAGCACCCCCTATTCACAGCTTAGAGAAACTACTCAAACTCTGGAGATAAAAACCAGGAATTATTATTTGTATATATAAGTATTCTTAATACAGAGCACTATTTGGAATATTTTAAGAATTTACATATATGGTGTCATTTTGGACCTACATTTCATACTGCAAATCTTTTTTTTTTTTTCCTTTTCACTCAACATTCTATTTTTGTGATTCACTCATTTGGTGTTTCATCAGATGACTAGATGGTTTAACTATTTTCCTATCGATGGACATCCTGTTGTCCCCAGTATTCCTGTTACAGATGGTACCTGAATGTGAATATCTTGGTCCCATTCATGAGATTTTCTTTAAAGTCTAGAAATTGAAAAGAGAAATATCAGACAATACACTAACTTCCTACTGTTGCCACAGCAAGTTAACCACAAACGGTAGGTTTAAACAACACAAATGTATTATCTTAGGGTTCTGGAGATCAGGGTCTGAAATGTCACCACCCAAAATCAAGGTGTCGGCAGGACCATATCTCATCCAGAAGCTCTAGGGGAGAATCCAACTGCTTTTGCCTTTTCCAGCTTCTGGAGGTGGCCTCCATCCCTTGACTCGTGGCCCCCTCCTTGATCTTCAAAGCCAGCAATGCGACATCTTCACATCTCTCTGTGGCTTTACTCTCCTGCCTCCCTCCTAAGAGGACCCTTGTGATTATGTTGGGCCCCACACAGATAATCCAGGGTTATCTCCCCATCTCAAGATCTTTAACTTAATCACATCGCAAAGTCCCTTTTACCAGTAAAGGAAGATATTCCAGAAATTAGAATGTGGACAGCTTTGTGGGGGCGTTCGGCCTTCCCCAAGTATAAACATCATCACAGCTGTTAGATACTGTCAATGTCTTCTCCAGTGAGGTTACAGCAATTTAAATACTGCTTCCAGTGTTTCCATGTCTTCACCAGTGCCTGGCACTGTCAGCCTCTCTGGAAAGCATAAATTGTATATTTATTGTGCTTGCTTATATCTTTAAATTCTGACAATTTCAAACACACAGAACAGTTGCAAGGATACTAAAAGGGGCTCTTATATGTCACTTACCAAATTTACCAATTCTATCTTTTCTATGTTTCTAGTTTCTATTTTTCTATATTAATCTCTCTCTATATTCTGTATTTTTGCCCCACTGGATACTAAGTGGGAAATGTACTGCTAAACATTTCAGTTTAGGAACAATGATATTCTATTATTTAGCAATGATACAATTATATTAAGTCCAGAAATTTAGTATTGATTCATTTTTCTCCTCTGATTCCGAGTCACTATATAAATTCCATCAATTGCTCCAATAATATTCTTCATAGCTATTTTCCCTTAGCTCAAGATCCAATTGAGAATCACATAATGTATTCATCTACCATCTTTTGCTCTACTTTGTCATCTAGAAAATTTTCTCAGTCTGGTACTGTGAACTAGTACATACCCGCTATTACACAGAATGCTCTTCCATTTGGGTTTGTCTGGCGTTCCCTCGCTATTTCACTCAGGTTAGACGCATTTTGTCAAGAATTGTATTCTAGTGGGGGAGGAAGTCAACAAACATAGAAATACGTCATAAGGTTTCAAGAATAGATAAATACTTGACTAGAGCAGGGTAAGTGAAAGAGATTGATGGACTTTGGGAGTTATGAAAAGTTGACCATTTTCGCTCCATTTTGTAAATGAGAATTAAGACTGAGAAGTTAATACTTTCCCCCTTCTTTCTCCAAATCTCATGCCTCCTCCATGACCCAGCTCTGATGCGCCATCTACCCAATTCTCAGGTTAAAAGGGAAATGAATCTAAGTACATTACTCACAGTCTTACCCCCAATGCCTGAAACATAACAAAGCCTCAGTAATTATACATTGCCAGTGTTGTTATTTTTCTAAGCCATCCTCTTCTCCTATTATTCACTGCTGGGCTGAGCCAAGAGAATAAGAGAATTATTTTTCACATACATACTCCGAATTTTCCTTTGCAAAAATTCCTACAAGAGACAACCCGATAGAAATATTTCGTGTATTTATTCACAGGTTTTTCGAATGGTTTCTGCAGGTGGGACAGGGTCATGGAGGAAATATTCATAAGCGAAGGATGTACCCTCTAAAGAAAACCAAACAAGGCGGAAGTACTTTAAAATTGTGAACAAATGATCCAAATAATCATAACAGGTCATTTTTAATAACATGACGTTTCTTTCGAGCAGAGAATAGCGCTCAAGAGTCAGACTGGTTAATGGGAGGGGATATTTCCACTTTCTTGACATTGCTGTTTGAGTCATCACACTGCTATAAAGTAAAGTCCACTATCCCTAGTTACCTAAAATCATCCTGAATCCCTGTCATCACTTTCCAAGCCCTTCACCATCCAGACGGAAGCTTCCATTCCTGCTCACCTTCTTCCATGCTGTATTGCGTTGTAAACTTCATCACGTCGCATCACAGATGTTTCCACCTTCCAAGGAAGTTCCTCGCATCCCACACGTCCCTAAGAGCATGAATTCCATAAAAGCAGGGACAAGGAAACTGATTTTTGCAACACTGGTGCTTAACACAGAGTCAGGGGTTCAACAGATCAACTATAACTTCCAAGCTGCGTGAGTAAATGACTGAATGAATGTCCCTGTCAGGAGATCTTGACTGCTTAATACTTCTGTTCTTGTTTCTTAGCTCCGTTATTATCTTTACTGGAAATATGGACGCTGTCCCTCATCGTAATGCTGAATTGGCTCAGGTTTTTCCTATTTGGGGGGTTCACGGCATTGGCTTGACTGTCTCACGGTGGATGACGCTAAGGAAACTCTGAGCGGTAGGTGCCCATCTCCTGATCATCCACTCACCTTTGCTTTGGTACATTAGGACTTTAACAGCAACTGCCTGATGTGCAGGTAAAGTCAGCAAGAAATGAAATATAGGTCATTACACCGTGGTGTCAATGGAGCAGAGCAGCAAAATATAAATCACTGAAAAATGGGACAGATTCATGCCATTTTGCACTTTGAAGTCAGTCTGAGGACTTCGTGTGGCTGAGAGGTCCCGGGGTCCACGTTAGGGAGGTGCGGAGAAAACCGTGCTCCTGTAAGGCTCAACCTGACACCAGCAGCTCTAAACTCTCGCAGAGGGAAGTGAAGATTGCGTGTTTTCCCCCTCTGCTTTGCAATTGTCTCTCTTTCATGTGCGTACATTATAGTTTGTGACCTTAAGTCTGGGACCTGGGTTCTCCAAACCTCAGCTGCTTAATTGAAAAAAAATGAAAATAACATCTATTCTACCTCTTTGGCATGATTTATTTTTTAATCATTAAATAAAATATGCAGAAGGGTTTGGGTAATGGGCTTCGTCAGTGCCCCACCCTTAACTCTTCCAGTGTTTGCTGACCAAGACTCTACTTCCAGTCTTGCTTGAGCTCTGCAGATACTGGATTTGTTTGTTTGTTTGTTTTTTGTTTTTGCTGGAGTGTGGAAACCCCTCTCCACACAGAACAGGTGGAGTGCTGAGGAATTAACACCTCCAGAAGCGACTCTCCACCATGGGTTCTCCAGAATTAGTACATAAATATTCTGGTTGCATAATGCTTCATGCTGGAGAATTATGATGTGTGTGTTTTGTATTAATTTCCAGAGTCCACACAGGATTTAGCTCAAGTTACACCATGACAGCTGGTTTAATTGCACATCTTCCATTGGCTGCTTTCCATTCCTTTTATCCTGTCTCTACCTGTGTTGTCTGAACTTCCCAAATACACCACTTACAAATGAATCCGATCCTGGGATTGGTACCAAGGAGAACCCAAATAACAACCTGGATGTGGTGAAGGGCCACCTGAGTGGGAAATGATGTAACTATGTTGATAAATGAGAAACCTAAAGCTAAAAGAACCTTTTGTGCTTGGAGCTTTTCAGGGCATTTAAGGACAGGATCTTTGAACGGATCTGGGAGATAGATAGCCTGAGGGAGGTTTAGAAGCAGAGCATGGTGAGTGTCTAGCTGAGCCCAAGGGTTTGGCCTAAGGGCTGATCTTCAGACTTCAGCTCAGGAAAAAAGAAAAAAAAAAAAATCAAACCCAGTAATGAAGATGGTCTCCAGGTTCATGAATATATCTCAGACACAGAAGGAGTGGGAGCAAACTGCACCCCAGGCATAGTCCAATGTGTGGGGACATCCATAGCACCCTTCAGCCCTAAGGGGACTTTAACTAGCTCACGCCGACTTAACTTCATAGACCATTTTTCTGCCACTTCTAGTGATTAATTTTCAAAATTGTCCCCCAAAAGAATTCTGAGAAGAAAATCAGTAATGGTAGTTGGGGATTATTACCATAGGGTAAAGTAAGAAGCCATGAGTTTATACTAACTAAAAACATGGAAACATTGAATATATAGTGGGGTAGGATTGATTCTTCCTCAAAGCAGGATTCCAAGTAATAAATTCAGAAGGAAAGAAAGAAATGTAAGCATTGTTTCAGTTAGGAATGTTGACTGAAATAAATGCACAGCCTAAAAGTTGAGAATTGTGTTTTATTTGACGGGAGGACTCGAGCCAGGATGACAGCCTCTCAGATGGCTCTGAGGGATTTCTCTGAAGAGGTAGGGGAGGAGCTGGGATATATAGGAGCTTTACAACAAAGACCAGGTAGCTGGAACATTAAAAGATGATTTATTAAGTAAAGAAAACCAGGCATCTCAAGTTAAAGAATTTAGCACTTTTCTATGTATGGGAGGAAGCAAACATTTGGGCTCATTGAATTCATTCCTTTGACAAGCACCTGGCCATCTAGGGCCAGGATCCTATCCTTTCTTAATTCTGAGTCTCCTCAGGGTGCACCACTGTGAGAGGCTGCAGAGGCTGGGCTGCAGGCCTGTCCTCACTGTGGGGTGGCGGCAGCCCCTGATGACTTGATGGCTTCAGCATTCTTTGTTTACTGATATGGTTTGCAGTATTTTTCATTCACAGGAATCATCTATGGATGGTAGACAAAATATGATGAGGAAAAAGACATTTGCATAGTTTCAGAGTATCTCCCCATAAGATACTAATTACAAAGAGGGAAACAGGAAGTTTACAGTGGAGGAACCTGGCAGATACCATACCGACTTCACCCACAATGAGACACACAGGCATCATGAGACGGGGATAACCAAGACACACTGCGAAGACACAGCCTCACTTCCATGGCCTTCTCACCAAAAACAGCTAATCATCAGAAAACATTAGACTAAGTTAAACTGAGAAACAGTCTGCAAATGAACTCTCCAGTACACCTGAACCGTATCAGGATTATGAAAGAACCCTTCCAGATTGGGGGAAAATAAAGGCCATGGCAACAAGTTTCACCCTCGTCCCACACTGGATCCTGGATCAGTACAAGAATGGTGGTGGGGCCACTGGCAAACTGGTCTGTAGATTTAAGTAATATATTGGGGTCTTTTTCCTTTTTTTTTTTAGAATTTTGTTTTGTTATTTATTTGTTTTGGAGGGGGAGGTAATTAGGTTTTGAAGCAGGATGGAAGGGGGCAGGGCACAGCCATTCAAGGAAGGCCACAGCAATTAACATCAAAATGGTGGAAGATTCAACCCCCAGGAGGCCTTGAGGCTCAGGATGGTGGGAGATTTAACTTCTAGCAGACCTTGAGCTTCATTGTACGCCCATTGTAATGTATTAACATGGTGAATAACACGCCCACAGGCACCATGGCAGTCCCAAGGCTAGCCACAGAAGGTCAAAGGGTGGGAAATGGCCAACTTCCTGGGAATCCCAGCCCCTTGCCCTTAGGCTGGTCCTTCCACTTATAGCATAAAAAGCCACCAAGCCCATAAAAACCAACAACACGGCGCCTCGAGGCCGCTCCTCTCTGTCCCTCTTCAGAGATGGCCCGCATTCTGTCTATGGAATGTGTACCTACTTTTAATCTGAGCACCCAACCCCCACACCTCATGGCCTTTCTCTTGCCTTTCAATGTATCTCTCTGAATAAATCTATTCAACTGTGGCTCACTCTTGAATTCTTTCCTGCAAGAAGCCAAGGACCCACACCTGGCGGGGCACATCGCAGGGGCTCAACCGAGACCTGGGACACAGCCCTCCTCACGCCCCACATCTGTTTTCCTGCATCAGTTTATTGATTATTTTTAGAGGAGGTACAGGGGCTTGAACCCGGGACTTTGTACATGCTACGCATGCACTCTACCACTCGAGCTATCCCTCCCCGCTAAGTAATATATTGTATCAAGGTTCATTTTCTGATTTCGATCACTTCAACTGTAGTTATGTAAGATGTTACCATTTAGAGAACATGGGTAAAGGGTATAAGGAATTCTTCATACTAATTTTACAGTTCTTTTGAAGTCTAAACTATTTCAAAGCTACAACTGAAAAAAAAAAAGTTATAAGATATGTGAACGAAAAATAGTGCAAAACATTTCTGTAAACAAAGAATGCTGAAGCCATCAAGTCAGCAGCGGCTGCTGCCACCCCCCAGTGAGGACAAGCCTGCAGCCCGGCCTCTGCAGCCTCTCACAGTGGTGCCCTCTGAGGGGACTCAGAATGAGAAAGGACAAGACACTGGCCCTAGATAGCTGGGTGCTTGTCGAAGGAATGAATTCACTGAGCCCAAATGTTTGCTTCCTCCCATACAGAGAAATGCGCTAAATTCTTTAATTTGAGATGCCTGGTTTCCTTTACTTAACAAGTCATCTTTTAATGTTCCAGCTACCTGGTCTTTGTTGTAAAGCTCCTATATATCCCAGCTCCTCCTCTACCTCTTTGGAGCAGTCCCTCAGAGTGATCTAAGAGGCTGTCATCCCGGGCTCGAAGGGGTTCAAGTCCTCAGAAATGTCCACTAAATAAAGCATAACTCTCAACTTTTAGGCTGTGCATTTATTTCGGTCAACGGATATTACAGATACACTCACTCAAGGAGATTCAGACATTAATCAGAAACATGCCAACCCCAAAACTCAAAACTAAGGACCAAAGTTTAGAAACCATACACTTTAAATTAAACTTTGCTATTAAATCATGAGCTGTTTCATGAAAATACTGTGATGTTGTCATGCGCTTCTTTAAAAATCGCGCTTTATAGAAACTTCTGCTTTTCAAGGTGTTGTGTATACCTTGCCCAGGTCTCAGTCTGTCAATGACCAGTCTTGTGGCTGGACCAGCCCTTGTGGTTGTCATCATGATTGTAAGATGCCCTTCAGCAACAACAATTAGGAATCTTAAAAAAAAAAAAAAAAAAAGGTTATTCCTTACAGGACCTGGAAATGACATGACACACAGCCAGGTTGAAAGTAGAGAAAGAGGGCACGTGGGCCTGGGGTTCTGCTTTTCCTGGGGTCAAGGATGGCATTGTAGGTTTTGTGGGTTCACTCTTTATTGGTGAGTTCAAAGTAAGGGTGGGAATTTATAGAAGGGAAAGAGAGAGAGAAAAAAAAAAAAAAAAAAAGTAGCCCAAACCCAAATTGTCAGTTATCGAAAACAATAGACATCTCTAAAACAAAAGAGCCTCCTTGCGGGCAGGGGGCTGGATTCTTTTTGTAGTCCTGAGTCTGGCAATGTGTTCATTCTAATAGCCTTCTTTGAAGTGGGTGCTTCAGCCTTCAAACCTTAAGGCAGGCATTTGCATGGTAAAAAGATAAACCCAACTGTCAAGGCTTACACAGCACAAAGACTCAAAGCTTTTCTATCATCTCCACCACTTGGGTACCTATCACTGAATGTGTCTGTTGTCCATTTCCTTGTCTGAAAACAATGGCGACCACAATCACCTGGCCCTGAGATCTTGCAGGTAATTGTAACAAAGACAATCAGAACAATTACAGTGAAAATCCTCCTTGGAGCAGCCCGTCTCCCCTCTGTAGATCAGGCTGAATATAGCGGTCTGAATTGGATGTGAAAAAAAAAAAAAAAAAAAAAAAGAAGACTAGTATTTTTCTCCTGAAAGTAAATTGTTTCAAAACATGGTTACCTTTTCAACAGGTTTCCCTTGGCTTGAAATTGGAATTTTTTTTTAACCTCAAACGTTCTCAGGTCTCAAGACGCTGCCTTTTAATTATATCAATTCTTGGTCTGGAGCCTTTCTTATTATTTGCTTAAATGTTATTGTTGGGACTTAAATTGATCTCTCTTGTTCAGTTTCAGGGTTAGCATTTACTGCAACAAAGGATGATTTTTTTGCTCCTGTTGCCTTGAGGACATGCACTGGAAACATGATGTTGTTCTCAGTGGGGATTCTCCTGATGAGAAGGTTTCCAACAAAGAACAAATTAATACTTGAGCAATCAATGGCGCTAGCCAACGCGTTTTCCTATCTCCTTCACTTTTCCATTCTCTTTCCCATTGTCCCTAGTTTCGCGATTCTTTCCATGTAGAAAAAGGACTGTAATTTATTTTGAAAGAATTCCTATGTCTGTGTCTCGGTCTTAATTAAAACAAGGTCCGTAGTTTATCTGGAATCCTAATTTGGCTATGAATGTTCAACAAAGAGGCTCAGAATTACAGATCAAGCTAAGGGGGAAAAAATGGAAAAAAAGTATAGACTCAAGGGGCATCTATCTGTTCTTTTGCTAAAAAGAAATGGACCCTCCTGGCTGGTAGGAGACAAATTACTACTCCAGTCAATTTCCTTCTCTCTCTCTCTCTATATATATATACTTACTTGACATTTGTTTTGTCTCCTTGTGTTATTTCCATACTAAAGGGAGTATTTATGATTCTGCTTGGAATGGCTAAATTATTTGTGAATTTATTGTACACAGACTTTTTCACTGTTATTAATCTAGTTTAGCACCTAGGAGACTTCCTTTATAGCACGTGGGGATGGTAGAAATATAATGCTGTGTTATAACGGCATTGTTCCATATTCCATAACCCATCAAGGGTGGCCAAGCAGACCTAAAATGGCCAATTTACCCAGCTCAGCTTTTCAGAGTGGTTTTTGCATGTTGAAAATTATCTATTCAACTCAGAAAGAGTATTTGCTCTCACAAAGACGTATTTGGTATCCCTATGCATTATTAACTGTGTACAAAGTGTGATTCTCCCTAAATTGTTGTAAGAAAATCAAGTGACCTATGTGTCTGAAAAGTCTTGGATAGAGGAAAGCAGCTATGAATTAAGAACATCAAATTTAGCCTCTTAACTGTAGCCAAGGGATTGGGTCTCTTTCTCCAGTGCGCTCAGGCGGGTCTCATAACTGCAACACTCAAAAGGAATCATCACTGTTCTGCAAGCACTCACCAGCGCCTGCCTAACAGAGTGGATCTGCTTGAAAGGCACAACAGAGGTGGCACTTGTTGCCCAGAAATTCAGCTTATGATTAAAAAGTTTTTTGTTTGTTTGTTTTTCCCAAGGATCAAATACTATCTTCAAAATACAGGAAAGACCCCTGCAAAATACAAATAATCAGAAAATGCTCCTGTGTCTGGATGGACCCTGTCATGGAAATATCCTAATTGAAATAGAAGAACTAGGGAAGAGGAATCACAAGAAAAGAGTGGGGAATGAACACAGAATTCTAAAAATATGTCCAATAGACTTATCGGCGGCTTCTCCAGTTTACCTTGGGCCAAAGTTTTCTGTCTTTCTTTCATTTCTTAAATGGGGAAATAGAATTTTTCTTTTACTTATAAATATTCTGAGACTATAGGTCATCTGTGTAATGGTTTCCATTAAGATTCTTTCAATATTTCACATGAGTGTGCTAACATTACCGGAGAAAGCCCCACTAAATTAAAATACTGTTATAGCTAAATGTTACACGTGGTACATTATAATCCAGGATAAAAGGTTATTCATTAGTTCCAGGTTCTATTAGCACAATCTTTCTGCCTTCATGACTAAAGAAGTAACAACATGTTTTGGTTCTGTAATAGTGAGCTAATTGTTCAGTTTCCTAACGGTAGCTGTTAAGAAAATGTGAAGAATATGGAGACAGTATTTCTCCTTGCCTAGTTAAATAGAAAAAGGACAAAACAGTGTACTTGAAAGAACTACAAACACAAACTTAGAAAAACTGGGTTTGTGATCTATCTTCTGTGTCTGTATACTGTATTTGTGTTTAAGAAAGTAATTTCTTCTTTATTATTTTTTTGTTGGGGGAGGTAATTAGGTTTATTTTATTATTATTATTATTATTATATTATTATTATTATTATTATTATTATTATTATTATTATTAATGGAGATACTGGGGATTGAACCCAGGACCTCATGCATGCTAAGCATGCACTCTACCCCTTGAGTTATACCCTCCCCCCAATTTCTTCTTTTTTCTTGTTTCTGAGCTGTAAGGTCGGGTTAACAGCAATTGAATCTCTTCTGAAAGGATGTTGTGAGCCTCAAATGTGAGAATAAATGTGATCATGCACAGATGCATTTAAAGTGTAAGATATTATTACCATTATCTTTTTCAGTTTTAAGCACTTTCCTGTGAATATATATGACCAGTTTCCCCCTCTCCAAATACATCAAAGATTCTAAGGTTTTATATTGTTCTTTGGATATTTGCACACAATCATAATATAAGCATAAATCTGTAAATAATCACAAATATATGTTAATATTAAAAACCATTTGAAAGAAGGAAAATACGGTAACATAGAAATATTTAGTGTTATTGGATATTGAAACTTTAGGAACTCACAAGAGGTACTTTGATGGATCCTACGAAGTCTGTCTCCTCCTCACGCATCCTTTCATGGTGGGAGTTTCTGGTGCCAAAAAATCCTAAAGTTCGTAATTTTGTAAGGTGTCTGAGGGGATGAAATTCCTTTTCCCTGGGAGAGCAGTGTGTTTTGGTAGGGAACATCTAAAGATGCAGAACTGGGGAATTTAAAAGAGAGGGCTGCAGGGAGAAAAATGGGGGCGAGTGGGCTTGAGATCTGGAGAGAGGAAGCAGTTAGAAGAACACTCATTTCAACAGCTAAGTCTGGAAGAGACACTGCATAATCTAAGGGACCAAGTAATTTGGATGGAACTTCCACCCCCTTCTCCACACTGCACTTTTCTGACATCTTCCTGACCATCCAGTAGAAGCCCTCCTGTTCCCCTCTCAGACCTGATTCTTGGGTTGGGGAGGAGAGAGGTCCAGGGTGGTGGGGAGAAGGGACAGACCTTAGCCATCTCCAGTCTTCTCCGGAGAGGCAGTGACCATGGATGTGTCCCCATGCACTCCTTCTGAGTGTCACCAGGCAGAGGCATCACCGCTGGCAACAGCTACAGTGATCTGGCCCCGCCCATCTTTTACATTTCCTCCTGAACCTTGACTTGGTGTACTCTAGACAGTCCAACATCTTGTTCATTCTTAAAAAAAAAAAAAAAAGAAGAGATCTATGAGATCTTTCCCACCTTAGGACTTGTAAATTTTCTGTTTTCTTAGCCAAGAACACTCTCCTCTATGGTCTTCCAACGGTTGACTTCTCACCCATGAATTATAAACAGACTGGTCCACTAGAGTGAGGTCAATAGTAGGTCCATGGTTATAAAAGCAAAGCATGGTGGAAAGCAAAGCTGGCACTAACACCTTGAGCAGAAAGGATGGACTGCTTAAAAAATGGTATTAGAATATTTAGACATAACATTTGGAAAATGTCTAAAAGTAAGTTCAGATGAATCAAAGGCCAGTGTACCAAAAAGAAAAACAAAATCATTGGGAAAAATGTTTTTTAACTTAAAAGTAGGGAGGGACTTCCTAACACAAATCACAAAAAAACTTTAATTAAAATATAAATAAAATTCTTCTGTAGGAAAAGCACATAAATACAGCTTAAATGTAAGCAGCAGATCTGGGGAAAATATTTGTAATATGTAGTTCAAGGGGCCTTCCTTAACATTTTTCTAAGCTTCTTCCTGACTCCTAGGCCCTGATTCAACTTTTCTTAAAGCACTTTCTTTGTAGTGTTAAAAAAAAAATTGCCCCTTGGAGATATATGCAAACATTTTCCCCATTTTTTTAATGCGGTAAAATACACGTTACATAAAATGTACCATCTTAACCACTACAACTGTATAGTTCAGTGGAATTAAATACATTTATAATGTTGTGCAACCATCACCATCACCCATCTCTATAACTCTTCTCATCTTGAAAAAATGAAACTCTTTCCCCATTAAACAGTAATTCCCCATTTCCTGCTCCCCCTCGCCCCTGGCAGCTATCATTCTATGTTCTGTCTCTATGGTTTTGACTACTCTTAAGTGATACAGGAAAAATAGATGTGGGGAGAGAGGATGGCCATGTCCCAGGTCTTGGCTGAATCCCTGGGACGTGCCCCGCCAAGTGTGGGTCCTCGGCTTTACATAGGAAAGAGTTCAAGAGCGAGCCACAGCTGAGTAAAAATATATTTATTTAGAGAGATAACGTACTCCATAGACAGAGTGCAGGCTGTTTCAGAAGGCAAGAGGAAGGTCAGGAGGTGTGCGGGTTGGGTGCTCTGTAGATAGACGCTCCATAGACAGAGTGCGGGCTGGCTCACTCAGAAGGAAGATCAGCCATGGGGTGTGGGGGGTTGTTAGGTATTATGGGCTCGGTGACTTCCTATGCTAACAGGTGAAAGGATTATTCCAACTACTTTGGGGAAGGGGCTGGGGTTCCCAGGAAGTGGGCCACCACCCGCTCTTTGACCTTTTATGGTCAGCCTCAGAGCTGTCCTGGCGCTCATGGGAGTGCCAGTTACCATGCTGATACATCACAATGAGTGTATAATGAAGCTCCAGGTCCACTGGAAGTCAGATCTCCTGCCATCTGGGGCCTCAAGTGCTACTGGGAGTTGACTCTTCCACCATTTTGGTGTTAACTGCTGTGTCATTCCTTGCATGGCCGTGCCCTGCCCCCTTCCCTCCTGTCTCATAAATATCTCTGCTGAGTAGAATCATGGAGTCCTTGTCTTTTTTCTGACTGGTTTGTTTCATTCCGTGTAATGTCCTCAAGGTCCATCCATGTTACAGCATATGTCAGAATGTCCTTTCTCTTGAAGGCTGAATAATATCCCCCTGTTTGCATAGACCGCATTTTGCTTAACCACTCAGCTGTTGATGGACACTTGGGTTGCTTCCCCATTTTAACTGTGGTGAATAATCCTGCTATGAACAGGGGTTTACAAATATCTCTTTGAGACCCCGCTTTCTATTCTATTGGTTATATACCTAGAAGTGAGGTTGTTAAATGTGTTGGAGGATTGCTCACAATTGTATTTTTAGTTTTTTGATGAACCACCATACTGCTTCTCCTTGGGCGTGCATGGTCACTTCCTAATTTCCCCCATACATGGAGTTGTTTTTGAATATTCTATTTTTGAATATCTAGCTTTTAAAAGGGGGAAAAGAGAAAAAAGAAGAGTGGAAAAGGACAACGGCTCTTTAAATCCCCTGGAAGTTGCTGCAGTCAGATGGGGAGAGATTTGCAACAATGGGAGGAGGTACAACACCAGGTCATTGCTTTTTTTGTCTGCACCTCTACGATCAGAAGCAGCAGTCAACAATTAAAGCGCAGATCCCAGTATTTAGAGGACAGGGTACTTTTTGCCCATTCTGGTTCTCACCAGCACTGTACACAGAGCACATGCAGAGCTGTCTGCCATGGCCGGGGGTGAGGGATGAGTGGCTGTAACCATGAGAAGAGATGAAACTGAACAAAACTAACCACAATTCCCCAGTGAAGTCTTCCCCTGGAAACTGACTTACTACCCTGGAAAGCTGTTCCGTGTACTCTACCCAGTGCCCCGTGAATCGTGAACTGGTCTACTTTTTAGACTCTATATTTCCAAAATAGTTACAACAGAAAGATCCTGCCAGTGCATCTGTCTAGGTGGTGAGATGGGTTTCTGATTCTCCCTACTCTGCCATCTTCCCAGAATCTCTCTGTACGTCTTTTAAAAAGCCTCTTGCCAGGAATGGCTTTTTTTTTTTTTTTTTTTTTAATAACCCAGGAATGGCTTTCTCTAGGACCTGGGCGCTATCTCACTGAAATGCAGTTTTCAAGGGAGGTAGCACCCCTACCTGAGGAAAGGTGGGAACTTGCCTCCAAGGTGTAAAATTACACCTCTTGTCATGAATCTGTGAGAAAGTTTACTTTTCCTTTGGGTAAAGCTACTGAGCAAACAGATGGCTTGTGTTCCCCCTCTTACCCCAGTACTTAGAACTTCCGTGCCCTTTGATTCAGCAGAGTTGAGTTCCTGCTGACCTGGGGCCTCTCCACCCTGTTGCAATAGCCTTGAATCCAGTCTTTCTTGTGTGTTTAGTTTTGCCTGTGCAGTTCTTGCTTGGACACTGGAAAGCATAAAGAGCTAGCAGAAATAAGAGGAAAGAAAAGCCAAATATTAAGTGATGAAATAAACAGTATATTCACACACTAAAAATCTAAAATGGCCAAGAAACATAGGAAAGAATGCTTAAACTAACCAAATGTTATCAAATGCAAATCATAACAACAATAAAACCTCAAACAGCAACCAGTATCCGGGCTTCACTAGGGCATAAACATGGAAATTCTCATGTATTACTTGTGGGAGTGGAGTGTGTGTGTGTGTGTGTGTGTGTGTGTGTGTGTTTTAAGAATTGGTTGGTGTCCATCAATATTTTAAATGGGTGTGCCTTTTGTCCCAGGAATATACTTTCTAGTTATCTATCATAAAGAATTTTTTTAATTAATTAGCTATTAAAAAGAATAATGGCGGGGAGGGTATAGCTGAAGTGGTAGAGCACATGCTTAGCATACACAAGGTCCTGGGTTCAATCCCCAGGGCCTCCTCTAAACATAAATAAATAAATAAACCTAATTGCACCCCCCCAAATAAATAAATAAATTAATTAATAAATAAATAAAATACAATAGAAATCATTTGTTAAAATATTTAATGAGAAAATACTTACCTTTTAATGAGAAAAAGAAATTTAAACATTTCAGAAGGAAAGTCTTATCCTAAATTGAAAAACGACTAAACAGAAATGAAGTACGCAAAATGTTAAGCATGCTGGATTCAAGGAATTAACTTTGATTATATTCTTTATGTATTTTTAATATTCTCTGTTATTTCCCCTATTAGTTTTACAATCAAAAACATTAATAAATTGTGGGAGCAGAAGTATAAAATCAAATAAATTCTCTTGGAGTACTGATTCACATCCAAATATCTTTGCTTCAGTATGGACTGTTTACTGTTACTTTCCGGTCACTGCCCAGAAATGAGTGAGCTCTCAGATGTAACATCTTAAGTGTGGCACTTGAAATACAAGACTTTCCATCAGCCGTCCTCATTTCACCTCTAGAGAAAAAAAGAAAGAAAGAGAGAAAAAGAGCATACCCTCAAAATAGCTTTCACCTTACCTTGATATCAGCATCGTTGCCTAAAGAAGATTCTCAAATCTCGCCTTTTCTTCTCCTTTTAAAGGCCACTCATTGCAGGATGGGATGTTTCCCACCAGTGTGTACAATCTCAAGACTCAGAAATAAGGAGCATCTTTCTAAATATTACATGTACGTCTGATGGAGCCCGGGGGTTTGTTTCATCCTTGGTGTGCGCCGACTTTCATCGCCTTCCCTCTCCTGAGGCGTGGTGACGCCTGCAGCCTGTAAAGCACAAGGCGCGTTGTGGACACCCTGATAAATATTAAATGACGATGGCTGTAATAACAGAGCAGAGCCCTGTCTTTGCAGCTGTATAATTTCTCCCTTGCATTGTGTGCCTCCTCAGACAGCTGTCACATCCTTGCTTTCAGAGGCAGAGATTCCTTGGCAAATTAAGGCTTGAGAGGAGCACATGACATCCTCATGTCACTGTGGGAGTGTGAGATGTGAATGCCTACAGCCACACACGTCACTCAGAAACACATTGACTACTTGGCCAATTCAATCACTTGTACGGATATGCCATCCAGAGAGGTTATGTGATGCCCCAACTGCTGGCCAGATCCAGGGGGGACAAAAGCCCAGCCCACGTGAGAACTTTCAGTCAGCACATTTTAGCGAAACTATATTAATTTAATAATCATGTGGTTTTAGATAAATACTTTTTTGTGTTTTTATTTTGGGGGGGAGGTAATTAAGTTTCTTTATGTATTTTTAAATTAATTTTTTATTTCTTTATTTTTTACTGGAAGTACTGGGGTTTGAACCCAAGACCTTATGCATGCTAAGCACACATTCTACCGCTGATCTACACCCACCCCCTTTAAATACTTCTAAACACGCAATTCAATGAATTTATTTATTGAAGAACTGAGTAGATGTTATTAACATCAGCATCAGATTTTAAGGAATTGATAATGCTATCAAGACTTCCATTTTCCTGGTATGGCACTAAGTACTTTCCACGAATTTTCTTGTTTAATGTTCCAGCAAAACCTTCAAAAGGTAGACCTAATGCTGTACGCTACTACACTTGGAAAAATCTAGGCCAGGAAAATGGAAGCAGTTTGCCACATGTAATGAACAAGAGGAGGAGTCCAATTCGGTTTCCTGGGATGCCAGAGTTTTCCTGAGGTTTGGGGGGAATACTTTTAGAAGAGAAAGAAGACTTTAACAATAATATTAATCTTTCACTTATTTTTTTTTTTAAATGTGTACTAAGTATCTCTTATTCAAGGCCTAGCAGGAAATAAGCATAACCAAAAACTAAAAAAAAAAAAAAAAAAAAAAAAAAAAAAAAAAATTCAAATTCTTGTGCTTCAAAATCCATTTCTTAGAACCATTTTTCAAGTGATAATTCTATTCAAATTACAACAAAACCTACAGATGAGAAAGTGCCCCTGCCCAATAATAAAGAAATGGTTTAAAGCCACAGAATGGAATATTTGTCAACCATTAAAATTGAGTGTCACAAAGGCTAATAAACTCAAAATGCTGACTATCTGACAGAAAATAAGAAAAGCATTTGTGTATAAACTGACTGACTGCATGATGCTGAAAAAAAGCTGAATTGGAAATAAAATTGAAAAAAATACAAATTGTATGTTAGATTGTTAAGATTATGAGTGTTTCTCTTTGATGTTTCAATAATTTCTAAAAATTTGTTATGGTAATTTTATGATAGAAAGCATTTTAAAGAGTGATCCATTATCAATCAAGTCGATCAGCTTCTTTGTTCTAAATGACGGTCACATTAAACTATGATAACTAAAATTTAAATTAATCATATATTTTATTTCTCAAATAGCAAATTGTGTCAGCAAAAAGAACAGTCATGATTACTGTATTTTGCTGTATCATTGGCTACATTCATTTGCAGAGTATATTTTCTTGGATGACACATTTCTAACTGTGTGCTGCCTCAAAAATTATTTTGCTAAAAGGGAGAGAATTTTAGGAATTTTCATGATGATTTATACAGTTTCTGATTTACAGTTTACTGGCGCTTTATGTTTTAATTAACTGGCCATTGAAACTGTATTTTAGTACACTAATTGAAAAAAAAGTCATCGATTTCCACACTTAGCCATGCAGTTATGAATTTCATTGTCTCTTTCATGAGATTCAGGAGTTTCCAATTAAGACAATGATTTTAATCCGTGAATTTATGAGGCATTTCCTAAGCTTTCCTTGGTTTCTACTACACTGCATAATAAACTAGATTGTAAAGGCAAACCACATCATGAAGAAAAATAATTATCACCTTGTCTTAAGAATGGAAACATATTCATATAGAAGCTCCTCATAGTAGGGTTAGGAGGACGTGTTGTGAATCCTTGGGGTTCAGAGACAGGCCCGCAGACAAATCCCCTGGAAGTTAAGGGGGCAGACAATGGTGGGCAGGAAGGGCTTTGGGAGGAAAAAGGGATGTCAAAATTCCATCTTTGGTGGGGAGGATGTAGCTCAGTGGTAGAGCACATGCTTGGGATGCATGAGGTCCTGGGTTCAATCCCCAGTGCCTCCTCCAAACACAAACATATAAATAAAACCAATTACCTCCCCTTCATAAAACAAACAAACAAAAAAGGCAAAACTCCATGTTTGTAGTGCGTAAGTCATTTTTTAAAGTATTTAATCTAATGCTGGCAACATGATATTAAGTCATCGCTAAAACAACATCTATAATAAAACTTGTAAACTAGAAATGCTTGTTTAAATTAAGCACTTAGACTGGGCAAGAATGTCTTTTATTACTGAAACTGGAGAACTAAGTACTGTTCTTGATTTCTCAGGTTTGGGTGAGCACCAACTATTTATCTACCTATCCATCTGTCTTTCTGTCTGTCCATCCATCCATCCATCCACCACCCCTTAATCGATATCTATATTCCTACAAATCATCTTTCTTTCCAGTTACTATTTTCTTCTGTCATTCTCTCATTTACATATTGAAAATAAATGTATTCCTCCTTTAAGTCCCAAGCAGTTATAATAGTTTGTGAGAGAAATTATTTATCTTTTCTTCAACCTTCAAGTTAATAATTTCTTTAAAACATTCACTTTGAAAATGTCTACATTAATTCCTTTGTTCAACTGCTAATACCGAAACAATGGTTCCAATTTCTTTCAATTGTTTCCCTTCATAATCCTTAGACTACCTACAGAAGGAGATACTGCCTTTTAAAAGTAGTTTTGTGAGATAACTAATCTTACTTTGCCATTCTTAGGTTTGACTATTAGCATAAATCTTACTATGAAGAAATTAATAGAGGCTGATGAATACTTTATAAACATAGAGGACAGATTTATCATTCTGTTCAGAGAGGAGAGTGCATGACTATCCCACTGCTGATTTAAAATGCAATGGTTGAGATGTCGACAGAGACAGAATTGAGTTATATCAAGGTGCTGTGTGTCACTGTGCTAGCCAGGGTATCTAATGTAATTTGTTTGTTATAGTGTTTATGAAACATTCCATCTGGCACAATATGCCTCTAAGACAGAAGGTGCTGGCATATTAAAGATGCAAGCATCTCCCATGTGATACTCACCCATTTTTTATTTCAGCAGAAAGGAAGGCACCTTTGGAAAACAGGGAAGAGATTAGCAAACTCAGACATGTGACTCAGGTGTAAGTTTGAGGACTACTGCATTGACAACACATCGAGATATTTTAATAGGAATTAGGATTTTTTGTTTTGAAGCTGAAAGCAAATAAACCGAAGAGACTTTTTTTCTTTCTATTCATGGAAAGGGTATCTTTTACATTGCCTGGCTGATTTTCATTTTAAGTAAAAAGGATGTGTAAAGCAAAAATTGCAATGTCAGAAAAAGATATATTAACTGTGTAAATTTTCAGGAAGAGTCTGAGAAAGAAAAATAATCCATTATAGGCCCAAATTTCTGGAAAAAAAACAAAAGAATTACTAGACGGTCATTGATTGCATTTCATGGATCTTTTAGCAATTTGCAGTGAATGCTATCTTAAGACACTCACACCGTTGTTTAACTTGATACAATTTATTTTTTTTAACTGTAAGTTGCAGGGTGATGCGATATAGAATTGAAAGGAGGAAATGGCATCATTCTGTTGAAGGAGAGAAGAGTTAAACGTTCTATTTTACATGCTAGGGCTTGTCGAAACTAAAAGGACTTTCCCGTTCTCAATGAGAATGATTCTGAAATTATCACTATTTGACATGATACTGTGTGGGAGGAGTCTGGCATCTCAAACACATCATCTCATTTCATCCTCAAAACAAATCTTAAGAGGATGTAATTATTACCCCAGTGTGACCCAGGCGGAAATTGAGGTTAAAAGAGGTTAAGCAATTATTCAAGCTTGGCTTCACCACATGGAACGTCTGACTCCAAATTCTATGTCCTTTCCATTGAGAATCTCTGAGATGGAATATTCCAGGAAGAAGTCATACAATGGAAGCATTTGGGGAACATAGGAATAAAAATATTCTAAACCCATTAGAAGCTCAGGGGTTTCCCTGACAAAATTATTCAGTCTTACTTCCCTGAGTTGAAATCTGAAGACTTCATCAAACACAAATCCAGTGACTTTGCCTCTAAAACGCAATCCCAACAGATGGGCACCTCTGGCAAGGCTCCGCATCTGAGACTCACACGTCCTTGACTTTGTAACACCTAAAACGAACCCTGTTTTCTGTTGACTTCATTTTCCTCTTTGCCAAAGTGTTATTCCATTTAAACATTTCCGTTGTTGGCAAGATCCCCTTATGATAATAAACTTGGCATTCTCCCTCCTTTCTGGTATTTCGTGTCTTTTTTTTTTTTTCCTCTACCAACTCTGGCCATGTCTCATGTACTACATTTCACAGAAAGACGACTTCTTTTTCAGACCTATGGTGAAAAAGAGAAATTTTTCATTTCAAATAGTTTTCTGAACCCCTTCTACTCCTCATAGGTCTTTCTTGACGTCAGTCACCTGCTGTCTATAAGGCACGGGGTCTCCCCTGGTCAGGATAATATTAAAATTTTCTTACACAATCAGAACCATACTCCTTATGCACTGCAGCCTTCATCAACCTCTCTGACATAATCATTTCAACTGCTTGTCAAATCAAATGAAGATTCCCTCTTGGCCTTTCAATTTCTCACACATTTAACAATTTGACCCCCATCCCTTGTGTAACGGCTGCCTTAATATCTCAGCACATCGGTTCTCTGATCTTCTGCAAGATAAACTCTATCTGCCTCTTCTCTTTTTTATGCACTTTATAAGTCCCAATTGCTAGCAACCTCAATGGTAATCCTAGCTAGTAATTATTAGTACACATTTTATTAGGTGTTTTATAGACGTTATATCACATAATCATTAAAACAACTCTGTGAGGAAGAATGAAAGCATAACGGTGTATGAATAATAATGAAACAATTAAAGGTGTGACCTGTAACATAGTAAGAAGGGGGGCAGGTCCTTGATCTGTTGTTTTCTATTATTTAAAAAAAAATAGGTTCAAGAAAATCTGCAAATAAATTCAAATTCAAAAGCAAACTTGCCAGTCCCTAACAAGCATAACCACACTTTTTTTTTTTGAGGTAAAACTTACATGCAGTGAAATGTACAAATCTTAAGTGAATTTTAGTAAATGCATATACACAGTAAACTATAACCCTTATCAAGACGAAAATATTTCTATCACCCCACAAAATTCCCACATGCTCCTTCCAGCCAATCCCCACCAACATAAATGGATAAATGGTCAGTGTTCTAATTTCCAGTTTTACCTCGTCCTGAATTTTATGTGGATTGAATCATACAATGTGCAATGGCTTCTTTCTCTTAACAGTGCCTTTGAGATTCATCCATGTTTCACCTATATTATTTGCTGGGTATTAAAATGCTGGCTTTATGGTGCACGGACCAGCCTATAAAGCAGTTGTGAGGAAAGAGGGTAAAGCTCAGCCAGCACGTTGGGATGGGTGGACATCTGTCAATACTGGGAAGACATCATAAGCTTTGCTACACTCTGGGAAGCTGGTCGGCAAATGTGTGAATGGAGCTGGAAGAAACTAACCCTGGCATAAGGTCATGACTTTGGAGTCTTAAAGAGAATGAAAGATAACTTGAAAAACTAATCCTGAGAGCACAGCTCCGCTCTGCCTGGATTATAGTGATATTACACAGCAGTGATTCAGGTGGAGCTCCCATTTTTAGAAATGCATCTTCCAAACTGGAGAGTCAGAGGTGGATTCTCTTTCCTTTCGTCAACTGCCTGCTGCCAAGAGGTCACAAGTGGAAAAGATAGTCACAAACCGGTACTCTTATCCTGAGAATCCGAATGCCATTAAAATTTTGAATCTGAGTCAATGCAGACAGAGCCATGAAAAATAATGAAAGTATCTGGCTATGAAATTTGCATGACCACCTGCCCTCGCCTTGCGGGGAACCAAGCTATCTTTCTTGTAATCTTGGGCGTTGCTCATACATCTTGTGCTGAGACTATTTGTTTCAATTAAGGCATAGCCTGTAACTTATTCATATGTTTTCTGCAGCAAGTCGCATCCTGCCTGGTACAGAAAATCCTCAAGAAATATTTCTTCTTAACATTGACTCAGAAAGATAAGCTATAGGAATTGAGATCTTTTTTTCCTGACTCAAAGAAGAAAGTGATATTAAAACAGATGATTTCATCTGTCACAACTTGACAGCATATAGAAGTACTACGGCTATTAATACCAAATAGAACTTTATACCAAATAGAAATATTTTAACTACTAATACTAAAGGATTATTCTCCCATTCTAGTATGTCAGGATAAAAGGGTTTACCATTATACCAAAAAGGATTTTCATAAATTATGTAAGCACTTCCTGACCAAACATGTGAGTTAATAGAACACATCCACGAAAGAGATTGGAGAAACTGTTTTAGAGTTAAAAAAAAATAATACATACATATGTACATATCTATACATGGGCACAGACATATATAAGGATGGTTTAGGCAGAGTGTCATATTTTCTGGACGAAAATAATGGGACTAAGTGATTTTATTTTATTTTATTTTATTTTATTTTATTTTATTCACATATTTATTTTTATTGAAGAACAGTCAGTTACAATGTTGTGTCAATTTCTGGTGCACAGCACAATGTCGCAATCATGCATATACATGCATATATTTGTATTCATTTTTTTTCATTAAAAATTATCACAGGATATTGAACATAGTTCCCTGTGCTATACAGAAGAAACTTTTTAAAATCTATTTTTATATATAGTGGCTAACACTGATTTTGTTTTAAATAGTATAACATACATGCTTCAATTATTGGGAAGATAAGATATGAAATAAAGTTATATGTATCCCTCATAGTTACACCACCAAACACAACCACTGGGCCAACTTCTATTGTCATGTTCTGTTGCATACTGTGAAATTCCAAATTCTATTCATGACCCAATTCCTTTTTTTCTTTGTTACTATCTTTTCTTACTCATAGCAAGAACTCTGTCACTGTGTGTGATATATGGATGATATCATTTCATCTTAAATTTGAAAATCCTTGGGCCATTTTCAAATTACATATGTATTCTGTTGGGATGCAAAATATTTTAAACATCAGTAAGTAGTTTTAAATTTTACCCCAAAATCTTGTCTATCTTTAATCTCATTTCCAGTGCCTAGTAATATTTGACAACATATTAAGGCACACAAAAGATCTTCAGTGGTGAAAATGTTTTAACTTTTTTAACTCAGCACTTCCTATGTAATAATTTAATTCATTCCTTCATCTGAAAATATTTATTTACTGCTTACCATCTGAAAAATACTGTGTGAGGCAGTAGAAATACAACATAAAAAAACAAACTTAGGGGAAGGGACAGCTCAGTGGTAGAGCACATGCTTAACAAGCATGAGATCCCGGGTTCAATTCCCAGTACCTCCTCTAAAATAAATAAATAGACCTAATTACTTCCCCTCCACCAAAAGAAAGAAAGAAAGAAAGAGAGAAACAAAGCAAGCAAGCAAATGTAGACGCTATCCTCCTGGAGCTTATATCTTAAAAAGGTACACAGTAATTAATAGAGTACTCAGTTTCTTATAGTATTTGTAATAACTGCAAGGAGAAAAGACAGAGAATAATGAAGTCATGTAGCAGTGACCTAGTCTTGTTTTGAGTTAGGGTTGGGAGAGACATCAAGGGAGCTCTTTGAAGCAATGTTCAATTGGACTCTGAAGGGTAAGTAGAGGATACTCAGATTAATAAGGAAGAGAAGTACCCCATTGAAGAACATCATATGCAAAGGCCCTGAGGCAGAAAAAAGCAAGTCACAATCAAGGAACTGAGAAAGGCCAGGATACCTGAAACAGAAAGTATGTAAGATCCATGGTCAAAGGAGGGAAGGAAAACTCAGATTATGTGTGAGCAAGGAGGACGTGAGCAATGTAAAGCCACTGAGGGATTTTGAGCAGGGGACTCACATGCTATAACAGATGTAACATGTTTCATCTTCATGGCTTACTCTAGCTGCTTTGAGTAGGGGTTTCATGTCTACTTATATAATAAGCTAGTGATCCATACAAAGTCCCTCCTGGTCCAGGCAAACAAATTTCTTGATAACTTATTTAAATTTTGTCAATGAAAGTTTAAGTAAGAAAAAAAAAATGTTGTAGAGCATGATTCCGTGATCCTATTTATATAATTTTTTTAGAAATTTCAATTAAGCACTTTGTTGTTCAAAGATGCATATATATATATGCATATATATATATATTTTTAATGGTTTTATATATATATATATATTTAAAAATTTATTTAAAAAATTATTAACTCAGCATTCAGAAAAGTGGTTCCTTCTGGCCTGGCAAAGGCAATTGTATGGAAGAGGACAAGGCTGGGAGGGTTACAATGGTGTTGGTAATGGTCTAATGCATAGAGAATACATTAATGTCTATTTTACTATTCTTTGAGGTATATACATACTTTATATGCACTCTTTGTAAGACATATTTCACAATTTTTAAATGCCTTTTAAAAAAATGCACCAAAGCAGGGTGATTAAAAAATCAGATAAAAAGCTACTGGAATTTTCTAGGAACGAGGTGAGGGTATCTTGTCTTGGGGAGACAGAAGAATGCATAGCTAAAGACATATGCAAAGCATGAATTTTTTTCAACAGTGTTTGTTGCTTTACTATTGTGATTGAGTGAGACTAATTTTCTAGAATGATTCCCTATTTATGACCTTGTCAACTTAATGGATGCTGGAACCAATTATAGAAAAAAGAAATACTGAAGTTGGTTTAAAATAATTTTTACTGACATGGCTCAGATAACTTAGACCAAATATATATTTAGCTCCGTGAACATTTGCTAAAGAAATGAGATTTTTGCGCATGTATAATGTTACTCATCCATGATTAGAATCGCTAATCCTAGTAATTTTGCTAGGTTGCAAATTTTGGTATGGAGTCCATAGCGTACATTAGTTTTCATGTGTATACAAGCAAACATGCAAATATAATCTCCCTCCCTTTCTTTCCTTCTTTCCTTTCCTTCTTTCCTTTCTTTCTTTCCTTCTTTCCTTCTTTCCTTTCTTTCTTCCTTCCTTCCTTCCTTCCTTCCTTCCTTCCTTCCTTTCTTCCTTTCTTTCTTTCCTTTCTTTCTTTCTTTCTTTCTTTCTTTCCTTTCTTTCTTTCTTTCTTTCTTTCTTTCTTTCTTTCTTTCTTTCTTTCTTTCTTTCTTTCTTTCTTTCTTTCTTTCTTACCTTCCTTCCTTCCTTTCCCTTTCTTTCTTTCTTCCTTTCTTTCTCTTTCTTTTTTATTGAAGTTTAGTTGATTTACAATGTTAGTTTCAGTTGTGCAGTGAAGCAATTCAGTTATACATATACATACATATATATTTTTTTCTTTTCAGATTCTTTTCCATTATGGGTTTTTACAAAAAAATTGAATATATTTCCCTGTACTATACAGTAGGACCTTGTTGTTTACCTGTTTTATAAATAGTAATGTGTATCTGTTAATCCCAAACTCCTAATTTATCCCTCCTCTGCCCTTTCCCCTTTGGTAACCATATGTCTGTGATATTCTCTACGTCTGTGAGTCTGCTTTTGGTTTGTTAAGTAGAATTTGTGTCATTTTTGTATCATTTTTTAATTCCATATGTTCTTATACTTGAAGTTTGTTTTAGTTATCAGATTATTTCCTCTCAACTCCAAATTCACTCTTTTTTTTTTTTTTTCTGCTTTTGTGATACTGTAACTGGACCCTGGAAACATTTCTTTGCAGCTTCCCCTTTGCAGGAACAATGTGCATGGATGGACACTACAGGAGAAGTGCCTTCTTTTCCTGGTTCTGGTGTGCTTTTTTCCTACTCCTGCTGCACGTACCTGATGGACAAGAAACTCATTGGCTCTCACCTGCAGTGACTCCCAGTGGTTCCCCAGAGGCTGACTTCCCAGGGAGTTTTAACAGTGCTCCTAACAGCAGCTTTTCGGTGGCTCTCACCAGCACCCTACCTGGCAGTTTCCTGCCTTTCAACTCCGTCCTGCAGACACCTCTGCAAATTTCTCTGCCATTCAGTGCACAAAAGCCACCTTTTTTACCAACAGTCTGACTCTCAACTTTGGTTAGGGATGGGGAACATCTCCCAAATGTGTAAGTTCTGTAAGAACTCTCTTTCACCCCTGGAGGTAGTGACAGCTTCCCATATCCCCTGTTCTTGAGTTCTCAGAGTTCTCTTTATTCCTTCGTAGTTAACCTCCTATTGTTATTTAATCATTCTTCGCATTTAAGCTTTCCCTGTTCAGTTTACTGTGTGATTTCTAGCTCCTGACTGGACCCTCACTGACACAAAGATTAAATCCTTTTATGTAATGAGTGCCCTATAATTTTGCAATAGTTACCTGAACTATCTCCACTTCTGTATCCATCTTTAATGAAATCCCCTCCAATCAAAGGCTAACCTAGAATTTTGTTTGAATGGTATTTGTTTGCCTGTAAGTGATCAGGCTTTGCACCTTTCACGCAATGACTCTGATGGTTTCCCCTCACCTTTCGTGGCAAGCAAATTAGCTCTGCAGGGTCCCCTCCAGGGGCGGGATATCCACAATTTCTATTGAATATGCTTGTAGGTTAGTTTCATGTTCTCTTTCAACAGAGAAAATAAATAGTAAAAGATCATTTTTAAAAGCCAATATATTTCGACAAATGATATATTTGTGTGCCACAGAGAATAAATGACTTCAATAATCGTAAATGAATGCTGGTGGAATCACAATATTTTTTTCCCCAAATCAGACTTAATTCTAGGAGATAAGTAAGCTCCTCGTCATCCCTTCGTTTTGACTTCATTTTCGACTGTGTTCCTGCTCATTGAAAATGAAAGGCCCCTTTTCTTTTACCTAAATGATTAATGGCATATGCTAATCCAGTCTCTTTTTCTGCATAGTTCACTGCAAGTGTGGGAAATATTGTCAGATACTAAATGAACCTTTTGGAACTGACTGATTTCTCTCACTTAAAAAAAATTTTACTCAGCAACTAAATAACAATATATATATATTTTTAAATAAAGTAAAAACAGAACCTGCATCTGGATTTTGACTTCTGATTCACATTTCCAAGGCAGAAAAGACACAATTTAAAAGAGTTGTTTCCAGAATTTACCTGAGAAAGATCTCTTGCTTTTTCAAGGCTTTATCAAAATGCGTTAAGAAAAAGCAAATTTACATTTCTCTTTTATTATTGTTGCTCCACTTTCTGATTGGGCCAAATGGGAGTAAGCTATATTTTATCCAACCTACTTCTCTTCTAAATGTGTACCATTCAAACAACAGGAGACATTTGCTGACAAATATAAAATTTTAACTTTAATGCGTGCTACTTGTAAACAAAGAGAGAAGGAGACGATGGGGATGTTATTCAATTTTGTGAATATGGCTAATTTGGAAGGTTAAACACAGTTTGAAGAAATTCACAGAACGCTTGTTTGTTGACTGATAATTATGACTATTTCATTTGTCTAATACTTACAACACACATATATATATATAATTTGGGTTTGCATAAAAACAGAGGGAAGTACACACTACGTATCTGCATGTATTTATTATGGATTATTAAAAATGGTAAAAATTAAAAAGCCAAATCCATGGAATTCACATATGTTAAACAAAGATATCACTCATTTATGGAATCTAAAAGGAAAAAAATTAAAAAGAGGACACTAATGAACTCATCTACAAAACAGAAACAGACTTGTAGACATAGTAAACAATCATAGTAAACAATCTTACCAGCAGAAAGAGGGAGGGAAGGGATAAATTTGGGAGTCTGAGATTTGCAAATATTAACTATCATATATAAAAACAGATAAAAAACAAATTTCTTCTGTATAGCACAGGGAACTATATTCAATATCTTATAAAAACCTTTAATGAAAAAGACTATGAAAATGAATATATGTGTGTATCTGCATGACTGGGACAGTGTGCTGTACACCAGAAATTGACACATTGTAACTGACTGTACTTCAATTTAAAAAAAAAAGTAAATCAAAATCTTAGGACCGTGGTGTTTTTGGTCATCCAATTTGTGATGAACTGTGCATTTTTTTCTTCATTTATTTTATTTTGTTTTTCTGTTTGTTTGTTTTCATCTAAGACAGTGATGCCTCTCACTACAGGAGAGTTGATTCCGTGACAGCACAGCATCAGCCAGCGTCTCTAAGACTAGAGAGTCTGAGTTGAAACCTCACCCTTGCCCTTTGACTTTGGACCAATAAATTTAGTCCTTTGTGCCTCAGTATTTTCATTTGTAAAACAGAGATAACAGTATTCAACTCAAAACAATTGGATGGGCTAAATTAAGTGGTGCAGGTAAAACCAAAAATTTGAATTACAGTAGAGGTAACTTCCCTTCTCTAGTCTATAGTCCAAGCATTCAGGGAACCATAATTTGCAATACTCTTCCAAATAGGATGGAAAAACCCAAGCCAAGGCAATGATTATATCTTTGCATTTCGAGGTTCATCTAGGGATGGCTTACCCAAATGAGGTTTTAGCCATGTTCTACTTTCTCTCCATCAATGCTTGCTGATAAATTCCTGAGCTCTACATATCTATGAGCCCTGACATTTTCAGAGTGGTGCAATGAAAAGGATGAAAATTTAGGTTACTTTTGGATAGCACATATATATTCCCTGAATATTATTGAAGTACAATAAACGTATGGAAAAATGCACAGGTTGATGAATTTTCACACATAGAGCACACTCAGGTAACCAACACATAGAACAGGGAACAAATATTTTATGAACTCCAGAAGGCTCCACGTGCTCCCTTCTGCTCCTACTCCTTACCCCCACCCCAAGGACAACCACCGTCCTGAATTTTAATGGTTGAGATTAGTTTTGAGAATATATTCAGTTTTTAAGTGACTTCTGAGTTGTTAAATCATTCAAGATTTTATTCAACAAATATTGATTCAGTCGCCCTTAACAGCCCAGGAATTATCCTGGTTATATGGTAGTGAATGAAATAAAACTTAGCCCCTGCCTGCATAAAGCATATAATCCAGGAAGAGTTAAAAAATGATGAAATTTTTAAAATCTAATCTAATGCTAAACATCTGGTGACCCAAAATCCAAATTTAGTTCCTAAGGGACAGATGCCTGCAACAAGTTCCCAGGACAAGCAATTGATCATCTTTCCCATAAAAGACTTTACAGTAAGGCATCATCTTGCTAAACTCTATTCAGGATTCCATGGTGAACTTAAAAGCCTTCAGTGAACAAGCAAGAAGGAATTTTAGCAAAATCATCAGTGTATTAAGAGAAGGGAAGGAAATGTAGGGCGAGGTCATTTTTCCCTAATTCACAACATCCAGTCATGTTCTACAGAAACCTGGCTCCATCAGAAGCTGATGACATTCTTCAATGAATATTCCGAGGTCCTGTAACTTTAGGAAATGGTGAGTTATACAAAGGCGTTCTATTTTTAATAAATTATGGGATTTCTCATAGCCTTAATATGTCAGTGTTATTTCTAATTAGTCAAGGTCATAGGGATGGTAATATGTGTCACTTTCCAAACTAATTAAATCACACAGTAACTTTTCTTCAGGACTCTTCTTACTAAACAATTTGCTAGGAGGAAGACAATGTAGCAATGCTGATTAAGACAGGGTTTTGGTGTTTGACAGTTCTGTAATTTTATATTTCTTTTTGTATCGAAGTATAGTCCATTTACAATGTTGTGTTAACTTCTGGTGTGCAGCAGAGTGATTCATTTTATATATATATATATATATATATATATATATATATATATATATATATATATTCCAAATACATACAAGTGTGTGTGTGTATATATATATATATATTCTTTTTTCATTATAGACTATTGCAAGGTATTAAATATAGTTCCCTGTGCTGTACAGTAGGACCTTGTTGTTTATTTGTTTGACAACTCTGTATGCAAATATCTCACATAAGGCAAGAAACCCAACCTCTCTGAGCCATAACTATCTCTTCCGTAACATGGAATTAACTATATGTACCACCTGGAATGGTTAGCAAAATCAAGAGATACCGTGTATAATATGTATGTATATATAAATTGTGTATGTATGTATATATAAAATATATATGTAAATTCCTTAACTCACAGAAACCACGTGTGTGTGTGTGTGTGTGTGTGTATAAAAACAGACAACAGACAATTATGAATATATGATCTCCATTATGTGCAAAGGAAGCCAATTTAATCCAGAAATCAACAAATTTGCTTGCACGATGTGATTCAAGAAACATAAAACCAAACTGTGTGTTCCTCTCCCATATTTTAATTACCTTCATTCAGACCGCTCCACTCCCTCGGTGCACTAATCTCCACCCCAAGGTTAGCCCTCTGTCACCCTGTTACCCTCACTAAACAGCTGCCAGTGACGCCCTGATCTTCTATTCTTAACTGGAAATTAATGTGCTTATTATCAATAAAATATTTACTGGTAATTTTTTTGAAGAATGGCCCTAATTCAAGGATATACTTAATTTAAAAGAAAATTTACAAAGATAGAATCTTCAAGATTCAACATAATGAAACTCTAGTGAGGAAAGAAGCTATCATTTTGAGGACTGAGCGATCTTTTTGTATTCCCCATAGATCTACTGGCTAGGATTATTAACTCAGATTTCTCCATACACGTTATTTTTATTTACTTTTTTAAACTAAGCCCTTGGCATAGTCCAAGGATCCAAGTTGAAGCAGAACCCCTCCTTGTAGCCAGCACCCTCTTTTTCCTAGCAGACCCCGGAGTTGCCTCGACCATCCTTGCTCTCACTGCCCCGCCCACCGTTGAGATCCCCAGGCTCTCAATAGAATGAGTACTTCTAGTTTCAGCAACGCATCTCTGACAGATGGGTCCCACCTCATCTAAATGTTAACTTTCTTTTCTCTTTTGAACAGGGTATGTATTTAAAATGTGACACCCTCATAAAATACCTCATTTTTATGAGAAACAATGTTTGCTCCAAAATGACAGAGTATTCTTAAATAAGCTCAAATTATACCAATCTTGTAGACTTTATGAATTTTAAATTATATGATATGATAGAATACAATCTACAGACATCTCTACGACTTTTTTCCAAGTTTATTATTCCTCTATTATGATTACATGATAACATCAAATGTTAAAAATGTTACTGGGAATGGCAGATAATCACAAGGAAAGCTGTGAGAGTTGGCAAAATTTCTGAATATGAATAATAATGCTTGCTATTTATAAAGCCCTTTTTTTCCCTCAAAAATTCAAATTGCTTTAATGGTGTTATATATATATATATGAATACATATTGGAATTAAGCTATAGAAAGGAGAACATTGCAGTGCCCTGGAATTCAAGGGTGAGCAACATACTTGGTGAATAGAATTCAGGTATCTAAACTGACCCTCACTCTAGGTTTGAACTAGAATTAGGTTGAATAGGCCTTATTTCATTCACTGACGGTTAAATTTTATCTCTAGTATAGCATCTAGAGATGGCATATTAACCCAACAGAGTGGTATTATTTTAATGCCAGGCATAATAATAACAAACCACGATTTTGCTTTCCAGTGTAAGCCTTCAGACGAGAAAGAAATAAAACACTGACATAAAAACACCATGTGTTCCTTAAAAAGAAAAAAGACCCCCCCCTCACCAAAAAAGGGAAGAGTAGCCTCTTTGATGGTAAAAATAAATGAGTGGAATTTACCATTTCAGAAGAAGCCATATGGAATTATTTTTATGAAGTGGAAATTCAGTAAGACTGAAAAGGGAAGGATCAGCGGTTTTGGTTCTACCACACTGTGACATATTTATACAGATTTTATTAGTGGGGTGCCAGTACGTGTTTAACTACAGGCTCTTGGGGGGGAATGCTGTGATTTGTAGCATTTGTCAGTTTCAGTGTTGCAAATATTTCCATCATAACCAATTTCATGCGGCCAAAAAGCAGTCACTGAACAAGAAGTTGAAAGCCACCACGAATCAACACTTGTCCATCCTTGGATGTTGTGCTCCACGCCATATTTCTGTTACCATGTGTGGTGGCCATCAGAATGCATTTTGAAGACTTTCAGCTGTAAAGATGGTAATGAACTAGAGCTGTGCTCTGGAGTCATCACATTTGTGCAGAGAACACACCTCCCAGGATGGCTCCCAGCCACCAACAAGATGGCAGGGACACTAAGGCAGGTCCATTCCTGGAAGGCTTGGAACTCCCCTGACAATGTATTTTGGCTCAAGGACTTCCTAGCGGCTTTGCCAAACCCTTCTTAGATGGCTTGGCAGTCTGTAACCCTTGCAGCCAAGCCTTGTTCCTCATTCAAGATCAGATCTGCATGGAGGTCTCCTGGCTCTCCCAGCCTTCCATTTTCTCTCATAAGTATTTCCTCTAATAAAATCTTTGTATGCTTAATCTTATCTCATTGTCTGGCTCTCAAGGACTTGGACCGACATTCCATTTAAGGAGTACCATTTTGTAGCAGAAACTGCTATTGGCTCATGCATTGCACTTGGCCCAATGGGAGGCTATCTGCAGCTGCAGTGGAACCTTCTCACAAGCATTTACAACTTCCCGACCAAGCAGCTCAGGCACAGGAAGAAGACTGGAAATGTAAGAGAGTGACTAGCTCCCAGGGATGGTTCTCAACCAATAAAGGAGAAGAAATGATGGATAAGTGTTCTTTTCTTGCCCATCCTTGAGATCTTCAATTATGTTTTATAAGGCCCCATAGAAGATTCCAAGTGGCTCCGTGCAGTAAGTTATCAATTTACCCAAACTTTCTGGGGAATCTTCCTTTCCCTGTCTCCACTCCCCTACAATTGCTTCCTGGGGTCACCTCTCAAGGAACATCTTGGACCCAAACTCACGTATTTGGTCCTGTACTTGGGGAAACACAAAATAAGGTACATCATCAAAACTGAGTGAGTGACATTTTTAAAGTGCTTTGTGTATTTAAGAATTCATGAATTCTAAGTCTTTTGAGGTCAGGAACGTAGACCAGGTAGAAGGACACAGAGGGAGATGGGGAGGTGATAAACGCCAAGCTCAGGCTCTGCATAAAGAGGGTGGTGGCTCCTTACTCCCTGCCCTTTTGTGATGCCTAAATGTGGACCTAGAAAGCCAGGTCTTCTGATTTTTACAGAGAAGCAATGAATTCATGTAGTACATATGGGTAAAATTCCAAGACTTTAAAAAATCTACTTGGACCAAACAAGAATAGCGTATATCTATCTCCTGCATACAGAAGTGAGCCTGGGGTTTGTGATCAGTGATTAGAGATTCGGGACCAGGATCCCAGTGGATTTAAACATGTACAATTGCAGGAATAAACACCACTCCTTTGATGCCATCAGTGCACCAATATATTCTTGATCTCTCCCTGTTCTGCTTTTTCATACTCTTGAGAGAATTCTAGGGCTCGTGACCTATCAAATCCAATAAGAAAGCAGGTGAGTCAACGTGGCATCAGGTGCCTTGTGCAGACCACGCATGTGAAGGAATCAAGAGACAAAAACAGTTTCCTTCTTTCCTCTGAGGCATCGCGCCTCTGAAGTTTTAAGAACAGAGGCAATTTGATGGAATTCTTGTTCTTAAATGAAATGTTGCTAACTTACAAAGGAACCCTTGAAGACTAAACATTCTTATGATAACTTGAAACGCATCAAACTTTACTTTCAAATTGTATTTGGTGTGTCTGTTTTCTTTTTTTTTTTTTCCCAGTAGGTCCTTACTATTGGTAAAATAGCAAGTAACTATTGCAAATCTTTTTATTTTTAATTGAAGTACCATCAATTACAATGTGTCAATTTCTGGTGTACAGCACAGCAAATCTTTGATGCTACAAACTGCCCTCCTCATCTTTCCTGCAGCCAGTATCCCCTATCCCTCTTTCCTTAACTCCTGCTCATCCTTTATAAGACAGCTTGAGAATGACCATGTCAGGGAGATTTTCCTTTCCTCAGCATCTGAGCAGTTAAGAGTGCTAGGTATTCAGAGACACTTCCTTAATTCTCTCTGATAATACTCACATCGTGTCAGTGTTACTTGCTTCATTGTCTAGACGTCTATACAAGAGTCCTGTGGAGGACCAGACCACATACACATTTTTATTCCAATGCCTAGAATAGAGCCTGGCATTTACTGATTAACACATAGTCTGTGAATGGATGAAATTTCCTGTCTTAACCTCCATCCCTCTTTTCACCCATGCCCTCCCCATCCTCTTCTGCTCCCAGGACAGCGGGGTTTATGATGAAAAACCAAAACTGGCATTGCAAGCCCTATTTCATGCATTCATTTTTCTACCCCATGGATTCCAGAATTTCTTTGCCTCTTTGCTTTCTTCTTTGTGCCCTGAATGGACGTGTAAGGGGGAGAAAGATGGGAAAGCAGAGAGGACAGAGAGGAGGCATGGACTGAGGCAAATTTGGCAACTGTAAGGATTCTACTCAGATTTGGAGGAGTAGACACAGTACCTCATTTCAGCCCCACAAACCCCCTTCGAGGTGAGGAAGGTAAACATGATGCCAATGCAGAGTGCTGAAGAAAGAGGATGCCAAGGTGGGGAGTGTGTGTACGACCGCGTATGATCTGTGCATGCCTTCCCCACCCTTACCGATCCTGACTGGGAACTTCTTCCCATTTAAAGGCCAGGGGACCATTATTTTCTTTCCCTCAAGTCCTCTCTGAATGACAGACTCCAGGCCCCCTCCTGGTGTCTTTACCTCCTTGTTATTGTCTCTATTAGCTGGCGTCACTAAAAATCAAACCCAGTGACAACTCAGCCAGAATAAATGAGCAACCTGCTAAGTCATGCTACACGGCTTCCTTTGTAAAGGAATCCGGGGCTGGCTTGACGTCCGTCCATCAAGTCTGGTTAGTGGTAATAAAATCAGGCCTCCCACAGGGCAGGTGGATGGGCTGGCTGACCCTGCATCTCCAATAAGTCATGCTCATTTGTGGTTCCTCATGGGAATGAGAGGTCCTGCAGGAGGAGGAAGCCACATAACCCCCTTCAGGGGATGGAGGCCGTCAGGAAGCAGGACTTCTAGACCTGTGTCTCTTCTTGTTCCTCTTTTTGCTCTGGAGCAGCTCACTTTGGAAGATGGTGTGTAGTTTCAAAATGGCAGAGTGGGTCGGAGAGAGGGAAGATAGGCAGAGACTAGGGAGGCCTTGAATTCCACATCTCCCCTTGATTCTGCAGGTGGGAGCATCCACCTTTGTTCAGAAGCAGAGCTTAGGGCAAGACATACCATCTTCCAGCTGCCCCTGCTTGCCCTGCTGGGCTGGGTGTGGCCGAGTAACAGAATTCTTAGGTAAGGATTTCTGCTTCTGAGAATAGACATAATTTTCCCAATTTCTCCCACTAAATACAAGCAAAAATCTTGGGTATTATAGATATGATAAACGTAGACAAACTCTGAAAAGTAGAGAGAAGATAGATTGGCTAGGGGTCTTGAGACCGAAGGAATGGTAAGGTACTGACTTCTCTGGGTTTTCTTTCTGCCTGGAAACTAAAGAAGCTGACCATCCAGAAATGCCCACAAATAAAAACAGCCCCAACAAGTCAGAACTCACTGCTTAAAGGACCAGAAGAGGGTGACCTGAGAAGAGAGAACACCTTAGACAACACGTCTCTATTTAAACCAAACACCATGGAAAAAATATTGTCACCCCACCAACCGCAGTGGGCAGCCTAGCCTCCCACTGTCAGCGCGGTCTCAGGGAGGTCAGGGTAGAGAGCCAGCAATCTCACCCCCACCGCTGATTCCCTTCCTCATGGGGAGTCAGTAGACACCGTGGGTTTCCACATACATCAAGCACAGCTCCCAGTCCCCCATGGGGCGGTGTCACAGGGGGTCTAAGGCAGAGTCACCGTCCAGTGACAGTTGCATCTGCCTCCCATGTCAGTGGAGGCCTCATAAGATGAGTAATAAGACATTCCTGCCTTTTCCAACCAGAAAGTTCTCAGTGTAAACTTTTAGTGGGGAGGAGCAGCATTTGCTCAGTAATGAGTAAGCCCCTCACCTACAAGTGGCAGCGGAGGCAGAGCTGGCCACCTGAGCTTCGGCGCCCCCTCCCTCCCTGCCCCACTCCACACAGTGTCAGAGGAACCAAGCTGAAGAAGGAGCTTAGTACCCAAAGTGGCCAGGTTTTAATAAAGAAAAAAATCACACATCATACCGGGAACAGGAAGATCACAAACTGATTGAAAACAAGACAATCAATAGACACCAACCTCAAGATACTAGAAATGTTCGAATTAGCTGACAAAATTTAAAGGGAGTCATTATAAAAATGCTTCAATGAGACATTTCAAACACTGGTAACAAATTTTTAAAAAAAAACAGAAAGTTTCAGCAAAGTTGTAAAAAAAAAACTCTCAGCAAAGAAATAGAAGATATAAAGAAGAAGTAAATGAAAGTTTTAAAACTGGAAAATGCAATTAACCAAAATAAAAATGTTAATGGACGGCTCAAAAGCAGACTGGGGGTGGGGACAGAGAGAGGAATTAGAGCAACAGAAGCAGGAGCCTCTGGACTGATAAGAAACCGTGCATTTTGGGTTGACAAGTGTCCTGGAGGCAAAGACGGATGGGGCGAGGAATCTCCACCATCCAAATGTAGCCTTTCACTCATTATTCCCTCATTTGATTGTAACCTTTTGCTCGTGATGACCTCATCCCACTTCCTGAGCAAGACTAAATAAGGACAAAAAAAATCCCTCCTTCCCTTGGGGAGGTGGAGCTGGGATGAAGATCAGGAAAGAGGACCCAAAGTTCCCCCCTCCTATTCATTTTTAAACCCATCTAACCAGCCTGCCAAGAAACTTGGGGCAGCTACTCACCCGGGTCTGTCCACTCTTCCCTTGAGAGCCTCCTACCTGTCCCTTAATAAATCCTTGCTTTGCTTTCTCACCTTCTGTGTCTCGTTTCTGAATTCTGTCTGCGGCAAGAGCCTGCCCTCTGATAACAGAAAGAATCCAGCGAACAGAAATACTGATAAGTACAATCAACTTTTTTTCTGCCCTTGTTTTCTAATCACATTTGCCTTAGAAGTGAAAATAATAATGAAGAATTAATAATATCACTGTACAGGGTGGTTCTGAATGTGGGCAGAGGAAGTATTTAAGAAAATTACAAAAAAGAATATGAAAATGAGTGTATGTATGTATACGTATGACTGAAACATCATCCTGTATGCAAGAAATTGACACAACATTGTGAACTGATTCTACTTCAATTAAAAAAAAGAAAATTATATTATAAACAGGGAGGGTAAAATGACATAAAGGGAGGTAAGAGTTTTACACAACACATGAACTTATGGGCATCCAAAGTAATAATAATAATAATAATGAAGGTCTACTACAGACAGCACTATGCAGGTGGAGTTAACAACTTAGATGAGATGGACCAGTTCCTTGGAAAAGCACAGCTAGCAGACTCACTCAATATACAATAGGTTACCCGAGTAGACTTATAACTATTAAGGAAATTGAATCCATAACTTAAAAATTCCAAAAGAGAAATCTCCAGGCCCAGATGGTTCCACTGGAGAATTCTACCAAACCTTTCAAATATTAGCATCAATTCCACACAAGCTCTTCTGGAAAATAGAAAAGAAGAGAACATTTCTCTATACAAATTTTTAAATGACTATTATCCTGACACCAAAACTCTACAAAAACAATATAGAATGGGAAAACTTCATAAATGATGATGCAAAACATTTTTTAATGTTAGACATAGAATTCAAAAATACATTCAAAGAATTATTTACACTTTATGACCAAGTGGGGCTTATTCCAGTGATGCAAGGTTGGGTCAACATTCAAAAATCAAACAATGTAATCCTCCCTGTTAGCAGATTAAAGAAAAATTACATGATCCAATCAACTCCAGCAGTAAAGAACGTGACAAAATGTAACAGTCATGAGGAAGTCTTCCAGGAACATAGGAAAGGAGAAAAACATCCTCACCCTGAAAAAAGCGTCTATGAAAACCCTAGAGCTCACGTTTTCTCAATGATTAAAGACTTAATAAGCTCAGGAGCAAGGCAGATAAATCCATGTCACCACACTTAGCGCTGGAAGTTCTAGCCAGGGAAGGAAGGAGGGGAGGGAGGGAGGGAGGGAGGGAGGGAGGAAGAGCACACAGCTTAGAAATAAATACTTAAAACTGTCCCTATTTGCAGGGGACATAATGTTCTGTGCAGAATGTATGTAGGAAGCAGCCAAAAAAATAGAACTAAGTGAATTCAGCTGGGTTACAGGATGCAAGATAAGCTATCAAATTTTGATGTATGAAAAGTCAATTGTATTTCTACACACTAGAAATACGGTGGGGGAAACACAGGAGTAGGGGAGTGGGAGGTACCAACTGTTAGGCATAAAATAAGCTACAAGGATATATTGTACAACACGGGGCATATAACCAATGTTTTATAATAACTATAAATGGCATGTATCCTTTAAAAATTGCAAATCACTATATTCTACACCTGGAACTTACATGATTTTGTTCATCAACTACACTTCAATTAAAAAATAAAGAAATAAAACAAGCAAAAAAAATTTTTTTTTAAAAAAAAGAAATAAAAAAGAAACACAATGATCACATAGAAACTAAAAATTATTTGTAAATAATTTTTAACCATTTCAAACTTACAACCATTTAAAAGAAAATGAAATAGAGGGAAGTCCAAAAAACCATGTGTGTTGAAACCACACAAATCTGATGGAAAAAAATCAAAGAAAATCTTAATTAATGGAGAAATGATTAATTCATGAATGGGGAAACTACATAGTAAAGATGTGAATTCCTATAAAAAAGTATAAGTTTACAATGATGCCTCTCAAAATCTCAGCAACAATTTTTGCAGATATAGGTAAGCTTATTCTAAAATTTGTGGGTAAAGGCAGAGACTAGACTAAAGCAATTTTGGAAAAAAGGGTAAAATGAGAGGAATCTCTTTTTCCCAATTTCAAGATTTGCTATATACCTATATAGTAGGTATGGAAGGCTGTGTGGACCTTAAATAGAGAACTCAATTCTAGACTCAAGTGATGTGTGACAAGTTACAAAGGCAGGCGCAAACAAAGGAGTGGTGAAGGAATGAAGGTCTTGTCAAAAAACGAACACCCACAGGCCACAAACATAAAAGATGAATCTTGATCAAAGTCTCATAACTTATCCAAAAAATTAACCAAAATGAATCATGTACATAAGGGTAAAACAGAAAACTACCTACAGAACAATGGAGAGAAAAATAAACATGTTAATGGCATTTTTAGTCCTGGGTTAGAGGATTTGGCACACTTATCTAAAAGTAGTAACTTTATAAAGAATAATTACCTCAAGTAACAAATATTATACAACACATAAAACACTTAGAATGATTAAGTTACACAATGTTATACAGCACTGATTTAAGGTTTATTTAGAATTTGGAAATTTGTGGTTCAGACAATTCAGAATTCTTTTTTTTTTTTTTTTTTGGATTTTACATAACAATAGTTTAACTGACCAGTAATTTTTACTATTTTATTTAAATGTCAGTGATCAATAAATTAAAAGTAAAACAAGATGACATTTTGCTAAGTCTGAGGCAGGAGGCTTTAGTTAGAACTGAGGCGCACATATTAATGTATTCTCTCTGGTGTATGGAAATGTGTTCCATTGTTGTTAGGGACTGATTATCTGCTTTAAAAAAGAGGGAAGAAGGTGCATCCTTAAAACTACATCATTCGTTTCCTCCTCTCCCTTCCCGGGAACAGATTCTTTTCCTTCACTTCAAAGTCATGCAAACTTTTAGACAGGAGACGCAGGAGAAAAGAGAAAATGCGTGAACTTTTATCCTTCTCATTTTATACCTTAGAGAAGAGATGTTTGGTAGAAATATAACGCGAGCCACAATTATAAACCACGTATGTAACTTTGAATGTTCTAGTAGCTATATTAAAAAGAATAAAAGAAATAGATTAAATTAATATTAACAGTGTCTTTTATTTAATCTCATATATTCAAAGTATTATCATTTCAACACATACTCAACATAAAATATTAGTGAGCTATGTTATGCTCGTTTCTTGTACTGTCTTTTGAAATCTGCTGTGTATTTTACACCTTTAATGCATTCAACTCAAACTAGCCACATTTCAAGTGCTCGGTAGCCACTGCCTGGTAGCTTCCATGATGGACAGCACAGCTTAGAAAATAATCAGCAAATGTTTTCTTTATTCACAAAGATTTCATGTACTGACTACAGCCACAATGTTTCCTTGGCGTGCTGCCAATCTTCATCTATTCACGCTGCTATATTAATCTATACAACAGACGTTTTAATAGTACCACACAACTGCATATTCAAGGTGAGTTTTTTCTTCATCAGGTCCTTATTTCTTTCAGTGAACTAAAACTTGCCTATAATTGGGTGGAGAATCAAGAACAAACCATAACATTTTGCAACAGTTCTATGGTGGGGATAATATTCATCAAGAAGGAAAAAGTATGCTTTTGAATTTTTTTTCTTTTAGTTCTCCTGAAAGACATATAAAAGTAGGCAAGGTCTATAACTGAAATAAAAAATCATGAATTATCATTCTGTTGAAAAATAAACTTTAATTCAGTAGGAATTCCAGGGCAGTGGAGTCTTTGGGGAGGTCCCCAAAGACCCAGAAATGCGATCATTTCATCTATACAAAGGAAAACTAGACTCAATGGCTAAATAGAACACCATTGAACTTGCTATTCTTCCTCTGGGTTTTTTTTTGTTTTTGTTTTTGACTTTGCTTTTATTTTTGTTATCTCTTGACATACTGCAGAGAGAGACCCAGGATCCAGGTACCGCCTCCCACTTCCATGGCCACTCCCACTTCCATGGCCACTCCCACTTCCATGGCCACTCCCACTTCCATGACCACTCCCCTCTTCTGAGCGTCTATCGTTTCCCGTCTGGGGCACCAAAATGTCGCCAGGAGTCTCCCCTCCTTCCACCTGTGCCCCTCTCTCTATTCAATCTATTCTCAGCACAGCAGCCAGAGGTAATACATCAAATGGTGTAATTTCTCTAAGAAAACTTGGCAGGGTTTTCATTTTCCCTTACACACAGGAGTGTCCCACCAAGCCATGCAGACCTTGGCCCCCTGGTCTCTCAGTCTCTGGATGCTACTGTCCTTCTGGATTCTTGTTCTACCCCCGAACACCCTGGTCTCCCAGCTGCTCTCTGAACAAACTGGCAAACTCCAGCCCTGGATTCTTTGTACTGGCCATTCCCACAAGGCTGTCTCTAAATATCTACATGATTTCTCTCTCACCTCCCTCAACTCTTTGCTTATGTTCACCTTTTCAGTGAAGTCAACCCTGACCACCATGTTTTAATTTGCAACGCAATTCTATCTCTATCCTCGGCATTCCCAACCCTCCTTTCTTCTCTCTTTCTCTCTCAACGTTTACCATCTTCTAATACACTACATAATTTATAATTTTCTTATTGATCAGGTTAATTTTACTTTCTGCTGTAAGACATTAGAACAGATACTCCACCAGGGTAGGGATTTTTGCTTTTTCTTACTATTGCCTCTGAGTTAATGAGTGAGTTTTAACATTTATGCTTCTGCTTGGTAGAAATGTTACCTTTTAGCCTTCATCCTTCACATTTCCTTTTTCTTTACCCTGCTTCATACTTACCATTTATGTATCATTTATAACCCTCTGCAACAGGCTGTACACTTTAGTTAGCCATTTTGTTTAATGTCCCTCCCTCCCCATTGAATGTATATTATGTAAGAGGGGGATGTGTGTCTGTTTTTTTTCTAGTTGCATCCTCATATCTAACAGGATGCCTGAGCATCATGGTAGATATTCAGTGAATACACATTGAATATATGAATGAATTGGAGGTCAGCGATTTTCCCCGTCAGTGAGCTATCTCATGCATCTGGACTGGGGATTAATACCAAGAGAACACCTTTGAGAAATCCAGAAGATTGGCACTTCTTCATGGTCCATTCTATTTCTTTCACTATGTTCTTGCAAATGAGTAATATCTGACCTTTCATCATGACTCTGCAAACACAAACTTAACAATGAAGAGTAAGAAAAAACACCCCAGTTTGTCATCTTTGATCAACAAACTGCAGATGCTTTTTTTCATTCAGGCCCATTTCACCAGGCAACATGAAACCAGAGTCACTTTGCTAAATTTTTAAAATAGTCCACAAAATAGAAGCCATACAAATCGGATCAAGTAAGGACTAACAAAGGAGAAAGTCATCACGTATATACAGAAAGAATGCTTTCCTGAGAGCATCCTTGGATTCTGGCTCATCAACACGCACTGTATCGTTCAGTTAGTTAGGTAACTACCTGGCAGGAGTTCTCATGTACTTGATGCCAAAGCTTTTCAGCATGACTGACTCGTGAGGAAAAACAGGCAACTCCAGCTTGTACATGCTGAGAGGATGCTGTATTTCTTACAATTCTTTGAGTCTTTTTAGAGAAATAGCAGATCTGAAGAAGTAAACTGGAAACCAGTGTGTGGAGTCCCCTTTGGGACTTCTGCTTCAAGCTAGTTGTTTGGGATTTTCCATTTTTACTTAAAACTGGAAAACTCTGTCCTATACATTACAGATTGACTGGGAGCACGTGATTACAAACGTCTGACTGCCTTATTTTAGATGTCGACAACCACCTGCTGTATGTTGAATAAATAATTAGCCAGGAGAGATTAAGAGGATATAGGTTTGCTGAAAACCTCAGGATGCTTTCAAAATTAAATATATATAATGCTTAATTTGTTACTAAATATGTCATTTTTAAAACGTTATCAAAAATAAATATGCTATAATGCTACCCAAGAAATTTCCATTTCTCTCCACAATGAAATCCTGCTTGCAAAAACTATTTAGACACAGTAATGAGGCTAAACCAATTATCTGATCAACATCAGTAACATTTTTCAAGATCTCAAATTTTTTTAAAGAGTTGGCTAAAAAACAGTGAGTGCTTGGCTTGAGTGTTTAGAATTATTACCTTTTTTTTTTTCCAGTTCACATTTGGTGTGGATTCAAAGTTGAAGTAACCCAGTGGAATAGGTGGAGAATTTGATGTTTTGTGACTTGAGGGATTCAATATGGTAAGTCAGGTGACCGGAATGACCTCCTGGAAATGAAAATACGTCAGTGCCAGTATTTTATTGATCAGTGTATTTGCCATCACGTATCCACTGTGCGTGTGAAATACATGTGCTCCAAATTCGTTCAGTAAGTCTGAGTACAATACAAAGATAAGAGGTAATGTCAGTCATTTCTAGTGTCTACATCTCACCTGTGACCTGGTTGTGCCACGTGGCTTAGAGACCATATATCAAAGATGCAGAAGTAAGCCATGCAAAATAGAGGTCTAAATAGTGTAAACTAAACAACAGCCCATCAAAAATTTAGATACTACAGATAGGACAAATGATTACTAGTGTATGAATGAGCACAACAGATGAACAGAGTCCAGTTTGGGATTCCTCTTCTTTTGTTTGCTTTTGCCTAAGTTAGTCATTAAATCATTGGAACTTGTCACCGAAAGAAAATGGGATCGAGTGAAAAAAAAAGTTTAAATTTCACACATCCTGGATTTCACAGCAGGAGCCTATACTCAGGACATAACCCCCCAACATTAGAGTACACACTAATCTTCTAACCATTTGTTTAAACTTTCGTGTAAACTAAATCCTATTGTGGTGGTTGGTGGTTGGTTTGTTTGTTTTGTTTTGTTTTTGCAGAGACTTAGACTCAGAAATCTATAAACTAAACATTGTTGCAAAACATTTGTCTTTCTTTTTTTTTTAACTTAACAACATCACAGGAAACTAATAGGCACCAGAATAACATGTACTTAACCCCAGTGCGTTAGTTCTCATTTTTTCTTTTCGAAACGTTGGAAAAGTCAGTTTCTCTCCTAAACTTACCATTGGCTTTTTTCTTTTTAGTTCTCTATGAAAAAGCTATTTTCTAATAAATGTAATCATCGTCATGATGTCCATCACCAGTAGGAAAGCAGGATTTCATATTCTACAAGTTACATAGAAAGTATAATATAATGCACCCTGGGTGTCTTCCACAAAGACTTCCGAAAAGAATTTGGAGAAAAAGTTTATTGCTCTACAGCTTTAAATGTCCTGGAATTTCTAAGCTTATCTCTGTTTTAGATAAGAAGCTCAAACCACAGTTAACCTGCAATTAATTATTCAGTGGGTGCTTATCCATGTTATGGATTATTCAAGTTCTTTGCTTCTCTTGTCATTAATTCAAGGCTCGTTACTTCCTCTTTCTTTCAATAGTTGGGGAAAGAATGAGGACCCAGAGCTCCAAGTAGCTATGGATGCACTTTGGTGTGGGAGTAAGTCAAAACCATTAGCCAAGAGGAAGCATGAAGTGATTTAGAGTCAAGGTCAGTCATACACCAAGGTATTTAGGCAGCTATTTATATGGAATAAATAAAAACCTGCCGCCAAATGACTCCAGCAACCCAATGTATTCCTTTTCTATTGCTGCCTTAGCAAATCTCCACAAACACGGTGACTCAAACGCAAATTTTTTATCTTATAGTTCTGTAAGTCAGAAGTGGGGCGTGGGTCTCACTGAGCTAAAATCAAGACGTTAGCTGGTCTGCATTCCTTTCTGGACCTCCTAGGGGAGAATCCGTCTCCTCACCTTTTCCAGTTACTGGAGACCACCCACATTCCTTGGTTCTTGGCTTCCTCCCTCCATCCTCATGAATGTAACATCTCTCTGATGGTTATTTGTCTTTAGAGCTTGTTTTGACCACAGCCTGGAGAGGTGCTTCACCTTTAAACACCCATGTATAAAACTTGGCCCACTCACATGATCTAGAATAATCTCTCCATCTCAAAATCTGTAACCCAAATTGCATCTTTTGCCATGGAAAGTAACATATTCATGGATTTCAGAGGATTAGGGCATCGATGTCTTTGAAGGGTCTTTATTCTGCCTGCCACACTCAGTGAATGTCAAACTTTCATATTGCTCTTCTTGTCCTAGCTAAAACAATAATTAATGCTACCCAAATACCTAAGTAACCCATGAGTAATAGCGTAATATGGAAAAACAAATCTGACTCCATATTGGATCTGTTTCTTTCACGTGAACCTTTGTATTCTGTTGCTTTCGCTACAAGTTAATCACTGAAAGGATGTTGCCTGAGGCTTAAAGTACACATAATGGCCCATCTCTGGATCCCAGCCTCCTATGCCTGAGCATTAAGCTGAAATACCTTTGTTTAGCTCACAGGAAACATCCTGACCAGTTCTACCTGTGAGTAGCTACAGGGAAGAAGAAATCAGAACATCCCCTCCAGAGTCTGGCGGAACCAGAATTATTGGCTGCAATTTATCACCTTTTTTACTTTACCTCCTCACCTCCCCCTCTTTGTTCTAGAAAAGGAACTAGCATCCAAACCTCAGCGAGATGGTTCTTTGGGACACTGGTCTGCCATCTTCTCCGTCTGCTGGCTTTCTGAATACAGTTGCTATTTCTTGCTCTGAAAATTCATCCCTAAATGTATCGGTCTGTTGTGCTTGTCAAGCAAGTATGAGCTTGGACTCAGTAACAATAGTTTCCGGGACTCAGGACTCGGTAACAATGATAGTTCCCATATACTGAGTGCTTATTATTTTTCAGATACAAATAGCGTCACAGAATTCTCACAGTGGCCCCATGAAGTGGGCATTACTTGTGCTACCAGCAATCGCAGATGAGAGAGAGGATGAAGGTCAAGTCACACAGCTGTGGCCAAGCTCAGCGGCAGAACCAACATCCCAGTCCAGGTTCTCCTGGCTCCAGATTCCATACCATGCTTTTCAAAAGTCTGCTTTACACCATTTGGTTTTATGAAAGACCTATCTTAATACCAGTTTTCACTAACCAAAAGAAATCTGAAGAAGAATCTCACTTGGACAAAAAAAAGGGGGGGGGGCGGGAAGAAAAAGTGCTCAGCATTTGTTCTGCAGCAACTCCTAGAGAGGTACCACTCCCACCCCGGCAGCAACAGCTGCACCGCCTCTGGGCTCCTTCCCGGGGAGCTACCCTCAGCTTCTCAGCTGGAAGCCTCCATAGCTTTAAGCTGTGTCTGCGAGCACTTGTCTTTGCCTTGATTTATTCCGTGCATTCATTAGCAAGACACGTCCTAAGGTAATTGCTTCTTTGCTTTATACTATTTCAGCTGATGAAAGGTTTCATAGGGAATGTTCCACATTGAGATAGTCGGGGAAACCTGTAATTTATTCTCAGCAATTTAAAAGCTCTCAAAGAGCTTTACTAAATAAAGGCTACCAGGGAGATGGAAGGATGTGGTCTAAAGCCGGGGCTCTCAAACTTTAGTGTGTATCGAAGCCACCTGAGAGGGCTTGATAAAATGCGGAGTGTGGGGCCTCACCCTTGAACTTCTGATGCAGCAGGTCTGGGATGGGACCTGAGACCCTGAATTTCTCCAAGCACCCAGCTGATTCTGAGGCTGGGGGACTCTACCTTGAGAACCATTGGCGTAGAGAATGGAAACCTGAGTCAGGTTGAGACTCTGCTCCAAATGTTTTTGGCAGAGTGTGAATTTGAAGGAAAAAGAGCTAAAAAAAAAAAAAAAAGTTACTGGATACTATAGAGTGGAGGGCGTCAGAGAGAGACACTGATAAGCTAGACTTATCTCTATGAAATAGAAAAACTTACCCAGGGCCATTCGTTCAGGTAGTGACAGAGCTGGGATGAAAACCCCAGTCTGCACAGGTGCAGAAAAGCCATTGAAAACAAACATTGCTTATTTTTAGCCTTTCCTGCTTTTGACCCTGTAAATGGATTCAATTATCTCCACTCTCTCCATTCTCATGTCAGTAGACAAATGGGAGGCTGGCATCCTAAGTCTGTTTGACCTTGACCAATTGCTTTGAAAAACATTCTGGAACACTTGGGGTATAAATAAAGAGTAAAATCTGGTTGGAGTCCCATCATTGTGTTAATTTAGGCTGTGTATAAAACACACGCTATTTGAACATTGGGAGGATTTTGCTAATTCCTCCCCCTTCCCCCAAAGAACGTCATTTTGGAACAAGGTCTTGATGTACTGTTTCTCATGTTTCTCTCTAAAATTCCCTGGCAAGGTCCGTGCTAACAGCCTGGCTCCGCTGAGCATCTGGCTGAGAGAGACAGAAGGACCTGCTCTTCATCAACTTTTCAGAAAGAATTTCAACTCTCTGGAGCTTGGCGGGAAGTCACGTCTTTGCTTCATCCTTTTCTAACGTTGGCCTTCCTTTTGAAAGCCTATTTATTGAGGTTTCTGAAATGCCTTCTCTGACACCAAGTATGGTCATCATCTGACCGTAAGATAATCAAAAGAACCTGGGACACGTTTGGAGTGAAATGGATGGCATGCCTCAGAACTGAGGTGAAGGGGGAGTGTGAGATGAGGCAGACATAAGGGCTACAGCCTGTGCACCACATTTCTAGATGTCAGCGATGCTGAAATATGTCACTTAAAGCAAATGTAGATCAGCAAAGCCCTGGAATAGAAATCACACTCTATTTCCTGGATGATTCATTTGAAGAGACTATTTATTGCGGACTTCATTTCAAGATCACGTGCCCATTTTCTTCTATAATTGCTCACACATAAATATATCTCACTGGCCCTAAAATTAGCCTGACATTCCCTCAAAAAAAAAAAAAAAAGGCAGGGGAGGAGAGTTCATCTCTTGAGTATGCACTGTCAAGTTTTAAGCATGAAAGATCATCATCGTGATGACTGATGTCTCTAACATGAGGTCACCGAGGATGATATTTGGTCCTTAATGGTTGATTTGAGTCTGAGATCAAGTGGAACACAGCTCTCCAGGCCACAGCATCACTGGAAAGGATAAACGTGTTAGGCATGTCTTTCAACCCCACGGAGAGTTAAGCTCAGCACCTTTGGCTCCACCACTGGAAAGATTCCCTTTGCATAGTCTGGCAGAAACATGCCTAGGAATTCCCTGGGCTCTGTCTGTGGGGGCATGTGTGGGATACACCCAGGGTTCAACTTCACTTCTGTGGCCTCGAGTCAGAATTTGAGCCAATTTACAGCTCCTTCGTTTGAAGGCAAAGCCCCTGAAAGGGAGTAGACAGAAACCATCCCGTCAGATGCAGACTAGTGCTTAAGAGATTGCATCTCTCCAGCTTGTAGATCCAGCCCTCATTAAAGAATTAAATCATCTCTTCCTGGTAACTTTCAAACATTCTCTTCATTTGCTTGGCCAATTCTACCATTTTTCTTCCTCTGCCAGTCATGTCTCCTCCTTCCATCTGCGAATAGTTCCAGCAATCTACTTAGGTTGTTTTGGAAGCCTGTACCACAAACGTATCCTGTCCTCTGGTTCTCCCCTGCTTTCAGGTAATTTCTCTCCCCCATTGTGTTTCTACAGCTTCTCATTGCCAACAGTAGTACATTCCAATGGCTCCCTGGATCCACAGTGTTTTGAAACTCAACTCCAAATGGAGGAACTCCATACGAGGGGGAAGACATAGAAATAAGGATTACCTAGGTAAAAATAAATTTAACATACGATTCTATTTTATTAGCTATAGTTTCCAGAGAGAAATTCATAGAGTACTAAAGAAAATGACTCTAACAATGAAAATGCTTCGCTGAGATCATAGAAGTCAGAGACTCTTTAAGATCTGCTAAGAGCTCCTGAGGTTGGCAGAGTGGGATGATGGTGATGGTGATGGTGTTTCTTATGTTTTTCTATTTCAGATCATGTAACATGATCTGAGTAATCATTTAAGTTTCAAGTGTACACATGTTGTGGATTGAACTTTGGAGTTTCCAAACATTTTTTTTTGGTACACTGTCAAATGTGGTCTTCAAAATAACTCTGTGACTTAGGGTCATTATACCCCGCTTTCACAATGAGGAGTTGGAGGTACAAGGAGTGATGGGACCTGCTGAGGATCAGACAGTTGGTAACAGAGTTGCCCTAAATCCAACGCTCTTTTCACTACACCATCCACACACTGCCTCCAAGAGATTTCTGTTACAAGCACGTGGGGAGTTTTGAAGCAAGTTTTGATGGTCAGGTCCCAACCCAGAAAAATTAAAGCAGAATATCTAAGTGTAGGGTCCAAGAATCACTATATTTTCTTTTTTAAGAAATTCCCTGGGAGATTCTGACATGCAGTCAAGGGTGGAATATATAGCACTCATCTGAATGGCTCCCTTTATCATGGCTAATATTCGAGCTCAGGTCATTTAATCAACTCCACATGCTGTAGCATTGGCAGGCAGGCTAAAAGCAGAACAGCCAGCACGCCATTTTTCATCTCCCATTCTCCTTCAGCGGATTTTTTAGGGTATGTCTTTAGCAGTGCAGACATGTTGAAAACATGGAGATATTTAATACTGATAACTAGTAGACCCTGGGAGCCACAGGAACAGCAAAGTAAGCAAAGAGAAAGTCCTAACTAGTGGGCTCTATTGTGTATTCCAGTTTTACAATTCCCATTACCACGTGAACCACCCCATCTTCTCACTGAACCAATCACTGGCACATAGCCTTGGGCATGTACTCAAGAGAGAGGTGAATTGACCAGTGGAAGTGTAGTCCCTGATCATGTTTAATCAATTACTTCTGTAACTGACCTAGGAAAATTTCCATTCAGCGTAGCCCTGGCCTGTATTTATTGTTCTTTCTAAATGAAATGCTCCTAGTGAAACACAAAGAATAGCTTGCAAATATCAAGTCTGTGCATTCACTCTGCCCTCACACCTCTTTTGAATCAGACTTCTTTCTCTGAGTCTGAGCCCAGAGGCTTACCTCCTAAAACAAGATAGATGAAATGATCTGCTATTGGTCTCTTTAGCCTGAAGCTAGTTTTAGAAAACAGGAAGTGGGGAAAGAGGGAATTCATTAAATTCTGTGATGCCTTTTTTTTTTTTTTTTTTTTTTAGTTGATGGGGAGCTCTACTTGGTAGGTGGGGTAACAAAATGTTATTCATAAAAGATGACCCAGGCAGGAAGAGAAAGTTTGAGGAAGACCCCTTCTGGTTGCTAAGAATGGAGAGAGGGCAGACAAAAATGGTAGCAGGAGGGGGGGTCTCTGATGATGCTCACCTGCTTCAATGCTTTGGTAGATTCTGACTAGGGGAAGATAATTTCAAGCACTCTTGCCCTAGGCGGGGCTTTTGGAGGAGAAACCTGTGTATTCAACAACTCATGCAACATAGTTGTTGAGTGCCTACTCTCTGCTGATAACTGTTCCAAGTGACAGGCATAGAACAGTAAGCAAAACAGACAGAAACCCCTGCAACAGGGAGACCCTCAGAGCTCGGTGAGGCATGTCCACCTTACACTCTTCGTACTGACTCAGTCCTCATGTAGTGCTGGTGATGGACATGAGGAACTTTGATAGAGGGTTGACTTAAATCTGAAGGAAACATACAGCTATTGAAACTTCCAAACAGAGGCTGAGTTATTCAGAGCCTAATCCTTAAATTGATCTGAGATGACTACACTAAACTGATAGAGAAGTTTTAGTCCCCTTCTCCCAGAGGCAAATGGTATTCTTGGAACTCACTGATATTGCATCAACGAGTTCCAATAAAACAAAGCTATGTTTCTCGGCACATATAATGGTAATTTTGCAACTCTGCTCTCTTAAGAAACAGTATGACAACAGAACACCTGGGAATAGGAAATGCTCGGGATAAAGTGTGGTCAAGGATCATTGTCAACACTGCTACACCTTGGAGGACTCAGAGAAACAAGATCATCAAGAAATGATGGTTTGAAGAAATAATATACTTCTATTGTTTATTCATACCAATATGTTTTTCTAGGACTAGAACTGGGCCCATGGTTACAAAGATCAACATCCCAGGAGATAGAACAGGACAGGTAAGCTGCTTGCTCATTGAAATTAGGTAACGCCAAGCTTGAAGGAATTTGTGTTTATTTACCTACATTCTAAGTTGCTGGAACAGCTGTTATGAGCTGCCATAGGCTTCAAAAAACTTTCCTGTGGAATCCTCCTATGAACTGTGGAAACCAAATATTTAGGTCCTCTGCCCAAGTATCATGAGCCACGTCTCAGTTTTTACTCTTTGTTAGCCAATTAGTGTTTGGCATTGTCTTACTTAATTTTCACTCTCCCTGGATTGCCACCTTGTTTGTCTGTAGTGTCTTTAAATACACCATTAACACTTCTATGATCAAGGGGTTTTATAAGCCTCATCTAAAGCTCTAAGAGCTTTGGCAAAACTGGGTTACTGCTAAAAAGCTCCTGGCATGGCAAGAAGACCAGTTTTAGACTCTGCTTTTCCCCATTCAGTGTCAGTTACATATCTGCAGTGTTTGGCATGTTTCCAAAGTATAGATGACACGCAATGAGATACTCAGTAGCGTCCAACCACGGCTACTTAATTTTCCACTTACAGATTCAGGAAAGAGCCCGAAGTGTGAGGAAATGGGTACAATGAATGCAATTCAGTGGTAATGATGATGAAAGTAAGCAATTCTCCTCCAAGGAAAGATCATCTTTCCTTGGTTCATTAATTGGTTAAAGACCTTAGATGAGCAGAAAACGCCTTTAGCTGGTAATTAGCATGCAAATAAGTATTGGCCCACAGGCCTGGGATTTAAAAGAAATGAGCCTGGGCTTAAAAGGAATGCTGGAGGCAAGCATATTTTAATAAAAATAAAAAATAATTCCCAAAGCACTGGAAATATTTGCTTTATGATGTTTTCCTTTTGAATCCTCTGACAATAGACTTGACTCTGGTAAGATTCACCATTGAGGTCACTGGGATACATTCTTTAAGAAATAACTGTTTAGAAGAGAACACATTGCTTCTGGGGAAGACCTGTGGGTTTTCCATTAGGAAATTTATGAAACATTTATACCTGGTGCACAACACTAGGGCTTTTGCAAAGGCTGGAAAGTCACTGTGGGGATTAATACATTTGGAACCCCCAAATCAACTCCACATCTCACAACTAGCAATCACCTTTGTATTTTTCAGGATAGGCTAGACTATGAGACTGTAAGAAATTAACCCCAGAATTTCAGTATCTGAACACAAGCAGAGCTGACATCTCACTCAGGCTCCACTTCCAATGCAGATGGGCAGGGGCACTTCTGCAACTTGTCCCACAGGAACCCAGGCTGTTGGAGGGTCTGCCAATTTATAGCTGCACCATCTGGAACTCATGCCCCTGGCTCTATTTTTTTAAATTTTATTTTGATTTAAGTTGATTTACAATGTTACTTTCAGGTGTACAGAAAAGCAATTCAATTATACATATGCATATATATATATGTTTTCAGATTCTTTTCTGTTATATGTCATTACCAGAAATTGAATATAGTTCCCTGTGCTACACAGTAGGTCCTTGTTGTTTATTGAATATAGTTCCCTGTGCTACACAGTGGGTCTTTATTGTTTATCTATTTTATATACAGTAGTGTGTCTCTGTTAATCCCAGACTCCTAATCTATCCCACCTCCCCTGCCCTTTCCCCTTTGGTAGCCATAGTCAGTGCACCACCTCCCTTCTCCCGTAGTCATTTTTGTTACACCACTCTTGAGAAAATGTCCACGCTTTCTTCTCATTCTTATTTCAATCAAGTGTTTTGGTGACCCTAAGCTTGACCGAATTCATTACAGCAAAGCAGGACATGAAGGTTTCGGTAAACTCATTGCATGGTATTTGCTGTGTGCCCCACTATGTTTCTCAGCCCCTTCCCAGTTAGAGGGGTCCAGATGACCCTTGCTGGTCAACAGGCTCACAGCAGAAGTAACAAGTCTCACTTCTGGAGTGAAACATTCTGCTGCTTGTTACTTCTGCTTCTGTAGGACCTTCATATCCTGCTTTGCTGCAACAAATTTGGTCAAGGGTCACTAAAATGCTTTTCTGAAATAAGAATAAGAGGAAAATGTGGTCGTTTCTCAAGAGTGGTGTAATGATAGCAACTATGGGGGAAGGGAGGTGGTGCAGGGATGGCATTTAAGATGTAGTCTTCTTTGAATTCTACCAAAGTGCTTCTAGTCTTAATTTTTTAATTGTTATCTGGATTAATCCATAAATGGATCCTAGAAGAACCTATGTTGTAGCATTATTTGGATAGTGGATGTCAATGCTTTTGCATACTGCCTACAACATAGTTCATGGTAAATATTTTTATCACTTTTGTTGAAGCTCTTATGCTTTTGTGGACCTATTTCATAGCCCCCAAATCCCAGAATTTCTTAGTCAGAAGGTAAGAAGCTGAAGCTAAAACTTCTCTGTCATGTAACTTGATCCTGTGTCACCATTGGCCTTGATCCTTATGTTCTGGGTGGCAGTGCCACTTTCCGGATTTCAGACCCCAGAGTCACCCAGGCCTGTGAGCATTAGGTTCTGAACAAGGAACCACAGAAACCCCTTTGATTTTGGAAGGGCTCAGATTTGTGCCGTAGACCAAATTTTCTTTTTTTATATTGTTGGCCTTAATGTCTCAAAGGCATTAAGACTGAGGTTTAGAACACTCACAATGATTCTAAAGAGACAGCCTCCCAGCAGAAGTGATCTCTGAAGGAGAAAAGAATGATGATGTCTGCTTTTGCTGTGGTTTCTCTAAATTTGTATGCAAGACCCATTTCTGAGGGAGACCGGAAAGAACACTTACTGAAGTTCAAAGTTCTGAGTTCAAATCTGAGGAGCATCCTTTACTAGCCAGGGAATCTTGGGAAAATCACTTTATCCCATCAAGCTTTGGTTTCTTCATCTGCAAAATGGGGCTTAGAACGTCTATTTCATTGAAAGGTTTTGCTGAGCTCAAATGAGTTAGCAGTGATGTATTGATGAGAATCTGAAGAATAGACTAAGGTTCTGTGTAATATAAAAATTACCAGCATCTCCACCTACTTTCCCCCAGCTTTGGTCCATAAACTTTTCTACTTACTGCGGGAAAGGAGGAAGGATTTCTGATTATGAATATTCCATCTATCTATCCCATATCACAACCACATTCAATTAGAAAAGGTAGTGCTATTGGATTTTAACATGACTACTCTCATTCAGAAGTCTGATGTTAACCTTAAAAATGTCTGAGATTCCCAAAAAAGTACTAAATCTGCCATTTCCCCCTAATAGCTGCCAAATATATTCAAGACTAGATGGCTTTGAATGGCCAGAAACCTACACCTGCAGTCTGTTTTCTTTTCCTTCTTAGTTAAGTGCAAATCTGTTAAAAAGATCATATCTCCACACCTTGAACTATTTCCAACTGTCTCTGTAAATAATGGTATAGAATGGAATATAAATTGACGACTTTTGAAGTTTGGCATGAAGCACTAGCATGGCTCCTTTGGGCGGATGCTAGAAATCATAAAATGCCAGGAGTTGACACACACAAGGTGGAATCGGAAGCCTCTCAGGATAAAGGGCAAACGTGCAGATCAATTCACCTGTAAAGTTTCCTTCTGCCCTCCTTCCCTCATCTCCCTTATCTCTACATGTAAGTGGATGGGGAAATATTGATCACGGGGCTTGAGAAGTTTTTGCAATCTTCCGGAATTCGCTCACAATTGGATATGCGAGCGATATTGGTCAATCCTATGATGTGTGATCTCCCACAAGGAAAATAACAAGCCCCTGAGTTTGTCAGCCAGTTCCCTTAGGAACCAGGTGATGAAAGTATAGGGAACTGGAATGCACCTCTGTTTAGCTAACAAAAGTGCACTAGATTTCCCATTCTCTGGTACCCAATACTTCCCTGAATGAGTAAGACGATTCGAAATGTTGTGCATGCATATTAAAAAAATGAATGCAACTCAGCAAATCATTAGTATTTTTTTAATAGACAATGCCAAGGTTTTGCAAGTAATATACTATTTGATCCATGACATGTAAGTTAACCTTGGAACCTTGTCCTTGCTCTGGCTTCTCTCTCTTCCGCCAGTCTCCTTCTGTCTTTTCCATGTCGGTCTGTTTATCACCGCAGATGCTGAGGTCATGGGAACTGTGACTCCACCTGGTGTTTATTTCACTTAGTACGAAATCTGTGAAAGGGCCAGAGCAGCATGGGTGCAGAGTGGCAGAAAATTGGGGCATTGGACATTAAGCACAGATACATTTAATAATTTACACAGAATTAATAAGGCACTGGATTGTGGATTAAGACCCATAATCAAGTGACGATTTACAGATACTATTTACAAAATTGATACTTTGTTGGGAGACAAACCAAGTTTAGTAATACAATTAAATAGAAATTAAATCAGAAAAAAAATACATAATCATATTCTTATTAATGTGTTAACTTTGTAAAGATTATTTGCGTATTGTAGGCAGGGAGCAAGATAACTAAAGCAAGTTAATTAGATTTCAAGTGAATTGCCACCATGTTAATTCATATTTTATAAGAATAGTAATTAAAATCCAACATGTTCTAGCTACAGCATGGTATTTTATTATATCCCATACTAACACTTTCTTCTAAATAATTTTAAAACATCAGCTTAATGGACTAGTAAAAATTCAATAATGTAACTGGGCACTTATTGTTAATAGAATATAGATTATAAAGTGAATTTTTATTGTTCTTGAAGTCATCCACAGCACAGTTTTAATTATATAATACTTACATTCCATCGGGGGTTCATTCATAGCCATTTTGCCCTGCAGGTGACTTTCCACATGTACGTTAAAATAAACATTGGTTTGGCACCTATTTCTCTAGTCTTATTTCTTTAAGAAAACATACTTATCATAGTCTTTGGGTGTGAGTGTCAAGCTCATTATAGGGTCGTGTAATACGCCACGACTTTTGTGCACTGGGATTTTATTTGGTCAAACACACGATACCGGCTGGCCAAACACCCCCCACATCTGCACAAGGGTAAGTGTGTAAGGGGTGATTCTGCTTTTGTGAAAAAGTAATCAGAAGGATGATGAGATGATAAATAATGAAGTGTGTGAAGTAAGAGCAGGTCTTCCGTCTGGCAGAGGAAGTGCCCTCCTGATCTTTTGCCGTTTGGAGAAGAGGCCCTCCCCGGCCCCGCTGATCACGGGCCTCGGCAGGGCCCCAGCCGGCGATGAGGCTGGTGTGCGCCCACGGGACGCGCTGCCTGGAAACCAGTGAGCAGTCACGTCCACGCGTTTTAAACAAATCGGCTCGCGATGGCGACTACCCGGCTGAGGGTCTTCCGCAAAGAGTCCCTGCGCTGTTGGTTGGGAGGATTGCCTCCTCTTTGCCCTCAGGGCTTGAGATCAGTGAGGAAATACGGCGCATTTGGCCAAGAGAAGGGTCTTAAACATAATGTCTGCAAGACCACTGGGAGGAATGTATTCATGGGTCAACGTTGCAAATGAGGACACAGACGTGCAGTTGTGCAACGTGCCGCGTCTAACGTTGCCGAAGTTTCCCGGTCAGCGGTTGCGTCTTCCTTGTGATGGCCTGAGGTCAACGACTCTGAATGACTGCTCTTAACCCAAATTTCGACCGCTTCTTCGCATCTTACCGTCTGTGGTGTTGAGGCTCTCTGCTCTCCTTTACCCGCGTGTAGGTGCAGCCTACTGTAGGTGCTGCCCAAAGCATCCTTCAGGAATGATGGGCTCTTCCAGTTGCTGGAGCCCCAGTTTTCAGCCCCCTCCAGATGCTGCCTTGGGTACACGTCTGCCTCACTCAGTCACATCCACTTCCCGGGACAGCCTGCAGTCAGTGACTCTTCAAAGGTGGAAAGTTCCCGCCATCTAACCCCGAAGTGGGGAAGGATTTGAAGGAGAATTCCATCTTCCATCTTTGCACCTCAGTACTGCCGAGATCACACTGCAGTTCCACTCCTCACGTTGTCCAACCCTGCTTTTCTGCTTTCCTTTCCATAGAGGAGACGCACAGCCCACTTCCTGGTAAATCTGCATGCTGAACTCCACCGCAAAGTCAACTTCTCAGAGAATTCAATTGCATCCACCCTGTGCTGCTTCAAGACCTCGAATTCGCCATTATTTTGTGGAGATCATTGAGTTAATTCTACATCAGTGGTATTTTTAATTTCCATTTTGAATATACACTTCATGAATGGCTTCAATAAATGAAAACAACAGTGGAATCTAGATGATAGGGTTAATAAAAGAGGTTGAATTTCTAGGATTTAAAAGGGCCCTAATCTTAGAGGGCATTCGATAAAAAGAGGAAATACTACAATGGGAGAGAGTTAGATTTGGATCTTGAATACATTCATTAGATATGAGGGATATAAATTTAAGTGATTGTCTCAAGAAAAGAAGGAGCATTTCCCTTTGCCATCTTCAGTGTTTAAAAATTGGATAAAGGCCCCAGAGGAAAGCATGCTTTCCCTTTGCACTGCCAATCACTGGATGATTATTAGAGCAAAGACATCAAGTTTTCTACAGGGAAAGGGGTTTGAGCAAATGAGGAAATTTCTCTTGTAGATGCTCCTACACTTAAGCTCATTATCCTCTATACGTAATGAAGTCATTCACCGAACTTCTTAAGTGCTCATTGGCTGAACACATCCCTGGACAACCAGCAAGGAGCCAAGAAAGAAAACCCCAAATTTTTCATACTAATAACACTGCTGGAGATATTTCATGGAATCTTTCCAAATATTTGAAAAAAAACTTCACAGATTTTTATAAGGAGTTTTATTTTAGCATTCAAGAACTTTCTAGACAGTTCTGCAACTGTGAGTTGTCTGTGAGCTCTTAGCTCTCCCAGTGAATTCAAGATGGTATCTATGTTTTTTAAACTGTGGCTATAAAAGTTTTCTCTTTCCTCTGAGTATTTTTGGTCTGAGATTCAGAACATGTCTACGTTTCAACTTTTCTTTGTTGTTATCTTCCTGGTGTCATTAAATCGTAGCATTCCCTGATCTATCCCCCCCACCCCATAATATTTACTGAGATTTAGGAGTTGAACATTAGTTACGGTTATATGTAAATTAGAAGTCTCTTTAATAACCTGAATTAAGGAGAGTCATTTCCTTCTCTGTTCATGGAGAAGTCTCTGACTAGGATGTGAACATATTTGCTTATTCACTTAGTTTACTTAAATAATAGTATTAATTATGACTTCAAACCTAAAATTATTAAAGATGACCTTTGCAATAAGGGATGTGAGGCTGCAGAACCCAGTAAATTTCCCTCATCTCCATCTTTTCCTTTCCATCCTACTTTCCACTTTCTTTTTTGCATGTCTGTAAAGTCTGTTGTCAACAATGATAGATACTAATCATGCAAAGGTGTGTGTATTCATTTATTCAACAAGTTTTTTTTCATTTTTAAAAAACGTGTCAGTTACAATGTATCAGTTTCTGGTCAACAGCACAGTGTCCCGGTCATGCATATTCATACATATATATTTGAACATAGCTCCCTGTGCTATACGAAAGAAACTTCTTTTTAAAATGTATTTATATATCTATAGTGGCTAACATTTGTAAATCTCAAACTCCAAAATTTATCCCCTCCCACCTCCTTTCCCCAATAACCATAAGATTATTTACTATGTCTGCAACTCTGTCCCTGTTTTGTAGATGAGTTCATAGTGTCTTTTTTTTTTTTTTTAAGATTCCACATATGAGTAATATCATATGGTATTTTCCTTTCTTTTTCTGGCTTATTTCACTTAGAATGACAATCACTGTGTCCATCCACGTTGCTGCAAATGACATTATTTTATTCTTTTTTATGGCAGAGTAGTATTCCATTGTATAAATATACCACAACGATAGTACATAAAAAAAATCATACACCATCATCAAGTTGGATTCATCCCAGGGACACAAGGATGGTTCAATATATGCAAATCAATCAATGTGATACACCACAGCCACAAAAGAAAGGTCAAAAACCACATAATCATCTCAATAGATGCAGAAAAGTTTTGAACATCTATTAGGTCCCTAGATATGTGTTAGAAACCTGGGATACACTTTTAGCCAAGCAGGCATTTCTCTTCCTTAAAGGAACTTAACATAGAAGAGAAAAAACTTCCTTCTATCCTCCTACATTCTATGGCTGAGTCTAAAAATTAAACTGACATAAGACAGATTAACAAGGAAAAAGCATACAGATTGTATTTAATATTTTTTACATGTACATGAGAGCCTTCAAAAGGAAAATAAAGACCAGAAGAAGCTATAAGGCCCCAAAGCTCATATATTTTAAAGCAAAGAATGATAAATTGTGGAGCTGTGACAAGATAATTTGGCTTGGGCCAGGGGTCATAAATTGTAGAACGGGGACTAGGAAATACATGCTGGAAACTAGTGGAAGATAAGGGCTATTTGAGTAGGTTTGTTTGTACAGATCTATTTCAGCATTGACTCCCAGTCAGGTGATAAAATGGCTTTCTCATACAAGGAGGTCACTTTTCTCATGGGAGAGTTTATGACCTGCTTTTAGGTGGGAAAGGGAACGTCTCTCTGACCTTCTGCATTTGCTGTTTCTCAAGAGCCTTCGGCTCAAAATAATCAACATGCCAAAGCAGCAGATTTGCAGGTGGCATATTCTAAACCTCTTCAGGAACATTCAGTGATGCTTGATTTCTAAGAGTTCACTACGGACTAGGAGACACGTCTCAAATCTGTTTTACGTATTCATTGCCACACAAAAATAAGTTTGAGAACTTCGCAATTATACTTTTGGAATTCAGAAAACCCTCAGTAAGAGAAAGAGGAATCCAAGAAAGGAAACAGCTCATGCCGAGATTGTAGGCTTAATGGTGAGACCCTGGAACAGCACACACGGGGGCACCGAGCTGTGTATCTGCACAGGGGAACCATGGGGAAAGAGGCTGGCACGTTAGCAAAGGGCTAAATCAGATCTTCACCTTGAGTTTCCTACTGAGAAGCCTGGTGATGGAACTGATGTCCAAGAAACCATATTGACCACCAGATCTGGGATCCCCTCCTGTGATGCAGAATGACGGCTGAGAAGTGGCTTCCCAGCCCAGGACTACCAGTCCAGTCTCTGATGAATCTGGTGGTGGCTAGTGCTCACTAACTGAATGTGTCGCTCCCAGGTCACGGTGATATAAAGCAATCATTAATCTTTTCCGTGCCTCTTATCTCTTGTTTGGCTAATGGCTTGCAGGGCACCCTTGGAAACGACGTGTAGAGAGTGGCACTGCTACCAGCACCCTAGGTTCTTGAATGACTGGATGAATCCTAGCCCCACCCTCTAATCGAGGACACCAACACTGGAGTGACAGACAGTGGAAAAAATCAGCTTTTCTTTTGATATGCCACTGGCATTGTCCATTTTGTCACTGCAGAAATTGTACCCTAAATAATTCAAGGAGCCATTAGAGGATTTTTTTCTTATAGGTACGATATGATCAGATGTATATTTTTGTAAAGGAAGAGTTATTGCTGTGGGCAGGAGGATTACATACTGGGAGGCTGCAATAAGCTACTGGAAAGTTAGGACCTGCATCAGGACTTTTAGAGCAAAAAGAGAGGATAGTTTGGGTGACACTTGGCTGGTTCATCCTACAAAATTCCTCCTAGCCTTAGTAAGGCGTAAGTCCAGATGGCTCCCAGGTTAATTTAAAGTATGAGCGGCAAGTTAAAAAAAAATTCATACAAAAATATCCAGGTAGTAATGAAATTTATGGTTCAGGAAACATGCATATTAGATTTGAAACACCCAAAGTCTAATAGTTAGGAGTGACTATAAATAATAGTGACTATTTCAAAAATTAAAGTATTTGAAATGAAGAATTCTTTTTTATTAGTGGTTATTGGAGGTCAGCAATTAGGTTTATTTATTTACTTATTTATTTTTTGATGGAGATACTGGGGATTGAACCCAGGACCTCTTGCATGCTAAGCACGTGCTCTACCACTGAGCTACACCCTCCCCGCAAAGATTCTATTTTTAATGAGAAATCTACATCTCATCATAAAAAAGAATATCTTCCGTTTAACTCTTCTTCATAGAAAATGGTTCTTCCTATGGATGCTAGCCACCTCGGAACGACAGGGCGGCTATGATGTATTCCAGGGAGGAGCGCCCAGAGACTTATAAATGCACGCAGAGTGGAGCTTGAAGAGAGAAATTTCCTCTGCCCGGGTGTAGAATGCCAGATAATGAATCCTTACAGAGGGGACATTATAAATTGGAGTCTGGAAGGAGAGATGAAGTCAAGGAAATAAGAGCCATTATAGAATGAATGATTGTGGTAATTTAGGTTATGGGTAAAGAAGGGGTTTAGTTATTGCAGTGCAAATAAATCAGAAGCATGTTTTAAACAATGAAAGAGTGTGCCTCTTGGAATTTGTCAAGGCCTCCCCTGTTTGGTTTCCATGTAGCCTAATGCTCTACTCAGAAAGGGTCTTACTCTTGTAAGAGACAAAGAAAGAAAAAATTAATTGTTAAAATATGAAAAGAGGTTTATATATACTCCTAGCTGTCTTGAACCAGTTTTGAATGAAAACAACACAAAAGACATCAATCATATTTCTCAATCAGTATTTAGCATCTCATTACCAACCTTGGCAGGGATAAATGACATGTTTTTAGGTGGTGCTAACGAAGATGACATTTTAAATTCAGACTGACAAAACTTGAAGCTTCTATTTGGAAAATAATCCCCAAATGTGACACTGGATCTCTGAGGGGGATGTCTAAATCACTAAAGCCAGAATATTGTTCTGTTAAAGGATTTATATATAAGTTGATTAACCTATTTTTTCAAATCACACTACAATATGATAAAGTCTTTGTTGCTGTTTTTTCTTTCATGTTGTTGATTCACTGTCGACGGTGAAGCTGGTGATAGAAAATATAATGTAGCATTCAGGGAACTGTTTCAAAATTTGAGTTTTCAAATTCCTTTAGATGATTCCAGACAAATTTGCACTTATTCTAAAAAGAGTATTTGTTTTTCTGATTATAAAATTATTATGTGCTCTGCCTGTAACATTTAAATTTCAGGAAAGTATAAAAACATTAAAATATTTTAAAATACGGTTCTTCTTGTTTTTCTTCTTGTTTTCTTTTTATGCACAGATAAATTTGGTGTGCTTTTTCCTGCAATGAATGCTTTATTATACTGTTCTAAGTGAAAAATGTTCTTTGACAACATGATTTTAATAGCTGCACAATGATCCAGTATATAGATGTTTCATATATTTTTTAATAATTCTTTTTTTCTGAATATATGCAATGTTTCCAAAATGTTGTTATTCTGCAACACACACACAAACACACACACACACACACACACACACACACACACACACACACACAGTGGAGGAAAACCTTCACCTGGATAAGTCCTATAATATATGATGTATTTTGTTTCTAGGAGATGTGTATATATACGGTATTTCCTAACCAAAGATTCCTAGGCATGAAATTTCTACACCAAAGTGCACAAACTCTTTGGAAAGCTCCTGACAAATATGCAAAATTGTGCTCCAGGTCACCTGTAGCCATTCACACTCCTGGGAGTGGCCACTGCTATCTTGGTCTTGCTAGCTTAGATTGTTATTACTGTTTCTAACCTGTGTCAATTTGAGAAGTGATAAATAGGATCTTACTGTGTTTTTCATGTAATTTTCATTTCTCTGTCTACAAAGGGGAATGAATTTTTGTTCACTTGCTAATTAGCCATTTAGAGTCTTCCTTTTTTGAACTGACTTTCTAAACCTTTGCATCTCATTGTTTTCAAGATACTGATTTATATTAGCATATTTTTAGATAAATAGTCCAACATCTTTTCTTTTCAATCATTTTTTTTTTACTTTTCTCTATATATTTTTTCAGTAGTCTGCAGACAAATAAAAATTCTTGAGCTTACTACATCCTCACAAATCTTTACCCACGATATAATCATTAAAAGTTTACCTCCAGTCAAGGGGGGAGGCTCAGTGGTAGAGTGCATGCCTAACTTGCACGAGGTCCTGGGTTCAATCCCCAGTACCTCCACTAAAAAAAGAAATAAGTAAACCTCATTACTTCTTTCACCAAAAATAAAAAACAAAACATTTTTTTAAGTTTATCTCCATTTTCTTCTAGTTTTTTCATTTATTTTTATAGTTAATTCTGTAGTTTCTGAATTTACTTTGGTGTATTTTATTAGCTCAGTTTAAGTTTTGTGTGACTGTGTGTGTTTACTTTCCAAAGCTATTGGGGAGAGAGAGTATATAAAAGGACTTTTTAGTCTGTAAACTAGTAGCTACATTACACATGCTCTAATAAATTAACACTTTACTAGCTTCTCAATAAGATATTTACAATACCTTAAGCATTAAGACCCTCTTTTCTTTATTGAAGTGTAGTTGATTTAATAGTATATTAGCTTCAGATAAACAACAGAGAGTCAATGTTTTTATAGATTATTCTCTAAAGTTCTTAACAAAGTATTGGCTATGTACTCTGTGCTGTACAATATATTCCTATAGCTTATTTATTTGCTGCATGGTAGTTTGTGTCTCTTAATCCCATGTTTTGCCCCTCTTCCCTTTCCTCTCCCCACTGGTAACCACTAGTTTGTTCACTTTATCTGTGATCTGTTTCTGTGTGGTTATTTACATTTGTTTGTTTTGCTTTTCAGATTCCACATGTAAGTGATAACATAAAGTATTTGTCTTTCTCTGATTTATTTTACTAAACATAATATCACCCTGAACATGCCTAATCTCATCTGATCTGGAAAGCTCAGCAGGGTTGGCCCGGTTGATACTTGGATGGGAGAACCCTCTTTTATATGTAGAAGTTATAACATACACTAGTATGTAAGTATCTATCTGCTGGTCAGAATTCACAGGCAAACACAAATTCTAGCTTTTATTGGAATATCGCTCTCCCTTCACTAGGTTGATTAATGCGTCTTGTGTCATATCACACATTATATCATATATGTCATATATCACATTCTCACATATCTGCTGGTCTATTTCAGAGCTACTCATGTTAGCTCACAGATCTGTCTTTCCCACGTTATACCAACACATCACTCATTTAACTGTTTCACTGTTATATTATTTTATATCTATCTGAAGATGGAAGTATCTTATTTTCCTTTTTCAGAGTAATCTATCCAAACGTTTCCAAATAACTTAAAATTATTTTGCTGAATTCCAAATAATTTTCCCACTGAGATTTTTAATAAGATTTCAACCAAAGTAAGATGCATTTTAAACATAAATAATAACTTTTCCCTACTCAGTCTGTCCATCCAAAGAAATGCTACTTTTTTTTTAATGTTTCATAGTTCCTAGAAAGTGTTATAGCTTTGTTTATATGAATTGTAGCCATTTCTCATTAGAATTGATTAATCGTATAGTTTATATATTTCCATTGTTTCATTAAAGAAAACTTCGCTACATTATGTATTCTAACTGGCCTTACTAATATGTGTCTACTGCTGTTTTATTTAGTTGCTTTATTGGATTTTGTTATTAACTCTGTCATAGTTAATCTTCTGGCTGCTTTCAAAACATGGATATAATGACATCAGTGTAGTCCTCTTGTTTCATCCTTTCCACTGGGTTTAATTCTTGTTATTTGTTCTTTCCTCTTCTGTTTCTTTTTGGCTTTGACTAGAACCTCCAGAAAAGAATTAAATAGTAATGGTGTTAACAAATTTTAGGGTTTTTTTTCCCATTCTTTAATTGAAGTACAGTCAGTTTACAATGTTGTGTCAGTTTCTGGTGTACAGCATCATGTTTCAGTCATACATGAATATTGTATATTCCTTTTCATATTTTTTTCATTATAGGTTATTACAAGTTACTGAATATAGTTCTTTATGCAATGCAATATAATCTTGTTGTTATTAATTTTATATGTAGTAGTTAGTATCTACAAATCTCAAAACTCCCAATTTATCCCTTCCCACCCCCTTTCCCCTTTTATAACCATGAGTTTGTTTTCTGTGTCTGTGAGTCTGTTTCTGTTTTGTTCATTTGTGTCTTTTTTTTTAGATTTCGTATATAAGTGATACCGTCAGGTATTTTTCTTTCTCTTTCTGGCTTACTTCACTTAGAATGACAATCTCCAGGTCCATCCATGCTGCGAATGGCATTGTTTCATTCTGTTTTATGGCTGAGTGATATTCTATTATATATATATATATATATATATACACACACACATACACACCACATCTTCTTTATCCAGTCATCTGTTGATGGACATTTAGGTTGCTTCCACGACTTGGCTATTGTAAATAGTGCTGCTATGAATATTGGGGTGCATGTATCTTTTCAAAATTAGAGTTTTCTCTGGATATATGCCCAGGAGTGGGACTGCTGGATCAAATGGTAAGTTTATTTTTAGTTTTCTAAGGAATTACCATACTGTTTGATACTGTTAAACACTAATGGCATTAACAAACTTTATTGCATTATTTAAAAACTGGATGGAATTCCACTATAGCTGTATTTTTTAAACCATTCCCCCCTAAACATTAGCCTCTCCAGATGCTTTCAGAGAAAAGAATTCCATGTTAAAAATAAAAATCTGTGAAACTTCTTGTAAAAACATGTAAAGGAAACAATTCAAAATTGGAGTCGGGGAGCCATGAAGTGGGGTGCTTCCATGCACACAGACACTCAGGGCATCTTGCTTAGTGCAACAAGAAGAAGGCTGATTTCCTCTCTGCGGACATTAGCAAGCTGCCCACACCAGCAACCAATGAGAAGCCGCCACCACTTCAAACTCTCACTCTCCTCCAATGAACTTTTGTTCAGAACAACTCCTCCCAACTTCCTCCTTTCCTCTAGAAAAGAACGTTCTTGTGTGTTCTCAGGATTTGCTTATGGTTCATCATATTTTTTTATCCCGAGTTGGAATTCTTCTGCCATTCCCAAAGAAACTCACTTCTTTTCTTAAATAAAATTGCTCTTTGCTCTGTTTAAGCTTGACTTTCTCATTACAGAATTATAGTGTATTTTTGCATGTTTAAGATCAGAGAAATCCTGCAGTTAAAAAAAAAAAAAGCTTAATTTTGTTTTAGTCCATTATCTAACAGATCACAGAACTTTTCATAGCATTTTAATTAAAACCCATTAGAATTTATGTTTCATTGAACAAAATGAGCCATTAAGTAAAGAAAACTGTTGGGTGGGGGAAGTGGTCTGCTCTGGGTGCAGTCAAGGGATGCGTTGTCTGAAAAGAATTGAAAGCAATCAGTCCAACTAAAGAGCAGGGTGAAAACTTTCAGTTTGTCTGAGTTCTAAATTTAGATCATTGTTTCAGTATCTGTTGAGTCTTTGTAACATATATGCTTCAAATTTACACATTTTTATTAACTATCTTTTAATAAGTGTTATATTCTGCATGGAAGTTCATTCAAAGATCTTCTGTTTATACAGTTGCTCCCAACACGTGCACGTGCTCATTTTGGGAGCTAATTGGTAAAGGACAGAATCGTTGATACTCATTTTGGGCAAAGTTCGCATCACTGTGGGGCTACCTAGTCTTGCCTTTAAGTAGTCAATTGAAATAAAGAATAACAGCACCGTGCTAGTAAAGACAAAGAAATAGCATTTTTCTGATTTGTTTGCATTGAGTTATTGCAATTACATAATTTATCGTGACCATCGGAGTTTTTATTTGTGTTTAAAATTCCAATCAGTGAAAAGGACTGGGCTATAATATTGTCATTTTCTAGGTGCAGATTTTGTTCCTATATGAAACTTCTTGCTAAATTAGAGTAATATATTTAACTTGACATTTTAAATTATGCTCACCGGGGCAGGAGAGCTGGCTGTTTGTATGCCTGAGTCAGTCAGTCATTGGCTGCAGGCTGGGAGTGAAGCATCTCCCTTTAGCAGATAATTCTTCTTCAGAGAAGGAGGCAGCTGTGATTAGTCAGCACCCAACTCTTGTAGCGGCTGGGATGGTTCACTGGCCTGGCTAAGGACTCTGAGTCTGGGGCCAACAGAATATACTGCAGGTTCAAAGTTGTCTTTCCATTTATTCTGTCAAAGATTTCTTCAAATATATGTCAAAAAGACCCTTGTGGTGGACTGAAAAATACCCCTCTCTCCCCAGCCAAAAAAAAAAAAAAAAAAAAAGCCCATATTCTGATCCCTGGAGTTTGGGCTTAGAATACACCTTTTATGGCAAACAAAAAAACAAACCCAAAAGGAATCTTTGCAGGTGTGATTAAGAAATCTGAGATGGGGAAAGAGTCTCGAGTATCCAATTGGGCCCTTTATGCCATCACATGCATCCTTAAAAGACGAGGGGCAGAGGGGGAATTTTACACAAAAGGCACCGAAGAAAAGTGACATGATCACGGAGGTAGAAACTGACATGGTTCAGTTCCCAGTCCAGGAACGCAGCTGGAAGCTTGGGCGGGGCAAGGAGTGGCTTCCCCCGTAGAACCCTGGGAGGGAGCCTGGTCCTGCCAACACCCTGATTCTGGCCCTCAGGGCTGTGAAAAAATACATTTCTATTGTTGTAAGAGTCCCATTTACTGTAATTTGTAAGCGCAGCCACAGAAAACTAACGCAGCCCTGCAGTCAGATTCCCAGGTGAGCAGCTCTGAATGAGGCAGACTTGTTCATTTAAAGTAAGCTCTCATTGGCGAGGCCCAAACCTTTTCCTTATGTTTGTGGATTTATTTTTCCTTAGCAATTTTCTTGAATAGATTGTTGGTGCCATACGAATGAATCTTGCTGTGTATTATTTTTCATGGACTGCTTTATGTGTATTTAGTCTCCTTTTATCATTAGCTTATAGGGTCCCGTTGAGCAGAGCTGACTTTGATAAAAGTGGAAAGAAAAGAAGTCTTGAAGCCAGCTGGTCCTGGTTCTGAATCCCAGAACTCAGGCAAGGTACTTAATATTCTGAAGCCTCAGTTTCCTTACCTGTAACCCAGGGATGATGATACCCTATGGTGTAAGTGCAAATTTCATGGATTAAATGAGGTAAATGCAAGTGCCTGGCTCAAAGGAGGAATCCAATAAAGTAAAGATCCTTGTGTCTTCCTTACCTTGAATAACCAGTACATTCCTTGGCATCCCAGCAACTGAGTAAGAGGAGTTGCTTGCTGAATTGGACACACTTACAATTCAAATTAAATTGCAAATATTTTTTAACGATTAATATTTACAGAAAAGTACATCTGTTATTTATATACAAACATTATACATTAGAGTAAATAGTGATCTTGGAACATATTTATGACTGTGAAAGCCAGTTGCTAATATTGTTTTTGAGTCTAGTACTTTGCAATCTGAACACAAAAAGCCATCAGCAGTAACCCAGCTTTAGATATACCTAGATGTGTGACATTTATTTGGTGTCACCCAACTGTGGTCATCTGTTTTCTATATGTTAACAGACCGAACTAATTGTTTGAGAATTAATAACTGCTAGAAATACAAATGCCGTTCTTAGGAAAGAAGACTGTTTCTGGGCCGTAGACTGAGCCACTTCGGTAGGAAAGAGACCAAGGGAAAAAAAAAGAAAGCAAATCAGCTCAGAAGAAAGCTGGCCTCAAAAATAAATTGAAACTATTAGAGGAGATAGAGTGATAGCTGAGAGATGTTTTGGTGACCTAGTGAGTCCAGGACATGCTGCAGAGATAGAAAAGCCAAAGGACCTTAAAAGATGACACTAGTACATTTTTTTCCCCTTGAAAACTGAATAGCAAGTGTCTTAGGGTGTGTCTGTGCTACAGGACCAAACTGACTCTTGGGTTTTATTCATCTAATTTGCTGCTAGGTCCACTATGACTGTGTATCCTAGTCCTAAAAGTGAGGCTCCCATGCTGTCTTTGTTTTCCTGTGTGAAAGAAAAGAATAGATATTATTTTTTTCTGTCTTTATTATATATATTATATTAATATATATTATTTTTTCTCTCATATATATATAATATATATATAATATATACAATCTGGCCCCAGTTCCTGGCACAAAGTTCGTAACACCCTATAATTTCCTCAATGATAAGAGTACTGGGAGCATCTTTGGTTCTAATATTTGGTCTTTGACCCTTATTTTTGAAAGAATTCCTAAGTGCCTTGGAATTTCCTGGGTGATAGCAGTGTCTTTCCTTCTAATGAGGTGACTCTTAGTGAGCTCCTGGTTGGTATCTGGTCACCAATAAACTCAAGCCATGATTAGAAGCTGAGCTTTTCAGCCTCAGGCCCCATTCTCCAGAGAGAGGAGAGGGGCCGGAAATTGACTTAATAATCAGTTATGCCTCCATGATGAAGCCACCGTAAATATCCCCAAAGTATGAGATTTTTGGGTTGGTGTACATATCTATATGCACCAGGAGTGCGGCGTGTCCCACCTCCCTGGGACAGAAACTCCTGTACTGGGCACTCCTGGACCTCATCCTATGTATCTCTTCATCTGGCTATTCATCTGTATCCTTTATCATTATCCTTTATTATGTTATAAACTGGTAAACGTGTTTTCTGGAGACCTGTAAGCCATTCTAGCAAATGATCAAACCCAAGGAGAGAGTCATGGGAGCCCCAGTGTATAAGTGGTCAATCAAACATATGTATGGTGACCCGGGACTTGTGATTGGCATCTGAAGTGGGGCAGGGGCAGCCTTGTGGGGCTGAGCCCTTAACTTGTGGGCTCTGATGCTATCTCCCAGTCAACAGTGTCTGAATTGAGTTAAATTGTAGGATTTCCGCTGGTGCAGAGAATTGCTTAATATGCCAAAAATCCACACCTCTAGTTTCAGAAGTATCGTGAGTGTGTGAGTAGAGAAAAAATGCAGGAGTGTGTTCTTCTCCACAGCTTGCAAATTCTGATCAGCAGCAAACTTGTCTGTGTATATAATATTTACAGTATATTTATATAAGGATGCAATTGTAGCTTCTAGAAATGAACACTGGCCTGTATCAGGAATGCCAAGAATTTACTGAGAATTTGGTAAGGGAAAATATTAATTTTTTAAAGATTATCTATCAATTTACAGATTAAAAATTCTTATATACTATTATTGTGTTCTTCCCAACAAATCAAGAAAGCAGATTTACTCCTGAATCACTCTAAATCTCAAATGTTATGACTTCTTCTGATGTCACAAAACCAGTAAATGCAGAGAGAACCAGAATTCTCATCCATCCCTCATATTCTTCTCAAGAAGAAACTCTAGGAACTTATATGACAAGAAAGTCAGAAAGCCATCAGGAACAGCTTCATAGAGCACTGGAGTATCGACATTGAGAATGCAGCATTGGGGCAAATCTTGTTGGGGTTTCTCATACTCTTGGCACCCGTTTAGTATTCCCAGCAGGTTCTGGAAAGACTCACAGACACAACACAGGGGAAGCTCTATGCAGAGGACAGAACACTGCTGAACAGGGCTTTTACCTCAAGGAACAGCCCAAATCCCCAGAAGCCCAAAAGATCTACTGAAGTCAAATTTCTTTCTGTCCTCATACCAAACCCCATACCACTCTGTGAGTTATAAAACTTCTGCTTCTTTTTCATCTTATCACGCCACTGTTTCCCGCACACTCAACTACCCTTCAAATCCCCCTAGGGTTGCACAATTTTGAAAGAGAAGATATCGTTCTCTCTGAAGATGCATCCTTCTGTCTCTCTCCATCCATCCTTTTCTGATTTCTACTGAATTTCACTCCTTTCCTATTGGTTGGCATTTTGGAAAAATTTTATGTTTGCAATGTTGTTCTTCCCACTTGTGTCTCGGTCCAAGGTGGGCACTTGGATGCCTTCTAAAACTTCCTCTTTTAAAAGATGGAGAGAACCAGGAAGAGATAGGGAACAGATAGTCCCAGTCTTCACAAACCAGCTGAGAGTCAGCTCGTGTGGCCAACTTGCCTTCTGATCCCTTGTTTGTGATTTAACTGACACTTGTAGTAAAGATGGGTTACGAAAGAGACCATTGTGTTTGATATCATGTATAAAAGGCCTGTGGGACCTTAAAGTGATCAGTGTGCAGATGTGAAACTATACACAGTTGTTCAGTGAATATTATAGCCCTATAATTTATATGGAACCACAAAAGACCCAGAATCTTGATTAAAAAGAACAGAGCTGAAGTTACCACACTTCCTGACTTCAGGATACACTATAAAGCTAAAGTACTCAAAACAGTATGGTACCGGCACAAACACAGGCACATGGATCACTGGAACAGACTAGAGATCCCAGAAATAAACCCACACACTTAGGGTCAATTAATCAATGAGAATGGAGACAAGAATGTATAATGGAGCAAAGGCAGCCTCTTTAATAAGTGGTGTTGGGAAAATTGGACATGTAAAAGAATGAAATTTAAACATTTACTCACAATATATACAAAAATAAACTCAAAATGGATAAAAAACCTAAATGTAAGACAGGACACCATGAAAATCCTACAAGAAAACATAGGCAGAATATTCTTTGACATAATTAGTAGCAATATATTTTGAGATTGTTCCTCAAGTAAAGGAAACAAAAGCAAAAATGAACAAATCAGACCTAATTAAACTTAAAAACTTCTGCACAGCAAGGAAACCATTGAGAAAATGAAAAGATAACTTCCTGAATGGGAGAAGATATTTGCCAATGATATCTCCAATAAGGGGTTAACATAAAAAAAATACACAAACAGTTGATAAAACTCAATACCATAAAATAAAATAAAATAAAATAAAATAAAATAAAATAAAATAAGCCAAAATACAAAATAGCAGAAGACCTGAATAGACATTTTTCCAGAGAAGAAATACAGATGGTCAACAGGCAAATAAAAAGATGCACAGCATCACTAATCAGCAGGGAAATGCAAATCAAAGTCACAATAACACATCACCTCACACCTGTCAGAATGGTTATCAAAAAGAACATAAATAACCAGTATTGGTGAGGATGCGGAGAAAAGGGAACCCTCATACACTGCTGGTGGGAATGTAAATTGGTGGTGTCACTGTGAAAAACAGTATGGGGATTCCTCAAAAAAACCAGAAGTAGAACTACCATATGGACCTGAGATTCCACTCCTGGGTAAATAGCCAAAGAAAACAAAAACACTAACTCAAAAAGATACATGCCCACAAATATTCATAGCAGCATTATATACATTAGCCAAGATACGGAAGCAGCCTGAGTGTCCATCAACAGACGGATGCTTAAATGGATAAAGAAGTTGTGCTGTAACATAACTCGGGGTGGAGTCAGGTTCAGGGACTGGGTTAGCATCTACTCAAGGGACTCATGCATTCCCCCTTGTCCCTTCTGGCCCCCTCCACCCGCTGGGCAGAGATTCTCTAGAGGCTCACAGCGTCCATATTTCCTTCTCCCAAAGGGAGGAAACAGTTTTACATCTTGATGGAGACTGTGAGCCTCACAATTCTGCAGGAGACCTAATTATTGCCATTCCAGTTTCCTCAGTCTCTAACGCTGATTTTAGCCCTCTTTTCGACACCATCCCTGATAAACTTCAGTCTGAGCGCTCTTAACATGGGTATCACTCATTCTGCACCACCCATAAACGTTCAGGTGGGCGAAAGAAAGCCTCTGCCTCATATGCACCAATACCCACTAAATGCAAAGGCTACTGAAGGAATCAAACCCACAAGTGAAGCACACATTAAACAAGGTTTGATTGTTCCCATCCAAGTCCGTGTAGTGCTCCCATCTTCCCTGTGCAAAAACCACATGAAAGAGGATGGACGTTTGCCCAGGACTCAGGGGCCATTAACAACAGAGTTATATCTTCACACCCCATTGTGCCAAATCCCCATACCCTGCTTTGAGCCGTACCTCCAAGGACACAAGCTTTACTGTGATTACACCTCTGCAGTGCCTTCTTTGGCTCCCTTGTTCACCCTGAGAGTCAATATTTATTCACCTTCACCTGGGAAAATCAACAATTGACTTGGACTGATATGCCCCAAAGCTACATGGAAAGCCCAAATTATTTTTTCACAAATTTTAAAGGTTGATAAATGTTGATGCTATCTTCCCTAAGAATTCTTCTCTTTCACAATATGTAGCTGATCTCTACTCTCCTTCAGAGTTAGCATCCTTGCAAGACAGCCTCCGTCTCCTCTGAGAACTAGCAAAAAAGGAGACGTAAGATTTCAAAGGGAAAACTTAAATTCTGTAAACCCAAAGTTAGACATTTTGGTTATTTAATTACTGAGCATGGCCTCCACTTAGATCTAGATAGAATTCAGAGTATTTTAATTTTTCCTCGCCCCCAAAACAAAATGACAACTCAGGTTTTTTAGGACTGACAAGGTGTTATATAAAATGGGTTCCAAATTTTTCGGCCATGGCACATCCCTTATAGTTCCTCCTTAAGGCTGACCACACTAAGCCTTTTATTTGGACAAAAGAAACTTAAAAGGCTTAAGAGTAAAACCCTTACTAAAGCCAGCCTTCATGACTCATCTGCCTTAGGTCTACCTGTTTTCCCTTTTTCTTCATGAAAGAGGTGGAAATGCCCTCTGTGTACTGACTCAGTGCCATGGTTACCAACACAGACCTATAGGATATGACAGTCAGCTAGACCCGGTAGCCAGAGGTCTTCCGCCTTGCATGAGAGCCATCGTGGCCACTGCCAATTCATTACAACATGTAAAAGAACTAGTAATGGGCTCCCCACTGACCATTTATGTACCCCTTTCCACAGAAGTCTTGCTTAATTCTCACCATCCTTAGCATCTTTCAACCAGTAGACTAATCTCCTATGAAATTCTTCTACTGTCTCCTTCTAATGTGACTATTTCCCATTGCAACGTCCTGAATCCTACAATCCTCTTCCCTTGGCCAAACAGTGAAGCCCCCCATGACTGTCTGATGCTCGCTGACCAACTCCTAACCACTCAAAACAACTTACAGGCGACTCCTCTTAAAAATGCTGAGCTGATTTGTTTACTGATGGATCTTACTTAAAAGATGAATCTGGCCGCTACTGAGTTGGTTTGGTCTTTGACCAAAGTCACTGAGGCTGACACCCTACCAGAAGCTACTTCTGTTCAATGGACAGAACTCTTTGCCTTAATTAGAGCCTGCCTTTCAGCAAAAGATAAAACCATAAATATATCCACTAGCATCAGGCACACTTCAGTGTTGCTCATGATTTTGGCCTGCTTTGGAAGCAGAGAGGGTTTCTGACCTCCTCAAGTGGAGAATCAAAAATAGTTCTTATGTACAGAGGCTCTCAGATGTCATGCCACTGCCTAAACCCTTCGCGATAATTAAAACTCATGGGACCTCAACAACAGACTCAGAAGAAAGTAAGGGAAACCATTTGGCTTCTGCCGCTGCTAAGACAACAGCCCTCCAAAAGTCCATAATCATGTTGGAAAGACCCCGTCTACACGTACATTCAAAATCTGAACTAATTACTAAAATAAGTGAAGCACAACAGCTCTCCATTTGGAGAGACTGAGAAAATTGTGGTAAGATTGTGTACCTGACCCCAAGAGAAATCTTTGATTAGGATCAAATGGCAAACCTGTTCTCCCTAATTGTTTACAAAAAAATTTGTCCTAGAGTATGTATGTAATCTGACTCCCGGAAACACTGATAAGAGGGTTCAGTGGGAAAAAACAATATTATTGGAAACCACCTCCTAAAATGACTATGTATATCAAAATTGTCCTATATGTCCTAAGCATAACCCAAGAAAACCTCTCCATCATTCTATCATACAGCTTCCCTTACCCTTGGGACCTTGTCAGGTATGGCAAATAAATGGATGGATTTATCCAGGTACCACCACCTAAAGTTTACAAATATATATTGGTTATGATTTGTGTGTTCTCTCACTGCCTGGAAGCTTTTCCTTGTGCAGGGCTATGACCACAGCAGCAGTAAAGTTTTGTTGGAAAAAGTTATTTCCACCTGGGGAGTACCCTCTGAACTCCACTGTAACAGAAGCTCCCTTTTTGCTGAACAAGTGATCCGATCTGTTTGTAAAATCTGGCCTCTTTCACAACACTTCTATTGCGTCTAGCATCCCCAGTCATCAGGGTTGGTGGAAAACATTAACTGAACTATAAAAATTCAGTTAGCTAAAGGTGTTGTCATGTAAGCTGCCTTGGCCCAAAGAGCAGCCTTTTAGTCTTACCTGAGATGTACTCCCTTTGTGAAAAGCAGGTTATCATTATTTGAAATTGTTACTGGCAGAGCCATGAGATTAGATAAAGACGTGTATGAACCGACTCTGTTAAAAGGAAACATCTTGACCTGTGGTAAGGAACTTACCAAGCCCTTAAAACTGATTCACAGCTCATGGAGCAGTCTTTCCACGGGGTACTCCTTGGAGACAAAAACACTCAGCATCGTGGCCTCCAACCTGGAGATGACGTTTATTGGAAACACTAACTTCACAAAGATGCCTTTTACCCCTGGCGGGAGGGACCATTTCAGGCTCTGTTAACTAACCCTTGTGCTGCCAAATGAAGAACACTGACTCAGATTTATGTTTCTCATTTTAAAAAGGTTCTTACACCTACCTGGACTTCACAGCTTGGTGAAAATCTCAAACTAAAACTATTCAGACAGCCCTAAAGATTGACAACAACTTTCTTGGATGAGAAACAGAAGACCTCTAAGTAAACAGCTTTCCCAAGAATCCAGACCAGGCTAGTCTATCCAAATATATATTAGACTCTTTTTACTCTTCCTGTGATAAACCCCCAACCTTCAGAAGTTTTTGGACTGCTATTCCTTGTGGTTGGAATCCTTTTATAATTATTTGTATATAATAATAATTTTAAAATTCTTATAAGCTTATTACTCTATCCTCTACAAAATAGGACTCTTTCTTTGGTGGTTCTAACCTTCCTGTTTCTGACCTCCTTTTGTCCTTGTTAAATCCATGATGCTCTGCATTTCTAGATGCTGCTCAGCTACTCAGATATGAGTGCTATGGTTGCTCAAAGTCTTGAATTACTCGATACATCCTACAATTTATACTACAGATAAAAAACGGACTAAGTAAATCATTATAGCAGATGTGGACAATGCCTACGTTCTTTTTTTTTTTTTTTTTAACATTTTTTCTTATTGAGTTATAGTCATTTTACAATGTTGTGTCAAATTCCAGTAATGCCTAAGTTCTAAGTCATGAAAATCTTCCTGTTGCTGGACTGTGACTATCCCCTTGTGATTATGACTCTCTGTTCCTTTCCCTCCTCTGTGGGACGTGACAGGCAAGCAACGAGCCTTCCTGATGCCAGGGGACTTTTGTTCAGTGATATTAACAAACGATTGCTAATACATAAGACGATTTATCACCAATGCTTTCCAAGGGAAATGCGGACCATGAACAACAAAATGGAGTCACTTATGTCAAAGAAATCTAAAACACAGCCAGAAGGACATTAAGGGAGCAGAGCTTACACAGGTTGTAAACTTTTGACCCGGCCATCCTAAAACCACCTGAAACTGGTTTTCTTTACTCCCCAGAGACCACAGCTAAGCAACCAATCTGCTGCTGTCAAGTGACTGAATGCCTACTGGCACCAATCGTAGTTCTATAAAGATAACCTCTACAACTTCTCTGGAATGTCTTTGTCTCTTGCCTTTACAAACATTTGGAGCACATTTGAGTTGCTACTTGAATCAGTGCCTCCTGAATTGTAATTCTTAAGACCCCAAATAAACTCTTTTTCTCATTTGCAGCCTTCTGCATTTCTTGGTCAACACATCCATCTTCACCACTAGTTTGGATACCAAGGTGAACGAGTTGCTGAGTTTTCTTGAGTCTCAATTATCTCCTCTGCAAAATGGGTATGATAATATCAACCTCACAAAGGTTTTGTGATTAATTTAAGTATACAGTATTTTACACACCAGTTTTTGGAAAGGAAAAGAGATCAATTTTATATCATCATTACAATAAAATTCTGTATTCTGATTCAATATGTCCTAAAACTCACAAGCTTATCTCTGGATTCTGTTTTTAGGCAAGTCACATTTTCTTTATCGTTTTTCAATCTGATGCATCTGCCTTCATAAATCATATATAAAGTTGATAAAAGCAGAGAGCACAGCCTTAAGAAAATCCAACAGGTCGGCAACTATTTATAATGTGACAATTTATGAGAAAAACTATCTCCATTACATAAATAATTCCCTTGCATTTCATTTGCTTACACACCATTATTTCTACAAGTTTGTCACAAAAAAGAATAAAGGTTGACTTATCTTTTTAAGGTGGCACTGTGGGTAAATGTGTGTACAATACATTGCTTCAGTCTTTCTTGCTAAGATGGTAATACCATCTTTTGTTTATTATAAAGATAGACCTGAATTTCAGCCAAAGGCTAATCATCCACAGAGACACAGAAAGCCCTGTGAATAATTTCGCCTGGAGCGTTTTCTGTGCACTCCAGGGATCTTCCGCTGGTTCCACCTGAGTCTCCGTCTTGGCATGGAAATGTGAGCTGTCCTCAGACAGTTACTTATTTAGAACTTTATCCTCTCTCATCAGCATAAGAGTAAGAGCAATAGCATTGCTTCAGGGCATGTTCTCCAGCCTGTGTGCTGGCAGAAAGAGCCTGCTACGTACTGAGGACCAAGGACGCCTGTGTTTTCATCATGACCTCCTATCAGACATCCTTGTGCCGATCATAGAGCATTCGGAAAATCATTTTATAAAATAAGGATAGATTCAATGTGTCTATTTCTAAAACCATGCATAAATGATTTTTAAAACATTATCGTTTATAAATAATCAAATCAAAATCATCTCTGAAATAAGGACCATGTGCTTGAATGTGTTTTATAAACCTAGCTAACACTATAGGAGTTTTTGCTGCAAAAAAAAAATGCAGTCCAATATCAAAATTACTGATCAAAAAAAAAAAAAAAGCAGACATCTCAAGTTGAAGATTTTTAATGCCTTTCTCTGTGTGGGAAGATAAGAGTCTGGGCTCATTAAAAGTATTCCTTTGATCAGCTTGCTAACAATCTAGGACCTGTATCCGAGATTTCTTCATCCTGAATTCCCCGCAGGGTATTCCGTCAGGGTCAGTGCAGCTGCCGTGGTCCTCGTCTTGATGGCAGGCAACATTTTTTTTTTGTCCACACCAGAATACCTTTCCCTGTGTGGTTTTGTTAGAGCAGGCAGATAGCTAGCTATGAGCAGAGAAAGGGGGACACAGGCCAAATGGCAGGAATAGGGCAAAAGAGGAGGGGCACCAGTCAAATGCAGGAAAACATACATCATGTAAACAACAGGGGTCCCTGGGCAGAGAAAGAAAAGCAGGAACCTCTGGGCTGATAAGAAATCGCATACTTTGGGGTGACAAGTGTCCTGGAGGCAGGCAAACAAAGGTGAGAAAAGGCAGGAATCTCCAGTGTCCAAATGTAACCTTTTGCTCATTATGCCCTCATTACAATAAAATTAGCCTTGCAGATGAGAAGTACCCAGCATGCACTGAGGCCATGACACTTCCGATCCAGACTAAATAAGGACAAAAATCCCTTCTCCCTTCAGGAAAGTGGAGTTGGGATGAAAATCAGGGAATATGACCCCAAACCCTTCCCTCCCCAATGAATATTCTGCCCATTCATTTTTACACTCTATGTAACCAACTTGCTAAAGAAACTCAGGGCAGCCACTCACCTGAGCCTGCCTGCTCTCCCCTTGAGAGTGTCCCATCCATCCCTTAATAAATCCTCACTTGACTTTCTTAACATCCGTGTCTCATCTCTGAATTCTTTCTGCAACGAGACTAGAACCTATTCACCAGCAACAGTTTCAGAATAGAGTTGACCAAGAAAGGAACTTGTGTAAGACTGGAAGGTAGAAATGAAGCCAGGGCCAGCACTCTTTGAAGGAACTTGGCCATCAGACAATAGGACAGCAGACCAGAAGTGTCCAGTGAACTCCAGTTTGGCTTCTCCTCACAGTCTGAGTCCATCTTGTCTCCCCAGTTGCTGGTCCTGTCAGCCACTCGTGACCCCATGCTTACCACTGGGCACAAGCCCAGGGAGACACCAGCTTCTTCAAAAGAGGCAATTACTGTAGTTACTATAGTTCTCCCTTCATGGCCCGATTAGATGTCCAGGGGTACTTTGCTTCTAGAATTTTCCTGCAAGCTCTGACTTGTCCAGGTACCCCAGGGCAAAGACGGCTCAAGCTAAGACAGTTAGTAGCTATTCTTCAGATCTTCCCTCTCCTCCTTTCTAGACCTTCTTTTCTTCATCTCCTCTCATATGTATGTAATGTCTAATTCCTGTCTTATACACCCTGTTCCCAGAATACTTACATGACTCCATTCTCCTGACAGAGCTTGAAAAGATACAAGCCTAGATTCATAAAGTCCCTTCTAGTTAGGACATTAAATGGTTCTATAATTTCTCTCGTAGACCAACCATTAACCCAAGAGTGATGATAAATGTTTTCATTTAATCCTCACAACAAGTCTGTGAAGCAGGTATTATTAATAGGCTCATTTTCCAAGATGAAGGAACGCATTTTAAGAACATTATCTAATTTGATTCCCACAACTTGTTGTGACCATAATTCAAACCCTGTGTGTCTCACTCCAGAATATTAAGTCCTCAGGGTGCACAAACACCTACAGATCCATCGGTGTGACTCAGATGATCTGGGACCACGTGGAAAGTGTGTTTGTGTTAAACATTTTTCTAGGTAGGAGTCTATATAGTTTTCAACACATTTACAAAGAATTCTATAAACTCAAACATTGTAATTAATGCTAGAAACTGTGCTGTTCAATATGGTCTCTACTGGCCGTATTACTTAAATTTCGATTAATTCAAATTTAATAAAATTTAACAGTTTCTTAATTACACTCATCACATTTCAGGTGCCCAGTAGCCACATGTGGCAAGTGGCTACCATATTGAGCAGTACAGATAGAACTTTCTGTGATGATGGAAATGTTTTCCATCAGGGAGTGCTACTTTAGAGGATAGTCAATATTTTAAAGAAATGCAAAAGGAGCATTACCCTTTATTAAGGGAGTGACCTCTTGTTCACCATTCCCCTACTCTCTCTCACCTTTTCCCAAGACACAAAACCCCCATTTGAGTAGAACATTAAATTCACAAACAGCTTAGGAGAAGCTCTCTGTTTTGCTTTATAAAGGTCAGTGCTTTTTGTACAGCATGATTGCATACAGAGTTGAAAAACAGACCCAATTCACCTACAGAGCCACATAAATATTTTAAGACTGGGTTTTATAAACTTTAAACTTTACGATAGGCTTTGGTTCCACAGCAGGTGGAGTCTATACATCACCAAGTCCCACCACTCGTGGCTATTGTTTTAATAGCCTGCTTCCGCTTGGCCATACACTACTCCAGTGGGTCGGATTAACAGCTCTCCGGGGCCCCCTTCTACCTTCCAGGAGAAAGACTGATTGAACCAGAAGCAAATTCCTCCTTCTTTGACTTATGAGCATAAAATAAAAACCTAGGATTTACCAACAGCGCAATAGACTAACCAACCAACAGGAAACCAATCACCCTCTTCGGGGGAAAGTGCGAAAGAGTTTATCATCCTTTCAGGCCAGAAAGGTTTTGAATGGTGAACACAGATCTTTTACAGCTGCAACAGACTTCTTTGCATTTTAAGGAGAAACATAATAGCATCCCCAGTTAGGAAGTAATTAGAAAAATAAGTAGCAGTTCTAGAATTTGGCAGCTAGCCTACCCTCTCACAATCTGAAAGCAATCAGAACACTTCCAATTCACCTGCGTAAAGAAGGAATGTGGGTACCACCATCAGTTCTGGTAAAAGGGGAAATACAGTCAGTTGTCTTAAAGTATGCTTGTCTTTTTTTTATATAGCCTTCTTATAGGGGTATATTCTCTGATTCTCTATGATAATCACTCCAAAAAAATGTAGGTGCAATTTGGGGATTGCTGACAATGTTTTCTAGCTATTTTTTTATATATATATATGGATGTATATATACACACACATATATATATAATATTTCTTATAAATAAATAAATAAATAAATACTTATTTATTTATTTATATTTCTAACTATTTTTTTAAACAGAAGAGTATGTAGAACCAGGGTCTGGAAAATACTTGGACAGTTTTCAAATTTTGTATTTTAATTTAATTAAAATATAAATTCATCTTAACTTATGAGGAGTATCATATTCTTTAGAAATATCTTACCACTTAGAAAGATACATTTTCTTTGCAGTTATGATTTGCAACTGAAAGACACGTTCATAGAATTAGACATTCTCTGTTCAAGTCAAATATCCCTCAAGCTATGGTTAGTGGGTCCTTTAGGATATGTTTTTAAAGGTCCTTGAGAACTTCTCTCCTTAAAAGAGTTCCTTCTATCCTTAGGTCTGAGAAAAATTTACTTAGCTGGGAATTCATTAAAATGTATTCTGATCTAAAGTCTAATTTGGGGTGACTTGAAAAGGGCTATTTGTTGGCAACTTGCCTCAATGTCTTAACTTGGCAAATAAGGACAATAAAACCTTTATTATTAATCACAGAACTTATGAAGTCTCCTGAAACAATAAAATAAGGCAAATTTAGACTTAGCTAACCAGTAGTGAGGAGAGATGCTGCTTGGAGTTCATCTAGTATCGTACCTTTTTATAATGGACATTCAAATAAACGATAGAGCTCCTAGTTCGTCTTTTCCCCATCTGGAGGCATGTAACTCTAGCTGGCACATCCCCAGGAAAAGAGTCCATCTTTCAGTCTGCAACTTGCTCTGTGTCTATGTCCACATGCTGAGAACTAAATGTAATTTGACCTTGAGATGAGGGTTTGAGACTTCTTTCTTGCCTCATAGATTAATTGGATGTGTTCTGTGTTCTGTTTTGTTTTTTAATTCCCATGTGGCTATAATTCTTCTAGTCTTTCTCTTACTGATTTCTGATTAAATGCTCTTTTGGTCAGAAAACACACTCTGTATGATTTCAATTAATTTAAATTTGAGGACTACTTTCTGGCTCAGAACATAGTTTACCTTGTTGAATAGCCCGTAGTCACTTAATATATGCACATATTCTGCTGTTGAGGGATGGGTTATTCGATATATGTCAATGTCAATTAGATTCTACTGTTTGAACCTGTAGGTTTATGTCTTCTGCCAAATTTAAGGAATTTACTGCCATTATTTCTTTGACAACATTATACAGACTCTCACCTCTCCTGGAACATTCAATGATAAGAAAACGTAATGCTTTTGTTGTCTCAGGATCCTTGAGGTTCCATTCATTTATTTTTTCAGTCACTCCGTTGTTCAGATTGGTTAAGTTCTGTGATCTGTCCTCAAGTTCACTGATTCTATCATCTATCATCTTCATCTAATGAGTTTTTATTTGTGTGATTGCATGTTTTAGCTTTATAATTTCTATTTGGTTTTTTTTTTTATAATTTCTTTCTTTGAGATTTTCTGTTTTTCATTTGTTTCAAGATAATTTGTAATTGATTGTTAAAGCAATTTATGACTTTTTAAAAATCCTTGTCAGATAATTCTAACAGCTGATTTGCATTAATGTTAACATCTATTGATTGCATTTTCTCATTCATATAGTGATATTCCTGGTTCTTCGATCTAAAGTGAATCTCTTGTAGATAGCATATAGATAGGCCTTGTTATTTTATCTAGTCAGCCAATCTATGTCTTTTAATTGGGGAATTTAATCCACTTATATTTAAAGTAATTGTTGATAGGAAAGGAATTTCTATTGCCATTTTGTTACAATCATTTTCTCTGTCTTTAATTATAGCTATTTTGTCCTTTTCTTCTCTTACTAGTTTCTTTAAAAAAAATTTTTTTTTGTAATGGTATGTTTTAACTTCTTTCTTATTTTCTTTTGTGTATCTTCAACAGGGCTTTTCTTTGTGGCTTCCATAAAATATTTTAAAGTTATAGCAATCTATTTTAAACTGTTCACAACTTAACTACGATTGCATACACACACTCTCCACTTTTACATTTCTGCTAGATGTTATTGATGTCAGAAGTTACATCTTTTTATATTGTGGATTAATTAATATAGTTTTATTGTTATTTTTATCCTTTTCTTTAAAATTCTATTCAAGAATTAAGCATGATTAACACACCAACATTACAATGTTACAGGATTCTCTATTTGTCTATATATTTACCTTCATCAGGTAACTTTATATTTTATGTGTGTTTATGTTCCTGGCTAGTATCCTTTCTTTTCAACTTGAAGGACTTCCTTTAGTATTTTTGGTAGAACAAGTCCAGTGAAGATGAAATCCCTCAGCTTTTGTTTATCTGAGAAAGTCTTAATTTCTTGTTCATTTTTGAAGAAGAGTTTGCTTGTTGTAGTAGTCTTGGTTGGTAAAGTATTTGTTTGTTTGTTTGTTTGTTTTTTCTTCCAGTGCTTTGAATATATCTTTCAACTCCCTTTTAACCTACATGGTTTCTGTTGAAAATCACTGATAGTCTTATGGAGTTTCCATATACATGAGAAGTCATTTTTCTCTTGCTATTTTCTAGATTGTCTTTTTGTCTGTGACTGTTGACAGTTTGATTATGTCTCAGAATGGGCCTCTATGAAGTTTTTTGAGTTTCTTGAATTTGTACTTCCATTCTCTCCTTCATTTTGGGGAAATTTTTAGCCTTTTTTTTTTTTTTTTTTTTTTTTTTTTTTTTTTTTTAATGTACTCTCTGGCCCTTTATCTCTCTCTTCCCCTTCCGGCACTCCCTTAATGAGTATATCAATCTGTTTTGGTGTGTCTCATAAGTCCCTTAGGCTCTTTTCACTTTAATTTATTCTTTTCTATCTTTTGACTCAATAATTTTAAATGACCTGCTTTTAAATTCTTTCATCAACTTAATTAAATGTTCTGTTGAACTTCTCTAGTGAATTTTTCAACTCTATTTTTATATTCTTCAACTCCAGAATTTCTGCTTAGCTCTTCTTTTTTATAGTTTCTATCTATTTTTGATATTATTTTGTTCATGTATAGTTGTCTTGATTTTGTTTAGTTGGCTATCTCTGTTCTTTTTGTTCATTGACTGTCTTTAAGACAGTTATTTTGAATTCTTTGCCAGGTAATTCATAGATCTTCATCTCCTTAAGGTCAGTTTCTGGAGATTTAGTTTGTTCCCTTGATTGGACCATGTGCCTGTGTTTCTTCGTATGCCTTGTGATCTTTAAGTGAGATTTGGACGTTTGAATAAATAGCCATTTCTCCCAATCTTTAGGGTCTGACTTCATACAGAAGATCTTTACCAATCAGTCCAGCTAGAGATTCTTGGGACCTTTCAAATCTTTTCTGGAGATTTATCTTCTCTTGCCCTGTGTATATACTTTCTGTGTTAAAGCAATTTGCCTCTGTTTCATCTTAAGAGCCTGTAATCTCATCTTCCACCCCATGTCTGTCAATGGTATTGCAGTCTCTCTGGTTGTCTAAAAAGCCACAATGTTTGCGTTTGTTCTCAGAGGCTCACAACCTGGCATCCAGAATATAGCATCATTCCCTTTAGTGCTCCAGATTAGGTGAGATGGAAACCAGTCCCTTGAAAAGTCAGAATGTTAGGTGCATATACCATTCTTTTCTTTCCCTTCCAAGGGAGAAGCTAGAAGTTAGGAGTTTTATCTAATCACCCACAATGTGCCAGAGAAGGGGAGAGACTAGGGTAGGCAAGTGCAATAAACTTTCCTGCCGACTTTGATGCCATTCTTCTTGGCTTTGTGCTCACCTGGGGTGCTACAACCTCTTAACTGGTTTCTAGATTTCTCATAAAAGGAATTTGGTCTGTATTTTACTGTTAACTTGGTGCCTCTTTGGGGAAATGAGGGCTTATTGTGCCATCTTGCTGATGTCACTCAAAAGAAGGTAACTGTTAAGCTAGAATAGAAATTGAAAACCAAGAAGGACTGCTGTCTAAGGAGATTCATATAGTTGCACAAAGATTTCTTAGTTGAATTCAAAGTGCAAAAAAAAAAGGAAAAGAGGGCAAGTGCCTCTATTAAAGTGTCAGGATATATTTTGAGTGGCCATCTGTCCTTCTGGGCTATATGCTCTGTTGGAACAGGCATGGGACCTTATACACCTTTGTGGTTTTGGTGGCATTCATTCTTTTATGCATCCAGCAATAAATACTCTCATTTGAATAAATGTTAGTGACTATATTTGTTGCTAGGTATTACTGGTAAGCAAGCAAAACTCAGCCCCTCTCCTCATGGAGTTTCTAGTCTAGTGAAAGATACAAACATAAATGAACAGACACTCAAAATCCAGTAGGATAAATAATCAGGGTTAATTTCAGGGTATTAGGGCAAAATAATGGACTTACGTTCCTGGTTTCTGCTGGCTTCAGCTTATTGATAGAGATGCTATTGGCCAGAAATGCCTGGGGTCACTCACATGGGTCTGCAGCTGGCCTACCACGGGCATCTCCCCTTTCAGAACCAATGTTGTAGTTTGACTGGCCTTTGTGGTTCTTACTGTAATCACAAGACATCCTCAGCAATAACCATCAGGAAACTTTGAAAAAAAGATTTATTCCTCACAAGTCCTGGAGAATACATGGCACATCTGGGGCCACACAGCAAGGTGATGGGTAAACAGAGTGTAGACCTGAGGTTCTGCTTTTATTGCAATCAAGGGTAGGAACCTAGAGTTTCATGAGTTCACTCTGTTGGTAAATTTAAAACATAAGAGCAGGAATTAAATCATGGGAAGGGGAAAATGAGCAGACAAATGGTCAGTTATCTAAGTCCACCAGAGACCTCTAAAACAAAGGAAACGTCGCAGAGGGGAGCATGGCCTGGTTCTTTATCTAGTCCTGTGCCTGGTAATATGTTTATCAGAGATAGCCATCTTTGAAGAGGATGCTTTAACAATCAAAAGCTCAAGTCAGGCCCTTGCATTACAATGAAAAAACCCAGCTGTCAGGTGCTTACACCACAATCCCAAATAACGCGAACTCACATAACCTATGCTTGAAATTTTTGACGAACAGAATGGAAGAAGTACTCGTATTAGTTTTCCGAAGGTGGTAAGCATTCATGTAAAGTAACCTAGGGTCGCTAGACTATTCCATGAATGTTCCAAGCCTCAAGAAAAATAACGATCAAAAATTGACACTTCTTCCAAAATCCTCATTAGAGGGAAGTCTCTATTGAAATCCCCTTAGTGCCCCCAATTTTCATCCTTTTCGAGTGAGCTCTCCGTTAACCAGCTAGACATTTTGACATCCGGACAGAAGCAGGAGAACTTGATCAATAGCGTGGCAACTGCAGGACATTTGCAATGGATGGCTCTAGGGGACAAGAGGTGGCTTGCACTCCATTCATCATATGCCTCCGGTTTCATATTCAAAAGCTCTCTTGCTTTACTTCTGACATTTCAGGTGTGAAGACCAAAGTCAGCAGTTCCCTTAGTGAATATTTTTAAAAAATTATGCCAGCAGACTCTAGGGAGGAGATGTGGAAGCAAAAGGCAGGTAGTGACAGGAAAATGGATATGAGAAGTCTCGGTCCAGGAAAAAGAAGAGTACCCTGCATTCTGATATGGAGAGCCACTGTCTGGGGACACCTAGGCTTCTGTCCAGTGCAGGAAGGAATCAGTTCTTTGTTTCTCAGTCTTTTCCCAAATGTTTTAAAAACAAATGGAATGATAGAAGTATATTCTTCCTAAAATATCACACGGACATTATATGGATAGTCCTGTGGTGTTCTTTACAGAGATTTCTTCTCTGATTGTGAGAGAATGTGTTTATAAAACTCAGGAAAGAGCAGGAAGTTTATCCCAGAGTCAAATGTGGCTTGCAAGTTCTTTTGCCATCTCTTCCATCATCGTTCTCAATTTGGGGAGCCCCACTTATTTATCTTATGTTGGAGATTTTAAAACCATCAACCCATGTCCCTTAAAGCATTAGAACCAAATGCATGAGAATGTAGACTTTGCATGGAAAACAAATGAGCTGTCTGGACTTCAAGGAATGGTCCTTCAATGGTGGCCTTTCTTGCAATGAGGCTGGTGATAGAAGTCACCGAATAGTTCTTTGAGAGCAAGGGTGATGTTCCCATGGCTTCTTAAATCCTGGCTTGTTAGCAGTCATCTGCTTCACTGTTGCATCATTAGAATTTCCTTCTACACAAGTTGAGATGGAGAGTTGGTGGACTCTAAGTTCCAATTGCGTAAACCCAAGAGAGTCCCCATTTCAATGGTTTTCGTACATGATAAATTCAAGTGTTTATCCAACATTTAAAGCCTTGCTCAATAAAGTTCAATCATTTGGTTCAAATTGATATCTTTACTGGCTAAGTTTATAAAAAAAGTGATAGGTTACACGTTATCATGCAACTCACCATCAATCTTCTGAATCCTACCTACCTTCCAAGGCTCAGTCCTGGATATTTGCCTCCTTGACACTTTCCCTGACCACCCCAACCTTCAGATATCTAAAGAGTATCTCATACCCTCTAAGTCTTTTATCTATGCATGTTTTGGAACATAGTATATGCTTTCTCAAATTTTAGTGTTCAAGAACGTATTATGAGCCTCCTCTAAAGTTTGTGCCCCTGGAAAGAAGAAGACATACTTTGTGTTATCTTTGTTCAGTCCATACATTTATTGATGTATTGGTCTAGTGGTTCACTGCTTGGACTGGTTATGTTCAGCCCAACTTATCAAAAATATAATGAGCACCTACCACGTGTTAAAGAATGGAATTTTGGAGATGGAGAAAATAATATCCCTGCCCTCGTGAAGATAACTGACTAGTCAAGAAAGAAAGAAGAGCTCTGTTTCCAGCAGCCAAAATCGTTTCCAACAAAGCACATTAGATGGTGGGGTACCTGGGATAAGAGATTGTGCTAATTCATGTTTGTTACTTCAGTGTTAGGTACCAGATTTATTATATACACGACAACAGCCTGCACGACATTTCTAATATAATAGGCGTCTCATGCTACGATGATCCTACTGCAGAGAACTGTTGGTCTCCTCCACTCCCCAGGAAGGCAGCTCCTCCTGTTATCAAATGACAACAGCTTCTGGCTAACTGCTAAAAACCTGGAAGCTACCTTTACACGCACGTTATCAACGAGTCACATGGATGACAGATCTGAAAATTATGCTCAAATCTCACCATCTCTCCTGCCTTCGTTGAAGACAGCAAATGTTTCTCTAATATCTGCAGCTGCCTCCTAATTGATTTCCCTGCTTCCACGCCCTCTTCCGTTCTGTTTTGTTTTGTTCCACATCAAGCATCTTATTCCTAACTTTGGCTTTGTTGATCCCCTTGCTTGGAATTCTCTTCTTCTTGAATAGGAATGTTGTCTTTTTTTTTTTTTAACCCACAAAATCCCAAAGATATAGGAGATTTCCTAGTACAAAATAAGAAATCAATATTTATTAAAGGAAGGGGCAGATTTTGGTGGTGGTTGTGAAGACACAGTCATGAGTGAGTGACTTGAGAACCCATTGTTTGTGTGGCCAGGAACTGAATAGTCTCTGACCTCAAGAAGATGCCGGCTTAAGTATATTTGATTATATGGGCTATCTGTATAAATAAATGAATGAGTAATCCTCTACTGCTAAGCGTTAGATGGATGATTGACATAGTATGTCCTGGGTGAGCCCAGGAAAGTGGTGGCAGGCAACCACAATGGTTAAGCAATGGTTTTCTTCTTCAATACTTGTTTTTATGTCAATCAAAGCTTACCTTTAGCCAGAGGGGATTTCTGTTAGCCCTTTAGGGCTGGAAAACTCCCCAAGTGAGCAAGTATCAATCTCATGATGTATGTTTACTGACTAAATAAATCAGTAATTTTCTGGAAACTGTAAGAGATTGAAAAGAGGGCTGGATGTGCTCCCCCACCTCCACGTCTCATTGTCTTTGTGTCCTTTTCTGGGGCTCAAATTTTTAATTTTCATCTGAAAATTGGGAATATAATAGTAGTAACGATTGAAGGGGTGGTTGTGTGGCTTCAGGGAAGTAATGTGCGTAAATAATTAGGACCTGGTCCGGTACATGCTAAGTATTCACACACGACAATATGACGATGAGGATGTACTGAAACATTTCTTAAGCTGCGGAATTCTTTGTGAACATAAAGAAGAAGAAATCAAGGGCTTGGAAAATAGAATGTCTTGTTCCTGGAATAGAGTTTAGACAATTGTATTTTAAACAGTTTTCACTATTTTAACTAAGCATATACTAGGTACTCAATAACATTTTGTGAAAAATCATGTTCAGGGTCAGAAGAGAGGAGGGCCAGAGACATTCAAGAAAATTTTCTTTTTTCTTGAAAAAATAATTCACATCATATATTTAAATTGTCCAGATTGTAACTGACTTCTGGGGGGTGGGGTGGATGTCTGAACATTCCTTGGAGTAATTGAAGCAATGGTGACATTTTCTGCAAAAAGACATAATCCAAAGTCTGAAATTTGGCTGAGTTTAAATTTTATCCACAGTTCAAGAGTAAACTGAAGGCATAGACCGGGATTCTCAGTGGAACATCAGGAAAAAGTTTTTTGTGTCTGAATTTGACCTTGACGACTCTGTATGGTTCATAGCTTTCATTAGTTGAACCAGGCTCACTGTAAGAGCCCAGTAAATACCTTTTGAATAAATGTGTTCAGGGACGGTCTATGTAAACTTCACGTGACCGCAGAGATGTGTGTGGATGGTTTCCAAGTCCTTTAGTCCCTCGGGACGGAGGTCATTTGTCATGACTGATCATGTCTGTGGCGTGGCCTCTTCACCTCCTTTCTGAAGCCCCCTCACTTCCAAAGAACTTTCCCATCTCCAGGAGTTGCACCCTGGGATGCTCAGCATGAAGCTGCAGTTTTTCAAGCCCCAGCGGGCTTCCCACTGATGAAAAAGGCATTTCTTATGTCCCTTGAGCCTGTGACCTTACTCTCTGTGACCCCACTCACCCCCACACTCCAGTCATAGGAGGCCTGGTTTCCGAGGCTCACCTGACAGAGAAAGCTGAGCCACCTGCAAGGCCGTGAGAATAGCTGGCTGCTTGCTTGGGTACCACTCCAGCGACCGCCAGGCCTGGGGGGGCCTCTGGCTGGCCCTGTGATGCTGTCAGTTCCTCTGACTCACGCAGACAGCTTTCCTGAAAACGGTGTTCTTTCTGTAGAGAGCACCCTTCATCATAAGCATCTTTCCTCCTTCTCCCTCTCAACTTCCTGGAATCCCCTGTGAGACTCTCCAACGAAGTTCTCAAAGTTTGTTTTTTCAGAGTAGGTCTCTTAAAACCAGTGATAAAAACTGACAGTGCTTGACCAAAAACCTAGGCAGAAGGATTAAAATGTTTCTCCTTGGATTTCTGCTCAGCAGAATGTAAAACTGGGATTTGTCAGAAGAGCAAATGAAGACATGTTTGGGCTCTGAAACAGGTCTCCTGCTCCAAATGTAACTACCAGCCTTAAAACTAGGGATTGATAATCTAGTCCTTGGCCCGTGTTTTCATTATAATCTTCTGGAAGAATTAATCTAGGTGTCTGTGTCTGTCTCTTCTTGTCTGCACTGCCTATTGGCTCATTTCGCCACCTTAGGTCCAGGGGATAACAAGGTAACTAGTGCAACCTCCCTGCCCTGGACTGGGAGTTTGAGAGTCTGTTGTCTCCACACGTTGTGCGTCAAGGAAGTGAATCTGGCCCTGAGTGTAAGATAAACACCAGGTGCACAACTCCTTATTGAAATGTCACTCGGTGTGGGTAGCCAGTGTCTGCTCTGGTTTCCAGTGGCCCCTGCAGTTTCCCACCAGGACTGTATCTGAGCTTAAGCATGGCCCCACAAGATCTCCTCTCCCTTGCCTTTTTTTTTTTTCCCCCTAACTGCCGGTTCTCTTCCCCTGCTCTGGACCTAGACCAAGCAGGCTTTGGTGTCTCTTGCATCAATACAGATAAATACCTCTTCCATTAAACCTTGTCCCTCAACCTATTTATGAAAACGCTACAACCCATATATTTAACGCTGCTAAAACCATAACCCTGAACTGCACCCCAATTGGTTAGGTCATCTCTTCTGTGGCTCTTTTGGCTCCTGGCCCCTCCATCTGCTCTGCCCCAACCTCTAAGAGAGAGATCCCAACATTTTGCCTGGCTTAGGACACAGTGTAAAACAGAGCGAAACCGGGAATCCGATTCCATTGCTGAGAACACAGGTTCTTGGTCTGAGGGGCCCCAGAAGTAATGAGCATAATTCTGAGTCATCCTAAAGTAATGCAATTCTCCTGACTTCAGGGAAGGAGGAGGGTTTCGTTTCCTTTAAATTTGGCCGACATGAGTCATTTATGAAAAACCAAGCTTTTTAAAGAAAGGGAATGTGGCCAAAGAAAGCCCTTGGCATCTCATCCTGCCTCGGGGCCTCCACCTCGTTCAGGACAAACCTACTCATGACGACACGGCTGCTTCCTCCCCAGGGGCCAGCTGGAACCCCAGACAGTAAAGCAGAGAAATGCCTCTTCCTCCGTAAGTGTCCCGTCACGGGGAAAGGTGCAGTTTGACTTCATAGTTTTCCGGGTTTCTGATCATGGGATCCATCTGGTTAGAATAAAATTGGAGGAAAAGGGAAAGAATGAAAAAGGAACGTTCCTCTCCCCCCTCTTTAGGTCACGTGAAGAATTTTTAGCCAGCCTGAGTCCAGTGGTCTCCAAGCTGTGTTGAATGAAAACCAGCCTTCCAGCTAAGTCTTATGGGTGCAATGTCGGTCAAGTAAAAGAACTCATGAAACGGTTGGTTGGAGGCTGAGTGAAAGGAAGGCGACAAGTTTCCCACAGATTCCTTCTCCAGTGGATAATGGGCGTGAGTGCTCTGCACGGCAGCGGGACATTTAAAGGGACCCTCACATAGTGCCTCCCACGGAGTTCACAACTGTCCGCCTCCAGCCAGGGCTCCCTGATGAGCGCCCAAAAGGCTTCAGATCGTATCATTTCAACTGGTCCCACAAAACATGCCCCAAAGAGAAAGAGAAGTCTACCTCCCGAATGCTGGTGGTCAGCACAGATCTGTTTTCTTTTTCTTTTTCTCTCCTCCCTACTCGCTCCCTCCCTCCCTTCCTCCCTCCCTCCTTCCTCCCTCCTTTCCTTCCTTCCTTCCTTCTTCCCCTTCCTCTCTCCCTCCCTCCTTCCTTCCTTCTATTGCTGGTAAATGTAACCAGTGTCCAGGTTCTTGTCCTGTCCCAGAAAGAATTCAAAGACAAGATGCAGAGGTTAGGAAAGTATAGTAAGGATTTATTAAAGGATGGATAGGACACTCTGAAAGGGAGAGCAGGCAGGTTCAGGTGAGCGGCTGCTCTGAGTTTCTTTGGCAAGTTGTGACCAATGTTACACAGGGTGCAAAAATGAATGGGTGGGACATCCACTGGGGAGGGAAGAGTTTGAGGTTGTATTTCCTGATTTCCATCCCTTCACCACCTTCCCAAAGGGAGAAGGGATTTTTGTCCTTATTTAGTCTGGATCGGAAGTGTCATGGCATCGGTGCACGATGGGCACTTCTCATCTGCAAGGCTAATTTTATGGAAATGAGGGCATAATGAGCAAAAGGTTACATTTGGGCACTGGAGATTTCTGCCTTTTCCCACCTTTCTTTGTCAGTCTCCAGGCTACTTGTCACCCCAAAAGATGTGATTGCTTATCAGCCCAGAGGTTTCTGCTTTTCTTTCTCTGCCCAGGGACCCCTGGTGCTTACATGATGTGTGGTTTCCTGCCATTTGGCCTGCGTCCACCTTTCTCTGCTCATATCTAGCTATCTGCCTGCTCTAACACTTCCAGTAGAGATGTCTCCTGAAGCTTTATTCCTGCTCTCACCGAAGTGTCTTCTGCATCATGGCGGGATACAAAACAACAGCTGAAGAAAAAAAGAAATGAAAAATGATAATGCATTGCCTTGAAGGAAGTCACACTCTCAAGTGACCTATTATTTCTGTACTCAGATCTGCACATTCTGATTCATCTGTTCCAGGCTGCGTCTTCTAGGAGGGCTATGTTAGTTGCCTGGCCATCGGAGTGAGCTGAACAGGAGAAACTACATCACCAAATCACAGAAATACTTTGTCTGGCCGCTAATGAGGAAGAGGCAAGCCCGAGCTCTGGTGCTTCCTGCAAACTTGAATTGTCAGCTATTTTCTGTCTAACAGAGAAGAAGTTGAATTGTTCTCTCTGTCTAAGCAAATGGTGATTTGTGGTTCTGAATAAATTTAATTTCTAGCAACTGGTGAGCCTTATACTCAGAGAAAAATTAAAGCAATTTGGGGTTGAGAGATAATGTTTTAAAAAATAACCATCATCATCATTGCAAAGAAATGCTTTCCTCATCTAAGTAGGAATGGATAGATTCTCGGTTTTGAACATGTAGAATCTAGAATGGAAAACAGTGATTCTGTTCCCACATTTTTCTGATTTCATTCTCTCTTTGCCAAATTTGGTCCCCATTGCAAATGTTTAACCTTGGGAAAGTTACATCACCTTCTTTATCTCAGTGTCCTCATTTTTCAAAGAGGCTAATAAGGGTACCTACCTCACTGGGTTGTTACTGGTATTAAATGAGATACTGTGGCAGGTACATGGAAAGCTCCAGTTGCTTTAGCCTGGAGATTTATGAATTTAAAATAAATTCAGAAGATATTACCTTTCCATATGCCAGGCACTATTCTAAACGCTTCATCTAGATTAGTTCATGCAATCATTCTAACAAACCTGTATATATTTGTCCATTTTTCAAGAAGTAAAAGAAACACAAGAGAGGCCAAGTAAACCGCATGAGTTCACACAGTAAAACCAGTGCCAGGGTTCAAACCTAGGTAGACTGACTTCAAATCCAGAGTAGCATTCTGCTAGTTTACCTGCCTCCACTCTCGCTCTCTTATTCATTTACTTTTTAATTCACATTACTACTAGCATGAGCTTTTTTTTTTTTTTTTTAAAGAAAACATGATCCCATTGGTCATTTACTTGGAACCCTTCAAAGATTCTCCATCACTTGAATGTAGCTGACGAGATTCTTCACTATTCATCCATGTCTTCCTACCCGCTCACATTTGCCACAGCTCTGGCCTTTTATTTTATAATCTTGTGCAAGTATATGTCTGTATACTCTCCCCAACACTCAGCATGAGATTTAGCCCTCTACGCATTTGGACAACATGTCTTACTATGTCTGGACTATGCTTCACCTAAGATTTATTCTTCACAATGTAGCTCAGGTTTTGCCATTTTCAGGATGTCTCTTCTCAAAACAGTTAACTCTTCCATTTCCTGTCCTGTTTGTGGCAGGCTGCATTTTCTGAAGATGACTGTAACACTATCTGCCACCATATGCAATTTTGCATTTGGATGTTACCACTGTTACTCCTCCATCAAGAGGTAGGGTCTGTTCTTCTGCTCCCTTGAACCTGGGCAGGCCCTGTGACTTCTTTGACCAATAGGACACAACAGAAATGATGCAAATTCCCATAGGCACAACCCTAACTGGCCTGGCAGTTCAACTCCCTGCCTCTCACACCTTTGAACCACCTTGTAAAGTCTATGCTACTCTGGTGGACAGGTATACAACCAAGAAGTTGAGATGCCAGACCTGGGATGAAAAAGCCATCTTTGACATCTGGCCTCGTTGAGTCAACAGATGATTCCAGCTACAGCCATAATCTGACTGCAACCAAACAGAAGACTCCAAGAAAGAGCTACTGAGCCCAGCTGAGCCCAGCCCAACCGTTAGGTAGTTAGATAAGTGGGGCACTGGGCAGACAGGTGGAGGAGAGGCAGGATGGTCCGGAAGATAGTGTTATGCCCACTTCCAGTATAAAGGGACTTTACTTCTTCTAAATGAGTGTCAGCAAAACAAACAAACAAAAAAACTGATTAAAACCCGACAGCTATGACTTCGTGATAGTAGAAAGGACTTAACCAGACACGATCAATGTTCATTGTATTATAATTAACACTGCACTACCCCCGACCCTGCCATGGGTTGCTCTGCTTACATCATGGATAAGGACATGCGCAAATGGCCCAAACATGACTCAGCACCCCAGGGACAAGAGCCGTCAATCAATCAAAAGACCACCTCTTAGTGACGGTATAAGAGGAAGGGGAGACAAAAACTGCACTCTTTTCTCCCTTGGATCAGCCCGCCTCCCATTCTTGGGGGTGTCCTTTTCCTTTCCTTTTAAATAAATCTTTTAAAATCTTTCACTACACAACACACGGTCTCCCGACTGCAAACTTGTCTTTCGGATATGACAAGAACTGGGGTCTTTGCCTTTTGAAGTCACACAACCACAAAACTATAAGAGATAATGGTGAATTGTTTAAAGCCACTGAGTTCTGAGCTGGCTTGTGATGGTGCAGTAGAAACTAGAATACTGTTTATCTGAGTTCAGAGGGGCTTTATTCTCTCATTGTGCATATGCCATCGGTTGTAATCCTTTCTTTGTATGCTTGTCTCCCTTACTAGACTGTGTACATCTTAAAGACAGGGACTGACTTTACAGGTATTGTAACATCAGTGCTTGAATGGTAGGCTTTCAATAGGTTTTTGTTGAATTTAAGTGAGTGTACAGGGTGGATTCATTTGTTTACATTTATTAAACTTGGTGAGAAGAAAAAAGACAAATTTTGTTAAAAGATTTAAGCTACCACATAGGCCGTCTTTTCCGAGTATCCTGTTTTCTCCTCCAACTCCTCTAGCCATACCCAAGGGAATGTGAAGATGCAAATTCAGGGTCTGACTGAGGTATCAAGATGAATTCAAAGCAGGGTAAATCCTTAAGGAAGCAAAGATTGCCTTCAGCACTGAAGAAGGTATGGAAAGTTACACTTGAAACTGATCTTACCAGTTGCCTCCAGGGAGAGAAGATGACTGGGGGTGGAGCACAGCGCTGAACAGAATGTTTGCCTTGTGCTGTGTTTTTTGTTTTGTTTTATTTTGTTTTGTTTTTAATGAGTATATTTTACTTTTAAATGTAAGCAAAGATTTAAAAATAAAGGAAACCTGAAGATAAGAATAAGGAATGACTGCGCACCCCACGTTACACAGGGTGTTGGATTGATGATGAGTCCTCAGTCATGCCTTTGGGCTCCAGTGTCAGGCAGACCTGGACGGGAATCCTGGCTCCGCCCTGGGGGACTTGGGCCAGGCACTTCTCTCTAAGCTTCAGTTTACCCAACTAAAGCACAGGCATAAACATAACCAGCCAAATTGATTGCAAATCAAGAGGTAATAGTTGCAAAGGGTTTAACACAGCATCTGGTGTGTACTGAATGCTCAGTTACTGGAGTGAAGAAAGAAAAGGAGAAGAGCGAGGAGCAGCAGAGGAGGAAGGAGGGAAAAAAGATGGCAGTGATGATGACCATGCTTCCCAGTGCGAAGGATGGGCTTTTCTGACTCCGTTCATTCTTAGTCCAAGCACTCAGCACCACACTCCTGAATGACTAATATTTGCCCTACTTTGTCTTCCTGTCTTTAGTCTTTTTCTTGCCTTTAATAATTTTTTTTCAGTTATATAGAGACAGACAGACATCGCTGTATAAGTTTAAGGTGTACAGAATAATGATTTGCTTACAAATATTGTGAAATGATTACTATAATAGATTTAGTTAACATCCATCGTCCCATATAGATATAATAAAAAGAGAAAGCAAAAAAAAGAAAATTTCCTTGTGATGAGAGCCCTGAGGATTTACTCTTAACAACTTAACATATACGTTATCCAGCAGTTCTAACTAGCGTCATCATGCTGCACATTACATCGGTGGTACTAATGTACCTTGTAACTGGAAGTCTGTACCTTTCAGCCACCTTCCTCCAATCCACCCACCCTTCCCCCCACCCCCCACTTCCGTTAACCACAAATATGATTTCTTTTTCTATGAGTCTTTTTTTTTTTTCCAGATTCCACATGTGAAATCATACAGGGTATGTCTTTCTCCATCTGATTTATCTCACATTAGCTTTCAAGGTCCATCCATGTTGTCATATATATGTACATGTAACAACTTTATCCACACATCTGTTGATGAACACTTAGGTAGCTTGTATTTCTTGGCTACTGTGAAGAATGCTGCAGTGGGAGTACTTATATCTTTTCAAGTTAGTGCTTTTATTTCTTTGGGTATTTCACCAGAAGTGGAATTGCTGGATCCTATGGTAGTTCTATTTTTAATTTTTTGAGGAACCTCCATACTGCTTTCCATAGTGACTGCATCAATTTACAGTCCCACCAGCAGTGCACTAGAGTTCCCTTTTCTCCACATCCTCCCCAGTATTTGTCATCTCTTGCTGTTTTGATGATAGCAGTCTGACTAGTTTATCTCTGTTATCATTGTCTCATCATGGATTAATTTGAAAATCCTGAATGACTAGTGATATTGAGCATTTTTTCATGCACCTGTTCATATCTTGTATACTTTCTTTGGAAGAATGTTTATTCAAATATTTTGCCTATTTTTAAATTAAATCATTTGGGGTTTTTTGCTATCGAGTTTAATGAGTCCTTTACATATTTTGGATATTAACCCCTTATCATGAGGATTTGAAAATACACTCTCCCGTTCTGTAGTTGTCTTTTCACTTGGTTGGTGATTTCTTTTGCTGTGCAGAAGCTTAAAGTTTCATGTAGTCCCAATTGTTTATTTAGATTTTGTTGCATGTACTTTCCATGTCATATCAAGAACATAGTTGCCAAGACCCACGTCAAGGAGCTTTTTTTGGTACATTTTCTTCCAGCAGTATCATGATTTTCAGTCATAAGTTTAAATCTTTAATCCATTTCAAGTTAACTTTTGTAAGTGCTGTAAGAAAGGGTCTAATTTCTCTTCTTAACAAGTGAATATCTAGTTTTCTCAGCACCATTTGTTGAAGAGACTCTTGTCTCCATTGAATATTCTTGGCACCCTCATCAAACATTAGTTAACCGCATATGGTTGGGTTTATCTCTGGTCTCTCAATTCTATCCCATGAATCTATTTGCCAGTCTTTATGACAGAATATACTGTACTGATTACTATAGCTTTATAGTATGGTTTGAAATTAGAACGTGTGTTACCTTCTGCTTTGTTCTTTCTCAGGATTTCTTTGGCTATTTAGGGTTCTATGTCTTTTGATTGAAGAATTTAATCTGTTTATATTTAAAGTAATTATTGAGAAGTATAGACTTACTGTTGACATTTTTGACGTTTCTGGATGTTTGTAGATTTATTTTTGTTTGTTTCTTATCCTGCTGCCTTTTTTTTTACTTTGATATCTTCTATCAGGAATGTTTTGCCTTGTCATGTACTTTACTGTAATCATTACAAGTTTTTTTTCTCATGGTTGTGATGATGCTTACCTAAAATATTTTAAAAATAAAACACTATTTTAAACAATGACAATTTAAATTCAATAAAATTTCTATATTTTACACTTTTACTTTACCTCCCCCTCACATTTTAGGTTATTGATGTCACAGTTTACATATTGTTTTATATCATGTACATGGTAACAGATAATTTTAGTTATGGTTTTTTAATGTATTTGTTTTTTAATTTTTAAACTAGAGTTGTAAATGAAGTAGCATCACCATTACTGCAGACTCCAGTTTCCACTACATGTTTACCATTACCAGTGAGTTTTTCACTGCCTTCTCACCTTTTTATGATGTTAATTAGCATTCTTTCACTCCTACTCAAAAAACTCCCTCTAGTATTTCATGTAAGGCAGGTCTAGTGGTGATAAATTCCTTCAGCTTTTGTTTGTTTGGAAAAGTCTTTATTCCTCCTTCATTCCTGAAGGACAGTTTTGTCAGTTATAAAAATCTTCATTTACAAAAGTGTTGACAGTTTTTTCTTTCAATATTTCCATTTGTCATCCCATTCTCTTCTGGCCTGAAAAGTTTCTGTTGAGAAATCACCAGTAGCCTTATGGAAGTTCCCTTGTATGTAATTTAATTTCTCTCTTTTTTCTTGCCAATTAAAAAATTTTGTCTACATCTTTGACTTTCAGCAATCTAATTTTTCTCCATATAGCTATATTTGGATTCAACCTATTTGGGAGTCTTTTGGGCTTCTTGGATCTGGATGTCTTTTTCTCTCCCCAGGTTTGGGATGTTTTCAGCCATTACTGGTTTTTTTCTGTTCCCTTCTCTCTCCTCTCCCCCTGGAATTCCCATAATAAAAATGCAAATATTGTTTCTTTTTGTTGTGTCCTAGAAATCCTATAAGGCTTTCTTCACTCTTCATTCTTTTTTATTCTTTCTCTTTTTTCTTTTTCTTTTTTCTTTTTCCTTTCTCTCTTTCTCTCTCTTTCTCTATTTTTTTTTTTTCCTCTTCTGACTGAAAAATTTTTCAAAGGTCCTGTCTTCCTGGTTGCTGACTCTTCTTTATGGTCAAGTCTGCTTTTTAAGCTCTCTTTTGAATTCTTCAGTTCAGTTACTGTATTTTTCAGCTCTAGGATATCTTTTTAGTTCTTTTGATGATTTCTATTTCTTTGTTGAGCTTCTCCTTTTATTCATGAATTGGTTTCCTAACTCTGTTTTGTTGTCTGTCTCTGTGTTCCTGTAGTTTGCTAAACTTCTTTAAAAGAATTATTCTGAATTCTTCATCTATAGTTTATAGATCTCCATTTTTTTAGAGTTTGTTAGTGGAGTTTTATTAGTTTCCTTCGGTGATGCCATATTTACTTGATTTTTCATGATCCTTGATTCCCTAATTGGTATCTGCCCATTGAGTAAGCGGTGTCTTTTTCCAGACTTAGAGGTAGTTCTTTACCAGTCAGCTCATCTTGGGTTTCTGGACATCTCTGCTGGTGATGTTCTTGGCAGGTGGGGCCAGCTAGGAGGGTCCATTTTAGAGTGAGGCACCTGTTTGAGCTCTGAGGTGAAGGGTGTGCCATTGGTAGAGAATAGCTCAAGAGGACTGCTGGCTTGGTTTCTGCTCAAGTGAAGGTTTAGGATGGGCTTTGTGGTTGCTGGATTTTCTGGTCAGGCCAGGGACTGGGTATACACTGGGTAGTAGACGGAGCTGTGAATTGGCTTCCCTGTCCTGGCAGGGAAGTAGGAGAGGAGTGAGGGCCTACACAGCTCATTGGGGACCCAAATCAGGCAAGAGTAGAGTGCGCACTGACTATGCTAGTCAAGTAAGGCCACCAGTTTTGCTCTGCAGGTGGGGAAAGCCACAGGCTGTGCTCTTTGTCCCGATGCCACCGTACGCAGGGCTGCTGGATGGGCTGTGCGGCTTCCTGTGTGCCCTATTATGGTTCACCGTTCAGATGGGCTGAAGGCTGTACTCGGCAAGCAGCGGGTTACAAATTAGTTTCCTGCCCAGGAGCAGCAGGAGAAGCAGCTCCAAGGCCAATAGGGTTACTCACTGTGATCGTGACTCAAGCCAACCTGTGCCCCCAGTTCCCTGGCTGGACGGGGAACTGTCTTTGCTCTGGTGGTGATCAACTCAGCCTGCCCACTTCTTGGATCGAGAGTCCCTGGGTTATGCAGCTTGCAAGTGTTCTTGCCAGCCCTTCCTGACAGATGGGATTGGGAGCCATGTTCCACAGCAGGTGAGGCTGTGACTCAGCTCTTCTGTCTAACTGGGGAAAGAGCAGGCTCCAGCAGGGGCAAAACCCCCATCTGGGGATCTGAATTAGGAAGACCTACACCCCACCAAGTTGCCTGGTCAGACTATTCCACTGAGTTCTGTGCATGAGCAAAGCCACTGGCTGGGACTACACCTTGGGCTTTGCAGTTAGGAACTCCATCGGCCAAGATCCAAGCTGGTTGTTGGAAACCCCTCCCCTCTTCTCTGTCATAGTCGGTTTCCTAGGGATTCATTTCAGCCCTGCAGAGTTCCCTGTTATACCTATGGAGACAAACCAGAGTAGGCAGTCCCACGAAGCATTCCACGGTGCTAGGGGAACTGGATATAACCTTCTGGTTTCTCTTTTTCCACTGGAGGAACCAGAGGCTAAGGAAGGGCCTGTAGGCATGATGCTGGGGCAGACTGGGGGAGGGGCAATGCAGTCAGCAAGCAGCCATTCCTCTTTCCCTTCTAATGCAGTCTATCTTGGTCTCTATGGTGCAGGGCAGGCTTCAGCCTCACTCCCATGTTCTAAGATTCCCTCAGTGGTGTCATCATGAATAGTGTTAGTCGTTCTTCTTGTAAGGGGGTGCTAAGGCAGGAACAATCTATGTTGCCATCTTGATGACATCATTCTCTGCCTTTAATCTTCATTGAACACTACCCCAGGTTAATCTCGTCTTCTTTCCACTGGCCCCCTGATGAAGAACCAACATGGCCCTCCAATGTTTACCCATCAATTTTTATCACTTCAACTTATCACTTATATTCCTTAGGAGCAGGTCTTTAGATAACTCAGGCAAATTCCTCTCCAAAAGCTTCTGCCCTGGTAAAAGCAGCCTCCCTTGCAATTGGCCCAAACACTGATTCCAACCTTCACACATTGGTTTGTGATGTGAATTTCAACTGGAATGCCTTACCCTGCTCTTTGGAAGTTCTTAGCTTGCCTGTGGCTTGTACAAGCTTAGTCATATTTCTTCATTGTATGTCCCTTATAACATCCTTGAACTCCTCAATTATTCCAGGATTCAGTCTGACAGTGGTGGATGGTAGAATCTACTAGTTTTCACTGAATAATATAAAACTTTGTATTCAGATATAATAGTGGCTTGTTAATTGTTTTATGTGTAAATTTTCTTGACTCTCCAATTGCTGAGTTGCTACTGGGATCTTTTATTGTTTTAAAAAACATTCTACCAATAATAAATGCTGGAGAGGGTATAGAGAAAAGGGAACCCTCCTATACTGCTGGTGGGAATGAAATTTGGTGCACCCTTTATGGAAAACAGTATGGAAATTCCTCAAAAAACTAAAAATAAACTTACCATATGATCCAGCAATTCCACTTCTGGGCATATATCTTGAGGGAAGTCTAATTTGAAAAGATACATACACCTCATTGTTCACAGCTGCACTGTTTACAATAGCCAAGACATGCAAACAACCTAAACGCCCATCAGCAAATGACTAGATAAAGAAGTTGTGGTGTATTTATACAATGGAATACTACTCAGCTATAAAAAAGAATAAAATAATGCCATTTGCAGCAACATGGATGGACTTGTAAGTCATCATTCTAAGTGAAGTAAGACAGAAAGAGAAAGAAAAATCCCACATGATATCACTCATATGTGGAATCTTAAAAAAAAATAAAGACAAATGAACTTATTTATAAAACAGAAACAGACTCACAGACATAGAAAACAATCCTGTGGTTACCAGGAAGGAAAGGGGATGGGAAGGGATAAATTGGGAGCTTGAGGTTTGTAGATGCTAACTTCTGTAGATAAAATAGATAAACAAGTTTCTTCTGTATAGCACAGGGAACTATATTCAGTATCTTGTAGTTACCTATAATAAAAAGAATATTAAATTGAATATATATAAGTATATGTATGATTGAAACATTACGCTGGACACCAGAAACTGACACAACATTGCAAACTTACTATACTTCAATTAAAAAAAAATAACAACATTGTACCAAGTATTGTGCTTGTTGGGCTGCTTAAAACAAACAAACAAAGAAATGACTTCATCAGTTATGTTTCCAAGAAAGAGTCCCAGTGTATCAGATTGCTGTGGGGTTATCTGAGGACAAATGGGTGTCATAGGGGCAAAACATTCACAAACAAATTATACATGTAGACATCCAACACACTATTTCCATTACTGTCTTAGGAATGGCTAGGGTAATAGACATTCATAAAATTAGTGTCCCAGGTATAGGTATTTGTGTATTTCTCCTACTTAGAGTCATATTCAAAGAACCCTGAATACAAATGAGCCAAACGCTCAGCCAATGAGATGCCCACGTGTAGTTCAGCTATTGTTTTAGATGTGAATCACAGTCGTGTGGTGCAAGATGGAATATCATATGTCAAAGCATATGCCTGCCACTGAAGCCAAATGCAGGCAACATATGCTTGGGAGTAAAATATTTGTAAGTCTTACTGCTTATCAAAAATTAATGAAAACAACTCTGTGTGTTTATGCTATTTTGGGTATATAAGCAGATCAGCAGGGTTAATTGTAGAAACTGATTTGCAAAACAGTCAAGTGTAGCTTTTTCAAGCAGTGATGCTTCCTTTCTACACCTCTACTCTGAAACACACACCTACTCACCCTCGCCTCAGAAACACACTCACACCAACACACATTTATTACGGGGGATGAGGTGAGTTTTGGAAACTCTATAGAGTCTTTAGCTCAGAATTATTTTTTTCTCCCACAGTGTAGGAAGTTAATCATTTAAAGTTCCCTTCTGGAAATGTTCATATTTTCCCCAAATAAAACCCTTGTGTAAATTTGAAATAGAAGCCATGAAAAAAAAAATATATATGTAAAGCTTCCATGTTTATAAAGTATGTTCATTTATATGGACTTGTATAATTTTAAAGCAGTCTGGTGGTAGATATTTCCATCTTTATTTTATAGGTGAAGGAGTTGAGATTCCACTAGGTAATGTCTCTTCCATAGTTGGTTTTGTTTGTTTGTTTGTATCATAATTGGTTTTGATGAAGCCAGGTCTTGAACCCTTATCTGCTGCTTCCGCTCCCAGGGTAGTTTCAGACTGTAGCTGTTCAGCACCATTTGAGTGATATCATATTAGAAACCAGCAGATGTTCAGATTAAACACTGGATTGTGGATAAAAGCTGGAATAGTTGCATCTGACTTCATCACCACCAGACCAAACATTTGTGGGTTTCAGGAGAATGTTTGGTACAAGGAGATTGGGCTATTCCATTAGGAAACTCAATGTTGTCTCTGGTTCTTGGCCAACAAGCAATATAAGCAAACTTTTTTCAAAGGTGATGATACATCCTCTCTGAAACCTGAGTGTTCAATCTAACTCCATGGTCTTCTTCACCTCTGATAGGTGGTGTGGCTTCTCTCTAAACCCCTACATCCTATCATTATTCAAACCTTGACAATTCTATTCCCATCATGTCCATTTTACCCTCCTCTCCTCTCTATGCCACCCACACTGCCTTAATTCAGGTCTCCGTCAACCTCTCTCCAGGACTCTTGCTGAAGTCCTTTAACTGGTCTTGCTTTCATTCTCTTTCTCAATTTTACATTGAGCACTTCCACAATAGTTATTTTCTTAGTGTGAATCCAATCATATCTCCTACATCCCATTTGTTCTTAAGAGTCTTCTGAGCATAGAATATTTTAATATATTAATATATTTTTAATAATTATGGGTACAGGAATAATCTGCATTTTTTTGACTTATCTATGCTAGTTTTTATGTGAGATTGCCTCATATCCATATTGCATTTTTTAGGTCCTGTCTAACTCTTTAAACCAGGTATCATGTAGGCTATGACATGTAAAGAGGGCTTATGATGCTGTTGGCTATTTCAGTCTTAGTCTAGAATAGCGCTGTCCAGGCCACATATGTAATTTTTAAATGTTCTATGAACTACATTAGACAAAATTTAAAATAAATAGGTTAAATGAATTTTAATAATACTTCAATTAAACCTACTCTATTTCTATTTTAACATATAATCAACACAAAAACATTGAGATATTGTCTTTGTTAAGACTAAGCATATGAAATCCAGTAAGTTCGTTTCATTCTTACAGCACATCTCAATTCAAACTAACCACAATTCAAGTGCTCAGTAACTCCATGTGGTGTAGGGTACTGTACATGACAGCACAAAGCCAAGAACTCCGTGTCCCACTTGCCCTCGCTCCCCTCTCATTCATGGCCAAACTTCTAGAAAATCCTTGCTTTCTGGAATTGATCACCATTCAGTATCTTCAACCCTAGCAGTCGGACTTTTGTCCCGCTTTCATACCAGAATGACTTCCGCCAGAGTCTCCAGCAAGTTTCTTGTTGCCACATACAATGCCAGCCTTCTCGCTTCAGCAGTGGCTCTGAATAAATTAAGGGCCAACTGGAAACACAAGAACCATGCCAGGTGTTTCAAATGAAAGCGATTTAATACAAGATAACCACTGGAAAAAAAATCCACAATAATCATTGAAAAAATACAAGAATTAAAATAACCTCAATCTGCTTGGAGTATTAATTTTAAAAGGGGGAACAGAATGGCACAAGGTGAAGCTAGAAGATTATTACACAGAGTCGTGTAAGAAGTGTTTAGGAATTTGAGTGCTGAAGGGCTAAGGGAGCAAGAACAGGAGGCATGTTAGGGTAGGAAGTAACTCCAGTGAACTTGAACCATCCCCGGACAGGGGGAAGTTCAGGGCCACACTTGCAGCCAACACTGGTGCGAGTGACTGCTGCTGGTGCTAAAATCACTGCCTGGATTGACACAACGTTGTAAACTGACTATACTTCAATTATATATATATATAGTGTGTGTATAGTGTATATACACACACTATATATACATACACACACTATATATACACACACACATATAATATATTGTATATATATATTTACATATATTTTATTTTATTGTATATATATGTGCAATATATTGTATATATAGTATATATTGTGTATATATAGAATATATTGTGTATATATATATATAGTGTGTGTATATATATACTATATATATATATAGTATATATAAATTTAAAATCACTGCATGGGAATCTTTGGCATCAGGGGAGCCCACATGCAGCAGACATGGTTGCTACTGCTGGAGACATCATCAGGAAGTAACAGAAAAAGATCAGTAGCTTCTTCCTCTTCACATCTCCCAGTTTCCGCAAGGTCTCTCTCACTACTCAAACCAAAGCAGAATCCAGCTAGCAAGGAAGTCTGGGGAACGTAGTTTTGAGTAGTCCGCCTCCCCAAGGTGCACAGCTGAACATTGATGAAATCCAGTCATTTTCTGGTAGTATCTTTAGGATTTCCTAGGTATAGTATCATGTCATCAGCAAACACTTAATTTTTTACTTCTTTATTTCCAATTTAAATTCCTTTCTGTTCGGCTGCCATAGCTGAGACCTCCAAAGCTAGGTTGAATAAAAGTGGTGAGAGTGGGCATCCTTGTCTTGTTCCTGATCTTAGAGGAAATGCTTTCAGCTTTTCTCCACTGAGTATGATGTTAGCTGTGGGGTTTGTCATCTAAGGGCTTCATTATGTTGAGGTATGTTCCCTCTATGCCCACTTTTTGAAGATTTTTTTTTATCAGAAATGGATGTTGAATTCTATCAGAAAGTCTCTAGTCAAAAGACTTTTTTTGCATCTATTGAGAAGTTCATATAGCTTTGATTCTTCACTTTGTTAACGTGGTGTATCACATTGATTTGCAGAAATGGAAAATTCCTTGTATTCTTGGAGTAAATCCCACTTGATCATGATATATGATCCTTTAAATGTATTTTTGGAGTCCATTTGCTAGTATTTCATTATTGTTCAAATATATTTATTGAACATAAGGAATTATTTTCCTTATAATGATTCTCAAATCTCAATTTCTCTGTCTTCCCTAAACTTCGGAAACAAACCAAACAAACCACCCACTGGAGAACCCTGGTTGGATTTATCATGTGCATATGGAATTTAGAATGTTGTTGAAAATTAGAAGTCATCCTAGCCTCTTCAGTAACTCTCTTCATCCTTGATCACATTTATTCCATCTTGGCCAGTGAACGGCATCATAACCCAGGCAGAAACTCACCAGAGCTCCCTTTCATCACAGCATCCAGTCAGCAAGTCATGTTCACTCTGCTTACTGAGGATTTCTCAAAATTTCCTCTTTCCAGAAACCACGGATGTTTTCCTAGGGCGATTGATCATCATGTCTTGTTTGGGTTCTTGCATCAGTTTCCTAGTTAGTCTCACTGCATTCATTCTCTTTTCTATACTGCAGTTTGAGTGATTTCTTTCATACGCAGATCCAAATGCATCATTTTTCTTCCTACAACCCCTACTAGACTCTGTAAGATTTTCTCTTGTTACATTTCTAGCCCCATTTCCTGTCTTTTCCTTCCCCCTTTGGAGGTCGCCAGTCTCAACGGAACTGATTCCATTTCCAACTTTCTCTTTTCTCTTGACCTTGGTGTTTGTTGTTTCTTTTGCGGGTGGCACACACTCATCCTCCTCTCCTTCGCTTCACTACTCACTCTGCTCCTCACCTGAACACTCCAACTCATATACCAGATCTCAGAAGATATGTTCCTTCATCCAAGAAGACATCCTTGGCTCCTGGCCCCGACACATCTCAATCTGTCATAAGAGAAAGCATTCTCTATCTTAAGTACCTGCTCTCATCACCCCACTCTAAAATGTAAGTTCTTGCCAGTTTTCTTCCTTAGCACAATATTTGGCACATAATACATGTTCAATAAATATTTTTGAACAAATAAGTGGATAAAGAGTTGAATGGAGACATGGGGCTAGATGGAAATATGGATGACTTCCCTAACATCCTTTAATATCTTTGCTCTTTTCACTTCAATGTATTGCATCAACACAGATGGCTCATTATATTTCAGTCCATCCTATCTTCTTGGGAAGATACACATGGATTGTAAAAAGTCACGTCCAGTTCAAGCTACTTTCTCCGCATTCCTTTACTGAGTCATCAATCAAGAGAATAAAGGGCCCATGGGGCAGTTATAACTTTCTTGATAATTGTGCCTCCCAGTGTGCAGTTCTTGGCTTCATTAACATTACAGAGAATTGGGAGGAGATTGTGTTCACTTCTGCAGTTCCCCCAGCGTCTGGGAATGGGCTCTTTTCCCACAACTCTCTGGCAAATAAAATAATAAGTTGATGCATAATGAATGAACATTTGTGCTCTAAGAAATAGCATTTTGTGTAAATTGTGCTCAAAAGTCACTTTCTTAAAGGAAAGGAGATCCCTATCAACTTGGGAAAGCAGATCATTGGATCTGGGAGTTGTGGCAACTGCTTCACATAAGTGAACTCAGCAAACTATTCACTTCTTGCGGCTTGGATGCTCAAACCAAACAATTAAGTGAACAAAGGAAAAGACATTCTCTGTAAGAGTTTTAGTTCTAATATCGATTCCATTTTTTAAAAACTTGATTTTAAGGATTAAGACACAAACAAGCATTCCTTAAAACGGCTCTCCTCCCACAAGAGTGTAAAATGTGAAATTGAAAAAGGTCCTTGAAAATTCTCTTGTTCAACCCATCCTCTAATACCATGACTTTGTATTATAGATAAGCAAATAGATGCCCAGAAAAGAAGGTAAATTTCCCAAAGCAACACAGTTCTAGTGACTCTACTGGGATTACAACTTAAGTTTCTATGAAAAAAATACACTGATACTACTACTTGCTATGTATTTGGAAGTAACTAAGCATTTGGGTCTCCTTCCAACAAAGGTAATTACTTATACAAAACCAGACTTTAACTTAAATTTCTGCCAAGATATACTGGCATACACAAGGGAGATGATGAGTGTTACTTTTAGTTATGAGATGGAAAGGAACAGGGTAAACTAAAAATAGTGTGTAAAACAAACTGCCAGAGCTATTTTGTCTCCTTATCCTAGACCTCCAGATTATAGCGACACATTTCAAGATAATTCTATTTAACCTTTTCCTTGAGTGCCTGCTGCGAGGGGGAAAAAGTGGGTGGCAGGGGAGTGGAATCAATGGGAACCTTGAAATCAGGCAGTTGCTTTGGAAGAAAATTTGAAGCAATGGGAAAAGGTGACCTGAGATGGTAAATCTGCGGGCAGGTGTCCAGCAAAATAGTGCCTAATGGAGCAGTTATATGTATTCCAGTGTATTCCAGCTACTTTTATTTCTATCCAAATTTTCTGTAAGGACTGGTGGCCGGATTCTGCAAGTGGACCCCCACGGTGCTCCACCAGGTGCTAAGCTGTCAGCCACCCGGGCAGCCACAGATCTGCAGTGAAGTCAGGAACAAGACAGGATGTGCTTATTAGCATCTCCATTTGGTGCCATCTAAAACATTCATATGAAAACACCCATCTTGCTGCCTGCCCACCACTCCATCAGCACACTGCTGACAAAGGAAAAAGTCATGCTGAAAACTTCCTTTGAGGCCCCTCCATCCATCCAGCTCTCCTGGGAAGGACATCTAGTTTCCAGGGAAGGGTTAAGAGAGGCTGGGTGGGAAGCCAGGCCTCTGTGGCAGAGCCAGGCAGCCTGAACTCTCCTAGGAAGGTGAGTGCTTCCCCAATGAAGTGTGGCTGATGGGGCGAAGGCAGCAAGGCAGCTGCCCTGAGCCGTTCCAAGCCTGCAGTCACAGGGTGCTCAAATGCAGTGTTTTCAACTGACCCGTTCTAATTATGATGGATTGGAAGAAGATGCGACACACACTCCTTTATCCAGAAAAGTCTTGGAGGCCATCAAGGGTTCCAACCATTTCAAGAAAATAGTAAACTTGGGCAAATCCTCCTGAGGACAAGTAGGGGAGTTTATCCTTGGCAGAGGAGCGAGGACATTTGTATAAAATACTCAGCTCTCAAACACTCCTCATTTTCTGATAAAAAGAAAGAGATCATAGGTCAGATACCTTTTATTAGCCAACATGTGAGTAATCAATTACGGAGGATAACAGTAAAAATGATATATGTGCTGTTCACTTGAAAGAGATCGTATCTTCTAGGAAAAACAGGCCAGTATGTAATATTTGGCCATATTGATCAAATAATTAGGCATACTTTGATTTGTTCACACAAGACCTCTCAAGGGATTTCTGCCTGTTCAGAATATATAAATTTCCCCTCAGCAGTAAAGACTTGAGTAAATCAGCTCGGCTCAGCAGTAAACTACACAAACTTGAAACTGGAAAACTCTTCTTTTCTTTTCTTTTCTTTTCTTGGTCCATATTTGTCCTCTGAGGCCCCTGGAATCTCAGAAAAAGATCTGCACAAGTCCAAAGGCAGAGACATATAAAAGAAAGAGAGTCCTCTGCCCTGCTCCTCAAATGACTCTAATCCATGGGCTTTGTGATGATTTTGACTGGCTATGAGACTTGCAAGTTGAAATGATCAATTTGATACTACCCAATTCAGGAAGTATTTATTAAGCACTCATTATGTTCCTTTGCTATGATAGTATTTAAGACAGGAATCTCACCCTCGAAAAATTTCTCAACTTGATGGTTTAGAATGCATTCTAAATAGTTACAAAATAATAGGAAATAGTCATTAGTGGTGAAGACAGGAAGGGCACCAAGACAGGAGGCGAAAAACATAAGAGAAGGCCAGAGCCCTTAGAAGGACTTTGTTCAAAACTAGAATAGCTCAGGGATCTTGAAGGAAGAATGAACTCTCAATAAATGGAGAAAAGGAGGGAGAGATTAAGCTATGAAGTGGAGTATTGTCAAATAAAAAAATATATATATACACACATATATATAGTATAACTGAATCACTTTGCTGTACACCAGAAACTAACACAACACTCTGAACCAACTATATGTCAATAAAAATTTTAATAAATAAATGAATTAATGGGCCTAGAAGAGTAAAGAACAGTGATCTGTGGAGAACATTACTTTGTTAATAGTTCACAACATAGAGTTGGGTAGGTAACGTGGGCCCGTTCACAGGGAGGCAAAAATGGATTCTTATGGGGCTGAATGCTTAAAAATGATTATTTGGGGAAGAATTACTTCAGAATTTCTTTGAAATTATTTTTAACCTATAAAAACATATTGGTCTTATGGGTTCTCTCTGTACTTTTTGAGGTTGAAATGTGTGGAAAGTTCTCCAAATTTGTCCTGAAAAGTCACCCAAATTCTGATCTTCTTGGACTAATTCTGCTGTCCTTTCTTTATCTTTCTCCACCCCTACTTTCATTCCGGGGATGGTTTCCTCTCACGGAGGCTGTAGCCCATGGAGATAAAATTTGGCTGGATCCTGCCCCTGGACTGAAAATTCACTGTTTCTCTTCCATTTCCAGTGCTTGAGGCTGCCTCAAGCACAAGCAAGATGAGAAGTCATATTTGAATTAAAGCCAGATGTAAATCTCAAGAAAAATGCGTTATTCCCTGTGATTAAAGCTCTGTTTCCAGAGGACCTCAGTGTGAATGCAGCCCTGTTCCTTCATTCAGTGAACATTTATGGAATGGTTCTCTGAGCCTCGCGCTATCCTGGAAGAGCTAAAGCACAAACCCACTGGCAACTAACAGTGCCAAACACCTAGTTTTTTCCCCTGAGCGTATCCATCACAGCAGCACACAGTCAAGCACTGGCTTCAGAGAACAGCACTTGAGATCTGTAGGTGTGATTTATGAATGGTCGATAGAGGTCTTCTGCCGAGATGCGGTAAGCCAGGAAGGAAAGAGCGGATTGGTGGATATGGTCTTCCAGGATGGAACTCAGGGTATTTGGGGCAGTAGAAAAGTGACGACTAAAGAAAATTATTCCTAGTTGTGTGTTTGACCTCGGGCTGAATCTCTTCCCTGGACCATAAGGGAATGTGGTACATTCTTTTGCACATCTCGGTTAGGCCCTGCTGCAGAGGGTGCACACATGCATCCTGAACATCCCAGAAGACTTTATCTGCCAGAAGAACCTGTGAATGTTACATTTTTAGAGATTAAGGGGTCCTCAAATTACATGCAGCTGGCAGGAAGTTGGGAGGACAGTTTCTGCACACGGTCAGGACAGTCTACCCTTGCCTGGGAGAACAAAACACGCAAGGGAGAGGATGGGAAGAGGGAGAGGAAAAACTTTCCTTCCTTCTAGATTTTCATTGCCAAAAGGGGAATATCAAAATAATTTCAGCAGGCTGATGAAGGATGAAATATTCCAGACAGGGAGCTGCACAGCTCAAAGAGAGCTGATTTTGTAGTTTTCTGCCAATTTTTTGTCTTGCACACCTCTCCCCCACGGAAATGCTTAAGTCTTAGTCACATACTGGATGAATAAAAAAAATACATAGTCTGCTGTTCAGAGCTAGGATTGTGGTCATCTTCTGCTTTGGGAGACAGTCAAAGACTAATTAAGCATTTATTTCTCCCTACCAAGTTTGACAATCTTGGAAATTTGATTTGGTGGCAGCAAAAAGGGAGATCTGCCAATGGTGGCTCTTGGATAGAAGGGGCTGTTTTCAAGGCTAGAACCTTACGAAGTTAGGCATCTGGTGTTATTTGTCCTAGCACTGCTTCCTGTATCTCCGACATCAGTGCTGTTAAAATCTGGCTAATGATCAGATTCACGGGGGGATCATTTTTCTTAAAATGTGTGTGTGTGTGTTCTCAACCTCAACTGTACATTTTGTAAATAAAAGCTTCTCAGGGTGGCTATCAATAACCTACATTAAAAAAATATTACCCAAATATTTCTAATGATCATCCAAGTTTTGCATCCATAATCTGAGACAATAATGAGACTTTAACTGGAGGGGTCATCTACTCAAGGGTAGAGCCGTGGGAACGGAAACGCTTTCATGTTGTTCTATGCATACCAGGAAGGTTCTAGAGTAGATGAGAAAGTCCTCTATTATTTTCTTTCTTTTTTTATTGACCTTTTTATTTTTCAATGTATTTATATACATATTTTTTATTGAAATATAGTCAATTTACAATGCTGTATCAATTTCTGGTGCACGGCACAATACGTTAGTCATATAGGAACATACATATATTCATTTTCATATTCTTTTTCGCCATAAGTTACTACAAGATATTGAATATAGTTCCCTGTGCTCTACAGTATAAACTTGTTGTTTATTTATTTTATGTATATTAGTTAGTATCTGCAAATCTCTACCTCCCAATTTATCCCTTCCCACCCCATTCCCCCACTGGTAACCGTAAGTTTGTTTTCTATGTCTGTGAGTCTGTTTCTCCTCTGTTATTTTCTTAAGAGTGCCAATAATCCAACCATGCCTCTCTTGAAAGAACCACTGGTCATTGCTTTGGTGATACCTAGTACTCTCGTGAAACCATCTTCCACCAGAAACACTGCAATTGGCTGAGCGTTGTATACACAGATGAAAATGTCCCTTGATTACTATTCTTAACATATTTTTGCAGTTTTATTGAGAAATAATTGCCGTCTATTATTGTATAGTTTAAGGTGTAATATATAATGGTTCAATTTACATATGTTGTGAAATGATGACCACAATAGGTTTTAGGTAACATTCATCATCTCATATAGATACTATATTAATGGTTTTCCTATATGTCACACAGCAGTGGTAACTATATTCAACATCGTCTATTATATATCCCCAGTACTTATCTTATAATGGGAAGTTTGTACCTTTTAACCAATTTCCTTCAAGTCCCTCTTGCCCCAAACCCTGCCTCAAATCTGATCTCTTTTTCTATGAGTTTGATGTGGCGCTTTTGTTTGTTATTTTAGATTCCATGTATAGGAGAGATCACACAGTATTTGTCTTTCCCTGTGACCAGTTTCACTTGGCATGTTGCCTTCAAGGTCCATCCATGTTGTCACAAATGGTAGAATTTCTTTATTTTTTATGGCTGAATAATATCCCATTGTATATATGTGGATATGTGTGTATATGTGTGTGTGTGTGTGTGTGTGTGTGTATATGTGTAAGTATATATGTATGTGTGTATATTTGTATGTATGTGTAAGCATATATGATGTGTGCGTGTATATATATATATCACAACTTCTTTATCCATGCATTCATCAGCGGACACTTAGGTTGTTTCTCTGTCTTGCTTAGTGTAAATAAAGCTATTACAAACATGAGGGTGCATATCTTTTTAAGACAGTATTTTTGTTCCATTTGGACATATTCTTAGAAGAGGAATTGTGAAATCATATGGTCATTCTATTTTTAATTTTTTAAGGAACCCCATACTATTTTCCACAGCGGCTGCACCAACTTACCTTCCCACCAACAGCATACGAGTGCTCCCCTTTCTCTACTTCTGTGCCAGTATTTGTCCTCTCTTGCCATTTTGATGATGGTCTGTCTAACATGTCTGAGGGGCTCCCTTACTGTGGGTTAAATCTGCATTCCCTAATAACAGTGACATCGAGCATCTTTTCATGTACCTTTTTATCTTTTGTGTATCTTCTTTGGAAAAATATATATTCAGGTCCTCTGTCCATTTTGTAATTGGTTTATTTGGGTTTTTTTTTTTTTTTTTTTTTTGCTATTGAGTTGTATGAGCTTTTTATTTATATATTTACATGTCTTTATTTATATATAAATTTTATACATTTCTTTAAATATTTATATATTTATTTATGTATTTCGGATACAAACCCTTTATCTGATAGAGGGTTTGCAAATATTTTTTTTCCAGTCCATAGGCTTTCTTTTCACTTTGTTGATGGTTTCTTTTGATGTACAGAAGCTTTTTAATTTGACGCCATCCCACTATTTTATTTTTGAACTTCTTGCTTGTGCTTTAGGTGTGATTTCCATAAAATCATTACCAAGACCCATGTCAAGGAGTTTTTTTCCCTAAGTTTTTAATCTAGGAGTTTCCTACATTTAAGTCTTTAACCCACTTTGAGTTAATTTTTGCGAGTGCTATACAATAGAGGTCAAGATTCATTCTTTACACATGAGTATCTTCAGGAGAAAGGGCAGTTTTTGTTCTTAGTGATTCCAAGTCAAAGTGGTGGGAGAAAATAGGAAAGGTTACTTTGGAGATCAGAGCCAGATATTTAAGGAAACTAGAATTCAAGGTCCAGCCCAGTTCACAGGTAGAAAACAAAACTTCCAAGATAGTTAATAGTACTAGAACCTGATATCCACAAAGGTGCACACGTAATTTTTCTCTCAAAAAGAAACTCCCCATTTCTACCAAAGGTAATCACAGTAAAACTAGTTTGCAAATTATGTCTGGTTTCAATAAACTTGACCTGACTATTTACATAAGTCCAACAAAAATAGCGACCAACCATACAGGCTCTTTTAAATCTGCTTTGCTGGAACTTTTTATAAAGAATCTCAGATCGAACTTTTAAAAGTGCTCAAAGCTAGGAAGACAAGCCAAGGCTCACCATCTGATTTTGCCTACAATACCTATGGATTTGGGTGAATTCCTCTTTTCTTGAGGTCCACAAAATGTCCCAAGGTTCCTGGGCCTGCCAGCAAGTGACCTTCCTTATTCAACTGGTAAGTTTTCTGGGAACCCTGTAAGCGAGATAGGCTGTTTTCCAAGGGGCTTTATTTCTCCATAAAGTCAACCTAAGCTCCTTAGAGCTCTGGGCATACCTGAGTCCACGCACATCATTCTCAAATACAACGTTCCAGTCAAAGCCTTGCAAATATAACCAGTGGTTCCAGTTCTGTCCTGTTACAAGAAGACAGATTCTTATTGGACTAATGCAAATAACTATATTGTCATAAAAATAAGAATGCTCACTAAGAGTTTCTAAATTGTGGAGGGATCAGGTAGGGAGAAGAACTAAATGTTTTATCTTAGTTCACAGAGGTAAACTTTACCAAACTGCTGTAAGTTATAGCTTAACAGAAAGTTCCCTTAAATCTGGAAAAACAAAATATTAAAGAGCAACCAATAGATTAACGTCATAAGCATTACAGTCATCCTCGTCAGTTCGTTCAATCTGATGTAATTAATTCTTGTTGATTTTGGTCTTTTGTTAACAGTTTTATGAATCCAGGTTTTTTCATTACAGCCCTATGAATTTCTTACCCAGCTCAATTTAACGATCTTATTTTCAGAAGCCTTTACTTGAGTACTTGTCAGAGTCCTTTCATGAATGTCTCTGAAGATGAAAACTTTTTACCAAAGGATCTGAATAAAACAAAAACTGCCTATAAATGACAAGAAACACTTAAAATGCACATAGTTAAAATCTGATTAGTTAATTACAATGTAATTGACAAAGAAATTTGCTTATTTCTGTGACACACATTTCAAGATAATAAACAGAATTATGACTGATAACATTATACCAGGACATATCTGTATTTTAGGTATTCCATACAATTTCTGGAACATGTAATACATACCAATAAAAACACAACATAATGAAGGCTTAGTGTTACTTCTCATCTGATAATGATTTCTGTATAATTTAATGTAGTAAATAAGCCTAATTAGTTAATATCTCTTTTTCAATAAGGACAGAGAACAACTCTTTTGAGATGTTCTAGGCGTCCTCTGGAAAAATCCCCAAATTGATTCAATTCAATAAGACTTTATTTAAAATTATATTTTGGAAATTTGTCAAAAATATCAACAATTTTGGGCACGTGATTAAAAAGGATCACAGATCATTATAAAATACTATTTAATGACAATAAGTTTTCAAAGGAATATACAGAACGTTACACAGTAGTGAGCAAAATCCAGCTCTTAGTATTGACTCAGTTTCCTTAAGTAATCAAAGCTCTGATAGTAAAGACGACACAAGGCACAGGAAATAATTTTGATAAAACAAAAATTTTTTGCTTTCTAGATAGATCAATGAAAAGGTAAAGAAAAACCTTTTACAAGCTCTTTTCAAGAGCAGAGCAATAGTCCAAGAAAACTTTGTTACTTTGGCATAAAAAGATCCAGTTTTAGTTTTACGTAAGTATGATATTGATATCAAAGCTTATTCTAAAAGCTTATAGTAAATTCATTCATGTTTAGCCAACTTGGTCACACAGGTAAGACTCTTTCTCTCTCTCTCTCCACCTACATTTCTATTTAGTTTGTCGTTTGTTCCCCTCTTTCTCATTCTGAAATAACTAGTTTTTTTATAGGACAAAATTACTTTCTTTTCTCTTAATGAAAATACGTTTCCGGATCTCATATGTTTTATTTCCCGAAAACATATCTTACTCTCCTTGCGTACAGGGATGCTTCACTCATTATTGCTAGCAGTTTTAATTACATATATTAATTAAAATTACTAGCCCTTAAGCGAAATAGATGAAGGAGATTAAGAGGTACAAACTACAAGTTATAAAGTAAGTAAGTCACAAGGATGTAATGTACACTGCAGGGAACATAATAAATAATAATATAATCATTTTTATTGTATGTAATCTATAAAAATATCAAATCACTACATAGTACACCTGAAACTGATATAATATTTTAAGTAAACTATACTTCAATAATAAAAAATATTAACCCTTAAAACCTTGATTTTTAGTGAAAGCTAAGAAACAATTATATACTTTTTTTTAATTGCGTTTTTTTTAAATTGAAGTATAGTCCATTTACAATGTTGTGTTAATTTCTGGTGCATTCATTTCATGGTGATTCATTTATATCTCTTTTCATATTATTTTCCATTATAGGCCATTGCTAGATATTAAATGTTGTTCCCTGTGCTATGCAGTATAAACTTGTTTATCTATTTCATATATAGTAGTTATTATCTACAAATCCCCAAATCCCAATTTATCCCTCCCACCCCCTTTCCTTCCTGGTAACCACAAGTTTGTTTACACCAGCATTTTTTTTATTAACATACTTATAAATACATTTCACGATTTCTAGAAACACATGCTTCTTCCCAGTACAATCTTTCAGTGTGGCACAGGATATGTTTAGTAACAAACCCAAATGTTCTTAGTTACTCTGTAATAAAAAGCCAAAAGTAGATAAACCTATATTCAGTAATGAATGTTTTATTATTTTATCTTACTTGGAAATGATCTGGATAACCAATGAATTTCTGTCACTTAGCAAAACTCTGAAGTTTCAAGTTCTCACAGCTATTTGGAAACCTGTTTTTAAGTAGATGTACCATAAAACATAATCCTTGCTGCAAAGTTCACATACAAACTCTTATTCTGCATACATCTATCTAAATCACCTGCTTCCAACAAGTATATTTAAACTACTCATAAAAACTTTATCAGATATGAGACAAAGTCAGCAGCATCCTAAGCTATTTTTCTCGCTGACAAATTTTATAACAGAGATAACATGAATTTATCTGACTGTAAAACCAGACCGAACAGAAGTTATGTGTCAGTGTTATATTTAATGTGGATAATGCTGAAGATATGCCTGCTGTAATTAAACTAACAAATTTAAGCTTTATTTATCAAAGATCATCTCAGATCACATTAACTTGACAAATATTTGGGTAATTTTCTCTATTTCTGAGCTTGGAAATAATTTGATAAGCACTTATTCTTCAGCCAATTAAATAGTGCTATGTTACAAATTAATTTTGGCAACACCATCCAGAAATAAAAAAAAAGGTCATATGTACATAACATACAAATATAGACACACACAATCATGCAGATGGATGCAAATAAAGACCTTATAGCTATCATCCCAATGTTTTAGCCATGAATCGGGTACAATAATACAAAAATATCAAGTTTATAAACAATACAGCCAAATAGTTTTTCTGGCATTTTACCCACGCAGATGGCCAAAGTTTTTTCTTAATGATTGTTGAGAAAACACAGGGGTTTTTTTTATTAGCCCAATTTCCAAAAACCTCTTTTATTCTTCCCTCATGAGAATCATTTCCCTTAAGTTTACATTTTTTAAAAAAGTGGCTCTGAGGTCCAAGTGAAGATGGGGTAGAAAATCTACATCACACAGTCACAAGAAAAGTATCCACATTTTCTCCTAGCAATATTTGGGGTATATTTGACAATCATCAAAAGTCTAGAGTAATTACTATTTAAATGTTTCCTTCCCTTTCTTCTGTACAAAATAATCCTGTTTCCAATGTCCTGATAATTGGCAATATCTACCAGCATTGAGAGGGACAGGAACGGGTTTGGGTCGGTAAAATTATAGGTGGGTTTGAATCACTTCTGCAGCCACATTTCTGATTTTGTAAAGATTTGTAAGAAAGCACAGTTGCTTTTAATTCCTCAGATAATTGGATGGCAGCCTGAGTGATATCAAGGGACCGACTTGCCCTTCCAACTAAATGAAGATAATGGTCTTCAACTTGTTTCTTTATATCAAGGAGAAGACTTTCAACTAAAATGGATATCAGAAGATTCCTATGTTGTAGAGCGTCAGGGTTTAATGAGGCGTGACTTTATAACGTCTGTATGAAGCATTTAACAGAGACCTTTGAATGGCCTCCTCTTTCTGAATGTGCAATTCAACCTGGGACCAACTCATCTTAGGGGGAAGAGCCTCCACTAGTCCTTCGATCAGCCTGAACATTGGCCGTCAGGTGACTCATTTTCTGACCATTTGTAGGAGAGCCTGGGAAAGACTAGAGTCATCTGTTTCCTCTTTGAGGGAGGTCCCCTGGGGGACTTTGTCTGATAACTATAGTACAGTTATGGGTGGGAACACCACGCCTTCGCAGCCAGCCCAGGGCCCTATAAGTGGGGGCCCCTGTGAATTGTGAACAGACACTGGTGTTCTAATTCTTCTCTACATTTAGCGAATATCCTGGAGGCAAAGAAAGCCTTTCTGGTTTCATCTTGTTAAGTCCCTAAGGCTAGCTGCCACAGTCCTTTGCGTCTTTTCAATTTAATCTTTCCATAGGTACCAATAAGATAGTTGTTCAGGATGAGCGTTCTCTAATTTTTTTTTTTCAAATATAGAATTATTTCCAATTCAAAAGATCCATCATCTGGCCATAGATGGGTAGGATCTTATAGGAACCTTAGTAGTGACTGAAGCCAATAAGACTTTTTTATGGCTTAACCATGGATGCAATTGGCATCCCAAAAGATGCAGCCCTCACAAGACTCAGAAAGTTCAGAATTTCAAATACTAAAAAAAAAAAAAAAAAAAAAAAAATCAGTCCATAGAAGGAACCTCATCACTGAAAAAGATATGACTAAGGAGCAAGTATATAAAGGAAAAAGAGGTTGACTGTTCATAAGAACCATATCTGTACATCTATTTGTTTTCATATTCTTTTTTATTAAAGGTCATTACATTTGTACTGAACACCAGAAACTGACACATCGTAACTGACTGTACTTTAATAAAAAAAAATACAAATTAAAAAAATTCATAGATACCTTCAAATTCTTAAAAGTTGAAAGTGTTGACTGAAATAAATGCACAGCCTAAAAGTTGAGAGTTATGTTTTATTGGGGGACATTTCTGAGGACTCGAGCTGAGATGACAGCCTGTCAGATCACTCTGAGGGACTGCTCCAAAGAGGTAGGGGAGGAGCTAGGATATACAGGAGCTTTACGACAAAGACCAGGTAGTTGGAATATTAAAAGATTATTTGTTAACTGAAGAAGAACAGGCATCTCAAGTTAAAGAATTTAGTGCTTTTCTATGTATGGGAGGAAGCAAACATTTGGGCTCATTGAATTCATTCCTCTGACAAGCACCTAGCTATCTAGGGCCAGTATCCTGTCCTTTCTTATTCTGAGTCCCCTCAGGGTGCACCACTGTGAGTGGCTGCAGAGGCCTGGCTTCAGGCCTGTCCTCACTTGGGGGTGGCGGCAGCCGCTGCTGACTTGATGGCTTCAGCATTCTTTGTTTACTGATATGGTTTGCAGTATTTTTCATTCACAAAACCATCTGTAATTTCTTTAATCTCCCCCACAAATAAATAAAAAGCCAAAATCTCATTGAAACATAATTACTGTAAATATGAAAACAGAAGATGCTATTTTATTATGGTAAAATATTTATTATTATGCTATTTATCTCAACCAATGAAAGAACACGAACAGATAAGTGTTTAAGTACTAGTAACATTGTAGAAAAAATGGAAAATTGGATGATAAAGGAACAGATCAAACAACTAAACATTTTTATCTGTTAATTAAATAAAGATTCAGGTAACAATGATAATATCGTTAACATTAGCTTGTAGGTGGTAATAGGAATTATGCATTAAAAATTGGAATGACCTTTTTCTTATGATACATACAGCATACAGCTCTTTTTTCTTAAGCAATCTGACAATAGCAAGTATTATAAAAATGTTTCTATCTTCTAGTCCTGTAGTAAAACTTCTGGACTCCCTTCTAAGACGATAATTCATAATATAGAAAAATATCAATACACAAAAACTTGATTACAGTGTTGTAACAGTAAAATTGAAAACAATATAAATGTTTAATTATGGGGGAATAATTAATTAATTATGGTGCCATCATCTATTGGGACATAATATAGAGATTAATATCATGACAACATAGATATGTAATTCAGGAATATCAAACATTTAGACTAGAAGTAAAAAAGAGGGAAACTTTAACATGTGATCTTATTGCCATTTATATTAAGCATTTCCATGTGACAAAATATTGGGGAAAATCATTTTAAACTGGTATCTTTTTGGTGGGGAGACATTCAGTTGAGCTTGGATATTTTTGTTTCTGTCACTGTGTTATACATTTTCTGTACAGTGATTATACTCATGTTATCTTTCTTTTTAAAATCATAATTCAGACACAAACATAAATAATTTTACTTCAACACGTATTTCTTTAACAGTTCATTAATGTCCAGCTGTTTTAATTGAGTGCCATATTTGTGAAAATTATGTACAAATAATTATCTCATTTTCAGTGAAAAACATTTCTATGATATATGTCTACCTTTTAGTACACAGGACCATAATCAAGCTACTTAAAAAGAAGCAAAAAATAAGTTGAAAAGTCTAACTGCAGATAAAGTATAAATGGAAAACCGGTAGAGTGTTTCAAACAATTAAATCATGCATTCAAAAAGTTAATGAAAAATATACTGGATGATCAACTGCATAGATAGCAAAGGTAATTTCCCTCATGCCTGCAAACCTGAATTTATTTCAATCTATTTTTTGGAAAGTTTGTGTTGTAAGCATAACTAACCCACCTCACTTGGGGTGATGGCGGTCCCTGTGTGGGCAACATTTGTAGGCAATTAATGCAAAAGAGATAAAGTCTGGGCCAAGGTCAGAAATACATGAATCTTTAGAGTGCAACTTAGCTGTAAGCAGCTGAGGAATTAATTATACCTGAGTTTGAGAAAGGGAAGGTCAATCACTATTTCAGTTACTTAACCTCAGAGAATTATCTCTGCCTCAGATAATTCTGGAAACTCATTAAAAGACCTGGTGGATTAGTCTCTTCTCTGAAACTTAGTCTGGAAATTATGGGCTAACAAGCAGGAGCTATGACACGGCAAACCCTAATTAAAGGAATTGTTTCTATGATGGGAACTAGAGAACTGATTTTGAAGCTGCTTGGTCTTGTTGGACACAAGGATGTGAAGGGTTTTTTCCCCTCTCCTAACTGGGGAACTAGCAGATCATATTCTGGGAAGCTTTCAACGTATCTAACAGGAGTGGATGCCAGGATCAAAACTGTCCTTTTGTGAAATCAATGAGCTTAAAAGGAAATGAAATATATAGAGCTTCTTATTATGGGCACTATATTAAATGGAAACCTCAATATAATTTTATGCACACATGTATATTTGGTTAAACAGGGGTTCTTAATAATCCCCACTCAAGAGTAGACCAATGATCCATGAAATCTAGGATTAAACTCATTTCTTCACACAGAAATACAACCAAGGTCCACAAAGAATCACTGGTCTAGGCCGACTAGAAAAATCGGGCATCTCCTGTAAAACACAGTTCAGTTCTGAATTAGAGTGACCACAGTGGAAAGGTTTTAAAAGGATGAATATAAGGCATATTAAAAAAGTTAGATGTCTTCTCCAAAATTTATATTATTTGGAGGTCAACTGCAGAAAAAGTCTCCTGATGACAGATATTCTGAGCCTAGTTGACATTGGATGTTACCTCTTTCGGTCTCAATGACTGCTCAGTGTCTTTTCACTTTACAGTTTCAGAAACTCATTTTCCTGTCTCCAGTCTTCTCTCTTGGCTTCCAACTATGTAGACACTGATATTAGATTAATCGTCTTTAGGAACTACAGCGACATGTCATGTTGGGTGCATTCCATACTTGTTCAAGATTTCATTGTTTATTGTCAGAAACGACCAAATATATCTTGTCGGCCATATTCTCCTATGACTTTCTTACCTCTTTTACCTGCACCTTATACCTAGCAAGGGGAACATGGAGAAATACTCACCTCTGCAGGAGATTTGAGAAACCCCAGGCGCCGATGTTTTCTGCCAGAAATTGAGAGGCATCTGCCACCTATTCTTGAAGCAATGCAGACCTGGAAGACTCTAGCTTCTGCCAAATAGGCGTGGATTCCTCAACATGTGAGTGTCCGTCCCCCTTGACACCTGACTGTGCACCAGTTTTCCATCACTCATTATAATCACAGTGCTCTACGTTGCCAACTCCTTGGATTGGAAGGTTGGACGTGGTGAGCTGTGAGGAGGGTTAATGGAGAAATGACTCAGGATCCAATCTTAACGCTGGGAGGAATGCAATCTTGCTTTTCAAGCAGAGCAGCTCCAGCTTTGAGGAAAGTCATCTCTCAGTAAATGGCAGGTGGCCCTCTAAGGCAGCGTCCCCTTGCCTGCTGGTGCTCCCTTTCACGTGTGTGGAGACCCTAGCGACAGACCCTGTCTCTAAATCTCAGCTCTACAGATTGTGGAGGGCAGGTGCCTCCCGTGTAGAAGGCTGAACATCATTCACAGACACGGATTAGACCTCACTCAAAGAGTAGGTGAGCTTCTTCCCCTGTGAAGAAAAACTCCAGAATTCCCCATAAACTGTCTTCACCAAAATTATTCCAGCGGGAGCTTCCGGATTGGTGAACATGTGGAAATCAGGGGAGACTGGCCTTCTTGGAGAGGGCACAGAGGCTCCGTGTCTTTCCCACATCCCTTGCCCTGTGCATCTCCTCCATAGATGGAACTAAATAAACTGGAGGTCTAGCTGCTAAATAAAAATGTCATGTAAGAGTGATGTCACCAAGATGGCAGCATAAGTTGTTCCCATCTTAGCGTCCCCTCACAAGAACAACAGCCAACAGCCAGGCATGAACAAGACAGCACTGAGAGAATCCCAGGAAATGCTGGTGAGGCTGACACATCCCTGCGCTACAGAACCAACACGCTGAATTAGCAGGTAAACAGAAGCAGCTGCATACTGGCTCCATAGTGTCCCCGCTCCCCAGGCCAGGGCAGCTCCATGCAGAGGGGTCCCTGAGCCTCCAGTTCCTCTGGTGCGAACAGACAACCCAGAAGGGACAAGCAACCCACCCCAGGATTGTGAGTTGTTCTGTGGGAGCCCCTCCTCTTAGCTTCACCCAACGATAAACCCTGGACAATCTGCGAGGCGCAACCACTGGGAATCTGACTGTGACACAGAACGGCGAGGGGCTCACAACCACCAGCATGTAGATCTCAGCAGACTGAATTTATACCTGGATAGATCGCAACACCCAAGGACTACTCCCCAGCAGGGGCTTCGCTCAGTGGCAGAACCAAGCTGGTGGTGCTCTCTGACCAGCGAACTGTTTGGGCTGCAGATCTGCCTGATTCAGATCATCAAACAAGGAGTTTCCCTGGCCCGAGAGCCTGGTTTGTCCACACCCAGGCAGGGGGCTGAGTCACAGGTGCACCCTCCGTGGAGAGTATCTTCTGGCCCCTCCTGGCCAGACCGGCTGGAGAGAGCACCTGCCATGCTGTAAACAGCAACACTGGAGATGCAGGCAGGTGGGTGGAGCTAAGCCCGCCCAGAACAAAGCCAGTACGGGGCCTGAAGGGTTCCCCTGCCAGGACCGGGCCAGGGGCTTAATTCATAGGCAAGACTGAGGGTAGCTCTTGGCCCCTCTCAATCAGGAAGCCTGCTTGAAAACAATCAGGAATTGCTTGGAGTGACCCCTCTCACCCCTCCCAGGCAAGGGAGCTGCTACACAGCCCCACACACTGTGACTCCCTGGCCCCCCCGGGCCAGAGGGCTGGTGAGGACACCCAGGAGCTGTGGCGTCAGCAAAGCTTAAGGCTGCAGTCAGGTGAGCAGAGTTGACTGGGCCCAGAGCAAGCTCAGTACCAGGCAGGGAGTTTCCACTGTGACACTCAGGCAGGGGGAAGAAATTCCTACCTGAGGACGGGGGTAGCTAGCGCCTGACCCATTCCTGCTGAAACACGTATTTGGGAACTATTAGGTGAGGCCAGAGTGGACTTTCCTCCTCCATGCGGCCAAGGGAACTGAGAAATAGCGCCACCTGCATGGAAGAGTGTCTCCCAGCCGGCCCCGTCTGGCCAGGAAGCTGTATAAGATGGCGATGTTCAAACCAAGACACGGGCAGACACAGCTGACAGTCTTCGGCCAGGGAAACTGAGGTGCAGGTCAGCTTGAGTTCAGACAATAGAGGGCTTTATTGGCTTAAAAGCTGCTGCTTCTGCTACGTCTGGAAAGGGAAACATTCACATCCCTGTTCATTACTGAATGCAGCCTTCAGCTGCTCAAGTCAGGAACTAACCAAACCTTGTGGCACGTGCTCTCGCCAGCCTGTCTGGCCAGGGGAGGCAGGAAGATACTCCCCACAGCTTGTGGGAAGCTGCACAGCACATCCAACACCCTGTGACAGCGACACTTGGAGCGAGAGCACAGCCCCCTGGCTTTCCCCATTTGCAGAGCAGGTGGGATTGCCATGAGGTGCAGCCCCTATGGAAAACGGCATGGAGGTTCCTCAAAAAATTATACATAGAACTACCATGTGACTCAGCAGTTCCACTTCTGGGAATATATTCAAAGGAAATAAAAGCATTAATTTAAAAGGCTATCTGCTCCTCTGTGTTCATAGAAGCATCATTAAACAGTCGACTAAGACATGGAAATCACTGAAGGAACTACGGATGGATGCATGGATAAAGAAGTTGTGGTAAATATGTGTATATAATGGAATGTTGTTCAGCCATAAAAAATGAGGGAATCTTACCATTTGTGACAACATGGATGGACCTTTGGACCTTGAAGGCATTATGCTAAGTCAAAAAAGTCAGACAGAGAAAGACAAATACTGTATGATCTCACCTATGTGAAATCAAAAAACAAAAAACAAAAACAAAGCACACTAGACTTATAGAAAAAGGGATCAGATTTATGGTTCCCCAATACGGGGGAGAGGAGAGAAGAACTGGAGACAGTTAGTCAAAAGTTACAAACGTCCAGTTAGAAGATGAAAAAGTACTAGGGATGTGACGTACAACATGAAGACAACGGTCATCACTGCTGTGTGATGCACTGGAAAGTTGTTAAGAGAGTAGACCCTAAGTGTTGTCATCTCAAGGAGAATTTTTTTTATTTTCTTTATTGTCTATATGAGATGAGGGGTAGACCAACTGTGGTCATCATTTCACAATATATTAAATCAAATGCATCATGCTGCACACCTTAAACTCATGGTGATATATGTCAATTAATTCTCAATTAACAAAATGTTAATTGCATCTAAAAATACCTTCATAGCAGCATCTAGGCACCATTTGACCAGTCAGCTGTTCACCTAGCCTAGACAAGTGGACACAGAATGAAGCCATCAACCACGATCATGTCTTTTGATTTTAAGTGAGAGGTAAAGTTTACCATTTTTCAAAATGCATAAGCATTTTCCAACTATTTAGATAGAAGTACTTTACTCTGCAAATTTGGAGAAACTTCTTTGTCCATTTTTCTATATATTCAGTGATTTTAAAGCTATTTATTCCCAGCCATTGTTCTACTACTATGCCAATATCAAATCATTATTTTTAACATGGGATAGGAAAGAGAACTGACACCTACCGAGAATAATCCATTAAAAATACATTGTGTTCAATCCTCCTAAGAACGCACTGAAGAAACGTTATGAGTATTACTTTACAGATGAGGAAACTGTAAAAGCCGAGAATTTTGCAATAATTTGCATCTGATAAATCAGCCCGGGCTTAGATAAGCGTCCGTCTGAACCCACGCCTGTTGGATTCCAAAATCCTTTTCTCTCTAGACGTTTCTCAATTCATACTCTTTCAGAACTATCTTTGCGAGTCTTCCCTGTTTAATTTTGCAGAAATATGGTTGCAGCTTACTTATATAGTAAGAGTTTTTCCGAAATTATTTTCCATAAGACTAAAACTTCTATTATATTTCTAGCAACAAACATAAGACTGAAACTCAATCCATGCAAAAAGAGGGATGACAGAAGAATACCCATAAACTTCATTTCAGTGAAACTCGGAGCGGATACGAGGTGTGGAGGCTTCCAACGGCAGCTGAGAAAGTAGTCAGTTACCCAGGAATGGGTGGAGAGACAAAGCACAGTATGAGCAGAAGGATCCAGCAAGAGTACATCTCGGAAAGTACCAAAGAAACACATTTCCTTTGGGGGAAATGTTGTTTTGAAACGCAAATGACGTATTTTTTAATTTACCGAAAGGATTCAACGAATCGCGCAGAGAAGCCATCTATGCGGGAAGCAGTCTGAGTCAGTGGTGTCGCCAGGATGGCTATCCTGGGAACCTCCCTGCCGTCTCCCCACACGCCCGGAAATCCGACAAATAATGACTCCATGAAAATCAACCGCATTCAGCAACTAGTAGGAGGGCTGGCACCGTACAAAGATGCTCTTTAAAAATGTAGAAAAGACTACCATGCTAACATAGATAAAGAATATTAACCAGAACAGCAGCATCATGGATCCATTAAAAATTGAAACCATATATGACAGAAAAGTCTGAAAAAAAATTAGTTTGGAAAAATCTAATTAATTGCCATGATTAGTAATAAAAAAGAGGTTCTGCTGTAGCATCACATAAAATTTCTCGAAAAGCAAAAATAAGTAGCAATGCTTACACAAAACAAAGAAGACCCACCACTACAATATCACCATTGATCATTTTTAAAGCAATCGTGTTTTTGAAAAAGGTAAAATATCTCTAATTCACACCATAAAAAAGCAATCAATCTATTATATAGAAATTCCTGAAAATCTGGAAGAAAAAGACCAATAAAACTATGGAGAATTAAGATTGGCTAAAGATGTATTAGACATTTAGTGGACAAGGGGAAAATGCTGTTAAACATGTGAAAAGATGTTCAAACTCATTTGTAATAAGAGAAATGCACATCTAAACCACATTAAATTTGGTAGACTGACCACAACTGCCCCTGAAATGAATCACGCCTCCAGATGGTAATGATCTTGCGAGGTTCCCTCATTGGGGACCCTGGGCTGGGTCATGTGAGTCACCTTGCCATTAGGACATCAGGAAATGTGAGGCACGTTTGGAATGACCTCCTGGAATGTTGCTGCCACCCTGTGAGAATGCCCAGTGTGGCTTTCTTGGGAATGAAGGACCACAGGGAGAGACACGGCCAGCTCTCCGGGCTGTCCCAGCAGATCCAGTCCCAGCAGCCTTCCAGCTGAATGTAGCCCAATAAGGAAACCCAGAAAAAACCAGAAGAACTGCCCAGCCAACCCACAGAATGATAAGCTGTAAGAAATTGTGGTTATTTCAAGTCAGCATTTTTGGGGGGGCAGCACATAGAAATAGATGATCGATACACTGATACCATTTTCACTTATGGAATTGGTAGAAATCCAAAAGTTTCACAGTTCACTTTGGTGGTAAGCTGCGGGAAAAAGGACTCTCGGACACACCTAGTGGGGGAGTAAATTCATACCACCCCTTGTAGAAGGCAATCTGACATTTCAGAAGCTTATTCCCTCTGCCCAAAGATCACATACCTAGAGAATTATTCTACAGATATATTGACGTAGGTGCAAAATTGTGTGTGTAATATATGTACAAGTATACTTACGCAGTACTTTGTGTAACAGCAAGGGGTAAAAATAACCTAAATGTTCTATTAATTGGAGTCAGATTAAATACACAATGGAATTATGATCCGTGAATTAATAAAAAGTGAGGAATCCGTCCATGTCGTTTTATGGAAAGAACTTAAAGGTATAACATTAAGTGATAAAAGTACGGGGTAAGTGGATGAAAATGGCAAGCCACACATCATGTATGAAATGAAGAAAAATAGAAATTTATGCCTCTATGGTTGAATGGGCATTTTAAAAAACTCTGGAAGATAAACAAGTGTATCTGTGGTGCCGTGTGGGTGGGGCACTCGGGATTTGAGACAAGAATTTAATTTGTTCTGGTTATAAGAGGTGCAAAGGCAGTGCACATAGCATGCAAGACTATGCCTCTGCCCACTCCCTCCCACCGAGTTAGCTATCAGATTCAGGATTTTGCCTCCCTATCCCAAGCAGGCAGTGCAGTCCTCTGCCAGGATTCACCGTGATCCCTTTGAGGTTTTAGTACGCACCAGCCCCAGGACTGCTTCCTCTCCCCAGAGCCAACGCCAGCACCTCTTTTTTGACAGGCTGCCTTTGTGCTGCTGGAACTGCGTTGGCTCAAACTGAGAGAGACCCAGAAATTCCTTCATTTAACCTGGGGCAGCCCCAAAACGATGATGACTAGTGGGTGCAAAAGTGTACATACCCTGGCTCCCTTGTTATTTAATTAGAACTTGAAAGGTATGACTTCCACCACTATCCCATCTCCAGGGTCCCCTGGGCAGCTGAGACAATGACATCCTCCCCTGGCATTGCTTGCCATCCTTAACATCCTGTCCCACTTCCCTACTCCTTTATCGGTTTTCCTTGATCACACTTACTAATGAATCATTGTTGCATGAGCACTTGTCTGAGGCTCTACTTCTCCATAATCCAATGAAAGACGCCATCCATTATTTCAGTAGGATGCCACTGATTCTCCAGTAAGTTGAAAAGGATGGAGATGGGCAGACTATTGAGGCTAGGACATAAAGGAGCAAATTATCAAGTATAAAAATATATATATATACTTACATGATACCTTTGGACGTGCTCCTGGCACGTAGGATTGACCAAAAGCAAATAGGCTAGAAGCTTACCAGGTTACTGAAGGTATTTAAGAAGCCACAAGCCTGACCTTCAAAGCCTGCGGCTGTTTGACATCCACAGCAACCCTGGGGCTGCGTAAGTGTCAAGAAGGGAATCCTCGCCAGTGCCCATTTCAGAGCTGGCCACGGAGTGCAAAATACAAGAAAAACTTCCAAGAGGAAGAACCTAGAATCATAGAAGAAAATGGTCCCCAAAATAAACCAGCAAGGACTAAACGTGCTAGACCAGGAACTTCATCTACTGGCAGGACTGAGAATGCTCCCAGTCCCTGCCCAGCAAGATGTCATAATTGCTATGAAGAGCAACCTGCTCTGTGTCCCCCATTCCAAACCTTCGCGAGAGGAAAGTTTTTATTAGAGACAGCCTCTGCCCACTTCATTCTCCATCAATCTCTATCGGGTAGAGTAGGGATTAAGATTGAAGTAAAACACTTACATTTTAGTTTTTAGGTTGCAAGGCAATGAAGGGACACGCTCAGAATGAAAGGGAAGTACATCGTACAGCCCAAAGGTCTTAAACCTTGAGCTGCAGGTACATAACTAGATGGACTCCGGGGAGGAATGGATCATTCTATTCCTGAAGAAGCCGTAATGCATATAAGAAGGGTGAACTGCGGAAGATGGTACTAGTTGTCCATTCGTATCTAGTCTTCTTCCATTCTCCCACTCTTCTACCTTTAGTAACAGAACCCTCATACTTGAAGGGGGATGTGGGTTTAATATGACCTCCCATCTAAGACATCTCCCAGCCTCCTTTGCTGAAAGGTGTGGCCATGTGAGTTCTGACTAAAAATTCTGACCAAAAGCATTTGAATAGAAACAATGAGCTTGACCTTCGGTTTATGCCCTCAAGGAAAATAGCAGTGCCTCCGTTTGTCCTTGTCTCTTCTTTTGGCAGCTAGAATGTGCTTGTGGTAGTGAGAGCACGGCCATACCAGACCTGGACTACTTAGGATCAGGTTACAGGAGAGAGAAATGCATCGACTTTTGGTAAACCATTTTTATCCGGGCCTTTGATTTGGCTACTTCGGTTGTATCCTAAGGAATAATGAGAAGAATCGATTTGCAGGCACTCCTGAGTTTGACCTTGTAGTAACACCTGATTCACCTTCTTGTATTTAGCCAGGTAAGTATTAGTTGTAAATGGACTTCAAGTTCTCTGACCTCCCAGACCCAACACTAGCAGGGATCTGCATCCTTTTAGCCTCTGTGATCCTAGGAAGACAAAAAAGACTTGCATCAGCCACTTTAGGCTGTTGGACAAGGCTGCCTGGGACAGACTTCCCACTTACCATAATAAACCACCATCGTGAGTTTCATAATGATAAAGTATTTAATGTTTCTAAGTTCTTTCTTTATATTTTCTTTTTCAATCCTAATAACATCCTATGAGGTATGTGCTATTATTATTTCTATTTTCAGATGGGAAAATTAAGCAGAGAGGTAAGTAACAGCTGGGATTAGAATCCAAGCAATCTAACTCAATATTCTGGCCTTGTAAACAACCGTTCTCTACCCCTAGCAAATGTTCTATCAAATATATTCCAACAACTTGTAAGAAAGGCTTATTTTCCAAACTTATGTGTCCAGATTAAATAATAGACACTAAGGAGGATCATTAGCGATATTTCAAAACCCATGCTTAGGACCCAGGGATTTAAATATCTACATTTGTTTGGAAAGCCACATGTTTACAGATGAATTACAGGGAGTGAGTATGGATATACATAAGTTTTGGGGTTTGTTTATTTGGGCTTGAGTTGTAGGGTCCTTTAACCTGGATTCTGTTCCAAAGAGGTGGTAAACAGAGTCGGACTTCAATAAAAAATAGTGCTAAGTTTGGTTCCATCCTTCCTCAGAAAGTACATTATCCCTGCAATCTGATTTTCTCTTAAAGTTCAGATCTCCAGCCTCCTATGAGGGACGACTCCTGCTCCGTGGCTCCCCTGACCATCCCCAGCACAGAAGGCCAGCTGCCCCTACTCAGGGGAAAGTAAAAAGGTGTATTAAATTGAATGGACCATTGGGCCTTAAAGTGATGGTCCAGTTTAGAATCAATGAGAGAGTCAGGAAAAGAGACAAAGAATCATGAAACCAGATAAGCAAAGCACATGGAATTCGATTTCTCCTGGGAGAGGAAACATAACGATAATTCCAAAAAGGTTCTAAAGAGTAGCTGAAAAAAACCCCAAGCAAAGTTGAGAATAGGAGTATACATTAAAAGTAAATATCTTTCGAGAGAGGGTATAGCTCAGTGTTAGAGCACATGCTTAGCACCCCAAGGTCCTGGGTTCAATCCCCAGTACCTCCATTAAAAATAAATAAATAAACCTAATGACCTCCTCCTGCAAATAAATAAATAAATAAATAAATAAATAAATAAATAAATAAATAAATAAATAAATAAATAATAAAAAGTTTTTTAAAGAAAGCAAATGTCTTTTAATGCGTAAACTCACTGAAATGTCAAATGTACATTAATTATCTAGGCCTTACTCTGATGAGGTCCTATTTTTAATTCTTTTGTCAGACAGCAAAAGTTAGCAGCCCCAGCAGGAAGCCATCAGATGTGTAGCAGACAGGGAGACTTGGCAGGCAGGCAGGGAGACTTTGGCCAAGCCAATACTCAACCACTTAAGGAAATGTAAAACTTAAGACTGTCCAGAGTAAGTTCCGGAACTCAAGGCCTGGCAGATTCAGGCCCCAAGGACAAATTTTCCCTTACACATGCATGGATATGACTCTTTGGAAGCTGAGCTAATTTAATGCAGGTTTATATGCTTGATAGTTTGCTTTCCTCCCATAAAACCTTTAACTTAATAATAGGAAGTACTTTCTTTGGTTCTGGCAATATATATCACAAAGAATTCTGCAACTATCTATTTTTCTTTCTTATTCAACACACTATTTCAGCTACAAAGACTCTTACCTGAACAAAATGCACCTGCAAGAGATGGCTTAATTTCCCAAGTTGCTTGAGAAAGTGTAGAGAGACTTGCAAACTTCAGGGGATAACATTTAGACAGTTCAGGGTCAGCCTTGGGTATATGACTCTGGGGAACTGACTGCCTAAGGAAACCTAGCTACATCTGGCTCTAATGTTTACATGTAAATAACTGCCCATTTCACAGGAGACAGGGAACGCTGAGTCCTGGAAAGCTCTGCTTTGAATGTTTTTAGGTAAGATAATGCCCCAGAAATGATTCTTAAGTAGATGTCCTGAATATACCTTGTCCATCAGACAATAGCTGTTTGGATTGGGACTCCAGGAGACGTGTTTCGTTGCTGGAGGTAATGGAGCTGTGTGACCCAGAAAGCGACATGTGCTCTCTGGACACCCCTCTTAGCTCTGAAATGAGTGAGAATGACTTGAGAGTCACTAATGATACTAGGAAACCAATACTTGATAATTTGAAAATTCAATGTCCTAAAAAGAGGGGGGCTTTGGAAAAGGCTCTCCTAATCCCCGAAGGAAAAATTGAGCTATAGATTGATACCTCGAGAGGGAACCCTAATTTGAAACAATATGTGCACCCCAATGTTCATAGCAGCACTACATGCAACAGCCAAGACATGGAAACAACCTAAATGTCCATCGACAGATGACTGAATAAAGAAGTTGTGGTATATTTATACAATGGAATGCTACTTGGCCATAAAAAAGAATAAAATAATGCCATTTGCAGCAACATAGATGGACCTAGAGATCATCATATTAAGTGAACTCAGCCAGAAAGAGAAAGAAAAATACCATATGATATCATTCATATGTGGAATCTTAGAAAAAAAGAAAACAAAAAAGAGGACACTAAATGAACTCATCTAGAAAACAGAAACAGACTTGCAGATATGGTAAACAATCTTATGGAAAGCGGGTGGGAAGGGATAAATTTGGGAGTTTGAGATTTGCAAATGATAACCACTCTATATAAAACTAAAAAACAAATTTCTTCTGTATAGCACAGGGAACTATATTCAATATCTTATAATAGCCTTTAATGAAAAAGAATATGAAAACAAATATATGTATATATATATATATATGCATGACTGAAACATTATGCTGTACACCAGAAGTTGATACATTGTACCCAAATATACTTCAAAAAAAAGGCACCTAGTGACTTTTAATGTAATTTTATAAATTTTAAAAAAAGATACCGATTGTTTATCTCCACATGTACGCTTTCTCAAAACATTAAAACTACTGCTCCACATTTTTAAGCTTTGTTTTATTCTTGTGCAAGACACATTTAATGTCCTGTTTTCAAATGATGTCCTTTCCTACTGTACACTTCATTTTGCTTTTACTCAGTAACCTTCAATAGGAAGTATCTCAATCTGTAATGGATATTTTAAATAAATATTCTGGGAAGTCCTTAGACCAGTGCTGCCCATAGAGCTTTTTGAGATGATGAAAACGCTCTGATTCTGTGCCGTCCAGTACAGTATCCACAACTGGGATTATGCTTCTAATGTTAAATACTGTGATTGTACAGAAACGTTTCATGGTTAACCTTGACTCCTTGCAAAGTCAAGTTGCTGAGTCAAGCTGATTCTTTGACTCATAGAAAGTGAACAGGAAGGAGGAGAGACACCTGGAGCAGACACAATGCCATTGCCCACTTCCATTATAAGAGGAAGAGTAACCTCAGAGCTGTCTCAGGATGTACTGAGATTTTTTTTATTGGGAGACACATAAACTAAATGACCTTACACAAGGCAACATTCGAACCAAGTAAATATGCAAGAGCAAGTGTGATGTTTCTCCTAGCAATTTACTGGAAAAAAAAAATTTAATATGGCCATCAAAGTTGAGATTGACAACTGACCAGTGCTTTGAAGGAAAAGACAGTTTACTTGCAACTAGCGCAGGATTTACTGAACTAATAAAAGGACCACGTTATTATTCATTCTATTTGGTTGTTGTTGCTCTTTGTGTTCTTTGCTTGTTGGAATTTCCCAGTACAGATCTTCTTAATGCTAAATTTCACAAATTCTTTTTATCATTTGAAATAGGAACACTGATATTTGAAAGACCAATAAGTAATTTCAAAGTGTGTCTCTTTGTCTTCATGAATTTCCTTCCTTCGGGCTGTCAATGCATAAACTCCTCTGTGTTATACCAGTTAGTGGGGAGCATCATTAGTTGATGTTGATCCTAAGTAATAAAAAAATTTAGAAAGAGCTTCACAGTTTGTTTGAAGCATCGATGATAGAGATACACAGAGAAAATCAATGGGTCACAACTCCACCTCTTATGTGAAGCTCTAAGCCGAGGGAGAGCAAGAACAAGACAGAAAAGGGGAATGAAAAGGAAACTGAGCTAAAGTCTCAACAGTCAGACAGATGTACCACCCGCCCCACATGCGGTCCTCCCTGTCTTCTAGAGCAAAGGCCCCCCAAGGTACTGAGCTGGGGAGAGGCTACGCCGATCACAGGGAGAGATGCTCGCCCTCATTTACTCACATGGGGCATTTTGAGGCTCTAGCTGCTCCCGCAGGGATGTGTACCCGTGGTTATATGAGTCATTTAAAAACGTTCCTGACAGCAAGTTCAAGGTCAAGTGGTCTGGGGATCTCTCCTTCTCCGACAAGGCGTGGCTGAAGGGGAGGCAAGAGAATTTCAATAAATAATTTACATGAATTCATGCACATGACTCACTCTGGCACAACCACATTGAAGTCAGCAGGGGGAGATCAGCGTTTATTGCCAAGACTGCATCTTTGCTGCGGTTCTGTGATTTAAAACATTTTCTCTCATTTTGATTTTTTTCTACGACAGTATCTTAGACCCTCTTTTCAGAGAACAGCCCCAGTCATCATCCAAGCCACTTCCTCACATACAGTTCTGTCTTTCTATGCATCATTGCCCCTCAAAACCCATCAGTAAAAACCCATGATTTTTGATGCGTCATGTCTGTTCTTCCTTGCTTCTCTGCCATCCCACTAGCAACTGGGTCACATAGTTTTTTGAGTTGGGGGTTCTTAATGGATTTATCTCTAGCCCCAAAGGAAGGCCACTTACCTATTCACCGGTGCCCATAAAAGTCCTTATTCAGATCTGCCCCTTTTATCTCAATAAGACAGCCAATCTGTTCATTTCACACGACAAGAAATGAAACCCAAACACAAGCTTTGGTGCTCAACTTAATGGACCATTTTAAAATTCTACCCTTGCCAAACCTTGTTCCAGATCTGAGGTCATGCAGCCTAGGGAGAGTTTTGTTTCCTTTCTCCCCCTCTCTCTGTCTTTCTCCCCACCCTCCTCTCTCTTTTCTTTTTGTACTTCTTGTAGGACTGCAATTGAGCAAACAGCCTCAATGAAGCCAAGGCAGCCAGGAGGAAGGGCGTGGGGCAGCCTGGGGGAAGTCCTAAGAAGAGAGGCTATCTGAAAATCTGAAACTACCAAAGCAAGGAAACCATTAGCCCCCACACACATCCACGGACACCAAATATCTGCAGAGTAATAGGTAAAGTAGGAATCAGATGGAGTAGCTTTCTGGTATATTTGGACCGACTGGGCTTGGTGTAAATTTTTGAAATTGTCTTGTTAATCTGTTTCTAAAATATAGAAGTATTTGCAATCAGTTAAAAAAAAAAAAGAGCAAGAATGTTCCCCCAGTTCAGATTTTTATAAACCTCCTCTCAGCAGCATGAACACCTCTTCCAGACTCTCAACAACTTCAGTTCCTTCTAACCAGACAACCAGGCAGATTCGTCCTCCAATCTCAGATATACCCACTGTGTGGGAAGTCTGCAAAGTGTTTACCTTTGTGAGACATTTAAGAATTTCCAAGACAAGAACACCGTCTAGGCTGAAATCAGCAAGTCCACCCTCATATTCAATTTGTATGTTTAATATTTTTTGAGTTTGATGTCATAGTTAACACATTAATACATTTCCTCGTTCCCTTGTTCATGAAACTTAAAATCAGATAATCCAAACCTCAGTGAGTCTCAGCTGCAACCTTCAGTGAGGTCGATAGATTTTGGAAATTTTAAGCTGCAGTTTCACCCCTTGGTATCTCCTCACCAAAATAAAACACTTCTCCCACCCTGCTTGTCTGATCAAATTTTAGGAATTCCCACTCTGAATACTCTGACTTTTCTGTATTCCTGCTGGGCTTTTCAGCAACAGGGAAGGGGAAAGAATATTTCCATGGTCTAGAAGATTCAGAAACGTCATTTGCTCTGAAGGTGTGCTCTATAGGCCGGTGATGATAAATGCCATCTGGTCTCCAGTGTGCTCCTTCTGAATGTATCATTGTGTCTAATCAGAGCCCGTGTGAACTCCAAGTGATTCTGCTCTGTTTGTTGGGAATAATTTATGGAGTTGCCCACTTGGAGATTCAGAGGGAGATTGTTGCCTGTGCACAAAAGAGGAGTAGCCAGGAGTGCCGCTCAATGTGGAAGATTTTTCTTATCCCTCTATCTCAGAAAAAAGAAAGTGTGTGGTCTTGGGGGTCAGAGGAAACACTGGTTCTGTTTAATCATGGAAGGGAAATGTGCTCACACAACTCTCCTCAGAACAAAACCACTGCCTTGGAAAATCCAAACACACCAAATTGCTCCCTGGTCCCCATAACTGTAGTGTGGATGGGGGGATGAAGAGGAGAAGGGAAGGAGAGGAAAACCAACATCAAATTTTAAAAAGACATTCAACTTTAATACGTGCAGTTCTAGAATTACTGTGTGGAGAAATAGCTTTTCCTTTTAGGAGAAGTGATTGGATTTCTAGGTTTGTCTTTAATCCTCAGACCCAAGATAAGGTCATTAAGAAGAAGCAGAGCTATTGGATTCCACTCTGATGGAGGTAGCTTAGAAAGGTCAAGCTGCAGCAAGTGGTCCACTCATTCAGTCTCCTCCAAATATCTTCAAGTGCTATAGAAAATGCTGTCTGATCTTCCTTTTCTCTAATTTGTAGATCCCTACAGCCTGGTAAGATAGTGAAAGACACTTCAATAAAGAAAGTTGAGTTGAGTTCTAATAATATCTAAATTCATAACACCTCTTGTGCAGTCTGCTCATTGGGCAACTGGTCATGTACTACTATATATCTTTACACATTCTTCTGTCGATCTATGAACTTTAAAGTTCATTTAATATCTTTTTTCTTTCTCACTTGTCTTTCATATACGATGCATGCATGTAATTATTAAATATGCAGTCTTCTTTTATTGAGTATTTCATATGTACTGACTGTCTTCTAACCTTCCCCTTTCATCTCTTCTGAACCTCCAGAAATCTGAATTCTTTCTTTGCCACACCATTCAAACAGCTCTTACAAAGGTAACTGCTGATCCCCTAACTCAGCCATCAGACTTACTCGTGGGAGGGTATTATTTTGAGGTTTACACCTAGAATGTTTCTCCTCCTGTTTGAAACAATGATAACACTTGCAGCTGGTTTTCCTCTGAAATTTTTATTTAAACTTTGTGATTTTGTTCTCTGCTGATTTCTAGATTCTTCCCTTTGCTTTCAGATTTTCGCATATCTGTACACTCTGAGGAATCACATGCATGCCATTCTTGAGTTCTAGATGCACACTGGAAACTGCTTGTGGGTTTCACACGGACTGTGCACTTAACATGTGCAGAATTTAACTCTCCATAGTCCCTGTCAACTTGCTTCTGCTCATGCATTTCCTTCCACAGTTAAAGGCAAAACTCTTTAGTCAGTTTTCTCAGATACAATTCTTAGAATCATGTGTAAATCCTTCTCTTGCTTTATCTTTGCACAATGCCTCACTGAATGTCTGTGTGTTAGTAACATCCATCACCTCCACGATTTATCATGTCTTTCTCAGATCTGGATTATTAAAAAAAAGTAAAGTTTCCTAACTTACTTCAGCGTTAGCTCTTCTGCTCACAGCTGTCAACGTGACACTGCTTCCAGAGACATCAGTGCCATACATAATTCATAGGAAAAGAAGCCACCCCTACAAGGGCCATTTACATGGCAGACGTCATAGATTTTTTACATTTTATTATGACAACTTTTCAGCAGATGATAAAGTGCTCTGTTGTAACAAAACCCATGTAATTGATAACGTTTCCAGTGTATGGAAGGAGCATGATCCAAGAAAGGAATGTCTTTTACAACGTGTGCACAGCTGTCACGGGAACTAGCTGGCATTGACGAGGGTTAACTTTCTGGAACATAGATTGAATTGCAGCATTTCTCTGGCGACGCCTTCAACTCCTGTTGCTTGTGGGTTAAAGCCTAAACTCCTTAGCAAGTTGTTCAAAGCTCTGGACACCCTGGCCCAAGTTGACCCAAGTACATCTTTCCTATTCGCTTTGTGCTTCAGCCTCACGGGCAGCAGGGGCAGGGCGCTGGTGTCAGAACTCTGTTATCTACTTGGATTCTCTCCATCTCCTCCCCTCTCTTCTCTGTCTGCTTACCAAAATGTAAGTCAAAATTCACATTTCTGATGAGATACTCCCAGGTAGCTTCAATCCATTGCCTCCCCTATGCATTTACATTTGACATTGTAACTTAATATAGGTTGGACTTACATCAGCTGGATCACATGAAATTGAATTTAATTGCACAGTAGGTTGGACTTACATAGGTTGGATCATATGATATTGCCATTGACAAATGGCTAACAATTAGTAATTTCTTATGGCCCAAACTATGGTTTTTCCATGTGTGAAACTATCCTTTTTGTATTATTTATCACTCTATTAAACCAGGGATCTATTTTTTTTTTTTGCATGCTCCATGATCCTAGCACGGATTTTACATTTAAATGCCTGTAAAACGATAAGAAAGAAGAACATGTGGCAGAGACTGTATGTGGCCCACAAAGCCTACAATTTTGACATCTTGACCATATATAGAAAAGTTTGCAGGCTCTTGAGTTGAACCATTACCTCTTGGAGGTAGATCTGTGTGTTACCAACACACAGCGTAATGCTTAGGGCTGTCTAAGTACTCAACCAATGCTTTCCAAGCTGAACTCAATCACTGGTGAATTTCCGAAGAAAAAACAGGATGAAAATGGTCATAATTTTCTCTTGTCAGTGAAGCCTGTTTGAAAAATAGGACACACACATATTGCAATTTTGAGCACACTTTGCAGCTCACCCAAACTCAAGAATCTATGACCAAAGACGTTGCAGTCAAATGATCTACAGCAAGCTTTGTCCTGTGCTGCCAGCTACAAGGCCACGGGGCCAGAGTTATCTGTCAGGAATCCAAATAAATCATGGGACAAACTAGGGGCGGTGGTGGGAAAGGGTGTGTGTGACATAGGGCTGCTATTAGCCTTAAACTTTGTTGACCTTGAAAGTCTTAAAAAAAAAAAAAAAAAAAAGCTCTTCCTGAACTGCATCATTGCAGAGTGCTTAAGAACCCCGTCCAAGAGCCCAGCACTGCATCCCTGGCCACAATCCCACTGAAGAAATGATCTAGAGAAGATTACTCCTAAATCAAAAACTATGAAATTGTACTTGGCAGCCACAATGCAGAGAAGAAAAATTCTGCTTGGAACCACAGCCTTTTCCCCTATTTTGTCCACTCACGTCTTTTTTCTTCTTTTTCCTCACTTTTTATTTTGATGTTGGTTGTGTCCTGACAGCTTAGAGAAAAGGGATCGCTTTCAGAATCTTTTTGAAAATGGGGGTCTTCTGAAATAGTTCGGTGAGTTAGAGCCAGCCCTTCGCGGTTAATCTCAAAAGGCATTGTTGTTAGTATTTCCCCCACGACATTTAAGAAGCGCTTTGGAAAACGGAGGATTATCGAAACACTCATTTCCTGTTGTAGGTCAATGCCATATCACAGCTGTGCTCAATTAAGGCTTTTTGCAAAGCAGCAGACAGGAAGGAAAACAATGCCTTTCTCCCTCGATTCTTTGTAATTCTTTCAAATAAATAAATAAAACCCAGCCCTTTCCATTGGAACCCCTCCCCCCCAATGCTTTTAGAATCACAGACATATCAAAGTATGGTTTCTAAGCCACAGAGAAAAAAACTTTGCACATTTCTAACTAAACAGCATAGTCGAGGGAAGCCCTTGATTTCCAACCATGTCTCAGACCATTGAACTTCATAGCTGCCAAACCGAGTCATTGAAAACTCACCGTGAAATGTTTTTTCGTATTGCAAATACTCCAGTGTTTCGGGGACTAGGTCTACATGGTAGAATCTGCCTCAAGAAAGTGAAAAGTATGAGAAATTCAAAGAGTAGTTACAACAATCAGCCCAGGTTTCGGTGCTTACCCAAAATATGGGACTATCTTGGTCTCTTCTTTGCTGTTGTTTGGCCCCTATTCCTCCCCCATGCTGGTACAGAGTCATCAAAGAAATCTTTCTAGAACACGGATGTATCAAGTCACTGCCCCCACGTGGTCAGTGAGCCCCCAGTGAGTAAAAGTGCTGCTGATGAACTTTGGATGGGCATCAAAATCTCCTGCGGGGCTTTAAGTGTGTGTGTGTGTGTGTGTGTGTGCTCCTCTCAACCTCAAAAGTTTCCAGGTCTTTGGGTCTGGTTTGGGGATACAGGCATCTGCATCTCAAAATGATGCAAATAATTCTGAGGCACAAAACCCAGGCGGACAATCACTAGATCCCAGAGCAAGAGCGACCCCTTCAGCACAATGTGGCGAAGGAGGCAGTTCCACTTGTGCTCATTATGTTTCAAGTCCAGTGAGCACATTTTAGGGCTAACCTTCACAGACTTCTGAGCAGAATGTGACAGCACTGACTGCTCCTCATGACTTTTCCTTCTACGTTATGATAATACAATCTTGCCCTTCCTCTATCGCCTTCTTTCTAAATGTCTTTTGCATATTTTTCTTTTCTTCCGGTCTCTGAAATATTGATGATATTGAAGAACCCCAAGTCCTCTCTGAGGTTGCTTCTGTTGTCACTCTACATATTTCCCTTGGGTCATCCATCCACCCTCCAGTGGCTTCAATTACCTTGGTGCTGAGGGGTGTGGACTCTCGGGCCAGCTGTCTGGATTCTGTCCTAGCTCCATCACTCTCCATGCCTTTGTCTTCTCATCTGTTCAATGGGAATAACAATAGTATCTACATCAAAGGGTTATTTGATTTATATAAGGTTTTAATTAATATAAATTATTATTCTTATATTAATATAAATATTTAAAATATTTAAATAGTAATTAAAGTGATTGGGTATAGTAAGTTCTAAATAAGCATGTATTATCCTTATTATTGTGTTTATGTTGGTGACTTACTACTTTATTCCTTCATCTCCAGCCTTTCTCCTGAGTTCTAAAACTACCACATCCAACCGCCTACTGGACATTTCCACTCAGAGGTCACATGAACTCCAAAGAGACAGTGCTTCTAAAATGGACCCCTCTTCTCCTCTGTCAGTCCCCATTTGCTCCTTTTTCTGGGATCCATAGCTCATCCAACTTCCACCAACCCAGGTACTTAAGATAAGAAACTGGGCGTCAAACCTGGTAACTTTCTATTTCTTTCCACGTCAAATCCATCATCAAGACCTGTTGACTTATAACTCCAATTCTTTCACTTGTCTTGAGTGCCACCCTCTATTTTCTACCACCTCAATTTGTTATATGCCATCCTTTCTAAGTATGTTGCCTGTGACTTTCCAGTAATGTTCCATTTCCATTCTATACTTCAGCCATAGTAAATGTTCTAAATCATGTCAGTGACCATCTCAGTATGTCCAGTGGCTTGTCATTGCCTTTAGAATACTGTCAGATGCCTTTCTCATGGCTAATTGTATCCTTCGGGGTCTCCCTTGCTGACACCTGCAGCTGAATTTTGAATCCCTTTCTACCCTTTTCCACACTATACTCTACATTCCGGTTAGGCTGAAATCTATCCACTTCCTTAGCATCATCTCCTCAGTCTTTGAACTGTTAGGATCTCCCCTCTGCCTGGGACATTCCATCACCCACAATTTGTCTCAACTAGCATGTAGCTTCTCCAAGAAGCTCTCTTAACATACCATGTCCCAACCATGTTCTCTCTCTAAGTGCCCCATAATACCTGCTATATGTATGACATTATTTTGCAAATGCTATACCTTCTCCTAAAATGTTAATACTGTGAAGGCAGATACTTAATTATCTCTCTATTCATTGCAATTATCACATTACCTGGATCACAGTAAACATTCAAAAATTGGGATGAATAAAGGAATGTATGTGAATACATCAATCACACACCTTGTGCTCCATCCATGTCAAAACTTGGTTCTACCCACGCCTATATCAAAATCTCTTGTTCTTCTTCCTAAATATGTGAATATAAATAAGATAAATTTTAAACTTCTAAAACAAGTAACACTGTAAAGTACTACAGATGACAAGAGGCAGACGGTTACCATTCTTTAATGCAACAAATTTATTATGGAAAATTTATTTAGAATTATAGCAGAAATTCCAAATCCTGTATGTATTGGTCCCTTGGGTAATTCATCCAAAACCTTCCCTGACTGTGGGTAACCACAGCATCTTTAGTATAAATCTGAGCATCTTATGAGATTTTCAGTCCTTCCTGATTTCTGGTTTCTGGCTCCATTAGCCTGTGAAATCTGGATTTTGTTGATTCTAATCCCAACAAGACAAGTACCCTATTTTAGAAGGAAAATGAATCAAAGTACATGAAATGAACATATGGGGAAGATATTACTTAAGTTTCCAAGGAGTGTCAATGCTTATAAAAGATATAATATAAGAGCTGGAAGAGATTTAAAATATCAAGTCCAGTGCATTTATTCTGTGGATAAAGAGAGGCTTGGTAACTGTCCACAAATCACCAAGCTTCTTAGAAGCAGAGCTGGGTTTGAATTTGTTAAATCCTGAGTACTTTCCGCTCGCTCATATGACTTAAGAGAAATTTTACAAAAAGCTTTACAAGACTATACATTTCTTTTCACCTAGACTAGTGCTTGATTACTAAGGAAGATTCACAGATAACACCGGCTGTGAACGTGTTGAAGAAAATAGCATTGTGACCATTCCTCACACCTTCTGTCTTCTTTAAGAGTTTCTCAGACTTGAGATCAATATGTACTCTCTCAGCTCAGGTGGGGGTGAGGAGGACTATGGAGAGGGACAGAAAGGCAGCAAACGTGCAACAAGGTAACAAACAGACTATAAGCAAAGCTCATAGTATTTTGGAAAAATTTTAAGGTTCCTTATGCAAAATATATTGTTCAATTTTATCCAACTCTCTTTGGAATCCTGATCCCCTTCTAAAGGATAGAGAAGGGGAGAGACTTGATCATTATGGGTCTAAAAAATATACTCCTATTATTGCCTTCCTCATCTCATTAGATTTTCTGAGGACTGTAGATGTCAGTCCAGATTTAGAATTTTTATGCAGATTCCTGTCTATGCCACTTGTCTTTTCATTGTTCTTGCATTCTCAGGTCTCTCTCTCTTTCTGATCTCTCCTTCCCATCACCAGATTTCTTTCCAAACCAGAGGACTGGTCACAGGGTAGACTTGGATGGTCTCAGTGCATCACATCTCCCAGGATTTATGATTGTTGTTTAAAGCCAATACACTTTAACGCTGTTGTTATCCAGCAGTAGATGACTGAAACATTGGTTGTATCATCTCTCAGCATAATCTTCCTTGGAAAAGTCCCTTATTGTCCATAGTGCTTTGCCTGAAAGGCAAGTACATTTATTCTCTGGCCCCAGTGTACCTTTCCAGCCCTGACTCCTCCTTCCCCATCCCACCTCAGTATAATTAAACTCTCAAAATCTTTCCCCGAGTCATGCCAGCACACCCTGAACATGTCTCAAACTGTCCATCAACTCCTTCTGTCTGAAAAACATTGCCTCCCGGTCTAGCTCTTCAAGAAAATCATCCCAGAGACTTCAAAGAATAGCTTTACTTCAGTGAATTTTTATGAAAATTTCTTTAGACTTTGAGAAATTAGAAGTCCCATTTCTTGGCATTTCAAGACCATCTTAAGAGCAGATTCACATTAAACAACTCATAAGACTAATAAATAAATTTTGAATGCCAAAATCTTTTTTTTTTCCTTTGAAGGAAACTTCTTATTCAATTCAGCACATGTTATTCCTGTAGCAGGATACCTGGGGAGCCAGCTTATAATCAGAAGGTGGTCTACGCAGTGTGAGATTGGAACCCGGTGTGAGCACATTCATGAGTTTAATGGCACCTATGAATGTCACCATGTCAACTCAGCCGGAGTCATCCTTCTCACAACAGGAAGTCACAGTCCACGTGTTCAATGGCTCTCCTTGGGTGGGGTTTTCAGGGGCTCTGCCAATGACCTCTCTGAATTGTCATGTTCCTCATTTCCATAGGTGATCAACACCGTCTCTCCCCAGCCGTGTTTACACCTTCCTCTGCATTGCTTTTAGGGTCACTGACCTGGGAGCCAGTCTCTTTAAGGTGATTTTAAAAGCCTATGCATTAATATATAAAATGTTTATTTTCAAGTTCAAAGAGGACAGTTTTGTTTTCTTGTGGTTCAATATCTCTGTGAAAATTTCTCTGTCCTATACACTAACCTCATTGCTTTAGTATACATTTATAAAGCTATATTATAGTCATTTCTGCATGTTTTCAAAGCAATAAAGTGATCTTATTTTGAGAATGAATATTATATTTTTATATAAAAGATACTCAGATCTATCTGAGTGAACTTGTCAATGAATGATGAGAAATGAAATATCTTAAAAATAACTTCTCCACAAAGTTGCCACAAAATCGAAAATTTTCATCATTACACTTCTGGTGGATTAAATTTAGCCATTTTAAAATAGAGGGTTTGAGATTTGCAAATGTTAGCCACTATATATATAAATAGATTAAAATTTTTTTCTTCTGTATAGCACAGGGAACTATAATATCGCGTAATAACCTTTAATGAAAGAGAATATGAAAACAAATATATGTGTGTATCTGCATGACTGGGACATTGTGCTGTACACCAGAAATTGACACATTGTAACTGACTGTACTTCAAAAAAAAAAAAAAAAAAAAAAACCAGGGGGAAAAACTAACATTTATTGAAAGCCTGCTATGTACCAGATATTTCACATCAGTTTCGTCTTTAGTATTCAAAACTAGCAATAGGTGAAAAGAGAATAAGGCAAAAAGAGAATTAGCATCCTCTAGGAAACGGAAGGTCAGAAAGAATAAATAACCCCAGTTTAAAATTTGTGTAAAAATATTTAAAATTAAGAGATGCTTTATTAAATATTGGATAGCTTACTCATAGCAAAAGCACAATTTTTAGTATATAGCTCAAAAGATGCCTTTAAATCACCTAAAACATATCAGTTGCTATGTTAATCAAGGTGCATTCAGCAACTTATTATAGCTTTAATAAAAGTTCTTAGTTGGCAACAAAATTGATCAAAATTGTTTTTCTGAGCTTCTTGAATTAGCTAGCAATAAGAGTTAGTTTATTTAGAGTAAATAAAACTTGAAAAAATGTTAAAGGTCTGCAATTACAGGCAACAAAGGCAAAAAATAGTCAACTCAGACTACATCAAATCTAAAAACTTCTATGCAGCAAAGGAAATAATCAAGAGTGAAGTCAATCTACATATGAATGGGAGAAAATGTTTGCAAATCGTATATCCAACAAGGGTTTACCATCCAAACTACATGAATAACTCCTACAGCTTAACAACAGTAAAACAACTCAATGTAAAATGGGCAAAGGACTTGAATAGAAATTTCTCCAAAGAAATTATTACAAATGGCCAACAAATGAAAAGATGCTCAACATCACTAATCATCAGGGAAATGCAAATCAAAGTCACATGATCCATCACCTCACACCCAGTAAATGGCCACTATCAAAACAAACAGAAAGTAACAAATGCTGACAAGGATGTGCAAAAATTGGAATCTTTGTGCACTGTAAGTAGGAATGTAAAATGGTGCATCCATTATGGAAAACAATATGAAATTTCCTCAAAAAAAAAAAAGAATCATCATGTGATCCAGCAATCTCACTTCTTGGTAAGTGTCCAAAAAATTGGAAGCAGGATCTCAAAGAGACAACTACACACCCATGTGCATTGCAGCATTACTCACAATAGCCAAGAGTTGGAAACAGCCTAAGTGTCCATCGATGAATGAATAAATAAAGAAAAAAATATATAGGCAATGGAATATAAATACTACATGATTGCACATATAGGAAATACCTAAAATAGTCAAATTCATAGAAACAAAGCAGAACACGGTTATCAGGGCTGGAAGGAAGAGAGAAATGGGGAGTTCTTCAATGGGTATAGCGTTTCAATTTTGCCAGATTAGAAAAAAAAATCTCTAGAGATTTGTTGTACAACAATGTGCATCTCATTAACACTATTGTACTATGCACTTAAAAATGGTTAAGAGGTTAATTTTTTTTTCTTTTTTTACTGCAATAGAAATTCCATAAATGTGAGCATTTTTCCATATGCTCATGCTTAATTACACTTAGAAAGTTCAAACCCATATCTTGGCTCAGTTTGATAACTACAGCTTTAATAAGTAGAGTTGAAATGTAACAATTAAAAATGTGATTTCTGCCTGCAAAAATAAATAAATAAATAAATAAATAAATAAATAAATAAATAAATAAATAAATAAATAAATAAGTAAATAAATCTATCTATTCTAAAGAATACGTTTTATTTAAAACGATGATAACAAAAATCAAAACAACTAGTGGCTAGCTGGAACAATTTTAGCCAAAAAAAAATGATAGTATTACAATATAATCCTAAGAATAAAATAAATATCCTTGAGTCCGTACTGATGAAAACAAATAAATAAATGTAGAAGCAATGGTGAAACAGAAAGTTCCCATTAGAACACCCAGTAAAAGTTGCTGTGGGCAGGAACCACTGATAGACCCTGAAATTGGTGTACAGAGTTTGAGAAGAACAAGGTATTTGCATAGTCTCAAAGCATCTACTCCAAACTAATTATTTATAAACTGCAAAGGGAAAAGTAACTTTACAGTGGAGAAACGGGAAGACATCACTTTAAGGATAAAGGTTAATGTTATCCACAACGAAACATTTCGACCTAGTGTACTCTTGATACAATACACTGAGAAAAGCACGTCACCCCTGTGGTTTTCTTCTCAATAATACATAAATGCAGTGCAGTCATGAGAAAACACCAGACAAATCTACAACAGACATTGTGCAGAATGACCATTCCATACTCTTCCAAAGTCTCAAAGTCATGAAAGACAAGGGAAAAGTGAAGAAGTGTCATGATTGGAGGAGACTAAGGTGACATGAAAACTCAATGCAGTGTGAGACACTGGGTTAGATCCTGAGACAGGATGCAATAGGAAGAAAAGGTCTGTGGTTGAGTTAACAATGGCAGTGCAACAAATGCTAATTTCCTAGTCGGGATAAATATAGTAGGTTGCATAAAACGTTAACATTAGGAGAGCCAGGATGAAAGGGCTTCTCTTCAGCAATTCTGAAAATATCACAAAATAAAAAGGTTTTTAAATGTTGAAATACAACTTTACACCATTCTTTACAACAGTGAGGATTTTCCCATTTTGTTTGAGACAGTTATTTTGGGGCAGAGTCTTTTCAGCTCAGTGGTGGCGTTTAGCTAAGAACCACCAAAGGATAAATAATCTCAGCTCTTAATTAAGTGATAAGGCAATATTTTCCTCCTTCAAGAACATAAGGACTCTTCCAAAATATGTCTTGTTCCATCATTTTAAAAATAACAGATTTCTTGTTCTTTATAATGTGTTCTAAAAATACCTTCAGTTTGGGAAGGAGATTAGGTTCAAGGTCAGATGGATTTCAATTATTTGAGAAATGGTATTTAACTATGACTCAAAGCCAGGTGCCTAGTAGATGCCCAGGGAAGAAATAACTCATCTGGCCAGTTTAGACTTCCAATGACTCTCTTTAGCCCAATAAGCTATTACCTTAGGTCCCCAGTTGGTCAACAGCTAAATCTCTATAAACACAGTGTGACTTAGGGCATTTCATAAATTCATGCATTCTAGCAGTAATTTTATTGACAAAGTACCTTATCAATATAATCTTATTTAGGTTTAAAAGTTAAATACAAATTCTAGAGGAGTAGAAAAACAGAGGTTTTAACGTGATAGTCCAGGAACACGGAGGTAAGATTAGATTTAAAACTCATGTTCTTTGATACTCTCCTCAAAGTTTTGATCCTATTTTGAGGGCCAGCTTTAAGTGAACCATCTTTTAGGCACTGAGAAGACAATGTTCTCCTTCATGGAACACCCCACCCCCAGGCCTTTTGCACCAACCTAAGTATTTCTTTTTCTGTTTTTTTTTCTTTTTCCAAACTGAGTTATAATTACCATATAATATTATATTAGTGAATATAGTGAATAGGTGTGAAACGTGGTGATTCAATATTTTTATACATTATGAAATAATCACGGCAGTAAGGCCAGCTCCACAGTCTGATACAGTTAAGTAAGGCCCCTTTGCAGGGGTCATTTTTTCAGGTCAGTCTTTTAAGGTTTATTCTGACCCTTCAAAGTTTACTTTTAGGTATCTCTTCCCCTGATTCTCTCTGGTCAACCACCTGACATACAATTTAGTTTCTTGCCTTTATAGAGCTATCAGTGTTTTGCTTAATTGCTCACACCACAATCTCCATTGTTTTTGAGGTGTTCCTGGGCTTGACTTCCCTATATTTTGTTTCAAATATGGTCAATTCCTTTCAAGAGAGTCTTTAAGCTCTCTGTTCTTAATGTTTTGTCCTTCCTCTGTCCAAGAATTCTGAGCCGCTGCTTCAGAGCCGGGGGTGGAAGTGACACCATGGAGCAGGGTGTGGGTATTGGCCTCTTGTCTCCTTAGGCTGCTTCTTCTGACGTGGAATCTCTGTTCTACCAGCAAACTAGAGTGAGAGCATTTAGGGCCTCAGCATCTTCATCCTGCCATGATTCAGGTAGAGCCTCCACCCTATGAACCATGTTTGGGTGCAGGAAGTGAACTCCAAACCTCTTGTCTGCACTCGCCAGGAATTTAGCCTGTGCACCTGAGCTAAAGGGCATGAGAAATGTTGGCCCGCCCCTCCCAGTGAGATGCCAAACTCCTTGTCTTGGAGCTGACAGGAAAGGAAGTTCTGTTTTCGGTCACAGTGCTCAGAACAGAACTTCCATTACACTAATCTGGGAAAGAAAGGAATTTTATTGTGGCTTAAGTGCCACAGACTCATTGTTATTCCTGAGATTTAGTAGATTTTCTTGAATCAGTATTTCCTCATTTGTTGTATGCCTTTAGGACAATTTCAAGAGACTTGAAATATTTAAAAAATAATTTTCATCAGTGATGAGTATTTTACTGGGTAGCAGATCTGTAGAGCTGCTTACACCTCCATTCCAGAAGTAAATCTCTCCAAGTTAATTTTTAAATGGATCTTTAGTAAAAATGTATGCGATATTTTTCTAGCTTCTTTTGTGATTATTTTTTCTTAATAATAAACATTTTATGGCTATAAAATCACTTCTAATAAGTATCTTTATAATTCTCAAAATCGATATTTAATATTCTTACTGTTAAGGACTTAAGAGCCTGTGTGCAGCCCTCCAGCTTTTTGAATGTGGGATTCATGTTGAGACGGTGGGGTTTCTGTCATATAGGTAACATGTGGTCATTGCGTGACTATGTGGTTTGAGACTCCTAGTAACATATGTTGGACATGATGTCGTGTGAACGACATACATCTTTGTTATTTGCACCATTACACTTTCAGGACAAATTTGTTACTGTGGCATATATCATAATGGATTATTTTGATTACTGTCTTGAGACATGTTTTTTAATTATCCTGTGATGAAAAGAAATTGCTAACATGAAAATCACACTTCCAATTTGTACAGGGGAGAAGATACATTTCCACTACAGGTCCCTCCATGATTGTGTTTCCTCATGTATAGCAGGTCATGTCCCCATAAAACTTCCATGGAAGAGTGAATTTGATCCTATTTGAGCATATGTAATGGTAGCCCCCGTGTGTTGTTCTGCTATGGGTCACTGAACGATACCTTGACTCATTAGGTACTTATGATTTTCCAAGTAGCTTTGTTACTCAGTTTTTGGTAGAGCTGATTTTAAAATGAGGAAGGTATATATCTATACAATAAGACAAGGCTATGAAGGGATATGTTTGGCTTCCTTCACATCCATCAAATTTATTTGCTTGAGTGATAAAATCCAGAAATGTCCCCTTTTCAAGTAACAATCACACTCAATATGCAAAGCATATCAAAATATTTACTTTCATTTAAAGAGAAACCTTTCCTTAAATTTTGGATTTAAATGTTGCCAAACTTAATAAAAGCCTTACTAGATTATTGTTACAAATTATTCCTGCTCTGTTCTAACAAAACTTAGAGAAATGTTATGTATTTGTCTATTATAAGTCCCCACAGTATGAGAGTTACTAATAAGGCATGTTTTACTTACTGATGTTATCTTTCATTTGTAATTCCTCTAAGACCATAAATTGACTTGAACATTCTATGCCCTTTAGAAAACTTTAAATGATATTCCTGCGTCTAGAAAGTTAAGTGGGTGTAAATACCTAGAATGGTAATGTGAGGTGGAAGAAAGGAAATTAATCTTCTTAACAGTGTTAGGGTTGTTCCGATAATTCTATAATGTGTGTTTCAATGTGTGGGTTAGTGTCTGCATGTTTAAAAAGAAGAGAAAAATCTGAAATATTATTCATTTTAATATGTCTCCATAGAATGCTTAGATAAAATATAAAAATAAAACTGAAACAGAGCAAATCTTCCCTAGAGACTGATAAGTAATAACTATTTGGAAAAATATCTAAACGTCATCTTCTCAGTCTCTCAAGGCTGGGAACCAGGAGACAATTGAGGGCACGTTCCTTCTCACTTCCACCACCCCACCTCCTGCCACCCCAGTCACATACCAAATTGATGTCCAAGCCCGAGTCTTTACCACATTCAGAAAAACTTGACACTTTCATTAATGTATTTTTCTTTTCATATGTCACTTCAGGGCAAGCCACCATTATCTCAAACTGAAATTTATGCAATGCTTTCTAACAGCTCCTCACTTCTCATCAGTTTTAACCTTGCCCTTCACCAAACTGTCCTCCTCCCAAAAGACAGCGGAAAATCTTTGAATCACAAATCTGATTATGAGAACCGTTTGATTCAATTCTGCAAGGGCATTTTATTTGGGATAAAATATCTCATCTTCATCCTGATCTACAAAGATCTGCATGATCTGGTCCCTGTGTTTCTCCAGCTTTATCTTGCCTCCTTCTCTCCCCAGGATACTTACCACCTCAAGCCTCTTATCCACAGTGGGCTGGATGCCAGTAAGGCTCTTTTCTTCATTCTTTACCTAATTAGCTCCTTCCCCTAATTCAATTTACTTTACATGCTCCTTCCTCAAAGAAACTTCCCTGACTCTCTTAATCTAAATCTGACACTCCCCTTTGAAAATCACACTGTACATATTATATTAAAAACACTTACCACAATTTATAACAGCATATGTAAATGATTAGAACATTATAATATTCAACACTACAGCTCATATTACAACTCCCTTCCCCAACCCCAAACCTTCCAAAACATACCCACAACCATTCTAGGTGTAGATTTCCACATGTGGTTTATGGAACTCCTACATTACTAGGAAAAGATATCCACACGTGATCGGTGGAAAGTGACAGAGGGAAGTCTTGTGGTCTAATTGGCCATTTCCCTTGGGCTGGATAGTTAACCTCAAAGGATGGAGTCAAGTTTCCTCCTTCTTATGGAAGAGACTGAAGGATCATCTTATGATATCTTTCAGCACCGGTGATAGGAGAGACTCACTTGCGTGAAAGCTACTAAGGGCTTGATCCAGTTAGAATCCAGGTCCAATCTCTTGGCAGTTCTTGGTGTTTTTCTCATCTTGGACATCCGTTCCATTCCTAAGATCAGACATCCAGAGGGAAAAGGCTTCTCATCTTCATCTTGCTCTACAAGGGTCTGTATGAGTGAGGTCACCGTGGTGGCAGCATAAGGCACTCCTGACTTTGCTCCCTGCCACAAGAAGAATGATTAACAGCTACTGATGAATAAGACATCCCTGAGAGAATCCTAGAACATGGAGATGAGGCTGAAGCACCGCCTCTGCACCACAGAGACCAAGACAGACTACATGAGAAAGTCAAAGAAGTGGCCAAACACTGACCACATTGCCCTCCCCCAGGCCAGTGCTGCACCACCCAGGGAGGTCTTCCCTGAGTCTCAGGTTCCTCCGGTGGGAAAACAGAGCCCAGGGAGGTCGACCAGCTGCCCTAGCATGGTGGGTCACCTTGTGGGAGCCCCTAATCTGGTCTTGCCCCATGGGGACTGCAGAGGAATCTGCAAGGCTCAACCACTGGGAATCTGACTGTGACAGAGAAGGGGGAGGGGCTTGTAACAGCCAGAACGTGGCTCTGGGCCATTCCTGCAGCGCTCAGGCAGTAATCCCAATGGGCAGGTTTGCTTACCTGTAGCATGAGATTGGTGGTGCACTGTGACCAGACAACTTGGGGTGCAGATCTACCTGATTTGAGTTGCAGGGAAGCAAAATTTGCTACCCTAATGTGTTTCTTTGGCATGAGAAAGAAACAGAATACTCAGAAAGATTTTCTTCTTTTGACTTTCCTCTTAACTGCCTAAAAGACTTTAGATGGAGACCATATTCTAGGAAAGAAAACAGTCACCAGAGATACGTACATACCAAGCACTTGCTCTTTTCTTCATCTTCTTGTGAACTACTTCCATCACTTTGAAATCACAGACACATATCCCCTTCTCCTTAGTCCAGAATGACATATATACCTCACTTTGCATGACTGTCTTCAGAATCTTCCATGTTTATGCAGATTCCCTGTACACACATATTTAAATTTTTTCTCCTGTTAATATGTTTTATATCATTTTAGTTATTTGACCAGCCAAATGTCTAGGAGGGGAAGAGCAGAAGTTTCCCTCTCTTCAGTAATGTCCTTATATGAGGAGTTTTGCCAGCCTTAGCTCCTTGTTTAAATCACACCCAAACCCACACCCACACCCACACCCAAACAAGGAGCTGAGTCATAGCCCCACCTGCTGGGGAGAGTGTCTCACAGCCCATCTGATCAGAGGGGCTGGTGACAGTACCTGGAAGCCGTATTTCCCAGCAACAGCAGAACTGAGAGGTGGACACACAGAGCTGAATTCCTCCAGAGCAAGGCCAGTACTGGGCATGGAAATCATCCTGGCTATGCCCAGGCAAGGGGATCTAGTCAAACCACAGCTGTGGGTAGCTCCCAGCTCTTTCCAACTGGAAAGTTGGCTTGGAAAAAATGGAATCATATGGATTGGCCCATCCCTGTCCCACACAGGCAAGTGAACTTTTAAACATAGCCCCACCCACTGTGGCTTCTGGGCTCCATCAGGCCATAGGGCTGGCGAGAACACCTGGAAACTGGATAACCAGCAACTCTTGAGACAAGTGCAGGAAAAGCTGATCTGATCACTCCCAGAGTAAAGCAGGTCCTGGGCATAAGGGTGTTCCCCTGCTATTCCCAGACAGAGGATGAATTCATAATGCAGGCTGACAGATATTCAATATCTTGTAGTAACCTATAACGAAAAACAGTATGAAAATGAATATATGTGTGTATGTGCATGACTGAAACATGATGCTGTGCACCAGAAATTGACACAACATTGTAAACTGACTATACTTCAATAAATAAACAAACAAAATAACAGGCTGACAGTAGGTGCCAGCCCCTCTAGAACAGAAACACTGGGAGAAGCCTGGAGTAACCAGCCAAGACAAGGGAACAGAGACACAGCTCCACCTGCTGCGTCTCCCAGCACCATCTGGCCATAAGGGTTGGTGACAATACCTGGAAGCTCTGGAAGCCAGCAATGCTCAGGCCAAGAGAAGAGCAGGCATAGCCGATACCTACAGTGCAAAGCCAGGGGTTCTGTTTGGCAGGGAAACCAGGGCACGGCTTGGCTTGAGTTAAGACAATAAAGAACTTTACCATCTTCAGAGCTGCATCTTCTATTGCACCTGGGCAGGGAGGCTAATTTGTAGCCCTGCTAATTGCTGAACACAACCTCAAGCCTGCCTGACCAGGGACCCTAACCAGAGCACATACAAAGCTGTACAGCTCATCCAAAAGCCCTGCTTCCAGAGGCAGTTGAACACAGACCACAGCATGTGGCTTTTCCCGGCTGCACAGAAAAATGGGTGGACTCACCAGACCATGGAGCTTAGCACACACTCTTGCCTGATGCAAGTGGTCAAATAACAAGCTGTACAGGTTCTGAGTCCCATCATGCTGCCTGCCAGGGCAGGGCAGCTAACTTACAGCCCCATCTACTACTGCATATGGTACCTAGTCCCGAACATCTGCTAAACCTGACCAGAGGATCCAGGCAACTGTCAAGCCCATTCTACAGCCTCACTTGTGTAGGTAACAAGCCATCATTCCTCTCCAGCTATTCTCCATTAGTGGCACAGCCCCCATCTCTGACCTCAGGGCTCGAGCAGTTGCCTTGCCCAAAAAATAGAAGATAATAGCAGGTCCCACCTGCTCAAGGGCATTACCAGCAGACACATAAAGAATCCCGAGCTGAGCCAACTGGTGAAGATCTGTCTCTGTCAAAGCAAACCTGTGAATTCTGGAAGAGGAGCTCAAGTGCTCAAATGTGCAGGTACCAGGCATAGGAGTCATGAGTCAAGAAAAATCAGGTAAATAGGACACCACCAAAGGAAACAAATGAAGTTCCAGTAACTAATCTTGAAGAAATGGAGGTGTTTGAACTGTCAGAAAAAAATTCAGAATAGTACTTTTAGGAAAGTTTAGTGAACTATAAAAACACACAAGCAACAAAATGAAATTAGGAGAATAATAAATGAACAAAATGAGAATTTCCACAGATAAACAGAAATATTATTTTAAATAACAAACAGAAGTCCTAGAGTTGAAAAATACAAAAATTGAGCTTTAAAATAGAGATTTTTCAAAAGTAGTCTCAACAACGCAGTAAAACGTTATCAGTGACCTGGATGACAGGACATTCAAAATTATTCAGTCAGAGAAGCAAAAAGAATAAAGAATAAAAAAGAATGAAGAAAGTCTATGGGACTTATGGGACTTGGTGTAAAGAAAAAAAAATCCACATTATGTAAAAAGAGCAAAGGACAGAAAGTATATTTAAGTCAATAATGGCTTCTCAAACCTGGGAAGAAAACTGACATCCAGTTTCTGATGCCTTAAGGACCCCAAACAGTTTGACTCCAAATAGATCTACAATGAGACCTATTATAATTACATTATCAAATGTCAAAAAAAAAAAAAAATTTAAAAACAGAAAGAGAAAGGAGAGAAGTTATATACAAGAAACCCATATAAGATCATTGGTGGATTTCTCAACAGAAACTTTGCAAGCCAGGAGAGAATGAGAGGACATACACAGATATTGAAAGAAAAAAATTGTCAATCAAGAATTCTATACCCAGTGAAGTGGTCCTTCAGAAATAAAGGAAGGATAAAGACTTTTCTGAAAAACAAAATCTGAGGAAGTTCATTATCACTAGACCTGCCTTACAGAAAATGTTAAAGGGAGTTCTTTGAGTGGAAATAAAAGACACTAATTAAAATCATAAAACAATTAAAAGGTAGCATACAACTCACTGGGTATGGTAACTATATAGGCAAAGTTAGATTCGGTAAATCGTAGTGGTAATGCATAATTCACTTACTACTATAGTTTAAAAGTTGAATAAATGAATGTAGTATATGATAATAATAATAATAATAATAATAATAATAATAATAATAATAATAATAATAATAATAATAATAATAAATACAATAATCTCTTATTAATTGCATGATATTAAAAACATGTAAATTATAGCAACAATAACCTAAAATGTGAAGAATGGATAGAAATAAAAGTGTAAAGTTTGGGGGAGGGTATAGCTCAGTGGTAGAGTGCATGCTTAGCATGCACAAGGTCCTGGGTTCAATCCCCAGTACCTCCATTAAAAAAATGAATAAGTAAATAAATCTAATTACCTCCCCCCTGAAAAAAAACTTTAAAAAAAGGGTATTGAGCCAAGATGGTGGAGTAGAGAGACTCACAGCTCAAACTCTCCCACAAATACACCAAGAATTACATCTACAAACCCACTGAATCACACAGAACACCTACTGAACTCTGGCAGAGTGTCTCTCATTTCAAAATACAGGAGGATTCTCACAAAATCTGATAAACAACAAGTTTATACTGTATAGCACACAGAACTATATTCAATATCTTGTAGTAACTTATGGTGAAAAAGAATATGAAAATGAATACATGTATGCTCCTATATGACTGAAGCACTGTGTTGTACACCAGAAATTGACACAAGATTGTAAGCTGACCATACTTCAATAAAAATATTTTTTAAAAGTGTAATGCTTAGGAATTCTGTTAAAGTTAAGTTTTATCAGCTTAAAATAGGGTGTCATCATTTTAAGATATTTTATGTAGGCCTCATGGTAACCACAAGGGAACTGTAGCAATTACATGAAAATGCATGATAAAGAACTTAAAGAATACTGATGTCAAAAAACATCAAAAAAAGAAAAAAAAAAAAAGACAGTAGAATAAGAAATAAGAAACAATGAAAATACCAAAAAAACAGAAAGCAATAAACAAAATATCAACAGTAATTCTCTACCTTACAACAATTACTTTGTAATAAACACATATTTAATTTTCTAATCAAAAGCATAAAATGACTGAATGGATTAAAAACAACAACTAGAACAAGATCCAAGTATATGCTGCCTACAGGAGATTCACTTTAGCCTTAAAGAAATACATAAACTGAGAGTGAACACTGGAAAAAGACATTTTAAGTAAATGGTAACAAACCAACCAACAAAGAAACCCAGGAGTGGCTATACTTACATTAGACAAACTAGACTTTAAACTAAAAATAGTAATAGAGACAAAGAAAATCTTTGTATAATAATAAAGGGGTCAATCCATCAAGAAGATATAGCAATTTTAAATACTTACAACTAAATATATAAAGTAAAAATTAACAGAGCTAAAAGGAGAAATAAACAGCAATACCTTAATAGTTAGGGTCTTTAGTACCTCACTCTCAACAATGGACAGATCATCCAGACAGGGAATCAAATCAAGAAACTGCAAATTTGAACAATGCAATAGACCAAATTGATCTAACAGACATATACAGAACATTCTACCTGACAATTGCAAACACACATTCTTGTCAAGCACACATGGGACATTTTCTAGCATAGACCATATGTTAGGTCACAAAACAAGTCTTAGGAAATTCAAGAAAGCTGAAATCATACCCAGTATCTTCTCTGACCATATGGCATGAAACTAGAAACCAGTAACAAGAAGAAAACTGAAAAGTTTATGAATGCATGGAAAGCAAACAACTCTCCTGAACAATCAATGGGTTAAAAAAGAAATCAAAGGGAAATAAAAACATCTCAACGTAATAAAGGTTATATATAACAAGACAACAATTAATAGCATACTCAGTGGTGAAAGGTTGAAAGCTTTTCCTCTAAGATGAGGAATAGGACAAGGGTGTCCACTCTTATTAGTCCTATTCAACATGAAATACTGAAAGTCTTAGCTAGAGTAATCAAGCAAGAAAAAGAAATAAAACACATCAGAATTGGAAAGAAGAAATAAAACTGCCTGTAAAATTTTCAGGTGACATGATTTTGTACATAGGAAATCCTAAACACTTACCTGAAAAACTGTTAGATCTAATCAATGAAGTCAGCAAAGTTGCAGGATGCAAAATTAACCTTTGAAAATCAGTAGTGTTTCTATACACTAACAATAAATTTTCTGAAAAAAAATCCATCTCATTTACAACAGCATCAAAAATATAATACTTAGTAATAAATTTAAGCAGGTGAGAGATCTCTACTCTGAAAACTACAAGGCACTGATGAAGGAAACTGAGAAGGCACAAATAAATGGAAAGTTATCCCACATCCGTGGATTAGAAGAATTAGTATTACTAAAATGTCAATACTACCAAAATTCAATGCAAGATTCAATGCAATCCCTATTAAGGTTACAATGGAATTTTTTACAGAAGTAGAAAAAACAATCCTAAAACTTACATGGAACCACAAAAGACCCCAAATAGCCAAAGAAATTCTGAGGAAGAAGAACAAAGCAGGAGGCATCTCAATTCCTGATTTCAAGTTATGCACTGATGCTATAGACATAAAAAAGTATGGACCTGGGTTAAATACAGCCAAAGGAACAGAATCAAGAGTGCAGAAATAAACCCAAGCGTATATGTTCAACTAATATTTGCCAAGTGAATTAAGAGTACTCAATGGAGAAAAGACAGTCTCTTCAATAAATGGTGCTGAGAACATTAGATATTCATATATAAAGGAATAAAATTTGACCCCTATCTTACTCCACTCATAAAAACTAACCGAAAATTGATTAAAGACTTAAGCGTGAAACCCCAAACCATAAAACTCCTAGAAGAAGTCATAGGAAAATAATTCCCTGACATGGTGCTTGGTAATGATCTGTGGAAATTATGCCTAAAATACAAACAACAAAATAAAAAAATAAATAGATGGGAAAGGTGGGAAGAAATCAGACTAAAAAATCTGCATTGCAAAACAAACCATAAAATGGAGAGAGAAGATAAATGAAATGAAATGAATAAAATGAAACAAAATAAAAACAAAACGAAATGAAAAGAGAATCAATGGTACAGGAAAATATTTTCATACCCTGTATCTGATAAGGGGATAATATCCAAAATATGTAAAGAACTCATACAACTCCATAGCAAAAAATAAACAACAAACAAATAATCCAATTTTAAAATAATTAAGAATCTAAATAGATAATTTTTCCAAAGAAGATATAGGAATGATCACAGATACATGGGAAGATGCTCAACATCACTAGTGATTAGGGGATGCAAATTAACACCACAGTGAAAAATCAACTCACGCCTGTTAGAATGGCCTTCAACAAAAAGGCAACAGAGAAATAATGCTGGCATGGGTGTGGAGAAAAGGGAATCCTTGTGTACTCTTGCTGGGATTGTAAACTGGTACAGTCACTATGGAAAACAGTATAAAGCTTCCTCAAGAAATTGAAAATAAAACTCTCATATGTTCCAGTGATTTCACTCCTGGATTATATCCAAAGGAAATGAAAGCACCAAATCAAAAAGAACCCCTATGTTCACAGCAGCATGTTTACAACAGGCAAGATGCAGAAATAAATCTAAGTATCTACTGATGGATGAGTGAGTAAATAAGTTGTGGTATATATACATATACAATGGAATATTACTCAGCCATAAAATTGAGGACACTCTACCATTTGCAACAACATGGATGGACCTTGAAGGCATTATGCTATATGAAATAAGTCAGACAGAGAAAGACAAATACTGTATGATCTCACTTATATGGAATCAAAGAAACAAAAACAAAAAAGCACCAAATTTATAGAAAAAGAAGTCATATTTGTGGTTACCAGAGGTGGGGATGGTCAAAGTGGTCAAAAGGTACAAACTTCCTGTTATAAGTAAGTACTAGGATGTAATGCACAACATGATGGCTATAGTTAACACTACTGTACAATGTATAGGAATGTTGTTAAGAGACTAGACCCTTTTTGTTGTATCTATATGGTTTGGTGGACAGTAGCTAAACCTATTGTGGTAATCATTTTATAATAGATGTAAATCAAACCATCATGCTGTACACTTTAAACCTATACAGTGATGTATATCAATTACTTCTCAAAATGAGAAGAGGAGAGAATCAGATACCTAGCTTCCAGAACGTTGCCCATTGCTCCTCCTTCCTTCCTTTTCTCTGAGTTAGTGATCAATTTTGAACTACTTTATGTCTAAATCCATCTGTATGTATATACAAAGCTTTATTTCATATATATATTTTATATATATATACATACACACATTTATCTATTCAAAATTGTGTTTGCGAGTAACTTGCACAATTCTCCTTTAGAATATTTTCTCAAGTTGAACTGTTCTTTTTTTTTTTTATTGAATGAATATCATTCTTATTCTTGTCTTTGAACTAGTTACACCTATTGTTTATCATGTTTCTCTTTTCTCTCTACTTTTACGAACACAACCGCTCTCCCACAGCTTAGCTCGAGTCCTTTGGAGGACTTTCTTCTGTTCTTTCTCTTTCTATTCTTTCTTCCTACCCAACCCATCATGAAATCTTGCACTGCATTTTGTAGTATTTACTTGGCACCCATGCTTTCTTGTTTGGGTCATCTTTTTTATATATACGTCTTTCCTACCCAAGAGAAAGCTCCATTTTTCCACCACCGAGGGCTGGGGTAGTTTTCCTTCTCCATGGTGTATATATGGAAGGTGAGTAAATGAATGGAAAAATATATTAATGCCAATTTTGGTTATTTTCAAGTTATGCATATTCTTTGGGATTAACTTGTTCATACACCTATTCTCTGAATTTTTTTTTTATTCTCTGAATCTTTTTTAAGTTTTATCCAGCTGGTTTTGTATCACCAAGATCTCCAAGCCACCTTCTTTTCTTGCAGAAGGCAATACAGGAGACGAATTGATTCTGTTATGCAGTGTACTTCCCAGAGCTAACATTCTGCCCTGCAAATCATGACAGCTGCGTAAGTGTGTGCAGTTATTCTTGATCATGGTATTTTTTTTTCACTATTGCAGTTCTTATTCAATGTCTTTCCCTTATTCAAATACCCGATCATATTTTAAAATATCCATGTTCAAATATTTTACATTCATAATGGTACCTACAGTAAAATGGGAATGATAGTGATACACATTGCCAGGATATCATCCAAAAAGCGTATAGAAAATAATAACTTTGAAGTAATTTGCCCTTTAATTACATGATCATCATTACTTTTGAATATAATTGACAAAAATCCAGGCAACCATTCAAACTTACACACAGAGACCAGAGAACAACTATATTCCCAAATATCAAGTTAAGGTTACAGAATTAACCTCTTTAATCAACATATTTGTATCATCGTCCTTTATTAAAACATGATTTAGTGATTCAAAGATTTCCCCACCACCTTTGCCCACTTTTCCTAGATAATAGTCTGTGATTCGGCAAGTAAGCTAGAAGTCCGGTTAATAACGTAAAGGTCTCTGATAAGATACTACGTTTCAGCTATCTCATTATAGCTCAAATATTTTAGTCATGATGATCCAAAGTTGAAGCCAAACACATAAATCACTGAAGGATTCTGTTTGCAAGATGACAACTTGTTTTCCTTGGCTTCTTCTCACAACTCACATCAATTCCAAATTTGCATTCACAAAGCGAATCTCAGGAAACACTTCATGTTAACGTACGAAAACTCAACATTTGGTAAGACATGAAAAGGGACTTATGCATGAAATGTCCTACAGCATCAGAAAACTATTTACTCAAAAATCAAACTTAGCTAAATTTTATATTTTGGGAGGAAAGTAACTAGCATGATCCGTCTCTGGGCTGTACTGTGATTTTTTTTTTTTTACAGAATGCCTCTGATTAGTCGTCAAAAAAATTAGTCTGAAAGAACTGTGGATCACGCCCTTGTTCCATGGAGCTGAGAATTTGGTGGGACGGGGGTGCAGGGGGTGCATGGGTGGAGGGTGGGCGGGTGATAGAGCCGCCATAAATTGAGTTCAGGGTTCAGGTAAGAAGTTTCCCCTCTGGTAATTGACATGCAATGAAAGAAAATTCTTTCCCGGAAGTTTGGCTAGGGAGAGCCAGCACAGAAACCTGGTGACTAATAATTGAATGAGGTTTGTTCGTTCGTTCATTTTACCAAGATTTACTAAACAATGTCCCCTTTGAAAAGGCGAAAATAATTAAGACAAAATCCTTGCCCAGGTTGAGCTAGAATAAAAATAATAATTTAAAACTTTGAGATTCAGGCCTAGGAATGCACAGTTTTAACAAATTCTTTGGGTGCAGTTTATGCATTCTAAATTTTGAGAACCGCTTATCCAGCCCCACTCTCTCATTTGAGAAAGAAAATAAGAGCTAGAGAGGTTAAATGACTTTCCTAAGAACACAGAGTTACATACACCATTTCCAGCCTCTCTTAAGGAGTGTGTTACTGTTGAATTGTAGGCACACGTTGGAGATAAATGCGGGTTTGTTTCCAGATCATGGCAGTAAAGTAAGTATCATAATAAAGTGAGTCACATGAATTTTTTGTCTTCCTAGCACACGGAAAGATATGTTTACATCATGCTGTAGTCTATTAAGTGTGAGATTATCATTGCATCTGACAAAACAACATCCACCCCTTAATTCAAAAATATGTCATTGCTAAAAATGCTAACCTGGCAGGGTTGCCACAAATCTTCAATTTGTTTAAAAAAACCACAGTATCATCAAAGCACAACCAAATGAGGTATGCCTATGTCTGCATGGAGAACAAGGTTCTTTGTAATTCCTATCATAGAGATACTAAAGAGTCAGCTCAGGGAAGACTTGCAAGAATTGCAAACTCAAGTATCTACAGGGGCAAAGAGGTGGTATTATGAGGGTGGTAGATCTGGTGGTAGATCCGGATCCAGAATGCTTGGCCTGGGGAATAAGGCCGAGGCCATGGTCACTAGAATAAACAGGTCACACAATGATGGAGAAATAGAAGATCCCATGGAAGTCATAAAGTGGTCCAGAGATCTTGGTCCAAAGATGTGCTGGAGGGCAGGAATATTTGTTGAACATTTACTGCTTAAAAGGCAAGACTGGGCAAAAGAAGTCAGATGCCAGGATCTCCAGGAAGCAGCGAAAACTGGGCAAATGACACACACTGACTTGTTTTCTCTAGATTTTCAGGTGGACAAACATTCAGGTTTTTCCCTGTCTCTTCGAGTATCTATACCCACACCTATATCCACACGCATGGACATATAAATAATCAAACATACATGCTTATACTAATAAGAGCCTTCATAACCATGAGTATGCCGACACAATTTCTTTAGAATTTATCATTCTCTGAACAGTCTTTGTCATTTCTGTAGATAATGAAGTCCATCAAGGGCTGATCGTTCTTCCCAACTGATGTTAAGTTCTCCAAAAATGGTTCCCAGAATCCCTGCCAACTCTTGTTCATGAACTTTCCAATAAACAGCCTGCCCTTTGAAGAAATTTTTAATTTCCATTTTTCAGTGGCCCCTTATGATAGGAATAAACAACCTGCCCTGTCAAGTCCTGCAGGATCAGAAGCCAATTCTCAGCTCCTACTCATTTCTATGCAAGAGAAGGCAAAATAGTTTTGAATTCTGATGAAGAGCCTCCCCTTGACTTATCTGAGTACTTTTAAATGCAGCAGAAACAACCATCCCTTTAAAAAAAAAAGAAAGTTCCAAGGTAAATAGCCAGAGGCACAGAGGCAAAAATAAGACCTGCTTTGTCATTTCTGGGATATTGAATAAAGTGCATTTAAAAAGGATCCAAACCAGCTAAAAAGAGATACTGCGGCTGCTATTGACATCTCTGCTGTCGTGAGCCCCTCACTGGCCTCTGCCTGTCAGGGGCGCTGAGATGCGTCCACATGCCCCTTTTTGTCTCTCTGCCGTTGCTGATTGCTAATTTCCTGGGTATTAATTACAAAGCTCAGTCCTTCCCCTACTGCGTCTGAAATAGAGAGTGAGTGCTAACTTTAGAACAAAGGCTGTCAAATTCCGCCATCCACTCAGTACATTTAAGGCCAAGGACATGCACAGCGAACAGACACATTCCTCCCCTTTCAGGAAAATTTCTGTGAAATTAGAATGACTCAAACATTCCCTGTAGGTCCTTAAAATAAAAGGTGACTGTTTAAGGCATTCCATTTTTGAATGGCCCTAATTTTTTTTTCTGGGAGATCTAGAAAGAGGGGTAAAATTATCTCAGCTCCTTGAGAACAAATAAATGTCCTGACCATCTTTGTCTACGTGATTACACCATTGTCTAAGTCATATTCTGGCCTCTGATGCCCAACTATATGCATTGCCTTGGAGTTATTTTCCAAGAAGAGAGAAGAAGAAAAAGAATTTTGAGATAACAACCTTTTTCACTTTTGATCTCAGAGACAAACTGCACACTCTGGGGGTGGCCAGCACGTTTCAGCCACAAGAGTCACATTGCAGTCCACCCTGATACTTCCTTAACAAGAGTTTGTTTCATGGTTAGCAATTCCCATGTGGAACAGAAAGGAGAGGCAAAGGAAGACAGACGCAGTCCACTATCCTAGCTGATGTGGCAGGTGGCAGGGGTACAGAGTCCACACTAACCACAAACATGGTTTGACTCAGGCATCCTGTCAGGGGCTTCCTTTAAAGCAACCAAATCTTCCATTTGAAACATGTCCCAGGCAATTACGGTAAAGTCAATGGTGGTGGGGTGGGGCTGGGAACAAGTCAAAACTGAAACTTAGGTGCCTGCATCCACTTCTCAGGAACTGAAACTTCCCTTAGGGAAGAGTATTAAAACTCTGTGAAGTTTAAAAAAAAAATTCAAGACCTTACAAAACCAGACTAAAACTTGAAAATCAATCTCAGTATCGTTCAGTGACTGTGACTCAGTCTGAACAGACAGTAACCCTCTCTTAGAGCCTCCACTTCCTCATCAGTAAGATGAAAGACACCAGTGGGGCGGGTACAGCTCAGTGGTAGAGCGCATGCTCAGCATGCGTGAGGTCCTGGGTTCAATCCCCAGTATCTCCATTAAAAATAAATGAATAAATAAACCTAACTACCTCCCCACACACACAAAAAATTTTCTTTTAATAAAATAAATTAAAAAGAAAAATGATGAGAGGCCTGGACTGGACCAATAGTTCCCAATCTCTCTAAATTTCTAGGGATACGTCATGTTTCAAAAGCCTAATGTAAATTGTCTTTACATCTGAATAAAAACACCTCTCTAGCTAATCATCCTTTCTTGCTTTTAGCTGGATTTAAATCTATTCTGAAAGATAAGTGTGATAATTCTTTGTTGGTCAGAAGGCAAAGATCAGCTTGAATCCCCCTGACTTACTGAGACCTGCGGGAAATGTCTCCATCTCTGCATGCCCGCCCACACCGGGCAAGGTCCCACACCTCTGTCAGCGTCCCACCATTTGAGCATGACTTGACACTCTGTCCATTAAGTCCTCCATACCAAATGGTTTACGAATGATGATGACATATGATGACATGTTGGCCAATCTTCTACCATCTCCTGGCAGCCGTCTTCTCTCTTCTCCTCCCTCTCTCTGATTCCCTCCTGAACCAAAATATGTGATATTTAAAGCCATTTAGCTATTACTTTTTGAAAGCATATGATGTCCTTGAGTTCTCATTTTCTACTCTACATAACTTGTTTGTTTTCCCTTTTCACACTAATATAAGAGTTGTTAAAATACCATCTCTCCACCTCCTAACATGTATATCTTTGATGAACAAGAATTCTTTATGTCATTTGATAAACAAAAATAATAAAACAAATGTATTAGTCAGGGCTCTCCAGACTAGTTTGACCACATGTCTGGTTACCGTGGCCCAGCCAAGCTAGCACATAGATTTAACCATCATGATGAACTATTACTCATGGTTGAATGCAATTTGACCCATCAATTCTTTCAAAAATATGAATTCTAGATGATGAACAGTTTGAAGATTATGGATGAAGAAGTTTTCTCAGGTCTTCCCGAAATCCAAGGGAAGAGAGAAATCCTGACTCAGCTGACTTTGTCTGTTGAGTGGTTTGATGGTATTAAGATTTTCTCTTAACCTTTTAAGTATCTTTTGAAAAGACTATTTCAAAGTCTTCTACTTCTATCCCCTGGACTTACAGTGATAATGATCTGTTTTATCTGATACTCTCTGAGAGCTACTTTTCCCTCGCTTCTCTCACCTTTTTATCTATTTTCGTTTTTATTGGTTTATTTTTGCTGAGATATTCTTAGAACCAAAAAAAAAAAAAAAAAGGGAGAGAAATGCTAATTGCCCCAAAGCTTATCTCTGAGGATACTTTAAGGACAGGCAAATATGAAAAAAAAACTTTTAAGCATCAAGGAATGAAAAACAAGTTGAAATAGAAATATTATGCAGTAATTGTTTATGGATTTTGCTTGAAGGGACCTAAGGAAGTTTTAAAGTCACTTTGTATTTTTTTTTATTGAAGTATAGTTGGTTTACAGTGTTGTGTTAGTTGCTGGTGTACAGCATAGTGATTCAGTTATACATGTGTGTGTGTGTGTGTATTTTGTATATATATAAATATATATACACATTCCTTCTTATGTTCTTTTTCAGTAGAAGCTATCACAAGTTATTGAATATAGCTCCTTGTGCTATACAGCGGGACCTTGTTGTCTAGCTACAATATAAATAGTAGTTAGGATCTGCAAATCTTGAACTCCCAAATTATCCCTCCACCCCACCCCCGGCCCCTTTCCCCCCTGGTAACCATAAGCTTGTTCTCTATGTCTATGAGTCTGTTTCTGTTTTGTAAATAAGTCATTTTTTTCTAGATTCCACATATAGGTGATATCCTATGGTATGTTTCTTTCTCTTCCTGGCTTACTTCACTTAATGACAATCTCCAGGCCCATCCACATTGCTGAAAAGGCATTATTTTATTTTTTATGGCTGAGTAATATTCCACTGTATATATATGTACATACTACAACTTCTATATCCAGTCATCTGTTGATGGACATTTAGGTTGCTCTTCCATGACTTGACTATTGTAAATAGTGCTGCTGTGAACATTGGGGTGTATGTATCTTTTTGAATTAGAATCTCCTCTAGATTTCTTAAAAACTAAAAATAGCCTTACCATATGATCCAGCCATTCCACTTCTTGGCATATATGCAGAGGAGTTTTAAAGTCACTTTGGGGTAAGTTCTCAGGCAGTCAACATTTTCTCCTCTTTCTCCTGCAAAAGTTTGCTTCCCAAACCCAGAAGATCAGGAACAAGTGGAGTGACTTCTTCCCATATCCTTCCTGGATCACGGTTCTCTCCCACCTCTCATCACATCTCTATCTCTGAAAAGTTTGCCACACAGAAGAATTTGTCTTGAAATGGATAAGTGGTTGTAAGTGTTTTATTTTGTCATATTATATTTGTTTTTTAGATATAGATAGAATTTAATGGAGATACACCTAGATATACATTTAAATTAGATAAAAGCATGAACCTCTGTCTCCCACAACACAACAGCCGCCTCTAAGATACGTTCTTGAGAAAAGAAAAAGCCCATGCATATTCCGGAGCCCCATTTGAAAATCAATGTTCATCTTTTAAAATAATTTTTAGAATTAATGTGATTTAATGGGGATAAAAATGGAAAAATAATTAAACACTCTCCTTATTTGCATTCTTCAGACCCATCCCTGATTAAATCAAACTAGTAGGGTGTTTTTTTTTTTTTTTCTTTCCATTGATGGCACTTTTTTGTGAAGTGGTAATTAAGTCTCAGTCGTGATGAGTGACCCACCAGGGTCATAGGAAAGCCATTTCCCAAGAAACAGCTCTCATCCAGACTAATAGGCAGTTGTTTGTGAAATGAGGATTTTCCTGCAAAGGCACAAAGATTGTGTAATATCAGAACATACACTCATGAGCTCCAAAAGGTAAAATTGAGCCTGAATTTCCCTCTGGAAACTGCTGAAATCCAGCCTTTACTTCCCTGGTGTGTGTGTGTGCATGGGTGTGTGTGTGTGTGCATGGGTGTGTGTGTGTGTGTGTGTGTGTGTGTGTGTGTGTTGGGACTGAAAGGGAAAGAATCCAAAAACTCTGTAAACTTGCAGATACACAATGTGCAAATCACTGAACTCAGTGACAAAGTGTTGGATGGAGTTGGCAACAAGCCGGAGCTGAAAGTAATGGTGTGGACAGCCTCACCCCATTAGTTTCAAAGCAATTGATTCTGTTGTAGCCATCATACCACTCTCCATTTAAAAAGGGAAAAAAATGGTGGTGGTTTATCATCTCTCCCTTCTGATAGATAGAGACAGTGAGGGAGAAGTGAACTAAATACAAGGTGTTGGTCTTGTCAGTCTTTGCGTCTGACCCAGTGATAGGATGACGTCAGATCAGATCAGCTCAGCTCCGCTGCCGACGTTCACACGTGCTTCCTGTGGGAGGGAGTTACTGGTCTGTGCTTGTCCAAAATAGCTTCCAAGCCTTAGACCAGGTTGAAGGAAGAAGAGGTACTTCCCGAAGTCCATCATTCCTCAATGCTTGAATATCATGTATCACGTGATCGTAAGATACCAGGATGATTCTTTTAGGGTCTGGCACCATTACCACTGCCTTAAGGTATGTGATTTTTGCTGTTATTGTATATCAGCTAGAAAGAGATAGTACTGATTAACTTATATTGTCCTATAGAACAGATGCTTAAAAAAAAAAAAGCTGAAGAAAGTTCAAGAAAATTCTGTACTTAACGCCAAATATAGTTACTCAAACATACCAGACAAGTTTTTTGTTCAATGTTGTTTTGCCAACACTGGTTTAAAACCATAGAAACAAAAAAGTCCACCCCAGAAGACAGTATATCAGAAGGGAAAGTTAAAAGGGAGAATTAAAAACAAGGAGGGTCATTAACAACAAATGAACCAATTACATGGAGACTATTAAAGAACTTTTTTTTAAAAAAAAGAACAAGGAGGGTCAGATATCTTGTGCAAGATTATAGTTCCATGGTATTTGTTTAAGCTATTTTCTCTGTGCTGGTTGGTTTGGTTGCTGGACAAGAAAGGAAAAGCTAGACATGGTTAGAAAGGACCTTGGGGCAGTGTTTCCAGCTGGCTAGGTAATCACCAGTTTATGTCTCTGGTTTAACACAGTGGTTCTCAAACTTCACTGCACACTGGAATCTTTGTGTGAAAATTTAAACCTTGGAGCTTTAAAACATTCTGGTGGCTGTGTCCCACTGTCAGAGATTTGGGCTTAAATCTTCTGGGTTTAGGGCCGGGTGATCAGGACTTTTTAAAGTTCCAAAATGATTCCAGTGGGGAACCAGAATTCAGAACCCTGATTCTCAGAAATGAGATGTCCTGTCATGTCTTACTATTCCATCAATGCAGACATTTGAGCTCAAATTGGCCTGGGTTTTAGGCAACTCCTGTTACCATTAACGTATGAACAGGACCCATAGCTTGTCTTTCTATGTCACGGTGTTAATACCTTCAAACACCACCAAAGTCATATTTTTAGAGACAAAAGCTCAAGTAGGAATTACTAGACATAGTTAATGGCTCATTCCATTGCTAAAATTAAGTAAGTTCTGAATAACAGTAACAAACTACATTTTAGCTTGTACTCTACCTCTCAAAGAAATTCAATTGACGTAAGAAAGTTCAAACCAAGGATGTTAAAGGGTAAAGGAGTTATCAGAGTCATAAGAGGAATAAGTCCTCGAGATCTAATACAGCCTGGTGAATGTAGTTAACAATGTCTGTATTGTATATCTGGAAGTTGCTCAGAGAATAGATCTTAAATGTTCTCACCCTAACAACAACTTAAAAAATGGTAATTCTGTGACATGAAGGATGTGTTAACGTTCTATTGTGGTAAACATTTCACAATACGTACATGTTCAAAACACCCCGTGGTACACCTTAAACTTACACAATGTCACGTATCAATCATAGCTCAATAAAGCCGGAAAAACCCAAGAAGAACCTTTGGTTACACTTAAGAGTTGAGCTTTACTGTTTCTTTTTAAAAAAAACATTTATTTATGTAAGCAGTTATCTAAGTCAATAGAAGTAAGTTTATTGAAATGACTCTAGCACTTTTTTTATTTGAAACATTTATATAGACATTTAATGCATAATGTATATTATACATAAATATATGTTCCACATATATAAGTATGCATGTACTTTTGTTATATTCATAATAACTCCACAGAATAGAAAGGAAAACCACTTCCATTTTACAAATGAAGAAGGTAAGTTTTCTGATGTGAAATGAGTCGCTCAAGTCTTATCCACAGTGCAGTGGAACCAGAATCAGAACATTTGTTTCCTCATTTCAAACTAATCCAGCCTCTCTCTGGGAGACTGGTATACCATGAGGATTCTGAGAGCCTTAGCTTTTCTGAGGAGTAGCTAATTAAAATTTGAAAGTTGTCCTTTACTTAAAATCAGAGCCAGCAGCAAAGTGGAAGGAGGAAACACATCTACATACAATTGAGCCGGAGGAAATATCCCTGTACAATGAGAACACTTATTGCTGAGTATCATTGTTAGGGAAGGAATTTTTTAAAAATACGAAAACGAATATATGTATGTATCTGCATGGCTGGGACAGTGTGCTGTACACCAGAAACTGACACATTGTAACTGACTGTACTTAGATTAAAAAAAAAAAGGAATTTTGAAATACAGTGACTGCCTTATATAGGAGTTAATTAGAGATATGTCAAAGGAGAAATAGAACAAAAAGTTCTTTCTCTTTTGTTGGTGACATATTCAGTTGCAAAAATACCTTTGTAAGTAATAATTCAGTGATTTTTTAGAGGTCATGTTTGAAGCCCACTTCTGAAAGCATGAAAAGTGCTTTGATAAATGTGTTTTGTCACAAGAAGGTTAGGATTCTGAGACATACACTTTGCCATTTTTGTTATTTCTAAGATTGTAATTCAGAAACTAGGATCATAGAGTTAAGTACTTACCTCTATATAATGATTCTTAAATATTTTTACCTCATAGACCTCCTTGGGAAACTAATAAAAACTATGGAAGTTCTCTCTAGAAAAATTATACCTCATCACAACATTTTGAGTATAATTCTGGGAAGTTCATAGACTCTCAGATCCCAGATTAAGAGCTGTGCTCAATTAAATGGGTATACGAATTCAACTAATGAAAAGTAATCCGTTTAAATATAGAAGCCTTTTCAGACAAGGTGACCTTAAGTGAAATCTTTGTGTAATGCAGAACTTTCTTGTTTATTTATTTTTTTACGATGATCCTTTATTTGTTTCTTTTCTTTTAATCTTTTTTTTTTTTTTTTTTGGAGGTTCTGGGGATTGAACCCAGGACCTTCTGCATGCTAAGCATGTGCTCTACCACTGAGCTATACTCAAACCTCTTTATTATTTAAATATAAACACTGCTGGCTAAGTGTTTATCACTCTGCATATCCAGGATTATAATCTAAGGTTTATGAATTGCTTATTTCCTCTTTGGACATATATTTTATACAAAACTAGAACCAATGGACCAATGTTGTCTGGTAAGAGGGTAAACTAACAGCTGGGTTTGATAAAATTACCAATAAAGAGAACAAATACATACATTTTACTCAATTATCCTAAAAAAATGAACAAATCAAAGACTCTTCTCACAAGAGCTAAAGTTCAATGAGTTATTGAGAGAATTCTCCAAATCAGTTTTAATAGACATTTTGGTTCAATTTAATTTCTTTCTTACTGATCTCTAACTAATATCACTTACTGAATTTAATTTAACATTATTCTTAAACCCACTTGAAGATGTACTCTCAAATCACCATAAGCTGTCACAATTCTTAGTGTTTGATCATCCCCAGAATTTGCTGGGGAAGGTTTAACATTTCAGAACTCAGTATCAAAAACTAGCGCCTGGGTAACTTTCAGTTTCAGCTCTGCCCTGCAAAGAGCTTGAAATTTTGTCACTTGAAGCCTTATAACAAGAAAAAGTTTGACAAGTTGAAACTCAGTGATTATTTTTGGACCCACCAGAGAACTCAAGCTGCAGGGCACAGCATCACCCCAAACCTGGAAGACAGGCCCATCAAAGACAGAACACGTGCAATCTGCTTACCTGGACCAGAAGCTACTGGAGACTCAAACTGGTAAGAGTGCTTAAATGGTCATTTTGATGAATTGCTGGCGATGGAGTGTGGCCTAGCATAAGAGTGAAGTGAGAAATTCCTGGGACCACAGCCTTAGGGGATCTGCCACCCTAGCATCCCACAGTAAAAATCAAAGAAAGATTCTTGTGGCCCTGCCAAGGGCAAGGGTCAGGCTTTAAGGAAACAGATTAAGGAGTACTACAGACAGAGAGGGATGGAGGGGCCCTGGGGCAATTAGAGCAAAAATAAAACAAAGACATAAAGTCGTATTGGATCATACCCCAAAGTATAAAGTAAATATCCAGGAGTCCATTCTAATGTAAATGACTGATTGAATAAATCATGAATAATGGACTAATCTCTCTCACAAAAGGATTCCAAGTAATGCCTGTAGATAACTCACTCACAAGGCATTGGCACATGTCACTCACCTCCCTCTTCTTAGTGTGAGCTGCATGCAGGGGCTTCCTTCTAGGAAGCATGGGGTGGAGAACAGGAAAGAAGAGTAACTTACAGCGGAGAAGCCCCGTGAACGGTTCCTCAATCAGGTGATCGCGGTTGACATCAGTGATGACAAGTCATGTAAACTGTAGGTACCCTTCACGTGATGTGATTGGAATAGACAGCCTTTGTGGTCTTTCTTCCAAGAACCCATCATTCAAGTCTAAACATGAGAAGACACCAGACAAACCCCAGCTGAGGGACATTCTACAAAACACTAGACCGGCACTCCTCAAAACTTTCAAGATCATCAAAAAACATGTAAGTCTGAGAAGCTGTCACTCTCTAGAGAAGCCTAAGGAGACATGACAACTAAATATAACGTGATGTCCTAGTTAGAATCTGGGACAAAAAAAAATGACATTATGCAAAAACTACGAAAATCTGGGTAGAATACACATTTTAGTTCATGATATTATATCAAATGGTTCATTAGTTGTGACAAATAGATCGTGCTATTATAAGATGTTAATAGTGGGAGAAACTGGGTGTAGGGTGTATGAGAATTCTGTACTTTTTTTTTGCAGTTTTTCTATAAATCTAAAACTATTCTAAAATAAAAAGTTGATTTTAAAAACTTGCAGTGTTTATCATTTGTCAAATCCTATGTTTCAAAGGTATCGATTGCCTATACCTTGCTAGAATGTTCTATCTACAAAAAGATTTACTTTCCACTTACTCCTTTGCACCCCATTTTTCTCTTTATCAGTCTCTGTTTATATGTGTCTATTATATATAATTTACTTTATTTACAACAATATATTTATAGCGCCCTCTGACTATCATCATATAAATTGGTAATTTCTCAGTTTGCTTTGCTCTCTGACGCGTCTTTAGACAGAGATATACCATTTTAATTATTTCTCACTTTTTTGGGAGAAAAACTACATTTTTGTTCTGACAACTGTGGATTAGACTCAGACTGCTTTTTCTTAAAGAGAGCTAGTTTAAATCCACCAGATTAACTTTTAACAACACATGGACAAATAAGTAAAACTGAGCTATAAGTAGTTTTAATATACAGATGCATCATGTTTGATCTGTAAATAATCAACAGAAGTAAATTTGATACTAGAGATGCATCAGCCTTGCTGGTTTCCCGTACTCTCTGAATTTGAGTCTGCAGTCTAGTGGGTTGTGAAGACAGGATGAGATTCAGAGCGCCTGCCTCTTAGAGCACATTTACCACTGCACCTGAACGCAAACACAGCAGAATCATAAAATGGCAAATTGCATGTTCAGACGCCAAACAGCAAGTCCAGACTGATATTTACACCTGCAATTACAAACCAAAGCACACAGTATATTGCATGTTCCAAAGAGATATGAGACCACATTTTGCAGGCACAGCCTGGCTGCTGGAAATCATGGCCTTCACTGATACAATGAGTTTTCTTGCCTATAATCATGAGTGCAGGGACGTGACCATTTTAGAGTTATGATTTGGAGGAAAGCCTTCCATTACGTTTCAGCTTCAAGGCTACTTCTGCAAAGGAGATGGATTAATCACTGTAACTGGAATAACTAAGAGGATAATTTGTATTCACTGGTGATAGAAATTTTGCCATTTTGGATCTCTGAAAGTCTCAGAGCAATTTTTTACAGTTTATTTCAATATGGACAAGAGAAGAAAAAAGGAGAGAACTGAGTAAAACATTTACTGGGTGAAATTCTATCTCATGATGGGAATTACATGGACTCTTAAATCACACAGACTTTCTGGCTGCAGAAATATGGAAGGAGAAAATAAAGGAAAAGGGGGGAAAGGAAAAGGAGGAAAACAAGATATAAATAAGAACTACACCCCTCAAGAAGACTTAGCTAGGGAAAAGAGGAGACATTGAAGTAAATGTTTCCTCATTTCTCAAAAATATTTCTGAAAAATATAGTATTTCTAGACAAATGACTCAAGAAAAAGATGGAAATATTTAAAGAGGATATTTCAAGACCACAAGATATAAAACTGAAAAAATCTAAACAGAGCTGCAAGTTACAATATGGATGACAAAATAAATACAAATTAAAATATAATCAGCGATATATTGGGCACATCAGGGAAAAGTAATACAAAACAAAATGGTAATGGGCTAAAATGTAAAAGTGATTATCATTAAAATGATACATATATAGGACAAAAGAGAGTTAAATTCCTGAAGATTAGAACTAAGTAAAACAGAAAATATTAGAAATATAGTAAAAGAAAACTATTGAATTTGCAGATCAAAAGAACTTAGTATATCCTGGGATTTACTAATAGAGAACAAAATTATAACCAAGTGGTGAAAACACCAAGGTCAGTTTTGGAGAGCATCAGTGTCGAAGGGGGAGATACTTTTAGGCTGAAACACACTGAGTTTGTGGTTCCTTATGATATCCTAATGAGATAGTGTGTAAATAGTTGCATATGTAGGTCTTGACCTCAAAGAAATATATATATATTTTCTAATATTTTAATACATATTAATATATTTCATATAAATACAAAATATTACATAACATAAAATATTTATATTAAACATATATATCTTATATGGAATCTTTCTGGATTTAGTAAGCAAATAAACTACACATTTATAATAATATGATATATAGTGTCATATACAATAAGTGTGTCAGAATCCATAGACTATTAAGACAAAGGTCAAACTATATTGATAGAAGAGGCCGTTTCTCTGCTGGTCTCTTGACACGGTTGGCTTCCCCGATGGGACTGTGAAGGGCAGAAAGCATGAGGCAGACACCCCATAGGAGTTCCTTTCTGAGATGTTCTAAAAGTTTATGTTTCAGTTTCTGATTGATTCTAAAAATATGCTGAAAATGGGAGAAGGGAGTACCTCGCCTGAGTAAAAGCAATTAACCTAGCATGATAGAGTGTTTTTCTTCAGGTCATTTTCAGCTCCTATTAAGATAAGAACAGCATTTATCAGAGAAAAATCTGCAAGATACAGGTCTATGATGGTTAATTTTACCTGTCTGCTGGACTGTTCCACGGGGTACCCAGACATTTGGTCAGACATTATTCTGAGTGTATCTGTGAGGGTGTTTTGGATGAGATTAACACTTGAAAGACTAGACTAAGTAAAGCAGATTGCCCTCTCTTTAATATGGGTGGCCCTCGTCCAATCAACTGAAGACCTTATTAGAACAAAAAGCTAGGCCAGAGGCAACTTCTCTCTGACTGACTGTTTTGAGTTGGGACATTTACCTTCTCCTACCTTCAGACTCAGATTCAGACTGGAAACTTTCCTGGGTCTCCAGTTTGCTGACTTCAGATCAGATCTTGGGATTTCTCAACCTCCATAATCACGTGAGCCAATATCCTTTCTTATATTCAAATATATATTCTTTATCTATATCTGCACCCTTTCTCTTGCTCTCTAGGTCGATCTATCATCTATCTGTCTATCTATCTATCTATCTATCCATCCATATACATATATATCCTATTGGCTCTCTTTCTCTGGAGAGCCTCAAGTCATACAGGGTCAGCACAGAATGTGATTAAGAACCAATATTAAAAGTATAAAATCAACAAGTTCACAGATGTCTTGAGATCAAGATGAAGAAGTGGACAGCGGCAGGCAGATATTCCACCACATGCTGTTAGTCAGTAACTATCGAATCAAGAACCAGGGTAATAGTCTCAAACTAAACACAGGTACTAAAAGCACTTTTTTGAAACATAATTTATTTCTTATTTATTCAAGGATTTGTTTTTTTCTAGGATGCGAGCCAATCAAAATGCATAGCTATTCCAGGTAGAAGTAGGTAGGACACACTTGGGATTTAATCACTTAATCACTGGATTGAAAGAAAGTGTCTAAATATAAGAATGTCTTTTGAAGGCAGTATTTCATGTAAAAAGGGATAATAGAGGTTTTTCTTTTAAATCAAAAATGGAAAACTAACAAAGAAAAGCCATATAAATGTCATGACACTTGGTTACCTAGCTATGAATATTTATGGAAATATTTCTCAAGATTGGACTTGGCTTAGTTATATGTTGTGGACCCTGTGCTGCACCACCCACATGACCTATGAAGGACAGAAGGTCATATTCTGTCAGCTTCTTTGAGTGCTGCCAGCTGCCAGCCCTCAGCTGTCAGCTCTCTCCAAGAACGGCTCTCATCTGAAGAGAGGCAGTTTGCCCAAGACCACACTCCCGTCTCTGAAGCAGCCTACATCCACGGACTGGTTGATGTGTGGATATAAAGCCCCAGCGTCTTTGCCCCTCTTTAAATCAACACTGAAAGGCTGTTTCTGTTTGGAACCTCCCTATGGCATCTTCTGATGACTTTGTTAAGACTTTTTTGTGATGATAGTGCAGCTAATCTCCTCCTCCTTTACAATTTTGCTTCTTTACTTTTCCCCAGAACTGCCTTCTTTTCCAACCCGACACTGAAGACACAGTTAAGGCAACATCTTAAAGACAATACCCTGTTTGGATGAAATTTTATGCGGAATAAACTCTAAATCAATATGCATTGTATCATGCTTTGCTCCCATGAGTAGAATGGAGGGTCCATAAACCAAAGGGTGAAAATAAGAGTAGGCTGACTAAACCATCACTTTGAGGAAACTCCTTGGGAAATTTCTGCTTCTCACCATCACAAATCTAGGCTCTGGTGTCTTACAGTTCCTGGTTTCCAAGTGGTTATTCTTCCACCAGGGACCATAGAAAGAGCCCCACAGAAATTTAAGGTGTGGCTGCCACCAGGTACTTCAGACTCAAAGTACAAAGGGACCAAGGGGAAGTAACAAGGGTAACTGACCATCATCAACAGGAGGAAACAGAGCTGCTCTTACACAAGGTGGGTGTGGCTGGATACGCTCAGCAGCCAGATGATCCCCTCGGGCAACTCTTGGCTCTCCCTTGCCCAGTTTTGATAGTAAATGGACAAGCCCAACAACCAAGGATTGAAATGGGTATGGTGACAAGAGATCTAGATACTTTAAGAAGGAGGATCTGAGTCCAACCAGTGGAGAGGGTAGGTAAGGGTGAGAAGCAACAGGAATGGTTAGTAGAGAAGGGAAATAACAAATATCAGTGTTGGAGACCTGCTTCAATGGCAGAAACTATCATTTATTCCATGGATCTTTCTCTTCAAGTTCACTCCAGGAAGATACAGCCATCATAGTCCCGAAAGAATGGCTTCCAGAATTTAAACAAAGAAGGGTATTTGAGCAAAGAGAGAGGTGGACTTAGAAGTTGCGGTGTGTCGGTGGGATACCCCTTACTTCACTGGCTGATAAGAGTGCTGCTAGTTGGCCGACTGGGTCTGGGCTATGGCAGAACATCTGATCAAAGTGCATTCACTGTCTTGACACTGTAACGTGAGCTTTCTAAAGTTGGCTATAACAGAGGCTATCTAATTGCCCTTAACTGAAGAGAGTTGCTTCATCCAAGATCTCACTAACTTTTGGGGTAGCCTGCATCTGGTGAAATTGGTCTGAAGGCCTGGCCCCTTTGGCTAACTTTGGACCAACTGTGAAGGTTCAATTACAACTTCACAGTACACCGTGGGGTCATCTGTAGCCTTTGCGGATGGCCCCAGGGACCAACTTCTTGCTCTGCCCAATCCTGCCCCATGTCCCCCCCACACTAGTGCAGAATAAGGGAGCAATCCTCAACTAACTAATGCTAATCTAGCCTCAAACTTAGTTTCCTGGGGAGTTGAATCTTCATTGTTGTCCAAAGATGAGAGAGAATTAATTGAGTGGTTTCCATCCTTCAAGACAGAATGACTCCTTTACAACCACATACTTTCGTGATTTTGAAGAATGCTTTGTAAAGTATATGAAAGTTCATAATATAATGTTGAGTGAAAAAGAAGCAAGGTGTAGAATATGATAATGAAGACCTGTGACGGGGAGGGTACAGCTCGGTGGTAAGAGAACATGCTTAGCATGCAGGAGGTTCTGGGTTCAGTCCCCAATACCTCCATTAAATAAATAAAATAAATAAATAAACCTAATTTTATTTATTTAAAAAAATAAAAGACTCCCCCTAAAGAAAAGACTTGTGCGAGAGGCAAAGAGAAAGAGAGAGATCTGAAAAAAAAAAAATGCCCCAAGATGTTTAAATGGGTTTTCTAGACTTAAGGAAAATCGTGATTTTTTTCCTTTGTGCTTTTCTGTGTTTCTGAACGCTTCACAATTCATATGTATTGATTTTCATTTGGAAAGTAATACAACTGACCCTCAGTACCTGTGGGGGGATTAGTTCCAGGTTCCACCCGACTACCAAAATCCATGAGTGTTCAAGCCCCAAAGTCAGTCCTCCTCATACCCCCAGATTCCAGCCCCTCTGACTCTGTGTTGGTGAGATTCAACCAGCCGCCCATCCTCCGATGTGGAACCCGCAATTACGAGGGCTGACTGTACATTTATTGCAAAAAATCCTTCAGTAAGGGGACCCACACAGTTCAAACCCCTGTGTTGCAGGGGCCAACTGTATTTTAACTGGCATCCCATCGCTTGCTCTGATAACATGGTGCATTTTAGGAAAGTTTGGTGTCAGCGTGATTTTCAGGAGGAGTTTTTCACCTTTATCACTTTAAGGGAGCTATGAGCTTCCTCATTTTCGCCGATAAGTTCATTTCAGTTGATTAAGCTACATTATACGTCTTCTCTTGAGATGAAGTACTGAATAATTATTATTTTCAAATTCACGCCCCTGCAGTGAGAGTTTCTGACTCGTCTCCCTCCCAGGGGGGCACACTGCACTTTTCAGGGTGCTCAGCTGCCCAGAGTGGGAGTGGGCGCAGGCTGCCGTTCTTGGGCTGGGACAAGGCAGCTAATCCAGAGCCATCAATTCTCTGGTCATTAGGACCCAAGCTTTCTAGCTTCGGTCATCAGAGATGCTGTCAATTTCCAACCACACCCCTTCACCCCTTCACGCTACGGGCAGCCTCCTCAGGAGTCACTTCCCATCTGATGGGCTTAGCATCTTCTCACTCCTCCAACACTGCAACTTAACCTTGGGCCCAAGGGCAATAGAGGCAGCTGAAAAGGAGGGGTGTGTGCGTGTGTGTGTGTGTGTGTGTGTATAAGGGGCAAGGTGCTGTCGATTTTAACAACCAATTTCCTCCAGCGCTGATTTCCTCTAAATTGGAAAGATCCTTTCTTTTGAATGACTGGCTGATGTGATGTCTGGTTAAGAGACTGCCTTCTGAGTGCTGGCCCCAGTAACGGATCGGGGTTGACAGGTCCAGGTAACTGAAGTGGGCATCCCCTGCCAACTATTGTTAAATGAAGCAAGGAAAGAAGAAGATTACAATATCCTGCAACCGTGGTCCCCAGTATAAGCGTACAGCAACACCGCCGTACTGGGAGTGGTGAGATAGAGGAGTTAACTAGCTGCCTATTCTTGTTACCATTTTAAGATGAGACGGCTCTGCACTTTGGAGGCAAATCTCACTCCCGTTATATATTTCCTAAAACTCGTATGATTCCTGCCAGTGGTCCTGCTACCCAGAATCAGCTACATGTCTTCTGTTACTTCCGTGCATTTCCCTTTTTTTATATTCTCTCCCAGCAAAATCAATTTTTTCCCAGCAAATAGAAAATGAAGCAGGTGACGTTTGTTATCAGAAAGGAAAATACTCTTGCCTGGCTTTTGGTAATTCATTTCTACCTTTGTTTTCCCACATTTAGTTTTGGTCATTATTTTGAAACAGCCTGAACCTTTAAAACTGGCCTACTAACTGGCATGGCATGCATATTAAAGAAACCTGAATCTTTGGATGAAGCTTACCAACAAATTCAGGAGGCAGATTATTATCCAACAAATGTCACTATAACCTGAGGCCCCACATTATAAAATTCTTTCCCAGGCCTCATCAGCAACTCATCTATTTTAAGCAACATTTGACACAGCAGAATGTTACTGCATCGGAGGCACGTGGGCAGTCTGATGGCAATCCTGACCGTGATGGATTTAATTAAGGGGAGAAGGTTTGCGTTTATTCTGGAATCTCTGCTTTAAGTGCAAGCAATTTGGAGCTGAGCAGGCTGGAAATAGTCTATTGCTGTCTCCCCTGTGTGCCAAATTTAGGTGTAATGTCACGCATAAGCAATTTGCCCCCCAAAAGAAGTAGCAGATTCACCACACATCTAATTATTACTTGCCAAAGAGGCCGAATTCCACAACTTCAGTAAGAGTCATTGAGCTCACTAGATAATGGAAATTTCATAAAATAATCAGGTTAGGTGAACTACATGGCTGTGTGTGTGTGTGTTTTCGTGTGTGTGTTTAACTTAAAAAGAGAATACAGAATAATCAAGAGCTGAATGGTTGATTTAGCTTCATTGACAAACAATGCTTGAAATGGAGATCAAAACAGCTGCCCTGATAATTGCTTTTACAGCAAATGGAACAAAATGTTCCTGAAGTATTAAATAATTGTTTTACTTATCCAACGCGCTTTTCACTTCAGACTAGAGATTCTGAGAGCTCGGCTATCAAAACTTTATAAAATACAGTCATTCAAAAAAGAAATCGATTTCTGCATATAAATGAAATAAATGTTTAGAAAAGAAATGAATAAATAAAAGAATGAATATGAGTGGCTGGAGCTGGTAGTTATTTACTGCCTTTGAAGTTTCAAAGATTTTTACAACGTGCTTTAACTGCTGATTGTTAACAATAAGACGTACACAACATTCAAATTTGAGACTTCAGTTTGCTTCCTTGATTTCTGACCACCAACACCAATCCATCCTAAGCTCTACCTCAACTATTTAGAAAATAAAGCAGTAGTATATAGGAATATGCACCACCTCACCTACCGGTAGCTGTCACTCCATTCATCCGTTCTTCTCTCTTTTCTTGCCCTCATGCATTCATTCATTCATCTGTTAGGCAGTTAGAGAAGTGGGGCACCGGGCAGATGAGGTGGAAGAAAGGGAGGATGGTCCAGAAGATGGTTGTATGTCCATTTTCAGCATAAAGGGGCTTTACTTCCTCTAAATGAGCACCAGCAAGAAACTGGTTGGGACCGGACTGGACGGCTGGGACTGTGCAGTATCAACAAGGACCTAACTGGTCCTAACTGGACATGATCCAATGCTCATTGTAATATAATTAGCATTGCAGTTTAGTACCGCCCCCCATGGGTTTTTCTGTGTGCATCATGGATAAGGATATGCGCTAAAGGAGACGAGCATGACTCAGCACTCCAGGGGCAAGAGCCGTCAGTCAATCAAGAGACGGCCTCTAAGCGAGGGTATAAGATGGAGGACTAAGGAAGACCCAGGCTGCCACCTGCTCTCGGATCAGCCCACCTCCTGCTCTTGGAGGTGTACTTCCGCTTTGCTAATAAAAATTTTTATGTCTTAACTACACAACACTTTTGTTTCCCATTTGAAATCTTCTCTTTCAAGCAAAACAAGAACTGAGGCCTTCCCCTTTTGGGGTAACACATGCCCTTAACAAACATGTATCACTCCCCATATTATGCTGAGACTGTGATACATATAAAAAGAAATAGAAGTGAAGGTTTGTTTCTTAACTCTGGGTTCTTATACCATGTGATAGGCTACATGATTGAGGAATGGGAAATAAGGGAGACCTGGGTTGAGATCTTGACTCTGCCACTTCCTAGTCCTGCATGGTAGAGATTACTAGTTGTTTGCCCCAAATCCATCCTTGATTTTGCCTTGGAAACAGAAATGTTTTCTTCTTCCCCACTCCCCGATCAGTAGCATTGTTGTTGCATGTGGAGGGTTTCCAAGAGAAGTCCTTAAGAGTGGGACACACAGCTGTAAGGGACATGATCTATCTTCACCATAGTTTCTTCTGTGAAATACAGATGTGATTTTCATATGTTTAGCAGCCATTTTGGGTAATGAGGCCAACTTGAGGATGCATGTTAAGTACATACGTTGACAGTGAGTCCATGAAGACATACAAATCATGGACTGTCTACTTCTGAATATGTTTAACCTGTGAGTGAAATTCATTTCTATTATGCTTAACAATTAACAAAAAAAATTAAAAAGTGATCAATTGTGTCATCTTGGTGAGTCTCCTATTCTCTCTGAGCCCTCTTCTCTAACGCTGTAAAATAACATCAGCTTTGTAGAGTCAGCTAAAAATTGTCACTCGCCATCTGCTTATACAAGAATGAAGTCACAAGCCACTGACCTTCAACACACCCTTAAAGGCATTCAGGGTAGAGATCAGGAATGAGGCACCCTGTGCTCTAGGAAAAATTGACAGAACAGACTTCAGATAATTAGATATTTTCAGGAAATTTTATGCACCTGTTCTCTTGTATCTCCTCATATCTAGAAAAGCACTAAAATCATTAATGGAGACTAACTCCTCGTGAGTAGCAGTAACCTTCCAGAGACTAATGGCAACCCTCTGCCAAAATGTGTGCTTGATTGCACATTTATCTCTTTCACTAAACCTACATGTATACTGACCTCCCTCCTATTTCTTTGGAGCAGTTCCTCAGAGCTACCTGAGAAGCTGCCCCCCCAGATAATAGTCCTCACTTAGCCCCAAATAAAACTTAACTCACAACTCTCACATTGTGCTTTTATTTTATTTTTTCAGTTGACAGTAGAGTTTTCAACTAAAAGGTTTAATGTCTATAGAACAGCCAGCACATAATAGAGGGGTGCACAGGAGATACTCCATGGCCCTGGAACATTCTGACACAGTTTTTATTACTTACTGATTAATTACAGTGATCTCTATTTTAATTGGTCAGAATCAATGTCTTACCAAGGAATGATTGGGTTTTGAATACCATGCCACAATACATTACATAAATTAACTTCTAATCTTAAGACAATTTTTACCTTTATAAAAGCTGAAATCATAATAGGATTTAAATAAGAGAGAAAGCCAATAGAAATGTCAGAAATTAATATCAGTGAAGGGTCAACTATTTGGTACTAAACATAAGGGCTTTTGCCTTTTGAGCTCTTTGATTTGATAGAGTTGCTGGAAGAGGAAAATACCAATGAGGGAGATGGATCTCATATTCCTGGCATGCTGACATTTACAGAAGATGAGACCATTAAAAAATTATCAACAAAATATAAGATGTACATCCTGCTACCATGAGAATGGGGAAGTAGAAACACCCTATCTGGAAAAGCCAAAACTTTGTAAACAATGAAATATTGTCCAAATTGCTTTGTCGAGACCAAATGCAGGTTCTGTCCATGTTTTTAAATTTTAATTTTATTTAATCATTTCAAGAACTCCTCAAGTGTGTGTCTTTCTTTTAAACTGCTTCAGATACTTTTTGGAAATAAGTGGGTATACACTAAACAGTGTTTTTTCTTAAATAAATAAATTTACAAATAAACATAGAAAAATGGAAGGGAAATAGGTAATGATTAGTTTTGTCTTTGACTTTAGGCATCGAGGATTTATTATTTCAACCTGATCACGAAATACAGAACATTTTCAAAATAATGTTTGTGTCTGTTTTAAGCCCTGATGTTTAACCTAATTAACACAAATAAAGGAAATGATAATTTATACACACCAACCTCTGCATGACGTTTATGGCCCTCAGTGTGATGAATGAGGGTAAACGCCCAGCATTTTGAATGATGCGATAATTAAACAGGGAAAGGAGAAGGGTCCATTGTCAGCATCATAACGAAAGCTGTGAAGATTTTCGAAGTACACAGACTTCTCAGGGCTTGCGCTAACCCTGCTCTAGAGCAGAGAAGGAATAGCTGGATGTCTTCATGGTCACTCATCATAGGAAAGTTGAGAGTTACTTATGACCCTTCAAAATACTTCCCTTAAACTGCTTTACTGTAGAATAAACACAATTTTAAAAGCGTACAGCCTTTCACTCCATAGTTAGGAAGAGAGAGAACGTATCAGTCACAGCACCGCAGAAGAAGTGGGAGAATCCCAGAGGTCAAACTTCCACTTTGTAGGTGAGGAAACCAGAGCCAAGAAGAGCAACAGTAATTTTTTCAGAATTTTTTGGAAATAAGAAAATGTGGCATGGGGTTTATTGGGTCAAAATATGAGGGACGTCCAAAAAGAAAAGTATCAACAAATTGTTGTTGCGTTCAAAGTAGTTTGAGAGGAATTTCTGTCATTTGCAAGTGAAAGAACATTATCTAGTTCAATTTTCAAAAATTCTCCGTTTTGAAATTAATGACTAGTAATATTAATGATATAATAAAAAATGATGTTTGGACCAAAATTGATTTATGCTTAGATGATAGGCTGGGAGGCTAATATATTTTGATGATGAAACAAAATGTACTGTTGCCATGCCCTTTGCTAAGGTGAGAGGTAATTGTGTGTTTGTGGTGTGGAGGAGGGAGTGGGTACAGGAGGAGATCCAGAGTGAATAAATGGATCTGTCCCAAAAAGTCAGAAAAGGCATTTTAAATTATTTATATTTATCCGATAAGTTTCCTGTACTTTGAAAACTTTCAATAAACTCAGTTATATGCAGAATGGCCTAGTGTGAGTTGTGTGTATGTGTGTGAGAATGGTGTGTGTGTGTCTAAACAAAAAAGGGCTGAGTCCCTTTGGGCCAATGTTGTGTGGCCGATAAAGAAGTAACAGTACGATGGACATACAGAAAACAAATATTTAGTGGATGCAGGACATCAGAGACAGAAATTACCATGACATTCGACAGGAAAATAGGGATGGTATTAGACTTCCCGCAAGACATGGCAAGATGATTTAAGCCTTTTTATGAATCTCGGTTCAACAAAGCAATTATTGGCAAGCATAATATCCTATAATAAAGAGTACATGGATGTAAGTACAAAAACTCAGTTCATGTTGAATAATTCAGTGAAGACGTGTATGTAACGGAAATATTTTTGTTGAAGCAAAGGACCTCAGAGTGCTCACAAAACTGCTATCAGTGTTACATCAATGTGTCAATCTAGGCATAACGAACTAAATAACCAGGGGGACTTAGGGATATAAAACATGAAAAACATTATTGTTCTCCAAGACTGACTCCAGCCATGTTGTCTTGCACTTCCCTTTTCTGATTCTAGATCTTTCCAATCACTCCAGGTAAATCTTTTCTACCCTCTGGGCCAAGCCTGTACCCTCTTCTGCCACTTGTGGTGCATAGTATAGCTCCTCGACGCTGGCATGCTCTGCCTCCTGGTCACAGCAAGACATGGCTACATCCCAAGATACTCACTGACCCCATTAAAAACCCATGTACTCTTACTATACCCAGAAGTGAAAGTACAAACTGTCCCCTTGTAAAGAGGAGAGAAAACCACGGTGCCCTTGTCTAAACAAACAACTCAGGACTCTACCAATATCTTTAAACACCACCCCCCTCTTTCTTTCAGTTATAGACTTGCACAGAACTTTGAGGGGGGGTTTGTCAGACTGACAGAAGAAGTCGGCCATCTTGCATCACTCTTGAGGAGATACATGTCCCCAGTAATGCTCAGCTCCATTCATCTTTTTATCATTCTCAATAGTGAAGAAAATGAGCTAGAAAACACAGACCTAATAAAGAGATGATGTGACACTAAAATAACAAATGGATTTAGTAAATAATTCAAGTAAAATAGCTCTTGATTTGACATCCTGGCAATACCGTGAAAGATGGCCAACTGTTCAGATGGCTGGCCTGCTACCAGGCAGTCACATTTTGTCCTCTGGTGAAGTGAAAACTCATAGACGAACCTACCTTCTAATGGGAGTATGCATATTTTAAGATGCCATGGATTATTTTTAGTCCTACAGCAGGAATTGTGCTTTAGCTAAAAGGAGAGAGATTGAGGCTCAGCATAATGAAGGATTCTTGCCCGAGTGTGATTAAACACAGAAAGAGGAGGTTCAGAAAATATTTACATAATTTCAAAGGAAAAGGAAACTTGGCTATCTAAGAACAGATCTTTTGAATCCCTTCAAAAAATGAGTCCTGTCTACCTGTGCTGGACCTCGCCTCTGTTGGAAGCAACAACCTGGATCTGACAAACTTTTAACTTGATAAGTAGCTCTCAGTGGAGTGGTATTGCCCTCTATAGGGAAATTGGACCTTTTTTTTTTTTTTTACATTTTTTTATTGAGTCATAGTCATCTTACAATATTGTGTCAAATTCCAATGAGGACTTTTTTTTTAACTGATGTGTTGATTGATGGATGTGAACAGGCATTTATTGGGCAGAAGCCTAGGATGATGGACATCTTGCAATTCTTGAGACCATCTGGCATGATACAGAAATGTTCTTTATTATGCACAGCTTTCAAAGAATTGCTCGCTAGACAGTCAAATGGCTGAAAAGCCTAATGTTTGTATTTACCTGAGCCCCAAAACAGCAACTTTTCATAGTAAACTCAAAGTATTTTTTTAACACTTTTTAACTGTATGCGAAATGCTCCAGAAATATAACTACTGTGTTTATAGAGTGAAGATCTTGCTTTGTTTTGTAAGGAATTTTAAGTAGAGTTGTTAGTTAGTGACTTCAGAAAATTACATGCCAACAGCAATGCTTTTCATGATATTTGGGACTTCAGCACATATTCTTATATTAATCTGTATTTGAAGCTGTCACATTTCAGGAATTCCGCAGTTAAGTGGAAACACCTGGCTACTTAATTTATCATCTAGTCCAGTAGTGTCATAGGATTTGTGTATCCAAATTCTATTATTTTATTATAAATTACATTTCTTTTATATTATGCTTACATTAGAATTTGAGAATTATATTAATATTTAATGTGTATAGACAGTTCAGTAAGTATGATTGTCATTTCAGGATAGTAAGGAAGCTTTCTGAAGTACTTGTTGTCAAAAGAAGGGAGTGGGGGCTTACAGTCTGTGCTGCTGGTTAACTAGATTATATGAAAGCTTCAGGTCTTGGACACTGGGTGTAGAGAGCTTTCTCATTCAATTCTAAAGGCACTGCTATTGATATAAATGGTTGAAAATCAATACCATGAAAACTAGAAGACTCAAAGATACTCTTAAATAAATTATCAAAGATTCTTTGGATATTTATATTAAGTCCCCTAGAATGATGTAAAATTGGATGCACATTGTCTAAACTCTAGCTTGGCTGAAGGGCCTACCAGGCCCCAAAAGGTGGGAGTTTCTTTGATCAGGGAGGAGGAGGGCAGATTCTGCTAAAGTTAGGATAGATTAAGAATCTTCTCTGAGAATTCAGAGACAATGCCCAAAGCCAAAGATTTTTTTTTAAAAATTGTTAATGGAAGACAAAATACTTTCCTGGTACTCTAAAGAATTCCAATATCATTAGGCAAAAGGCAAAGTATAAAAGTTCAGACATGAAGATAAATATGGGGCCCTTTAAGGAGAAGACAGCAATCAAAAGTCAGGGGTAAATGATTTATATATTGAGGTATGTTTAAGTAATTGACATTGTCCAAACTAGGAATCATCTGGCTCTGTTCCCCAGCCCTGGGGGACATCAGGGTAATATACTTATCAAGGTACCATAGGAAGGAAAGGGGACATACCTACAGGCCCCCTCAACTCCTGCTTCTCTTCATCTGTAACAGCAGTTCTGCAGTGCCCAGCTTTATATATTTGGGCGAACGAGTAGACCATCATTAAAAAAAAAAAATTCTCTGGCTTTTGCAGATCAAAAGACACTGTCCTAACCCAAAGCCAGAGTGAACTTCTTCTGTAAAGTCTGTTTGGGTTGCTATAAGAAAATACCACAGATGGGGAGGCTTGTAGATAACACAAATTTCTTTCTCACAATTTTGGAGGCTGGAAGTCCAAGATCAGGGTTCCAAGCAGAGTCAGGGGCAGGTGAAGGCCCTTTTCTGGGCTGCAGACTGCTGCCTTCTGGTGGTGTCCTCACATGGTGGAAGGAGCTAAGAAGCTCTGTGGGGTCTCTTTTATAGGAGCACTGATCCCACTGGTGAGGGCTCCACTCAGGACCTAAGCACCACCTTCTAATATCATCTAGTACCATCCCACTGGGCATTAGGATCAACATATGAATATTGGACAGGAAGGTGGGCCTGAACCTTCAGACCACAGGTGATGGAGTTGAGATAGACTGTTGCATTGATAACCCTCAGTGAACTCTACCCCTCATGCTCCCCCCTTGTACACCCCACTTCCACATGGACTCTGGACTTGACCAAGTGACTTGCTTTGGTCAACGGGACATTAGTAAGTATGACGCAAACAGAGGCTTGATAGGTTGTTACACAGTGTGTCTTCCCATCTGGAGCATTCCCACTTGAGATGCGCAAATGATGGGAAAGCTCAGTTTACCACACGGGGGACCAAATGGAAAAGACTGAAGGAAACTGGCCCAGAGGCAGAACTGAGGCCCCAGACACATGGCTCCAATGGAGAGGTCACAGGCAGCTCCGGACTGTTTGGGCTTAATCAGCTGAAGCCCAAACCACCGTGGAAAGACACAATCCACCTTCTGCCCTGTCTCAATTCCCGACTCTCAGAAGGGTGCGCAGCAACAGCAAGAGGGTGGTTGTTTGAAGTCACTAAGTGGCATGAGGGAAACAGGGAACCTTTATGGTCCTTAGCTAAGCATTCAAGGCTGCTGTACATGTGGAAGCAAAGGTCATATGTTTCAACTATTTTTCGACAGAAATTCTGATAGAAGTCCCTGATCCTGGTGACTGGGTCAAAATTCAAAGTGTCTCTGGATATAAGAAATAGTATTTTCCAAGACAAAATAATATAAAGTTTTGGGCATGATGTGAATTAAATTATTTCCTATTGGTTTATTTTAAATATCAGTGTCATGCCATTTCCATGCTGTCAGTGTAAATTCTCAATAGAAAATGATGTGGAAAATTGTAAGTTTGGCTCTTTTTTAAAAATGAAAAGTCACCAAATGAAAAATTTGTTTTTCTATTTAGAGTGGAGGATTCACAGTCCACAGCTCAGTGCCTTCGTACAGAAATATCATTAATATTCATTTACGGGTATATAGCTCACTATGTAAATGGACCTTAACATCCATGTACTGCAAGACAGTTAGAAATCTTTAAATATTTGTGCCTTTTCAATTCTTAAATTTAGCTCCACATCCCATTGACTGTGTTTTTGCCTGCAGTGGAACATAAGAGCCATTACATTTTAATTCCTCCATCTACTATCTGAGCAAAATTAGCACATCTGCTGTGTAAGATCTGTAAGCTCTCCACTAATGCCATGAAATGGCATTCCTACCCTGGCCGTGATCACACCAGCCTCTCCTCCACCCTTAGTGAGCAATTGTCTCAACTGAAAAAAGAAGGTAAGCCCTCAGCTGGCATAGATGTGTAGCTGTGTGGAAAATCTTTCTTTATCCTGCTGCCAGCGAGAAAAGACATGCTGTCTCTAAGTGTACACCTTTTGGTAAACACAAGCAGGGACTTCCAAAACACCCTCAATGAGACCAGTAGCCCAACAGCTAAGTCTCAGTGATTTTCTTCCTTCTCTGTCCTAATATGAGACTTTGGGCAGGTCACAAAACTTCTGAGTCTCCGTTCACCCAGAAATACACCAGATGAGAAGATAAACTTATATGCAAATCTGTTTTGATATTAATTCCTGGGGGAGGGAGGAGAGTTATGTGCTAATACATATGACTGGACAAATCGCAGAGAGGATATTTATAAACATTATTATCTAAGGTTTGACACAAACAAACAAATACAATTCCACAACAACCATCGGGATGGCTGGTTTTAGGTGTCAATTTGACTGGGCTACAACATGCACAGATAGCTTGTTAAACATTATTTATGGGTGTGTCCAAGAGGGTGTTTCCAGACGAGATTAGCATTTGAATTGGTGGGCTGAGTAGAGCAGAGGTCCCCTCCCCCATGTCGTTGGGCATCATTCAATGCTTCGAGGGCCTGAATAGAACTAAAAGGCAAAGGAAAAGTTAATTCATTCTCTGTCTGACTGCAGGAGCTAGAACATCAATCTGCCCTTGGTCTTCCCAATTCTCAGGCCTTCAAACTCAGATTAGAATCTCCACTATCATCTTTCTAGCTCATAGGTGTCTGAACTACACCACCAGCTTTCCTGGGGCCGCCTGTACTGGGTGGTATTCCTAACTGCCTTGACAAGGAAAAGTTTATATTGAAATATTTTTGAGTTGCTTTATTTTCTTGCAATGAAATCTGAAGATAAAACTTTAAGGAAGGAGGAGCTGTTTCCTATGGATGAACAAAGAGAGTGGTTTCTTGAGATTGATCTACTTCTGGTGAGGATGCTGTGAAGATGATTGAAATGACAACAAAGGATTTAGGATATTACATAAACCTATTTGATAAAGCAATGGCATGGTTTGAGAGGACTGACTCCACATGTGAAGGAAGTTTTACTGTAGGTAAAATGCTATCAAACAGCATTGCATGCTAAGGAGAAACTGTTCATGAAAGGAAGAGTCAATTGATGTGGTAAACTTCATTGCTGTCTTATTTTAAGAAATTCCCACAGTCACCCCAAACTTTAGTACCTTAATCAGTTAGCAGCCATTAACATTGAGGCAAGACACTCCACGAGCAAAAAGATTACAATTCACCGAAGGCTCAGATGCTGGTTTAAATTTTTTAGCTATAAAATACTGCTATCACACACTTAATAGATTATACTATAGGGTAAATGTAACTTTTGTATGCTCTGGGAAACAAGAAAAAATACATGTGCCTACCTTTATTGCAATATTTGCTTTTACTGCAGGAGTCTGGAACCAAATCCACAGTATCTCTGAGGTGTGCCTAGAATGTTTTTGCAGAATAAGTTTAAAAGAGAATTTTTTCTGTTTTATTTTCAACTACACACTAGTTGTGCAAACACGTTTCCCTGAACTTCAACCATGACCTATTCCAATAGGAGGTTATCAGACCTCAGATATTTCTGGGGTAGTGGAGAAGAGGAAAACGTAGATGGAGGAACATAGCCATACTTGCAGGCTACCATGGAGAATCGTAAAATGAGAAGCTAGAAACCACCATGCCACTTCAGTTTAAATGAGCATCCAGGACAGTGTTAGACGAAAGAGGAGGAGGCTGTGAGTGCAGGAGGAGAATGAGGAAGAGAACGAAGGGACATGTTGATGATGAGGTAGGATGAGACAGGAAGTAACTAAGGAATTTCCTGTCATGCTTATGTCTACTTAATTTCACTCATTTTATTCTGCGATCACCTGATAGTTTTACCCACCTCCCCAGCCTACTGCTCTGCATTATTTCTACTTGTCTTTGTGACTGTGCATAGTAACCTTATACCCCACCAGTCTTTGTTGTTTGTTTTTCTTTTTTTAATTGAAGTATAGTCAGTTACAATGCATCAGTTTCTGGTGTACAACATAATGTTTCAATCATACATATACATACATATATTCATTTTCATGAGTCTTTTGATACAACTGTCCCATGCTAGGAAAGTCCCTAATTAGAAGAACCTTCAAAGCTCCTGAAGGGACAAGGTGAACTCTAGCTGTGACTCTCACTACTCAATGGAAAATGCACCGGACTAAGTCCCAGAAGACACAGGATCTCTCTCACTCCCACCGGGAGCATTAGTGCAAGTCACTTAACCTTTCTGAGCCCCTTTCCTGTTTTGTGTCACAGGGGAATGACAATGCCTTCATCCCAAGGTTGTTGTGAATTCTGAAATGAAAGCAAAATGCTTTCCTCTGAAGTCCTGGAGCATTTCTTCACAAGGGAGTTATCCATCAGATGTTACTGCAATAATGAAAAGGGGTACCAGCTCCTAATTCTCATCGTCAAAACCCAAACACTTTGACAACATGCAATTGGTCTACATCATATGCTTTCTCTGGGGTTTATACTCTATATTTTTATTTTATGGAAAGGCTGAATGCTTTCCTTTAAACTGGATCTTCAGTTTCATGTTGTAAAGTCACAAGAATAAAAAGATGAAATGGGTGAGATAGTAAACATTTCTGTGCCATAAATTAAAAAAATATATTTTTAATCATTCTCTTTTCATTTGGAATATCATTCATGGGGAGAATTCTTCACTATCAGTAGGTTCCTTGTTTAGTTTATGAAGAACAGTGGTCATTTGTACCCATGGTAACAACTAAACTCAGTTATGGACCAAATTTTAAAATTGGATGGTGCTCAAGTTGTGCCTGGACAATGTTTTGCACAAGATGGACTATAAGTCATATGGAATCAGAAATCAGTGTGGCAAGCACTCTTCTAAGGGCTTTATCTATATTATCTCACTTAATTATCACAAAATCTCCAGAGAGATTACTTCCATTTCATACTTAAGTGCTTTATTAGCATTATTATATTGAATTCTTACAACAAGCCTCATGAATACTATTATCCCCTTTTTTGGAAGTGAGAAATTGACATTGAGAGAGGTTGAAGCAGTTGAGCAGGACTCCTTAATGTGACAAATATTGAAGATCAAATTCAAACTCCGATCTGTCTGATTTGGCCATGACACCAAATCCCACGGTTTGGGCAGAAATAAGTATGCAGACATTGTAGAAGAGATGGCATCAGCTAAAGTGCCAAATTAGAGCATTTGCTATATTTAGAGGAGAAATCGCCCAATAACATCTCAGTGAAACCAGTTTACAGCTGTCCAGTAACAGCTTTTCATTTACTGCCTTGTGAAAGTTCATGCTCTGTAAGCACCATCAAAGTACTACACGGTGAGAAAAAGAAATGAACTTGTGGAAATGATGAAAGAAGAAGAAATTGAAGTAGGGGGAGAAACGTGGGAGCAACAGGAGCAAAAAGAGGAGAAAGAGACATAAATAATAAAACCATGTTCTGAATGACATTCCGGCAGGATTGCAGAATGATAGCTGCGGCTTATGAAACCCATGACAGGGTAACAGCGTCTTCTTACTGAAGGAGATACTAAGTACATATAATTAAAGTCCCTGAAAGAATGAAAACCATCAAAATTAATATTTAAATACTAAAAAATTCCAGGTTAAATACTAAATTCTGTTCACTAAATGATTAGTAATAGAAAAAAAGAAAAAGGCTGCTTCTATACAGAGCAGCTTTAAGAATTAAACATTTTAGGAAATGAAAATGAACCATTTTGAATAATGAACATTTTCTTCTCAAAATCAACCAAAAGAGTTAAAGAAACCAATACATCACTGTATTAATTTGATATGGTTTCCATAACAAATTGCCACAAACTTAGTGACTTAGCACAATTTTATTGTCTTACTGATCTGCAGGCCAGAAATCCAAAATGCCTTCGCTGAGTTAAGATGTTGGTAGAGTGGGTTCTTGCTAGAGACTCGAGCAAAGAACCCATTTCCCTTGCCTGTTCTAAGAGCTTCTAGAACCTGCCTACCTGCCTTGGCTTGTGACCCTTTCCCCTTATCACTCTAATCTCCTACTCCAATCTCTTGTTTCCATTGTCACATCTCTGACCTCCTCTTTTACAGTCAAATCTTCCTCTGCTTCCATTTCATAAGCTGACCTGTAATTACAAGAGGGTCAATCCAGGATAATCTCCCCATCTCAAGATCCAAGATGTAATCACGGCTGCAAGGCTCTTCTTGTGATATAAAGTAACACTCTCAGGTTCCTGGGATTAGGGCATGTATATCTTTGGAGACAATTATTCACCTTACCACAGTCGCTCTCTAAACTGTATTAAATTTCTGAACACACACCTGTGAGACACACAAAGCAATGTGAATCTGTTATTTGAAACTGAAGCTCAGAAACGGACCCAGGCAGGAAGCAATCAAATATGTTGATTGGATTTAAAAAGAGAAGAAAATTACAAAATCATATCCAAAAAGAAGATAAAATTATATGATACCCAAGGAAGAATAAATGTAAAAGAAAATTAAATAAGACTCATTATACAACAGACAAGAGAATGAAAATGAGATGCAAATGTTAAAAAAAAAAATCAGAGAGAAAATGGTTGGAATGGAAAAAAGGAAGAAGCACCATGATATATGCTAAAAAAAAAAAAAAAAAAAAAAGAAAGAAAACATTGGAACAGATCAGATGTGTAAAACTGTGACCTGAGAAAAAGTTCTAGACGTAATAGAAAACCTGAAAGTGTCCACCAATGTACTGCAAATATGGACGGGCAAGAATCAATTTTGAAGCATATGTTAGTAAAATGATTGGAATTCAAAGACTGTATCTTCAGTGTTTCTAGACAAAACAAAATAACTTAGAAGGACAAGATAATTACACTGGCATCAGAGTCTTCAAAGCTACGTGCAATTAAGGCACAAAGGAGTGGCATGTTCTAAAAACTTAAAGAAAAGATGAATAAAGATTTCTCTATTAAGTTCCAGGGCTTTTGGAAAACAGTTTGAAACATGTGCTCCTCCAGTGCTCAGAGAATGCTGTTCACATACGTTCTTCCTATAGAGTCTACTAGAGGTGACTTTAATCAACCAAGAGATGGCTGGGAAGACTTTGGCAAACAGAACAATAGTGAGTGTTTCATATATTTAATTATAGAACTGAGTCTAAAAGCACAAGTGGAAGAATGATATGTGTATGTTATATGCTCTGATAAAATAAAGAGAATGAAACTAAAACTGGGAGGATATGAGAGAGAGAATAAAAGTAGAATAAATCATGGATTATTGTGTAGGAATACTAACTAAGCCTGGCCAGACAGTAATAGGTAAGAAGTAAAAGAAAGCAGGTTTAAGGGCACTTTAAAAGGTGTAAAAATAAAGTTATCTCTAGAACAATCAACAACAAAAGCAAAAACTCCAAACTTTATTAAAAAAGAAAGTTTTAAAGCAGAGAAGACACGCCAAATGCAGAAAGAAACACAGTGCATGTAAGGCACATAGTAATTTTAAATAATAAGACACAGTTGAGACCAAACATATGTCACAACAGAAGTCTATAGACCTAACTCATCTTTGAAAGGAAAGACATTTCCACGTTGGCACATAAAGGAAATCTACCTCGATGTGTATACAAGAAAAATATCTAAAACATAGTGATTCCAAAAGGCTGAACACAAAGAGAAGGACAAAGGCAAAGGAGAAACTGGTGATTGTAATGTTGATAAAGTCAAATTCAGACAAAGAATAAAAATAAAACATTAAATGAGACCAAAAGGACATATAATGCTAACAGTGCATGCTTGAGAGAAAATGGCATTGAGTTCTTCTTCTAGTTCTTTCCATAACATTGAGATCTTAAGCAAGTTCACTACCCTGAGCCCCAATTTTTCCGCAGAATAAATGGGAATAATAACTTGACCACACAGACCATATAAATGCAAACCACCTTCAAATGGTGGGGAAGCAGTTCTCCGCATCAACCAAATGTTTTCATGCTGAGTGGAATATTCATCCTCTGTTGGCTGCAGGGTCCAGGATATCTTTAAGTGCTCCTCCAGATGAGTTTTTTAAGTGTGTAATTTAAACCTAAGAACTTCCTGGCCCTTTTGGATTTCCAAGATGAATGAACTATATTCTGGCTGTAGGTCCCCAGAGGAAGGATCCTATAGTCTCCTGTGGTAACAGGCAGAGAAACAATGGGCAAAAGCTCAGGCAGCTTTTAGCAAAACTCATTGCTTTTTCCTCCTTTGGTGTCAACATACATTTATTGAATCCTACTCTGTACCTTGTACTTACGATCTTTTTTTTTTTCCTTGAACTAGAGTTGATTTTCATCCTTGTGTTAGTTCCCAGTGTACAGCACAGTGGTTCAGTTATACATACAGATATGTTCTTTTTCAGATTCTTTTCCATTGTAAGTTATTCCAAGATATTGAATATAGTTCCCTGTGCTACACAGTAGGGCCTTGTTGTTTATCTCTTTTATATATAGTAGTTATTATGTGCTAATCTCATACTTCTAATTTATCCCTTCCTCCCCCTTTTTTCTTGTATTGTGACTTAATTAAAACAAGTTATTATTGGGGGAAATGCTGTGCCCTGCACTAAACACTGTCAGGGTTGCAGGTTTAAACAACAGAAACACACAGTTCTCAAGGACCTCATGAGGAGGACTGAGTTTCCCATCTTCCTATTCTAAGAGATTCTCATACTCTTGCCTTATAGATTCTGGAAATTATTACTTGGCTGCAAACCAGTCTGGAGGACTTTTAAAGCTTGACATGTGGACATAGTTGAAGGATGCACATGACAGCCTATATACCGTCCAATGGGGATCAGGAAAGGAAACCCAACTTGGTTTTTCACACATTGGATTGGGTTTCCAAAGATGTTGAGTGAAAAAAATCAGAGAGCTTTTCCACGCTGCCACATGAACAGAAATTTTTCATCCGAGCACTAAAAGAAGGAAGGATGAAAGGGAGGAGGAATGTGAGAGATAAATGATGAAAGGAAAGAAGGAAGGATGCAAAGAGAGAAGTTGCCTTATATACATTTACAGATTTTCAAATGCCACATAATTTGGCCTTTGAATATCACTAGAAGGTACCTGTCTTTGATTTCAGCTTTTGCATTATGTATTTATGTAAAACACACTTAGCCAGGAGGAGCCTTTGAAATTCTCATTATTATCCATGGGGGAAACTTATAAATTTGTTCCTGCTCATACAAACTCAGAGAGAGTTGTCTGAGCTCCTCTGTAATTTAATTATTTAATCTGAACTTAACTGTAATATGTCTCTTTTCTTTACTTCTGTCTGTTTGATTGACATGAAATTATCCCACAGTTATTACATTTCATTAATACCTTTGGGTCCTGTATTCCCATTTTGTTTTGCCATCATTTGATTATAAATGCATTAGCTAGGATCACTCTAATCCCAGCTATCCTGTCTCTGATAGTTTGCCACCTACAGAATTTCCAGGTGTATTTTCAGTTTGCAGAGTAAATAGAGAACTGGGAACCTCAGCCCTGAATGGAAATTAGAACTGCTCATTGCAGAAGTAGAAACTGAAAACACTGGCATTCAACAGTGTGAGCTGTTTTCATTCTGCAGGAGTTGAAGATTTGAAACAACTTTGGGCAAACAGTTTATCAGATATTGCAAAACGACCTGACTTAACCATTTATTTGTGCAAGCATAAGGCAGAGGCCATAACAGCAATGCAAATAGTGGGGAAATTTGTGGCGGTGAAATCTAAACAATGCAACAGTCTAAAAACACAACTTAAGTGTATTATAATCATGAATTTTAACAGTTGGCTATGACTTTGTCTGTGGATTAACTGCTGCGCTTTTTTTATCAAGATAATGCAAATTTAATTCCTAATAATATAAATATTATGCTCATGTTTTCTAAGAGTTTTGATCATGGAAATGAACGATTCCGATCCCAAGGGTAGCATGACCCAGATAACAGTGAACAAGAAGGCTAAGTGTCTGTGTTATTTTAATAACAGATGGAAGTACAGCTGGAGGAGGGAGGTAAATGTTCAAAACCGAGCCCATTAAATCATGTGCTGGGAAGAATTGGAAATGAGCAGGGTGGAGAAGGAGACGGAATCTCACAAGTTTAGGATGAGATATGCAAGTCCTTCTAAATCAATGAAAAGTTTTATCATCTCCCAAAAGATATCGATGCTCAATAGAAAGCCACCACTGAAATCAGCTTGGCCTTCCTCACAAATGAACCCACCCATCTGTTGTGACTTTGTCAAATGAACACTCAGTAAGGAGAGCCCCAGGTCTGCTGTGGGAGGGTGAGCCTCAGGTCAACAAAAGATCGCAAGGGAAAGTGAAACAGAGAAGCCAAAAAAAACTCACAGGTCCCGGAAGAAGGACGAGGCACACCTTGAAGGGCCACGTGGCGACGTCACGGCAGAGAGAAAGTTGCAGGACCTGGGCGGGTCAGTGGGTGGGATGCTTGGGGTACCGAGGCGAAGGCTGATGGGTCAGTTCAAACCAAGAGGAGTGGGGTTTTAATAAGCTCCGTGGGGGCCTTCTCTACGGAGGACCCAAGGGAGGGCCCTGGGAAGAGAGGGAGACTTTGTCACAAGGGCCATTGGGAAAGTCACATCAGAAACTTAGATCTGCTTATGACTCTGCAGGCTGATCTCTAGGGTGGGAAAGGATTTTACCCTAGAATGGAACCAGAGGACATGAGATGGAGAATCTCACACACGTGCCCAGAGGAGGGGAGAATTCTAAGAACTGGGAGACTTACTTCCCTTAAATGCCTGATGTACAGAACACTGGATTTTTATCTCCAAACCAACGAATCTCTGCCAAGAATCTCGCCACATCTTCAAGTTAGTTAACTCACTGCCTGGACTCTGGCTGGACTCCCTCCCCATTTCCCCCTCACCTGCCCCATAAATACAGCTGCCCCAAACCCTCATCAAACTCATTGCTTGCTATAATTTCCATTTCCTGAATTACAATCCCTCTGCTATTCCCAAATAAACTCGATTTCTGGTGATTTGAGCTTGCCCCAGTTTACCTCCTTACTTAGGGTGACAAGGTGTGCACTTGCAGGACAGGCTAACGTCAGGTTAAGACCCCTACTTGGCTGCACAAAACGGATGCCAAGACAGTACCAGGCGGTAACTTAGCTAAATTCTGGGTCATGTCATGTTGTTCCTTTTATTTTTCTATGAAAATGAGTTAAGTTACATTTCCTGGTTCAGAGACTGGGACTAAAATATCTCATGGGGAAACAAAAGGAGAAACTTTGGAACTATCTTGGCCCCTTCCAGGTAGCGTACAGCTTTTTATGTCAGATGTTATCAACGATCATACTTTCTGTAGTATATCGAGTGATGAGCTGGATCATAGAAAAAACAAACAGCAAGGATGCTATCCTTATTAGGTACTTCGACTTTCCTTCCATCTGCTTGATTGATGTGAAATTATCCCGTGGTTATTACATTTCATTAATACCTTTGGGTCTTGTATTCCCATTCCCATGGAAAAGGTACTTTGAAATCATTTTCTGAATTTCTATGGAGATTTTAATGAAACACGAGTACACATAAGATAAAAGTTTGTTGCCATCTCATCCAAACACACTCTAAACTCTGTTCATCAATTTGCAGATTTGGCCAACAGAGCAAATGTAAATTTTGGAAAATTCCATTCAGCTTATAAGCGTCATGCAAAAAAAAAAAAAAAAAAAAAAAGAAAGAAAAAGAAAAAAATTTTACCTGTTAAATTTTCTGCAAACCTTTACACAGCAGTGTTAAAAAGGAATCTGATTTGCTTATCTGTGATAGTGAAGATTTTGTAATGACGTTTTTCTTATCACTTTTGTGTTTCCTCAAAATGTGCCGAAGCACTTAATGGTATTTTAGACTTTATTGAAATAAAAGGTGCCTACAGATGGCTCTCACTGATGTCAGCCACGCGAAAGATATTAAAATGTTGGTCTATTGTAAAATCACATATTCAAAATTTGGGGGAAGAAGAATGTTCTCCAATTTAGAAATACACTGAGGATGGAGAATGGGAAAAGGTTTACAGTAAAACAGAAACTTACACGGTGTTTCTCTGAAATTGTGTGATGCTCTTCAAAGAACCATAATGGGTCAAAAAAGGATAAACTGACTGCACCTATATTATTTGACGGTGTGTGTAGGTTGTGACAAAAACCTGTACAATGAAAAACATGACTCATTTTTTTTGGAAATAAGACTGTTCTGATTTTTGGTTTGTTTGTTTGTTTGTTTGTTTTTGGCACGGGGGGTAATTGGGTTTATTTATTTTTGGAGGAGGGATTGGGGACTGAACCCAGGACCTCACGCATGCTAAGCATTCAATCTACCACTTGAACTATCCCCTCCCCCAGAGCTATCCCCTCTCGCAAAGCGGTTCTGAATCCAAGAATATGTCTACAGAAAAGAGAAGCCAAGTTTAATAGCATTTTTCATATCTTTACTAAACCTGTAATTTATCTGGAATCCAATTTTGATTTCATAAGTTCAGATTATCTCTGTGTTTTAAAATCACTTTCCTGAAGCAATTTAAATGGTGATGAAATGCAATGAACATTCAAATGCTTAAAAATGATGGCTATCTTAGACAGGGATGTTCTGTATGATGATTTTATAGATGCAAAAGGCCTGATTGACAAGCAGCTCGTCTACCAAAACAAGCAGATAGATACAAAATGGGTGACATTACTGCCAGTGTTTTTTACTTCAGCCATCATAATAGGTATGTCGTCGTATCTCATTGTTGTTCTAATTTGCAGTTTCTTAATGACATACGATGTTGAGCATCTTTTCATATGCTTATTTCCCATCTGTATATCTTCTTTGTTGAGGTTCAGGTCTTTTGTACACTTGATAATTGGGTTGTTTGTTTCTTTTTTTATTGAAACATAATAGACGTAACAGTATTATATTAGTTTCAGGTGTACAACACAATGAGTTTATATTTTTGTACATTACGAGGCAATCACCAGGACAAGTCTAGATACCATCTGTCACCATACAAACTTATTGTGCTATTATTGGCTATATTCCCCATGCTGTACATTACATCCTCACAACTTATTTATTCTATAATTGGAGGTTTGTACCACTTAATCCCCTTCACCTATTCACCCAGCCTCTCACCCCTGCCCCTTTGGCAACCACTAGTTAGTGCTCTGTTATCTGTGAGTGTTTCTGTTTTGATTTTCTCTGAGTTTTTCTGTTTTTTTGGTTTTGGTTTTGGTTTTTTTAGTATTGAAGTTTTTTTTGGTTTGTTTTTTGCTTTTTTTTTTTTTTTAATTGATGTATAGGCAGTTTACAATGTTGTGTCAATTTCTGGTGTACAGCATAATAGTTCAGTCATGCATACACATATATATATTCATTTCCATATCCTTTTTCATTATAGGTTACCACAAAATATTGAATATAGTTCCCTGTGTTATACAGTATAAACTTGTTGTTTATCTATTTTATATGTGGTAGTTATTATCTGCAAATCTCGAGCTCCAAATTTATCTGTTCCCACTCTCATATCCCTTTGTTAACCATAAGTTTGTTTTCTAAGTCTGTGAGTCTGTTTCTGTTTTGTAAATAAGTTCATTTGTCCTTTTTTAGATTCCACATGTAAGTGATATTATATGGTATTTTCCTTTCTCTCTCAGGCTTACTTCACTTAGAATGACAATCTCCAGGTCCATCCATGTTGCTGCAAATGCCATTATTTTATCATTTTTTGTGACTGAGTAGTATTCCATTGTATAAATATACCACAGCTTCTTTATCCAGTCATCTGATGGACATTTAGATTGTTTCCATGTCTTGGCTATTGTAAATAGTGCTGCTATGAACATTGGGGTGCATGTATGTTTTTGGATTAACATTCCCTCTGGATATATACCCAGGAGTGGGATTGCTGGATCATATGGTAGGTCTATTTTTAGTTTTTTGAGTAGTCTCCATACTGTTTTCCACAATGGCTGCACCAAACTACATTCCCACCCAGTGTAGGAGGGTTTCCTTTTCTCCACATCTTCTCAAGCATTTATCGCTCATGGACTTTTCAATGGTGGCCATTCTGACTGGTATGAGGTGACACCTCCTTGGAGTTTTGATTTGCATTTCTCTGATAATGAGTCATATTGAGCCTTTTTTCATGTGCCTATTGGCCATTTGCTGTAATTATATATCCTAACATACAGTAATCAATGGATATATTCCTCATTCTTTTTACATCTGCAAAATTCTCCATTTTTTTAATATATTATGATTTAACTGGTACATATTAATGTTTTGGGGTTGTTTTCAGTTTTTCATAATTAGTAAAATAATACTATTAATAGCTGTGCAATGGGTTATCTTGATTATTCTTTTCATACTTTTGATAGTATATTTTCGGAATATATTCTTACAGGTGATCCTTCTGCATGAAAGGGAAAATGCAGTGGAAGTTTGCTCGAGATTACCAAATTCTCCTTCATGGGGCTGTGCCATTTAATGTCCCCACTATTAATGTATGAAGTACCTGTATTCCAACAGAGTATTTTGTCCTGAAAATACAGCCCGAGTAACAGAGAATATTGAATCTTTGCCTATACCTGAAAGATGAAAACTTTTGCCTTAGCTCTTTGACTAAATGATTAGACCCTAATGTTAATAACTGGGCAATTTGGGAAAAATCGAGCACCCGCTATATTACTGCTGACATACATCAAAAACTTAACACTTCAAAAAAAAAAAAACTTAACACTTCATAATAGCCTTAAAATAGCACATTTGTGGGCTGAACTATGTCTTTTCAAAATTCACATACTGAAGTCCCAATACCTCGTACCTCAGAATGTAACCATATTTGGAGATAGAGCCTTTGAAGAGATGAATGAGTTGAAATCAGTTCCTATGGGTGAGCTCTAATCCATGCAACTCTATTTGGAAATAAGGCTTTCAAAGAGGTATTTAAATTAAAATGAGGCCCATAGGGTGGGGCCCTAGTCCAGTGGGACTGGTGTTCTTACAAAGAGACAACGAAATACCAGGGTACACACGCACATTAAAAGTCATATGAGGACACGGTTAGAAGGTGGCCATCTGCAGGCCAAGGAGAGAGTTCAGAAGAAACCAAATCTCTCAGCACCCTGATCTTGGACGTTTGGCCTCTGGAACTGGGGGAATATAAATTTCTATTGTGTAAGCTATGTGGCTGTGCTGTTTTGTTATGACAACACTAGCCAACTGACACCGTATTTACCGGCTAGTGATTTCTTGAGTCTATTCTTCCAATTGGTAACAACTGTCAATCAAAAGAGGTCTCACAGACATTTTGTAATTCAGAAAATGGAATAAAAATGGTGACATTTTAACAATGGGGAAGGGCCTATGATACTATGTAACTAACTATTTATTAATTCAAAGTATCAATCAACTACTGCCGACCCAAATAAGCATATCTCCAGTTTACTCTCTTTTAATCCAGAAATTCTCAAAATGTAGGCTCACCCAGCACCTCCTGGGAGCTTGTTAGAAACACACATCTTGGACCTTACTCCAGAACAACTAAACCATAAACCTTGGGGGTACAGCCCAGCTGTTTGTGTATTAATAAACTCCCCAGGTGAGTCCCGGACACATTTAGGTGTGAGAACCACTGTCATGATTCACCTCCACCAACCACCAGTGTGACCTCTAGACCTAAAATTCAGGTTTTCTAGTGAAACTCCCCTCCCATATTCAGCTAGTTTCAATAGGTTGAATCCCTTCTTACGAAATAGAAAAAATGACGTATACCACAAGCATTGCTCTGATAATTTCTTAAAAAGTAGCAGCAAAACTATAGTCAATATGATCTTTTACTAGAAGAAGTGTGCAAATGCTTGTGGGTTAGGGTTTAGAGTTCATAGCCTACGTTTGAATCTCAGGTTTATCACTTATTCATTCTATATTCATGGACAAATTATTTACCTTCCTCACTCATGTCATGGGAGTAATGATGCCTACCTTATGGGATATCTGAGGATCAAATTAGTTGTGCATGTAAAATGTTTAGAACAGAGCTTGGTGTATAAGAAGTGGTCAATAGATATTAGTTGTTGTTGTTATTATTATTATTATTATTATCATCACCATTATTATTATTATTATTATTATTATCATCATTATTCCACCTCTTCCACATTACCTCTCACACTCCACCTCACATTTTGCTCCAGTAACACTGAACTGCTCATCATATCCTGAATATACTGTTTATTCTATTATTTTACTTATTCTAAGCCTTTACGTACATTGTTTCCACTGCCTCAAACCCTCATCTCATGGCCTTTGTTGCCTAAATAACGCTTACTTATTTTTTCAACAGAACTCATTGATCATTTCTTCCAAGAAGTGGAAGCGATCCAGATGCTCATAAGCCACTTTGCTCGTCCTGGGCTGAAAGCTAGCTGGCATTTCCCAGTTCCCCTTGTCGTTTCCGTGTGGCTTTGCAATTGATTTCTAGCCAATGGAATTCAAGTGGAAGTGACAGGAGACTCGCCCATGTCTGGCCTCGGAGAACCTCTCCAGGATAATCCTCTATCCTCTCTGTCTGCTACGCTGAAGATTAAGCAAATGCTTCCAGGAAAGGACAGAATCATCAGATGAAAGGATCCTGGGTACTAAGTGAGCATCGGAATCCCATCATCCTAACCATTAGGAACACATCTGTTGTAATCATTAATAAAAAGTGCTAAGCTGGTGACATTTAGAGATTCACATCACAGCAATGAGCATGACCCCAACAAACACACTTTACAATCATACTGAAAGCATATTATTCACATTATGTTTTCATGTATCTGGATGACTTACTAGACGGCTGCAACAATTCTGAGTTTGGAGACCGTGCAGTGTCTTACTCGTATTTGTGTCCCCAAGTAAACGCAGTTATTCAATAAAGGCTTGAATTCAATGAATAATGACTTGAAGTATTGGGAGGCACATGGAAATGACCTATTTTAGGTGATTAAAACATGTTATTGAATGGGCACAGCAATGCTTGCGGTATATGTAATTTTCTCTATTTTGTAAGCAAGGGAAGGAACACAAGAAGACAAGCAATTTGGGCAAAGTCAACAGCCACCATATTGCGAAAGCATACCCACATCTGCCCAACTTTAAAGCCTGTGTAACTTTCTTGAAACGAGTGTCACAGAGTCTAAGGAAATCTATAATTCATATTCATAACCTTTTTGGAAATACTTGGGCCATATTTTGGCTCCATGGTTCTCTGATGGAGAAGAAAACTTCCAAAAATCCCAGAAATAAGTTTTCTTTCTAGGGAAGCTTATTAGAAATTATCATTTTGCAAAATATTTTTGTTCTATCATGGTCATCTATTTTGTTTTTTAAAAAGTCTTCAGACGTACCATTCGAGTAAGTATGCTGGTTTTTTTTTTTTTTTTTTTTAATGGGAGAAAGGAGGTGATTTTTTTTCTTCGAACAATGAGGTGGTTTACAATTTAATCAAAAATAAAATACCAGCAACTTGTTATCTTCCAACAAGAACTCTGCAGTCCTTTGCTTGCACACTCCTTATTAGTCTCCTTGGCAACGGGTAATCACTTGTTTCCCATAAAGAGATGAAATGCCAACAAATATGTAATAGTGGCTCGATACATCAGCAAAGTGTTATAATGACAGCATAATAAATCTGAACATGAAAAGTTAATAGCCACATTAGTGACAGCCTAACTATAGTGTGAGAAGTACACGGAGCCTGCATTTTCTGCTTCCGTTTCATTCTCTTTGTGATACTCAGTTAGCTCTCCCTAGAACGCCCTCCTCCCACCCTCCCTCCTTCTGCATCGCCTGAAACCTGTGAAGGGAAAGAAACTCTTCAAAAATGAAAATGGACCTATTAATAATCTCTTCTTTTCTCCCCCCCACACACAAAAAAAGGATGTTAAATTGGCTGGATCCAGGTCAATATTTCTATTAAAAAAATATGAGTTTGGGGTCATCCTTAAAGCGTTCAAATGTGTACTTTGAGCCCCGTATGTTTACGTAAATATGTTACATTTTGGGGTCTTCACCTTGATTAGGTCCCATCAGGGTCATTTATCTCTGTTGGGATATGATCTTTGTCCTCTGATTAAGTACCACAGCTCTGTCATAAAGGCCAACGCGGAACTCGCCGTGGTTCCTTCACTGCAGAGGCCGGGGAGTCTGGGGCGGGCTTAGAGTCATTGCCCCTGGAGATGAAACTAGGTACGTTGAGTCTGCTTGACCCAAGAGGGGCCGTCGCCTTTTCTCCTTGTTGCTGGGAGTACACGGGCTTTTGCAGTGGTCAGTGAAAGCCACTGCTTCAATTCATCCTCAGAATTAACAGTGCTTAGCAGTGGCCCCAGATTTAGGCCAAAATGAGAAGCTGGCCACACAGGCCTCCTATATCTCCTCTCTTCTTTGTTTTTAACCCCAGTTCTTTCATTTCCAATGTTTCCTTCTAGTCTTTTCCATCTTCCTTTAACCTTGGGTACCTTATTCTGTCTTTTCCTTGGAGAGAGTACAGAGCCATCTGAAAAATGTGTCTCCTCTAAGATGTTAAGTGGTCCAATATAAAAAGATGAGACTAGAGAATAAAACAGACTTAAGAAGTATAAAACTAATAATATAAATATTACGATAATATTGGAAATTGTTGCTATCACCTGACAAGTACTTAGCATGTATCAAGCAGTGTGCCCAATTCTATGCACATTATTTCCATTAAATCCTTATAATATGGATGTTACCATCTTGATTTTACAGGCAACTGAGGTTTTCATTGATACTAAACACCATGTCCAGGGTCTCATAACTAAAAAGTGGCAGAGTCAAGATTTTTGACCCACATCAGCCTGTTTTCAAAGCCACTGCAGAGTTGAAAGGGTCATTTAAGGCTTATTAATATTTTTTTTTTACAAACTGGAGTCATCCTTCATCCAGAATTCTTTGAGGGTGATTAACCAAACTCTGAATAGCTGCAGGTCCCTGCCTTCCAAGGCATCTACTTCATCATTAATAATAAGGAAAAGAAGAGCTGCTATTCCTGTAATGTCTGCAACGTCCCAGGAACAGCCCTAAGCCCAGGGCATGATCAGTGCTTTTAACCGTGGACTCTGGAGTCACTGCCTGAGTCTGAGTCCTAATTTTACCCTTGTGAGACCTCGGGACACTGCACCTGACTTAACACTTTAGTTTCCTCATTTCTAAGATGGACAATAATAAGATTCCTTATCAGGTAGGGTTATTATGAGAACAGAATGAGGTCATTCACATATAACTCTTGGGATAGTGTTACTGAGTCCAAACTCGTTCTGCTCGCTGCATGACAGGTCCACAAATCGGGAGACGAGGTGTCGGGGCAAGGAATAATGACTTTATTCGGAAAGCCGGCAGATAATCTTCTGGAGAACCATCTTCCCCGAGTCAGAATTCAGGCTCCTTTTATACTAAAAATGGGAGGGGGTGTGGTTGGTTAGTGCAAACTTCTTGGTGTAGGAATTCTTTGTTCTTTGAATCCTTTGTTCTTGCAGCTGTCCATGCAGATCAGGTCATGGTGTCCCTGTAAACCTCCAACAAAATAAATGTTGCAACTTTTTATTTTCATATGAATGTTAAAGTGTTAATATCCTTAAAGGTCAGAGCCTTGAGAGTGGGCTCTCCTGCATATTTCAGGCCCTAGGCAACATTCTGTTACAAAAGGTGCAGAGCCAGCATGACTGAGCCCAGGAGAAAGAGCACAGGTTGTAGCTAAAGGAACAGAGCTAATATGGAGTCAGAATTGTTCTTCCCTATGACACTGCGACGGCACATACAAGGCATGGGTATTTGCTAAACATTAACGAGGTTGTAAGTTGCTTTCACTGCTCTTGAATGCAGGACAACGCGCTAAGCAAGTTACATACATTATTTCACTGATCCTTCCAGTAATTCTGTGAGTTATGCACTATGGTTAGCCTTATTTTGCCAATAAGGATGAGGCACAGAGGGGTTATGTAGTTTTCCTGAGGATACAGAGTGAGTTGTGTCCGAGCCCGGATTCTAACCCGGGCATTACATATCCAAAGCATGCCTTCTCGGCAGCCGGCGCACTGACTTTTTATTGTTAGGTAACGTTATCAGTTAGATGACATATTTTGTGGTGAAGGCAATTTGTGTCCGTGACACTGACTCCTTGATCTTAGTGTTTGTGATTCATAGTTTACACACCTCACTGAACCATGAGCACGTTCTCTTTCTTTACATCAGATGCTCCCCATCACTCTTACCCGCCCCACCCCAACAGCCCTGCTTCTCTAACTTTACTCCACAAAGCATTTGTCTGGGAAACTCTGGGGAAAATTCACAAGACAAGCAAGAAAACAGAGATTTCATAAGGTATTTTGACCAAAAGCCTGTCTTAAATTGAACACAGGCAGACTGACATAGGAATAAGTCTTTTCTTATGATGGAAAATTGTAATAAATACACAATCCCATTGAATCCGGGAATTTGTCAACCAGTCCTCTGAGATGAGTCAGTACCTTATCCTTCTTTGCCACAAGGAGAGGGGCATGACGTCCAGGTTTCACTCTACCCGGAGGGGACGGAGGAGTCTGGCTTGGCAACCTGGGTTACCATACACCCACCATGCAGTGCCCTCCAGGGATCCGCAACGTTAGCAAAGTTATTTGCCTGTTGCAAATGTGTATCATAGCAACATGCACATTTTTAATAAATAAATGGCTCTCCAAATAACTTTATTCACTGAGGAGAGATTTCAGATTCTTGCCTCTCCATCTGAACAGCCCTCGATGTTCTGTTCTTCCTGTGTTGAATCTGAAAACCACCCTTTCTTCCCTCTCCGTAAATTATTATCACAAGTAGAAAATGCTTTGGTTTTCAAGGGCTGGTTAATGTTTTTTTCAGAATTCTCTGGAGTTATTGGAGAAACAGTGTCCAGGATGAGAGTTTGATTTAAAAGGATGGATCTCTGTTGGACGTCATTTCTGAATCTGCCGCTAGGAAGCTGACTTGGCTGAGGAATTGCCCTGATTCCATTTCCAATCAATTCCTACCTGGAAGGCAGAAGTAAGAGTCTTGCAGTTTACAAGGAATAGGGGATGATGGAGTAAAAGAAAGAATACAAGATAGATCATTAAATAATTGTTACACACATAATTACTTGAGGAATTAGGCAGTTGAACCGATGAAATCAAGCCAAGTTCCAAGTAACCTCTGTTGAAATGCCAAACAGCTGCGAATTCACTCACCCCACAGCCTACCCCACCTCTCTCCTCCGTGGTCGTCGGTGAGTGGATTTAACATCAGCTGAAGGCTCCTCTTACTGAATGTCTCGCTGTCTGAAAAATACTTGCCCAGCCTCTGTAGACCAGAACTTCATTGTTTAGAAAGACCACAGCGTCCCTTCCTGTGTGACTCTAGACAAATTTCAGACCCTCCTCCAACTTTCTGAAATGCTCTCTCATCCAGAAACCTGCCCTCACCTCCTGTCTCTCCTCGTCCACCTAGAAGTTAGGCACCTCTTTTTTGGTTCTCATAGCATGCTGCACACTTCCCTAGCATAATCTGCATTTATTCATCTGCATGCCCATTTACTGCCTAAAGCATGAAATTCTCAAGGCAGATGCTAGATTTTACGCATTTTTTTAAACCCCAATTGCTTAGTAAATTGTTTTTTAAAGAAATGTTTGTTGGATGGCCGGCTGGGTGGATGGCTGAACTTAATGATAAGACCTAATAGAAATCTAGGCATCACTACCTTTAAAGCTCACTAATTAAAAATTCATTAATTCAGGAGATGATTAAATAAAAGAGCAACTGGTTTTAAAGAAAAAAGACTTGGGTGTAAATATCTATGGTAGTCCTTACTTGCTATTTGGTCTTGTTCTGATTGCTTAACTTCTGAGACCATGAACTGTCTCTTTTATAAATTGGGCCTCATAATACTGAGCGCAAAGGATTTTTACAAAAAATAAACAAGATAATGTATAGAAAGGGTCTAGTCAATTATAAGTGCCTCCAAAACGGTAACTATTGCTATTTCTAAACCCAAGAACCTCCCTACAAGTTAAAACGTATTTTTTTTTCTAAATAAAAATAATTGAAGTCATCCAAGCACACAGAAATACAGGCACAGACATTTTTCTCCTTAACACTAATGTTCAAACCAATAGAAATATGAATGTGCACACACACAAAATCAGGAGTTTAAAAATGTCTGTTCTCTGAAAATACCAGTTTTGGCTAAAGAACTCTTGCTTGTCTGTACAAGGCATACTGAGAAATAAGAATAAGAAGAAGAATGTAATATTTCTATAATGCTTATTATGTGCCAGGTGCGGTTTTGAGCACTTTACCTGTGTTAAGTTAAACAGGTAATGATGTGAATGAAATATTAGTATCCCCATGTCACAGGTAGGGAAACTTAGCACAGAATAATTTGATAACTGGCTCAAGCTCATGCAGAGAGTAAATAGCATAATTGTTGGGCGAGTTTATTAAGGCAGCAATGACGTGAAGTTACCTCACTATGAAACAGATGGTTGGCAGCAACTAGTCGATGTTTCCAGACCCAAATATAACTGACTTTATCAAGCTGAACATCGTGGAAAGGGAGGATGACTTAGGGAAACGCACTTTCTAGTCCAAAATATGTGTGTGGTTGGATCGGAAGGCTTCAGATTGTCACCCCAGAACCGTGTCCTCTGATTATCTGCTGGCACCTCGAGTTACAAGACTCTCGGGCATGGTGGGTGGCAGGCAGGGATATGCAGTGTAGGGGTCCAGGGCGCCCTTTAGATTTGGAGCTGGAAATACTTTGTGTGTGCTTTGTCCTTGAAGTGGAATTCAGTGTCAGCTGGGACATGTGAACTCTTTAGAAATTGCCTCAGCAATATAATCATAGACGTTGGCGTCTAACCCCTCCTATTTGGATTGTGGTTGATCTGCATAGTGCTTATATCTATGAAACACAATTTACCTGTCCTTTATTATGGAGAATTATGGAGTCATCACAGAAAAGGAGAAGTACATACACATATTCCAAGGTGTTTATTTTCTCTATGGAGGAGGCGTGGGATCCACGAATGCCAAATTCCAAACGAATGCATCTTTCACTGGAATAATGTGCTATCCGTTACAGAAGATTGCCGCCAAAGTGGAAAAACCCCTTTGTGCAGAAAAAGCCCTGTCACAGTGGTGATGGGACTCCAGGGTTGTGTATTCTGCCAAAGGTACGAAGGAAGACGACTAAAAGATGCTGGAACAAGTGGCTCTTTTAGACACTGGGTTAGTGTACACGAGAATCATCAAGAGAGTTGGAGCCAGCAAGGGCACTGCCTTCTGACTCTTTCTGTGAGGTGCATTATGAGCTTTCCTGGGGATTCTGATGGGAGTGGTCTATGTACCATATTTGGACAAACACCTCTCAAGGGACCCTTTAGTTGTTGAACAGTTGATACTATTTGTTTTAAATGCTTCAAAACTGTAAAGAATGAATTATCTCTTGGCCTTTATGTCATTAGCCCAGATCCTAAGATAAGCTGGTATTCTTGTGCCAGAAAGTGGAAGGCAAATTTGGCCTTGTAAATTTTTCTACCATATTTAAGATGTCTGTTTCGTGTCATACGTTTCACCCGCATTGGCTGGAGCCCTTGTTCCTGGGGGCAGGGAAATCCCTCATCCAGCAGCCGGGATTTCCTGGTTTCTGACAGCTGTCAAAGAACTCACTAGTCCATCATGGCGTCTCCGTAGTGCTGAGTAATCGATGACGCTTCTAACATCAATCTCATCACTGCATTAAAGCAAATACACTGAAGACCAAATGAAAGGAATCTGTGATCTGAATACAACAGGTATTGCCAAGAGCAGAGGAGGGGTTGATGGCTGGGCATACTTTGCACTTTGGTCTGAACATCTCAAGTCCTGCCGAAGGAAAGGTGGCGGACAGTGAAATGCTCTGAATCTGAAATAAGCTCAGAATCGTCATCTCATCATCACTGTGATCATTGTCAACGTTATTATTCCTCAACAGTGAAAAACTGTGCCCTTCACCTGTACTACAAACAACTTCCAATCATCTATTCTTTAGCTAGATTCTTGGACATTTTGCTATTCTCCCTGTGAAAGACCCTGATTAAAATTCTTGCATTATGTGTTGGAAAAAAAAATTGGCATTGAATTCTTGATCTAAGTAATGACTCCAAAGCTTACTTACCAGTTATCTTGGGGCAACTGCTCTATCTCTCTGGTTCCATTTATTTTATATTAGTCATACGTGGATTTACTATTTTACCCCCTGATCATTGATAAGATGAAAAAAAGAATTAAAGCATAGGATTTGGCATAGTGACTCATGCTGAATACATTTTTATTACCTTCCCCTCACTTATCTGCTACACTTTAGGGCACATTAAAACTGCACACTATTAAGGAATGCATGGATGGATGGATGGAGAATGGAAGAATGAATAGGAGATGGAAGAATGGAAAAATAAGAACACGGAATAACTTTCTTTATAAGGTAAAATAACAACTATCTTCTTGAAGGAAACTTTGTTTCTTTCCCAAGTAGATTCCCTCAAAAGCAACATGTTTTATTAAACAGAAAGTACCATGCAGAAAATTTTACTCTTGGAAGGCTCATTGTATGTCATCTATTTCAACTGGCTCATTTTGTAAATTGGGAAAAGGAGAGTCAAAAACAAAACAAAACAAAACTATCCAAACAATTTATCAACCAAACTAGGACATTTTTGAGCTTCAAATGGAGCTCTATTGATGGTTACATCAGCGCAACAGGTGTTCGTTGGAAGTGTTCCAGGCAAACTAGGATTGCTCATCAGTTTACCCAAAGATGGCCCATGACTTGCCAATGGTCCTAAGAACTGATGGTAGCCATCTTTTTTTTTCCTCAGTTCAGCATTTTTCCTGACCACATCTGTCTCTCTTAATACCTTACCTTTGGATTATATTAAAGATCAAATACTATTTGAAAGAGCTATTGAAAATATTCAGAGCTTCCCATGAAAACAGTCTGCAGCTGGTCCTCAGCTTTCTTCCCTGGCCCTGTCCTGCTTCCCTCATTCCTCTTCTCCAGGGAGCACATCCTCTGTTAAAAACAACTTTCATGACAGTCCCACTTCAGACTCCACATCTGGGGGCCCCAACCTAAAACAACAGGATTGAATGTGGGCTGCAAGGGGTAGAATGTTTGAGAAATAGAAAAGTTGGGGCAAAGATGTGGAGTCTGAAATGGTTGTCTGCCACCTCAAACTTCAGCAATCAAGGTGGAGCCTTTGGTGGTGCTGGTTGGGCTCAAGAATTAGGGAAGTCCTAAGTTTGTAAATAACGCATTCAAGGTCAGGGTACAGTCTGGATGTGTAAGTTCCCTGGGAAAGATGAGGTAAGCCTTCAGTGGGTTGATCTCTCTCCCCAAAACAGATGTGTTGCATCCTACCTCGAGAACCTGAGAATGTGGTCCTACTTGGAAACAGGATCTTTGCAGATGTCATTAGTGAAGATGAGGGTGGGTCCTAAATCCAGTGTGACTGGTGTCCTTATTAGAAAAGGAGAAGAGACACAGTCCTGTGGAGGAAGGCGGTGTGAAGACACAGGGGGAGATCCCCAGTGTGAAAACAAAGGCAGAGGTGGGAATGGACAAGCCAAGGACCGCAGGCAACCCCAGAAAGCTAGAAGGCATGGAACAGATTCTCCCTTTAAGCCCCTAAGGAGGGACCAATCCTGCTGACACATTGACTTTGGACTTCTAGCCTCCAGAATTGGGAGAGGATGAATTTCTGTTGTTCTAAGCCATCAGAGTTTATGATAGTTTATTTCAGCAGCCCTAGGAAACTGACATAGCTAGTATGCGATGGCAACAATTCGGCATAACCTGTGCTTTTCTTAATGAATCTGGAAAAAAATCACATCTGCAGCAGGTGTTGTCAGCAGTTGTGCCCCTGCCTCTCCCACTTCTCACCTAGACAGAATCGAGAGAGTAGAAAACAGTGGGTGGAAGAGGGTTTGCTTCCTCCTACCCTGTAAAGCATTTTGCTTCCATTGAGAACCACATCTTTAGCTAAATGCATCACAAACTTGCAGAGGGGATGTTCGTGTGGTCTTTCTCATCATAACCCAACCCACCTGAAATGCTCTGACACGCTTGAAAATAATTCCGATTAATGAATAAAACACGATAAACTAATAATTAGCACTGGAAGGTGAAGTCTTTAACAGGAAGGTAATTCAGTACTGATCTGATTGTTTTCCCCGGCATCAGACCTTAGCTGACATTTGATTTTAGCTCCAGCATAACAATTCCCAGGCTATGTTTAGGAAGACTATGAACAATTTCCTAGGACTTGGCCAGAAGTTATTCACAATGCCTGGATTACACACTTTGAAAAATGTGAAGTTGTATGTTAGTCAAGATTCCAAATCCAGCTTTGGCTTGGCCTCCTGACTTGGAATACTCAACAGAAACTTATGATCAGCCATGGTGCTCTGTTTCTAAGCAAAACAGCATGAAAGAGATCTTTGCTGTTAGATAATTAGCAATTTAAAAATCACGGATGTTGATCAATGTCGATGAGTCAGTTCATTGGCCAGGCAGACAATAATGATAGAAACTTTGCACGGTACGGTTAATTCTATATTTTGAATGCTGTTCTTAAATACAGGAAGGAATTATTTCACAAGTCAATAATAAAAATATTTTTGTACAGCTTTTATTCAAACTAGTAATCTGGCAGCTTCCAGGTATTCGGAGGAAAGTTGTATGTGACTCCAAAAAAAAAAAAAAAGAACCAAAATGGAGCAAAGTTCTGTTCAGAAACATTATTATTTCTGAATTTTTCTTCATGTTCAAGAAAAGAACATATTATTTCTTCTATTCTTGAAGAAAGAATAGAAAAGATACGAGCTTGTTTTCATATGAAATATGTTTGATGTTTCTTCCTGAAATCCAATTTCTGTTATTAACTGAAGCCGAACCCTCCGGAAGGAAAATGCAGAGAGAATGACAGAATCTCCTCTCCAATATAGTCACCCACTGCCTGAATCAAATCTTTCCTGGGCATCAACTCCAAGAAATCCCACACACATTCTCATTATTAATTTGCCACTGGTCATATTCTGGTGAAGGGAACCTTTACTGACAATGATGTTTGCAAAATATTGCTCCCTTATGAAACTGCTTATCCAAAATGAAAAGCCAAAGCGTTACAAGATGAACCTGGCAACAAGGAACTGGGGGAGAGGATACAGGGATGGAGAGGACCCTAAAGATTAGCTGCCAAAAGAGTTCATGGTAGGTGAGAGCCAATAACCCAATGATTGCTGGGGACTGGCAGGAAGCAGTTCCTGGGGCCTCTAGAGTGTAGATCACAATAAATTGCACTTCCCTGCTTTGTCCACAGGGGGAAGTCAGCTCAATGTAGCCAACAGTCACCCTGTATGCAGTACCAGGGCTCTTAGATTTTTCTGATTTTTCATGAGAAATCAGAATTTTGAACTTAAAAAAAAATCCTCTTTCTCTTTGAAAAGACACATTTGGGAGCTAATTAAAATTTGTTAAAAAGCTTTGTTCAGGCAAACAGAACAAAACAAACCCAAAACCCCCCACCAAAGCCCAAAACATCCTTTTTCAGTCCTGTAGAAACATGGACTATTATCCTGCAAACTCTTGTCTGCACTGGGATTTTATTTCAGCAAGGGATAACCACTGGGTTTCAAAGTTACAAATAAAATAATGATTCTGTCTTACACGGAATTGAAATGTACCAAGCAGTTAGTTTAAAGATGAGAACTCTTGTCTTTCTAACAAGGGAGGACAGAGGGGCGACGGAGGAGCGTCATTTAGAGACGAACAAACACACAGTATTTTACATTTTTTTTCCCCTGTCAAACAACACATTTCTTTTGAGAAACAGTCATGAGACACATGTTCTGTGAGTCACTAAATGTCTTGGTTGGCACTCGGAACAATTGTGTTATGCAGTTTTTCTGCACTTCTTGGAATGGCAAAAGGTTCCAAACAAGCAGAGAAGAATATGCAGATTACAAGCTTAATTTGTTCTAATGATCCTCTTCCCAAGAGCCTTAAAACTTAAGAAAAATATTTCCCAAACTGGATACATTGCCTGTGGGCTATTTACGGATGAGAGGAAACTGAGCAACCGTCTTCATCTCATGAACTAAGTGAATAATAAAGATGTAAATGAACCAATTTCCTGGAACCACCAGTAATTTTGAAATCGTCAGAGAGACAGGAAAGAATGGCTCTGCATGTTTCCAGGACTGCTGAAGGAACTAGGGAGCTTGCATCCCATAAAAATACCGCTAGTGTCTTTCTTTTATTGAAACTGAAGACTTCTTAAAGAATTCCTGATTTTAAAAAAAAAAAGAGAGAGAGATTAGCTTGTTCACGGCTGCAAGTTTAACTTAGTATAGGTATATGTTTGACATCTTACATTTCCGAGTCAATAAAATTGATAGCAGCTTCATTCCATATCTTGGAAATTTTTTGCAGATGAGGGGATTTGATTACGGGACTTAGAAGAACAGTGTGGTACCAGTTATGTGGATTGTCCTGATTATTATTATGATTTTGAATTTAGGGCTTTAGTGGCACACAAGGGGCCACTCTTTGGGTCTGCAATGAAAATAAGTAATAACAACAACACAAGTAATCATAATTCAGTGCTCAAAATGTAAAACACCTGCAAAGAAATGCTAACTCGACTGTCCGAGTCCACCTGGGGACTTTGATGAAAGGTTGTTCAGCGTGATCTGGCAAGGTGAAAAGAGCCAGGTCATTTACTGAACACACAGGCTGAGAAGGCGGCACAAATTTGCAACCTGAGCATGTTTGGCTTCTGCAGCCCAAGCCACGTCCCCACATGAGCGGATAAAGATGAAGCTGTGGATTCTACCCCAACGAAGCATCACTGTAGCTGACTGATGAATCGGGGACTCCTCTCAGCGTGACTCGTAAGTCAGTTTTTTAAATCCTTGAATTCATTCTATTTTTTTCCTTTTTTTTGGATAAAATCAAGATAACCATGTCTTCTGTACCTCTTCAATATTTGTGGTAATGCTCTTTGGACTATGAGGTTTTACTGTTGCCAGGTACAACCTTATGAAACGTTTTGCCAAGCGGCTGATACTGGACAAAGCCCTACTTGTGTTGTCTAAGTTATGAGAACATAAGGGAAGAAAAAAATCACATCAATCATTTTACCTTAAGCTGTCTTCTTTTTCCTGTAGGGTTACAAAATGTGGACAAATCATAGTGTATTTTCTTAAAATTTGAAAATACTACTCAGTCTTTAAAAATGTTAATGACAAAGCTTCCAATCCAAAGCCTGGTTGTCAAAAACAAATATAGCCTTCAATATGTGGTCACTAAATGCATGTGGATAAGGCTGTCTTTAGATCTTGAGACTAAGGCTTAAATTGGCTCACGTCAGTAAACAGCCTCAGTAAATACGACTCAATTCATTTCCTAGAGTCTGTTTGTAGTTCTATTGTTAAGAATAATCATTTAGGGTGGGAAGGGATAGACGGGATTTTAAAATTGTAGAATAGATAAACAAGATTATACTGTACGGCACAGGGAAATATACACAAGATCTCATGGTAGCTCACAGAGAAAAAAATGTGACAATGAATATATATATGTTCAAGTATAAGTGAAAAATTGTGCTCTACACTGGAATTTGACACAACATTGTAAAATGATTATAAATCAATAAAAAATGTTAAAAAAAATCATTTAAAAAATAGCCAAACCTCCCGTTTTGTGGAAGTTGAATATTATATCATACATTGGCTAATACTAAATTTTCTGTTGAGTGACCACTCTAAGGAAACAACTGAAAATTAATTGTAAAATTCCAGTAAATTAAACGTCACTATCAGAAATGCTAAATTACCATTAAGCAAGGAAATCTTAGTTGAACTGACATAAGATTTAAATTGATAAAAAAGAAATGGAAAAAATGTGATTAGTAAATTTCCCAAGAAAGACAATGTTCTCTGCGTGTAACTCCATTTGTGTTTAAGGCAATGTCTCTTAAAACAATCCATCAAGTTTTTTTCAGGACAAAATTCAATGTCTACTATAGGTACATATAAAGGCGCTCTGGCAGCAGATCAGTTCCATTTTAAATAGTATGTAGGAACATGAACACTAAGTATAAAAAGCCTCTTAGAACAATTTTATTGAAATGTATAGAAATTAGCCTTAGATTTTGGAACCAATTTTGAGAGGCAAATGACTTGCCTTTACTAAATTCAGCCTTTTTAAAAAAAAATTTCACCTTTATTTCATTATTATTTTTTATTTTTTTTCAGAAGGGAATCCTCCAAATATTGAGTTGGCCCAGTTTCCTCACAGATAATTTGTGCTGAACTTAGAAACCATGATCATTGTTTTGTGATGTTCAGTTCTGACCAATCCCTTGGTCACAAGGCTTTCCCCCAATATCCAGCACCTCCACACATTTTTCCCCATAATCCCTTTACAAAGAAGATGACATCCCATGAAATCCTTCATGATGATTTCATGAAAGCTAAACTTAGTAGAATTTTGAGGACTTTATTTCTTTTCTCTCTCTAATCATATTAGCACAGTCAACACACACAAAACATCTAACGGAGGGTCTTTACCCAGTATTCGCCCCTTCTGGCCCCAGTGTCCTACACTGAAATTATACGATACTGTATTTTAAACTGAGTTGACAAATATCCAATAATTCTCACATTTTTATTTGTGGTTAATAAAATTCCACACACTCTCACCGTGGCTTAAACACTCCGTAACGGTTTCTCAAAGGATTCATGGCTCATTAGATTTGGACAATCAAATAGAGTGGCTTAAAACAAAGTGTTTCTTGGGGAAAAAAAAAAATGTAATCTGGGCCCCCAGTAGAGGAATCTCCTTTTTGCTAATTTTCTTTAGCTTTTTTTTTTTTTTTTTTTTTTTTTTTTTTTAACCACATCCTACACACGACCTGGATTTGAAGAAGATTTGACAGGGGTTTGGCTGCTGTAGTCAAAGTCAGTAGCTTGTATGAAATGATACAGTTGCATTACCCAAATCAAACTACTAGCAGAAGAACTTTACTGGAGAGCATAGTACCTTGGTATTAGATCTGGCAACCCCTCCAGTGTCCTACGATGATTAGGGTTCCCACGTGTGTAACCAGAGTTCCTTCTCTTAAAGTAAAACCAACCTAACCATTAAGAGAAACAAAGATTTTGAAAAATGATAACAGGGAAAAATGACTTTGAATCTCCTATTGTGAAAAATGCCTATTACCTCCATCCTCATTCATACTCATATAGACATAGACGTAGTGATCTTCGACCTGGTCACAAGTGCTTATGTTTATACAAGTGCTTATGTTTATACTTTTTTTGTTCCCAAATCATTGTAGCTCTACTCTTTGGAAATTGCTTTTAGAGCTGACTTGTGAATCATGAAGAGAGTATGACCCAAGTTTCTACTGACCCCGTTCTCACCTCGGTCATATATATTCATCGTCAGATCTGACTCCACGTTTTGGCAGTTTCTGGAGTCAACCATCTAGGAAGGTGGCTTTCCAGCCCTAAGAAGAGGGAGGAGAAGATGCTCAGATTGAAGGCAATTCTTGGTCCTTTCACACCTGAGCACTGATGTGATACAGCTAGGGAATCCTTTAAACTCTGCGACCCTTTGTAACCTGCATGGACTTTCTAATCACGTTGCGCCTGTGAGGTTTTCCCAGTGTAGAACCCGGCGTCCATCACCATTCGTAACTCTGCTAAGCAGTAAGTCTATTTCTGGAAGTAACGACCTCGTAGGCCACTCGAGGAGGATGTATCAGCGCATCCATCTTTCATGGAAGCTCGGATACCCCTCTCAGCACAAGGTAAGTAGGCGATGGAGACTTGCCGCATCCATGATCCATTTCACTGCCTGATGGTCCTCACTGCCGCTACTGAGGACACCACAGAAAGACCAGAAGAGATGCTCCAGAAATAAATCTGCCCTTTTAATGAGAACCAACAGCAATCAGTTTGTAAAACACTCACTGTCAGGACTCAGCCTCCCAAGTTCTTGCTGTAACAATAACAAGAGGGTGTAACTGATATCCTTTGGTTGTGCTGGAAGTGGTCTTAATAAGGTGGCCGTTAGCTAAAACACACGCAAACCCACGACAAGATCAGTCCTGCCTCAGATGGGGTCCCTTCCCGCTGCAGGGAGACAGCACTGCAGAAAGAATGAGGAGGAAACACATCTGTTTTCCCCTTCACACCCACACTGTCAACTTTCCATTGCTTTTACTGGGGTGGGTATTTATTATTTCAGAATGTATTATGTTTTAGGACTAGAAAATCAATGCAGTCTATCCTAAGTGACTTTGTTGTAAACCCAGCGTGAATTAGGAACTCCTCCGATAATCACTGGTGAGGTCTACGTTCTGACAGATGAAGTGCATGACCTCCCGTGAGATGCATACTCAGGAGGGAAAGGAATACAGAACGCTTTTCTGAGCAAATGCAAGTATTTGAGCAGCCATCTGGGGCTCACTATAAAAAAGCGGTTTTGTTCCAAGGGATGAGAGACAGTTAGCAGAAACAGTTAACCAGCCCAGCCTGTATGCACTCTCACCCACATTACTGATAAAGAAATTAAGGGCAAGGCAGATGTTGACTATTTAAATGTTACCCTGCTGGGCAGAGACAAAGTCCACAATAAACTGGCTGTTTCCAGGCTCACTGCTCTTGTCGCCACTCTATGCTGCTTTCCTGTGTACGAGTTATCAATGCAATGCCATTTGTGCTAACGAACAGACAGGTAATTCTGCAGGTCAATTCAGACTCCAAGGAAGAGGTCTCTAGACCACTCTAGTCATTGTTGCGTTTTGTGATTTGATTTCTTCAGGGAAGCTGAAACATGACGTGGGTGTGGAGACAAAGATATCAATTTAAAATTTAATCGTAAGTGAAATTTAATGCTCACATCTGTCTACTGTGTAGTGTAGTTCTGGGCCTTAGATGTGTCCATGAGCACGTCCACAATAAACTTTGAATAATCCTGTTTTTATATACCTTTGCATTTTTACTCCTTTGTTTTATGATTTCCTGCTCTTTTCATTTCCAAATGAGTACATTCTGTTGGCTAAATAGTTTCGTGGCAGCAAAATACGTAGCACCTTTCAGAAAACCAAATTAGATATCTGATGGTAACGGCAACGAATTACTGCAATAGATGGATGGAAACCCAACCGCACCTAAAGACTGCAAGCCTTTGAGAGGAGGCAGTGATGAGATAAATCGCCCAAAGCCAGTCGTGTTTGCTTATGGGAGCAGATCCCCCACTCTTCAAAGTTCAGGACCAGGGAGAGGAGCGATTTGTCACTTGGAATCACCTGTTTTCCCAGAAGAGAAACACAGTACCTTCCCAACGACGGTTTGTTTCCACTTGTCCAGATAATCTGGATGAGGTGCAACAATGCTTTTTCCAGTGGCACTGGACTCTTGCAATGCATTTAGATTTGTTTCCAATGAACACTTCCCTGCCATGGGTGTGACGCGTGGGAAGGGATATATAACCATCAAATCAGACCACCCTTGGGGATTTTCCGAGCATCACTGTGGACCAATCTGAATCATTGCTTTTTATTCATGAAAAGAAGTTCCCCAAGGGAAAGGCTAGAGCTTTATAGCAGTCTGAACAGTAACAGATGTGGGTCTGGTGCTGAGAGATACACGGAATGGGGCGGAAACAATTCACAGAGAATCCACTCTGAGTTCTGTGGTTAGGCTTCATCCTTTATTAGGTAGTGAGTAAGAGACAACTGATGGTTACAACTCCAATGTTAGCGACCATTTAAACAAAAATGGTTCCATAGTGAAGTGAGGCAGAAGGGATTCAGGTACTTCTGAGGTTTCTCATATGGCTGATGGAGAAAATATGGCTGATTTGTTTGTTCCCAGCAAATCATGAAAGTTAATAACACCTTGTGATCCAGGACTCTCGTAGCCCACAGGCCCTGACCGCTGGTGGCCTGGCTCATTCACTTTGGTGAAAATGGGGAAGAACAGTGGAAGTACATTGTAGTAAGACTGCATCCATTAACATTAAGTCCTCCAGCAGAAAGAGAGGTTTTAGAGCTGTCAAGTTTGTTGGACAGGAATTCAGGCTGACTTAAGAGTGAACAGATGAAAATATTTTATGTGGCAGAAAAAGAAAATGGAAGTTCAGAATGGTCAGAAGCTGGTCACGTGGGGTACAGAGACACAGCCCCAGACAACAAACTTGTGGACTCTCTACCTGGCTGAACCGGCAGGGTCTGAGAGTGGGAAAAGGAAGTGCTTGCTAAGACCAGAGGGTAGAGATACTGATAAAGGCAAAATACCCTCAAAAACAAATTTCAATTTTAACCTACGTGTTTAACCTACGTGGTTTGAAATCCCTTTTACAAAAGACTGATGGAGCACTTTTCTTTTCCTTCCTACCTGCCCTCCTCACTCCTTCCTTCCTTCCTTTTCTGTTTTGGTTGCTTGTTTAACAAAAGATACATAAAGTCAACTGCTTTAAAGGTACGTTTATATGACAAACGTCTTTAGCTAGATGACAGAGAAGAACTCCAGAGACCATGTGTAATGTTGAGCACCAAGCACGTTATGGGTGTTTCTTAAATATAAAACGACAAATGCTAAATACCCATCTCTCAAATGGTTTCATCTTGAATCTTGAGACCTCTCCCAAGCTGACTACAATTTAGCTAAGAGCAGGTTTCAGGAAGGCCATACCTAGCCTTTCCCTAGATTTTTAAATAGTCTTTACAAAAACCTTTTCAAAAATATTTTTTTTTTCTCTCTAAACCTAAATCTGATAGAGTGGATTCGTACATGTCTTATCCTTGTTCTAAGTTTGAATGTCATTGTTCTTATTAACGCAACAGGCTGGCTGCATTGAACCCCGCCATAGGGACAGGTACGTGTTAGCTTTCTACGGGAAAAAAAGCAAATAGCCTTTATCACAAATTAAAGGCACAGCTATTTTTATGCCATTTGTTACCAACTTAATGATAACATGTAACATGGGATGGTTATATAATTATTTTATATAGATTTTCTTTTTTATAAGTTATTCTCTTAATCTAACATATATACAATATACATATATTTATATATACCCCTGATAAATCTTGTTTTAAAGGTAAAACATCAACTCCTTTCCAGCCTTATGGTAAATATCGAAGGCTGTCAGGACTTCACAACTCCACTAGAGAAATGATGGTCGAGTGCATCTTACCAGTATATATTTTTTTAATTCTATAGCCTTGGTCTGCAATGAATTCAGGCTCATTTTTCTTGTTTCACTAACATTTAAATATATATTAATTGTTTATATCATGTCAGTAGGAAATCTATAAAAACAACAACAACAACAAAAAAGCCCCACGAGAGATAATGTCTACCATCCTATTCAAAGGAGAAACCTTTGCCTAAGAGACAACCCTACTGGTATGATATAAAGGGGATACTGTAGAGATGCAATGTTCTGTGTTTGTATCGGTTATGTACTAACATGGAAAAACTTTACTTTGCATTCTCATGCTAGGTTAGGAACGCCCCTTTCCTGTGAAACAGAACAGTTGTACGGATTTCCTTCTACACACCCATGATGCCCCAGTTTACCTGTTTTCACGTATAGATTCTTCACAAACACTTCCCTATTTCCAGCAACACTGTTTCAGGGTTGGGGGAAATGTACTTTGTAGGAAACCAACCAGTTTTACTGACCTCTCTCCCACCTCTATGCCTCGCCCTGTTCTTTTGTTCTGAACTTACAGTCATCTCCAAGCTGGGGAGGAGGGGATAACGTGGACCGGGGACCTTCACCACACCATCCGGTGTCGTTCGTCTTTTGACTGCTTACTGGCATGACACAGTTGTTCATCCTAACTTTTGCAATTCTTTAAAACCTAGTGGCATAGGTTGAGACACAGCACTACTGTTTTACAAGACATCTACTGTATCTACTTTTGTTGGGATAAATACCCAGTAACTGCTGTCAGAGCAAGAGGACCTGCACGGGCTCTACTATTCACAGTGTTGCTTTTGTTTTTTCCTTTTTTTTTTCTGTATTATTTTAATCTACAGAGTAAATTATTATATACACATTGGAACCAGTTAATGCCCTTAGACAATGTATAGTTGTCTCATAAAGCAGGAAATACAATGCAGGGGGAACGAGTGCCCAAAAGCACAGTCACAAAGGCTTCAGAAATTTCTAGACACCACTACGAGTCAATGCTGGAGATCACTTCTAACACACTCAAGGAAAGTTCCAGAGGAATGCTTCTTTAATTTGGAGAATATGCCAGCCTTCCCTCCCGCCCGCCCCCCAAACTCCCTCCTTTTTTTTTTTTTTTTTTTTTGTTTTAATCATCTTTTCAATTCACTATCAAAAGTCCTGGCTCTTCAGAGATACTTTAAACTATAAATAAACACTGCATAGTTCTCTTTTGTTTGTTCTGTTGTGTGTTTTTTGGGAAAAAAAAAATTATTGCAGTACAAGGACGCCCGCACTCAGTAGGGAGCGAACAGCACGGGGGTGTGGGCGGTCCGAATGGGCCCGGGCGCCGGGCGCAGCAGCGCGGGCGGCAGGGCCGACGTCTGGAAGAGCGTGGCTGCAGGAGCAGTTCGCAGACTGAAGGGGGCGCTCACGGCCACCGCAGCAGCCGCCGCCGCTGCGGCCAGCGGGTTCGGGAGGATTCGCGGAGCCAATGGCTTGGAAGGTTCTTTTGAAAATACTAATTTGACCTGCAAGAGGGGGAGAGAGAGAGGGGGAAAAAAAAAGAGTAGAAGAAGAAACGTTTGAAGTCTGCACCGAGCATCGCCAACGAGGGGCAGCGTTTCAGCACGACTACAGTGAGAAACTCGCACCTGTGAACTGACACTGCGAAGAAGGGAGAGGGTAAAACGTTCCCCCTTTCGGAAGAGCTTGGAGAGCCTGGAAAATGGCTCACCTCGGAGATGGAAAAGTCCTCCAGAAAAGGACTCGGCAACCTTAATTCATCTTGTTTCCCTTGATAAATATACTTCGTGGGAAAGTATTAGTCTTGGAAAAAATAGGGAATTTTTGCTCCACTCTTTACATACACTTTAATGATGAGGAAATAGACATTTTAACTTTTTTAAAAAATTAAATAAAATTAATTAATTAATTGAAGTATCGTCGGTTTACACTGCCATGTTAATTTCAGGTGTACAGCATGGTGATTCAGTTGTACATAAATATTCTTTTTCAGGTTCTTTCCCATTATAGGCTATTACAAGGTATTGACTATAGTTCCCTGTGCTAGACAGTAGGACCCTACTGTTTTATCTATTTTCTGTATACGAGTTAGTCTCTGCAAATCCTGAACTCTCAATTTATCCCTCCAGCACCCCTCTCCCTTTACCCCCTGGAACCGTAAGTTTGTTTTCTATGGGACTAGACATTTCTAAAGAGAGATTTATTAATGCTGTCAACGACTATTAAGAGGCCTCAAGTGTGTAAGGTAGCAGCGTAGCAAGGTGAGAGGGACTGATCAAGAGATGTAGAGATAAAAAAATTCCACTTTCAGTAAAGGAGCAAAGTTCTCTCCCCACAAGTTTTTCATGTTTTGCTTACACTGGTAGCCATGTCCTCTCAGTCCCTCGCTACAAACCCAGTTCATTCTCTGACTAGTTGCATTAGTAAGATGACTAATTCTCAGGGAGGGGATGATCCCATGTCTGGAGACAGGAACAGTGATAGTTAAGCAGGAGGTTTTGGATGCTAACATGAACGCAGTTTGACTTCTCTGTTTCTTAAGGAACCTTTCACTTGTTTGTTGACAGCTGCATCAACAGGGGTCAGAAATAGCACTCAAGGTAATGACTGGTGGTGCTGAAAACCTCAGCTCCGTGCACAATCCATGGCCTCTCCATGCAGCTAAAATGGATTCTGTGCCAAAGACTAGAGTGACTTCATTTGCATAAAAATGGGTGGTACAACGAAATGAATTGGGTCAACTCATTCTGAGGTCTCCTAATAGTTGACTGCAGTTTTCCTTTAACTGTCTTTTCACGTGTCAGCCGCACACGTAGCACTGATTATTAATAAGATCTATTTTGATGAAAACAGATTTCAAAATGCATAATTCAGTATATCCTGTAGATCAATTGTTCTTAAATTTTTTATACACGCAGTGATAGTTTATTACAGCTAAAGAATGCAGAGCCCTGGGTCTCTCTGATGAAAGCTATGATCATTCCAACCAGAGAAAAAAGCACATGCTCATTAATATTAACCTGAAATGTCAGGAGGTTTACAGATTTCCCCTAAACGCCTACAGACTTTCTAGGTCAGGGCATCAGTAGCTGTAGGCTTACTAATCTAAAAGGCATATTTGGGGTAATAGCAAGAGATCATGTCTCAGGAAGTATTTCCCAGGCCTTAGATAGTTTCCTTAGGTAGATAATTAAAAAAAAAAAATTAGCCATGCCTTTTAAACTGTGTTATTCAAAACCTAGACTTGTGGGCAGAATCAGTAATACCAATGCTTTGTCTCTTGTAGATACTCAAAAGGAGATGCAAGAACTTGTTTTTCCCTCAACTTTCCTAACAGTACCCACTAACCTCAAGTTCGGATTTCATGCCATGACTTAAACGACTCCAAGAGTTTGGTTTTCCCCACCGGCCCACCACCCTGTCCCCATGCTCTGTCGTGAACCTGAGCCCAGGTAAAAAGATGAGATACTGGGTGGTGGCTGGTGGTGACAAGACACCCAGACCACTCATGAAACCAGTAATTCTGTGGGTGAAGTAGGGGGTGGGCTTTCAAATCAATTGTTTGTCTTTACTTAGGTATCTTGTTTATTTCACTTAGTAACTGACAAAAAAATCATAATCCAAGTTCAGCGAGCAGACTGCAGGACATTAACGGCTACTGTCTATTTGGAAGCAAAAAGGACACTCACCCCCAGTGGATGTGCTGCTTTCTGCAGTTTGTTGTAAGGACTGTATTTGGGTTTCGGGGGCTTCCCAGCAGCTCTGTCTTTGTGTCTTCTACTGCTAATGTGCTATTAAAAGCAATGAAAAAAATGACAGCTTAAAAAAAATCATCCCCCTAAAAAAACCCTCATAAATATTGTTTTCACCTGAGGAAGGATATTAATTATTTCATGCAATTTGCAGAAAGACAAAAATTAAAGAGCACGCACTTTTGTCCTTGGATTCCGATGCCTCTGATACTTTGATGCTAGCCATTTTAATCTATTTTTAACAAAGAGACGCCTCTTCCTTTTCCCGGCCTTCCTCCTGATCACCGCTTTTAGGGACATTTACAAAGGAAAGAAATGTCTGAAGGAATTTTATGTGCAAATAAACAAAGATGGCCAGGCAGGCCTGAATTTATTTCCAGACTCATATTTACCCTCACATTTGTACAGCCGAATGTCAGCCCCTTAAATTCTAAAGATAAATAGCCAAGGTGCATAAAATCAGTCCAATAATGTACCTATGCATCTAAAACGTAACCGAAAAGGAAGGCTGGGCCTGCAACTGACAACGTAAAACAGATCTGGTTGGAAGGCTATTCAGAGGAAAAGTGAATGCAACACAATTAGTCATCCCTGTAGCAGGTGGCTGCAGGATTTGCAAATACAGTACACCACCATGTGATGAAGTACGTAAAGTAAAAGAATAGCACAGTATAAAATCAGCGGTAGCATGTAAGTAGCTAAACAAGTAAAAATAGAACATGGCAATTTGACCTTTAAAAAGAATCAATGCTTCTGAGTGGGAAACTTGGTAAAGAAAAGGTCTACTGCCCTTTTCCTCCCACTCTTCATATATAAGAAGAGCACAGGCTCACTTCAGACCATTTCTGAAAGATCTTAGAAGCCATTCCATTTTCAGATTCCCTTAAGCAGCTAAAATATGGATAAATAAATAAGGACAGTGGATAGAAGATACGTGGATGGATGGATGGGTGGATGGATGGATGGATGATCAATAGATGTATGTATGTATGGATGGATGGATGGATAGTTGGATGGATGGATAGATGTATGTGTGTATGGATGGATAGATGGATGCATGGATGGATGGATGGATAGATAGATGGATAGATGGATGGATGGATAGATGTATGTATGGACAGATGGATAGATGGATTCATGGATGTATGGATGGATGCATGGATGCATGGATGGAAGGATGGGAGAGAAAGACAGAAAAGAAAGAGGACAAAGGAAGCACACACTTCTGCTCATCAGCATCCCCCGTCTGTTTCCACTTCTAGGATTCACACCGCCTACCTGTTTAAGTTGTGTTTCCGAGTTGACGTGCACATCACAGATTTCACAGTGAAACGTTTTGTTCTGCAGGCCTGTATTACCCTTACTAACTGGTCCTTTGCCTTTCACACCCGCACGAGGGAAGGCTTTGATCGTCCCGCTTCCGTTCCGGGCTTCTAGCATGGTTTTGTGCTTAGTACCTGCCAGGAATATTTAGGAAAAAAAAAAAGAAAGAAGAGAGGAGAAAACTCTTAGCTAGTAATCGCCTCCAGAAAACGATACCGTAACATGACGTGATGCCTAGTTTGAGTGCAGGTCTTCCAGGGATGGTGGTTGAAATACACTCAAGACATAGAAAACGGTAACAATGCGCTCCGACCACCTTACACAACACTGCTGAGTTGCTCATCTTTGTCTAACGTCCCCCCTCTACCCCCGTTACAAACAAGCACCATACAGTAAGTAAACCCGAGAGAGTCCTGAGATGAAATTAAGTGGGTGTGATTTTGGTTCATTTCCTCTTGATGCTAACAGGACATAAATGACAGCTGATGAGGAAGAGTGATTCAGTTGCTAAAGGTAGAGTTGGAGGTGAGGTATGAAAATGTTAATCAGTTTAAACGTGGTGTGTTTACAGAAGTGGCACTAGTTACATACCCACAGTGTAAACAGAATACAGGCAAGCTTTCCTGGCCGTGTGGCTTAGGTTCAAAGGGGATGAGTAATAGTATAAAGATCTTAATGATGGAAAGAAAAAAAGAAGAAAAAAGCCCTGTTAGTCGAGTAAAGCCCACACTGATTGGCTATATGATTTCAAATGTAAACAAATGACTAAAAAGATGAGAGGGGCAGATTTGTGGGCCAGGCAGGTGCACTGTGAACAAGTGCTTCTTTTTATTAAAATGGTCCCATCTTTGGACTGTCCCACACAACTAACGTAACTCCACTTAGCTCTAATTGTGGGGTTTTTTTTTTCAATCACTAAAGTTCATGATGGAAGTTTTCTCTCAAAAAATTTTGCTCACAATTTCCTTTTTCTTGGCATTGACAAGCATTCATTACTTGTCTCACTTAGCCACATGCTTTTGCTATGTAATTTTCTCTGGAAATCATTTATGTCCTTTCTGCCATTTTTTTTTTTAAATCCTGTTTTACAGGTTTCTCCTTCCTAATTGTATTTATAAGATTGTTATCAGTTCTGGAAGCAAAGGGAAAAAAAAAATCTTGACTTCTGATTCTTGGGCCAGCCTCCTCAAACCACTGAATATTAGTGAAGAAAGACGTTGAGGGCATTCCAGGTGGGTGCCAATCACTGTCGTCTTAAATAAGAAGCAATGAACACATGAAACAGGTTTACAGCCATATGCTTTTCTCTTACAAAATGATTATAACTTTACTGAGTCCAACAGGAAAAAAATGCTTATTTTTATAGCTTTGATTCCACACTTTCAGTATCATATTCTTACCCACAGCAATGAAAATGTTCACATCTCAACATATTAAGGAAAGAGAAAAAAGTCTGTATCTTATGAGAAGACTGGAGGGGCTGAAATATGCAGCTAGAAGGGTGCCCTGGGGTTTGTTTTCACCTGTTTCCCTGTGATTTAGTCACACAGGGCTTTCTACTTTGTATGAAGGTGAGAGCAGGGCAAGCAATGTTCTGGGGAGAAATAGATACATACACACACAAAGGAATGAATGAATGTGTATGTATATGCTTATATATACCCACATATGATTTTGCCCTCTCATATATGCCGTCTTCATACAAAACAGAAGTGTTTGTGTCACTGTGTATGTGTAAGTGTGTGCGCACATGATTGTCCAACCTGCTCTATCCAAACAGGTGATTTTATCAAATATTTGTTTTCCACACAGCCTCCTCAGTCAAACTGCAAAGCATCCCCCGGGGCCAGCGTGGCTTAGAAATGCCCGAGCAGCAGTCAGGAGGAGACAAGTCTCACCCTTGACTTTCTCGAGGGTCTCTGGACTCGCTCTGGTTAATATCTCCTGTGATTGGAGCTGGTGTTTGACAGTTGCACCCTGAACAGATCAGAAAACTGTTTCTACTTATTCAACAATATGTAAGGACTTTATCTCGCCTGGGTGGCTTGCCTCAGGATTGAGTGTCAGATGGGTTAGGGAGAGGAGAGGAAATTCAAAAGATGTGGCCCCAGTAGTAGGGGCGGAGCAATATTAGGTGAAGATCCAGAAAATAAAATGTTCCCCTGATACCTTTGGCAAGCTAAGACCCACCTATGTCCTGTTGCTAGGGGAAGAGAAGAAATGGAAGACTGGTAAACACTGGAGAAATATCGTCTCAGAAAATCATTGCATTTTTTTGCGTTATTATTTGAGTGCAGTCTCTCCACAGAAGCCAGTAAAGTTAGAAAAATTAAATACACCACCTCATGCACGCCTTACACTCACGCACACGCACACACACCAAACACGTATGATTAGAATTGTGTCAAGATTGGGTGAAAAACTTCAGCTAATTGCTCTGACTCCAGGGTGACTGGTCATCATCAGGTAGAGTGGAACTTTTGTACAATTAAACCTCCTGCATTTCATAGCAGATTATCAGTCATAATTAAATAGCGATGATATGGTTTTGTAAGATCTTAAAGCTTGACTCGCCCGTAAGCTGTATTTCTTCCGAGGATGGCTGAAATTCAGGAAAGATGTACCCTTAATTTGAAAACATTTCCATTCTTGAGAGATCAAATGTGCATTAATAATATAAAAATAGAGATTATTAGGAGAACTTAAACTTATTTTATTTTCTAAACATTGTACATAATTGCGCTAAGTCATTGACCTCACAGCTGCTTCTATGAGCTAGGTGCTATTTTTATGCCTGTTTTAGAGATAACAAACTGAGACTCAGGAAGGTTAAGTTACTTGCCTGGCTCACAAAGCAAACACTACTTGAAATTACTGGCTGGTAGGAAGTGGATTTCCCACTAAGCTCCTAGAGCTTCGGAGATTTAGCCAGAAATCCACTAAGTATTTCGGAGCCAGCTGAATTCCGGTTACACAGGAATCTCTCAGAACACCTTTAATTTTCTATTTTGTTAATTCAGTCTTGTCTGAACTCGGATTTTCATCTGAGTCTTTCAAACCCCGCTTCCCCTCCTCCCCCTTTTTTTTCCCTTGTAATGCTCCTTTCTGCTCCGCAGAGAACCACGAACCACGATGCTTTGCAAGGCAGTGGCTCTGTGATGGCCGATTTGATCACGTCCGGTTTCAACATTGTGTAAACATCTTGCAAGGCAGGTGCCCTCCTCGGTGATTGCACAGCAGGGCAGACACAGAGCTGCTTCTGTACTTTATTCCTTCTTCCTCAGAGGAGGGAATCTTCGAGAAGCTAAACGGACTATTTGCTTCCCATCACTTTTAAAAGGCGGACACTGACAGTGACCTTCATTTGCAGCTTTCATGATGCCTGAAATGTAAAACCATTCTCCAGCCACAGGTTAAATCCAGCGAGTCATAATGCTCCTCGAAATACTGATTTTGTTTGCTCTTTTGGCTTGGTTTTGATTACTTTGGGTCAAGATGTTTATTGATCTTACATCTGCAGAAATCAAAGTAATATGTAGTGGGGGATGGCTCTTAGGTGAGGTACTGGCATAAAGGAAAGGTAGGTGAGCAAGAAAACTAACAAACAACTTCTTAAAATTAAATAAATCATTCATTAAGTCATCAGGAAAATTGGGAAAATTTCTTTAAAATGGAAAAACAAAAACCCATAATTCCACCAAGGAGAGGCATATCAAAATATTAAGAGTGGTCATGACGTACCAGTCTTTTATCTTCTGTATTTTCATGTGTATTTTAAAAAGTTTGGATGACTTGTTAAAGTAACTTTGTGTAGAAATTTCCGTGGAATTCGATATACTTTTAGAAATGCACATGGTTTTTAATGACAACATGGGTTTACAGTACATGAATGTTATATACTTAGCCACTCATCTCATATTAGACATTTGTATTATTTTATTTTTTCCCTCTATAATTATTTTATAGTGAACATCCTACTCAATAATCTTTTAAAATCTATCCTAAGGTTGTTTCCTTAGGACAGCTTTTCAAAGAGGGTATTATAGGGACAAAATATGACTATTTTTAGGTCTCAATTCACGCTGTCAAATTAACTTTCTCAACATTACAAAGGAAGTCTCAGAGGGGTTTGTCTGTAAGATGAATGTGTCCTGGAGGAGTCTGCAAAATTCACCTCTCTATAAAATAAATTTCAATACCTTAAAGTTCAACTTTCCAGAATGCTCATGAGATGATATTTAATAGTATTATATTTATATTTAATAGACCCTTAGCAAACCCATGTGACTGCAGGTGATCACTTGTTTCCCTTCTCATAGACAAGTTCAGAGGATTCGGCTTATAGATACGTGGGCAGGAAAGTGACCACCTTCCATACAGACAGCAAAGTGCAAAGGTGTTTTCTGATGTGGCTATTTACAGCATTCAATATAATGGCATCATGGTCTGGCTCTTGTGTCTCCTAAGGACAAAATTATCTTGCATCTCTACACTTGAACTGTAATAGTGGCATCACAAGACTCTATCTTCTCTCTTTTTTTATCCTCTAAATGTCAAATTAACCTTTTATTACCCTGCCTCCTATATGATATGTATTTTCCACATTAATGTTATTTTCATTTTGTCTCTGAAAACCTTGGTTTAACTTTTATCAGCACATCCTCAAAATTAAGTACCCAGAACAGCATCCGCTGTGTCAGGTGACCAAGTAATGCCCCGAATGAGTAAAAAATGGTGTTATTTATGTCGGCTCCCTGGTTGAAAGTAATTTGTTGATTCACCAGTAATGTCCCTAATGTCCAAACTGCAGAGGCGGAAGTAGAGACCCGCAAAACAAGAGTCCAAAAACAGAGGAAAGGACAACCTTGCTTTCAGCATCGGAAAGGGCCTCCGAGGAAGAGCGATGAACAGGGTGGGAGGAAGCCTCCCAGCACCAGCGGGGACGGCCTCGGTGACCGCAGACGGCTCAGGGAAGAGCTCTGCAGCCTCAGGGACCCAGTGGCAGAGCACGGGCTGGGTCTGATGCGAAGATGAATGTGTGGACTCGATGTAGCAGTAACCCTTGACCTCCCACATGTGAGGACGATCATCAAGCATCCAGAAAGCCTCTTTTATCCATAACAGTGGACTACGGGGAACACGAAAGCTTTCCTGAGCTGCTTTAGACGTGCATTTAACAATCTTTATGGGCACCCGTCCCATCTCCTTAAAAACAAGGCCGTTAAGGAGGGAGAAATCAGGAGTTTGCGATTCGCAGATCAACTACTACATAAAAAATCAGTAAACAACAAGGACCTACTACACAGTACTGGAAACTAGATTCAATTGTTATATAATGAAAAAAGAATATGAAAAAGAACAGATACGTGTATAACTGAATCACTATGCTCCACACCAGAAACTAATACAGCATTTTAAATCAACTATACTTCAATTAAAAAAAAAAAAAAAAGACCCTTAAGAACATGGAAAAAAATGCCACATTGCTTTTATATCCATTACCCAAGACAGCCTAGCAAAAATGTTTTCACATAATAAACACTCGATAAATGGACAAATGAGACACTTTCGTGGAATAATAGATATAATGTTGTCTTATTTATAAAAAGCTATTTTGGTTTACTTTTTGTGTAACTCGTTTTATTTTTAGTTTTTACATTATTAATTTTTTTAAACATTCAGTTTATTATTATTATTATTATTATTATTGGCCTTTGGTGTTTTTGGAGGGGAGGGGAGGTAAATAGGTTTATATTTATTTATTTTTACTGGAGGTATTGGGGGTTGAACCCAGGACCTTGTGCTTGCTAAACACATACTCTACCACTGAGCTACACCCTCCACCCCCCTTTACTTTTTTAAATGAAAGTTAACACTTGCTCTTGGTAGAAAATTGCAAGAGCACAGAAAGGTATAAGGTGAACAAAAGCCCACCCACCTCTCACCTTCAAGCGGCACACCCTCTGCAGGGACACAGTTTCACGTGCAAACGTCCTGAAATGTTCCAAATATCACTGAGTTTATATTAGACACGAGTAGGAAAAATAACATAGGTTGAACATTCTCCTTGGTTTGCACATGAAACCACTTTGACCAAGAACAGCACATGAAAGTACCCAGTAGGAAAACACATCTTGACGCAACTCTGAAGTCATTCATTCTGGTGGCTAATTGGTAAGATGTCACCAAACGTAAAAACTCAACCCTGAATGCTCACATGTTAGATAAGATATCCCAAATCAGCCATACTGTAATCCCAGAAATAGATTATTTATGAATGGTAGCTCTAGTACACTGTCTGATAGAAACTTCTGGGGTGGAAATGTTCTCCTTCTGCATTCTCCAATATGGCGGCCATTCATCACAGGAGGCTACTGCAACTGCAACTGAATTGGTAATTAACTTAAATTTAAATAGCCACCTAAGACTAGTGGTTCCTGTGTTAGACAGTACAGCTGTCATCCTCACATAGGCCCTTCGTGAACTTGCAGGACACAGAGAAGTACGGGGCTGAACTGGTCTTCCATTCATTTGTAGAAAGTTTAAAGAAGGCACAGTAGCAGAATTGTGAAAGGAGTCTCCATCTGTATTTTCAATCAAATTGAAGTCTTATCATACCACCTTAGAAGATGGCAAATAGGAGTGGCAGGTAATCTTTCGGTCTAGATAATAATTAGGCCATGAACATTGACCGCAGCTGACTGGCTTAAGTATTTTTCACCTGAAACATGAAATGACAGACCTCTTGATGAAACAAGTCTTTACAAATCCTCTCCCTCAACGCACAGACACGTACTAGACGTGGGCTTCTTGAAGGCACCTTCTGGGCTTTGCTCAAATTGGTATTCTCTGTGCCTAATAACAGACGATCAGTGAAGATTAGCTGAAGTATTAGAGATTAATAAAGATCAACAAACAAATATTTGTAAAGAGAGTTGTGAGCTCAGACTCTGGAATGGTCTGACTTCGCCTCCATCAGCTGTGTAATTTAGATTTATTTGTGCCTCAATGTCCTCAGCTGTGGAAAAAGAAAATTATCTGCTCTATTGAAGTGTGATGCATTTTTTTTGTCTTAAGGATTATTTCTGGCACTCCCATGTGCTCGGTAAATTTTAGCCAACCTTCTCTTTATCCATCTTAACATTGCCTTTTTGTTTGGGCAAACATTCAAAAATTTCTAAACATTTTAAAATTTAGTTAAGTGCATCCTTTGATAGTTGTCTTTTCTATACATTAAAACTTAGTGAGGGACAGAGTGACCTCTGTGCAGGGACAGAAAAGCTGGAAAGAGCTTAGTGAAAATGATCAAATGTTACCACTTCAAGTCATTACCAGAAAAAATCTGCCCAAGACAGTAATAAGTCCTAACTCTAAAATATTTCAAAGTTTTTTTTTCAGTTATGTAGAGAAAAATCATCAAAGTCAGCTAAGCAAAGCATTACTTAGGAGGATATCTGGGGTGAATTTCTTTAAAGAAAAAAACAAAACACATCTTTTATAATATCTGTGTCCATAACATTCAAGTAAAAGATTTCCTGATCTCTTGAAAAGATTATGTTCTCTTAAGGTGTTTAAAGCATTCTTAGACTGTTCTGTGAATCATGCTAGCAAGCTAAGGAGAACCACTTCTCCTAAACTGTGAAAAAAAAAAAAAAAAAAGCAAAGCAGAAGTGCCCCCTTCATATCCTATGTTCCAAGGCTATGCATATAAATCAATTAACTGCAACTTTTAGCGGTTACACATTAGTGAAAAAAAAGAGGGAAAGCAAATGAAATACAATTGTGAGCTACAGCTGTGGTTTTACTAATAATCAGGCAACAATATTTCATCCTCACAAGGTGTCACATGGCCTCTTAACTCCATTAGGGGAAGAGAGACAGACAGACAGACAGAGAGAAGCCCAAAGAGGACAAGTGACTTGTCCAGGTTCACACAGAAAAGTTCTCTGCAGATCTGAGGTAGAAATTTAGTCTGATCACTTCTGGTCCATTCTAGTCCATTCCATTGGACCTTAACAAGAGCAGTGTTTGATGGAAGCTGTATTCCCAACACTTACGATTAAGAATGCATTTTTCAGGATTAAGAGAAGACCATGTTTTGAAGCTGGTTGGCTTCCCATGAGCAGACCATAGTGCATAACCTTGAACTCAGTGCTCCCTCCCTTATTTTATGTCCATTATGCATTTCTAATGGAGCGGGGGGAAACACCTAGAATTACAATTGAAATGCAAAGGACACATTTCCTTATGCTGCAGCTTGGTTTATTTCTGGTCAAAATTGGCATTCAAACTTAGTGAAACACAGCCCAACCTCAAGGGCGTTTTCCCAGTATCTGGCTTTAAGAAGAAAGAGAAGTCTTTTAAAGTCATGTTGATGGGGTGGGGGTGGGCGCAGGCAGCACCAGAGGACTTGAATAAACTGTAGAAAGGTGGTCTGCTCTCCACCTGCACCTGAACTGGGAACTCCAGATAGTGTCAATGATAGAGACCACTCCCTAAGAAAACATTCCATTGGTCTATATGCTAAACAATTGCGGTGGTGACAGTTGAGATTCAGCCTAAATTAAATTAGCACATCATCGGCCACATGGAAATTTTTTTACTTTTTCCAAACACTAGAGCTCCCCAGGCCCTGGATATGTAATAAATCAGAATCCCTGCACTTAGGAAATATATTCCTCTCTCTATATATAAACACATATTTCTATTTAAATATGTTTAAATAAATACAAATGTATTTCTATATGAATATATGGGTATAGTTTTACATTCATGTGAAATATATGAATATCTGTATTTTTATAGCTCCAAGGGCAACCCTGACACACAAACCAGAGATGACCATATAATTGGGAGTATGAAAAATGCTGACCTGATGTGATATAAACAAATAAGCAATTTCTTCCTTGTGTGTTAATCAGATGTTTCTGTTGAGAATTTGGGAAAGATATTCACATTCTTGATAAATGAACTCGTCTTAAGTGGTATGGTTTGTTTTTTGGTCAAAATTGGGTTTTTCTGTCAAACTGTCAAAACTGCTATATATAAAATAGGTAAACAACAAGGACCTACTGTACAGCACAGGGAACTGTGTTTCTTGTAATAACCCATAATGGAAAAGAATCTAAAAATACATGTAATTGTGTATGTATGTGTATGTATAAGTGAATCACTTTGCTGTATACCTGAAACTAACACTGTAAATCAACTACACATCAATAAAAAATTTTAAAAAATTAAAAGAAAAACAATATGTATCTCTGTTACTATGAGGAATGATCAAGAATACAATGGAATACTACTCAGCCATAAAAAAGACTAAAATAATGCAATTTGCAGCAACATGGAGGGACCTAGAGATTATCATTCTAAGTGAAGTAAGCCAGAAAGAGAAAGAAAAATACCATATGATATCACTCATATGTGGAATCTAAAAAAAAAAGAAAGAAAGAAAAAAAGGACAACATGAACTCATCTACAAAACAGAAACAGACTCACGGACATAGTAAAAAATCATGGTTATCGGGGAAAGGGGGTGAGAAGGGATAAATTTGGAAGTTTGAGATTTACAAATGTTAACCACTATATAGAAAAATAGAATTAAAAAGTTTCTGCTGTATAGCACAGGGAACTATATTCAACATCTTGTAATAACCTTTCCTAAAAAATATGAAAATGAATATATATATATTCATTTTGCATATATATATATATGCATATATATATATATATATATGACTGGGACATTGTGCTGACACAAGAAACAAACACATTGTAATTTCAATTAAAAAAAAAGGAATTCTTGAGAAATAAATGGACTTCCAATGATATCCATGGTCTCCCAATTATCTTGCATCCAGGAAGAATGTATTTGCAGGAGTAAACACGGGTAAAATCTGAATGGTTTTACCAAAACAGATTCTGACATGGGGCCAGATGCTTTTCTGTGTGTCTCAGCCCCTGAACTCCTGACCTCTCCCTGACCACAGCTCATGCTGCCTGCAGGAGGAAGACATGTGCACAAGGAATTGTTCTCCATCTGCAATTACTCCCTTAGAGTCTTGAAGTCAATACTTAAATATTACGAGTGCAGCCCAATGATTGGTCAATGCCTCCATCAACACACAGCTGCACTATTAACTCAGGGTATGATTCACAAATGATTCTTTTTCTGTTGTAATTGCTAAGAGAGTCCTGGCAATGAACCCAGTCTTTCAGAGAAGAGCTGATCTTGGGCCAAAGGGCTGGATAGAATCTCAGGCAGGCTATAAATATACATATATATATATAATCTATATCTATACAAATTAATATGGGTTATGGACCTACACTCTACATATCTATGTCGATTGGTTTAGATACAGGTATATATCATCTTTATGTATAGATAGAGATAAAAATATAGATATTGAGGGGGAGCAGGTAGACAGAATCAAAATATATCAGGAGAACATTCATCTGGGCTTATCGGTATTGTCTGTTATGCTGTATTAAAATTCAGTGTTTAAGTTAGAGAAACCTGGGTTTAAATAATGGCTCTGTCACCTAATTGGTCATGTGTCATCTCGGAGACTCAATCAAAAAAGAAGAAAAATATATTTAGATTTGTCAGAAGGAGTAAATAAAGTATTACGTGTAGCGATCATAACCTGAGTGGCTGCCTATAATAAGCACTTTCTTAAATTTAATTGTCTGAGTCAAACAGACTTAGCCTGAACAACATTATTTGCCATGAAACCATGATAGGGAGGTTTTAACCAAAAGTACATGGAGTCATGCCACCAAATTTTGCAACGATATTACCGGTACAACTTGAGAAAACTTCATTTAGAAGTAACACAGCAATCCAGAAACCATGTACACGCAAAGCTTATAATTTAGAATATTTGACTGTCTCTCCTAATGTTTAATAAAACACAAACACACATCCATACACACAGACACATACACAGCACGGCACCAGAGCCCTGGAAACCCTGCCTGGCCCCCATATAAATGACACTTTGCTTGTCATTTTCACTTTCTAATGGTTAATGAATTCCATGTAATAACTGCCAGTTTCCCGCCGCCCCTCTGTCCCCTGCTGCAAAAAAGCTAATCTATTCAGAGGCAGATAATTGCAGAGCTGTTGAGACAGAAAAGAAATCGCTGCATCTCACCACTGTTGTGCGCCTCCAGCTGAGACGCGGAGTTGACGGCGACCTTGCATAGCGAACAGTAGAGGAGCCGTTTCGCCTTTTCTTCCTCGGTCTCCGCGGAAGGACACGAGTTATTGCCAGGGGCTGTCGTGGGGCTTTTCTCCACTTTGGAGGTGATCTCAGTTGTCATAACACTGCTTTTGCGAACTTCCACCGTTGTCGTCGATATTGCTGGTGTCCCTGTGGTGCTGTCTGCGTTCAAAATAGCACAGAAGAAAAAGGAAAAAAAAAAACAAAAAACAAAAAACAGTGGTATTAGCCTTCCCTATTTGGACACGGGTCACTAATATACTCTCTGCTAATAACAATAAACACACCGAGCAATCGACGCTTGTCAACTATACGTCAATCATCTCCCGAGGAACGGAGGTATGGCTGTAGATGACCACATACAGTTTTTATAGTGATATAAAACATTCAGGCAATTCTTAAAATAGATAACAAACATGCTAATTTTTCCAGGGAGTAAATAAACATATTCACAAATTTCTCTTGTTAACATACGGCCTTAGTAAAATGATCTTTACAGCGTATTGAGCTTTGTATATTTCCACAAGGATGGCTTTTAAAGAAATAAAATGGCGGGTTAATGCTTTTAAGATATTTTCTTTTTTTTCATTACCACTTGTCTTTTTATTTTCCTTCTATATCTCCTTCCTTAACTACTAAAAAAAAAAAAAAAAAAAAAAAACCAAAAAACAAAAAACTGATCCTGCTGTGTGTGCTTGTGCAAAATACAGAAAATGAACCCTAATAAGACATTACTTTGTTCAGATAAAAAAAATCACTGCCTTATCTGCAAAGAGCTCTATCTTCAACAAGTACAATAATCATAGATATACAAATACGAGGAATTCTAATCTGGCATATTTATTAAACGCACGTTCTGCACCAGGTTATGTTCAGGAAGTTCGTGACACAAAAGTATCAAACATCAATGGCCACTCTTTATAAGGAATTCACAGACTGGTCACACCATGTTAATGTCACAGCTTTTCAGAGTGTGATGACGAGGAAAGTGTGGATGCACTGTAACTGTACAACCTTCTGGCTCTGAAACCTGATTCTAAATCTAGAGAGGTCAGCCTCCAAAGTGAAACCAGCTTGTCCTTACTTCACTTGGGTATACACAGCTCCCGTCCCAAATGTGCTACTTAACACAATGTTAGCACCGTTTGCCATATCCAAAAATGAACTGCCAAGGAGCCTTATGCCCTAACCTTCCTACTCTTAGATTACTTTTTCCTGCCTCCTGGCTATGCTAGTTCTTAAGTTCCTCTTCAGAATATTCTCCAGCTGCCTCTCCAGCTACAGCTGCTCTTGAAATTGTGTCTTATTCCATATACTGTGATGGTCACCATCCAATGCCACACTGAAAAGTCCACGATGAATAGAGTGGGTGGTGGCTGTTAAGGATGGGAGTCTACCTGCAATGAAGTGTTGTCCTCATAAACGCTTACTTCGTGGTAGTTGATGATCTCAAGAGTTGACTGCGGTTACAAGATGCCTTTCAGCTTGGATTTCCCCTTTGATCCAGAGACAGAGGGGGGGATGTGCATGAGGTGGGTTATGGCTTTTTCCCAAATATGGCATCAGAAACACTAGTCAATCAGAAGAGAAATGAGCTCTTGTTGAGGGCTGTTGTGTAAAACAATTCTTCTGGGTCTTTCCTTTGCCTGACGCTTCATATACTTTTAATCACTTATTTTACTGTAAAATCACTAAGTAAATCCCTTTCAGTGGCATGGAGAATATATCCACCAATCATGTTACCTAAAAAAAAATCATATTGCTATGACTAGTTTATCTCATGGCTAGAGGAAAATAAGTAAAATTACCCTAACATCAAATATTCCCACCAGAACACATTTTATTTCCTTGAAGGCTGAAAAGTCCACCTCCTGATTAGTGTTTACTTGCCTACTAAGGTCCCCATATTAAAATATCAGGTAACAGCCAAAAAGTATTTCTGAGACCTACGGCATAAAACACAATGACCAACTTGAGATGGTCCAGTAGGCATTCATTGCTTCTAGCAAACCAGAAATTATTCTTGGAAAGCATGTGCATGTGTGTCTGTGAATAATTGCCAATGGCTAACCTGCACAAATGAAGAAATGTCAGGAGTTAAGGGAATTTCCAAAGGCTGCACAAGTAGTATCCAGTGAGTCAGGAAAAGTGTTTCATGGAATGAAGAAATCAGGGGTTTGAGGAAAAAATGTTGTGAGTGATGCTCTTGGCCGTGATTGTGAACCTCCACCTTAAGGTCACAAACGGTAGTGGGCTAAAACCACTAAACTGTTTTGATGATCAGTTCTGTGGGGAGTGACAACCATAAATACAGGTATACTGAAACTTAGTGTGGTCACAGGCTGGAACCCGAGTGTAATACTGTGGGCGTTTATTTTCATTTAAATCTAAGGATATCCCTAGTAACACCCTGCTTCCAACAACTTTTCCTTTTGGAAAAGGGTTGACAATATTTATTTTATGGCTTGATCAGAAAATTATACATGGCATAGATTATAGTAACCCTCAACCAACTTCTCTATTTGCGGTGAAATTCGTAACAAAAGTATAGAATAAACAAAACCGTGGCTCATCCAGTCCCTATGACAGCTGCATTAGTGTCTTTCCTAACCCCAGAGGATAATGTACCTTTATACCAAGGACGCCAAAGATTAGAGACTCCAGATTCTCTATGCCCAGGGTTTAGTGAAGTATTAACATTTCTTAGAGCAAGCCCCTTGCATGAGACCAGCTTAGGGGAATTAGTATCAAAATGCTTCACTTATCTTCCCGGCTTCTTACTTTGCTGCATCTTTTAGACCACACAGCTGAGCAAAGATCTGTTATTTTCTCAAGCTTGAGGCTAATTTGAAAGAAATACAGTTATATTTTTCACTTGAAACGTAATATATAGATCTTGGGTCCACAAGGTAGGATTACTATTAATTTATAACAAGACATGAATTTTTCACTTACTTTTCATTTATCAGAAGTTAGGGGGACTTTTTTTTTTTTAAAGTAAGGTAAATATATTTTAAGATTATGCCACAAAAGAATCAATTCTTTTATTCAGTTGGCTTTTGATATCTGGGGTTTTGCATCTGTGGATTCAACCAACCGGAGATTACAAATATTTTTTTAAAAACCCCAGAAAGTTCTAAAAAGCAAAACTTGAATTTACTGTGTGTAGGCAACTATTTACATAGCATTTACATTGTATTTGCAACTATTTATGTAACATTTACATTGTATTAGGTAGTATAAGTTATCGGAGATGATGTTTTTAAAGTAAATGGGAGGATGTGTGTAGATTATATGCAAATACTATGTCGTTTCATATAAGGCACTCGAGCATCCATGGATTTTGGTATCTGTAGGGGTTCTGGAAACAACTCCCTGTACAGAGTGAGGGATGACTGCACATTGCATATAAAATTACATACAGCGAAGAGATTTTCTTTAATATGGTACATTAAATAACCAATTTTACATTATTCTTATCCACTCATTAAAATATAATTTTGAATCATTGATCATGTTAATAGCATATACTCTTGACATTATGTGATGTCAAGAACTACCTCTGTGATCTTCCTCCCCCAAACTCATAACCCCTGTCTAACCATGAGAAAAGCATACATAAACCTAAATTTAAGGATATTCTACAAAATTCCTGACCAGTAGTCCTCAAAAATGTCAAGGTCACCAAAACAAGAAAAGTCTGAAAAATTGACAAGTCTAAGGAGATAGAATGACTAAATATAATGTGTTGTCCTAGTTGGGATCCTGGGGTCAAAAACAAATTAGGTAAAAACTTAGGAAATCTGAATAAAGTATGGACTTCAGCTAATTAGTAAGGCATTAATATCAGTTCATTACCTTTGACAAACGCTCTGTAGTGATGAGATGTTGACAATAAGGGAAACTGAGAGCATGCAGAGGACCCCCCCTGCCCCGTGATATTCTTGCACCTTTTCTATAGATTTAAAGCTATTCTAAAATTAAAAGTTTATCCAATTTGAGAAAAATCAATTTATAACCAGTCAACATATCATCATTTCAGTTACTTTGCAGAATCATAGAAAGGATCTTAGTGGTTTCATAGTATAGCTATCTTGGATTTTAGATTGGGAAATTTCAGTAAAACTAGGTCTTGACATTGCATCTCCCAATTCTAAATCCTTACTGCAATTCCAAATTGTTATTGTAGGTTGCAGTGACTCATGCACTTGAATTTCATCCCATTAACATTCATTGGGCAGTTTGTTTGTGCTAGGTGCTGTGCTAAGCCACCGGGAATGGAAAAGACAATAGATATCCATCCTGCACAAATAAAACAAACAAACAAACAAAAAATAGATATCCATCCTGTACTGAGTGGTCTGTGAGACATCCCATGAGGACTTGAAATAATAGTAAACTTAATCCTTCAACAGTTTTGGTCATTGCTATACCCTTGCACTTCTACTTGGTATAAAAAAAGGCATTCAATAAATACTGACTGAAAAAAAAAACAATAAATGAACAAATGAGTGAATGTATGAACAACGCAATTATAGTTAATGATGGTAGAAGCACTTTTAAAGCAATCACAGGTATTAATTCATTCAGTCCTCATAAAAAAAATTAAGAGGGAAATTTGGAGTTTGGGATTAACAGATATAAACTACTATATATAAAATAGATAAACAACAAGGTCCTACGGTATAACAGAGAACTATATTCAATATTTTGTAATAGCCTCTAATGGAAAAGAATCTGAAAAAGAATACATAGTATAGTATGTATTAAATATTATATAACAGTACAATATGTATTATAGTATAACTGAACCACTTTGCTGTACACCTGAGACTAACACAACATTGAACAACATTGCAAATCAACTATACTTGAATTAAAAACAAAAAAGCTAAGAGGGGCATATCATTTTTATCCTCATCTTAGAGAAGAAGCTGAGGGATGGAGAGGCTTGGGAACATGCCAAATGCCAGAGCCACCAGCAGCAGTGGAATGGTTTGAACTCAGACTCAGTCTGGGTCAGAAGCACATGCTCTTCATTTATTTTTTTATTGTTAAAATTGTGATTTTTTTTTTGCATAAAAGGACCAACTACACCCCTTTCCATTAATTCCAATTGGTCATGATGTCTTATGAATGTTTGAAGATAGCATCTTAAAATTTTGACTTTAAAAGAAACAAGACATGGCCCTAGTTAAAGTCGATCATGCATGTCCAATCATCCATTTATGTTCAAGTATTAAGTTGCTGGAATACACTTAGGAGGAAGGGGAAAAAAAAAAGGAAAACCAACAGCCCTCAAATAAACCCTTTTGCAAAATGGTAAGAGTCATCCACAGGCCTTCCTTATTGTACCCTATTCTTTTCTTTTTTCCCCCAAAGATGAGAAACTAGAATAACAATTCACTTTTCCTAATGTTTCCCAGAGGCAAATTCAGATTTCTTTGCACCATTCAACCAATGACCCTCTAGGAACTGTACATGTGACAGGGAGTGGAAAATCATGGGTGCACTTCAGTGGGAAGAGAGAGGTTTGAGATATTGGGTTTTATATTTCCATGCAATTTTTATGCCAGCTCCCTGTAGCAAATATTCATTTTTGTAACTGTCACTATTTGGTTTTGGCATCAAAACAGATTGCTAATACTTTGTGGAGTAGGGCTTTAGAAGAGAATGAAAGGAAACTTGTCAGTATTCAGAGTGGCCCATTTTGACTCTCATTCTTGAGTGCTTTAAAAGTACTGGAAGTACTTTTTTAAAAAAAAATTCATAAAGTATAATAAAAGTTTCCAGAAAATAATCAACAACTTGAATTCTAGATAATAAAACAGAACAGCCAAGTGACATGCTCCGGGTAAGACATTTATTCTCCCAGTTACAGACCTCATAACCCAAGCAAGAGAACCAGAGATGAGTTACTTAAGTTTCCTCCCAGGTAAGAGAAATTAATATTACAACCTAGAGATGCTCATCCCATTTTCCTGTGGACTGAAGACTCAGAATTATATACAATTTATTTCCTTCTTCTTTGTGGGAATTTAAGTGTCAACCAGACGTTCCAGCAAGTGAACAGAACAGCTGCTTCCTCTTAAATATGCTGACATTCTGAAGTATAAAAAGGTGTTTCATGACAAAAAAAAAAAACACACACAAGTTTTTAGAAATTATTACTGGTGGTTTCTTTCCTTGGTATTTGATCTAATTTAACCAACATCTATTGAGCACAGAACCACCCTCTTAGACATGGACAGGAATGGCCCCTGCATTGGGCTGGGGCTCCCACACATCACAAGCCACTGAAACAAAAGTCTATTTTTGTAAGTTTTGATGTCATAAAAACACTTTTTAGAGAGTTCAATAACAAATTGAGGAAAAAAAAATTGAGGAGATGAGAGTTACAGAAAAGGGAAGTCGAGGACTGAACTGGGTGCCGCAGGGGCTGGAGTGCAGAGCCTGAGCGCTCACAGGTTCATGTGTGCATACATGCTTGTGCCTGTGTGTCCATGTGTGTGCATGCATGCTTATGCCTGTGTGTCCATGTGTGTGCATGCATGCTTATGTGTGTCAAGAGCTGAGAGGAGGTCACAGTCTCCAACTGGAAACCAGAGAAAGAGAAATCATCAAATCACCAAAATATACATCCAGGCAGACAAAGTGACCTCAAAACCTCCCCTCCCTCCCCTCTGCTATAGTGGTCCAGGAAATGCTACCTGGGAATCCTCAGTCCACAAAATGATGGTGGGGAGAAAGCTTGCTTCCCCCACAGGCTGCCTGATTTGGGTGGGTCCAGTCACCAGCCAAAGTCCTGGCTTGGGGCACCACCTTTGCCCTGCCCCTGCAGATCTGGGCTACCACTTGGTAGGGCCGGGGCTGATTTAAATGGGGACAGTCCTTACCCTTCAGGGCACAAGGACAATCTTGGGGGTGCAGCTGTGGGGCTGCTAGTGAAGTCTGAGGTACAACTTGTAAACATTTTTTGGCCTGTGGTCTCCATCTGAAGTCTTGTCTTGGCCCTGGAACTTTTGGGGTGAGCTTGATTGAACCCTCATATGTCCAAGCCTGTGCTGATCACTAGAGGTTAAAAAGTAAACATGATGTCATTTGGGTACCAGAGAACAGGGCTCTGATACCATGAAAGGGGAGGGGACAGTGGATTTGCTGTTTTGGAGGAGGACAAGGAGCAGGAGGAGGTGCCACCAGAACATATTAGAAAAATATTTGTACTTCAAACTCTATCACACCTCCAAGGGTCTGGGACTTGGAAATACCATGCAAAAAACTGATCCACTGTACTTTTAAAATCAAGTCTTACAGTAACCTGATCAAAACTCTTAATGTCTTAAGGGGTCAGGTGAGTAATTCTGTCTACTGTTAAATCATTTGAAGTAGATTTCCCATGTCCTGGGTGCATGAGAAATTATAGAAAGGCAAGCGATTTCTGACTGCAACTTTTGAGATGCTTCCCGAAGCGGCCCAAATTACAATCTAGTTCGAGACAATTGCATCAAGTAGATTCAGACACAGTGAGCTTGGTGATTTATCTGCTGATCTCACTGTGTGCCCCGTACACCAGGTGCAGATTAATTATTCTGATGAAAAGTATTTGAGACAGATACTGTTTCAAGAAATGGGTGATTCAACTTTTGGATTTTCCTCCTGAAGCCAGGATCAATGAGTTTCATTGGGATTGGCCATTATTTTTTAGGAGGACCATGTGATTTGAGAGGTCATGTAAGATTACTTTCATTTTATAGGAAAATATATCAGGAAACTAGGCTGTTCCTATCACTGGCTAAAATTTGGGGGTAAGATGGCTGAAGAAATCAGGTTGCCAAGTTAGGTAAAGATTGCGGAAGCCATCAGAAGGAGGTGGTGGTCAGTACCGGATCAAAGAAAGCTTGACTTGGGATAGGCGGCAGAGAATGAGAGGGTGCAGTTAGTGAAAAGGAGGGAGGGCAGGAGGATCAGGCCAAGCAGAAGGGAGATCAGAGGCTCCAGAAGCACAGGGGCTCAGTAAGAATTATCCAGATCCCTGGGGAATCAGGCAGGATCCAACAAGTGGTCAAATGAAGCTCAGATGAACTTTGTGTGTCTTCAGATCTTACATCTCTTAAATGTTCTTGACCTCAGGATGGACCTCTCTGGTTTACACTGGGATTTCATCAAGTAAATGCAGGCATGATAGTAGGCAAGAGTCACACACACACACACACACACACACACCAGGAAAAGGCAGACGATGTGAAGGAGTGAAGTGGGGAAATTGACAGTGATGGCGGTACTCACTTTGATAAACAGGAGAGCACACAGCTCTGCAAAAATGGGATAGCTCATTTTCCACTCTAGCCAGTTCCTGCCATCTTAGAAATACATGTCCAGTTTTATCAGATGCTTTATTATTTTGGTGAAAGCCAAAAAAAGCCATGTAAAATTTCCAAATTTTAAGGGTTAGTAACTGTGTGTGTGTGTCAATTCCCGTGTGAGACAAAATCTACCCTGTGAGCTGTGGGCTGCCATTTTGAAAGATGCTCTAGGGACACTGGACCCATATCCCAAATGCTGCTCGTCTCCACAGTGGTTCAGAGTCTGGGCAGACGGCTGGACTATGGCTCTCCCTCAGGAGGCAAGGTCTCTGTTCGAAAGAGAGGGAGCTGATTAGAGTTAGTCTTGTGTTTTCCTTCCCCAGATAACTTGCCCTCATTTCTTTCTTTCAAGCCCACAAGGAAGGGCTCCTTCTAGGGCAGAAGACTGGACGTGTCTCGTCAGCTGTGTGTGAGGGCTTATAACTTAATATCCCAGTGATGCTCTTGGTTCCTAACAGTCACCTCAACAATCTTTATCAATATCTTAGCGAGTTGGAGCCTCCCTTTCTAAAAGTCAGTGGGGATCATCTTCCTCAATCCTATAGCATATATTTAATCCATTCCACACAGAGCTATTACGAAGCTTGCTAGGTACTGGGTAATTGATAGATACAGATGCTCCTGTCAACAGATTTAATCTTTTAGGTATTTGCCTTTCTTTCAGAAGTTGAGGTCATATCCCCATCAGGCTCTGGACTGAAAATTGGCAGAGAGACAGACGCAACAGATCTCTGACGGCTGACCTAAGTTTTCACCCTTGATTATTTTCATCTTAAAATTTTCTTTCACTCTTTTGGCTCTCAGAACATCCAATAATGATGGAGCCAAGATGTTGGGAACTTCTGTGAATCAAGAATAATCCTGTGGCTGTAAAGGAGTAATTCCCAAACTCTTCTGTACCACGTGGAAGGCTTAATAAAGCCCAGACTGTTGATTACTGCCCTGAGGGTTTATGATTCCAGGTTCTGGGCTGGGGCCTCAATATTTGCATTTCTAACAAGGACCCAGGTGTTGTTGCTGCTGGCGGGGCTGAGGATGACACTTAAGGAACAACCACTGACAGCTCTGTCAACTAGTTTTTAGTTTAGTTGAACTGGTCTCAGCATTAGAGCTATAATGGCACTTAAATAGAAAGCCATGGATGTAAAACAGGGAACTATGGATTGGATGACCACTGTCCTGTTTTTCTTGTGACTAAAAGACTTTTAGTATTTTCAGGAAAGGTCCCAGGCAAGTCAGGACAAGTTGACAACCCTAAGAGGGAATTTGGAATAAATTAGGGAACAACTCTTAAAAAATGCTGTAGATACTTAAGCAGGCAGTGAGTATTTCTACCGAAGGGTGCATTTTTTTGAGATGTATGTGATTATAAATGAGGGAACATGGAGACATGTTCATATCTTTGAAACAGAGAAAAGTAACTGTGGGGCTTAATTAACCTTCCATGAACCATTAAACCAGGAGTTCTTTTGTAAGATACAGTCTTCTCTTTCTAACAGAATCTGTGTGCTTCCATAGAATTTGTTTCCACAGGATTTGTTTCCTCTATCACAAATGCTTCATCCCTTCCAAGCATAAATTAATCCAAAGTAAATGAATTCAAAACGAAGTTACTCAGAAGGCAGGTCCACTAGGACCTCAGAGAGTTCACTGAGTGGGTCTGGCCATGGTGCCCACAACTGAGAAGCACCAAGAAGAAGGGGCGAGTTTTGTCAGAATCTGTGAACTTTTCGATGAACATCACAAAAGGGAAAGAATGAGGAAGACAAAAAGAAAATCAATTTATTCCAAAGCTATTTTAAGTGATTTGGATGCCTCTAATTTAGGAAGCTGCCTTTTGGGGCTGCTAATAGAGAGATATATTTTTTCCTTAGGAAGGCGGAAGGAAAAAAAACTTTTTCCACATCTGCGAGTGGTAGTCCCCCCTCTTTGGAGAGATTTCAGCAGGGAAAAAAATGTGCTGTCTGCCACAGTAACACTTCCCATTTCATTAATGAGGAGACCCGTGTATTGGAGAATGTCCAATTTGGCAAAAAGTTAAAGCGTGGTTTTTCAGCAATTGCCTTTGGTAGTTTGTTCTACGTATGTATTATTGCTATATATGGCAATAATCTTCTTCTGGGTATGACCTTTAGGTTAAAAATGAGGGTTTACCTTCTGCAATATCTCACTATTAAGAATTAGGACATGATAAATCATGAATTTTGAGAGCTTCTACTAATTGAAACTGAACACAGTGAGGGAGCGCCTTCTGACAAGCGAATTTAGAATGAGTAAAGGATTGAGGACATGGAGACAGCGACGCCAAGCCAACTAGGATTCAAATCTGTGCCACAGAATTCTGCAAGGCAGCCCATATAATAAAAAGGGAGGAATAATTGTCAGCTCTGCAAGCTTTTTTTGTACCAGAGAGCTGTCTTGAAGATAAGAAAACAAACTCTCACAGTGGATGGCACAATGATAAAATATTTAGTGAGGATATAATTTAGAACATTATCCTATCTGGTCTCGGACATCTTACTATATGTCTAAGACTGACTTAGCGATTTTCATTACCATGTTAGTGTTCCACAGATGGACGACGGAGAAAACGTTTTAATCACCAGAAGGACACCATGATGTAACTCATGCACACTTGCCACACTCAGACATGTAGAATAAAATTGTTTTTCAAATTTCAGAGGACCAGGAAAGGAGTTTTCAGGGAGTAAGTTCTACTGGATAAATTATGGGAAATGGCTCACAAAGATGAGAGAAATATAGAAAAAAGAGAGGACCTTTAAAAAAAATCAAGAGATGAACAACAAGGACCTATATGTAGCACAAGGAACTATATTCAGTATCTTGCAATAACCTATAATGAAAAAGAATATAAAAAAGAATATATATGTATAACTGAATCACTTTGCTGTATACCAGAAACTGGCACATTTTAAATCAACTATGCTTCAATTAAAAATTTTTTAAATTGAGATAACATTATATATACATATATTTTACATATATTAAAACACATATACATATACTTAGATATATTAATAATATATACATATATTTGTAATAACAAATTTTCAATAACTGCTAAGCATTCCATTTCAACTGTAAATTGTGCTGTCTCAAGACTCCAACTATCAGTAATTTCATCCAAAACAGCAATTTAATACGATTTTTTTCCTCTGTAGGCAGGGTAACAGGAAGGGAGGTCATCACACAATACAATCATTTTTCAATAGAATTTCTCCCCTCAAAGTCATTGTCTCCATATAATACTAATATACTTCAGCCAAGAAGATTTTTAAGAGTTGGAGGACACATAGAAATTAGGTAAAATGTGCACATCAAAATGAACAGGAGAAATCAGAATTCTACTAATTATTTACTGAAAGGTTGGTTGCTGAAAAAATTAATAGGACTGCTTAGAAATAATAACATTCTGGAACAAACGCCTCTCTTTACAGCAAAGCCAACGGACCAATTTCCAGTCTTCCTTTTTTTTAGCTACAGAAACCATATAAACCACATTTTTCATGAAATTCCAGATATAAAATGATCTCCTCTATTACAAGCCCATAAATGATCACACTGTTTCAGAAAGTCCAAGCCACAGCAGATTGCCTCTTGCACAAAAACTCAACACACCATGTATTCTTTTTTTTTTTTTTTGAGAATATTCATTGTAACTTTATCACCATTTCACCAAAACTCTAGTTGAAACACTAAAAAAAAATGTCAATCTCTCTTTTGTCTAAATGATGTAGAATAACCATTTGATTTTCCTTAGGTCTTATTAAAAAGACTAGTTATTATGGCTTTATTTCAACAGCTTCAAATCCAATTATTTATTTTGAGTACATACTTACGGGAAAAAATCCATTCTGATTCTTGGTTAGCTCTGTCAACCAAGATTTAATTCCATACTTTGAGATAAGTAGATTTTTAAAGTAGAGCTGTGTTAATAAAGAATATAATGTCTGATAATTTAAAAATAAACTTGTATCACCTCTGATGGGTTGGTCTGTATGGCAATTCTAATCCACGGAATGTGAAATATTTTTATAGCTACAAAAGGATAGAAATCTAGTCTCATGCGACCTGACCTCTCAAATGGGGACAGCATTTCTATTTCATTTCATCCTTTGGGATCTCATTGCATGAGTCAAATCAGAACACCATATTAGAGACAATTTGATATTAGACATCCTGAAATTTCATCACTAATTTTGACAAAATAATTTACAAATATAATCTTTAAGCCTTAGAAAAGACTCATTATTTTATGTAGAATATATATTTGTAGAGCTATTTTTCATAATCACTATTTCGATTATGTTTAACTCAAGGCCAACTGTGAACATTAAAATTAAAAGCCAGTACTTTGGGTAAACCACTTTATTTTACAGATTCATTTTTTTTTTTTTAAATGATCTTTCTTGGGATAGAAGATTTTCTGTTTTCATGGATCCTGTTTTCTGTAAACCTGTTTTAAAGCAACTTGGGGTTCTTTTGAAGAAGTTTCTCTAGAAATGGAGAAGCCTAAATGACTGGCTCTGCTCAAGTCCTTCCTGGCAGATTCCTCTGGCTCTGATGGAAGCCAGGCCAAGAATGCCAGCAGTCTCCGGCTGGATGTGTGGGGTCCAAGGTCTGGATGGACGGGGGCATCCCAGGCAGACACCACATCCATGCCTGGCACTCGGAAGGCTGTGGCCAAGCAGTCAAGATCACAGCCAGGTCCCCACAGCCAATTCACAGGGCTGAGGAGAGAAGTCAGAGCCAGGAGGCAAGCTGATTGAGAAGACACAGCACTGGGCTATTTGAGGACAGAGCTTAAGACCATGGCAGGCAGACAAGGTGGAGACCTTGTCAGGTTATTTTTAGCATAATGGCCTTACCTCTTGGACAGCCCTGCCATGGATTTCTTGGGATGACTCATGGCCACCACCTGCCCCTCCCAGAAAAGAGGAGGGGACGCAGAGGGAAGGATGGGGGCTGTGGGGTCTGGTCTTTGGGCTTCATGGCCCTGGACCACACTAGAGGGAAAGGGGTGAAGAGGCAGGAAGCGTAGGCTGGGCTCAGTCTCCTTTATTTCCTCCTCTTTTGTTCACCTTGCCTCTTCCCAACCTCATGAAAAACAAGATGGCAGGATAAATGATTAAAGTAACACATGTATGTACAGATGTCTCCTTTTGAGATTTCAACTGGCTCCTGTAAGCCTCCTCTTACTGCGGGCACTTCTAGAGAAAACAAAACTTTAAAAACTTTCCAGGTCAGCTGGGAAAAACAAAAAGTGACCAAGGATCGGCCAGGTCGACTCACAGAGTTAAGCTGTCTGATCTGGTTCATCTCTTCCCAGAAGCGCATCCAGAGAACATTACAGCCTGGGCCCAGGTTGGCAAGCATGAAATACATTTTACCAAAATAGAAGCCCCAGATGAATGCACCCAGATATTTTATGTGCACAGATAATTCTAAGTGTTGTGGGAATTCTCAAAGGTGCTTAGACAATGAAAAAAATCATGTATTTTATTTTCACTTCACAAGTGATAAAGGCATTTCGTGCACTGCAATGCCCTAACAGGAGTCATTTGCTTCAGAAAAAAATTCCATTGTAACCTAACCTTTAAAACACAATTCCAAAGCCAGGACAAGTCTCTTCACTGCCTGACGGGTCAATCTGGGTTGATAAATGTGTCCTCAGCCTGGAAGTTTAATTACCTTAAGTTGAATAAATCTGAATGAGATGGAAATTATTTGCTTATTAACTCTGTTTTTTTTTTTTTTTTTTTTTTTTTTTTTTTGTAAGACAAGAGAGGACTAGAAAGAAAAGAAGAACAAGAGGAAAGTAAGAGAGCGTGTCTTAAGTGCCCTTCTAAAAAATACAGATTATACAGGGAGGAAAGTTTTGTGAGCGTCTCTTCTTAAAGGGTATTTTTATCAGTCAGCACAATGGGTCAACATGATGAACTGACCCATAGGATTTGGATGAAATCCTCTTTTGGATCTTTGAAGGTTCCATCATCACAGATGCTCCTTTTCTACTGAAGGATCTATGCTGTTAAGATTTCTGAGATGCTCACAGAAATGGTGCCACCCGAGATGATGATTTATACATTCTGATGTGAAAATCACTGAAACACGCAATGACTGGTAGATGCCAAAGAAGTCGACAGCCAATTGTGCAAGGTACATGTTACACAGTAACCCCACCTGGCAGATAAGGCATCACTCAAAATGAGACAAAGACTGCTCCTTCAACTACTTTTATGTCTCATTCTTTTTTTCTTTTCTTGCTATTTTACATTTAGCATGACATAGAGTGATCTCTCTAGTTGGTCCAACAACCCAGCTCTCTCGTTTTATAGGTCCTTATTCTAAATGTCATTACTGCTAAAGGAATCAGCTGTTGTACTTTCTCAAGCATAAACCTAAATAATTACAACAATTAAACCAAAGTGCTATTAAGAAAACTTAAAAGATGCAAGGGTAATGCCCTACATTTGTTTGGTCCTTTTTAGTTTTCAAATACATTTTGTAGACACTTATTTCTTTATATCCCCAGGACTGTTAAGATGGACATTAGAATTCCTATTTTATAAAAGAGAAAACTGGTTTATTGATATGTCACTCGCTAGACTCATAGCTATAATTAGAGAAAGCCATTTTGAGTACCAACACTTTTTAGGATTTATTGTTGCCATCTGGTAAAAAAATATATCTTTATCATCAAGAATTAAGTGTAAAAAAATAAGTACTATCAATAGGAGAACTGATACTGCAGAATCATATAGTAGTAATTTTTTATTTCTATAAAAATATTATTGCTAAGACAATGTGTATGGCTAGGACACATTATATAGTTAATTTTGAGCTAATTTTATAGCATTTAGAATAGAGGAATATTTATTAACAATTTTATGTAGTAATATTGCTATACTACTTAAGTTTAATGAACCATGTTAGATTTTAATACCCGCTTAACATATTTACTAAGGTTTCTAACCTTTTAGAAATTATAATCTTTTAAAACATGATACTAACTACTATATATAAAAGGTCCTACTGTAGAGCACAGGGAACCATATTCAATATCCTATAATAACCTATATTGAAAAAGATTATGAAAAGGAATATATATATGTATAACTGAATCACTATGCTGTACACTAGAAATTGACACATTGTAAATCGACTATACTTCAATTTTAAAAAAACATAAAAAGACAAAGATATCCTTTAAATAGCAGTTAGATAACATTATTTTTCTCCTTAAACTACCACAAGGGCTCCCTTTTTCATCCTTAGTAAAAGCCAATGTCCAACTGAAAGCTTAGATCAGGGGCAGGACAAGGATGTCTCTCTTACTATTGCTATTCAATGCTGCACTGAAAGTTCTAGCCAGGACTGTTAAGCAAGAAAGTGAAATAAAATGTATCCGGATTGTAAAGGAAGAAATAAAACTTTTCAGAGGGCATGACCTTATCCATAGAAAACCTCAAAGAATCTATAAAAACAAAAATTAGATCTAAAAAAATGAGTTCAGCAACGTTGCAAAATGCAAGATCAATATACAAAAATCAGTCATGTTTTATGCATTAACAATGAACAGTCTGAAAGCAAAATTTAAAAAAATTATTTACCATGATATGAAAAGAATAAAATACTTAGGAATACATATAATCAATGAAGTGCAATACTTGTTCACTGAGAACTCTAAAATGTTGCTGAAAGAAAATTTAAAATACCTAAATATGGGAAGATATTTTTTATTCATGGATTGGAAGACTTAATATTGCTAAGATGATATTATTCCTGGAAGTGATCTACAGCTTAAATGCAAAATCTATCAAATTCCCAATGGCCTTATATTGCAGAAATTAATAAGCTGAACAAAAGTTCATACAGAAATGAAGAGACCCTAACAATATCAATATTGAAAAAAAGAATGCAAAGAAGTACTCACACTTCCTATTTGAAAACTTACTTAAGCTGCAGTAATTAAAACCAAAGGGGAAAGGGCAAGGGAGGGATAAATTAGGAGTTTGGGGTTAACAGATACACATTACTATATATAAAATAGATAAAACAACAAGGGTTTACTGTATAGCTAGGGAACTATATTCAATTACTTGTAATCACATATAATGGAAATGAATCTGAAAAGAAAAAAATATGTATTTATATGTAAAATTGAATTGCTTTGCTGTACAACTGAAACTAACATTGTAAATCAACTACACTTCAATAAAAAATAAAATAAAAAAAACTAGTGTGGCACAAGGATAGACAGACATATAGATCAATGAAATAAAACTGAGAATAAATGCCACGTATAGACAGGTAAATTTGACAAGGGTGGTAAGACCATTCAAAGAGGAAAGAATAGTCTCTTCAACAAATGCTCCTGGGACAAATAGATACCCACATGCAAAAGAATGAAGTTGGATCCCTGCCTCACACCATATGCTACTCAAAATAGATCAACTTAAACATAGGACTCTTTTAAGGAAACACAGTTGTAAATATTTGTGACCTTGGATTAAGCAATGATTTCTTAAAAATGATATTAAAAGCAGAAGAATCAAACAAAATAGATAAGTTGGACTTCATCAAAACAAAAAACTTCATGTGTCAAAGACACTATCAAAAAAGTGATAAAAACAATTCACAGAATGGCAAAAAATATTTGCAAATCAATTATATGATAACAGTCTAGTGTTTAGAATATATAAGGAACTTCTACAACTCAACAATGAAAAGACAAACAGTCCAATTATAAGGGGGACAAATGATCTGAATAGACATCTTTCCAAATAAGATGCAAATGGCCACTAAAGGCTTGAAAAGATAGGTCCACACGATTAGTCATTAGAGAAATGCAGATCAAAACCACAATGAGATGTTATTTCACACTCACTAGTATGGCTATAATAATGATGAAAATGGGTTAAAAGAACAGAAAATAACAAGTGTTAGCAAGGATGTGGAGAAATTGGAATACCCATACATTGCTGGTAGGAATATAACACGGTGCAGTGGCTGTGGGAAAGGTTGGTGGTTTCTGAAAAAGTTAAACCTAGCATTAACATATGACTCAGCAAGTTCACTCCTCAGTGTATACCCCAGATAAATGAAAATATATTTTGACGCACAAGCTTGTAAATGAGCACTCACAGCAGCACTTCACAATGACCAAAAGAGGGAAACAACCCAAAGATCCATCAAGTAATGAATGGGCACACAAACGTGCTATGTCCACACAATGGAGTATTACTCAGCCATATAAAGAAACAAAGTAATGACACATGTTACCATATGGATGAATCTTGAAAGTGTTACCCTAAGTGAGAGAAGTTTGTCACAAAGGACCAGGCATTGCATGATTCCATTTACCAGAATAGCCAAATCCACAGAGATAGACAAAGTAGACTAGAGGTTGCCAGGGAATGAGGGAAAGTAAAATTAGGGGGTGCAGGCTTTCTTTTGGTGGCGATGGAAACATTCTGAAATGTGATAGCTGTAATGTTTGCGCAACACTTTAAAGATACTAAACACCCTAGTCTATAACACCTTCTCGGTGAAAGGTTGTCTTACTACCTTGGATAAAACCGCACCCCTCTTCCCACACCTGTGATACCTCTTATTCTCCCCTGCTTTCTTTTTTTCCCCCCATAGAATTGATCACATTCAAATATGCAATGAAATGTATAGCAACCTAAGGGTTGTTGTTTATCATCTGTCTTGCTGCAGTGGAATGTAAACCCTACAAGGGCAAGAATTTTTAGTTTTGTTCTTTGCTGATTCTTAGCACCTAGAATTGTACCTGAAACAGATTCCCAATAAATGTTTCTTGAATGAATGAATGAACAAATGAAACAACTCAGGAAATAAAATGACACTTGAAAAGGAGGAATGAATATAGGATGAGGCAGAGAAAAGCCTAAGGTCAGTATGTGGTTACAGTTATGTGGAACTCATTTTTTTTTTAATCTCTTTAAAACTTCTGGTTTCTTTTGTTCAAGTGTGATTTAATTAGGTAATTTAAGACAAGTGGTTATGATTTTTTTTTAAATGAGGGATCTTGTTCCATGATTTCTGAAGTCCTTTCCAGCTCTAAAATAATACCATGCTTTGAAAAACAGATGTTTCTAAAAACTTAGCTGTAAGACCCACAGTTCCTAAGGGAGTGATTAATCAGTTAATCTAAAAATTGCACACAACTAATTCTTCACTAGCCCTTCCCTTACCAAAGGCCAACAGTCAAATGAGATATGGTATATGGGGAAAATCATTTTCTGCATTTGGCAAATTATGCCGGGAATCATATCAAGACATGATTGCCACACCTTTTTCCCCTCTTCTGCTAGGCCAGGAAGAAAACAGATAAACTTTAAACAGCTGAAAAAAAGATTAAGATAAAAGCTAATAATGCAAGAAAAAAGACTGTAGGAAAATTGGAACTCTCCATCAGCAAGTAGCTGTGTAAAACGGAGATGTCTCAACCTTACGAAACAGACTGAGGTTCTCTTTAAAACTACAGGTAAAAATATGAAAAAAAAGTTTAATTTTACTACATATTATGGTTCTTTTAAATCTTGTTCTAAACCTAAATGCATTTTGTACGTATTATTAGGATGAGTTAATAATCATACTTAATCCATTTCATGTTTTGTCTTCTTTCTTTCTCCCCACAGAAGCACCATCATTGAGTGAAAAGACATGCTGGTTTTTTTGTTTGTTTGTGTTTGTTTTTGTTTTCAGTTAGTTAATTCCACGAGGAGCCTACCCACTAATGAGGATCAACCTAGGGAAACTTCACAAGCAGGTTTTGACCTGGTAGCTGAGGCCAAAGAGTCTCAAACCTAAGTCAACAAGTTGGTGCAGCCATTTTGGAAATTATTTTGATACGGTTCCTCAAAGGGTTAAACACAAAGTTACCATGTGACCCGGATATCCACACCCACACATACCTAAGAGAAAGGAAGATGTGTGGCCACTCAAAAACTTGCACAAAAATGTTCATACCAGCATGATCCCTAATACCCCCAAAGTGGCAAAATCCAAAGGTCCATCAACTGACGAAAGCAAAAAAGAAAATGTGACTTATCCCGGTAATGGATCATTACTCTGCCTTAAAGAGGAGGGAAATCACGACACGTGTCACATCAGGAATGAACATGAGGAAGTCACTGTGCTAGGTCAAACGGATCAGTCACAAAACACCAGGCCTTCTGTGATGCCATTTTTAAGGACTCTTCCGCACGGGCAAACCTACAGAGACAGAAGGTAACTCAGTGGTTGTCAGGGGAGAGGGAGGGAGGGGAAATGGGGTTGATGGGTATGGGGTTTGTTCAGAAGGTTCTAAAATTGATTGTGGTGATGAGTGCACAACTCTGTGAACACACTAAAAACCACCAAATTGTACACTTTAAATGGGGGGCTTGTATGGTATATGAATTATCATTGCCATAGAGTAATAAGCTATGAAAATTCTGACTCTGTTTCTGGTTTGCCAAGAGGATGCATGAGCAGGTGTTGGCTCCTGTCATCTGGGAGGGGGGAGGGGGAGCACAGGTGACGCCAACGCTTATGTAGGTGCCATGGTGGATTTCAGACATCTCAAGAGTGGTGTGGCCCTTGTGCGACTTCTGTCTTCAGGCTGCTCTCTGGGGAGACTGAGCCTTATTAATTAAAATAGGCAAATGAGATGGTAGTAATGATGTACCTCAAGCCAAAAAGATTCCTCCTAAGACAATGATAACCACACCTCTGCTAGAAGTCTTGTAGAACCAAATCTAAGCTCCTCTGTAAAACGTGCCAGTCTGGCCTTTGAACACTTCTGAGCTACAACTCCAGCTCCTCAAACTAGCATAGCACCCCACGTGCTATGCTCTTGCCCAGCTTGGCGGGCACCCTTTGGCCAAGGCTCAGTACAAATGTTACTGCAGAACTCGGATTCCTTCTCCATATGCTTACAACACCAATTTCCATATTCTCATTTTGGCACTAATCCTGTTACTATAATTATTTTTTAAATGAGCAATCTTTTCCCCAGCCGGTGTCTCCCAAGGGCACATGGTAAGTGCTTAAGTAAGGTACTTGTTTGGCTGGCTGGATGAATGACTGAATCCAGTGTTGCGTTTAACTATCTGTTTGACAGCTCCTCTCTGCAGGGACGGACGGGGAGGGTGGAGTGACACAACACCTGATGAATGAAATGTAAATTTAAATGATCGAAGTGGTGGGGGCAATTGCAAAGTCAATGAGTGGACAGACTGGTGTGGAATCCGCACAAGGTTGGCGTGTTAGGGTACCTTTTACTCTCAGTGAGTTCTCAATCCCCGTCAAGAGAGCATCCCATCGTGCTAAGTGTATTTTATTTTTAAGCAATACAGCCCTTGAACATAAACCAGCTGTCTCATCTAGCACTCAGCCAGTGTACCATAATCTACAGTACTGCTTCATGAAAATGGAACAGGCTGGGCATTCAAGACAGACAGCATGTCTACGCCAACCTGCCACCTTTTGAAGGCATGTCCAAGGGTAAGTAGGAGAACACCCAATGCTGACTGCAGGTGAGGGCCTTGGAAGATGGACTCCATTCTGTAAGTCTGGGGATACAAGACTGCTCCAGGTCTCAGGCTGACCACCTCCAACATCCCTGAGTGATGCTTCACAAGCCAAGCTGCAGCAAGCACCGGGCCACCTCACTAACGGGATTGACTGCTGCTAAATCACCTGTCACGTTTTCTGAATTTCCAGTTGATTTAGTCTGAATGTTAAGCTTACTCCTTGGCGTCCATGTTTCCGTTGATGCTGTTTCATGAGGATTCCCAAGAGACCCAGGCCTGACCTCAAGTTCACACTCAGATGCTTTTGTGGTGACACCATCTTTTTCCTTTCCAGGGCTGGACAAAATAAAATTCAACTGTAGCTTAGTGTCGTATGTCCTAGCGGGCATGAAAGACTGAAGTAGATCTGGAGGCCTTGGTTTACATCTGCCTGAACTCCAGATGCCTCAGCCCTCAGCCTGATGCTGTGTGGAACTATTCCATGGATATCAGGTCATGTGTACAAAACCAGAAAGCTGTTGGTGATATTGAGTATTTATCATTTAACCTGGCTTCTACCAGATTATATTCAGTATAAAGTTTAACAGCAAGCTTTTAAATTGTGGATGTCAGTGGGGACAAAAGAAATAAAGAAATTGATTTTTCTTTAAAATATTACATTGTACGTGGCTTTGAAATTAGATCTTTGTATATTATCTTATAGTGAAGCTACAACAAATGAGTCCTTTAATAAAACACACAAGTGTTTACATCTGTGGCCTTTGTGTTGTGTGTGTAAGAAGCAATATTTTGTATCATTTTCTATCCAGCACAAAACTTTTTCAGGAAAGAAGGTGCAACAAAGGTATTTATTCAGAGCAGCTGTCATCTCTAAAACTGATGGTTTTCTAATTTGATCTAGAGTTGTGATGCTGAACGTCCTAAAGAAAACAGCAATTAATAAGGACAACTGAATTTGTGAGCTAATTCCTGACTCAAGACTCATGCTTCTGCTAGGAAAAAAAATTTATTAAACTGATTGCCTTCATAACATCAAAGATTTGTTTATCACTGGACAATTTGCTAACTGCTTTACATCCATTCATTCTCACAAAATCCTTTTAAATCAGAGCAACACTATTTTTGCTTATTTTAAAATGCTTAAACAAAAGTTTAGAGACTTGCACTGGCTTCACTGAAAGACACAAGCTCTGAACTGCTGCCTGAAGACCACGGTGGACCTCTCCCATCACGTACGGTGTCCTAGGGAACTGAGGTGAGAAAAGGATGGAAAATGGAAAGAGACTCTCTGCTTTTCATCTTTTAAAATCATCGTTAAGTTTTAGTTTTTTTCTCTTTGGTCTTCACATTTTATTTATTCATTTATTTTTATTTTTAATTTTTTTTAAATGAAGGGTAGTTGATTTACAATGTTAGTTTCAGGTATACAGCAAAGCCATTCAGTTATACCTGTACATACATATACATTTTTTTCTTTTCATATTCTTTCCCATTATACATTATCACAAGAAATTGAATATACTTCCCTGTGTTCTACAGTAGGTTCTTGTTGTTTTATCTATTTTATATACAGTAGTGTGTGTCTGTTAATCCCAAACTCCTCATCACATTTTAAATCATACATGATTTTTTAAATTTAAAACTCCTCTTTGAAATTAAGTTTTAATTTTGAAGACGAAAATTCAAGAGAGCAATTCTAGTAAAAATGTTATAAATTCAAATTATCTGTGCTGGGCAAAATATTAAATAGTAACTTAATTGCCTTCAAATTTGCACAGGAACTAATTAGGCCTCTAGCCAATTGAAATCACACACTATCAACTTGTACATTTCAAATATTCATGGAAAGGAATCAGACGCTCTCCCGAGATCAGCTGCAAGTGTTCAGTGGATCACTCACTGGGACAAAAACGCATCTGCAGCCTTGTTAAAGTGTTTTTAATCCCTGAACAGTTAACATTGGGCTTAGGTACTCCCTGCAACTGACTCTCCAGTTAGTAAAATAGGTAACAGTAGGTGTCTGGTGTATAGCAGTTGCTTAATAAATATTTTGTGAGCGAGCTCATTTTTTGGTCCCTAGTTTAACATTTCACAGCTGTAATGTAACAATCCGGGACACTGCCTGCACATACAACAACAACCAACAGCAACCAACAACAACTCCCTAGCCTGGAAATTCCAGAGTCTCCCATGGTGGCTTGGTGGTTGGAATGGTTCTGCTCAATTCTGAACACAACTTTGTACTCTCAAATCTAAACACAACTTTGTGCTCTGAATTTAGTCTCTTGCTTTTCCCCTGGTCTATAATTTTGTGAGCCAAGATTTAGTCTGCAGAGGAAAAGATGCACAATGAGCACCTAGAGCAGAGGTCGTGAAAGTAACTGGGAGAGAGAGATGTCCTTCCAAGCTGATGCTGACCCCTGCTTGCAGTTAAGTCAGTCAAGAGAAGAAACATAGCTTAGAAGTATAGATAGATATTTAGGTAGATAGTAAGTAGATAAATAGCAAAATAAAAGGTAAAAAGGAGACATTAAAATATGTCTAACCTTATGCTAGAAGTAAATAGCAATTTTTAGAGGATAAAGATAAAGACACAATGGAGGCAAGAGACAAAATAAGTTAAAATGAATTTTAAATGCTATAAAGTTCAAATTATATAAGACAACCTTATAATCATATAATAATTATATTCTGTAAGTACATATTAATATAATATATTAAAACTATATATAATGTATTAAGATTATATATAATGTATTATGTATAAATATATGCTATGTATAACTATATATAATTATATTTAATATGCAACTATATGTAATAAGTAATTACATTTAATATGTAACTATATGTAATATGTAATTACATTTAATATGTAACAACATATAATTATATTTAATATGTAACTATATGTAATAATATAATAATAATCACATGGTAAGCTAAAAAGATAGGCAGGCAACACCTAATAATTTAAAAAAATTTGTTTGATGAAAAAATATACAGATTTGAAAGATAAAAATAAGTGGGCTAAGCTATAATGATATTAATAGTAATACATACAATTTTATTAGTCCAGATAATTTAAATAGTAAATATACAAACAATAAAATAAGAGGAAAAGTAGAGCATAAAATATTCAATAACACGTCAGGATTATAAAACATTACATGTAATATGATCCCAGTTTTATAAAAAATACACCCCATATGTTTTTAAAGGGAGACTAGAGGGAAACAAAAATGATTGATTGATAGACTCTCTTTTTCCGTATGGAAATACACATCCACGTTACTACTTTCACAATTAGAAAAAGTAGGAATTAGTTAAAACAGTGATGATTCAGGGAGCACCAGCAGAGCCAGAACGAGGCGCGCAGGCAGCTCGGTCTCGGAGATGCAACAGAGCACAGTGGGAGGAGCTGAGCAGTCCAGAGGGCCCTGGGAGCGGAGCGCCCTGGGACGTGCGCAGCAGCCAAGCCCCTGCAGGCTGGCCCTGCAGGCCCGGCTCTACCCCAGCCGGCTAGTTTTCTCACCACGACTCCAAGCCCGCTCGCCTTCTCCACATACGCTTACGGCGCTGAAAAGACACCCATCTCCAGGGGTTGACCCTACAGCCCAGACGTCTGGGAATCAGGAGAAACCTCTTCAGACCTGAGGTCCCTCACTTTTCAATGACAGGCTCTACCAGATGAAATCCAAGATTACAGATACGGTTAAATGCTTGTGGCTTTCTTCCCAGATTGGTACCCCTCTATGGTGTACTCTTGGGAGAGACACTGAGCTTCCATTGCCTCATGTGCAACAAGAATCCCAGTACATGTCCCAACTATCTTATGTGTAGGCAGCCCCAGCAGACACATAAATGAAACAATAGAAACAAACAATGAACTGGAGTGGGTTCAGCTGAGATAAACACCATAGACAACTCTTGGCTTAACCCAGAGGAAGCAAAGGTAACGGTAAGCCTTAAACTCACTGAAATCTCTTCCTAAAGCGAATGGTTAAGATTACGATATTCTCAGGGTATTTGATGAAGTAATGCTTCAAACACAGAAAGCAGACTTCAGAGAAAATAGTCACAGAGATTTCAAAATAACCTTATAATCACTGATTGGAAGTTCAAGGTAGAATAACACATTATACACATTGACTATTTTTGTTAACTCTGTAATCTTATACTCAAATGGAAAACAAGAAGCCTTCTTGTAAATGGGTCTAGTGATGAAGCAAATAAATCTGAATGCTAATAAACACAGTACATATAAAAAAATAGGGAACAGTTCCCAGAGCTTTCTAAGATGCTCTTCCCAGATTATAATCTTCAATTTGGCTCGAATAAAATTTTCCATTTTCTTTCTTGAAAAAAAAAAATATATATACATATTTTCCCATGCTGTCTCTGTATTGCTGTGTGTTTCTGTCGTACGCAAAAGCGCACACACATACACATGCATGTGAGCCCAGAGAACCTCAAACGCTCAAATGCTCACTGCTGTTTTCTCTCTGGAACATTGCATTCGCTTCAGAAACAAGAGCAGTCAATTCTTCTCCAAACAGAATAGGCTTTAGGATTGCAGTTTTAAAACTACAGCTGTTAGAAGCAGCAGTCCAAAGTTGATGTGTTTATGCCATGTTTTCAGCCCACAGTCTCCAAAACTCCCTGTTTGTGAAAAACATAGACACACGTACTCAATTATTTACAGCCACACATTCACACACCATGTCTGCATGAACACTATTTCTGCAATATTTTCTGGATTAAGAGGAAAAAAAAATCACAGCAGATGAGTAGCATGTTAAAATGTGTGCAGAAATAGAACGCAAGAGAAAACGACACAGCAGCCCTGCTTACCGCACATCACTCGGTTACTCTCTGCTTCCGTGGTGTGCGGACAGAGGGACCCAAGCAAATTTATAAGGCCATCACGTGACCCCACTGCCGGCCAAAGGCCGCTACAAAGTAAGAAGCTATAAATTTCTTTCTTATTAAATACTTAGTCATCTTCACGGAAAGTCTTTTCATCCAAGGACTCTACCTCCTGTGTTTATCAGATTTCCAGCCATCTCTCTTCATAGGGGACATTTTCTATTCAATTTTTTTTGCATGTATGTTTTCACTGTCCCCATGACCACCTGGAAAACCTAGATTTTACTGTCATGTGTGCAACTACATTTATATCCAGAGTCTTTCCAATTTCTTTTGCTTTGAGATTATAATTGTACGTAACCCAGCAAGTGTTCAATGAAAAACACACTGATTTTCAAAACTGTTTCTCTTCGCTGAGTATTTTTTATTCAGAACCGTGGTTAGGGAAGGTGCTATGAATTGGGCCACTGACACCATATATAATCTGTTAATTTGAAGTACTTTCTCTTTCTCAGTGGCAAGAGGCATGTATTGAAGTCCTTCACGCAGAGTTTGGATCTCACTGGCTTGTCTTTTCCTAGCCACACTTTTGCAAACCCTGCCAAGAGGGCCTGGCAAGGGTAGATAACACGAGACAAAACATCTTACAGTCCAGGAAAAACCGTAAAAGAATGAATGAATCAGAAGCCAAACCTGCCAATTTTCACCAGGGCTTAAGCCTAAGTTCTCAAATAATTCCTCCAAGAATGTGCTGGAGTGACGTATTGTTCTTGGCCCTCTTGGTCTCACATCTGTTTGAGTCTCGGGGTGTCTTGTTTTCTATCCTGACCCTGCTTCTGCCTTTCCTGGGAGAAGTCAGCCATACAGAGTCCACCTGCGTGAATGTTATAATCTGTCTACAGTCTGTTTCTCTATCACTTCACATGTGTGGTTCACGGAAGAGCAGCCCTCGGCTAGGTACTGGGGTCAGGATTTGGCATCCATGTTTTCTGATGCATGAACTTGACAGCTTTTTCAAAATATGAAAACTAAGAACTGTTTTGTTTTGCTGTGTGTTGTAGCTGTTGGTATGGTGCTGTTGTTACAGGGTTTACAAACTTTCATGGATATTAAGTTTTTGTTGTTTTTGTATGTGTGTGTGAAAGCAGTGTTCTAAATGCACGTTAAGTTGAAAGACTAAATAAATTTCTTTGAGACATTTTATTAATGCATGAAGATTTCACAGTATGGGAGGAAGAAAACTGTTTTCAAAACTAGTTTAAGGAATTTTTTTGGCCATTCTGAAACATCTCCCAGTGAGTCTAACCTGCATACAGGAGAAAGGGCAACGCTAGCGAGCATGCTGGTTTCCGTTCACTTCTACCAAGAGCTTTGCCCAGGCCACAGTGACATCTTTTTATGGGATTTCCCTGGTAATTCATAACCTCCCCGATTTGTCCCAGCAAACCCAAGCTCTCCATCAATGACTCTCTGAGGCTCATTTGGGTACCACATTCTTCAGGACCCAGAAATTCTACTTGTGAAAATATGCATAGTGGTTAAGAGCACATTAGAAATGCTGGTTCTGCTACTTGCGTGTGGTGTGAATTTAAACAAGTCAGCATTTCTAAACTATACTTTTTGCATCTACAGAATGGGAGATATTTTATCAGCCTCCCTTAGAAGAGGCTGACATTTAAAATAACAATTTCATTAGTGGGCAAGATTATGGGGCAGTCATCTATTGTCTGTGGGATGTAAAACGATGTGATCTCTTTGGGAAAAAGTTTGACAGTTGCTTTTAAACAAATACACTCCTATCCTAGAAGATAAAAATTACATTTTAAGTATTTACCAAGGAAAATAAAAATAGGTCCACAAAAAAAGTGCACATAAATGTTTAGAGCAGCTTTGGACCTTAAAAGCACCACTGGGAAGCAACCTAAACAGCCATCATCAGGTGAATGAAGTTTGTGGTATATTCATGAAACGGGATACCAGCCAGTAATAAAAAGAAACAAATTATTTGATATAAAAATACCATGGATGAACCTCCAATCCCTGTGCTGCACAGAAAAAACACTAGGCAGAAAGGAGTGCATATCATGATTCTATCTACATCATACGCTAGAAAAGGCAAGGCTGGTCCACACTGACAGGAAGCGGATCCGTGGTTGCCTCCGAGGGGGGAAAGGATCAACTGGCATGGGGCATAAGTGAATTTACTGGGGTGATGGGAAGGTCCTACACCTTGACGAGGATGATGGTTATTCTGGTAAACAGATTTGCCTGAACTAATTTAAAATCTCTGCATTTGATGATATATAAAGTATGCCTCGATAAAACAGTAAAGCAATAGAAATTTCTTCACTCATACTGATTCTTATATGGTGAATGAAGTATGGGAGGAGGCCATAGACTTTGGTGCTATGAACCTGGAAAATAATCATGGTGGCACCGTGATTTCCCCCAAAGCATTGCCACCCTAAGCCCTCCCGTAAACAGCCATGTCTGACTTCACCTCCAGTGTCCCCATCTCACAGGACACATTTTAGTACCTGTTGCCTTCTTTTTGGGGACAAAATATAAGCCATTCTACTAGCATTTCTTCTTAAATAGCCTTTTTCAAAGGGAATTTGAGAAATACAGGGAGTGTCAAAATAAGTGGACTTTTTTCCAACTGTAATAAAATGAATCTAAATTGGACATAGAGCAGATCAAAGTTGGTATAGGTTCACATTATGGGAAAAGTTTTTTAGTTTCTTTGCATTATAAGCTGTTCCACTGATGTTCACGTTCTATGCTCTCTTTTTAAAATAACTAGCTAGACTGATGGACGTTCAATTACTTAAGAAAGGTTTTTAAATTTTCTTTTCCTTATTTCAGTGGAACAACTAATTTGGCAGAGGCACGGCCACTTAAATGCTCAAGGAAGAATGATTAAAACGGAACTCAAGATATTAAACAACCAGACAAAGAGGACTTCAAAAGTCAGTAATTGTTTTGCGGTCTTGAAGTTTAATCAGGAACACTCTCTCATTTCTTGCAAAAGTACTCCACAAAGCAGGTGCATTAAGGAAAAATTGATGCGTAAGAGGACTAAGAATGTCGCTACTAATGGAATGCGTTGATTTGAAAGTTACATAAAATGGAAGTCACATCAATTTAGTATAACTAATTTCTTTCAGCGCTTTGCTTACTGTGTGTCATATTAGGACTTACAGCACTTTTTATGACCCCCGCCCGCTCCTTGAAAATACAAGTCCATTGCAGAATCATGGTAAGAAATATATCATGTACTTCATTTCTATTTTCCTGCTTTGCCTCGGACAGTACTGTGTAGATAACTTTTCAACAAACAGGTGCTGACAGAACTAAAGAATTAAGAGCACATTTTTAAAGGCTTTTATATTAAAACATGATAGATTCTAAGTAATTATCTTGGTAGCTTGAGGAAAGTAGGCAGCAAGCCAGATTTAGAATTCTTGGCCCCAAGGCACTAGTGTTGTTTTAAAATGTGATGGGAGTGGGTGTATTCTGCCTACATTATCCTCGAATTTCTATAAAACTGGCAGAGTACAAAGAGACTAAGAAAATACAACATGCGTTCCCAAATACATCATTCTCAAATGAGAAAATATTGTTTTCTAGAATTCGTATCAAAAGGCATCATTCAAAATAAATTGGTGATATGAACATATATTTTGTAAAAGACCAAATTAAGCAGGATACGTAGCTAATGTGGTTTCTATCTTCAATTTTTCTGGGGGAGTGAAAACAAATGGTTTTGCTACCATTGTAGCAGGCGATGTTTTTTATTGTCATATCACAAATCCAAACTGAGCCAGACCTACAATCTGAAAACTGCTCCTGCAGACAGAAGACGTGTCCTTTGGGACTGACTATGGAGGTTAAAAAAAAAAAAAATAGGACACAGTGAAGTGCTAAGAGCCTGGAGTTGACTATCCTTGTGTGCATTGTTTTTGCCTGATCATTCCCAACCTGCAGCCTCCATCGGGCCCCACGTATGCCTTCGCATACATGGAATCACACTTTTGGAAGGTTTGCAATTAAATTCCAACATAACTCAGCCATCGGAGTCTGACAGTAGACTAAACCATGCAGTAAAACTCCAAATCTGTATTCTACGTCCAGTTCTTAAAGACAATAGAGACTAGTGACCCAAAAAATCATTCAATTTTAGAGCTAGATGGTGGGTCTCCTGTTACAACTCTCTTGCTTCCCTTCTCTGGTCCACTTACACCCTGGCTTGTCTTCTTAACTATTCGTTGCTAGGATCTATTCATAAAAGAACATTATTTTCATGAACAAAGTTCAAAGTCACAGTCTGCTGACATTGCAAAGGTTCTGCTAATATATAACCCTTGACGTGTCTCTGACACACTCACTAAAGAGCCAGGAGCAAATAAGCAAACTTCATTCTCTGCAACGAAATGTCAGCCTCTTACGTTTATGGTGGGAATATTTCTCTGTTAATGAATCTATTATATGAAATCTTCTAATGATCAAAAATTCCCAGAGGATGGAGTACAGTGAAAAATTCTCACCCTCAAGTTAAAACATCAAAATATTTTTATGATAATCTGTTTTGTCTTATCCAAAATAGCCTGCAGTATGGAACATTTCCCATAAGACTTGTTAGTTTTGATACAATTGGAAAAAATGATTTCTTTCCGAGTGTATTTACAGGGTCTTTCTGAATATCTTTGTGCACGAAAATCTCAGAGACAAAAGAAATCAATTACTGTTTGCTGGCTATATATTTCCCCCTCTGTGTTGGAGGGAAACATAATTATTTCTTCCCATTTCATTACATGCATAGGTTCAGAAAACAAAATGCTAAATTCACTAAATTACTCTGCTTAATTTAGGGAGAAATTTTGTGTTTATGGGAGGACTGGTTAGTACTATTTGCATCTTGAAATATGTTCAAAACACTGTGACCTGAGTTTTTAAACATTATCACATGGTACACTCTGATGAATCATCGAGTTGAAAAGTGTTAATTCCTTATTGTTTATAATAAAACCATATTGCCAAAGGTCAGAACATTTAATTCTGTTTTGAACATTTGCTGACGTAGGGAATGTGCTAGGCACTTTAGGGGAATGCAAAAGTAAATTTTTACAAAGTACAACAAGAAATCTCTATTCTTGAAGACTTTACAATTTAAAAAAAAGAAAGCAGACAAGAATTTCTCCCAGTTGCAGTGCAAGGGGAGATATGAGGAGAGACACAGCACAGGAGCAAACGATGTATAACGGAGCCCCAAAGAGCAGGGGATGAGTCCCATTCAGGAAATGCGAGTCTCAGCTGCCAACAGCACCACCCTGCAGCCACCTGCTTATATCTGAACCTGGGTTGCTATTTGCTCTCTCATCTCTGACCTCCACTCCATCAACAGTTCCTCTTTTTTCCTATCCAAAAGGTACTTTAGAACCACCCAACACTTCTGTCCCCACACCCTTCCACGTCACTGTCACTTCTTGCCTAGACTGGTGTAACCACCTTCGACGAGTCTCTCTGATTTCACTCCTCTATTTTCTAACCCATTCCCTGCCTTACAATGAAAGCAAACATTTCTGAAACACAAAGAAAGACTGATTTAAAACCCTCCAATGGCTTCCCATGGCTCTTAAAAGTCCAGCTGCTGGCCACAGCTTACAAAACCTCAGTCTGTCTCGTCTCCTGCCTGACCGTGCATCCTCCTCCCTTCTCCTGCAGAGGCTGCGCGGTCTGACTCAGCACCTGTGCCAGAAGCTAGCGCTATACGTCCTGTGGTCCCAGATTTACTCCCACACAGGTCCTCCCTCCAGGTTAGTTTCTACGAGTTAGTCTGCCTAAGACTGGAAGAAGGGAATTGGACAACAGTTCTGTCTCTTTTTCTCCCCGTTTTCTGGCAAGTAGTGTCAAGGAAGGGTCTGGTTTTTCGTGGGAAGTTTCCTGAGTGCGGTGTCTCCCTGATACTGGACGTGGCCCCTTGCTGGCCCAATTTTATGGCTTGGTTCTCAACTGTTTCTTTCTTTAGCTATCCTAACAAACCTGTAATCTATTTTAGCCTTTTTTTCTAAAACAAGCTAAGGTGAATTCCAAATCCTGCTGTTTGACTCAGAATGATATATATTTATTGCTAGTTTCTCTGATATGCCAACCTTTTCCTTGTTTTAACGTCTTTGCACATACTTTCTTCCTTGATCGGGTTGGCCTTCTTTGGAATCCTCGTGTCTGACCTCTTGACATACATTTTAGCTTCTCTGAGATACCTTCTATGGCTAATCAACCCAACATAGATACTCCCTAATATTTACTATTAATCACTCCACTTTTTAATTTAATAGTAGCTAACATAAGCTATGAAATATACACATATAAAATATCAGATATGTTCTATCACGTATGTAAGATATGTCATCTATATAATGTGTTTATCCTAAGTTCAGTCATTAAATTGTACATTCTGCCACTTACTCAGCAATGTTTACCTAGTACCTTGGAGAGTACCTGCCACAAATATTTTAAAAATAAAACTACGTTGCTTCTAGGAGCTGCCTAATTTTTTAACCAGCCCATATTTTTTCTTTCCTTGTTTTTCCTTTGACTGTGGCTTAGTCGGGAAACCTAGAGGGAGGTCTCCAGCCAAAGTGACTGTGGAAGGTGCCCGACCACAGCAATGAGATAAACTGTAGTACAACTGTCACAGAAGGTGAGGATTATAGAGGATGTTGCTGTGTCTTGTGGACTGTCCGACCTCCCCAGCACCTGGCAAGGTATCTGGACTTTGGGTAGGTGCTCCTTCCATCCTTCCATATCATGAGGTCCTGGGAGGTTGAATCACTCTCCCAAGGTCAATTATGTTGTTCGGAGGTGAGTCTAGGTCCAGTAAATCAGATACACAAAACTTAGCCTTTTCCCTTCACCACTCTCTTATATAGTTCAAGCCGCCATACCTCTGAAATTTCCACCATTTAATTTTTGAAGTTAGAAATGTATTTCATTTATTTTAAATCCTGAGAGAGAAAACTGAATAACCTTTTTGGGTACTCAAACTTTAGAAAGCATTGAATATTTTCTAGTCATAGCTCTCACAAGTTATGCTGCTCTCAAAATCCAAAATGATTCGGTGCAGCTTGAGACCCAAATCTAAGTCTTCACTATCAACACTATACCTAAATGACAAATTTCTCACAGGAATGATTACATTCCTCTTGATACATTTTCTTCAATAGCTTAATATTTTAATTTTGACTAAGAGAGATTTGTTGTAAATGATAAGGACCCTTTTCTCTAGCTGTTTATATAGAAAATACACAATGAATTAAGAAAATTTTTGTTTTGTTTTACAGCTTACATGTTATTAATTTTTCATGCAGTATACAGTGTGATAAAATGCTACTGGGAGAGTTAGAAATTTAAAAGAAGAGGATAAAAAAAAAACTGGTTGGGGGAGGCAATCATTGTTTTGTGTTATTCCATTTGTCATTGCTAGTAATTTGAATTGATATTTATGTTAGACAATTATATTTGAATTAATACTTAGACTGTGTATTTATGTTAGATACCTATATTAGACTTTTATATTAAAATGTATAGGTATACTAAAACAAAATGTCCCAAGGCATCTATTTCAAATATGAGGAGTCAACTGTTTTTGAGGTTTAGGTAAATAATGTTATGTATAAAATAAGAATATACCTTTGTTTAAAATATCTCATGGCCATTCGGCTCAACTTTTGTCTTCAAGAAATCAGGGATTTGATACACATTTTGAAATCTTTCACAGCTACTAAAACAAAAGGTTTGTCTTTTCTGAAAATCCAGAGTCCTTATTTAGATTGGCCTCTCAGACATTAAAAAGAATCAGGAAGAATTTCCCTCCCAATCCTACGTTCTAAAATTGTGTAAATTTTCAAGACATCTTTATATTTCTTAGGAGCCAAAGAGCTCCATCCTGTTCAAAGTTAAAGATACACACATTGAAAATGTCAGGCCCATTAATTCTTTCAGTCTCCTTAAAAAACGATCTATGCATACCTATATTTATTCGTGCAAATCAAATTTAAGACAGGAAAAAGATTACATTTTATAGACACTTAAATTTTGACTTTAAAGTAGACTCCATTGGCATGCTTAGGAAAATCTATTTATTTTCTCTTGGTTTTTATGGCTGGATATAAAACCATTTGCAGGGTATTATGCATGGAAAAGACCTCATCTTTTAGATACAGCTCGTGTGTATACACAGTCTGCATGCCTAGTAAATCATCAACAGACACATAAGCATCCTTGCTTTCTCGGCAATTGCTGATCATATGGATTAAGAGATAGAGCACAGTTAAATAACCCTGATTATTTGAACATAGCTCTGTAAACATTCCTCCACTCTGAACTGCAGGGTTAGACATTTCAACAACTGAAATCTTTTTGGGCAGAGAAGCTGCAAGCTGTGATAGTGTGCATGTCTGCTTTACTCTGTTGAAACACAGATTTTAAATGCAGAATCAAATGCACGTTAGTTGTGGTCTCAGGCAGGATTTAGACACTGTCTCTCACGAAGGAAGACCATTCCTTATTTAATTGCTCACTCAGCCCCTAAAACAGATGTGACAAAAATAATCAGAAAAGGCGGATGCTTCAATGGGATAATTGTCAAATTTATTATTTATCTAATATACTAAGGGTCTAATTAGACCCTCTGCTCCTGTCACATACAAATTGAAAGATTTTATTTAATGACATTGAACTCAGTGTTCTCTTTCTTACAGTAGAGGATACTCTGCGTATTTGTTAGAATTACTTCTTTAGGAAACTTATGCTCAGGGTGGGTGGGTGTGTGTGCGCACATGTGTGCTAGAAGGAAGCCTATACTCTTTTATTTTGCATTTGTGGCAAAATAAAACTTAACTGTTTTTAGGTGAGAGTGGATCCCCTTTTCAGATTACAGAACCTGAGCTTATGTCAGAATTAAAATAGGACATTTCTCCTCAAGTGAAGAAGAAAAAAATGTGCTTATCCAAAATCGATTTCTTATCTTCTTGAAGCTGTCATTCTTTCTTATTCATGGAAGAGATTCCACGGTGACTGTATTCCTATATGCAGTGTCTCATCCACGTCCACAACCCTCACTCTGTTCCCATCCCTGGAAGAGTCTGGAGTTGTCGCTGAATCACTCTGTCACCCGTCACATGTTCATTTTTGTAACCACTCCACAGTTCTCCTAAGACCCTCCAATTCAGTCATGAAGGCACTATTACCTCTTCCTTGACTATGCCTGTAGACCGAATCACCAGACTTCAATGCCACGCCAGCTCACCCCTTCCTTTCCTGTCCTGTTAACACCTGCAAGTTCTGGGTAGAGTTTGCATCATAATTACAATGTAAAATTTAGCAAAGATTTCCCTAGCATGCCTTCGTCTTCAAGTCACTGCCGGCTCCCAAATATCTTACTGATTGTCAGATTGGTCTCTCTAATGTCAAGCCCCGAGTCCTTAATCTACAATGTCTACTTCTTCCTGTTGGAGTTTCACCTTCCGTATTCAACCCCGACATTCTAACTCCCTCTCAACTGATGTTCAGTTTCATTCTGGCATCCCTGTTTTTTTGTTCATGGTTACTTCCACCAGGCATGCTTTTTCTCTGACATCTCAAAAATCTATGCCCAAGCAAATTTCCTTTCCATTTTACAATTTCTCATGGAGCTTCATGCCCAGAAACTAAAACCAGTAAATACAGATGCATGGTGTCCAATGTTCTGCCCCTATAATGCAACGACCCCACATTTTAAGAAGACACAAATCTACAAGCGACAATGACTTTCTCTATTAAGATGGAGTTGGAAGAGGCATCTTCCAGAATTGAAAGATCAGAATCTCCAGGGATGTGTGTGAAACTGTCCTGGGGCTCATTTCCTGCTCCTGGATGAGAATTTATTTCAGTAAGGAGTATCTGAACCTCTAGGAAAGCAGCATAACAACACTTCAGTCAATGCAACATCAGTGAGAGAAGTATGTCTGTGCTGTTCTTTACTCCAGTCTAACCCCCAGCACAGATCTCAGCACATATTAGATGTTCCAAAATATGTGTCATGTTGACAAATATTTACTGGATGGATGACAACAGCATTGTTCAAAATATCCCTCCCAGAGGATTGTATCTGCCTGAGCCCCACTGACATTAGGACTCACCACGTGATTGACTCTGGCCCTCCCTGAAAGCATGAAGGTAAGTGACCCACGCCACCTCCTAGTAGACAATGGAACGGATAATGTATGCCTCCCGTTTCTTTCTTGCTCTCTGTACCATAAGACAAGCCACATCCAGATACACCTGATGCATCAGACTATGTCCAGAAATGAAGGCATATTCAGCAGAGTCATAGCACAGAGCAGATTTTTGTTCTGGAAGCCACTGAGATTTGGGGGGGCCATCTGGTACCACTGCATAACTTAGCCTAAGCTGATTGATATAGAGGGAATTAAATATTTGATGTAAGATATTCTCTCCTGGTCTTGGCTCTTACTTCTGAAAGTAAGAAAGGGTAATTTATTCCCTCTTATTCAACTTTAGGAATATCTTCAGCACAAAAGCATGGTCCCCAGTAACACAGAAAACAGACCGATTAAAGGGACAGAAAGACACCTTACTTTTTCTCTTTACACTTATTAAAACTTGGCAGCAGGACAAATTTGAGGAAAAGGGGATTATAGAATTTTTTTTACCCTCTAGGTCATATAAATCTTATAAACTGTGTATAATGAGGTTGTATTATGTATAATTAAAATGGTAGTAATAATCAAAAGCACATGATAGGATAAAGTGACAGCCATGAATTTCTTATCAACATTAGGTGAATATTAACTATTTTGGATCAAAACGTAAATTATCAAGTTAATATTTTTACACTTAAACTGGTGGCCTAGAAATATCGGTATGAGTCCCTCTGTGGAACACTTTAGAAGATTCGAGAGCTGTAAATTAATTTAGTTCAATATTCAGGCAGGAAATGTGTATCTCTCTGTATAATTTCATCTAGGAGACCACTTGAGAAATTTATCTTTGCTTTATGTAACTTTTGCGGAAATTTTCCTTCTCAGATCTGATCCATAATTTAGCCTGTGTAATTAACACATGTAATGATGTGCCAATGATCTCTTATTTATATGGCACTGAGCTTCAATGAACACAAAGTACTCTATTTACTTAATTTATTCTCTAAACATGCATCTGGAACTAACTTTGGACTTGAAAGAAATTAACTCCACTAAAGAGTAGATTTCAGTAAAAGAAGATTTACTTAAGGGCAACAGTAAAAAATTAAGGTATGCAAACGTTCTTTTAAGACTTTCGATTTATAATGAAGAGTTCTGGAATAGTATTTCCAAACTCCTATCAGTGTTCAGCAAGTTCCTGATGAAGGCTCTCTAGATAGACCCTTCCATTTTTATGAATATCATAAGAACTTAATTTGTAACAAAAGGCTACTTTGCAAATGCAGCTAATTCTACATTTACCTGCGTCTATAATTTGCTTTCCTTATGGCTGCCTCTTACATTAGCATTCATTACAAAAGCCCCCCTTCTAAGATTATTTGATTTGACGGAAATGCATTAGCTCTGACAGTGTCCATGCAAGTAGAATCTATGGTAATTACTGCTATTTAAACACAGATTATTCCTTCTGGTCTTCTATTTAAAAACAGAAATAAAATCTCCAGCCACCAGAGATTAGAAATACCTGCTTTTAAAATACACCTTGTATTAATTAATATCATTTCCCCAGATGAAAACAGACATGTACCCAGGTAGTGGCATATGATAAACATCGTGGATTCATACATTTATTCAGAAAAAAGAAGAAAATTTAGGAAGGGATAAACTCCTCATTTGTATGGGAAAAAGAGTATTCTCAGACGAATGAGTTACTTGGTATCCGAGTAAGATTAAGGCCTTTTGCCATTCTGAATCAATTCATCCTCCAGAAGTCTCTGTCTTTAGTTACTCATCACAGTCAGGTCACCAGCTCCTTCTGAAAATGTTAACCACTATACATTAAAAAAGACTAAAAAAAAATTTCTTTTGTACAGCACTGGGGACTACACTCAATGTCTTGTAATAACCTACAATGAAAAAGAATATACGTGTATACATGCATGACTGGGACATTGTGCTGTACACCAGATATTGACACATTGTAACTGACTGTACTGCAGTTGGAAAAAAAAAAAAAAAGAAAGAAAAGATTCAGAAGACGAAGAGGGATTTTTTTTTTTTCACTTTAAGGATCACTGAAAAGCATAACACATATGGCCTGATTCACTAGGAAGTTATCTGACTGGTGATATTTGATATTTGTCTCTTAAATTTGTAAGCAAGGCCCACGAACGTGGCTTTGTCCCCACAACCCATTTTAATAAACAGGATAAAGATCATTTCAAAGTAGCAAGTGGTTTAAAGCAACCCTCTGACGCACATATGTTCAGATGGATGTTTGGGTATGGTCCCGTCAATGGTTTTAACCACATGACAGTATCACCAATGCCATTTCATCAGTTACATAAATCACTAAATTTCATTTTCCAAAAGCACATTTTGAGTTTACTGATCACATAAGATCATCCTTAAACATTGATTTTTATCTTCAAGGGTTTCCAGGTGTGTGAGCTGACTAATTGAGGCCTACTCCAGGCCAGGCAGAGGGAGAGATGAGGGGTAACCCACAGCTAAGACGCTGGATGAGAAATCACTGAGCGACGGAGCTTACCTGCAAGGGTTACACTGACAATTCCTACTGTCATAAAAACAGGGACCTAGACAGAAGTTTGCTGAATTGTAGGAGCAGAAGTAACACACTATATTTCAGAATGTCCAGACTGTAAAAAATTGAACACAAAAGGGATGGGATGCAATAAATGGTATAAAATACAAACCACTTATATAGAAATAAAAAACTAGGTCCAAGGAAAAGTGAAAATAAGACACTATTGAAACTCCAAAAATAGGTATTCTTTCTTACAGGGAATGCCACCTTTCAGATTCCTATAAATTATCTCTTCAAACCTATAGATTTCTGAACGTGTATGATAATTTGGAAGTTCTCCACTAGTTACTGCCTACTTGGATAAAATAACAGAATGTCAAAGTTAGAAGGGGCATAGCTTGCAGGGCATTTGATTGAAATTATTATCTCAGTGGTTTAAAAATATATTTGTCATCACAGGATTCTTTCTTCTGGAGAAGATTTTGCAGAAGTCCAACTGTTAACAGATAACACAGAGGTTGAAGTTGGCCTGAGGAACCCAGAGCTCTGAACTCCATCCCACCGTCCTTTATGGAGCCTAGTGAGAGCCCTGGGGTCCACAGAGCAGATTGCAAACCACGGCCTCACATACAGTCCCCGCTGAAATGCCCCGGGCCAGCTCATTCTATTTGCTAGATTGTTTTTGCATGACTCCAAAGTCTGAGAAATTACCTCCCAAGGCAGCTGGGCCCACTTGCAGACAGCTTTGCATTTTTAAAGAAGCCTTTCTTACAGAAATGAAATCCATCTTTCTGCAACTTCCTTTCACCGCCTAGTTAGCTAGTACAGTAGTTCCCCCTTCTTCACGGTTTTGCTTTCTACAGGCGAAACCATGGTCCAAAATATTAAATGGAAAATTCCAAAAATAAGCAATTCACAAGTTTTAAACCATGCATCATTCTGAGTAGCGTAATAAAACATGTAATCCCTCTCTGTCTCTCCCAGGACGTGAACGACCCCTTCGTCCAGCGTATCCCACCCGTTAACCACTTAGCAGGTTATCAGATGGACTGGCACGGTCTCACAGTGCCTGTGTTCAAGTAACCCTTATTTTACTTAATAACAGCCCCAAAGCGCGAGAGCAGTGATGCTAGCAGTTTGGATACGCCACAGAGAAGCTGTTAGAGAATTCCTTTAAGTGAAAAGGTGAGAAGTTCTTGACTTAATAAGAGAAGAAAAAGAAACTGAACCCTGAGGTTGCTAAGATAAGAATCAATCTTTTATCTGTGAAACTGCAAAGAAGGAAAAAGAAACTCCTCCTAGTCTTGCCGGTGCAGCTCAGACCACACAAGTTCCAGCCACCGTGCTTAGCTGAGGAGGAAGAGGCCTGATGTTTGTGCAATAAGATGTACCAAGAAAGAGCGAGAGCACGTTCACTCAATATACTTTTATTACAGTATATGATTATAACTGCTCTATTTTATTATTAGTTGCTTTTCATCACTTACTGTGCCTAATTTATAAACTAAACTTTATCACAGGTATGAATGTATAAAAAAAATACAATACACACAGGGTTCAGTCTTTATCTGTGGTTTCATCCATCCAACCATCCATCCACGGGGTCTTGGACTGTACCCCCCGTGGATAAGAAGAGCTTACCGTGTATCTTCTCTCGGGCCTAAAACAGCACATGAACATAGTCAGTGTTCATATATATAGTTGTCAGGTAAATGAGTAAGCAACCTTCCTTCTATTTTTTTAAGACGTAAACTTCATAATCTCTTTCCCAAACAGCAAGGCGTTCGGACACTGTTATCAGTCTCAACATTTTTCAGGTTCGGGTGCTTCAAGCACTTCTCCCATGGTGTGGCTTCCAGACCCTTCACCACCCCGGGTGGCTCGTTCTGGCCGTGAACAGTTTCACACACCTTCTTTGAAGTGAGGAGACTAGAACTGAGTGCAGTGCACTAAGCTTGATCTGACAAGAGCGACCATGTAGAACCACTGGTTCTTTAAGTCTGGGCTCATTCACTGAGTCCCATGCTTGACTCCTACTGAGCGTGTGGTCCACCCAGTTCTCTAAATCAGCGGTCAGAGAGGTCTAACTCTGGTCTACGGTCTGTTTTTATAAATAAAGTTTTACTGGGACACAGGCACAACCATTCTTTTCTGTATTATCCATGACTGCTTTCATGACAGTGGCAGAAATGACTAGCCACACAGAGACCGTATGGCCTGCAAACCCTAAAATGTTTCCATGCTATCCTTTATAGAAACTGTTTGCTGATCCTTGCCCAGGACCAATTCAAGTTCACTGTATGATAGCATTTATAAGTGGAACCTAAAAAATACAAGAAACTAGTGAATATAACAGAAAAGAAGCAGCTCACAGATCTAGAGAACAAACTGGGGGTTACCAGTGGTGGGGGAGGGCTGGGGGATGGGGTGGGGGGTCAGAGGTACAAACTCTCAGGTATAAAATAAGCCACAAGGATATATGGTGCAACACAGGGAGTATGGCCAATATTTTATAATAACTATAAATGGAGTATAACTTGTAAAATTTGTGAATTCCTATATTGTACAATTGTAACATATACTGTTGGACTGCAACTATCGTTCAATTTTAAAAAGCTAAAAAAAAAAGTTCCAACCCACATCAGCGTGCCACCAAATACTACAAACCCAGGGAAACAAGGAAACTGCTCCCTCCCAGCCAAAGCTAACTTTTGCCTCAGAATTCCCTTAAATTGGCATTTCTCCCACCTCTGTAATCCCTAGAATTGTCTGTGAAAATTTTAGACAGTGCCAATTCCTGGGCCTCAGACTAGGTTAACTAACTCAGAAACACGAGGAGCATGGTTTAGAATAAAATAGATTAAAAACCACATTTCTTCTGTAGCGCACAGGGAACTATATTCAATATCTTGTAGTAACCTAGAATGAAAAAGAATTTGAAAAGGAATATATGTATGTGTATGGATGACTGAAACATGACGCTGTGCACCAGAAACTGACACACTGTAACTGACTATCTTTCAATTAAAAAAAATAATAATAATCCTTGGCATCAGCAATCCTGTCTGAGGTCTGTGTTTTTACCATCGTACCCTTCAGCTGATTTCTGGTTTTGCTGTTCTTGGTGTGGTTGTCTGTTTACCTCATTTTTGCTCGGAGATACTTTGAGACCAACAGAGAAGTTGCAAAACTAGTACAGGGAGTTCCCATGCATCCTTCATCCAGGTCCCTCCAATGGTAACATTTTCTATAACCACAGCAAATTTATCACAACCAGAAAATTGACATTGGATTGAACTCTTAACTAAACAACAGGTCTTATTCAGATGTTACCAGTTTTAACACATGACCTGTTTTCAGTGTATATTTCTTGGAAATTTTATCTCATGTATATATTCTGGCAACCACCATCACAATCAGGAAACAGATGATTCTATCACTCCAGAGAAAGTTCCTCAGGCTACCTCACTGCAGTCACAGACTCCCTCCAACTCCAAATTCTGAGAAACCACTACAGAGTGTAATTTGGAGACTGCTCCATACGCGGAACAAGAAAGTATGGCGTCTCGTGAGGCTTATTTGCTCACTCACCATAATGTCCTTGAGATCCACCCAAGATGCTGCAGGCATCAATCGTCCATTCCTTCTGACTGTTAAGTAGCACTCCATCCATCACATCCATGTATCACAGTTTGTTAATCCATTTGCCCAGGGAAGAGCATTTTGTTGTTTTCATTATTTGGTGGTGAGCAGTAACAGAACTTCTACAAAGACTTGTATCCAGGTTTTTGTGTGAACGGAAAGTTTCAGTGCCGTGTGGTGAAGGCCCAGGAGTAAGACTGCTGAGTCTTGGGACAAGTATATGTTTACCTCTATAAGAAACCACCAAAAAAAAAAAAAAAAAAAGAAAGAAACCACCAACTGGCCTCCACAAGGGCTGTGCCAGTTTGCATCGCCCCAGCAACGTGTTCCATTCACTCTGCATCCTCTACTCGCTGGGGTCAGTGCTGGTTCTTTATTTCACTGTAGACATTCCAGCAGATGTGCAGTGGCATCCTCCTGTGGCTGTAACCTGCATTTCCCTAAGAGCTAACGATGATGCTGGGTATTTTCTCACGTGCTGATTTACTGCCTGTGCGTTCTTTGGTGAAGTACCTGTTCAAGCCTTTCATCCATTTTCTAATTGGAATGGTTGCCTTCTTGCCGTTGAGTTTAACGTGTTCTTAATACCGGCTGGATGCAAACTTTGTCAAATGTGTGAATTGAAAATATTTTCTTCCAGATGGAGGTCTGTCTGCCACAGAACTAAAATTTTAATTTTGGTGAAATCCAATTGATCAGTTCTTTGGTTAACGGATAATGTGTTTGGTGTCGGTCTTTGTCAGTCAGGGTCCAATCAGGAGAGAGAAAAACTACATAGCGAAGTGAACAGGGAAAGTTTACTAGTAACTGTAACAGGACGTTACTTAGTGACAATTGCCCAGTAAGAAGTAAAGAGATCTCTAAACAACGCAGAACTAGCAAATACAAGGAACAGCCCCCACCCCTGGGGCTGAGGTCCTGTGACTGAGGACGGGCCACCCCACCTGGCTCTGAGCTCCAGACCTTGATTGGAGAGGCTGTGGCTCACTGAACCATTGAGAGGTTGCTCTGGGGCCTCCGTGGTGGAACCTGCTGGAAATCTGCCCTCTTGGCACCAGAGAAAGCTATTCACGGAGAATCTAACTGGAGACACAAAGTGACACGACTCTGCTTTGGCGTGCTGGGAGAAGTTGCTGTCCTGTGTGTGCTCTGAATGCCGGGTACCGCAGGAGCTGGGTATCAATGGGAGAAGGGTCTACACTGCCGGAGTCTGGCCAGTGAGCACCCAAGACCAGGGAGAAAGACCTTTTCCTCCTGCGATGTCTCTCCAGTGCCCTCTCCTGACAGAGCTTAACATCATGCCAGCTGGTAAAGGAAGACTAGTTAAAGGGTCCTCCCAGATCCACCTTCACAGGGAGGGGCTGGCCAGCAGGACACAGACGCACACGCTCACAGTGCCTGGCGGAGAGGGCGCTGCCTCTGATGGCGTCAGCAGTGAGCACGGATTGCCAGCAGGAGTCTTCCCCCCAGTTTCTGAAGGATCCAGTGGGGAGGGGGAGACGAACGGTTCTCTGTCCCACTGGCCTGGAGCAGAGTGTGTATCATCAAAAGGGCTCCATCCTACAGGGCTGCCGTCCCCCAAGTCTACAAGAGGGCTAGAAAGAGCTGTTTTTCAGGTGTTGTGTGTGCACCCATTGGCTGTTCCGGGTTGCAGGCTGCTCCAGCCCCCAGGCTGGCATGTGCAGAAGGAAAACAAAAAGCCAAACATAGAAAACACAAAAATGAAAGAAACTAACAACCCCCACCCCAAAATGGGAACTTCCCATTGGGTCATGCCTCAAGTCCTGAGAGCCCTGGTCAGTTTCAGTTCTCTCCACCTGTCAGAGTCTTCAGATGGTTGTTCTATGTTGTCCAGGGTTTACCACTGTAATTAGCAGGGAGATAGGGTGGAACGCTGCTGACTCAATTTTCTTTGGAACCGGAAGCTCTCTCTGTTTAAATTAATTACTTCCCTGGCGCGCCAAGGCTCTTCCACACAGAGGTGCTTCTGAAGCTGTGGTCTTGCCATGATCAGCTGGCTGATGGAGATTCCTTCTAAAAATATGCTTATCCTGATCTACAAGGCTTCCTAATTTGCTAAAGCAGCACACGGGCCATAACGCAGGCATTCAAGAGATACCCATGTTACCACGAAGGGCCAGTTTTACTAAATATTGGAGCCAACTTGAAAAAAAAGCTTGAATTGTCCTGAAATGCCAGCTGGTGGCGGCAAATTGACCTTCGGCATCACTGATGTGTACTCACCTTTGTGATACAGCAAAGATCCCAGATGTCTCAGCCCTCTTTTGGCCATTCCGTCATTTCTGATCTTGCTGGCTATCAGCTTCCTCCATGAAGTTTCTTTGCATACCTCTCCCTAATTTTTTTCCATCTGTGAGGATCACAGAGGAATGGGTACTCGAGGATAATAATGACAACGTTAAGCAGTAACAATAGCAACCCTCCTACCATTTCAGAGTAACCACTATGTGTCAGGCGTTACGGCAGATGTCTTAACTGCATTGCTGATCATCCTCACTACAATTTGTTATTTGATAGATGAAGAAAATTGAATGACACAGCAGAGATTATAAACTTAGAGTCTGAGTCCAAATGTCATCTGCTTTTCCAGCTCCAACCCCCAGCCTTTTCTCCCTCTCTCACCATGTCTGAACCACCCTTTCTGTCTGTCCCTTTAGACATACGTCATAGTCTTCCCATTTTGGTTTTATCTACTCAACAAGGCTGAAGTCCTCCTGATGGCAGTGAATTTTCTTAGGTCCTAAAACCCTTCCCTGACACAGAATCCTGTGCTGGGCGTTGAGTGGTGGCTGATTTTCATAGCTGCCAGTCTCGGGGCTCTGCTCTCTGGAAACTGACTTAGCAGAGAGATTTAAAGACTTGATCTAGAGAGTCACAAATCCAGCCGATGACCGCTGAGTAGAGGGGATGCTCAGTGAATAATGAGGCTAATCTGACCGGTGATCAAAGTTGGGCCACTCAAACTTGAGATGAGGTGCATGAATTGGCGGCTACATATGGAGGCACGGAGCCAAGTGTCATAGACGCAAGCACAGCCTTTCAAACACACGCCTTTCAGAGACACATATTTGACAATGATACGCGATCAAGGCTTCCATCAGTCACGCCACAGCCACCCGTCCCAATTACAAAGCACCCGCTGTCCGTTTCTCTGAAGATGATGACATGTTATCAAAGGATGATAAATGTCTCCACAAACAAGTTGGGCTAAAAAAAAAAAAAAAAGCTTGCGATCTTTCTCTCTGGTTTTGTAATAACAAACATCTTGACTGGATTTCTTATCTGCTGAGGAGTAAAAAACAAAAGGCTCTAACTATCACGAAAGCTCAAAAGTAAAGAGAGAAAAGTCAGAGGATCCGGGCGTTGGAAAGACTACTTCACATCAGCGGAACAACAACCCAGAGCTGGAACTTGCTCCAAGACGTTCCTAAACACTAGTCCCGCTGACCTGAACCAGAATTCCTCCACAGCCAGTAAAACATCTGGAATGCGCTGTTTGATAGAAAGCTCCTTTGTTCACTCATTCCTCCATTCATTCATTTGATGACTTCTTCTTAATGAGCCAAGACCATGCAAGGCGCTAGGGAGACAGTCATGAACAAGACGGACTTCCTCCTGCACTTCAGGAGCGTCTGCTCTACGGAGGTGACAGACAGGAAGTGAAACCACGCAAGAAACAGAGTTGTTACAAGTGTGCTGGAGAGCCCATCACGGGGTATGAAAAGTAAGTTCTTTTTGAATTGAACCGAGTGAGTGTCTCTGTATTTTTCGCTCATCAGCCCTGGTTACGCACCTTCACGCCGTGCAGAACAAGGCTGTTCTTCTTCCACATGGTGACAAGCCAGGTACTTGAGGGCAGCTACCATCTTACCCGCCCCCCCACCCCCAATTTTCCAGGACCAATTCTTCCAGAAGTTTTTTTTAACTCTTTCACTTGTGACAAAATGTGTGGCCCTTCAAACGCCATTCTGGGCCTTCCTTCGTGCTCTAGGCTTCTTTCTCTGCAAATGCAGGGATTCACCATCGATCATTTTTGTCCACAGTCACATTAGCTACAGTGAATGACATGGCCCCGTTGTAAACACAAGAGGAACTTGAACATGGAGGGGAACACGTGCATATTTAGTGAGCAATGTCTCTGCTGCAAATTTCAAATTTCAGTGAACGTCACAATGGAAGATCTAACGTTACCACTTCCTCATTGTCAATCCTATACCTTTATTGATACTTCCACATGTAACCAGGGACACATATATATATATATATATATATGTATGTATATGTGTGTGTGTGTGTGTGTGTATATATATACATATATATATATACATATATACACACCACATAATATGCATACACAGAACAATATTAATATAGTAAGAATGTGGAGAAAATTTGACAGAGGGAAGATTATCAAGTAATATGTTTACTGAAACTACAACACATGTAGCTGAATCACAACCTGACATTGCAGGGCCAACAGGACCAGTGCTGAGGACCATGCCGCTGGAGGAGATTTGCCGGATTCCAACCCTGGTTCCATCATGACCAGCTGTGTGACTCTGGGTAAGCACTTAACCTCTCTGATCCTTAGTGTCATCACTCCCAAAATGAGAATAAGATCAGAACCCTCCTTGAGCCATCGTGTGAATTAAATAAGTTGAACTGTGTAAAATATTATTAGAGTTAGTGTTATAGATATATCTGCTATTGTTATGGTTACAATTAAATGTGCAGTGAAAATGCAATTTCATTATCTGCTAAAACCAAGCCAGTCTTCTTTGAACACTTCCCCCATGCTATGTTAAAAAGGGGAGGGGAAATGTACTTTAACATTGAATTTATGTATTTACATCATCACAGTCCCTCCAGGCTCCTTGGGTTTTTTTTTTTTTTAAACTCTCTGGCATTAAGTTAAAATTTTATGTCTCTTTCTCTTCTGGTGCTTGATCTACCTCTTCCAATTCCTTTCCATTAAGTTCAGGAAGATGACAGGTGTTCATAATGTGTTCCAAGCTTCCTAGCAGTCAAGGCAAAAAGGGAAAGATGACTCATTATGAGAAAAGAGGCAGCAGGCCGGTCTCACATGGAGCTAAGATTAATGGAGCTTTCCTCCTGCCTGCATGCATCTGCATAGCCAGAATCGACTCTCCTACTCTGTTACCATCAAGACAAAGCTCCCCCTCTCCTTCTAGTGCTTGTGACTTTCCATAGAAGAATTCAAACATCCTTCCGATTATCCCAATTCTCAGCTTGCTGTCCATCCAGTGTCACAGTCCTGTAGAAACAGGACAGAAATGGCAATAAGGAGACTGCCAGCAGAACAGACTTGGTCCCACTGGGCCGTTAGCTTCTTTAAGTCTTGGCTGTTTTCTTAGGCTAGGGTTTTTTAGAGCATGAATAAATCCAGCCAGCTTCAGCTCTCTGGAAGGAATGTTTCACCATTTATTTGTTTAATCTCTCTAAAGCAGTCCAAAAGCATTACCTGGAGGTAGAACTCAGAATTGGATTTCTAGTCCCAGAGGACACCGCTGTTGCTGCGAGAGTCGGCCGAGAGCCCTAGCATGTAACAGACACATTTGCAGTTAGAGTCTATTAATAAACCGACCAGAGCTCACCAGTTAAAAGCTGAAGAATGCTATTTAATGCTCTCTTTTGCTTTTTAATGGACTGAAACCTGTTAAAACACTGCTTAAGAATAAGGCAAATGTTTCTTGCAGGGGATAGAGGGGCAGGAACACACAAACACACACACACACACACACACACACACACACACACACACACACACGAGAGGTTAATGTCAGCAGGCTCTACACCAAGAGCAGCTGGGATGAAGCAAAACCTAGAACCTATAGGGTCCAAGGAACCCCAGAGAAAGGCTGGAGAGGAAACTTGAGACGCTCCACTCAGACAGAACTTCTATGATCACATTCTCAACTTTTCCTGGGGCTATTAAATCAACGGAGCAAAAAATAGGTACATTCGGTCCACAGACAGAGCGAGCGAGGTACATACAGTGGGGGAGGCTTAAAATGGCACCAGAGATGTCCCCGGGCTCTCGTACCAAGGTGCACGCTCCGAGGGGCCCTTCCGGGGGCTCTGACGCAGAGGATGGCTTATTGAGCACGAAAATGAGAGAAGTTAGGGGATGGTGTTTTAAAGACTTGCCTCATTCTTTAACCTCCCAGATGGGCTGTTCTGTCTATTTTTGAAATCGTGATGCAAACCAACCAGCTGATGCAGTCATTTCTGGTGAGAGTCTTGCTCCGGTGACATCTGTCAGGATTCACCTTCACAGTCAAAACCTGGTTCTCTCTCCCCACCTAGGAGCCCTGTCTGCCGGCCCCACTCTGGGCCGCGGGCTGTCCTGGGCTGGCAGTGGCGCCCAGGCTGGCCACCTGTCTGCGGAGCCCCTGGCTGGGTCAGAGCGTGGCCGCCAGGTCAAGGGCATCGCCTCAGGCTTCTGGTCGTGGAGGCACCTTCCTGACTTCCTGCCCTGTGTGCCTGGACTTGGATTCACAACCTTCCTCTGAAAACATGAGGCCCCCCATCTTTTACACACATTCGGAAAATTCTCTTCCTTCGACACCTGGCTCTGGGGTTTGGAGTCGTACACTCACTTGGATTTAGCACACGCCTGCTTCCCACCAGCAAACACGCGTTCTTCCCAGGACCGTCCCGGCTTCTCCCTGGACCTCCAAAGCTCGTGGTCAGGCCTTTTCCACTGCTGGTGCTCAGACAGCCCAGAGAGGAAGACTGGAGAGGACAACACCACTGTGGCAGGTTCACCTGACACTGACGGCCACGGCAGTGACTCCCCTCCCACGCGGCCTGCTTACGTTGGAACTGAGCCACTCGGCCGTCACTGGGTGTGGCCTCAGCCCTCTCCTCTGAGGCCCACCTCAACCAGAAGAGCAGGTGCACTGCAAAGGTGCTGTGACTTTACAGGGGAGGCCACACAAGGAGAGAGAGCTTCAGCCGGGCTGTCTTTCTGGAACCCAGATGCCATGCAGTGAGGAGCCCAGGACGCATGGAAAGGCCACCAGCAGATGCTCTGGCAGACAGCCCTGGCTGAAGTTCTAGCCAAAAGGTGGCATTTTTGTTTTTTTTAGTCATTACCATTTAATTAAAATTGCTAGTTCAGATGAAGAACAGGACTAGAAGAGTGTTTACAATCAACTTCTGAAAAATTGCATTTATCTAAAGGAAATGAAATAGGCCAGCAGCAGTCCGAAAAAGGCACCGCTGGTATTATTGGACGTGGATGAAATGTGCTGTTCAGGGTAGCATCATACTTAGGCCACACAAGGCCAGGAGGAGGAGACGCACAGAGGACACACCCGCAGGCAGTGTTTATCCTGGATTCTCCAGTGAGCTGGAGAGAACCAAGTATTTCTGAAACATTCGACGAGAGCTCTTTACAAAAATGACTGCATCTCCCACAGGATTTAGTTACAGCCATGTTCTTCATTCCACATCGTGCACCTAACACGTGAGTCAGGCAGGTCTGGAGAGGACGCCAGCACACGCTGCCATTTGACTGTAACCCGACAGGGGACCTCTCCCCACACTCCTCCGCCCGAGCGAACCCTGCCCTCTTAACCTCAGAATCACGAGAGAGATCCATCACATACGGCTAATAATACAGCTCAAGATACTCGTAATCATGAGACACACTGATAATAAACGATGCTTGTTTTTTATCCCACTACCAAGTTTTCAGTGGTTTGTTCTGTATGCACAGATAATTGGAAAAGATATTAAGAAGCTAAACATTTGGAGACATCGAGACCAGGGATTTGCAAAGTATGGCCCATGGACCAGATCCAGCCTGCTGTGGGTTTTAGGAAATAAAATTTTATTGGAACACAGCTCATTGGTTTACATATTGCCAGTGGTTGCTTTCATGTGGCAGTGTCAGAGCTGAGTAGCTGTGACAGAATTTGCGTGACCCACAAAGGCAAAAATACTTAATACTCGACCCCTTATAGAAAAAGTCTGTTGAACTTTGATAGACAAATGGCTGACTCTTTTCTTTTCTTTTTTCTTCTCCTTTTCCTTTCCTTTCTCTTTCCTTTTCCTTTTCTTTTCCTTTTTCACTTTTGGCAGGGAATAGTTACTATTCTGCAACCTAATATACGTATACCCTCTCCTGCCATGTAGAATTTTAGATTCATTTGCACGTTTCAGGAAAGGCTACACATACACATTTAAGCACTTGGGTAGATCTTTCACTAATTTAAAATACACCACAGAGATTCTAAACAGCATATGTATGGTTTTCACAATGTTAACACTGGGTTGATCATGTGTTGAGGTGCCCAAAAGTACATCTGCTCGTTGACCAAACCGGGGAGTGAGAGACATTCTAGTAAATGTTTTATTTTTCTTTCTGGCAGAAGAAGACTGCAACTCCTGACTCTAGAGAAGTTTACACTGGGTGGGGTTTTGATGAAGATAAAACAAGGACTTCCTTAGGTTTTTAAGTAAAAGCAACAGTCTTAAAAACCAACACCTAAACTAAATTAATCCGATGACCAAGTGTCCACAAGTTGAATGGGCCTGCATTATGGATTCTAAATGTGTTCTTCCTGAAAAACTGACTTTGTCAATCAAGTTCCACTTGGTTTCTCTCCTTCATTACACTTTGCATTACAAAAAAAAATTAAATTTCTGCAAGATACAACAAAAAAAACTATCTTACCCTCCCCCATTAACTGCAAGTTGGATAGAAGATGCCACCTTTATCGTTTTGAATAAAGAAAGTAAGAGTGGACAGAAATATTCAGTGAATCTGACAGCCATGACAAGTAAATTATTCCATTGCTGTTCCAACCACAGCTATTAAGATCAGTGGTTTTTAACACAAAGACATATAATCTGGTTAGAATCTTGGATTACTCTGCAGTAAGAAATTGGTTTTTACCTACTGTTTCAAAATCCCTTTTAAGATCCATCCGTCTTTCAGGGTGACAATTACTTCCTCGCTTCCTAGGACGCAAAAGCTAACGCATACAAGTCCCTGGGAATAACTAACAGTCAGATCAACATCACTAATATGTTTTTCCAAAATATTTGGCAAATAAGAATTTATGAAATGTTTCTACTAATGGGGAAATAACTATGATTTCCGTCCCATTTCTGATACTCACAGTCTTCTGCAAAGAAAATTCCTTAAACTGGGGATGTCAATAACCTAGAAATTTATATGATGACACACGGACATTTTAAAAGCTAAATAAACAAAAACTACACTGTTTTTCCTGTTTAGGAAATTGCCAACTTTATAGAGCAAACTATTTACGACCCTGAACTTTAGACTACATTTCCTTTTAAAAAAAAAATTTTTATTGATGTGTATTTGATTTACAATGTTAGTTTCAGTGCACAGCAAAGTGATGCAGTTATACACACACATCTATATTTTTCCTTTTCAGATTCTTTTCCATTATATGTTATTACAAGAAATTGAATATAGATCCCCGTGCCAGACAGTAGGTCCTTGTGGTTTATCTACTTTATATATAGCAACATGTGTCTGTTAATCCCCAACCACTAATTTATTCCTTCCTGCCCTTATTTTTAAATATCACTATATACTGATCTAAAATGTCTTAGTAACGTAGGTTCCTGGACTTTCAGTTAACTAAATTACTGCACTAAATATCACCTTAGTTGCCTGAAAGAATTAAAGCACTTTCCAAAAGTGGAAATTCTTAGAAGACAGTACAAGTCCTGCCTGACCTTAATCCTTCCAATGCAGGCAGTCTTGTGGTATCTTTATTAGATCTTTTTTTTTAAACATTTTTTAATTGGGTTATAGTCATTTTACAATGTTGTGTCAAATTCCAGTGTAGAGCACAATTTCTCAGTTATACATGAACATACATACATTCATTGTCACATTTTCTTTTGCTATACCACCCTGAACGTGCCCGATCTCACCTATTTGATCATTTTGTATGTTTATTTAGAAAAATTCACATTTGATGGCAAAAAAACAACAAAAACAAAATAACAACCTTAAAAAACAAAAATCAGACCTTTTTTTTTTTCCTCTTTTGTATCTCAAGCCTGAGTTTTGTTCTTCCAGAGAATTCTGTACAAAATCAACACGCACAGGAAAACCAAGGTTGAGATGGTTTCACGGGCAGCTTCTAAATGAACTACTATAAAAATTTTGCGTACAAGGATCAAAGAGAGTCCTTCCCAACACACAAAGCTTTTTCCATCTGGGCAAATAATAAAAAATAACAGCATGGTTGTCATTAAAAAGAACAGAGACCAACAAAAAGCTCTGGCCCTTAACTTTATCTTCTCTTAGCAGCCTGCACGCAGGTAAAAAAATCACAGTAAAGAGGTGACGCGCTTCCGTGTGGGCAGACACACACATCAGTGCCTTTTAACAGGTCCAAAGCCTGATACACAGAGGCAAGTATTTCAACAGCATTCTCTGGACGGGTTAGAGGCTTTTGCAAAATAAGAGAAACAACCTTGGGTAAGTTAACAGTCAAGGTGAAACCTAGTAGCAATCTAAACAGGGGTGGGGCTCACAAAGTGATTGGTGCCCAGGAGGAGGCAGCAAGACTGAAGGAATCAGACTGGGTTAAAACCCCAGCTCTGCCTCTTACAAATCTGTTGACCTCAGTCAAGTTATTTCACTCAGAACTCGGTTTCTTTATCTGCAGATTAAGAGTTCGATTCTACCGGAACCCTCCCTGGCCTCTAGCACACAATTACTAAAACGCTTTGTTTTAGCCTCTCATTCTCCCTCCCCCACTCACGTGAGTCACGAGAGGTCAACACAGTACTGAGCACCGGCCCTAAATGTTTAAATGAAACATTTCATCTAAGGAGTTGTTTTAGGGATTCCACGTCTTTGACATTAAGGTCAGCATGTGCGGTTAGTAATGTCTGTGAACCCGCCCCCTCCCACCTGGGGAAGATTCATTCCAATTGCTCTGGACTTCCGTGGTCTTGTATCCGCTGTTTTCTCCTGCCGAATCACTTCCTAGCCTGGATGATAGCTGGGGTTTAGTTCTTGTTTTCCCAAGGACACTGAAGACACCCTGCGGGGAGAACTGCTATTCTGCCCCTGACTTTCCATCCCTGCAGCATCATGTCTCTTGCAAAAGAACTCGTAGGGGAGGGAGTGGGTGTGAATGAATGGGTGGATCAAAGCACAAATAAATAACCCAGTCTCATGAGTCAGACGCTCAAATCTCTGACCATTTCAGGGAAGGACGGGGAAGGTTTTCTTTCTTTTCCTTCCTGGGCAGCATGAAAGAGAGGCATTTTTTGTTTGTTTGTTTGTTTTATTCCTGGTTTTACTTAATTGTACTAGAGAGCTGGCAAGGAAACAGAAAGCTGGACAAAGAACAAAATAAGGTTCAGATCGGTAAGTATCATGATTTGCTACACATTTTGCATCTTGACCTTCACCTTGGACTTGGTAGGGCACCAGCTCTTAGCCTGAGGGGGACTGACTTGAGCAATCATGTAAGTTTAAGATGCTGTCAAGGTTGCCCGCAAACTGAGTCACAGCAAAAGCAAAGCAAAGTAAAGGAGGCACTGGCTGTGCCCTGGCCGCACGGCACAGACTCTACCCCACTGAGATAAATGTGCTCTCTGCCCTCAAATTGAACCCGCTACCCATGGTACAACTTGGGTTAGTCCACTGTCAATCTAACTCCGTAGAGCTTTTTAAAATGTCCTGAACTCTCATTAGAAACTGGAGTAGCAGAGGGAATTTAATGATGAATCTGAACGCACTTCTGATCATTCAGACAGCAGCTTCATTTTATGCTGTCTCTGGGAAATGCTCAACCCCATTGTTGAACATTCAAATTCTGAGTCTCCCTGGTTCATATCTTTGCTTGGTATTATAAAGTGTCATAAAGTTCAATTAGCAAAATTTATCCTCTGTATGCACTGAAATTGTGGCAATATATTTTGGAGTGTGTTTGTGTTAGTGTTAGGTGGTCCGATAAGTGGGGGCAGATACGGTGGAGGAGAGGGAGGATGGTCCGGAGGATGGTGTTATGCCTGTCTCCAGCATAAAGGGCTTTTACTTTTTCTAAATGAGCGCCAGCAAGAAACTGGTCAAAACCCAAGAGCCACGACTGTGCGGTAGCAGAAAGGACTTAACCGGATACGACTCAATGTTCATTGTATCATAATTAACATTTCGGTTTAGCCCCCTCCCCCACTGTGGGTGTTTCTGTGTACACCATGGGTAAGGACATGCACAAAGGCCAAACATGACTCAGCATTCCAGGGACAAGAGCCGTCAATCAATCAAGAGACCACCTCTAAGCGAGGCTATGAGAGAAAGAGGGGGACCAAAATCACCACTTTTCCCACCTTGGACCTGCCCGCTTCCCGTTCTTGGACGAGTACATTTTCTTTTCTAAATAAATCTTTAAAATCTCTCGCTACACAGCACACCGCCTCCCGATTGTAAACTTATCTTTCGGGTATGCAAGAACTGGGGTCTCTCTCTACCTTTCGGTTAGTTAGTTTTTACTGTTAAAAGGATTCTTAGGATGATAGTCCTGAAAGTAAAATGAATACATCACTGTTTATTGATAGTTTTAATGTAAAACTGCTCGTGGTGGGGATAAAGATGTGCGGGATAAAGGCCGATCAAGGAGGTGAAAGTGTGATGTTGACGAGTAGGGAGATAAACAATTTCAACAGGTGCCGGGGCAGAGCTTTCACAGAAGCCTGGAAGTGGTCATCAACCAGGCAAAGAATGCGGATTTATTTGTACACGTCTGTGTGCAACCACGCACGTGTCACTGGCAGACAACGTGAGCATTTTCTGTGCATCAGTATGTGATGCATGGGGTGGGGTGAAGTATAAGGGAGGATATTTTTTCAAGCAAAAGAAGGTATTCACTTGGCCCTGGATGCTCAGGTGATTTCGTTGGGCTGGGGTTCCTGAGTGACAGAGATGACAGCCGGAAATGGTAGGCCAGGGCCAGATCACAAAAAAAAGTTCTGATGCCATATTTGAGTTTGCGATTCACAGAACATAAATGCAAGCACCATTTTTAATTCAAATATATGTTTCAGTTTGCATTTTAGTAAGAATTCAGGAGAAGCTTTATGTCTCCTGACTGCAAGAAATATTTCATAATATGTTTTAATCTCATACTTGTTTCATGTCTATTACTGTTAGATATCAAATATCTAATATTTCACTCTTCCACTTCAGAGACAAAGTTCTGCAATGGTCCATGTGTGTTTTACAGGTGTTCACTTCACCTTCTGCTGTATTTGACCATTGCTGAACTTCTGTGTTAGAGTTAAGTCTAACATTAAGAATTATTGTTTTGCAGTTGAGATATTTTTTCATTATATAAGTTTATGTCTACTCAATTTCTAAGAACATAATAAAAAAGGGAAAAAAAACCCTCCATTAATTAAAAACACACACACACACACACACACACGCACACGTAGACACAGATGTTTCCAGACGTGTGACAGCTGTGGACAAAGCCGCTGGGAGTTGTAATTTAATTTTAAAATTCATCCAGATGTCTTGTATTGCATAGATATTGGTTAGGTGTTTAGTTTACATTTTTAAAAAATAGATTTTCTATTTCTGGTAAAGAAAGACAGTCACATACATGGAGTGTATACAGACACACACACACACACACACACACACACACACACACACAGAAGACCCTGTCGCTTTGAACCAGAACATAAATTCAATACTAGCTTATCAGTCTAGTCTTCATTCCCCTCCTGTTTGCACATCATACCCCGGCTCCTGACCATGGATAGATAACAGGTCCTTTAGGAAATTTAGGTCCTCCCTGCTTCACTCATTCATTATGTTTAGAAAGACAAGATGTTCTTGTCCAGATGAAGAATTTTCTGTGAAGTTCTTCTGTGACTCAAGGAGTGGGTTTACAGAATGTATCTGGGTCAAAGCTCTTATCAGCAAAATACCTTCCTGCATCTTGATTTCCTCAGGCACAGAAATGAACAGGATAGAAATCACCTCTCACGGATAATCTGTCACGACTGATTCACATACAGAGATTCTGGAAACACAATATTGAAATAAGCATCAAGTGTGTGTGTGTGTGCGCGTGCGCACTTGTGTGTGTGTGTGTGTTTTCCTTTCTGAATTTCCCTTCTCTTGTTTGATCTCTCTACCCATCTGCTACCAGCACACTCTGCTGGCACTTACCACACATCTTGAGAAGGAAACACTTGATAAAAGTCTCTTTCCTTGGCCAATCTGAAGCTTGTCACGAGCCAGTGCTAAGAAAAGAAAAAGCACTTTAGGCATCAATGATCTCACAACGGTGCTTCAACTCTTGTGCCAAGATGCTTGCAATGGGATTCTTTATTGTAGCAGTGGTTGTCCCGGGGAGTCTTTGTTTGGCAGGATGGGTCAGAAAAGAAAGAGCCCAGGAGTCAGCACGATTTCCACTCGGCCAGAGGGGCATCTGCACATCAGTACATCAGATCTGTCAGTGCTGATGGAAGTGTGCCCCTTTTCAAATGACTTCACGTTGCCTTGGAAAGGTCAACAGAGCTATGGATTCATCAGCCACAAAAGTGTTTCTCTTCTTAAAGAAAATGTACAATGCTGATTATGAAGACCTGGTGGGGTGGGTATTTCAGGAACAGGTATGAAGGACAGAATCTTGTGTATGAATAAATATGTGTGTAAAATATTTATATAATGAAATGCCCTATAAATATTCTGTACTAGACTGTATATACAAATGTATGAGACAATATCAAAGATTCATGGCTTTCTGAGGTCCACGCCCAGCTTGTATTTTGTTGTAATTTCCAACATTTGGGACCTTTGCTTGAAGCCTTTGTCAAGAAAAGCAAACTTTTCCCATCTTCCTTATGAAAACAGAAATAAAGCTAATTCCCACTTGCCTTTGGCTGAAAACTGTGTGTCTGTTTTCTAAATGACATTGGATTGGCTTTTTCCTTACAAACTGTTCATCTCCTGCTTTTGTTTCCAGGTCACCATTCTCATGATTTAGCTTCTACCTAAACAGAAAGGAAAAGAAGTGTGTGCTTATCTCTGCCAGGCACAGGGCCTGATGTAAACAGCTGGCTTGAGAAAGTCATGCTCAGGAAAGCAGAGACCCCAGACTCTGTGACCTTATAAAACTGACTGACTTTCCCAAAGAGGCTCCTTTCCTAATGTATTTGTGTATAGTCACTGGCTACCACTTTGCACTGGATATCTTCTTTACCCTTAGAAAACTCTCTGTTGCTCCAAGAACTAATAATTCAAATTCCAATAAACACTTGGAATCCATTATTAATCCAGAGCAAGTAAGTGCTCCTCTGCATTCACAGACTATTTCAACAGTAGATTCAAAAGTATTTCACTCTGGGTTTCTCTGAGTCCGGTGAGTACAACACCCCTGCATTGTGATTTTGAATTTAGAAAAAGAAAAAGAGAGGAGATAATACATACAAAGAAGACTGAATCATAAGAGTGAAAAGTGCAAATTTAAACTGCAACGTGGCTTTATCTAATGAGTATATTTGCAATTCGCTGAGACTTGATCAAGAGAATTACATAATAGAACCAGGGAGAGGTGTTCTCAGATCTAACCAATTAGATGACTAAGGTAACTCCATAATCTCAACAGGCTAATTAACTCCTGATTGACAGTCACTGAAGGGGCATTAGAAATGTGTAGCCTTACCGTGCAACTGGAGAATCTCAAAAAAAAAAGCAAACACACATATTTTTGGGGTTAGACTTTATGAAAACCTGCAACTCTGAAATTGGATGAGCAACATCTCAGAATTCCTTGGATTCATGAGAACCATTCCACCTATTCAAACAAACAAAAAAAAAGTCTAAAGCTTTGCTATGCCTTAATTCAAGAACAAAAACGCAAAACTGCTTCAAGTTTTAAAACTACTTATTACCTTTTATGTAAAAAGTACTCCATAAAAAGAAAGAAAGAAAGAAAAGGATTATGCAAGCATGTACTCTACACGGGCATGTCAGCTAGCAGTAGGAAGAGGTAGAGGAGTAAAAATGGTATTTAGACAAGAATATGATAGGGTAGTTAGGAAGGCATAGATGCTTATTGGCAGGAGGAAGAAGAGAAAATCGACACACTTTTAAGGGAGAAATTTACAAGAACAGTATTAGAAACAAAGATGGCGGGGAAAGTGTGTCTCTAGTGGAGAATATTGCAGATGAGCAACAAAAGAAAACTTTGCAAAGGCACGTTGTGGTGAAACCATGGGAGGGCATGAGGTCCAGCATAAGGGTACATGGAGGTTTCTGAGTGGGTTAGTGCTGTCTAGTATAAAGGGACAGAATGAAGGATGTGGCTGGTTGTCAGTGGGCCAGAATGGAGGTGGTTGGACTTGCATGGAGACTAGGGCAATCGTGGTGGGTAAGACAGAGACTTATGAGGCCAGGGTATGGGTAGAAACCGCGTGTGAATGAGTGAAAGATGTTCTGGGAATGTGTCTGGAGCAGATGTCTGGACTGACTCAGGGAGAAGAGGCTAGGACAACTTGAAGGATTCAGGTCTGTGAGCTGCAGGACCAAAAATAAAACTCGGAAAGACAGGATGGAGAGAAAGTCGGGGATGATGGTCAAAGTCAGGCTTTTGTTTTTTTGAACTTGCAGAAGAGAGGTGCTTCAGACCATCCAAATGAGGGACCAACAGGCCAAAGACATCAGGTCAGGTTTTAGGAGGAGAACAAGGAGAGAGGTGTGGAATGCTGAGACATCTAACACAGGGATGGTGGAAGCCATGGTGAGCTGCGATAATTTATTGCTCACTAGTATCTGTTTCCCTTCCACGACGAAGATCATTCTTCCCTGCCCTTGACAATCGGGCTTGACCACGTGCTTCGCCAATGAAAGTGAGAGGAAAATTGCATGTCACTTCCATTAACAGCTTTAAAAGCCTATTGATTCATGACCTTTTTTTCCCTCTTCCCTAGAGTTGGTAATGTCCAGCTGGTGACTGCTTCATTAGCCTGGCATTGGAGTTAAATTAACGTGGGGAAAAAACACAGCTGATAGGTAGTTGTAAGAGATATAACCGGTGGCTGTAAAAGTCACCAGGAGTTAGCAGTTTAACCCGGCCTAACATAACTGACAGGTCATGAGAGTGAATAAAATTGCCCAGAAAGGGAAGTAACGAAAGACCAGAGAATGACTTTTTGCACGAGACTTAATTGCCAAATTGTGAATTAGTTATTTTGCAGGAAAAAAAAAAAGGTCAATCGAGTTATCTTTGACAAGGTACTTTAAACATAATTTCTTAATTTTTGTCATTACTTTTTCTGTATAAAAAACTTGAATTAAAAAAAAAAAACCCAATACCTTGCTAGATCAGACAAAGTTATTCTGGTCACCTCTGGGAATGTTCGCTCTGTAAAATATTCTGTAATGAATAGCAAGCACCCTCATACACCAACAGTTTTGAGAGTTTAATGTATTTTTTAAAATATTACTTTCGCCTGTGAATTGTTCTTGGTATAAATTCAACAACGTAACGCCTAACTTAAAAAGAATTCTCTTTTTATAAGTAGACGTGCAATGAAAATCTGTTCTTTTATTAGTGTTCTATTTCCTATATTCTAGAGAATCTCAGGAAAACCTCCCAATCATTTTTTTTTAATTCAAACGCATACTACTTCTTGCTCTTTTCACTACTGTTGCTCAAACTTCTCGTAGGTTGGCATCTACCGAATCACTGTATACTCAGCACTTTTAAAGGCAATTCTACATACTAATTGCTTTTGCCTTCTCCTCCCATCTTGGCTTCCAGGCAGCAGGCAGGCCTCTTAAAGGTATGAACTCCAATGTCCGGAATCTCCAAGTGCCCATCTGGTTAAAACTAAGACTTCAAAGAATTCTTTAAAAATCTTTGAAACTCTCCATTATTGTCCATATTTCTATTTCCCATAATATTATGCTGACATGGAGTTGACTCTCTCATTTTCATATAATTCTCCATATCTGTTATATGGGTTATAAAGAATGACTTCATTGCCCAACAACGTATATATATATATATATTCACATACACACACACACACACACACATATATATATATACTACTAATAAAATTATTAGTATATATATATATTTGGATTAGTCTTTTGAAGAATGATATGGTAAAACTAGTAACAGCGATGTAATGTATTCATATCTTTTACGCATGGATAAGTCCACAAATCACAAAACAACATTATGCCTTACGTAGAAGGGTTACATTTTTTTTTTATTATTTAAAAATACATGGTCTTTGATTTTCAAGCCTTCTCTCTCTCTCTCTCCTTCTGCCTCCAAGTATTTAACTGTTCCAAGAAACTAGCACAGAGACCCATCCTGCTTTCAGAGTTGTACCTAATCAGTCCGAGGACACAGGTAGTAATAAAAAGGACTTGTAATAGTTTTAAGAAAACTCCACTTCGTCGGCATCGGTGCCTCTGATTTATATTATAGTACAAATGGGGTAAGAGTCTATGAAATGCCAGGGGCTTTCCTAGGCTACTTCTCATTGGTAGTTGTGCAGAAATCCCAGCTTAAGGAAAGAATTCAGCTTCAAACATCTGGTGAGGATGCTGGAATGCTCAGTCTTTAACCTGTATGACCTGTTTCTTTGTGGATATCAGTCGCCACGGATTAGGAAGCCAGCGCCCTTCCAGATGTCCATCACTTCCTTCCTTTGGCTTTAGGACATCTGAACTAAGTTTGAAGACTTTATTTTTCCTCTGTCCTTCTGGAATTTTCTCTAGCTCCAGATGGAAAGAGCATGTCACACTTTCAACACCATTCCAACCTCTAGGTGGGTCTGGCTTCTCCATTGGGCATCTATGTTATGAAGGCTCTCTCCCACAGCCCAATCCAAGTTTTTCCATTCATCCTCCAAGACGACAGAGCCTTGATGACTGCCATGCTTTCCATTCTACTCTCTAAATGAGGGATGGAGGTATGTGTTCATAAGCTGTTTAGGTAACAGAGATGATACACGTGGGAGCCCTTAAACCCTGTTAGCAGCTCTACCCTGTCTGGACATATATATTTTTAAATGATGTACATTCTCAGGGACTTTTTGCATTTTAAAGAGAAGTCAAGGTAACCCAAATAGCCATTATTGATAAAAATGTCTAGGAACAGAAAAGTTTGGGAACAAGCAAAACTGTACATCCAACTCTTTACATCAAACTCATCTCTTTCGACCAAACCCTTTACGTCAAATTCACTTCTTTATTCTGTCTACCTACTATCTCTTTTCAAATGAAATATATATCTTTATGGCAAGTATGGCTTTAAAGACTCCCAATTTGTGCCCCAATATCTGGGAGCATAAATAACACCCACCTGTTTCATTACCACTCATTCCCCTATAGCACCCCCCTGAAAAAGGCAATGGATTTTCAATTAAGGGAGAAAAGAGTAATGTTCTCCCTACGAGGTTTTAGGTCTAAATTAATAAGATCGTATAATTCAGCTCTGGCTCTGGATACCAAAGAGGTGAATGTGACAAGTCCTATTTTTTTCCTTTATATATTGTGACACAAAATTGGATGAATCAGAGAATCAAAGAGGTGAGGGAAAACACAGCCAACAGACATCTCACTCAGCACCTAGAGCACATCAGACTGAGTGCCAGCGCACAGAGATGCCCGCGGCACTCAGCTTCAGAGAGTACCCGGGGCTCTCGGGGAGGGGGCGTGACGCACTTGCTTATAAGACTCAGATGAAGGACAGAAAATGTGTTGTGGGAACTCGGAAAGAACATTGTCATCACTTCCAGATTCACACAGAAGCAAGCATCTCTCCAGGTCCTTTGCGGATTATTGTATACATCTAATGGATACACCATGAGTAATCAAGTTGCTTTTATCTGTTGTATTGGTTCACTGTGGATTTTATTTTGTTTTATTTTGTTTTAATTGTATTTTTTAATGGAGGTTCTGGGGATTGAACCCATGACCTTGTGCATGCTAAGCACACATTCTACCACTGAGCTATACCTACTCTCCCCCACCCACCACCAGTTCACTGTTCGTTTTATATGTTCATCAGTCATGGCCAGAAAGTTCTCTTCGAGTTAACACATTACCATCCACGACTAAGTAAATGCCTCCTGACCACTGTTATTTGTAGGGACTGGAAAACAACCGACATGTACCAGCCCTGTGTTCTTAGAAAGTGATTTATTAAAGGTACATCCATGAATTATATGGGATTTCCTTTTATGTATTTTGAGGACTAGTGGCCTTATATTTTTAAATGCCAGCTTAGGGAAACCCCACTGGCTTCCCCTGGCAAGAGTAAACTAGTTCTTTGCAGAAGGTCTCCCAAGGGGCCGTTCAAAGGCCATTACTTCACTGTGAAGACTCTGTTAAAAAGAATAATTGGTATCAATAACACTTACCTGTGTATGCAGAGGGAAGGTTACCCAGCCATAACAAGCCCAGAGTCACACCGCCACTACTTAAAATAATGCAACGTTTGGGATTTATGAGAATAAAGCCTGTCAGTAATGACACCCTTATGGGGGGGTCTTCTCGATTCACTGGGCATACTCTGCCGTGTACTCACAGGTAAATCAAATCTGCTGGGCAGTTAGAGCTCAGGTGCTGCAGACAAGATGCAAACGACACACACTGAAACGGGGTTTACATCTCACAAAGAGTTACCGGGGCCACGGCTTCCAGTACCTTTCTGACTTTTCCTCTAAAACAGCCGCAGGGCTGTTTCACATGCAAAACCTGCGGCGTGACCGGTGATTAGCGTCATCTCTCAAGGGGATTGGGGACCATCACACGGAAAGATGGAGGAAGCACGAATCAGTGTGCAGGGACACGGTTGGACCAGGGAGGGAGCCCCCAAATAAAGGATGAGAACAAGAACACAACAAAGATCATCGCTTAACCTGTTTTGTCAGAGCTGGTATTGATGGTATTGGTAGTGATGGAGGTGAAGGCAGTCTTTACGCTGTCCTTGGCAGTGACAGATTTCTGCTTATTTTTCATGGCTTCCAGTGCTTTGAGCTTCTTGGCATGTTTCGTGCCTTTGTAGTGGGCCGCAGCCTGGCTCTACAAAGGAGAACAAAATGAACCATGCAATCAGGCTCATTTCTAAACTGGCATTCTCTGTATTACTGCAAATACAGACTCCCTTTCAATAACAGGTACCATTCAAGCTACTTCTGGCCGTGGCCGAACAGTGGGTGGGGTTCTATTTTCGAATGATGCTAGGAAGTGATGGGAAATTCCAAAACCTTGGGATGGAAGGAAGAAATACTGCATTGCTTCTCTTAAGAGAGATGCAGGTGAACACTAACACGGCAACGACACTTTCTTTGTGGAGGGGGAGGGGGGATAAGAATTTACAACTGTATTGCTTTTGTTCTGCTACCTAAGATGCTGGGCTCCCCAGGATGAACACGGGCCCCACAAAAGAGGAGCTCTCACCTTCTGGGCTCAGAAAACGTGTTTTCTCCTTTGACAATGTGTCTTATTAACACAGGACTCAACAGGTGTCTACCAGGAGAAGGTCCCAGACAGAAGGGAAGTGGACACCCCAGAGACTGGCACTGAAGGGAGAGAGCGCACACATAAATGCACTAAGTCCATTTGGAGTAGACGGAAGATGGGCAGCTGTATGACTTTTTCCTTCTCCTTGCTTCCCACAGAGGGTAGCCTAAGAGGTTCAAGGGAAGGCCGTTCTTTCAACACGTGCGTCTACGTGGCCTGGTCCACTGCCAGGAGGAGCCAGTGTGTTCTGACTACTTAATGGGGCCAATGTGATTCTTTTGCTGGTACTTTCTGAGATTTTCTTTTTAATAAATCCTAATACACATTTTCCTAAGTTTACATTTTCTTAACACCATTTTTTTTTTTAGTACTGGAGAGACACATTAATTGAGATACAAAATCATCTTAGAGAAACATACAGTTACAAATGTTAATTAATGGGGGCAGAAAAATCCTTTGTGGCTTAGGGTGAGGTGGAAGTAGGCAGGGAGATTCTTAGATCAGAAGCTTTTGCAGCTCAAACCCTTTCCAAATGTCACTCATAAAGAAGAAATCTCAGTGGAGGATTAAGTCTGGATAGTATCTATCCATCACATCCCATGACTTATTTAAACTCAGTGTTCCATTTGGCCAGAAAAATAATCATCACAGTGTCTTCTTCATCACAGCCACTGCGGTGGGCAGGGTGTTGAAGCAGAATATCTTTTTTTTTATAAATAGATAAAGAAATAACCCACACTTTCATTTGCATCATTCTGACAAGTTATACCCTCAAAGGACTAGGTACCCTTATTGAAAGAACACTGGACAAGGAAATTATATATTAGAAACAGTTTGAACAGAGAGGACACTCATGCATCAGTTTTCCAACAACACGGAACATCAAAAGACATAGTGTGAGTCAAAATGTGAAGTTAAGACCTCCGAGAGTGAATTGAGGAACCAGCGATAGCTTGGATTGGTTTGATTCTACCTGGAGAATACGATTTTGGTGGACGGAGCTGTGTCCTTTTTTTTTTTTCCTGCCTAGTTTTCTTTTTTAATAAATCAAATCTTTTGGATAGATCTTTTGAGGGCAAGATGCTATATTCAATTAAATCCACAATATCTTCTTTAGGAAGTGGGTTACGCACTTTCCCTCAAAGCAAAGTTCCTCTCCTATTCCTGGTACAGAAGAGAATATTTTCTATATAATATGTATTAAAACATAGGGCTTCAATGAACAGTGCTAGCTCCACGTATACCTTCAAATGCACATTTTAATGTCTATTTTAAGGATCTTAACAAATCTATATTCTCAGTGGTCTTTCAAATCTTTCAAAGGTTTCAAAACCTTTGTTTTAATACACTATAGGACCAAGCGAATGGCACTATTTTGGATATTAAGAAACATTCCCAAAGAATCGTGCAGGTTAAGAGAGTACTGACGTCCTCCACCCCAACCCCGCCCCGACCACAAACACACAAAATACTCTCTGCACAGATACAACTAAGCCAATGCTTCCAACAAGCGAAATGGCTCAGGAAGTTGTGGGGAGAAGGGGGTGATAAATTACCAACAGTTGGTGGGCTTCCAATTGAGACATCTCATATACTAAAAAGCAAAGCAAACAAGACAAAATGCATACTCATTTATTAACTGAATAATAGCCCCAAAGCACCCTGATAAAAATTATCTTCATTAAAAAGACATCTGCTATAAAAAAAGCAACCAAGCTTCCCACAAATTAAAAAAAAAAAACTGAGTGGTATGAAGGTCCAAAATGCTATGGAGAGACTGAGACACGTAGAGTTCCGGGGAAATGATGGAGTATATCGGGGAGATGATGGCACTAGAAGTGATCAGTTTGCTTGTGATGGTGCAGGGTGTGTGTGTGTGTGTGTGTGTGTGTGTGTTGGGGGTGGAAGTGGAGATAACAACTTGGAAACCAAATGTAGACAGATAACCCGTCTGGATACTTTAACTTTTCTTTGTCATGGACCTTTATTTAATGTTTGTAGAAATTACTGGACTGCTCTTGAATTATAAGTCTTCATTTTTCTATCTATGTGTATTGACCCCATTAACTTGTGGTCCACCTTGATACAGGTGTGTTGCATGAAGGTGTGATCCTTGTAGAGAGCGAGAAAGCCCTGCCAGCGCTCCTTACCATTTTGCGAGTCTGGACAGATTGTTCAGCCACATCTAACCCCTTTCTGTGACTGTAGACAAAGCTGTAACCTAAGAAGAAATTCTGCTGGGAGACTTTTAAAAATCAGCAGTTGGCCAGAAATGTCTCTTGGGCCCCCAGTGTTTTTCCTTTGGGCTGGGTGTACGCAGTGCACCATTTTCCCTCTGAGGGGTTAGCCAGTCTCTGAGCCAAGTCATCCCCAGGAACCCAGGAGCCATCCAACAGAAGCAAACAACTGTTTTTCACAGGAATGATTTCAAGGTTAAACAACCGTACTACTTCATGACAGCACCTTTCAGAATTTCATATTTTAAAACTAAAACAGAATTAGGTGATCACAGTACACAGAGAAGCGAGCAGAACAAGAAAAATTGGTTTAAACAAGTTACTTCTAGATAACAAGTGAAATATCTGGGTATTGTGTAATAAAAATCATGACTACCGACCTTGAACTAAGCACATGACACCATGAAATCTAACAAGTGTCATCCCAGAGGCAAGGGCTGACATTAAAGATATGCACACACATTCCTGCAGAAAAGAGTGACGCCACTTTAAATGTCATCACCATATCCTAGTCATCTTTTCAATCTTCAAATTCTGCCTTCAGTATTTCAAACAGTCTCCCAGTTTAAATGCAACTGAAGTTTCAAAGTAGATAAAAATAATCGTTAAGTGGCTAACATTTGGGAGAGGAGTTTCATCATTTTGAAACACACACACGTACACACACATTTATTTTACTTATCTAAGTAAGAAGCTTTGTTATAGATCACGGTTATTCTGTGAAACTCACTGCAAATTTAATATTCATGTATCATTTTATTCCATTAGTGCCAATACTCTGTGCAGTTTTACTCTACATGCCTTTTGCATAAAGTGTCTTAATATGCTTTTCAAAAACGAGGAAATTTATGATAAGCATACATATTTAGTTACTCTAACCAATTTATTTATTTTATATTTTGTATCTTTTTTATTGTACAGTCAGTTACAATGTGTCAATTTCTGGTGTACAGCACAATGTCCCAGTCATGCATATACATACATGTATTCATTTTCATATTCTTTTTCATTAAAGGTTATTATAAGATACTGAACATAGTTCGTTGTGCTATACAGAAGAAACTTGTTTTTTTTTTAATCTATTTTTATATTTAGTGGCTAACATTAACAAACTTGCAGACATAGTAAACAATCTTAATGGTTACTGGGGACATGGGGTGGGAAGGGATAAATTGGGGAGTCTGAGATCTGCAAATGTTAGCCACCAACTAATTTTCATAAACACATGTGATTTCAAAAAGAACAAGATGGTCTTTGTTAGTTTCTGACATCATTTAATTTTATCACATTAAAATTTTATTAAAATACACTAAACATTATCCTATTAAGATGTAACAGAAAAATAAGGAGTGGTTATGAAAGGAGTCATCCTCCTCATTGGGGAGAGAAGAGATAATACTTGAACAGAAGAACACTTTTTTCTGTTTTTGAAAGAAAATTATCTTTCAAAATTTTAACTTAGTTGTTGTTTTGGAGATAACAAAATGAAATGATAAAACATGATCTAGTACCCTAAAGTCTAAAACACTGACTTTATAGATTTTTATTTTGAAAAGCATTGAAAAATTATTCCTGGAAAAAAGTTTTAAAATTTGTGTTTACCTTTGTACAGTTGTTTCTCTGTTTCATACACTCACTCAAATCTAACATCGCACAGGTTTGGCCATATGGGTTAAGAACAGTATGCATTCTAACTGGCCAATGGCTTGTTAAATATTTTGAATATCGCTTTTGTATACACCAACAGAAGGTTTCTAAGGTTTCCAATTATTCTATCTTAATTTGTTTATTAGCAACTCTCAGTTTCATTTAACACTCATGTAAAGCATTAGCTGTCAAAGTGCAGAACCCAGACCAGCAGCAGCCGCAGCTGCAGCTGGGGATGCAGGAACCTGTACCCAAAATATTGTAATAGCCTATAATGGAGTGTAATCTGAAAACAAAACACATCACTATGCTGTACACCTGAAACTGACACAGAATTGTACATCAACCGTCCTTCAATAAAGAAAAGCCTTAAGATGATATTAAGTGAACTTGAAAAAAAAAAAAGTATGCAAATTCTCAACTTCTATCCCAGACCCACTGAATCAGAAACACTGAAATGCAGCTCAGCAGTCTGTGTTTTACAAGCCCTCCGGCTGCTTCTGAAGCATCGGAAGTTTCAGAACCGCTCACCTCAAATATTAGTGCCTTTTCTCCAAAGATGGCCCCTTCTTGTAGAAGCAGCCAAAGTCTAGGTTTTCTAAAGTTAATGTATAGTCACTTGAAGACTGAACCTTTACATATGTCTAAATGTGAGCAATGTATGCTACCCAAGAAGAAGAATCGAAAGTATCTCTCCTTAAAAGCAGTTATAAATAGAAGTAAAAAATAACTCAGGTAACATACATAACTGAGGAATTTCCATCCAAGAGGGATGAATGCAAAATAGCGGATCAACCTTGGAAATCTTGTAACTCGAAAACCTCACATAACTGCTTTCCAAGACCTTGTGATAGTCCCTCTCTACATTTTACCTTTTCTCTCCAAGCTAATTATTGTTGCAGCATGGCCCTCTGACCCCATTATTTTTACCTCTTTGTTGAATGTTTTGCTATGATTCTTTCTGTGGGGCCTGGGGGAATCGTCAGCTCTACAAAAAAATATATAAGCAAAAGCAAAGCCCTGGGTCATAACTCTTAAAACCTCACCATCACAAGTATCTATTCACTATTTTATTTGCATTAACTGATTAAGTGTTAGCCACGGTTAAGTTCTTTCTTGATATCCTTATGGCTCTTTTATTGAGGGAGACTCCTAGGCCAACAGGGAAATAAAAACCACTCTAGTAAGTCAAGAGAGTGTCTTCTCTGTTACTCCACTTAACAAAACATCTGAAGAAAAAATTTAAAGGTAGAGTTTGTAGTTCATTGTTATACATTGTCCTTTCTGCTGTGACGACATGTGCCTTCCAAATTCTCTTATGCAACAGGGAAAATGACATGCTGCAGATATTTTTATTCTTTAATTACATGTCTCAGAAGGAATACTTAATAGTTCACTTTAATTTGTGATTGTGTAGCTAACATGTAGGTAGATGACTACGTTATGAATCAAAATGAAAATTCACTTGCATTAAGTCCCAAAGTGAAAAACATGATTCAATTAAGAATGTTCTCTCTGGAGTTCGGATGACTGATGCGTTACTTTAAATGTGTTCCTGTCTTCCGTACTCTTCAGCACAAAAATAAACAGTAACTGCTGCAGGAAGAGAAAAAGAGGACAAAAAGAGGTAATGCCACAAGAGTAGAGTCATTTTTATACACCAGCACTAGTCTCTGGGAAAAAACATCGAAATAAACATAGAGAAAAAGAAGGGAGACGTCACAATTTCTCAGATACATTAGGTAACTCTTATTTTATATGGAAAGAAAATACCTTGTCACTAAGTACTTATGTGGTTGTGAAAAAATAATCCAGATGGACTCATTTATCTCTTCAAAGCTTCTCAACTCATTTATAGACTTCATGATTTTTAAATATTAAGTATTCGATGTTTTCAAGTATCAAATATGAAAATTAAAATAGTACATATTCGAGCAAGAGAAACTAATGTGTGAGTTTTTGCCTGGTTCCCATTGTGAAATCACCGTTCTTATATAAGTATATCTGGAATACAAACGGATGCCTCACAGACCTCTAATGGCGGAATCCTGACGGGGGGACACTGGCTGACAGTGGGCTTTGGAAATTGGTACTCATGATCTAAAAGAGCCAAAAGGAACATTTGGTTCTGGTGAAGTTTGCTCAACCTTTTGGGGAGCTTTTTTTTTTTGAAGTATTGTTGGTTTACAATGTTGTATTAATTTCTGGTGTACAGAATAGTGATTTAGATATAGATATACATATATATCTATATATTCCTTTTCATACATTTTCATTGCAGGTTATTACAAAGTATTGAATACAATTTCCTGTGCTGTATAGTAGGACCTTGTTGTTTTATCTATTTTATATCTAGTAATAAGAATCTAAAAATCCCAAACTTCCAATTTATCCCTCCTTCCCCCTCTTACCCTCCTGATAAGTTGGTTTTCTATTTTGTGAGACTGTTTTGTAAATAACTTCATTTGTTTTATTTTTTTAAGATTCCACATATGAGTGATATCATATGGTATTTTTCTTTCTCTTTCTGTCTTACTTCACTTAGTATGACAATTTCCAGGTCCATTCATGTTGCTGCAAATGGCATTATTTTATTCTTTTTTATGGCTGAGTAGTATTCCTTTGTCTAAATATACCACAGCTGCTTTATCCAGTCATCTGTCGATGGACATTTAGGTTGTTTCCATGTCTTGGCTATTGTAAATAGTGCTGCTATGAACACTGGGGTGCATGTGTCTTTTTGATTAGAGTTTCCTCTGGATATATGACCAGGAGTGGGATTGCTGGATTATATGGTAAATTTATTTTTAGTTTTTAAAAGAATCTCCATACTGTTTTCCATAATTGCTGCACCAAACTACATTTCCACCAACAGTATAGGAGGGCTCCCTTTTCTCCACACCCTTGCCAGCATTTATTACTTGTGGACTTTTTAACGATGGCCATTCTGACTGGTGTGAGGAGATATCTTATTGTATTTTTGATTTGCATTTCTCTAGATGCAAATACAGTAAGTGATATTCAGCATTTTTTCATGTGCCTATTAGCCATCTGTATGTCTTTATTGCAAAAATATTTGTTTAGGTCTTCTGCCTATTTTTGATTGGGTTTTCTTTTTTGTTGTTGTTATTGAATTGTATGAGCTGTTTGTATATTCTGGAAATTAAGCCCTTGTCAGTCATGTCATTTGCATATATTTTCTCCCATTCTCCATTAGTCATCTTTTTGTATTACTTAGTTCCCTTTGCTGTGCAAAAGCTTATGCTTAATTAAATTCCATTTGTTTATTTTTGCTTTTATTTCTATTGTCTTGACTGCACTAGGGGAACATTGCTAATATTTATGTCAGAGAATGTTTTGCCTATGTTTTCTTTTAGGAGGTTTATAGTGTTTTATCTTATATTTAAGTCCTTTTGAGTTTATTATTGTGTGTGGTGTGAGGGAGTGTTCTAACTTCATTGATTTATATGTGGGTGTCCTACTTGCCCAACGCCACTTGCTGAAGAGACTGTCTTTCCTCCATTGTATATTCTTGCCTCCTTTGTCAGAGACTAATTGACTGTAGATGTGTGGCTTTATTTATGAGTTCTCTATTCTATTCCATTGATCCATATGTCTGTGTTTGTGCCAGTATCACACTGTTTTGGTTACTGTAGCTCTGTAGTATTGTCTGAAGTCTGGGAGTGTTATTCATCTAGTTTTGTTCTTTTTCTTCAGTATTTGTCTGGCAATTCTGGGTTTTTTGTGATTCTATATAAATTTTGGGATTGTTTGCTCTAGTTCTGTGAAAAACGTCCTGGGTGGTTTGATAGGGATCACATTAAATCTGTAGATTGCCTTGGGCGGTATGGCCATTTTAACAACATTGATTCTTCCAATCCAAGAGCATGGGATATTTTTCCATTTCTTTAAATCACCTTTAATTTCCTAAATCAATGTTGTATAGTTCTCTGCGCATAAATCTTTCACCTCCTCTGTCAGGTTTATCCCTAAGTATTCTATTTTTTTATGTGGTGGGGTTTTTTACTTTCTTTTTCTGATATTTCATTGTTAGTATAAAGAAATGTAACAGATTTCTGTATGTTAATCTTGTATCCTACTACCTTGCTGAATACATTAATCAGCTCTAGTAAGTTTTGTGTGGAGTCTTTAGGGTTTTCTCTATATAGTATCATGTTATCTGCATAGAGTGACGATTTTACCTCTTCTGTTCCAATATGAGTCCCTTTTCTTTCTTTTTCTTGTCTGATGGCTAGGACTTCCAAAACTCTATTGAAGTAGTCAGAGTGGGCATCCTTGTCTTGTTCCAAATTTTAGTGGGACAGCTTTCAACTATTCAGCATTGAGTATTATGTTGGCTGTATGTTTGTCATAAATAGCTTTTATTATGTTGAGATATGTTCCCTCTATACCCACTTTGGCAAGAGTTGTTTTTTTTTTAATCATAAATGGATGTTGAATTTTACCAAATGCTTTTTCTGCATCTATGGAGATGATCATGTGATTTTTGTCCTTTCTCTGGTTGATGTGGTGTATCACATTGATTGATTTGCACATGTTGAACCATCCTTGTGTCCCTGGGATGAATCCAACTTGATCATAGTGTATAATCTTTTTTTTTTTTAATGTATTGTTGGATTCAGATTGGTAGTATTTTGTTGAGAATTTTTGCATCTGGGGAGCATTTTGTAAACCAGAGGCCTCAAATGAGTTTTAACTTTAGTGATATAATCACAAAAATGTGTTGTTTGGAACTGGGAGAAATCAGAAAAACCACCACACCCAGCTACTCAACTAGTGCACAGCATCCCTTCACAATGTCCACAGTTGAACACGTCTTTCCGCGTGTGACTGTCACGTACCATCTGAATGTGCAGGGAGAACTAGAAATGTGGACACTAATCACGCCTGAAGGTCAAGCTGTCAAGGGTGTTGGTCTCAGAAGCAGAGAAAAATTTCTTTATTTCCTGGTGTGAACTGCACACTTCCTCTAAATAATTTCCAACCTCCTTCTCCAAATAATCTACCTACTCAGCCACCCTAGTCTAGCAAACATAACTGCCCGCAGTGTAGACAAAAGAGGGGTAGGGTAACCCTCCCTTTCATTCCCTTAAGGAAAATACCACAAGAGGAAATCATTTTCAAAGCCTCTTCCCCCTGGCTGGAGCACTTCAACTCGCCTGGCTGACACACGGTCATCACATGTCGCATCCTCCACGTGGACCTGGGTACCCCTCACTGCAGCTCTTACGTCACTGCCCTAACAAGGGTTAAGTGTCTGTTTCTTCCGATAGAAAATTCCTCAGCGGAGAGAGAAAGACTTGATGATCCTCATCGTCCTGTCCCTAGGACCTAGTACAGATCTTTAAATAGGTGCCTATTAAATGCACATGGCATTAATTTCACATTTTGATTTTAAAATGGAAATATACATCTGGTGTCTCGATGGGTTTTGTATGTGAACAGGGTTCGGCTTAATTCTCTGCCATTCTCTGGCACTTCGCCTTATCTGCCGAACACACTTCAGGGAATTTTTATAGCACTTAGTGCTGGAAAAGCATCTGGCACAAACACAAACTATTATTTTTTCTCCGAGAGAAGCTTATCACCAACTGCAAATTGTGCTATTTATGGGAGCTCTCTTTGCATGGGGCATAGCAAGGAATGATCTGGAGATAGTTTCACTTTTTAAAAATTTGTATGAATAACTGATGAGTTTTTTTTTTTTTTAATCTGGGAAATGCAATGAATGATTCCAGTGGTGATTTTGCATTTTAAGATTTTTCTAAAGGACCAGATTCTCTTAAATACACATATAGAAATTTTCAGGGCTTAGAGAATGCTATTTCTCTATTAACACTATTATTAAATGTTCCTGTTGGAATATCTCATGGTCTGAAACAATATAGAGAAATTAACCATGACTTCATTAACCCATTTTCCTCCCTACAAATCCAGATAATGATCTATACCGTGTATTTGGTGAAAAACATCACTTTCCACTAGGGAACAATTATTAAATTCTCTACTTCTCTATAAATTAAGGAAGGCTTTCCTTCACTAGTTTTGTACTATTTCTAACCTCTAATTCATACATCTGAGAATTATCCCCATTGTTCCTTTAATGAATTTGTTTCAAAGATCCCCTCTAAAATTTGCAACTGTTAATGAGATTCATCGAGTCCACAAAATAATGGAATATATTTGAGCAGATGTTTTGTTAGCTTTCTGAAGCACTTTGGGTACACTGGGAAGAGATGCAGATTGGGACCATAAACAGCCTTAGGACCCTCGGCTCTGACAGGCAGAGAGCACACTGTATCCTGGGAACAACCTTTCCCTGCTCAGTCACAAAGGACTCACTGAATGGTGGTCAGATGCTACCGCAGTTGTGAGGAAAGAGTGGAGAACGAGTTAGACTGATAAATGAAACTACATTTATAAGTCTTCTCTATCAAAGGGCAAAGGAAAAACAGTAGAAAAAAATATAAAACGTTTTTGCAACTCCTTTTGCAAAGAGGTTAAGCTCTATGTTACATAAAGAATATCCAGCAAATCTGGAAGAACACCAACCGTTGGAAAAATTGGCAAAGCCTTCACCCAACTCAATGGAAGAAATTATGTCAAAGTATCTCAGGCTTCTTGGGAGAGAATAGGGGCTTAATAAGAAGAAATGCTAATTTTTGTCAAAATGAAGAAACACTCGTGTTCATTTGTATACATCAGTTTGGTGCCTGAGTTAAAACTCTGGAAATGGATGCAAACTGTGAATAAGTTGTACTTTTGTGGAAATTGTGATTCTAGGAGAAAAAAAGGGAAAGAAAATGCTTTTAAATGAGAGAAGCACAACCAACCTGAACCCGGCTCAGGACACGCCTTTGACCAAAGAAGGCTGAGGTGAGACATTTTATGGGTAAAATCTGGGGAAATCCACCCAGCTTCTCAAATAAAGAGTTTCTTCCTGGACTTAAGAATATACTCAGTGGGCAGGAAAAAGCATTTGTTGTTATTGTTGTTTTTGACTTCCGTTTAACCAAATTTGCAGAAAGAAATGGCTTTGACCTTGGATTAACTTTGGAAGAAGAGGGAGCCGGAAAGAGGCAGTGGCAAGAACTCTAGAAGACTGACTACTTTGGACAAGCATAAATGCCTGATTCTCTTATGCCAAAATTTCTTCCCATTGCGTACATAAATATTGTGTTTATGGTTCCAGATTGACCATGGTATAGACCACGGTATAGAGAGTTCTAACCCCAAGGGTTTACTGAGTTTACAGAAAGCATCTCCAAACAGGTGCGGGGAGCACAGTTATCTCCCAGACCGTTCAGTTGTTCTTCAGAGCACTTGGCCAGAGGGTTTTTCCCAGGGTGATGCTTGGAGGAAGAAAGAGTTCAGTGTGTCATAAATGCATGGAGGAGACCCCGCTGTTCCTTTTCCCCGTGGATGTTTGTGTGACGCATTTATGGAGTGCTCTGCCGGATGGTCTGCTGATGGCTGTGTATGAACACTCTCACTGATGCCTGCTGGAGCCCTGCGAGGGCATTACAACCATCATGGTCACTTTATGGATGAGAAGACTGAGATCCTGAAAGTTAGAGCAGCTTAAACACACAGAAGGGCAAAAAGGGCTTGTACTCCAGAGACCACACTTACAACTCCTCTTCTCAATCCAAATGAGAGTGGACAGTGGAAAACCATCCTATTGTGTGACTGCATCGTGGCCCACCTTGCATAGAACATAAGTAAGACTAAATAGATATTCAGGTCATTAATAAAAAAAATATTGCTTTCTATGGTCCTTAATTTATATAATTCCACTCATAGTCAATCTCAGGTTCATGTTTAGATACTCTTATTAGCATCATTCTATCAGAGAATCTACCTAGTTTCATTCTTTCAATACCAGCCCCAATAAATCAATGCTGATTTACCAAACAAAGTGTAGAAAACTATGTGATATTTGTTTGTGTCCCAAAATGTGCAACCTTCAGGCAGCAGGGAGCATCTTTGGGCACAAGTCAGCTTGGGCACACAGAGACTTGTAGGTACGGTTAAGAATTAGGGTGTTTTTTAACACTCTGTTCAAATGGAAGGCTGCTTACAAGTTTTAAGAAACACAGGCACATGAACATGTTTATATTTTTATGAGATCTCTTTGGCAGAAACAAAGAGGCTGCAGGGGAGGAAGACAGAAAGAGTGGGGGAGGAAGGGCCAGAGGGTCCTGTTGTTACTTTGGTGGCTCTGGCAAGAGAGCGCCACCCCTGAGGATCGGATGAAGACAGTGAAAGCGGAGAGAGAACAGTGCACACGTGTGATCAATACGTAAGTTCAAAACGTCAAGCATTCATGGTGAATTTTGAGGGGGTGCCTCTCAAAGGTGCCTGGTTGGTTTCTGCTTGTCAACGCACGATTAGAGGTTCCATTTCCTAGGACTGTTGATATTGAACGAGGCCCAGATGTTTAGGGGAAGAGCAGGAACTGGGTTGGGATATGTCGAGTCTGAGGAGTCTTTAAAACATCTAAATAAAACGTGGGCTCTGCAGTTCGCTATCCAGGGTAGAGATGAGCAATGAAGTCTGGGCGGTAGCTAAACTGGGGAGTTATCAGCAGCAGATGGCAACTGAAGCCACAGGGAAATGCCATTTGAAAGGCAAATAAAAGATTTTTTTTTCCTATTTCACCACCAAAACACAATCCTTAATCAGCTGCAACCTTTGAATGAATGAACCAAAACTCCCAGCGACAGTGTACGCAGTAACAGATTTTCAGATTCTTCACTGAGCTAAAGTGCACTTCATCACTCAGCGCTTAGAAAAAGGCTTTTCTTCAAGTGCTTAAAACCTTCATGTTTCAGCCACAGAGTGAGTCATTCCAAAGTAAGTTAGAACTGGAAAGAAATGTCTCTCAGTGACAGAGACTATCCCAGACCTCAGCATTTGGTTTCTAGGAGCTGGATACTTATGGATCAATATTTTATCAATAGAGCAGCAAAATGAGGATGGGAAAAATCCGACTATTGAAGGCTGCAAACCTGGCAGTAGGTTGTTTTCTCCAACTCAAAATTGCAGTGGATGGAATTAGCCATTTACGGGGTCCTTATTAAAGGGTAGGTCAAAAGCAAGAAGGCAAGACGGGAACCCTAATCAAGAGGTGACTAAGTGCAGAAAAGGACTGTGCTTAATGCATATTATTAACATGTCTGAAGTCAGGCTGTGTGAGTCGAATAGGTTTTACCCTGGCATTTACAAAAGGGGAATTTAAGGATTAACTTCATAGAGATCTTTTTCTGTCTTCTGATAAATCAAAGAAACAAATCTTACTTTCAGAAATGCCATCTGTCTCTATTATGATCAAAAGAGGAAAGGTCTGTTCTATTATCACTTTCATTTATTAAAATTTATTAAGAATTTTACAGACATACTACTTAAAAGTCTCCGTCACTATAAAATATATGAACTCTCTGGTTTCCACACGTGATGAAACAAACAGAAGTCTGTAACACAGGGGAATTACTAAAACCATGTTTTTTAACATTTGCCAATGTTAGTTTTTAAGTTTTAAACAGATTTTCATTTCAATGGCTTGGGGCAGGAGGTCAAAAGAGGAACTCCATGTGACATGTTCTTTTCCAATAGTATTTGTGACTAGTACTAAAGAAAAAAGCACGAAGAAAGTTTTTTTTTTTTTCCTAAATAAGAGTAATTAAAATTTTGACTTTGCAAATATTGAGAAATTTCTAGGCCACTGGGTTTTCTGTGACAGTATCTGGATCTCTAAATCGTTTGAATTTCCAAGGTCAAAGGAAGTTGACAAAACGAAAAAACATCTGCATTTTCCTGACAAGTTGGGACGTTCTGGATCCCATCTTGAACACAGGAGTTGTCTAAGTGCTGCCTGTTGGTATCACTGCTTCCGCTCCTTAAACCAGCAAGTGATTTTCCCCCCTTGGGCATATATTAACAATTCACTTTTTGCAGACAAGTGCACAAATACGATTAGCTTTCGCAAATTGCTCCTTATTCTGTTACTGGTAAGTAATTTTTATATTATTACAGTGTAAACAGATGCCAATTTCCACTACATACTCAGCTGTAATGAGCTAATTTAATGTGTTAAAACAACAAAAGAACTTCAAGAATGATTCAGTGATTCAAGCTGCGCGGAAACCAAGAGAAAAATCAAGCGTGAAGTTTGCCAGAGTATTCCAAATTTCAGCTGTCAACAAGGAATTACGGAGCCCCGGCTCTCTGAGGCTGTTTATTCAAAGAAGGGTTTACAAGTTTGTAGGTGAACCCATTTCCAAGAGAGAGGCTCCTCTGCTTCCTGAAACTTGCACTAGAAGTGTCATGCCTTTGGGTTCAAGATTAGATGTATCAATATGCTTATTTATCTGCTCATTTAAATATTTAGGGCATTCCGATACATAGATAGGCACCGCAGGAAGTGGAGCAAGAAAAGGAGGTGAAGAAGATGTAGCCGTGGAAATAGGATAAAAACCTAAAGAATCCGGCATCACGAAAGCCCAGAGAGATAATAGCTCCTGGAAGGGAATGGTGATCCCTATTGCCCATGGCTGCCACATCAGGGAAAAGGCGAGCACAGAAGCGTCCACTGTACTTTGCAACGTGTATCCCGTTAGTGACTGTGATATAGGACATGATCATGTAATGCTTAATCAATTAACCGCTACAATGGATTTTGGAAAGGTCTGGAATAAATGATGGCTTTGCATGCTTGGTCACAGAGTTGCCAGTTCAGGTGGCCTCCAGACCCAAATGTCATCCATCTGACACTATCGTTCTGAACTGAGCATTGGTATCTTATTTAATCCTACTAATACCGGTTTCTACATTTTAAGTGGCTATCTGGAAACAGACCTGCATTTTGATTCCATCATTTGTACAAGCACAAAGATGAGTTCATATTTTAATGACATCAGTGAGTTATCTTAAAATACTTTTACTTTTTAAAAACAAATTCCACGGAGTAAAAAAGCTTCAGAGCTTAAATAAAGAGAAGGAATAAAGTAAAATAACACATTATCTTGTGTTACTTCTTTCAGACTCTGAAGTACTTTTATCTGTCAGTAAGTATACAGTATGTGCTCACTATCTACTTGCTGAACGATAATTATATATGACTCTACAAAAAAATGAGACCATGCTCTTTACTATGATATAAAATGCTTTATTCCCTTATGAACGTATCTTCAACATTTCTACACTCAGTCAAGATTTCAGGGTTCACATCCTCACAAGGACTGCCACACTTAGGAGAAGTGATGCAGTTTCGTACAGGAAGCACCAAGCCAGAAAAGTGAAGGCACAGCTCCCAAACAGTTCTCCTAACTTTATTCATCCACCCGATATAAATCATCTCTCCACCAGTATGAAATGTTCCCTACCCCTAAAATAGAGCAATGGTACAAAAGGTTATAACCAGGTTACTGAGTAAAATGATTTATTAGTTACCATGAAAGCAAATTGTCAGATAAAGACTGAATAAGAGTCTGATCTTAAGTATCCGTCGGAATATTTACTTTAGGCTTTCTTCCACAGATTGGTATTTTAAGTGATATTAAATTAATGGTATTCTGGCATTCAGTACCCTCAGTGTCTGTAATGGTCCATGACCGGCTAAATCACCAAAACCAGGCAGAGCAGAGCTGCTGGCAACCAGAAATGCTCACAGCAGAGATTATATAAAAGAGAAATAAACACCTATGTTTCCTAAATCTCTCTAGCTTACGGTCTATTTGTTATAGCAGCTTAAAGTTAACACAACTGACATACATCCTTTCCATAGATTTTCAGCTGAGGAACAAAGAACCTACAGGTGCCCTAATAATGATGAAAATAGCTACTGAATATTAGCCAACTAATATATTCTCTTAAATTTTTTAAATTGAAGTATAATTGATTTGCAATGTTATATTAGTTTCTGGTGTACAGCATAGTGATTCACTTACACATATATATATAAATTCTTTTTCATATCCTTTTTCATTACAGGTTACTACAAGCCATTGAATATATTTCCCTGTGCTATATAGTAGGACCTTGTTGTTTATCTATTCTGTACATAGTAGTTTGTATCTGCCAATCCCAAACTCCCAATTTATCCTTGCCCCTGCCTTTCCCCACTGGCAACAACAAGTTTGTTTTCTATGTCTGTGAGTCTTTTTCTGTTTTGTAAATAAGTTCATTTGTGCCATCTTTTTAGATTCCACATATAAGTGATATCATATGATATTTGTCTTTGACTACTTCACTTAGTATGATAACCTCTAGGTCCATCCATGTTGCTGCCAATGACATTATTTCTTTTTAATGGCTGAGTAGTATTCCACTATATATATGTGTATATATACACATACCACAGTTTCCTTATTCATTCATCTGCTGATGGGCATTTAATTCAACTAATGTATTCTATGTATGACTGGAGGGATTTTATGTAAAGTTCACAGTTTCCTTCAAAATTAGATTTTATTGTATCCATTTCACAGATAAGAAAACTGAGGTTCATAATGTTTAAATGACTTGTCCAAGGTCTATCAGGAGTAAACCCCAAAGGAAAGATCTGAAACCAGGTCTTCCTGTCTCCGAGGCTCAACATCCTTCCATGACACCATACAGAATTTTTCAAATATTTCTGCCCTCAATACTGATATTTAGCAAAATGAAAAAAAAAAAAACAGATCTAGGAAGAGAAGAAAAGGTTAAAAAAACAGAAGTACCTTTTTAATAGAAAAGATTTCCCACTTTCTTCTATGATCCTCTGTCTTTTACCACAGAAACTAGACAGATTAATGTTTGTAATATTTTAGCCAGTTTCTGGGCACAACTTCAGGCTGTTTCTTCTTCCTTGGCCCATGGTTGGGCTACCCTTCTCCTATACTTAAGTGACCAAGTGTCTGAGTGACAGCCGATGAATAGAAATGATCTGCAGTATGTCCAGCCTGGTTTACTAAACTCCCCGAACAGTTTTCTGGGTTCCTTCTCCTTCTGCCTGTTTGATGCAGACAAACATAGCCACCTGGGAGCTCCATGTTAAAGATGTTTAAACCACAAGACAGAAGGGCTTGGATTCCTGAATCACCACTTGGAAGAGATGTGCCCGTGGATGAAGGACTCATTTTGGATACTACATAAGCAACATTTAAATAACTATTATTAGAGTCACTGTACATCTTTTGATTGATTTACACAACAACCAGAGTTACATTAAACTAACGAATGCATCTACCTTTTTATTATGATTTAAACCTAATAAACATAGACTTCCCAGGCAAGGTGAAGAAGAGAGTGTGTGTGAGCAGATAGGCAAAATAAATTAAATCTGCAAAATTTATTTTGTAGCTAATCTTTGCCTAAATGAAGCACCGAAGTGCTCTAAAAATCTATACTTCCATGATTTTAAGAGAAGCCAGAATGGAACTCACCTTTCTTTGGGTCTCTTTAAGTATTTCTTTGGACGGCATGGGATAAAGAAATATCTAGGGGAGGTGCTGAGTCACTGATCTGAACAGACCCAAATCACCCTTTCTTTATAAGCCCGTCAATCCTCACTAGATCACCATTTTCCCAACATGGTTGGCACACCCAGTTTACCCAGTGCTCTACCTGAAACCAAAGGCAGAAGAACCACGACCCAAGGGTTTTCTCCGCCATCTTTCATCAAAGCCAGGTACTGTCTTCTCATGACAGTGCAAGAGAATTGTAGTTTCTGATATCCTGTTTGACTCTGACAGAAGAAATCAAAAGCCCCTGTTCCTTTCTAAAGAGACCTGCAAATGATTGATGAAACTCCCCAAGATTTTAACATCACGCACTTCAAAAGTAAGTACTACTTTTTCCCAGAAACCCTTCAAACCTACAGCCTTTTTATGTTTCTTCCCTTTTCCTTGCTGTCGTTCCTTATCACACACTTAGAGAGCTTTAAAATTAAAATTCATTTACTCATGACTTTAAAAAAAATCTTTTCAGGAGACACAGAGAAAATCTTATGATTCTTTTTCCAGTCTTACATGAATTTCGTCTATCGGTTTTAAGTCCTTTTTGTAAATATTCATTTATTTTTCACTAACTTCATGTGAAGAAGATAAGAAACAATGGCTCTTAATAGGTGTGTAAATGCAAAAAGAAAAAACCCCCATAAATCTCTGTACAAATCTTAATACAACCCAGAAGATCAGAAGCCCAAGTCTATGAGCTAAGCATTAGGCATAAGTCTTATTCTAAGTAAAATGGAATGAGACTAAGTTTGCACTGAAATTTTGCCTCTCTACTCATGGACTGTGTGACATTAAGCAAGTTACTATTCTCCAAACCTCAGCTTCTTCATTCACAAAATTATTATAGGAAAGGCTGGCTATTCGTTACTTTGTGAGAATCAAATTAAAGAAGCAAAGTTCAATGCCTTTCACAAAGACCAGATTTGAGTTAGAAATCCTGGGCTCTCCGTTCAGTCTTTCATTCACTTGCTTTTTATCACTTTTTAACCCTTTCGTGGAAGAGTTAGCTTTCCCCTGTCCGATCTTCAGACTCATCCCCTTTTCTGGGAACCTCGACTAACCTCACTTCATCAGCTATGCTCGTGGGAGAAGGAGATAATAGTAGCCTTAGTAAAGGTAAAGAAAGAGATGTTAAGAATGTTTTCATAATAACTTATAGGGGTTAGGCTAAAATAGACCCTCAGCGAGAGCAAATGAAGTGCATTTCATGGTCGTTTCATTCTAAGGAAATTGAGAAGACCCAGCTCCCCACAAGAGCCCAGAGGATGCGAGATCTCAAGTTGGGTTTCTGTTGGGTTTGTTTTTAATTAAACGTTGGCTTGACTAACATCACAGTCAGCCTCAGCTCCCACTCTCTCTCTCATTTTCTCTGTCCTTCCCTCCCGCAGTTACACCTAAAGGGGAACAGAACGGAGGCAGATGCCTGACAGTCAGCTCTGGCGGAAGTGCAGAGAGAGCTACTTGCCAGGGGTGACAGACAGAGCACACAGTAAAAGAGGAAATGGGGCAGGAGGGAGCAGGGAGGAAGGAAACCCTGATCCCCATCCAGAGGGACTAATGTCTGACTTTCTCGACTGTTAGATGACTAGACAAGAAAGGTAAATAGATTCGTGAACATGCGTGGTCATCTGGGAGGGGATGTCCTTACTGGCAAGGGGCTAGATCTCCCCAGCCTAATATTAGGGGAATAGCTGTGCTCTTAAAAGTTCTTGCAAAGAAATCCTTCTTCCCTGTAGGTGACACAGAACAAAGAGGAGCTGCTTGGCTCCAAGCCAGGAGTGGAAGGACCTGGGAAAACAGTCCTCTGCACAGACACTAGCTCATCTCTCCTCTGATGGTTACTGAGAACTTTCTTTGGGACCCTTAAGACTCAAGGGGAAGGGATGGAGAAAAAGGATGTTTTCAGAGGTACCTGGCAGTTTAAAACCTCAACTGCCACTGTCAGTCATAGTATATTTTTCAGACCCGGGGAGCAAGACATGCAGGGTTTCAGAGACATTGCTTTTTCTTCCTCGAATATTTTAATTCTTGTTAAAGTCACTTAAAAAGACACACTTAAATGTACTTTTTTAAATGTTTGGTGGGAAAATAAACCATGTTTCTGTTGGGTTTGTTTTTAATTAAACGTTGGCTTGACTAACATCACAGTCAGCCTCAGCTCCCACTCTCTCTCTCATTTCTCTGTCATTCAGATCCGGGTCACATTTTCCCAAGGCCTTTGAAGAAAACAGAACTCAAAAGTGGAGGGCAAACTTGCAAAAGATGTACCTTCCCTGCTGTGGTGGCCTAAGGGAGGCACTTGAGATTTAATGAACACATGGACTGTGTGGTCAGAGGACCAGGTTCCAACCCTAGCTCCAGCCCTTGAAGATACAGAGAATTTCTGTGACCAAAGCTTGAGCTTCTCATTGGCAAAGGAGAAGAAGCAATCTGTCATGATTTGTTCATTCATTCCCACACCAAACGTTGTTAGAATCCATACCAAGGATTCAGATCTGTGCTGGATACTAAGGTTAATGACGGACAAAAGAAACAAAAAACAAAAACCCCCACCAGACTCCATCTCTGTCCTCGGTGAGCTTGGCAGCATAAGGATTAAAGGAGACTGTGAATTTCAAAACATTAAGTTCTCAACACACGATCGTTCTATCTACTATTGCTCAGGACACTGGGATTTTTCTGACACCCAGACCAATTCTTGGTGCAGGCTATGAGACTTGTAGGGGATTTCTAGATTTCCATTAAAAAAAAAAAAAGAAAATCAGCCAGAAAGAGCAATCTGCTTGCAGACGAAGTGTTTCTCCCACACTGGATTGCTGTTTGAGTAACTTGAATGTATTTATATGCACATATGTATGAATCACATTAAATTGCTAGCATTTGGCCATTTTGACATACAAAACTAGCAATTTCATATGGCCATTCCTAACCTGTCAGCAGAGGGAAGGTGGGCATGAAAAGAGGTACACAGAGTGAGGACAAATTTCAGTCTCTTCCACATCACACTTAACGCCATATAGATTTCTGATAATTAGATTTTAAAATATTCTTTAAAATGGAACATTTTGGCTTCCTCTGGCTATCACTCCAATATGAATTTCTCAAAACCTATTGAAAAATACTTTTTCTTAATTGAAGCATAGTTGATTTACAATGTTGTGTTAGTTTCTGGTGTACAGCATACTGGTTCAGTTATGCATATATATATATTTCTTTTCATATTCTTTTTCATAAGAGTCTGTTATAAAATATTGAATATAGTTCCCTGTGCTCTACACTAGGACCTTGTTGTTTATCTATTTTACATGCAGTACTTTTAAAATGAAATCATCTATACCTCATATTGGAAAAAAAATTGCAAGCAACATTTGTTCTAAAGTTTCTATCTGTCACTGGTCCATAGTTCACTATCTGAGTAAATATTCCAAATAGAAACATATCTAGCAACTTCCAGGGTCATTTTTTTCTTCACATTTTTGTTTATCCTTCATCAATTCATTCCAGCATCTATGGAGTTCATCCAGTGCTTACTGAATGCCCAAGATGGCCAGAAACTATTCTAGGCACTGTGTATTCAAAAACACACTTCAGGTAGTAAATCAAAGCATTTTACTGAGACAAAGAGCTTATGCAATTCATTATCTGGCTCTCCAAAATACCCCTAGCCTCTGACTTTGGACAGTCTGTGCAACTGGCACCCACAGGTCCAGAAATTCGAGGGTTAAAGATCTTGGGATGCAAACCCTGAGTTTGTATTCTGTGAAGATGGATGTAATCACAGCCATAAATTGCCAGTTATGCATAAAGGTACAGTGACAAACAAGGCCACGAGCCATTGCCGGTCCCTGAAATTACTGATGAACTACCAACCTACAGTGAGTGAAGGAACAGGTGGTCCTCGCCCTGTGCATGCAGCTCTAAATCTTCCCAATGGACTGGGAAATAAGCACTTCCCCATTAAACACGAGCGCAGGAAGTCACTTCATCACTGGCCTGTCGCGTGAACTGCTGACACGAGAAACTTTTCCCCACAAGTACCAGGCGATTCCCCGTCCGTTGGAAAACGTCTATTTTTTTTTTTTCTTTCATGCTGTCTCTTATTTAAAAATAAAGGCCAGTTCTCTTTGCAGAACATTTTGGTGCCTGAAGCATTTAAACTCTAGTCTTCTTCCACTAAGCCTCTGGCAGTAGACCTTTTGAAAATCTGTCAATGGCATATACATTTATTTATAACCAGAGCTGTGCATATAGCATCCATCTCTATGACTCAAAAATGCCAAATGCCTGATACCTGAACAGCAATTCACTGGATACCATTTTCGAAAAATGTTAGGTCAAAGCTGCATTCATTACACAAGATCTTGTGGTTTAGGATTTGAAAACAAGAGGAAGCCCAGAATCAGTCTGTCAGTTACTCAGCGAGCTATAAATTGCTCCCAGAATTAATTAGTATCATCTGCCTATATTTAAAAAAAATGACGACTATGCATATTCAAAGCTTTACTGGAAGAAAGAACTGACCGGAAGAATAGAATACATTGGCAGAGACCAATGAATGTCAATTATCTAACTGAGGAAGAACAGTAGGACTGTTGGACACCTAGCAATCCTTGCCACAGACGTGTAATTTGTGAATTATCTTTTGAAAAGATACTGAGTATGAAAAACATTACTATCTTCATGTCAATATCGGATATAAGAAGAAAAAAATTAACTCTAAATACCTACTGTGAACCTGCTACTTTGCTTATAACACTCCCTTTAATCCTCAGAGACATCTCATACTGTAATGTCAGCATCTTTACTGTACAGGTGCGAATCTGACCTTCAAAGAAGTTAAAATACTTGCACAAAATCATACAACTAAGAAGCACTGAGACAGAGGCAGGCTGATCCCAAGTCCCTCAGACTTTCATTCACAAAGCTGGAGCAGACAGTAACCCAGAAAAGAGCTCCTTTGTCAGCTAACTTCCACTGCAGACTAGGTGCAAAACTGCAACTTTGGTCTTGGTGATTTATCAAGGGAGCATCCAAAGATTTGAACAGATGGCTCCATCAACACCCTAAGATGTTTACTACAGCAGGCTTAATATAATCCTCCTTCGGTTCTCCAGCAAAAGGTGGTTCAGCTCTCTGTCACAGAGAAACTGGAACCAAACTCATCCTCCCTCAGCAACAATCCCTCCCGCACTGACCGGAGGAAAGCTGGAGTGGCGCCTTACACACGCCTCTCACTGGGGTAAGCACAGCTGGGCTGAGGAGACCTCTCTTCCTAAATCCCGTTGCCAAGCTGAATTTTATGATCTTCCCTGGCAGATGACCAAATGCAAACTCTTAACTTACAGCCAAGTTATCTTCCAACAGCTGCTGGAGGAACTAATTTAGAATGCAAATCTAGTCCTTAATCTACGGGAAAATTGTTGCAGTGATGGATGGCTTTTGAAGCAATAGTTCATGAAAGACACTGCCAGGGCCCCCCTAGGATTGTGGAAGAAGAACTGTTTAGCAGACATTTGTTTTTATTTGTTTTCTTTGGAGCAACTGCTCCAAAAGGGGGCTTGGGATCCCACAGAAAAAGAGTCCAGGTATTTAAAATCTGCCTCAACCGTCTTTTCTACAGAAGTAAAATTTGAGATCAGAAAACAGATGCAAAGACCAAGTGTCAGATGCTGTCTCCTTAGTGCATAGAAGTCCACTACATTAGGCTAAATCATCCAGAAGACAAGGCAATGGGATGTAACGATCCGCCCAGAACTCTTTGTGGCGTCAAGACAGTGGAAGGAACATCAGCACCTATCACTGGTCCTACCTAAAGAACCCCGTTACTCTAGGTATGAACCATTGGTTAAAATGGATCCAGTTTTCTTTCCTTTTATTCCTTACTTTCCTTTTATTCCGAACGGTGACCTTCTAGAACACCGGACGCGTGAAGACCTCACCGAATCACTTCACAGCTTTGATTCTCGTGTCTTCAGTCCAACAACATCTTAGGAAATGCTCAGTCCTGGTAATTAGGAAGTTGTTTTTCCCTTGAGTTATTGAGGAAACCTGGGCCTGGACAACACCTATGATGATCTCCATCTTCTGGCAACTGTCATAGAGTTAACGCAGTAGAAAAATGAGCGTCTCCACCCGGTCCCGTTTTGTTAGGCAGCAGGAGTGGTGGCTGTGGAGCTTGCAATCAGTTCACAGAACCATTAGAATCAGAATGATGGGGAATTGCTTTAACGAGTAGTGCATTCGAACAGGGAAGATGTATTCACGTTGGGGTTTTTGGTTATCGGTCTTTCCATGTGGCCTGGTATGTAATGGAGAAACACTTGTAGTTCAAGTAATTTAACTTTGAATATTAGACCAGAAACTCTCTTAACCTTGGATGTGCCTCTAAGCAGCAACTTTCACATGCACTGCTGTTCCACATAAGTCAACGAGACCACGGGAAAAAGGGAACGGTGCCACGCATCATGCCTGTGTGGGGTCCTGTCTTCCCTGACCCCATCCCATCACTGTTACCCCTACTTAGATACACAGCCATCTGTATTACTGATCTACACGAGTCTGTGGTCGAGACGGTGGGGCTTCAACTGGGAGGAGGAAAGCATCCAGGATTCCCCACAATCGTAACAGGGAGCAGGCGCCCGATATACTGCCGTGAACAAATAGTCCCCTCCGTTCTCCGAGATTAGGCCCTGCCAAAGCACATGATCATCCTAAATCTTCTTGGTGACCAAACAGTGACACCTCAGCTGGAAATACATTTTACCATTGCCCTAGTTGACACGTGGGAGTTTACAATTAAAACTGAGTGTCCATCTTATCGGCTTTGGCAGTACATGATGGAGGACCCTAACAATGTGTCTGGTGTTGGGATAGCAAGAAAATCCTGGATCCCCTGTGAAATGACCTACCGTCCAGAGATGGACCAAACACTGTGATGTCAGAAAATGAAGTAAGCTCCCAGGAGGAAGACTGTATTCATTCCCCAAGGATCCTGGGGCAAAGGTATCTTTTTCCATTTCTCCTAAGAATGTCTCCATTTCTTGTCATGGGGTATAGGCTTTTATGGTTTGAAGAGGACTGACAAGGAAGACAAGTTGGGAGAGGGCTGAGATATCACCAAGCTTGAGGGGAATAAAGTTTGGATACATACAATTGGTGAGCATCATTTAGTCATTAATTTATGCACTCAATAAACATAACTAAGTGGTATGTATCAAGCACAGCTCTAAGTATCTGGACAAGACAGTGATGCAAACAGGCAAAAATATTTTCCCCAATAGAGCTTACAGTCTAACTGACAGTGGACAATAAACATAATAAATAGGTAAATTATGTAGTATATTATAAGGTAATTAGTTCTTAGGAGAAAAACCACCAGGTAAGGAGAGGGGGAATGACAGATGTTGAAATCCTAAATATAGTGGTCAGGGTAAGCATTGTGAGGTGGTGACACTGAGGTGAAGCTTAAAGAAACAGACCATGTAGAAATCTGAGGAAAGAGTATTCCAGGCAGAGGCAAGAGCCCATGTAAAGGCCTAGAGGTGGGAGTGAGTCTGGTGTACGTAAGACACAGTCAGGACGCGGCTGGAATGAGGCTGAAGCGAGTGAAATAACTTCCCTCAGGAGAACAACTGAAGGGAGGACTTAAAGGTTCAGTAATCAAGACAAATAATATTTTAATGCAATACTTCTTTTTAAACTGAAGTATAGTCAGTTTACAATGTTGTGTCAATTTCTGGTGCACAGCATCATGTCTCAGTTGTACATGTATATCCGTGTATTCCTTTTCATATTCTTTTTCATTATAGGTTAATGCAATATTTTTAAATATTAAGGTCAATGCCAAAAAAAACCAAGGTGAACAAACTATCAACCTTCTAAATAGGACAGGATCTGACTCTGCACTTGTACAACCCTGCCCCACTCACCTGGTTCCAATAAAAATGGGTCTACAAAAACAGGCAGTCAGCCTGCGGGCCACAATTTGCCAACTGTATCTTTAATACTGTATTTATTATTTGTCCCGATTACTGAGCTTTTTAATCCGTCTCCCCCTTAAAATTCTGCATGTGCCTCCCCAGCCTTACCCTAGACCCAACCCTGCAAAGGAGGCCCATGTGACTGCAGAGGAGCACGTAGCAGGAGAGGATGTCAGAAAGCACCTGGAGGCCACATTTCATAGGCTGTGTAGCCATCCTAAGGATTCTGCCTTTCTATCTAAGTGAAATGCACCACCCTTGGAGGGGTTTTAATGGGAAAGCCACCTGATCTCAACTTACTCTTTAAAAATGGTGAGTAAGAGGAGTGGAATCAGGGAGGGCGGTTAAGAGGATGTTTATAATACTCCAGATGGGAGATGACAGTGACTAGGACCAGAGGGGTGGCATGAAGGTGGTGAAAATCATCAGATTCTGGATGTACATTAGAGGGAGAACTAACATGTTTGTGTGCTGGTGGACACAGGGTATGAGATAGGAAGGAAGGGTCATCCCAGTATTTTCACCAGATGAGCTGGAAAGGTGGGGTTGCCATTATCAGAGAAATGCTGTCCTGGGGCGGGGGGGGGGGCAAGTGTGGAGGGGTGAGCCATGGCCTTTAGTTTTGAACATTTTAGATCTGAAGTATCTACCAGCTAATCAAGTGACCACACTGAGTCAGCTGACATGGATGCATAAAGTAGAGAAAGAGATTTCAGCTGGAGATAGAAATGTGGGCGCCATCTTGAAATCTACGTAGACAACTTATTTCCCTCCTTCATCTCCAGATACTGAAGTCGTTCATGTGTGAACCAGAATTGAGAAAGCTTTTATAAGGAAGATGTCTCTTCATGAGATAGGACTCTGTTAACTTTCAGTCTTTCAAGGTTCTTCAGTGGCCTAGGAATTTGTTTAAAAGCAAAAGAAGCTGACTTAGTTCACTTAGTATGGTCATCTCTAAGTCCGTCCATGCTGCTAAAAATGGCATTATGGACGGTCCTAGAGAGGATCATACTAAGTGAAGTAAGTCAGACAGAGAAAGACACATATTGTATGATATCACTTCTATGTGGAATCTAAAAAAGTGATAGACATGAACTTATTTACAAAGCAGACAGACTCACTTAGAAAGCAAACTTATGGTTCCTGGGGGAAAAAGGAGGAGGAGGAATAAATTGGGAGTTTGGGATTTTCAGATTCTAACTACTATATATAAAACAGATAAATAAGTTTATACTGTACAGCATAGGAAGCTATATTCAATATCTTGGAATAACCTATAATAATAAAGAATATATATACATATAACTGAATCACTATGCTGCACACCAGAAACTGACACAACATTGTAAATCAACTATACTCCAATTAAAAAAAAGAAAGAAATTGGACTTTCTACATGAAATAATCTATGGTCAAATCTGTTTCCACTGAGTTTTAATTCTTAGCATTTTTTTCAATTTAAAGATGGGCAACATGTTTCAAGTTAGTAGAAATGACATGGTCAAACTCTTGGTAACTGGATCCCACCACAAATGTGTTACTTCCCAAAATCTGCATCAAATTTTCTACCAACATGTACCGTGCTAATAGAATTACAATGTAAATAAACATCTCCACAGGGGAAAAATTGGAGAGAGAGAGAAGGGGAGAGAGAGAGAGAAAACTCATCCTTGAGTTATTTGTATAAAATAAAGATCTGTCATTTCACATCATTCTCCAATAAATTGTAATTTTTTTTCAAACAGTCAGAGTCTTATATAAGTATACAAACACAACCACTTATGTTGGGCTGATTTGCAAAGTTGGGCATTACATACACTGTGGTTACTGTTTAAACATAAAAATCACATGGCTGGCTAAGATGACAAGTTTCTTGAGGCAAACCATTTGACTAGCCAATCTGGACCAAGAAGAGAGAAGAACTATTTTGACCTACTGTGCCAATTTCAGATAAGGAGCAACAAGAGTGTGTGCAAAAAAACTATTACATTAACTGATAAACCTGCATAATGACACAGTATCCCTTGACTAAACCAATCTGGCTCCCACCCTGGGCAGATGTGAGACCATGGCTATATCAGTGAACCAGCTCGAGCTGTCAGCTCAGCTCTTCAAAACCAGAGCCCACTCAGTGTTCTATGGTTTATGTGTTTCTATGCGGATCATTTTCTCATTAATTGATCCCATTTGCCTTTGTTTTGTTTCACAGATTAAAGTAAGAACTCATAATATGTAAGTGTCGACAGCAGATGAAAACAGCGTGTTGTTTGTTGTTCTAGTTCATCCAAAAATAGAAATATATCACTAACCTAGGAAGTCCAGCCATAGAAGAAATTTTCAGGTTTTGCTAATTAAACTTTTTACTAAAAAGGCACGATTTCCCAATAAATCCATATTATTCTGTAATTTCGTATTCTATTTATTTTTCTTTATAGTTTTGTACTCTAAAAGTTAAAATGTCTTTTATGCTTCTCTAAATTACTCTTCTGGATTTTATAAAGTAATAAAATTACAACAAAATACAAGAAAGAAAAAGTATCTTTTTGAACCAAAGAACATATTAAATGTTTATTTAATTCGATATTTAAATAAACATCTAATTGGATATGCCACGGTTTTAGGAAGTAGGAGTTGGCTCAGAGAAGTCAATTCTTTTATTGCGTAATACGTGACAGACATAGCTAAGAGTAATGCTGACTTTGAGCAATTGATTTAAAAACATTTACTTCTCAATGTCTTTTTAAACCATGAAGATAGCTAGTTAGTGTTACTTAAAATAAATTGAAAACTAAAGATAAATATTCTCTAGCCCAAGCCAAAACATAAAACCTAACTTAGGAAACCATTGAAAATCAACAAAATTAGACTTGCAAACATTCTAGTAAAACATATGCTAAACTGTTTTTTACAGCAGCACTGAATATTCATTGAATGATAATTCACATGATTTTAATTTCTACAGTAACTGCATGAAGAATGGGAAAAAGTTAACACGAAAATGAGCAAACAATAGGTTAATAAGCTACTCTTTTGAATTAAAAAGGCAAAAACACGATAATAATAATAGAGTACAGATGATTGACCAGCCTTTACGCACTATTTTGGGAGAATCTTTCAAATGAGAGAGCAGACTGAGTCAAAGACACACGTGACAACTCAGTGAGACCCAAATGTAAATGATAAAACCATCGACAAAAGCCTTGAAGGAAAACGCTTCTCCCTTCGAGGGATGATTTGTACTGGCCTCCAGGTGTAATATTATGTGCACTGATGAGCTGATCAACAGAACAGAACTTCCACCCAGCTGTAATCAAGAGTGATTGATGGTTGGGACAAAAAAAGTTGATTATCATGACAAGTTCACTGATGCAGAGAAAATAAGTTCTGCTTGGGAAATGGATAAAACCTGCTCAGAGACTACCTCCTGGAACCTTATTATAAAGGAATCCAAGAGAAGGCTTAAAGTGGTCCAGACGGACCTGATGTCCAAACAAACCCGTTAAGAATAAATATGCCATACATCCCTCTTCACAGATTTCTGGGTAAAGAATTTAAAAGCACATTGAGGCCCCTTAAAAAGTAAACCACCTCCTCTCAATACTATGTGTGTGATTCTTAAAAGCCATCTCTCCGCTTCTCAAAGTACCACTGAAAATCACACACGGACACAGAAAAATAAATTTTCACAGCACAGCGCGCCCCCACTTGCCCTCCACAGCTCCCTCCTCACAGGGAATGAGTTCCCTGAAGGACTGCAACCTTAACCACGATCAGATTCAATTTATATCAAAACATAGATTTGGACTGAGACCACAGATCCCAGAGGCAGCATTTTGCATTCAAAATGAGGTTTGGCAGGCTTGAAAAAGGTGACTCTGGGCCAGGATGTTGGGTGTAAGCACAGTGTTCTAAAACAGCAGCCAGGTTACGCGGAGATCCACAGCCTATGAAGAAATACACGCCTCTTTTCAAGTTGTGGTTCTAGTGTCGTATAAGAAACTCGAGCGGTGTAACCCAACGTAGAGTGCATTTTACAGCACGCCTGGTACAATTTCATTCTCCTTAAATTTCATGAGAAAACCAAACCGCCACTCCTCAACTAGGCATCCTAAGAAATGTGGTGCGAAGAAGGTAAAATGAATGGGGAGGTTCCTTTCATCTCTAGAGATCTTTAGCCACGTGGACATTTGAGAAAGAGACACACACTTCACTTCACCACAGTTACTCTAGTTAATTAATACAGAGACTAGGACTCCAAGAAGAGACAATAACAAACAGCAACTTACAGGAAAGGAAGGATACAAAAGCTGTAAGACCCAAAAGGACACAAAAACAAACAGTGATATGAGTTACCCTTCTCTTAGATTCCTTTGCCCCACTGCCCCCGTACTGCCCTAAGTTTCCAGCGCTATGGTGAAACTGATGATTTATGAATCCTGAAATGAATTCTAATGAAATATAATTTTTAAAAAAGCAAGGGGCTTAATAAACAGTGACTACAATGTACAGTGAATGGAAAGGGATAAACAGATTTTATTTTTGAGACTTTCAATTATTGGTGATCATTCATCCAGTTACTTGCTGTTAGTTGCTTTTAGTTTCTACAACTAATGCTCTGAGAAATGTATACGATTGCAGAAGGAGTTAAAAAACAATTAATGACATTTATATGAGATATGAACATCAAATCATTTCTGGGCAATTGGGTTACACCAAGGATTTTGTTCCACGGCTAATAAAGACTTCATCAGTCAGAAAGTGATGAAGTTGCTGACATGCTCCAAAATCCAGGATACAATCTGAAAGTTAAAATTGAGGCATTTTCACTATAGCGATTTTTTTTTTTTTTTTTTTTGCAAGTAACGTAAAATTCAGAGGTCGCTACAAGGCAAGCTTTCCAAATCATAAGAACCAGCTTCTAGGCTGTGCTCAAGTCTAATTCCACTTTTTCATTTCCTTTTCACGTCATGTACATTTCCATTTTTTAGGTCTTAGGGGACAAGTCACTTAGGATACAAATCGTGCATGGCAGAGGGACCAGCCACTGGGGAAAAGGCAACCAAAGTTCCATTTTTTTTATCAAAATGTAGCACTTACTCTAAATGTTCTTAGTGAAGCTGAAATTTAGACCATCTTAGAGAATTCTATTTCTACCTTCCTTTTCTTGTTACAATAAAGAAAAATGTTTCTGGTCCTGAGCACTTCATCCATGTATTTATTCAACATTTATTGAGTGATATCTAAGACCTCTAGAGCTTTCCGAACATGAACGTGCTTCCTGCCTCATCTTGGGGCACACACAACTTTTAGTTCACTTAATAGGAAACCTGACACTTGCTCACCGCATTCCACCCTCCCCATCACTTTCTGGCCTTCCATGCTTTTCTCATACTTAACCCTCTTCTCAAGCTCTGCATTCAGTAGATGGCAGTGGATGAAAACAGACTCAGCATAGATTCTCTCTTACCCTCTGCAGCCTTCAACAGCTACTACGATAGTGTTGCCCTTGGGTGGTTCTCGATTATGAAACACATTCCTATGGCCCAGCAATCGGTACTACTGGTGATTTAGCCATGAGTTTACTCCTGGTAGCAACCTTGATTACCTTCTGTGTTGTGAGCAGAACTAAAGTGACCAGTTGTCTTAGCTGAAAACTGTTAGCTGACACTAACAAAATAACCCAACAAAAAAAAAATTTCCCTTAGGGTTGGTCACTTGATACATTAAGTAAAAACACTAAACTGGGATATAAGAGCCCAGTTTCCAGTCCGATTACCTGTTTCAATAGCTTAGAGACCTTGAAAAAGTACATGAAATATTCTGACCTTTGGTTTTTCCATCTATACAATCTATAAAGTGGATGGGATGATGTCTTAGACATCTCTAAGTCCTAATACACAGCAATTCTCTGAGGTGCTCCCAGTATCTCACAGAAAGACAGATAATATCTCTGATTACTGGATGTTATGTAGACATCTCCTTGTCATATCTAAAATCAACTTTCTCTTTCTCGACTTTCAAAGTCAAATTTTCCATGTCTAGGAGAATCCAGTAGAAAAGTGAATTTTATTTTATTTTTTTGCTTTTTTGCTGTTTATAAAGAAAGGAAGTTGAGAGAAATATGGATTCTTTTATAACGATTTCTCTTTTTTCAGTCCCTTACCCTTCATTCCACCCACAGATGAAACTCTGGAATATCAAAGCTGATTCAGAGTCCCAAAATGTCCCAATATTGAAGTTTTATTTTTAAAAGCCTGCCAAAGAAACACACTACTGAAGGAGATGCCTGTGCTTCTGACTGGCTCATTTCCTCCTGAAATCTCTTAACAGCCAGACCCAGTATTTTTTGCTTGGTCTTTCTGTCCAAGTTTTGTTTTCCGAGAATTTCCAACAGAGCCTCGGGCTCCATTTAAGAAGCAGAAGCAAATGAGATTGAGGGATGAAATGGCCCAAATGCACACTCAGAGGACACTTCCTTGAAAGGGACGTCCCAGTCACTCGCTTCAAAGGCAGCCACAACCTACAGCCCATTTCCACACCCTCCCAGGCGAGCCCCTTACACAGGGGTGACCTTGCGGCCTCACTCCATCTCGCGGGTCCCAGATGTATCTCCTCTAGTGGGGAAGCTGTCCTAGAACAGCTTTTGAAGAAGAAAAAGCACCCGGTGGGAAAGCCACGGTGCTCACACCAACACTCTAAATAGCGCTGTGGGTCCTGGAGACACGGAGGATGCTCTCTTATGAAAGAGATGCTTCAAAGCGGCCGGAAAATTTAATTTATAACTGGGTTCCTCTGAAGATCCTTTGGGACTCAGTGACAGCAGCAATGAACTTAAAGAGGCTGAGAGTTTTTAATAAATGCAGCTTTGCCAGGAACAAGTTGTTCCCATATTTTTTAAAAGGTAAAGATTTACTTAGGAGTGAGCCCCTCAGATCTTCACACAAAGATACCCTAAATGCAGACAATTTCAACAGGCTAGATCCTTGTAAGTATTTTTCTCAAAGGGAGATATTTTCAAATTTCTCTTTTTCTTAAGAAGTAATTTCACATTCGGAGAAGGAAACCATCGTAACTTCATTATTTATCCCATAAAACCCAAATGACCTTTCCATTTCATTCACTATGGAGTTTATAATCCAATTGCCTCCATGCTGTATTGTATGATCCTGATGACACGGCGGTAAGGAATGGCCAGTCATTCTAAATAAGATGATCGTGGAACCTGTACATTCAATGAAGAGCCCAAGGATAGGCAATGAAGAGAAGACAGACATAGAATATAAACTTACGGTTACCAGGGGGGAAGGTGGGAGGGGTGGAGGGATAAATTGGGAGCTCAAGATTTGCAGATACTAACTACTATGTATAAAATAGATAAACAACAAGGTCCTACTGTATAGCACAGGGAACCTTATTCAGTACCTTGTAATGGTTTATAATGAAAAAGAATATGAAAAAGAATATCACTGAAACATTATGCTGTACACCAGAAATTAACACAACATTATAAACTGACTACACTTGAATAAAAAAAAAAAAAAGATCTAGACAACAGGTCGTCAAATTCCTGATCGGATGATTTTCCGACCATTTCACTCAGCTGTTTTCAGGTTCCGGGTTAGATGTGTGTTCCCCATGCACAGAAGTGTATTAACCTTTCCCCTAGGAGATGCTCTAAAACCCTGAAATCTGAATGAGACAACAGTACCATCTATGAACTCTCCTGGGCACGTCTGAGACTGAAGACACTGCCAGAAACACGCAAGAAATATACAGAAAGTTACAACGGAGACCTTCACAACATAATGTTTAATTTGGGATAAAACATGCAGTTTAAAAACCATGGTAGTATAGGAGGTGCAGAAATCCTTTTTCCTTTATAAAACTGGAGCACGCTGATAAAGGAGATCGGGCAAATAAAGAAAACTCGAAGAGATAAAAGAATAGTCCTTCCACCCCAACACAACCACCATTAGCTTCCGGTTTTCTCTCCGTCTAAGCAGCATTTCCTTTAAATATCAGCCCCGACAAGTAATAACTGATTTAAATATTTATAGGCTGTGTCTTAAAATATGCTGTTAAAGAAAGTGTAATTATCTAATTTTGGTCATCTGGTAGGAAAAAAGTACGTCTACGACCATTTCCATCAGTATATCGCCACATTTGGCTATGGAAGTTTTGACAGAGATAATGAATGCAATTCAGATATATTGCTTGGTTTCACTACATTTCTGGGTTGTAAAATGTAAGACAATAATAATGATTTCTATTTTATAAAACCATTGGGAAATGGATCCATCATAGGGGCGATGAGCCCAAGGACTCCCCCTCTGGAGGGTCGGAGACCTGCGAGGAATGTTACCTCCTAACGAGGCTGTCTCCCTTCTGGTTCATCAAACAGTGCCCTGCAGTGACTGATGCTTGATAGTCCCGAGTCTGAAAGGATTTGTTGTTACTGTATTGTACTTCAGTAGCCTGCGTTTATATTTAATTTCCCCGTGTGTTTATGACTGAATTGTCAGTGTGAGTGAGCAGGACTGATGACATTTAAGAGGACTCGCCGGTCCTTGTGGGTAAGGGTTGGCCCGCAGTGGGGGTGACGGTCCACAAGGGTTCTGACTGGCCCGGGTTAGTTCCAGGAGGGAAGGAGCCCTCAGACCGTCCCTCTGGGACAGCCGGACGGGACAGGAACCACACAAGACACCACCCAGGCCACTGTCATGGGATCTGCTGGGACTCTGGATGGACTCACAGCCCCACCTGGACCAGGTGAGGCGGGAAGAGTCTAGAAGAGGGTGCTGACCCTGCACAGTCAGCCACTGACCTGGGAGCCTTGCACAAGCTCCTACAGCCTCCACACCTCAGTGTCCACTGTGAAATTAGCAACAGTGTCCTTCTGTCTTTAACGTATCATGAAATGCTATTTTGGGACCATTAACCATAGTGACTCTTAGACGCTACAATTTTATGATTCCTTAGTTTGGGACCTGAGATCTTACTTCCCATTCCACAAACAGCCATTGAGTAATCATTCTCTACCACACTTAATAATCTTGCATCCATGCTGTCCCTGCTATAAGCTGTCTCTCACAGGCACACTTACTAACTTGTCGAGGCCCATGGTAATTTATGCTTATTTTAAGATGCTGATAAAATAATTGGACAAATTACAACCTTTCATTCTTTAATTGGAATCTTCTTGCATACCCCCATGTGTGTTTCACATAAATGTCGAGAAGTAGCTCTTTTTTTTTTTTTTTTTCTTTTCCAAAGAAAAAGCCTGCATCAGGAGAAGGCAATCTGATTTAAAGAGCACACACAATATAAGGTGCCACTTAGAGAGGTATTTGTGGGGCCAGAAAAGGAAAATGTACCATACAGAAAACTGGTATGGTATAATACTAAACTAGAGGGCTTACAATGTGAAGGGTTAAAAAAATAAATAAAAGCTTAGAGGGAAAGGAAATTGAACTTTCATGATGCAGAGATGAAAAGAACTACAAGCTATTATTTTCATTGGAAGGGGAAGAAGCTTTGAAATGTAAAAGAGGTTTATAAGGGAAAAATACTTTGCTCTATGATAGAGGATTCGACCAAGCAGACAAGTGAATTACAGTGTTACTTTTCCAGGAAGAGTCTAGGTTTAAGAATAGAAATAGGAAGATAAATTCCAGATTTACCTGGAAAAAGCAAAGAGGCAGTTTTATTGGGATTTAAAGCTTTTTCCTGGGAATAAAATTATATATATGTACATAAACATATATCTGTATTTTCTCTTTATTTAGAGACCATTTTATATATGAAGGAATGGATGATAAATCTAACTGACTTCGGCATTTAGTATTAAATATTTAATGAAATTAGTATTTATGGATATAACCAGTCAATAAATCAACAAATCTAATATATTCAGCATATTCGTTCCCCTTTATTGACATAATAATGCTACAGAGCCATTTTTTAAGTCTCTAAAGGAGTTTCCACTCCTGTATGTCAATTTTGCAATAATGATACTTGTTTGTAAGTCATAGTTAATGTGTTGCTAGGTCATTTATAAAGTCAATAACACTGGATCTTGCTATTTAAAAAAAAAAAAACCTACAATTTTAAAAATTATCACTGCATAGTGAGTTTATATTCAAGGTTCAGGATAAGGAAAGACCTAAGGGCAGTGAATTCACAGGGGTCCGGTTTACACAGACCAAAGAACTGGACAGGGTGATTATCTGATAAATTCAGGTAGTCATGAAACTCAGCTCTAATCTTAAATCCAACAGCCCCAGGACTATCTATGGTAGGCACAATAATGATAGTTAAGTGCTAATCCCTGGAAATGATGGATATGTTACAATACATGACAAAGGGGATTACATTAGCAGATGAAAATAGGCTGCTAAACATGTAAATTTAAAACAGAAAAGTTATCCTGGATTATCCAGGTGGGTCCACTGGGGTCCTTAATGTGGAAGAGGAAGGCAGATGAGTGAGAATCAGAGGAATTTGATATGAGAAGAACTCAACCCTGCTTGCTGGCTTGAGGATGGAAGGCGGCATGAACCATGGAAAGAGAGTGCCCTCTAGAAGCCAGAAAAGAAAGGCAAGGAACTGACATATCCCTCAGAACCCCAGGCGGAACAGCACCCTTGCTTGAAGCCACGGGACTCAGCCTCAAGAACTACAAAATGATAGAGCTGTGTTGTCTTAAACCACTAGATTTGTGATAATCTGTTACAAGCAACAATAAAAGATTAATACAGTAACCATCTAATGAGTAGTCAAGCCTGCAATTTAATTATGACCCAGACTGACACGTGTCAATCCTCCGAACACCTGGGCCATTTTCCTTTTAGAGAAATCTGAAAGCAAAGTTATGAGAATGGGAAGCAATTTCCCTAATAAGTATATACTGATTCCTACATCATCTTGAAAATTCATTAGCAAAGTGAATTTTTCTTTCCTCTTACTAAGGAAGTAAAAATAAGATTACATTTTAGAAAAAGAAGTATGCCAATCTCTTTTATTTTATATTATGTTTTTATGTCAATAATCAGATACGTAAATAAAATGTTTCCTAAAGCATATCTGACAGTATTTCTAAAGTTTTCAAATATGACTTTGATATCCACCTACAGGATTAGTAGAAACACTTAAAAAAAAAAGGAAAAAGAAGAAGAAAAAAAGGACCAACAGTCTTGAAATGGTGAGTTACCTATCACTGGGGGTAATCAACCCAAAGACCTAGTCTGGATGTAGCAGATGGTCTCCTTACATTTAGTGGGAGATTGGGTTCAATGAGCTTAAAGTCGCTTTATGACCTCCAGTTTACAGGAAGTTTCCTTAATAAAGAGAAAAATATTAGCAGTGGAATTGCTGGCAGAAGGGTTCATTTTAAAAATAGCCCCTATTAGATGTAAAAAGCTAGAAACATGGCTCCTGAGAGACCTTTGCAATATTATCTGATCAGTTTCAAAATGAAGTATTAATATGATTTAAGAAGAAAAGGAATAAAGGAGACACTTAAAAAACAACTGTGGAACAATATGATTGTTTGCTGAGCATTTAGAAGTGATTAAAATTGCAAGTACCACGTTCAGAACTCTGATGTGCATGTCAGGAAAACTCTTACTTACAACAGCTAGAGGAGATTTTTCTGTAACATTCATCACTTGAAAATATTTTGTAATAAATTGAACTATGGTAATTTTCTTAAAAGTAAATCAAATCAAGGTGCTCAGTGTTAAAACACAAACAACAAAACGAAACAAAAGCCCCAAAACCATCCCTTCAAATAAAATATTATATATTTAGTGTGTCCTTTTTATAGCAGCAAATACCATTCTGATGCGATGTAGGCAATCTACTTTTATCTTTTTGAAGCCAACATAAGGAAGGTTATTAAAATTACCTGATGATTGTACCAGTAGGTTTGAGTTCATAAGACAGTAGAAATCCTTATACAAAATGAAATGCTCTCGCAGAAAGAAAAAGTCCACTTTATTCATGGCACATCTATTTCCTCTGCCTGATTATCTCCTAGGCAACCCTCATCATCAGATCACCCAAGGGACCCACTTGCCTAGGGCGATTAAATGCTGGAAGGCCAGGTTCTCTAGCACCCAGATCTGTTCAGACACCTGCGCACTGCATACTAACTTAGGGTCAGATCATGGCACCCTGGAGAGGGGGCATTTTGATAGGAAGGGGTCCTCTGTTTGCCAAGAGTGTCAACCAGGTGCTCAATTCTTATTCCTTCCAAATCAACACTCCTTCTCTTTTCTGTATCTCCAGGACCAACTCCACATCAAAGCAGGTTGGGGAGGGGCAGTTGTATTTTTCATACTGGCCAAGCCAAATTGGCTTCACCATGATACATCCAGAGTCCACACTGAGCCTTGGAAAAGGTATGAGAGATGTGAACACCTCTCTGTGAATAAAATGCACAGCACCACAGGCAGGTCCACAGGCCTCTCTCCTGCCCTGCTCTCCACTTAACTTGTAGTCACTCGGGGCTGGAGTGCTCAGAGGTCTTCAGAACACCCTGTTAAAATGCTAATACTTCTAGGTGAGTGACTTGAGATCTCTAGCACAAATACAATTAAGAACACAGGAGCTGATCAGGAACTGAGGACCGCCAAAGCAGGCAAAGAGAATTTACAAAGCCAAAGTCTTGGCCATGAACTATAACCTGGTGACATATCTTATTTCGGAGGTGGGATTAATCAAAAGCCTCTTTGGTCCTAAATTTGACTTCCCCAAAGGCAAAGTGCATTATCTAAATGTAGCATTCCCAAGAGATTAAAAAAAAATAGCATTAAACTGCATGGATACAAGCTTGCTTAGGTGTGGTTTTTCTAGAGTAAACAACCAAACATAATGTAATGAACACCAAAATGAAAGCACACAGGGAGTTAAAATGTTACCCATGAATTTCGACACCCTCAGTTATTGGAGAAAAATGTTTAAGAATTCTCTTTTGCAAGGTTAGAACAGCATAATAACTTTTTTTTTTTTTTAGCAAATACTAAATGATAAACTTACATCGGAATTAAATCTCAACTGGCAAATGTTGCATGATATGATTTGCTTTCTTCGATGAGGAAGAGGAACCCCGAAAGTATGATTTATTACCGCTTTCTGAATCGGGTCCATCTGCAATGAGAAAAAAAAAATACAACAAATAGAAATAAAGCTTGTCAGTTCCATTGGAATGTTGCCTATTTCATTAAATAGAATGTTGCCAATCTGTACAGCTTCAATCTCCTGCTCACACTATAAAGAACATTTTTATTCTAAGAAACGGTATTTCTACTTTCCTGGAAAACAGACAACAATGAGCCGGGAGCTCAGTATGATAAGGAAATGATAAATGCACCCATTAGAGTCTGCTTGCTAACCGTTTTTCTCATTTAGGACCAACAATTGTCTCAGTTTGATAATCCTCCAATATAATTAAAGGTTTATCAAAACTCAAGTTATTTTGAAAGCCAGCAATCTTACACAGAGGTGAGTCCATACCATCACCCAAAATGGACTTCAAAATACACTTAGTCAGACAAGCAGCTATGAAAGTAACTTATGCCCCATGACCCAACATTAATCTTATGCTGTGTTTGGTATCTTTTCTACCTTAAAAATACAGTGCAGGTTCCTCCTGCTATCTGAAAGCAGAGCCTTCCTGGGAAAGGTTTCGTGAGCTGAAATGGCATAAAATGAAGAAGCAACCACCTTTGGACACAGCTTGCTATGGGCCGTACCAAGTAAATCGAGATAAAGCAGAGATGCTCGCAGACACAGTCAAAGCTGGGGTGGCCGGATGCTGAGATGCTCAGTGCAGCTCCCCGGAGATGGGACGGAGCTTGGTGATGCCAACCTTGCTGCTCAGAGTTCACGCTGCCTTTATAAGGGCAGCTGTGAAACGAAGGCTGAACAACTCCATTTTTGCTGTTGGCCGGTTTTTTTTTTTTTTTTTCTTTTATGAAAATGAAAATCCTCTCCGGATCACCTTGGGTTAGTGAAAACAGGTACTAATGTTTGGTAAAAGTGAAGTAGCATAAAGAGAACTTTTGAAAGGCAAGGGTTACCTGTATGCAAACCCTGCTTTCTAAGAATTCAAACACAGGAGCTATCCATCCTTTCCACAATCATTCACTGACCACTTAAATATACTGGTATCGTATGGACTTACTGCTGGAGGTTCAGAATTTGGATTCAGAGATGAGGTTCAGAGGTTCAGAGATGTCAGTAATCTCTCTTCATCCCATTCTCGAACAGGACAAGGGACACCAAAAATATAGTGTCAGCAGTCCAGCTCTGATAAAATTTAACATCTCCTCACCAAGCTTTGTCCTAGGGTCCACATCTGTGGTTCCCAACTGCTAGAGTCAGGTAAAAATTTCGATCTGCTTGTGCAACCTCTTTGCTCCTCTGTGTCTATCTCAGGGTCGTGATGAAATTTACACACAGTAATTCTTGAAATTACTTAACACAGTACAATGCTGGGCACATTAAGAAGTCAATAAATGTTGACTTATATTTTTTCTTTTGCACACATGGGATGATCAAGGTTAACATGACCCTCACACTTCTATATATAGTCCTGGTTGGCACCCTTCCAATTTCTCACATGGCCAAAATACATTTCAGAATGATTTCACTGTTCTATATACAGCCATCGCTTCTGTTGAATGCCTGCAAATTTCCGAACTCTTAATTCTCATCAGATACAAAGTTCTCATGGGGGTCCTCACAATGGGTTGAGCTCAGAAATGATTTGACACACAGGAAAAAGCTAAGAATGTGTCTGTGAAATGATGCTCGAATATTCAGCTTCTGTGATACAGAACAGTTCATTAATTTGCCTAAATCAGTCACTGATACAGTCCACCTCCTTTTGTGTATTTCGAATCATCAGAATCAGTTAACTCACAGGCACTCTTCACTGGTAGGTAGGAGAAAGGTTCTGTCTACGTTCACAACTCCTGTAAGCTTATCTAGACACTTGTCACACATTTGTCTAAATAATAGCACCAACAGCATCCACAATAAAGACAACAGCCCTCAGCAGGGATTAAGTGCTTTCCATGTGGTAAGCACTAGGCTAGGTGGTGTATATATTAAACAGTTATGATCCAGAGGAACTCATGGGTCCTCACTTTATCTTCCATCATCACTTAAATTTTTTTAATCTGATGTTTAACCCTAGATTCTGGAGGAAGCTTAGCCATCCCATGATTCTTCTGGTCACTTCCAGGTATTAACAAATTAGGATCCCCTCTCCCCACTAGTAAATTCTACTATAATTTCTTCTTAACCAGTTTTATTCAAGTATCATTTACATGCAATAAAATTCACCAATGTTAAGCATACAATTTGATGAGATTTGACAGATAGATACAGTCTTAATAAGTATCACAAAGAACATTTCCGTTACCCAGAAAGTTCCCTCCCGCCCCTCTGTGGTCAATCCCCGCCTCCTGTCCCAGCCTCTGAAATCCTGTTTTCTGTTACTGTATTTTTCCCTTTAGTCAAAGTTCATACAAATAGATGTGATCTTTTGTGTCTGGCATCTTTCATGCAGTATAATGTGTTTACAATTCACCTGTGTTGTTGCATGTATCAGTAACTTAATCCTTTTTATTGCTGAGTAGTATTCCTTTGTATGGATATACCCCAATGTGTTTATCCATCCGTCAGCTGATGAACATTTGAGTTGTTTCCAGGAAATTCTATAATCTTTTCATGTCTCAATACATAATCTAAATTCATTCCTAAATTCAGTTCAGCATCTTAATCCAAATATTAAAAATTATTTAAAATTACAGCCTCTTTTTCTTAGCCTGAATCTGCCATAGGGTAACAGTGTGAAAGAGCATAGGGCACCAGTACAGGATTCTTCTCTATCGATAATGCCAAGTCCTCCAGCCCAGTTAAATCAAGCTTTCCTCAACCCCACCTCATCCCTATTTCCTCAGAACCAAAATGGACAGTGCATAGAACTGAGGAAGCCAATACCCACACAGATGTGTGCATCTGAGATGCCCACTTTCTGTATCCCAGTATCAACCCTCTTATACAACCTTAAAAATGTCATCACAATGCGTCTACACCAACACAGAGAACACTGGGAGATAACTCCCCTTTCAGCCAATAGCTAAAGACAAATTAAAAGCTGAAAGAGGTCACTGATTTAGAGGTAGCTGTCTCATTATGTTCTACTGCACTAACGGGTCTATTTCTACTAGAGAGAAAGTGAATTATACCTACATTCCATTTAGCAAAACCGAAATCCCTTATAACGATACCTTAAAATCAAAATGAACTATATATTTATATTAAAGATGCTCTCCGGAAATATACAATACTGAGTGTTTTTTTATCATATGTTGGGAGTAGCATATTATTTTGGTCTTTCAGTAACCCTGGTCACTTTCAGTGATCACATTCAATCCAAATTTGTGTAGGAGGTAGTTTGGGAGTAGACACTTCATGCAAAAGTGGAATATTCTCTCAATTTAATTCTTCTATCCGAACTGAATGTTGTTCTGATAACTGTGGCTATAAAATCAAATTTCAAAATGCAAAGTAGTGTATTCTTCTTTAGAGACAATTTTATTTCCAAGTGTACTTAAAAATTATCTGAATTATCTGAATTACATTTTAATGATGGATTTCACAAACTAGTTACACCACTAAAAGTAATTATCTTTAATTATTTTAGGAACCTAGTACAACAAAATGATGAAAGTTTAATGCCTTTATTAATGAACAAAGTTCACCTCTTTAATATATACATCTATAAGTACATGAAACCATTTATAACAAGAAAGTATAAAAGGGCAAAATCTAAATAATAACCAGTTCTGGTGTTAAGTAGTTAATTAAATGATATCACAGAGTCTGTAACTAAAAGCAGTATCTACTATCACTTAGGGGACACAAAAACAGCTACTTTGATCATTTTGTCTGTCGACTGAAATACACGCACAGCCTAAAAGTTGAGAGGTACGTTTTATTTGGGGGACATTTCTAAGGACTTGAACCCCTTCGAGCCCGGGATGACAGCCTCTCAGATTGCTCTGACGGACTGCTCCAAAGAGGTAGGGGAGGAGCCAGGATATACAGGAGCTTTACAACAAAGACCAGGTAATTGGACCATTAAAAGATTACTTGTTAACTAAAGACAACCAGGCATCTCAAGTTAAAGAATGTAGCGCTTTTCTGTGTATGGGAGGAAGCAAACACTTGGGGTCATTGAATTCATTCCTTTGACAAGCACCCAGCTATCTAGGGCCAGTGTCCTGTCCTTTCTTGTTCTGAGTCCCCTCAGGGTGCACCACTGTGAGTGGCTGCAGAGGCCGGGCTGCAGGCCTGTCCTCACTGGGGTTGGGGTGTGGTGGCAGCCGCTGATGACTTGATGGCTTCAGCATTCTTTGTTTATGATAATGGTTTGCAGTATTTTTCATTCACATGCCCAAAGACAACATTGTTTACCATTACAATCAAACATTTTGTTCAAAAAGAAAGTCATTTATGCTGGTTTTTCTCCCCATGAGAAAAACCAGCATAAGTCTGCTCTGTCAAAATAATCACACCTTCTTGTGTGTGTGCATCTTTAGGAATTTGTTTACAAAATCAGCCTCAAGAAATGACGATGTGCTTAGGAAAGAAAAAAAAAGGGGGTTGGGGGTCAGATAAGTTGTAGGAAATCTACATACTACAGACAGCCTGGACATTGCCAGCAAACATCAAATATTAAATTCTCTGAGATGTCCCACAATAAAAATATCAACTTTAAAGAGATAATTTCTAAAATGATATAACCAAAGCTTTTGTTGTTTCCTTTGTTTGTTTTTAAATTTAGCATCCTTGTTCAATGCAAACAGTTTAAAAAAATAGTGATCTGGGAAAATAAAATCATTATAAAATTTGAATAAAATGCACAGCCTTCCTTCCTACAAAAGTAACGTCCCTACACTAAAAACGCAATGCACAGAAATCAGATCCAGGCGTTTCATTTAACCCAGGCAGCACTGTATTAAAAAACTAAAAGAAAGAGCCAAAGCTATATGGCATTTTATGACATATTTATTTAATTTTAAAGCAGGATATTTTGAAAGCTAACATTTTCTAAATACATTATCCAACCCTGCCAAAACAAAGAAACAAAAGTGAAGGAATGACACACTACCTATTGATATGCTGACCCAGACTCCAGAGTAAAATTCAATTTCCAACCCAGCCTATAGCCTTATTTAAAGCCAAATGAATATGTTTTCCTTCACTTCAGGCTTAAGGATCTTGGCATTTCTCTCCTGGCCTAGCTTTTCCTTCATCTCTCCTCTGGGCATGCGGCTAAATTGATGTGTAAAAGAGAGTAGGGTACCAGGGCCAGCCTCAGTCTCCTTTCCCAGGATGCTCTCATGTTTTCAGAGAGGACAAGGCTTAACCCTGAGTTTACATTTCCAGCTCCAAGAGACCTCCCCTCTTTCTGTGTCCCTTTTATGACTCTGGCTTTCAGTCTTCAAATCAAAGAATAAGAACTTAAATGCCAGGAAAGTTGAGAAGTCCAGAAATACAAAGGTTGTCTCTTCAGGCTGGTATTTCTAGGTAACAATGGCCAGGAACAATAATGCTGAAGGTTACACTAACTGGCACTTACTGTGTGTTTCTATGTTTATGAGCATTATTTCTAATTCCCTCTGACCTAATATCACACAAGCAGTAAGTAGCAGAGCCAGCTAATACCCAGAGCATCCTGCCCTGCCCCCTCCCCCTACCTGCGTCGGGTACCACAGTAAAGTTTTCTGATATCCACCGTCCTGGATATCTGTGACTTTGCAGCATTAAGTGACGCTGAGAAGATTCAGTACATCAACCATCAATTAGTAAAACTGGTGTTTACATTACTTATATCCATACTTCAGAAAACACTAAATTAAAAAAAATTCTAGTAATTGCACTCTTCCAACAAAATTGTCCATTTGAAAAAAATTGCAACTTTTGTCCTTGTTTGAAAGTTTTTTTGATGGACGCATAACTCACATACAAAAAAACAAAAAAAACAAGCATAGACCTTAAGTGTATCATTTTAGCTAATTTTTTTCAACATGTGCATACTGCCGTGTTACCACCGTCCCAATCAAGATGGAGAACGTTTTTCAGCCTTCGTCCTTTCTATGAGATCTGGGTGGGGAGGGAGTTTAACAGGAATACCAATTACCCAGGACCAAGGCAGCACCCTGAGTGGGGCTGGGGGGATGCTGCACATAAAGTCTCACGGTTTCTTTGCTTTTGCCAAATCGCAAAGGACATGCGTGAGTTCATTTAACAAATAAATTCATTCACGGAGACCTCATTATCGGGTCAAGCCCAAATCTGCTACTCTGACACATTTAAGTAGGAAATACAACATGTAGGAGTCACATAAGTACCTTCAGGGCACAGCCAATTTCTCAAAGTGCCAAGCTTCCTTACACCTTCAAAGAAGCCATTTGCACTTCCCACTTTCTCTGCCTTGAAAACTCTGCCTCGAAAACTCTGCCTCCCATGCTTTCTCATTCATCTTCCCCTGCCTAATCCTACCCACTTTTCAGGACTCAAATGAGGACTGAGCTCTTCCTCCAGAATTCTTGGCTGATCTTCTTCAAACAAGTCTGGTCCTACAACATCGTGTGGAACACTCCACGGCACAGTCTGAGGATCTCTCTTGTCTCCCGTCTTTCCCAACAGAGAGGGAAGTCAAGGCAGAGCCGGGTCCCTTTGCTCCTTGAACCCAGGCGTGAGCACAGTGGCACTCACTTAGTCAAGGGCTCAACGCATGACTGTTGAGTTGCTACATAAGTTGAATATTATTGAAGTTCAATATCAAAACTTGTAACAGTCTTGGAATGATATTAACAATAGCAGTCAGAAAACCTGGATTCACAACGGAATCTTAGGTGTAAGGGGTGGAGTTATTAGAAGCAAAGGCATGTGGCTAAGAGTCCAATAGATACAATGGGGGATGTAGGATACAGAAACTCAGGGTAGAATCCACAACCACCAGCCGCCAAGCAGAATTTATATATATTCATTTATGAGTCACTTATATACGTAGTGTCATCTTGAAGTGGGAGGGAAGGGGGCCAGGCACAACCACTGAAGGAATGACACAGCAGTGAGGACAGGACAGACTGGTCAGAACCAAGATGGCGCAAGATTTGACTTCCAGTTGACCTTGAGCCTCATGGCACAGCCACAGGGCCATGGCAGTTCCTAGGCTGACTATAACAGGTCAAAAAATGGGTGGGGTGGGGGGATTTCCTGGAAATCCTTGTCCCTTCCCCAAAGTAGCTGGAATAATCCTCCTATTCATCAGCATGTGAAATTACCGAGCCCATGAAACCTAACAAGCCTGCACCTCATGGTCACTCTCTCTTGCCTTCTGAGATGGCCCGCACTCTGTCTACGGAGTGTGGATCTACCTTTACTGTAAAATAAACCCCCCATACCTCTCAGCTCCTCTCCCTCTCACCTTCCCGAGATGGCCCACATTCTGCCTACGGAGTGTGTTACCTCCTAAGCCGTTTTCCCTTCTGAGTGAGACAGCCCCGCTCTCTGGGAAGTGTGCATCTCTCTAAATAAACTTGCTTCCACTTTACCATGCCTTGCTCTTGAATTCTTTCCTGCGTGAGGCAAGAACCTGTTCTCCCACAACGATCTAAGCAACGAGGTGATGGTTGATCGGTTCTCTTTATACTTTACGTGACAACATCAGACCATTTTTTTTCCCACCAGGCATCTTCCTAGACAAAGGCAAACAGACACACTGTTCTGATCAGTTCAGGGGGCGCTGACTTTGCTCAGAAAACCAGTGCCTGAACTTCCACAAGCGAAGTCATTTGGATGCTCTCCAAGTACTGAGGACACGGGTAAATGTAAGAGACGTTTCCCATCAGCAGCTTTCCGCTATGGCTATTTCCCCTGATGTTCTGTGAGCAGACTAATAGGGTGAAACAGAGAAAGCTCAAAGCAAAGGATGGATGAGTTTGAGGGACTCTTAAGACATTATTTTTCTTAGAATCATTTGCATGCTCAAGTAAATTGCATTTAACCGACGTATGGTGGCCCTGTCATGGAATGCCCACAGACAGCTGCACTCCGAGACTTTTAAGAGGACGTGTGGAATTGTTACCATCACAATTTCTCAGTCATGGTCGTCTACTCCTGGCACTCTTTCAGAAATCATCTATTTGTGGTACTTCCAGTGGGTGGGGCTGCGTTTCACCTATGTTCTTATCCACTGGGATTCTCAATCCCTTCCCTGGAACCCAGTGGGCACTCAGTATGTACTTAAATTTTATTGAAATATCTCACTTTATAATTGAGAAAAGCTGTACCAGGAAGGGAAGGGGAGGTGAGAGGAAAAGAGGAAGGAAACAATGTTACATCATCCTATTGATGGCCTTCCCTTCTCCTGCAATGAGGTTTTGTTTTCCAGCCAAAGGAATATTACGTTTCCTTAAAAGGAATGGCTGTTGCCTGGTCCCACTAACACAGCCCCGTGGAGGTGACTTTGGTGCTGAATTTGGACACTTTAGAAACCTTGTTATCAGCATTACAGGGACTTCATTTGACTCAAATGCTTTGATGAGAATCCTGTTTCTGGGAACCGTAAGTTTGTTTTCTACGTCTGTGAGTCTGTTTCTATTTTGTAAACAAGTTCATGTGTGTCTTTTTTTTTAAAGATTCCACATGTAAGTGGTATCATGTGGTATTTGTCTTTCTGTCTGACTTACTTCACTTAGTATGATCATCTCTAGGTCCATCCATGTTGCTGCAAATGGGGTTATTTCATTCTTTTATAAAAGGCCATAAAGCTGAGTAATATTCCATTGTATGTATATGCCACGAGGTGGGGGAGGGATAAATTAGTACTTGGGGACTTGTAGATACAAACCACTATATAAAATAGATAAACAACAAGGTCCTACTGTGTAACACAGGGAACTCTATTCAATACCCTGTAATAACCTACAATGAGAAAGAATATATATGTGTGTATATATCTTAATCGCTATGCTGTGCACCACACATTCACAGAACATTATAAATCAACCCTACTTCAATGAGAAAAAGAAAAGAACCCAGTTTCTGGTGGACTTAAATGGCAAAATCTCTTCTGAAGACACTGAACGCCCCTGGTGCCTGCCTGTGTCAGGTTTCCCAATGCTCGTCAGGTCTGGTCTCTGAACAGGAGCTAAGTAATTAAATCCAACAAGTCCAGAGTTGGGGTTCCACTTACACAGCTCGCCCCAGAGAGCAGGGCATCATGGACTGAGCTGGAGAATGAATCCCAGAAATCCACGCTATTACCAGCCGTACCGCAAGTCCACGAGCACAGCTAGTGCCCTAGCAGGTCACTGAAGGATCTTCTCTTGATCTGAAATGGTCTCTTTTCTGCTTTCCTGTTGTTAAACTCTTTTCTTTTTCAACAGCACGGTGCTATTAGACGGATGGATGAATGGACGGGAGAATGCACAGACGTTCTGGCATGAAGCAATTAAAACATGAAAGTACTATGCTGATACTTCCTTTCTAACATTTTAACCACGTGTAAGTTCCCCAGGGCTGCTACAACAAAGGACCACAAACTCTGTGGCTTAAAACAGCAGAAATTCATTATCTCACTGCGCTGGAGGCTAGAAGTTTGAAATCAAGATGCTGGCAAAACCATACTCACCTCCCCCTCTGAAATCTGTAAGGACAATTCTTCCTGCCTATTCCTAGCTGCTGGTGTTTTGCCAGCATCTCTGGCAATCCTTGGCTTGCAGAGCCATCACTCCGGTTCCTCCTGGGTGTGTCCATCTCTGTGTCCAAACGTCCCCTTCTTATACGGATACCAATCATATGGGATTAGGTTACCACGCTACTGAACTCATTTTAAGTTGATTATCTCTGCAAAGAGACGACTTCCAAGTAAGGTTCTGAGGTAGTGGGGGTTAGGACCATAACATGCCTTTATATTGGCGGTGGGGTGGGGGCACGATTCAACCCATAACAAATGGAATGGGCAACACAAAATCTACAAACCACTGGGACATTTTACTCAGGCACTAATTCCAGGACTTCCCGATTAAAGGAAACACTGAAATCAAAAATCAGGTTTCTTGTGTTGGTGTCTAAAAGGGAAAGAAACAGTGGATCACTGAGACCATTCCTTGTCTGCCCTCTTCCTACAGGATCAACTCTAGCCTCAGAGTCTTGTGATCCCCAAGAGCCTGGGAAGAAGAAATAAGTTCTAAGAAATTGAAATACACAAAGAGATGAGGCTCGTGGAATTGAAAGAAGCAGATCTTTACTAGTGAGCCTCCAAATAATTTAGATGAGGAGCTTTTGAAATGTCACAAAGTGAAAGTTATAAAGTCTATAGAAAAATTAAACAATGGCACACTGGTATGGGCTACGTGAGCAATTACCCCGATTTTAATTGTTTTGTTGAATCAGAAAAGGCATAAATTTTGGGGTACATGTTTTGCACTGTATCTTTTTTCTTGCTCCGTTCTTGTGTGTTTCTTTAAGTCACCATCTAACGCCTTTGAAAAAGTATAATGGTGCGAGGGATGGTTCTTTGTTCAAACAAATTCCATCTCAAGAGGTAATTTATATGATCTCTTCTAGCATGAAAACTCCAAGATAACACATATACCTGGAATGTAGCCCCTAAGAATATTCTTGCTTACCTTTATGTTTTGTTCAAAAATGCAAATACACATATGTCTGTGCAGATGTCTGTGTGCGTGTATATACACATGCATACATATTATTTATGTACTAATTTATGTATCAGTATTTATCCACCAATTCTGTGCATAAAACCTTTCACTCTTTGGAATCTGGCATGACTCAATTTCTTTTGTTCTGTGTTTGGACTAGACTTGATAATTTCTTGAATTATTCTACTTTTCCTTGCAAGGAAGTACCCATTCACTAATTTACACACACATTTCCCCCGCGCTAGGTGGCCTGTATGTCTGTTTTAGCCAGTGATGTAGAATTCAAGCCATGAAGGGCATTTTAGGCTGAGAAACACTACCTTCCATGAACTAACCTGGGCCCATGTCTCTGGAATCATTTCCATGCCCCCTTACCTCCCACATTTTGCTCCCGTAATCCAGATCTGCTGGAAATTTCTGGTATAACCTGGTGTGCTTTACTGTCTTCTCTACCTTTTGTGAGGTTCTTTGCTTTCTTTCCAATCTTTATTACTTACCCGCTACATGTATAATCCTGCCTACCCCTCCACATCCCTTTCCAAGAGGACCTCCTCTAGTCTCTCGGTGGGCGCAGCTAAACACCCCTCCCCGGGTCCGCACACCACCCTGTACCTACTAGGTCACATCATATGCTATCCACCGCCTGGATCTCCTGCCTGCAGTTCTCCCCTCCCCAACCTGCAAAAGATACAGTCAGCTTTGTTCACCTTTGAAAAATAAGTGCCCAAGAACAGAAAGTGCTCAAGAAAGGTTTATTGTTGAAGACAGTCATTAGATATGTAAAAAAGCAGCCACCCCAGCTGCTGTCAGTCATTTTAAGGAGAACTAAGTAGCTCAAGACATAATTCTTGGTGGAAGCCACGTTGTTCGATTTGGTAGAAAATCTGCATTATCATCTGAGACTGACTGCATTTCAAAGCCTTGAGGGAAACATTCCCAGTAAACTGCATGTTTAAAAAATAGAAATAATAATCTCTTAAAATCCATGCCATGTGGGTAAGGCAATCCTCAGCCCTGGCTGGCCACCAGGAATCAACCGGGAAGCTTGTTAAAAGTACAGACTCAGAGCACCAACACAAGGCAAATTCATTTAAAGTCTGAAAGAATCCGTAAGGGACAGCTAAGACATGCTGGTCAAAACCTTGTTCATAGAATCAACTTCCTGCGATTAATATCTTTCACCAGGTATTTCCAAGAAACCAATGTCTTCTTTCCCACCAATAAATAATTTTAGCCTAATACTCCTATAAAGGATGCAGTATTATCCTTGTTTTACAGAAATGAAGATTGGGGAACAGCCGGAGTAAATGATTTGCCAAGGTGACCTATATATTACCAGGCAGCTCCAAGATTTAAACCCAGGGTTATTAAAACCCAGTGTTCTTCCTGCCTATCACACTGACTCTCAAAGATGTGTTCTAGCTCAGCAAACTTCTGAACTCAATTTAAAAATGGGATCTGAATTGGGTTTCTTGGGAATTGGCAAACTGCAGGCAGAAACCCATACACATTAAAAAAAAGAAAAAGAAAAAAAGAATTGATGACGAAGACTAAACCAGAACCACCTGAATAAACAAGGGTTATTTTGAAGTATTTCTAACAATTGACTTCCTTGTTAATAAATGACATTGTAGGCTGTTTTTAATCTCCAAAGTGGTGTTAAAGCACCGTTTCACGTCTCTACAACTTTCTCTGTTCTGCCTGTTTTTTCACTTCCTGACCTTTTTTAAGGACTTCAAGGAACCACTGTAAAGTTGAACTGTAATTAAAAGTTAAATCAGATACAGTGAAGGTCAAGTGGTGAGCAAGATGTTATCAGCTGTGGGAGTCAAGGACAAATGAGGCTGAGGCTCTCATGGCCTCCCCCAAAATCCTTAAGACCAAACCCACCTGAACCCAAAGCAAAGATAACCCAGTACCTAAGGACTGCTTTTAACCATGAGGGTACAGTTACATTTGGTCGTATTTGAAACACTTCCAGTGTCTATTACATGGAGACACTTGTACAAATTTCTGAAACACCCCAAAGACAGTGTGGTTGGACTACTGGTGGCTTTTTGTATAAACTGTAAAGAGTAAAATATAAACTGTAACCACTTAAACCCCTCTTCACGTGGCCTGAAAGGGGGTTGCAGATCTCAGCTGGATTCCCATGAGCAAGCACAGGGAGAACCACTGACTTAAGAGGTTATTTTGTTAGCTGGCACATTAACTAGTACACTCTGTAACTCCCATGCCCTTCAAGTCTTGCACAGGGACTCTCAAAATATTGTGCTATAATTTCTTTTTTTGTGTGTGTATTTTTATCAAATAATGCACACATGATAACAAACCAAATAGCACAAAAGAGCTTCAGATGACAAGTAACTCTCCCACTAACCCTTCCAGCTCAGAGGTAAATGCTTGAAATGAAATGAAATGTTTATTATTAGTATTATTATTTCCTGCCATTTGACATCACAGCTCTAAACAACATGCTAATGTTCTCTAGACACTAACATAGATGAGAATTTAACACATACACCACCAGACCTTCTTCCTCTTTCCATACTCTTCAACATACATTGTCAAAGTTTTATTAAGTTGAATATTTATTATTATTTCACAACTATACATAATAGGTTCCCATATTTATGTTTGGCTCCATTAACTTGAGTCAGGATCTCAAAATCCCTGCTTGAAGGTATTTGTTTTCGTACAGCTTTTCTCCCTCAATTTCCAATTTCCAACTTCTCTCAGCTACACTTATAATACACTTTTAAATGTTCAAACTTTTCTAACTGAAATATCTTGTGCTCTCAGCTACAACCCACCCTTCCAGGCTTTGTTCAAGGATGAGTCTCAAATGTAAAAGCGAATAAACATTATCGTTGTTTTGACTTGATCCATATTTTTGTCTGCTGACCAAGTAATGTGATAGGATTAGATTTCTTTTTCTATAGTTCCAATGCTACAAAACTTGGTCCATTCAAAAGGGAGTGTTTTAGCTTCAAGCAAAGAAACTTCTATTTTCTTATTACCCATCAACTACTTGAAATTCTGTCTTATTTTCTACTGCTACATTTTAAAGCATACTTTCTGATTGTTCTTTGCCTTTCTTTTTCTATAAAAATGTGTTTTAATCTTAATTTGAAACAAATTTTCCTCTTTTCAATCAATCCTCATGTTTCCAGTCCCACCTGTCTCATGCTTTCTGCTAGTCACTCAATTTGACACCAGCAGACCCTATTTCCAGACCTTCTCCAAGGTCCTGAAGTCATACTTGTCTCTACTTTCCTCTTCTGTGCACTTTCCTTCCACCACCTGGCTTCTAGGGATGTTTAAATCTCCATGTATGGTGACCCTAAACACCTCTGCTCTTTGGCAGCTATCTCTCCTTTTTGTATTTTTTAGATTTATTTCAAGAAAGTCTTGAGAGAAAAGGAATTGCTTTTATACAATCTTTGTCCCATTTTGAAAAAAAAATTGGAGGTTTCTATCTAAACATATTTTAAATAACAAACCTGAATAAAAGGAACTTTGGTTTCTAAAAATAAACTTTAGTCCAAAATACCTGCTATTTGATGTCAATAAATTATAGTTTGCAGGTAAAAAAAAAATATTGTTGCTCATCTTTAGTCAGGAAAGCAACTCCATTTAAAATAATCACCCTTCTAAACAATAGTTTAACATCAAGAAATCATTTAAGATCATGTTACTTCCTCTAAAATCTGCTGGGAACTCTTAGTGAACACTGCTTTCCGCTATTTCTTAGAATGTGTAATTTCTTCCATCCTGAAAATAATACATGACAGTTAAAAACTCCATTTTCATCCATCCTCTCTTGCTGAATTTATTTGTATTTTAAGTGAACTTTCTAAATCACTTCTCCAGATATTTCTTGATGACAATTTGCATTTTGTGAAGAATGCTTGGCTTAAGAAAAGCAAACAGAAAAAAGGCAATTGAAACGAAGAAAATGTACTAGTGCTAAAGACTGCTGCCAATTACCCCACAAAATAATCAGGCTACCCGAGTACCTCTGAAATGGCAGTGTTGACTCTTAAGACAAACCCATCACAGATCAAGGGTCAGTCTGCTAAGCTGAATTTCAAACAATTCCAAAACACTGAAAAGGAAAAGACCATGCAACTGCATGGCCCAGCTTGGCAAGAGTTCCTGTAACCATGTGCACCTGATCATATAAACCCCAGAGAAATACAATCAAGACAACACAGGGTTCAGAAAGGTGAGGAAGGGGAGAGCTGAGCACTGGAAAACGAAAGTGTAATTGTTTCTAAAACACTAAGGTATCTTGGAATATGAATCTTATTGCTGGATGGACTTGGAGTCACATTCCAGAATGGTCACCTACTAATCTTTGACCTTGGGAAAGAGGCCTGGGAGCATTAAATGAGATAATCTATGTGAAGCACTTGAAACAGAGTCAGACACGTTCAAGATTCATAATGGTTTTGTGGTTTCCAGACACCATCATCCTCCGAATACTGACAGCCAAGTAAGTGGCAGAAGTAACAACTCATATGCTGTTTCTCCAGCGATGATAAAGTCATGCATGAAACACAGAATCATTTAAAGTATTCTGTACTGATTGTTGAGAGATTACTTAATAGACAACAAACTGAAATTAATGGATTAAAGACAAACTGAGAGGGTTGATCAGTTTGGTATTTTACGGAAGAACTCAAACATGGAAGCTTGCAAGGTGGATGGCATGTGATCAATGTCAAGGACATGGAAGGATGCCCTGGGAAGGGTCCAGATATTTTTTGGGTCTCTGCAGATGTCTGTCTGAAGAAGGCTATGTAATCTAATGGCTTGTACAGATACAACAATGCAAAACAAATAGTTCCAATCTCCAGAAAGGGACTTAGAATACAGTTAGAGAAAGATAAATAAATTTTAGCTCAAGTGAGCAAGTGTGGAAATAAAGATCTCAGCAGAGTGCCAGGGGAGCAGAGCGGAGGGGGTCTTCACTCAGAGTGGGGATGTCCTGGAAGACGTCATATAAATCACCCAATTTGGGCTCAGTAAGTAGGAATTACGTAGGTGGAGATGACAAGTATAACAGAAAAAGCCCATGCAAAGGTATAAAAGAATGTGATGTTCAAAGGAACTTATCTACAAAACAAAAACAGGCTCACAGACATAGAGAACAAACTTATGGTTACCAGGGGTTAAAGGGGTGAGAAGGGATAAATTGGGAATTTGAAAACTGTACTTCCTGGGGGATGATGGAAATGTTAGCTACGTTGATTGTGGAGGTGGTTTCATGGGTGTAAATATCTATCAAAATTCATCAAATTGTACATCTGAAATATGTGTAGTTTACTGTACAGGAACCATACCACAATAAAGGTGATTTTAAAAAAAAGAATGTTATATTGTCAGTAAACATTCATAATTTAGGTGTGAATGGGGAACAGTGTGAGTTGGGGGGGAACAGTGTGAGTGGAAGAGAGGCAAGTGGCCAGGGATATTGGACCAGGTACTTAAGATGTGGGCTCTGTTCATGAACCTGAACTTTAGTCCTTTGAGCAATGCTAAGCTATAAGAAAACATCCAACTCAAAAGTACATGCAACCATATTTGTATCTTCAGAAAAATAATTTAGACGAGAACCTGAAGGGAGAAAATCAGTCTGGAGTCAGGAAGACTTTAAAGCTGTTGCAAAAGTCCACCTGAAAAATCCAGGTCATGAGTTAGCCAGTAGCAACTGGGAGATTTGAGGGAGAGATTGGGGAGAGTTTTAGGAGACAGGCTTTTAAGTCAGCATCATTTATTTGACTGATTCTTCTCACTGGGTCACTGAACAGAGAGTGACAACATTAACCATTGCATGAATACAGAACAAATGGCACATTTCAGAAAGGTGTGTGGGGGTGTATTTGTGGGTAGGGGAATTAATGCGTTCACGACTGGAACCTGTTACGTAGAGAGGAAATCAGAAAGAAGTCACAGGGGTTTAAAAGTGTGCAGTGTTGAAGTTCTGAGTTTAATAGCTCTCAGTGTAAGGGAAGACAGCGGGCATGGGTGACACAGACTAGGTGATGTGGAATACGCTTTGGAGTAAAGTTAGAAAGGAGGGGACTACAGAGACTCCTGGGGGGAGCACTGATGTTTCTGGGGATGGCAGAGAAGAAAGAGCCCAGAAGGAAGCCTGAAGAGAGGAGAGCTGGCAGAGGAATGGGAACACCAGTATCCTTAGGGAGAAAGGATGGATCTGAAGGAAATATCACACCGGCCAATTTCTACGCCCCTTTTGAAGACTTTACTGAGAGTACATTCTGTTATCTCCTTTGGATACCCGTGCCTAGAAGCTTCTAGTGCCCGTTTGCGGCAGGGCAGGTGCTGTGACGAGCCTGAGGATATAAAGACAAGATAAAGTCGCTGGTCTCAATGAACGTGCGGTTCAGTGGGGAGGAGAGATGTGTGCAGCGATAACCATGGCACAAGACAGTTTTATGATAATTGCTATAGAACGGGGTCATCGTTACACACACAAGGGAGAAACTACTAATGAATTTTGCTGGGGATGGGTCACATAAGGGAGAAAAGTTGCAAGTTAAGAACAAAATGTCTTTTTCTTCCCTCCTTAAGCCTTCTCAGTAGTTTTAATTAGATTCTTTTTAGATTCTCATCTCTTAGTGAAATGGAAATTTGCTGATGAATTACATTGCCTAGCTTTCTTCAAAGTTTTACCTTTATTCAAAAGTCCAAGATATTTTCTGATTTAATTTTTAGAATGTATAACGTCAATGTTTAGCTAAAGAGAAGGACTTCCTGATTTAATTAAAGAATATGTGAATAACTTAACAATGTCTGCAAGAATAAGAATTTATCAAACAGTGCAGAACCTCAGAGAGATAATTTAAAAAATATAATAGAAGACATTAAAGAACGATATAAATGAGAGATAAATCATATTGATGGGTAGAAAGATACGAAATAATAAAAATGTCTCTGTTCCTTCCAATCAAACTACAGAATCAATTCAATGTGAATCAAATAGTTGTCAGGTTTTTTCATGGATGTGATAATTTTAAAATTGATGTGGGAGAGGAAGTTATCAAGGATATGCAAACCCCCCTTAAAGAACGAAAACATGGAGAGACCACGTCTTATCAGACATGGAACACTGGGACCCCCCCAGAGAAAAAGAAACAGACCACTGAAATAGTCCAGAAGTCCACGGGCAGATCCCTTTCCAAAATGTAATTTGCTCATTCATCTGCTCACTCAATGGGTATCACTGGGTCCTGATTATGGGCCAGGAATTTTCTACGTGCTGGGGTTCCCACAGTAACAAAACAGACAAAATTCTTACTCTTCATTGTGCTCATGTTATAGTGGGGAGAGGGGGAGGTGAATGAGGTAAGTAAGAAAATAAACACATTCAAATAGTCCTAAGAGTGATGGAGGAAATAAAGCAGGGAAGAGAGATTGAGTAAGTTTGGGCAAGTGGTGGTTTTTAAGTGTAAACGAATGTGGTCTCACTGAAAAGGAGCTTTAGAGAAAAAGCACGAAGTAGGTGAGGAAGGGAACACGTAGCCACCAGAGGGGAGAGCACTTCAGTCAGAGGACCCAGCGAGGGCAATGACCCTCAGGTGGGAGCGTACCTGAGGCCAGTAAGTCATTGTCATGCCGTGGACACAGAAACGACAAATCAGTCAATGAGCTGGGACATCTGTTTACCCTTAAGGGAAAAAGATGAAACTGGGTTTATACCTCATACTACACACGAAATCTAATCTCCTGTAGATTATAGACTTAACTGTGAAAGGCAAAATTTTACCTTTAAGAAGACAAGAATATTTTAACAGCCCTATGGTAGAAAAAAAATTTTTTTTACTTAAATCAAAAAAAGGCTCAAATAACTTTGAAACTAAAAACATTTGTTCATCAAAAGTCCCTGTTCAAGTGGTAGAACACGGGCTTAGCATGCACGAGGTCCTGGGTTCAATCCCCAGTACTCCCCTAAAAGTAAATAAATAAATGGACCTAATTAGCCCCCACCCCCTGCAACAAAAAAAGTCCCTGGGAAGAGAGCAAAAAAGACAAGTCACGAATCTGACAAAGGGTTCATATCTTTCATACATAAAGAACTCCAACCAGTCAGTAAGAAGAATATTCATAACCTAATAGAAAACGGGTATTTCACAGAAAAGGAAAAATAAATAGCTAACACAAATGTGAAAGGCTTAGCAACTCTTGTTAGTATTCGGGAACATTTCTGGAAACACAAAATTAATTCAGGATTCTATTTTTCATCTAAGAAACTGGCATAATTTTTTATTTAAATGTACAATAGCACCAACCATTTGTAATGTAGAACAAAAAGAATTCTTATATACTTAGGTGGGAGTGAAAACTGGTATGATTTTTGGAGAACTTCCATTGAAGATAAGACCCTAGAATAGTTAAGATCCAGTGTTCCAATCCTAGCAACAGACTCTAGAGAAACTCATGGGATTGCGCACATGTACATATGTGCCAGAGTGTTAACAGGAACAGCCTTTACAACAGCAGAGACATGGGTCCAGACCTCAATCTGCAGCGGGAGAGACCAGTGCTCATACAATGCCTTAGACACAGAGCCTGATGAGAACCCAAGGACTGCTAAACGTGCCAATGGGGATGAACCGCAGACACATGGTTCTGAGGGAAGAAATAAGTGACAGAGGAGGTAACACATATAAAATGACACTTCTGTGATGCCAAAGAAGCAGCAGAACTAAACAGCCCTTTATTTAAGGGCACATCCTCTGGGGCTAAAACAATAAAGTAAAACATGGGAATGGTGAAAAAGACATTCTGGGTCTTGATTACTTCGGATAAGAAGGCAAGGATATACTCAGCAGGGAGAAAAAAAACACATTATTTTAAAAGTTAGACATAATGTTCAATTTCTTAAGCTGGAGCGGAAGTACGATGTTTACATTAGATCATGCTTTAAATTGACATATGATAGCAATAGATTTGTAGACATCAAATATTTCATGGAAAAAAAGGGAGTTTATGAAATAAAGTTGACAATGAACCTTCAAAAGATGCACCATAAGAAATAAATTGCATTGCTTTTATCTATTGACTTTGTATCCTGCAGAATCACTGCCAAGTGGCTCACACTGGTATACCAGGAACAGAAGCTAATTAAAATTAACTAAGTGGAGGCAGTGATCATGTTCTCTTTCTCCTCTTTTTTCTACACTGGGGAGGGCAGAGAGGGGCAGGGGCAGGAGGGAAGTGCAGAAGCCCCCCCTGAAACTACATCAGCTATCTGTAATGCTATCTGATCCGGGAGAAAAACTAAACACAGAATATTCAAATGAATCTCAACTCAACCATCCGTTTCAGAAGTAAATTAGAATTTCCCGTATGTATACAGCATTTTAAAGTCCCATGCTAGGCACGGTGACTCAGAAAAGTAAGTATGAAAAATGCTTCTTGAGCTTCTTCACATCCTCTTTGGATTAAATCGTAATAAACTGAAATTCCACATTACACATTTCTTTACTGAGGTGGCAGAGTCACCAGTGGAACAATGCTCTCTTTTACCTACCCAAAAGGGAACGAGTCTCTTTGTCTCTGTTAGTCAAAGACCTCTTGAGGGGAAGGACACATCACTGAATAATTAAGGAAACAGAGCAAAGTGAAAGAAATTTAATAATTTCTAAAACCATTATTTATCCAGACTTACCTTTAATGAGCTGATTATAAGATTAAATACTATGATAATCAATGTGTAGTTTTAAAAGCCAACAATGTGAAGTCTATAAGAACATAAATTAGCTTACTAGGAACTCACAAATGTTGACTACATTGTCCTCATATAGAGGATTTAATTTAGGATGTATTAACCTAGTGTCAGAGTTACACCTTAAACATTGATTTACCAGGAACTTTATTGTCCCTCAAATTTAAATGCATAATTCACTCTGTCCACAGACTTGAGTTCTACTCTTTTTTTCCCCCACATATTCTTTCAAAACCCTAGTTCTTATTAGTTATAACTTCTCTAATAACTAACCTATGACCTTTCATATAAGTGGCTTTCTGGCTCCCTTATACTTCCATCACATTTTTTTTATACAAAATCCCCATCATAGATCAATCAAGCATCTGAATTCTTAGCTCTTTTGATATTTGCTGTTTATCTTTACCAGCTGCTCAAGCCTGACACTCCTTCAAGCATCAACTCCTAACTCCGACTAGTGGTGAGATGTCGTAACACAGAAGAACAAATCTGACTCCATATTGGATGAGTTTCTTTTACTTGAAACTTCATATTCTATTGCTTTCGCTGCAAGTTAATCACTAAAGGGATGTTGCCTGAGGGTTAAAATACACATAATGGCCCATCTCGGGGAGCCCTGCCTCCTGTGCCTGAGCCTTAAGCTTTGTTTAGCTCACAGGAAACACCCTGACCAGGCCCACCCGCAAATGGCTGCAGGAAGGAAGACATTAGCACATCCCCTCCAGAGTCTGGCCAAAACCAGAAAATATTTTCAACAGCTTATTGCCTTATCTTACTTTACCTCCTCACCCCCTTTCCCCTCTTTGCTCTATAAAAGAAACTAGCATCCAAACCCAGGCAAGATGCTTCTTTGGGACACTAGTCCACCATCTTCTCAGTCTGCTGGCTTTCTGAATAAAGTCACTATTCCTTGCCCCCAGAACTCATCTCTCAATTTGTTGGCCTGTCGTGGGGTGAGCAGTACAAGCTTGTACTCGGTAACAATATTAGACAAGTTAATTAACCTCTTGAAGCCTGGATATGTATAATTAAGATAACAGCATGTGACATATAGATATGTTGTGGGAAAGCAAGTGCAATCATATTTGCAAAAGACTGAATTCATATATTTTTCTGGCACATAAGAAATTCTCACACCACTTATGATTAGTTGTAGTTTTCTTGACTTATCTGAGACAAATGAAACCTCATGTAGCTTTCCTGCTGTGTTTCCACACTTGCTGCTTCTCCATCAATTCTATTACATGATCCTTTTCCTCTGCCCCTACCTTAAATGATACCATTCTCCAGTATTCCATCTGTGTTCCAGTCTGATGACCTATTTATCTATCACAATTTAGTGTCTGTGTGAAAGGATACTACTCTTAAAATAAAAAATAAACACCAAGAGAAACACTTTAATGATTGTCACAGATGGCAATCTATCACCGTGCCCTATACTTCTCTCTTCTCACTGTGTCCTCTGTAATAGTATTTATATTTTCTCATAAAGCCTTCCCTCTTTCTTAACTTTGTCTTCCTACTTTGTCTTCTTACAAACAAACAAAAAAACCAATTATTGCATTATGTGTAATTTTCTGCTTTGCAGAAAAAAAAAAAAAAAACATCAAAAACCCTATCTGCAGTAAAGCTTCAGTTTGCTTGAACTCCTGTTCTCAAATCAGATCTTTTAGATATGAAAGTAATGGCAACTTCTATTTTAAGATTTCAAATCCCAGCAACAGGAACCTTTCAAGAATAAAACCTATTCCATTTTCTTCTAAGTAGAAAGCAGTTAGAATCTGTCAATCAAAGTACAAAACTTCCACGAGGGAAAAGCATTCCAGAACACAGGGCCATTCGTGGCTCTAAATCACATGAAACGGTGGATCTCTTAGGCAGGCCTTTTTTTTTTTTTTTTTTTTTTTTTTTCTTTTTGGTAATGCACTGTATTCCCCATACTGGCTGAGAGACGAGGGCTGAAATACAGCCTGTACAGCAAGCTGCTGGTCGACTGTGAAATGCCACCACGCAGAGCAGATCCTGGCCTGACCTCAGAGAGTCCCTGACACGGCTACCGCCACCAGAGGAAGGTAGCCTCAGCTCACACAGTGCCTCCTCCTGCGGCCATGGGTAGTCTGTTTCTGCTTTCCCCTTTGATCCCTCTACTCCCAACTAGCCCTGCTTGTGATCCCTCCACTGGCACTCAGGTAATCTCCCTACAAGATCTTGTGATAGCTCACAGGGAAAAAGAATGCAACAATGAATATATGTATGTTCATGTGTAACTGAAAAGTTATGCTCTACGCTGGAAATTGACACAACATTGTAAACTGACTATAACTCAAAAAAAAGAAGAAGAAAAAAAAAAACAGGAAGGATGACTGGACTAGGACTAGTGTTGCAATGTGATGAGCAAGGGTCTGCCTTTTCTCCCTCCTCCCCGCCTCCCTGGCCCCGTGGGGTGATCTTAGCAATGATGCTGGCTCACCTCACCTCCCAGATAAATCTTTCATCCCCATCTCTTCACCCTCAGACTAGAGCCCATTCTGGGCCAGAACATCCAAAACAACGTCTGAAACGTAAATGACTCTTATTCTATTTTTTGTGGACAAGGTTCCATCTCTGTTAATGAGTTTAACTGAAACAGAGGAGGCTGGGGAAGGGGCACCTGAGTAAAGCAGAGCCTTTTTCCCATCCTTTGCTTTTGGTATTAGTAGTAAATTTTCCTTTCTAAACACAATCCCCACCCCACGCCAGAAATACGTGTGCATACACACACACACGCGTATACGCGTACACGCGTACATGTGTACACATAACGTATTTTAAAAACTTGAATAGAGCTTATTTTTGCTTCTGGGTCCCTAAAAATATATTATAGACTTTGTTTAAAATTGCAATGGAAGACAGAAAAGAAAAGGTGTTCTGAAACTAAAAGATAAACTAGTCCCAGAAAACTGCAGGGAAAAAAAAAAGTTTAAAAAGGGGAAAAACAAACAAACAAACAAAAGAAAAGTGCCAGGGCACTGGCCAGAGGCAAGAGGCTTTCTGATGGGTTTATCTTGCCATAAAGACCTACCTCAATGGCTGCTCACCATCTAACCCTGGCTTCCCAGTTTAGTGCTTAACATGCAGGGAGGTGGCGGGGAAATGGTTAATGCAGTCCAATTCCAAGGAGACAGAACACAGATAGCTTTTCGCTAGCGTTGCTGTCCCAGAAGGACATTGGTTACGGAAGATAAGAAGCAATTCAAGCAGATACGGCTTCTGCGTGTTCATTTCAGCAGTGCTCAAAAGTTCTTTTATCAATGAAAACCATATGGGTTTCTATGTAATGCTTCCCACCAGAAGTGCCAGGATTATTCCGTTATTTTGCAGTGTACATTTGTCCTCTGGACTTCCCGTGATTGTAACATCGTCATGAAACTATAGAATGAAGAATAGCAACAGAGCTAGCTAACAGATAAAGGTGTGTGTCACTTTGTTTTAGAAAGGACCTGTTAGGTTTGTTTTCCTAGAAGCAGACTCTGAGATAAAGACGATACTGTACAAGTGATAATTAAAGACATGCTCCCAGGAAAAACCGGTAAACTTGCAGGGGAAGCAGTGGGGAGAAACGGAAGAAGACAATCAAGTGTGGGATTTCAGGGCCCCCGCCTGTGCAGAATGACTTCAGCCTGATCCTACGGGGTTGTCTGGAGTGTAGGCGATGCCATGGTTCATCCTGATCCAAGGTAAGGGAGCTAGGCTTGTGTATTCCCTCATCTGTCAATCATTGCCAAGGACCTATCCAGGGCTCTTAAACTTCCAGAGACTTCTGGTTCTCTGCCTGGGGTCTAGCAGCCCGACGGCTCTTTGATGAAGAAGAGTCAAAGGTTCAGACTGTAGGAAGCAAAAGGACACCAAAGCTGGGACGCCCACACAGATACAGTCAAGGAGATCGAGGGAATCTGGGTGGATAACAGTTTCCACTAGAGGCCCTTTAAGCAGCCATGACATAGGAACTGGAAATTTTAAGCTTAGTGTTTGATTTGGCATAAATAAGAATTGGAGGAAAACATAAATAATAATTGGAGAAAACCTTAAATAAGAATTGGGGAAAAATCAGTAAGAATTGGAGAAAAACAAATAAGAATTAGAGAAAAACTTAAATAAGAATTGGAGAAAAAACATAAATAAGGATTGGAGGAAAAAACGTAAAAACTAAATTAGAGGAGTCCCTCCACCTTGCCCTATGCCCAATAAATGATCTTAAAACTTTTTTCAATTTCTTCAATCCTATGTTCATTTATAATGTCATTCAGTCATCAGAGCTTCCAGCCATGACCCATGAAAAGAAGAAGCAAAATCTATGACTTAGGATACAACTGCCCTTTGAAATTAGCTAGTGAGCCGTAACGATAATCATATATACACATTTAAAAAAAAATGCATGGACATCAACCCACATTTATGGATCATGTAGTCGATCCATACAGTACAACATTAAACCGCTCATTTGTCACCACTGGTAAAACCAACAGTTAATTCAAGTTCTAACCTTTCTTAACCAATATTAAATAGTTGGGTAGTTGTGACACTCTCTAGCCCAGGCTTAAAAAGATACATCTGTCTTAATAGAGTTTGGAACGCAAAAAAGAAACCCTGAGCAGCACACTTGTCACTGCTCACACACACCAGGGGTCTGTTGTACCTCCATCAGACAAGCACATACTCGAACCCCACCAGCTATTTCTCCCAGGGACGAGAACGTAGCTCACCAATAAGCTTTCATCCATTGTTGTTCCAGGCCCAACAGACGCCTGGAGTGGTCACTGTGGGCTCTCTAAGCAATGAGGCTTCTCACCTTTTTCAGCTTCAGCCTCCAAGCCCCATTACTTCTGCACAGGTCTTCACTTCAGCACCCTTGGCACCAGGAGCCCACATACACATAAAACAGGACAACGGCATACCTACTACATGAGCCACATTGACTTCCAGACCACCTCTAGAAATTTCCAGCTTCTTTAAGTTTTCTCTTCTACCCCAGGACGCTATGCTCAGTGTGATCCGCCCAAAGGCAGCCCTTCCTCCCACAGAGGAAGACATCGTTCTCAGCCAAACTGGACTTTTCTAACCCAGGTGACTATTAAGCAGCAGAAACAATGCTAAAACTCTCCTGGTGAAGCAAACTAACCTGTCTTCAGACATAAACCTTCTAGACCCAGAAGAAAGAAATAAAAAAGATAAGCATCAAAGTCCCAGAGTCATCTTCCATAAACACCGACATACATGGACCATCAACTTCCAATCCTTCATCCTGAAGTGGTTTTTCATCAAAAGCATGCATGACACCTAATTGTGGATTCAGTCTCTTCTGAAGACATCAACCTAGAGGCACTGATATCAATGCAACTTCACATTGTAAACAAATTTTAATTTTTCAGGTCAGGAGAAGCAGTAATTTGGCAGCTTTGACTGAAACATAATAAACATTTTACTGCAAAAGTTCACAGAAACTCTCCATCATCTTTTAATTAAAAAAAAAAGATGACACAAGGAATAAAGTTATTCAAAGTGGCTCTGAGGTCCACTTTAGCATGGGCAAGAAGGGAAGAGGGTAATTTGAGTCTGAGAATAATTTACTGACATGTCAGTAATTTTATAACAGAATTAAATGAATAAATAAAATTACAGAGCAAAGAAAAGATTAAAAAGTCACAAACTACTCTATTCTGTTGACAGAGCTGGGGAGACTCGTAAGAAGGGACCTTACTTTTCTTTGGAGACTTCTAGTCTCACCTTCAAATAGTCCACAAGCTCTATGATGTAGTCAGAAGACAGATTTTTCATCCATCAACATCCTCTTGTTGCTGAAACATGGCCTCTGTACTCTGCTTACCGAATTGAGACTCAGGAGAGTTTTGGATGAAGTAGAAAAGGCAGCTTTATTTCTTTGCCAGGCAAAGGAGGTCACAGTGAGCTAATGCCTCTAAGACTGTGAGCCTGCTGGGGAGAGAAGGCAGCGGGTTTTACAGTAAAAGTTCAAGAGTTTAAGGGGCAGAGCTAGTTTCCATAGAGGTCAAATATGAGGTAACAACTTGTTGCAAAGTTGTTCTTGTTTTTGCAGGTACAGCGGTCCCCTTCCCTTTGCTGGAAGTTCACCTCCAGCTTTGGGGCTCTTCTAATAATATTCTTGTGTCTGGAACAAAGGGTGCTAGGAAGGAGGTCTGTAGAAAAAATGTTCTAGAGAAAAACTTGTGCAATTTAAAGTCAGGTTGATAAATGCTTCAAGCATTTTAGGCAGCCTGAGGTCTCAGACCTCTTGCTGCAGGCTGAGACTTGCACCTCAACCAACAGGATACAAGGAAACCACAGGAGGCTAAAAATAACTGCAGATATTCACAGTTGGGGCAAGTTATGAACAACAAGATGCACAGAACACCCAACTGCCATTTCTGAGGTGTCAGGGTCAGGAGAAGGGCACTGGGGTCAAGAGCAGGGCACTGGGCATGATCGATGCAGCACGCAGCATTACAAGGGGTTGCACAGACCCCTGCCCCGCCTCAAAACTCCCTCCTCTCCAGCCTAATTCTGGTCACTAAGAGCATGAAAAAAAAACCTTTAAACCATTATACAGTTAAGCAGTTACAAACACCATTTACAGATATCAGATGGCCACCAATGACGACCATAGGGTTCTGCTCAGTTACACTCTGATTTTTTCGGGTGATACAATGAGGAAATAGAAGCCTGGAGTATAATATAATCAGAAGTGTTCCTGAGGAGGGGGATTTGAGTGTTTGCCACTCCCACCTTTTCTTTTCTCTTCATAGGTACCAGATACAGCTGAGGTTAATGATGGAAGGAAAAAACAGAGTACAGCCTTGTGACAAACTTCTTGATGTTTCTTCCCACTTGCAGACTTGAAAACCACTAATTTGGTCTCAGAAATGTGTCCCTTTGCTAATATAGCCTGAAGAGTTGGCAAGTTTCACTTTTATAACAGCTATGCTAGTTTTCCCTAGGTTTTTCCAGGTGTCAAATTATGCCAGCAAACTTGATGCTGGATAATATTATAGCCAACAGTTGGCGTACTCAGAGATTTGAAAAAGATACTGATGACTGGCCTAAAAAACAAGGTATTTTAACTAATTAATTAGGGCTTGATTTAAAAATAAAGCTCTGTTTCAGTTCAAGGTTTAGTCAACTGGTTTTAATTTATAACCTAATTAATTAGTGGCTTCATTTTTTTTTCTAATGGGAACACTCAGAGAGATTATTTTCAAGTTGTGTTATCATGGGACTCAGGAAGTCCTGCAACGCACGTTGCATCAATATTTATAAATGGAAGAAGCAGAATTCTTGCATCTGTCTTCAACATATGTGAGCTAGAAACTGTGTTATTAAAAATAAGTGTCTAGAGAAAAATCACGTATTTTATCTACTCCACTAAACTTATAAACAGAATGCACACAGAGTAACAAACAACATACAAATAAAATGGCATAGAAGTTTGGAAGGGAGAAAGAGAAAACATGAGAGTGATCTCTGACGGGAGTAAAGGAGGAAGACTTCAGTGGAAAATGGCTTTGAAGCCTGGACTTGAGAGTTGGGTAGGACCCCAAAAATGGAAGGGGTGCTGAGAGGCACATCAGACAAGGCAATGACATATAAAAATTGACGGGATGAGAAAGGCATGGAGGTAGCAGAGCTTTTTCAGCCGACTGAGCGTTCTGTAATTTATCTGGGAGTATTGAATAGGAGTAGGTGATAAACCAAGGAAGGTTATTTTAAGGTAAGCTCACCAAAGACCTTGAATGTGTTTTTTGAATGGGTGGGAAATGACATCATAGACAGTCTTTAGAAAGTTTAATCCAACATTCATGTGGAGAGACGGTTGAATAGGGAAGAAAGGAGAAGAAACAGAAACTAAGACATGTCTGAACAATGGCCCAGGCAACATTTAATGAGTAGAGAAAAACAAAATGTGAACTAAAATGACTGAGACTGCAAAATAGAAGAATTAAACGGAATTAGCAAGATATCTACTGATTCACATGCCATACCTTAAAAAAAAAACTATTTCTTTATGGAACACCTTTTAGCAAATACATTTATAATAATTCATAAAGGGCTGAATTATTTATGATAAAAGATAACCATGAGAGTCTTAGAGAAATCAGACTTGGAAGTAAGTGCTGATTTTTTCAGCCTTTTCGAACTTCGTATCTATGAGGATATATTCAGCTTAATATTTTATATGGATAAAATTATACACACATACCTCATTTCCAAATTATTTTTCAATTTTATATTTAAAGTAATGTTTCAAAAAGGTAAGGAAATACAATAATAGAGAACCACAGATGTGTGTAGCTTTTAGTTTAATGGGAGAAAAGATCCACAATAATAATTTTAGAAAACATAGAAGCATTTTAAGCTTGGTCATTAAGAAGGAAATTTAGGAGAAATGAGCTGGCAGGTACTGTATAATATATTCCCAACTGGATCACTTACATGTGAATAAAAAATATAACTGGACCAAATTCTATAATTGGATTTAATGACAGTGGAGCAATGTCACTGTTCAGAACTAAAGAAAGTGGGATTTCTGCCCAATAGACAAGAGACTGGAGTCTCAAATAATTTCCATTGGCTTGCATCCTGGAAGAAAAAAAAAATCACAAGCATCAATTTATGCCCTTAGTGAATTTATGACTATATGAATGTATGTGCTTTAAAGCACAAACTAGGTATTATGACTTAGGTAAAGTAAATAAATATTTAGGGACTTGAAAAGTGAATTCTAATTTCTAATAAACCACACCCAGTTTCTCTAGAGTTTCTCCTGGTTTCTGAGGCAAATACAGATCTATTCAATTTCAAAACTATGTATTATTTATTCAACTTCTTTAATGATTATGGATAAGTTCAGTCTGTTGTCTAATGTTCAGAAAACTCTTAATAGGAATTCTCTCTGTGACTGACCTAAATGGAACAAGGCATCCTTGAGTTCACCCACCGTGCTCAAAAAAGTATTTCCAATGTCGCCTTTATAAAGGTGCTTGAAGAGAATGACCCCAGAAAAGGCAGTGGTTTCTAAATGAACTTCAACTATTTTTTAATGGGAATCTGGGGTCACACAGACTTTTCTACAGGAGGTCACTATAAAATAAATACTGGTTCCCACTGTGGACAAACATCCAGCCCTCTTAACAGCAAATGCTGGACAAGCCATTTTATAGATCTGGTTGAAATGTTATTGCATGTGTGAGAATGAGAAAAGTGAGAAAGGGCTCTGGAAGGGTTCTTTAAAGGAGAAGTATAGTGCTTGCAAATACCAAACATTGTACACATGGTTATTGGATGGGTCAGTCACGTGGAGTATCAAAAATAGAAACATTAAACAGGAAGAGTTTGCATTTTACATTTTTAAAGCCAAAGGTTTTCCTAAGCTGCCTGAGCATTTCCTGCAAGGTTTGCATAGGAGACAACTTCTCCAGGTTAACTAGAATAGTTCCTGTTTATGAGTATCTGCCATGTGCCAAGCATTTATTGACTGTAATGCTGATCCACTACACAAATATGAAGTTTGGTGTTGTTATTCCTGTTTCACGGGTGAGGAAACTGATGCTCAGAGAGTGTATTTACTTAAAGTCACAGTACATGTAGAACAAATATTTAAGGCTGACCAAAAAGTATGTAAGTTGAAAGAAAATAGAGAAGTCTGCGGATTTTTTGATTTCTAATAGTAGAGTATTTCTATTTTGATATATACCCTTACTTTTTTCCAATTTAAAAAATGCCCAAATAAGGCCTTCTAACTTGATTTTGATTTTTAAATTTTTCTTTTGTCCTTTTTGGTGGGGGATAAGGTTTATTTATTTTAATGGAGATACTGGGGATTGAACCCAGGACCTTGTACATTTTAGGGATGCACTCCACCACTGAGCTATACCCTCCCCCTGTTTTTTTGTTTAAGATTATGTAATTAACTGTATTGATTAAAATCAGTTATATAAAACCAACGGATATAAAATCAATCATATCAGTATAATACACTGGTTTTTAAAAGGACAAATTAGTGGATTCAGTATGCTTTATTTTTATTTTTAATGTAAAATTTTTAAATGTTAATTTCATAATAAACTAAATTATATTTACTCATAAAATATACTAGATGTATCAGTTATTTATTCTATCACTTTGTTAAGGAAAAAATGAAAACATGGTAATTAAATAAAATTTTCTAACTAAATATGGATCACTATTTTGGATAAGTCTGGACTAATGCTATGAATTCCTATGCAGACATGCATAACATATTGCCAAATGATAAAGTTTTTAAAAACTACAGATAATAAACTCTTAAGAAATTTCTAAGGTGGTTGGCACAATTTCTAAACTCAATATTTGAAGAAAGTCAGATAACCAGGCAGTGTTATGGAATCACAACAAATTCAAGTAGAAGATAAAACAAGTCTATCATAAGACGGGGAATAAATAAATTTGTCCCTTTTTCCTTTGGTTTGTCACCTGAAAAAATTCAAGAAACACAAGAACCAGAATCAACAGGAGATATTTATGGCCCTATATCACAAATATGGAACAAAGCAAAAAAAGATGAGGTCTAGACTTAAAGAAGGAGCAGCCCCCCCCCCAAAAAAATAAAAGGAAGACAATCAATCTGATTTATCCCTCAGAGTCACAGCGAGCATCAGGAATTTGGGACACCAAGTACCTTTGGGGTGAAACTTGGGGCTCTAAAAGTAATGGGTGCTTTATAAAGAGTGGTTGCACCTGCAGGCCCCACCTCCCCTTCCTACTTTGTGCTTACTCTTGATTTATCACCATGGGGAGTAAGAGGTGTATGTTTTGGAAACGTTCAAGACCAGAAGACATCAAATACAGCAGTCATTTGAAAATAAGTAATTGACTAAATTGGAGTTTAGTAAAGGTCAGTAAAATCACTGAAATTTTCCAATCTGCTTTTCCTCCCAATGTCTAGAACTATGCTGTCAAATATGGTAGCTACTAGCCTTATGTGATTATGGAAATTTAATAAAATAAAAGCCAGTTCTTTCATTGCAGGAGCTACCATCCAAGATCTCAACAGCCATGTGTTGCTAGTGGCCACCGTACTTGACAGCACAAGTACAGGACACACCTGTCGTCACAGAACACAGTTCTCCTGGATGGCATGGAAGTAATGAGTGACTGATGTCACAGTCACCAGAGAGAACATTAAGTGGTGCCCTGCAAGAACATCTGAAAGTTCCAGAATAAAACCCACAGTCTCTAATGTATAGTCTTCCAACCAACAGAAAAGAACTCTCAACTTTATCACCCTACATTGCTGATCCTATCACCACCATCCACACCAGACATCAAATGAACCTTTTCATGATTTACTCTTGAAAATGAATTTAAATCTGATGATCATAAGACATTTGAGAGAACCTTCCAATATAGACGACAGAGACATAAACAAAAATAATACTCAAAAAATACTCACCTATAAAAAGGAATGAAATGATGTCATTTGCAGCAACATGGATGGACCTAGAGATTGTTGTACTAAGTGAAGTAAGTCAGACAGAGAAAGACAAACATCATATGATATCACTTATATGTGGAATCTAAAAAAATGACACAAACCAACTTATTTACAAAACAGAAAGAGGCTCATAGACACAGAAAACAAACATATGGTTACCAGAGAGGGTAGGGGAGAGGGAGGGATAAATTGAGAGCTTGGGACTGGCTGATACAAACTACTATGTACAGAACAGATAAACAACAAGGTCCTAATGTACAGCACAGGGAATTATATTCAATGGCTTGTAGTAACCTGCAATGAAAAAGAATGTATCTATATATGTATATCTGAATCACTGTACACTGAAAAACTAATACAATATTATAAATCAAAAAATTAAAAATTAAGAAAAACAAACAAAAAAGCAAAAACAAACATACATATACACATGCATACATACATACACAGGAAAAAAGTTTCATTTCCACACTAGATAAGAGAATATACTCATGCATGAAATCAGAAGAGGATGCTGTTAAAAAATATTTAAAGGCAAAATTAAGCTCTGAGAAATTATAAATAAGGACGTACATGTGCAAAATGTGGGAGAAAATTTTAAAGATAAGCTGGAGAAAATGTCCCCAAAATTAAAAACAAAAAACAAGCCAAACATATGAACAACAGATGAAAAGATAAGAAAATTAAAGATTAATCTTACAGAGCCCACATCTAAGGACTGAGAGTTCAAGAAAAACAGAAAATCCTGAGATTGTCCTAAGTATAGAAAGTTGCAATAGAAGTCAAAAGAATAATTATTTTTACCACGGTTATTACTTCTGAGGAGCATTTTACCGTTATCACTTTGTATGTAAATAACAATGATAAAAATTGAAATAATAATAATTCAAAACACCACAATTTTACAAAATGAAGTTGAATCTATATATTACAACTGGATGAATAACCAGATTATTTATAAAGTACATATTTGAAATCACTTCCTCAGGGTGAACCCCAAAGATTTTTTTCATTTTACAAAGCAGAAGACAAACCAAGGGCCAAGATAGATCTGAATTCTTCTTGCTGACTCATTTGCATGAAATGAAGTCAAACACTCAAAACCTCAAAGAAAGATAAAAACTTCAGCTAACGAGGCCATTTGTGTCAATTCATTAGCCTGAATACTTCCAACTGATTAGCACAAAGTGTTACAAGGAAGCCTCAAGAGTAGGAAGTAACATGTAAGTTTGGAGGCTGCTCTCCCGGAATGGAGAAAGCCCCTGGGGCTGAGGCACTGGGGAGTTGAGAAAAGCACCTGACCTCCTTTGCAAATGAAAATCCCTAAAAAAGCAACATATACTAGTAATGACAAGTCTAGGCTAAAGCAAGTGCTTCACTTTTATAATGGCTGCTAAATATGAAACCAGTTAAAGAAAGCAAAATCGAATGCTAATTATTTATAGAACATTAGGCATGAACACATCATTTTTGCTCACAAGCATCCAAAGATGCCATGCTCCCTCCAAGCCAGGTAGCTGCGTTCATCAGTGACCTGGAAGACACGTCTGACCCCTAAGATGACTGTCGCTGGCCCTTCCTCCAGCAAGCTTGTGCGGGTCAGCCCATACTGGGTGATGAGCTGCTCCAACAAATGGTGCCCAGGCATCCTTAAGTGTGTGTCCCCATTTGGGCAACCTCCCACGGTATTACAATGATCTCTTCATTTGGTCCCTATTCTGTATGATCCTTGATGTTCAGAGAGAATTAGAAACCGGGCTATCTTATTCACTGTTGTACCCAGAGATACTGATAAACTGCCCGGCCCACCTTGGCAAGTGTACGAATATTGATGGAAAAAAATGGACGAATAAATGCAACTCTTGATTTTAGGGATGAGGCAATTCAGTTCTAGAGGCACAAATCCCAGCTCAGGGTCGGTCAGGAGCAAAACTAGGACTCAGAACTCCTGTTCCCCTGCTTCCTGCCTTTTCTAGAGTATTAAAACAGAACTCATTAGCCCACTTTCAAGAGCCACAGGAAAACAATTACAACCTTCTCCTCCGTTACTTGTCCTCCACTCCTCCTACGCCTGCAGACAGAACGAGCTGTTCACTATACAGATAAATCCACCCTCTGCAGCTCCTGTCTCTGATTCTGTCGATACCAGGAATCCTTTGTCTTTATCTTTGACTACTTCAAACCTACCATCATTCAGGTTCCAGCTTAAATACCATCACATTCAATTATGGGACAAAAAAACCCAAAAAACAAAAAACCCTTCAATTAAACACTGAATGCTTTCTATGTACCAAGCAACAGAGGAGACAAAAAGATGGATAATAAATGGTCTCTCTTAAAGCAGCATATAATTTAATTAAGTGATTAAAAGGTTGATAATAGCTAGAGTTGATAAGAGGGTAACAAAAAAAAAAACATTTGCGTATATTGTTGGTAGGGTTGTAAATCAGTTCTACAGTTCTGTTTTATTTTGCAGGTAGAGGATTTGGCACCTGCTCTCCACGTTAAAAGCACGTGTCCCCTCAGAACTGGCAATTTTCCTTCTAGTAACTTCTCATAAAGATATTCACCCATAGGCGTTCAATTTTTTTATGCACATTGATGATGAAGTTAATGATGAAGTTATAGCAGTTTTTCTAAGAGCCCAAAACTGGTAAGAAAAATGTTCACTTACAGGATGACATAATGTAAATTGTATTATGTCGATATACTATTTTATGTGTGAAAAAAGAATGAGTTAGTTCTCTATGAGCTAGTGTAGGAAAAAAACTCAAACATAAGAAGTGAAAACAGCAAAGGACAGAACAGTATATCTAACATGATTCCATTTGTGTAAAAATATCCAGGCACGTATGCCTTTATATACAATAAAAGCATCAAACTATAATCAAAACTTACAAGTGGTGATCAGTTGTCTCTGGAAGCGGATTGAGGGTGTAGGTGGGGATCAGTCTTTACTTTTCACTTTTTATTCTTCAGTATTTAAAGTTTTTAACCACACACAGCTATCACATTGATAATTACTTGAATTATTTTAGCTATCGATACAAAGTTTTTTAAAGTCTGCAGATATTTACCTAGTTGATGGGAAGGTGAAGTGGACGTTGGGGAAAGTTTAAATAGGTTGGTGCTATTTTATAAATGGGCCAGTAATATTTTATAAAGACCTTGAAGGGTGGGTACTGATTCAGTTAGTCAAGACGGTGGAAGGATTCCATGCAGAGTGGTCTACACTCCCAGCACGTGGCGGTGAGGCAAGGGCATCAGATGCACGCTAGCTAGCCGATGAAGTGCATGTGGAAGTGCATCTCACATCCAGGCTGAGGCAGTGAAAGCCCTCGTATTATCTGACTCAGTCACAGAGAAGGGCTTGTGTTGAGTTGGTGGAACAGCATTGCTGAGTACCTTCAAGGAGAGCAGCTGCTCAGCTGTGCCACGCGAATCCTCAAGAACGAAAACTAAAGTTTCACTGTGTCTAACCGCTGAGAGTTTGAGGTGTTGGTTGGTTCCTAGAGCCCACCAGCCTGAATAGTACAGACAACATCAGAAGAGGAAATACATGTTTTCTGCAGGGAAAGGTTTTAAAAATGGAGATCTAATTACTCAGCCATAAAAAAGAATGAAATAATGCCATTTGCAGCAACATGGATGGACCTAGAGATGATCATACTGAGTGAAGTAAGCCAGACAGAGAAAGACAAACATCATATGGTATCATTTATATGTGAAATCTTAAAAAAAAAAATGACACAAATATACTTATTTACAAAACAGAAACAGATTCAGACACAGAAAACAAACTTATGGTTACCAAAGGGGAAAGAAGGGCGGAGGGATAAATTAGGAATCTGGGATTAGCAGATTAAAAACTACTATATCCAGAATAGGTAAACAACAAGGTCCTGCTGTAGAGCTCAGGGAACCATACACATTATCCTGTAATAAACCATAATGGAAAAGAATGTGGAAAAGAATGTGAAAAAGGATATGTACACACATATGACCAAATCACTATGCTGTACACCAGAGACTAACACAGCATTGTAAATCAACTAAACCTCAATTTAAAAAAATAAAATCAAAATGGAAGTCTATGTTGATAAACTCATAGACTCTGTTAAGAGTTTCTCTATGTATGTAGACGAACAGATGGAAAAATGCTCAGAACGGGATGTGGAATTGAAAGATACCGGAAATGGACAGTCAAAATAAAGAGTTACCTTCCATTTGTTTGGATTAACAAGTTGCTGGAAGTTTTTTGCTTGCTTGATTTTTTTGTTTGTTTGTTTTGTTTTAAGCTGTGAAGTGACATGATCAAAGCTGAGGAATTTCAATTACTTGGGACAACTAGCCTGACAGTTCTCTGCAGAGAAAGATATCGAGTTTTGGAAATGGAAGAGGGGTGCTCAGCAAAGAACAGAGAGGAGTAAGAGGAAAGGAGGAGAGTTTTGTGTTCCAGGATCCAAGGACAAAGGAGGAAATGGGTGGTTCACAGTGCGAACCAAGGAGGTGAGATAAGGTGAGGCCTGAGACTTAAGTGATGCTGATGATTAAGAGATGAGCTTACGGAAATTAATTAGTAGATCAAGGTGGAAAGAAACTAGGGTATGAGTCCCTCTGTTCCCTGAAGGGCTCTGTCTGTGGACTCCATCGCCTGCCTCCCTTCCACCTGACTTCTAGCTGTGTTTGGCCCGTGGAGGCAGCAACAGGAGGAAGTATACCTTCCCCAGCTCTCTCCGAAGATTCACATCTCACGGGCAGTGACTGCATCTTAGTGACCATAGCTTGAGCCCTGCCACCCTCTGCCCAGCCCAGCTCTCCTGGGCTCCAGCGGCATGCTTTCTTCCCACATCCCTTCAAGCCAGGCATGGTCGTGATGCCATCTCTGGATTGGTTCGTTCAGCATTGCCCTGAGCTCCGAGCACAGTCCTTTGTTGAACTCTCTCCTAGGAAACCCTTTTGAGGAGATTTTTTTTCCTGCGGTTACCCTGACTGAACCACAGAGTGTATATGAAATATCACACATTTTATGTACAAAAAGGAACATCAATAATACATTTTAGATCCACAGGTGACTGTGGAACACATCTGAACTAGATGAAGAAACCCAAGCCTGGAGAAGTTAATTGGCTCCCAGGCTGTAAAGCTAGTAAGAGCAAAACGGAGAAGGACCAGAGCTCCCAGCTCCCAGAACAGACGATCTGCACCCCAGCATGCGGGCTCCCTCACAGGGGGACCTGAACTGGAAAACAAAACGTTCTGATTAGAGGAAGCAGCTGCAAGACAGTGACTGTGGCTTCTATTAAATAAATGCCACTCTCAGACCTTTCCACCCCATTGTCAGAACAGCCCCACCATCTCTCTCTGCGGAGATAATTAGGATTTAACCTCCATGTCGGAGGCAGGAGGCTGCTAGCTTTCAAAAAGAGATGTTACTTACGGGTCAAAACTATTTTCTTCTGATCAATTCTGCTGCAAATGGATGATGTTCTAATACCTGCCTCTTGTTTCGAGGTCGGGGAATAGCTCTTGCCCTCTCTTGTATACTTATCACAAATCATACACTATCAGGCAAAATTGGGGAATGCAGTCTTTAATTAAAATGATTCCTCTATTCTGATGCATTTACAGAGCAGAACATTTATTTACATTAATCAAAATTAACTTCCTAGCTGTGTTTCTTTCTTTCCAAAATTATTCTTAAAACTGATGGTGTACCCAGTAATGGATGGCTTCTTAAATACATACACACACACAAATACAGTCTTCAATATAAAACTGACTCATCTACAATAAAGAATGATGAACATTTATTTGTTGTTTAGTTGGGGAAACTTTTGCATTAATGAGTTTATGGAATTCTCTAACAGCTGAAGGTGGCATTTATTATTGTTGTGGTTTAACAGGTGACAAAATTGAAGCAAACTGACATTAATAAAATCAGCCAAAGCTAGCACAGGTAGTAAATAAAGAACAGCAAATCTGAAGCCAGGCCTTCCTAAATAAGATCCATACACTGTTTCCATTTTTCTGGTGCTCTGCACTCAATATCCTTATCACACTGTCCACAGAGGATCACTGTATTGATTAGGCCCAAGGATGTTATCTGCCAATTATGTCTTTCCAGTCCCACAACTTCTTGGAAAACTCTCCCATCCTCTAGTACTTAAACGGACAGTAGCCCTCTGATCAAATTCCATTCCTTATCCTAGGAATTTATATTTGGGTTTTAGAGATACTGGTTTAGGTTCTGTTGCTGCTTCAGTGGAAACCTCCTGTGAGCTGGAGGCCACGGGCGTATTGGACCAGAGAGAACTACCTATAGACACAGAGAAAAAATGCGTATCTCCAGGGAGAAACACAGACGAGAGACCACTTAGCTCTGGAGACAGAGAGAGATTAATCCAGGACCCTGATGGCTGTCTGGTCTCGTCCCTTGTCAGTCCTGCATTTGAGTTCCATGAGAATGTCCCTTTATTCTTCCAGCAAATTGCCTAATTTACTTAACCTTATCTTATGTACTTTAATTTTAGGTTATCTAAAATTAACATAGATAAGCAAGTTTGAATAGCATTGTGTTACTTGCAACCAACTGACCCATATGCAAAACTATATTATTTTCTGGTAATTCTGTGGGTCTTTTAGGAATGTCACTAGGAACATGAATTCTGAATGTTGCTGGTTATCACGCCACAAGTGGGATGACAATAACTGAAAAGGTAGAATTACCAGATGGTGGCTAAAACTGTGGGCTCTGGACTTTGAATGTTCAAACCGCTGCATAAGTGTAACACAAAACAAGTTATTGTTACCTATTCTGCTTCTGCTTCTTTTGCTGTAGCATATAGAAAATAAATTATTTACCTGAAGAGGTTCTTATGAAAATAAATTATGGAAATCAGTTACCACCATAGTTGACCCAAAGAAGAGCTCAAAAAATTCCAGTTACTGTTTTTCTTATTATTTTTACTCTGATCATAGCCACCATTACTTTTCCTTGTCTTACCCTCCAGATAAAGCTTCATTTTTGGTTTCGCATAGAAACATCAAAATCCCATCTACAGATGAACGTGTTTTCAAATCCGGTTGTGAAATAAAATCAAAGTCTTCCCTAGTCATCGTATTAACATTTACAGCTATTTCCAATAAGTTTCATTCATTTTCATAAGAGTGACTTGGGATGATGTGACCTCACTGAGAGAAGGGGGGAAATCTTTCTAAACATCTTGTCAGAGATATGTCAGCCAACGTTGGGGTGTAATCAGGTAATTAATATGAAAATGATCATGCTGTTCTTCCTGAACGTAAATGGCTACCCACCACTTTCTCAAGGAGTAGCTGTGGCATTGTCTTCCCAGCTGTGCTAAATAGAATTGTGCTAAATAATTTCACTTGCTTCATCCCACATCCCAAAGAAGGTGTTTTTTTCAGAAGGTTAGAGTAAGAGTAGAATCCATATTCCAGGATGAGTGTAACCTACTGGCCCACATAGGGATTCATTCACCACATCAGCCTCATTAACACACAGCTCTAGCTAACTGAGCTAAATCATCAGGGTCAGCAACAGACAGCATTACCATTAATTGTTTTCAGATTTCAATCTCTGGGCCTTTAATTCCAGAAACACTAATTAAAATAAGGAAGAAAAAAGTGCTCAGAAGTGTAGCGTCAATTTATGCTTCATAATCATCTATTAGCAAGCCAAATGGCTCATTTATGGAGAATGCTATCCAAATCAGGTTTTCCAGTAGTAAATATTTAAAATCCAGGCACTTGAGAAAAATGTTGCTAAATAAACCCCAGACACCACTGTTTTGTCTAGTTAACACGTCTTCCCGTCCTTCTTTTGGGAAGTAGTTCCACCCCCTTAGAAATAGGAGCAGTTGCATGAACTATTCTCGGCTTCTAAGAGTCCTTGGTCCCACAGTGCACATACTCATTGGTCTGAAGTATCAGAATAGAATCTAAGAAGAGCCAGGAATATTCATCTCTGGGATTCTTTTCAAGAAGAAGCTAAGAGAGGATGTGTTCTTGACGTTCTGCTCTTGGAACTGTTCATACACAAGCTAGACTGGCTTGCAGCCTTTCCAAAGCCATACAAAGACAAATGAAACCCACATGCAAAGAGAAACACTGATGAGAGGCAAGGAAAGATGGAAAGAGGGGCCTGATGGCTTTTGAACCCCGCTTTTCATCTGTCCCTAGCTTTACTCGTACCATTCCTAATTATCAGGCTAATAAATTTCCTGTTTTTTCTTAATCTAGTCTAACTTGGGTTTCTGTCACTTGCAATCAAAATGTCTTGATTAACAAGCCACTATACCAGGATTACTTCCTTTGAATATCGCTGAGGCTTGCTTAATTTAAAAGACCCTCAAATTGTAGGGGCAATTTAGGCAGTAGTCATAGATACAAAAATGTACATATGAAAGGATGCATAAACAAAGCAATGTGTCTTCCATAAAGGCATCATCATAAGCTTCTAGGAGACCTGAGCAGGTATCATGCACCAACTATACAGCCAGCTAGATAAGAACACAATTATCAGTGTATGGCTCTCAAACTCTCACTACATTACTGAATCAAAGAATAAAGCAAGATGATGACGCTAACTGTTACTGAATTACTACAACGTGCCTGACGTGGATACAAGCACTTTATACTATTTCAAGATTTAATCTCACAATAGCTCTACTCGGGTGAATTAGTTGTCTGCTGATGTATGACAATTTAACTACAAAGTCAGTGGCTTCAAACAACATGCATGTCTCATCTCCCAGCTTAGCTGGGTCCTCTGCAGGATGGTAATGAAGGTGTCAGCCTGGGATGCAGCCTCATCTGAGGATTAGCTAGGGAAGGATCCATCTCTTCACTCACTTGCTATTGGCTGCATTCAGTTCTTACGGGCGGTTGAACTGGGCCTTATTTCCCTGCTAGATGGTGGCCTAAGGCTGCCAAGTTCCTTTTCTCTCTATGAGCAACTCACAACATGGTAACCTGCTTATTCAAAGCCAGTAAGAGAGAAAAATCTCCTTGTAAGATTGATGTTTCAATCTTATGTAGCATAATCATGTACACATAATTATGTCCGTCCCATCACTGTTGCCATATTCTACTGGACAGAAGTAAACCGTAGGTCCTGCCCACACCCGAGAGGAGGAGGTACACAAGGGTGTGAAGGTGGGGCTCATGGGAGCCACTCTGGGGTCTGTCTGCCACAAAGCTATCATTATTCCCCATTTCACAGATGGGGATGTGGAGGGATCCTTAACAGAGAAGTGAAGATGCAGAGCTATGTTTCATATCCAGGCAGTCTGCTCCCATTATGCTACTCTTTATGGAAAAAAAGAAAAACTACATGTGGCGAGTTCAACACCAGTCTCAGACCTGATTTTTACTAGCTATGTGAGCTGGGACAAAGGTCTCAATCTCTCTCATCTTCACTTTACTCTTTTCTTCTATAAAACAGAAATGATAAATAAAACCATTTCTGGCTTTTTGTGATGGCCAAATGGCATGAGGTACATAAGTATACTTTGAAAGGCTAAGAATGTTGTGTTAGAAATATTATTCTATATTCTTATGACATAGAATGGAGATATTATGGATGAAGTTGCTCTAAATTTATTTTTCCCCAAATAAGTAGGTACTGTGTTTACTAGGAGTAGCTACAATTCTGTGCACTCACATGGTTAAAGGCCAGTAAGTCATCCATTGCTTTCTGCAATAGTGACACTGAGTTCAGTCTTATTAGGTAGAGGGAGATGAAGAGACAGGTATCTGAGGATGGTGTGATGCTTCTCCATCACCAAGACGGGACTCTTGAGAACCCTGACTAGAAGGACAGATGGGTTTTCCGAATTCACTCATCTTCCTCTGCTTATCATGACCCCCACTACCTCCATAAAGGCTAGACTGAGAGACGTCTTTGCTAACAATAAATGGAAAGATGAATGGAATTAACATCTCGTCAGCATCTCTAGAAGTCTCCACTGTTTGAGGCAGCTCAGGGATGTTATTTCATTTAACCTTCAGACACTCTGTGAAACAGTCATTATTAATTAGCTCTAATTTCAGATTAAGAAACTAAGAATCAGGGATGCTGGATGACTTTTTCAATATAGAATTCAAACCCAAGACTCCTTCAAGTTGTACAAATAGAGGAAATACATATTTAAGTTGTTACACACACACACACACATAAACACACACAGAGATATATACATGTAATATACATATAGACATACACATATATGCTACATATACTACATCATGGTGGGATTCATTCATTTATTCAGATATTGAGTCACCATGGAGTAACTGAGCTCTTGTATCAGTCACAGGTCTATATATATATATATATATATCTCAAAGCAATGAGAAGTCAGATTCAATGTCACAGCATTTTGAAAGCAAAATCACTGACCTGGAACTCAAAAGACATCAATCTTGCACCTGGCTGTACTGCTAAACCAGCCATGTGTCCAAGTCAACTGATTCATCAGAGTCTTTGGTCCAAGCCTCTGTAAAAATGGTACCAATTCCCTCTGCTCTTTTTTCACAAAGGAGCTACTGGTATCAAGTGAATTAATGTATCTGTGAAAATAAAGCACTATAAATATAGGGTATTAGCACACTCCAGTCTCAGACGTCTTTAGCTCCGAGTAACGGTCGAAAAACAAACATCCTCATGCACCATCTTCTTTTACCAGAGTACTTAAGAACACATTCTGTATTCACGATGACAACATTAAAGCCTCTTGAATTTAATAGCAAATGTAAAATATGTACCAGAAAGAACCAAATTAAATTCTCCGACTTCTAATCATTACATACCCACAAGTGGGCTAATTTCAGAAAATGATGATACAATTTTATGAGCTATGAAGAGATATAGGCATCCTATTTACAGAGACATATTTTCCTGTAAATCTTTCATGTTTCATCTGAAAGCATGACGGCTTTTAATAAAAATGATCTACAAAGCGCACTAAGCTTCACACACCTACTTCCCTGTAAGATTAGTGTGCGTCTGGAAGAGGAAAGGAACTGTCTCTCCATGCTGCTCCCCCAGGACTGTCAGTTTAAACTGATTTCAGCACAGCTGGACCAAAACGACCAAGGAAATGATGACACCAGTAACAGCACAACAAACGTTCCGATCGGGCTGCTCGCCCTGGGTTGGGGTGGGAGACTCTTGTCACCAGAGGAGTTGAAGCCAAGGCTTATCACTGGGACAGATTAGGGTTTGTGGGGCCTCAAGTGGACATTTATACCATTTCGGTGAGTATTTTTAAGAGAAAGAAAACAGATTTACAAAAATAAAATTAGATTGGAAAAGAAAAATTTATAATGAGGAAATGTGCAACAAACTACAAATTATTTAAAAAAAAAACTGGCAGACATCATACACATTATAAAATTAAGAAAATAGACATGTTACTTTTTTTTCTCCTTTTTCGGATTCTTACTCTCTGATTGACTCTTCATATGGCAAAAGATTTAAATTATAATTTTCAATGAAAAGACTAAAGAAAAAAAATCAGCTTTTCTTCTGGTATGGTTGACTGATTTTTAATTTTTTAAATTTTAATTATTTAATTTATTATCTTTATAGTATATTTTCCTATGTAGACAATGTTATTATCTATAAATAATGACATCAGAATTCATTGGTAAAACTCACATGGATATTGTGTTTTCATCATGGGCAGGTTTTTGATTACTGATCAAATTTTTTTTTTTAATTCAAGTATGGTCAGTTTACAATGCCGTGTCAATCTCTGGCATACAGCATAATAGTTCAGTCACACATACATATACATATATTAATTTCCATATTCTTTTTCATTATAGGTTACAAGTTATTGAATATAGTTCCCTGTGCTATACAGTAAAAACTTAAATGCCCATTGGCAGATGACTGGATAAAGAAGTTGTGGTATCTTTATACAATGGGATACTACTCAGCCATAAAAAAGAATAAAATAATGCTAGTTGCAGCAACATGGATGGACCTGGAGATTGTCATTCTAAGTGAAGTAAGCCAGAAAGAGAAAGAAAAATACCATATGATATCACTTATATGTGGAATCTTAAACAAAAAGACAAATTAATTTATTTACAAAATAGAAACAGACTCATAGGAAACAAACTTATGATTACTGGCAGTGGGGGAAGGGGGTGGGAAGGGATAAATCGGGAGTCTGAGATTTGCAAATACTAACTACTATATATAAAATAGATAAATGACAAGTTTATACTGATTCTTTTATAATGAAAATTTTTGAACAGTTTATCCTTCTGCTTCAAAACAATTCACCACTGGGAATGTAAGGTACATTTTTAGGATTGTTGCCAAACCTGGGACCCTTCTATTAAGTTTCTTTTATATCTGAGCTGTAAGATTCAGAGGTATTTTCCATAGACTAGTATCTGGCTCCATACATTTTAAACCTCGTTTCTCCTCTCCGCCCCACTCAGCTTCAGGGCCAGGCTGTTTATAATCGGTTCATGCTGAGATCTAAATATTTCTGTTATGTTAGTCCGTGCGTTACTGAGGACCCAGGAGAGATCCCAGCATCACGGCACTGTCAGGGTCAAGAGGACCCTTGGTGAATGTTCCATTTTTGTGATTATATAAACTGCTGCTTTTTAATTCAGTACATGGCCCTTTGAACTCTGGAAGCAGCAGACAGGCAGACTTGTATTATCAGACAGGGCAAAGTGAGGACACTGGGGCTGAATGCTGAAGAAGCACAGACCCTGCTTCACAAGAGAACGGACGCCCTTGGTCCCCATCACATCTCGACACCACCCACTTGTGTATTCTAGCCCTCAGTCCTGCCCCCACGTCGGATGGTGACTGTGCAAAGAAGCCACCCCTCCTAGTTAGAAGAGGCAAACTGCTCCAACAATTGGACCTCAGATAGTAAGAAGGACTCACATACAGGGAGGTTTCATTCTCACGCACAGAACACTGGGAGGGGGAGCAGGTGGGAAGCGAGGCTCTCACCCACGTGGTCACTTAGGGATGCTGGAGAGCAGAGAATACCAACTTTTACCAGGTGCTTTCCAAGGTCACTATCAGTTTGCCAGGGCTGCCATCAAAACATACCACAACGGGGTGGCTTAAACAACATTTGCCCTCTCACAGCTCTGGAGGCTGGAAGCCCAATGTTAAGGTGTCGGCAAGCTTTGTTCCCCCCAAAGCCTTCTCTCCCTGGCTCGCAGGGGGTCTTCCTGCTGCGTCCTCAGGTGGGCTCTCCCGGCACGTGTGCAGCCCGACCGTCCCTGTGTGCCCTAATCTCCTCTCCCTGTAAGGAACAGTCAGATTGGGCTGGAGCCCACCCTAACGGCCTCCTTTTAACTAATTACCTCTTCAAAGGCCTATCTCCAAATGCAGAGGTACGGGGAGTTAGGGCTTCCATATATGAATTGAGATGAACAATTCAATCCAAAATAGTCATCCGTGAGGCTCTCTTGATCCCAGTCACACACAAGTGGAAAGAAATATGGAGAAAAATAACATGGGGTGACATTATCAAATCCAGTCCCATTCCTTCAGCTGAACTCAGCCGTGTGGCTGCACTCCATGGACAGCGGGAAAATCAGCACCCCTGGGTAGCCGCCTCCCAGCTAAAAAAGCTCACAGGACAGAAGGCGGAGCACATTGCTGGTGGACTGGAAGGCATGTGCCACGGCTCTTTATGTGGTTATGCAGGCTCCTTAGTAAAACGTGGCATAGGACTCACAGAGCAGGAGCTCAATGGATAGGATTTTATTTCATTTCTCTTCCGTTCCCTGCTCTTGTGCCCTAATTGTAAAAATCTTGCCCTCCAGCCACACCCTCCACCCTTTTTTTTTCAACTTCAAAACACTAGGGTTTTGTTGTTTTTGCAAATTTCCTTTCGCTTTATCTTTCATTTTCCATTTAAAAAGTTTTGGATGGTGAGAGTTTCAGGTGGCCAAAGCAGATGGTAACAAAGCCTCCTCCACCTAATCTCTGGAGAGAATAACTGTCTAGAACACAAGGAGAGTGTGTGTGTGTGTGTGTGTGTGTGTGTGTGTGTGTGCGTGTGCGTGTGTGCGCGCGCGCCTGTGTCTCTTGGGAGACCGGAGGGAAAAAAAAAACTTACCAATTTGAAAAGACTTCATTATTCAGTGGAAGAGGGGAAAAGGTCTAACAAGCTAATCTCAACTTGGCTTTAAGAATCCAAGCAGTTTTATTTACTTAGAATTTGAACAGATAACTTTTTAAAAGGCTAATCAGAATTAATGAATAGAAAAATTAAGGAATAGAATTAATGCATGGAAAACAGGAAAAGAAAAATTATAATCAGGTGTCAAGTTTGCTCTATTTAAATAAGCTGAAATCTATTAGAATTTAGAAAAGAAAATCACCTTACGACTACCTTAATATTAAAAAATGAATAAAATCAAAGACAACAAAGAAAAGGAAATCTAATAATAATCACATAAGGTGCATGAGGTGATGAAAGTAAAGGTCAATTGCAGAGTGAGAACACACAGTATCAGGTTATTTTCAAATTCAGGTTGGCCACAATTCATACTAATTTTTTTTTTTGCAAAGGAATCTGATAGAAGCAGGGTAAGGAATAACTTGATTCTTGTTTACCGTTGGAAATATACAGACATCTGACTCACTGATAGGGCTAAATTAGTGGCTTCTCCACTGATGATGCTAAAGATACCCTTCCGTACCTTCCGCCAGAAAATCAATTTCCTTGCAGGAGAGGTTTCTGAAGGAAGCTGAGTGGAGGAGGGTTGGGGGGAGGTAGGGAACCTCTATTTTGCTAGGTAACTAGTCCCAGCAAAACATGCTTTTATTCCTAAAATGATCTCAATAAGCAGGGCACATTTAGTCTTGCAAATCTCAAATCCTTTTTTTTTTAATTTCCTTTAACAGTTTAGTGCTTTAGCTTTTTAAACTTACATTGTTATCAAAGGGATAAAGCCAACCACAAAATAAGAATCAACAGAATGCAGTAATCCGATCATGAGGGAGAGTCAAATGTGCTCGCACATATTCAAGAAATCAATCATCTAAGTTATAAGTAATAAGTAGTTTATTTGCAAATCTCAAATCCTTTAAATCTAATTAGTTTTCTCATTTAAAAATTTAAAAAAAAAACTCATGTATTCCTTCTTAGTTCTTATTGCTTGCTTTAATTAGTAAATGGTTTGTTAAAATGTCTACAAACAACAGTGAACAGCTCTGGAAATGTGTGTGTGTGTCTCTGTGTGTATGTAAGGCTCACTCTTTCCTGGTGTCTTAAAGTGTAGAACAGAATACTTTCCATGATATTTGTAGGCTTTTGATAAATAAGACAGAAATTCCAGAACAGGTCACTTTGAAGCTGGAACTTCAATGTGTTATACAAAGGATAGTATATTGTCATCACTTACGAATCTGCAAGAGTTCTTTATTGCAGCAATATCCAAATTATTACTTCCTCTTGGCCGATTATTTTTTGAAAGGCTTCAGTAAAAGTCAGACGGTACCAGATCTGACTAAATTGCTGGAACACATTGATTCTTGCCCCTACTGCTTATTTTAAAAATACAAACCTGGTATTTTCCTTCTTTACAAGAGCCTGAATTTCAGCAGTGTCCTCTCTGCCCTTGAAACTTGTGTCATCAATAACAATTTTTCTGTTTACAAGCCTAAATGTGTCGAGTAATAGAGAATTCTGGCTTCTCTAGCCACCGAAGAGACCAAATTTTCATTTCTATTTAATAAAGAGTGAGATATCTCAGCTCTTATGAGCTGAAACCAATCAGCTGAGTTCGTCATGAAAAGTTTTCTGGCAAGAACTCGAAGCATAACATGGGTACTGGGTACAAAGAACTAGACGAGGGCCCCGAGAGTTGGGTCTGAGGCTCGCTTTGTCATTAAATAGCTGTGTGTCCTTGAGCAAGCACAACTCTTTGGTCCTCCCAACTCTTCAGAGAGAGGTATTTGGATGAGACACATGCTAATGACAGCTAATGTCACAGAGTGCTTTCGTGGCCCAAACACTTCCCTGGGTTTTACAGGTACTAGTTCACTTCATCCTCAGAACAACCCAAAGAGAAAGGTACTTTTATAACCTTTGCTCTACAGATGCAGAAACCCTAGGCCTGGCAGAGTTAATAATCTTGCCCAAAGTCAAAGCAGCAAGGGAGCGAGAAGCAGACTTCAACCCAGCAGCCAGTGTTCTTAGCCAGCCCAGTACACTGCTAAGGCCTTTTCTGGCACTGAGGTGCTCTGATCTCTATCAATCTCTCTTACGTGCAACTTAGATCGAAGGTCCTTGGTAAGATTTCTGAGACAAGTAACATGGCGGAAGGAAAAGTACCTGGACCAGGAACCAGGCGCCTGGCCTTCTCTCCTGCTTGCATCCTGAAGAAGCTGCTTGCAACCAAGAAGGCTGCCAGTACGTTTTCTGCGCTCCGCAAATCCTGAAAATCCCTTCCGGTTCTCCATTTCCGGGAATTTAATTCCGAATCAACAGATGACACATCTGTCTTTATGAATGGAAGTCTAGATTCCTGGTACCATGATTTCTTTTCCTCTCTGTACTGAAGTGAATGGTGGCCTCCCAAAAGATACGACCACGTCCTAATCGCTGAAACCTGTGACTATTACTTTTAATAGAGCAAGAGAGTAAATGTTATTACTTTATTTGGGAAAAGGGTCTTTGTAATGTAATGAAGTTCAATATTTTGAGATAAGATTTCCCTGGCTAATCCAAGTGGGCCCGAAACACTAAATAACTAGTCACAGCCAAAAAAACACTTTCATTCCTAAAATGATCTCTACCAAACAGGGCATAGTTACTCTTGCAAAGTACCAATGTCTCTCTGTCCTTTAACTCCAACCCATTTTACCATCAAACAAATAAAAATCAGCTCATATAAGACAGAAGCAGTGAGAGACTTCCCACCTGGAGGAGAAGGGCACGTGAAGGTGAAAGCAGAGATTGGAGCGAGATGCCTGCACACCAAGGAAGGCCAAGGATTCTGGGAGCCAGCCGGAGCTAGGGAGAGGGGAGGAGAGATTCTCCTCTTGAGCCTTCAAGAGAAGCTAATACTGCTGATTCCCTATTTTAGACTTCCAGCCTCCAGGAACCACAAGAGGATACATTTCTGCTGTTTCAAGACAACCTTGGCAAGCCTCGGAAACAGATCGAGCATGTTATTCAGGATAAACCCGGTGAGTCAAAAAGTCCAGATCCCCTTTCAACTGACATCTGAATCGTCTTTATATCCCAGTGATTGCACGGTAAATGAGCAATGAATGTATTCTTTAATTATTCATTTTAAATAATTAAATAAATTAAACAATTAAATGTTATTTTAATTTTAATCAAATAATATTTAATTGTAGTTAATTAAAGAACAAAATACATTCTTTACCAATAAAAAAAATCACACCACAGAAATCAATATACTTTAGGTCCTTTAAGTATACATTGGGAAACAATACCAAGGATAATCATCTTAAAGGAGGAAAAAGTCCATCAGTAAAAGAACGTAAGTCTACCCAATGTAAGAAATGTAGCCAAGAAGACTTGGAATTCACGCCTATCTCCTGGTCTCGACCTTTATGAGTCTGTGAGCATGTATGTGCATACACGTAAGTACGTGCATATTTAGATCCATCCTGGTAGACCTGTGAAGCCATGTCCCATATGGTTAAAGACACCAGTAAGTAACAGAAATTTTTGAGCCTCTCTTACAGGATAACTGATGAGAAGATAGCTTGTTGAAATCCTCTTTCTCTTAAACAAAATAAAACTGGTTGAAACCAGATAAAACCAATATGGCAGCTTGGAGTCTGTGCAGCATAAGCTTACTTGTCAATGTGTGACTGACTGACCTCACAGCTAGAAATTCCACTGCATGTTTCATACCAACTCCCCTGAATTTGCACATGGGAGCCCTGTAGACATGAAGCCTACTTGCGCCTGTGCATAAACTTCCTTAAACGTTGTAACCAACCCCTTTTCTCCTTTGTGCACTGCTCCCAAACCCTCACCCATAAATATACACCTCGCCTTGCTACTGGAAAGACAGACTTGACCTTTGCCTCCTGTCTCCTTGCTTGGCCACCTTGCAATAAAGCTTTTTCTCTCTGCAAAGATTGTTGCCTCTCTACCTGGTCTTCATTGCGCCCAAGCAAGCGGACTCTATTCTGCTTGGTCATACCTGTGGTCTTTCCTTTCTAAACTCATATGTATAATTATCTATTGGAAATGACATTGATGAAACACAAATCTGATGATCACATTAACAGTATCGTTGTAAAAGAGACTTTATTGGAGAATGGCAATAAGGGTTACAAAACCTGATGCAGTTTTAAGGCTCTCAGCCCAGACCTATGGATGGAGTAATGACAGGGAAGACCCCACTATATTCTGAACTTGATTAATAAGGCAATTCTGGAAACTGTTCAGATAAAGAGACAACCAGAACTCTAGGAAGTGTAATCCCTAGCAGTTTGCCCAAGTTGTACCTGAAGGAAAAAAGACAAATCTGACTCCATGAGATCTGTTCCTTTGGCTCTAACCCTGTGCTCTGTTTCCTGGGCTCAGTCATGCCGGTTCTGTACCTTTTGTAAAAGAATGTTGCCTAGAGCCTGAAATGTACAGGAGAGCCCATTCTCAAGGCTCTGACCTTTAAGGCTGTAACACTCTCCCATTCATATAGAGATAAAAAGTTGCAGAACAGAGAATAACGTTTGTCTTGGTGGAGGTTTACAGGGACACCACGACCTGACCTACGTGGACAGCTGCAAGAACAAAGGATTCCGACATCAAGAAGTTTGCACCAACCAACCACATCTCCTCCCCTTTTAGTATAAAAGAAACCTGAAATCTGACTTGGGGGTAGATGGTTCTCTAGGACTTTAGTCCCCCATCTTCTCAGTCTGCTGACTTTCTGAGTAAGGTTGTTGTTATTCCTTGCCCCAACACCTCATCTCCTGATCTATTGGCCTGTCATGAGGCGAGCAGAACGAGCATGGACTTGGTAACAAGGGGAAGTGATTATTTCACTTCAGCACCCTGCTCTGGGTACCAGGCAAGTTCTGCCTTCAGTGCATGATATCAACAAATATGATGCAAAGATACCTGCAACTTGTCTGAAAGCCCATCTGAATTAGCATTGTAAGTATTCAAGAGCCTGTTAGCAAAACATTTGCGCAGATTTTCCGTGTAAGGGAGTTATTTTAGAAGGCAGTAAAGAGTACATCACAGGAATACAGCATGGGAAAGTTCATGTTTGAAAACAAAAGCCATCAGAGATCTCTGACTACTCTGTATTTCCAATTGAGGCCAGAAAGGATCTGGGCACTGAGTCTCCCGCCTCTTGTGTTCCAAACAGAGGAACAATGGCTAAAATGGGGCTGATTGTTATTCAAATGAATCATCGCAACTCATTACAGAAGAGTCTTCCTGCTGCCAATTTCTAAAACCTCTTCTCCTCTCCCCCCAGCTCCTCAGTCTCTTCTTAGCGGCTCTTTTCACTGAATAGATGTGAGATTGGGGTGAGACTTTTTCTACTTTCCTTAGCAGGAAACTTTGTGCTAACAAAGTGCCATTTTATACTATAAAGCCAATAATTAGTCTCATTCAAAGCAGTCATTGAGTGCAGACTTGGATTCAGGCTACCCCTCTGCTGGGGCATTTTTCTTCCAGCACCTAGGCCTGTCATTGAGCATCAGATCGCACAGATCGCACGCAGTGTCTTCATCTCAGCCCACCGGATTTTCATTTGAATGCCCTTAGCCGATTAGAAGGTGTGTTCCGGTTTTGCCCAATATGCTGAATCCAAATTAACATACCGACAGGAACACCGGGTGGCCGTGATACAAAGTTTACTGGCTCACTTCACCCCAGCAATGTCACAGTAGGAAGCAGTTTTCCACGAAGGGCTCAAGAGGCAGAACCAGCAATGGATTCCAAGTCTTGAACTGGAAAGCTATATATGCAAACTAATGGGTGTTATTACTATGCAAATCCTTGCAGGTGAACTCATCACAAATCAAATACAGTAGGTAAGCAAGTCTGAGAGCCTGGGTGTGCTGTGCACACGCACACACACACACACACACAACCACACACTCATTACTTATTTTCTGAAGCAGTAAATGCCTAGCATGGGTTGACCATTAAGCAATGGAAGGCCATCATTTCCTTATTAAAAACCTGCATACTTACCGTGATATTAACAAGGAGCCTTGCAAAAAGCACAACTTTGAAAGGGGAACTCCTTGCTGCAAAGACTGGGTGGCTTTTTCCCCTGATAGTTATGCATCTGCTGTCTAAGATTAATCAAGGAAGTTAATGATGCAAAAAATTACATTTATAATCCAGTCTGAATACAGCTGTACTGCAAGCTAAGTTCTAAGTCCTATTAAAGTAAATGGAATTAATGGGCTGTCTCTGGCAATCTTTATATCTATCAGTTACTAATTAACATTCTTCTGTAAAGAATAGTTTGTGGTGGGGAAAAAAAAATAAAAGATACCTGAGGAGCAGCTATGGTAAAGCTTAAGTGGAGTTATTAAAGGCAGGTGGAGCAGTGGCTACCAGAAATGACAGTGCAAAGTATTCACAATGCGGTGAAGGCAGTGAGCAAGAAAATGTCGATTTGCCCTGTCATCAGTTTTTAAAAAATGCGTGTGTGTGTAAAGTTGTTTGTTTTACACAGCAGCAAACGATCACCACTAAGGACGACCTTTCCGTGGGAAATGTCGACTCTAGCTAATAACGTGAGAACAGAGACCCCAGAGCTGTAAAACGGGAGAATTAAATTAGCTGCGGGTGGAAGATGAACGTACCATCGTTATCCTCCAAGATACTCAAGCATATTTGCTGCTCTCATCACAAAAAGCTCCCAGCTGATTACTAATTTTATGTCTTCTGTTCTTGGATTAATTTAAAGTGTCCCTTCCAACCCTTTATTGCTCTGTGTGTGTGTGTGTGTGTGTGTGTGTGTTTGGTTTGGTCCTTCGTGCACAAGGAGAGATGCATCTTTACTCTTCTGAATTTTAATTCTTTTTTTTTTCTTTTATTTCCTTCGCCAGAAATATGTGCTTTGCTGCTTTACAGTTCAGAAGAGACTCAATTTGCTAATAAATGATGCACTTTCTTTCATGGGAGACCCTGAGTTTCCACTAGTTTTTTATTGCTCACAAATTGAGACTCTGATGCAATGAAGTCTCCCTTAGGCTTTGTCATGGATATAAGATGGATCATTTTCATAGCAGAAAAGTGATTAAGGAGGAAGGCATCAAAAAAAAAAAAAAAGCACTTTAAAAAGAAACCAAGGTCAAGAGAATCTGCCCTCTAATTTTTAACATCCCAAACCTGCCTTGACAACAAACAGTTAACATTAATCCGAGAGATCATTTCTTTGTTAACGTCTCAGACTGGCAGGGCTTGCGTTTGTCAGTTAGGGTCATACTGACCCTCACAAAACAGAGGAAAGGCACATTTTTAAGAAGTCAAGTGAGGGAAGAAATTTAATCCTAAACTTTGAGTGAAAAGGTCAAGGTTGAAATTGGAACTTCGTGTCTCACTAGGACAAAAAACTCTTGAAGTTGGATTTTCTATCCATCCAAAGGAGGTAACATGCCCTTACTTTCTTCTAAGGAGGTATTAGGATGTTCAGGGCTTCATGTGAGATTACAGACAGAAAAGTGTTTGTAAATGTGAGTTACTTCTCTGTTAATTCAGTCTGTCTATGTAGTTATCAGGAGACAGCTGGATGGCCATTGCAGGCTCAGGAGATCAGACTCTCTGGGCCAGGGCCAGAATCCATGTGACCCTTTAGACTAGGGCAGGAGCCAGCCTCTGACATCCCCTGGTCGCCTGTGGCTGCGCAGTCCAAGAGGGTGACCTGGGTCACTCCTGCTGCCCTGCACACAGGAGATCAGGTGCCACCCAGGAAGGCCACCCAGCCCCACTTCAGCCTCCACCACCTTCCCAGGTGACTACCTGGGCTGTTCTAGCCCCTCACTGTCCTCTCGCCTCCCACCCTGGGCTGTGCAAAAGCAGAAGCAGAAAAAAGAAAAAGCTTTTCCCAAACATTATTAGTTTAAGGGCTATTGCTTTGTTGAGCGGCAGATATGAAATCAATCAGGAATGGACATGATGTCCATTAAAGAACTGGACATGATGGCGTCTGGACGCTACAAAGATTCTTCATCTGCACTTACTGGACAATGAATAAAATAGGTAAGTAGCTCTTTTCCACTCATTCTTAGTTTTTCTTCAGAAGATCGCTATACCTCATACAGGTCCATGAATTTTGTAACATTTTGTCATCAACTTGTTTTACAGACAGAAGCCCCATCAAACAGAATTTGCCCAGCATCAGCTCTGTGGGGCATCCCGTTTTGTTTGTTGTTTTGTTTTTTTAAAAATACATCTACATATACATATATACAGTCAACTTAATTCTGTGCTGAATTCAGCCCATCTGCATAGCTCAAGGGGGCTTGTGTTACATCTCTCTTGGACATAATGATGATTTTGCTTTTTAATGTAAAATAAATGTTGTGTTTTGCCTAATTCTCACTACGCGGTGATGGCCATAATGCTTCTACAGCGTAGGCTCATTTTAACTAAGACTCACGTCTTTAAACTAATTCATCTGTTCTTTCACAATGATTTACGTGGCTGCTCCAAGCAAAATGTAATGGTAAAGGGAAATAACAATTCAAAAATCTTGCCCCCAAATGAAAAGGAAAATGTTTATTAGCCTTTCGTTTCCAACTTGCCACTGAAACAAAGTAATGATCAAATAATGTTCTTAGCTAGAAGTACCTTTTTTTTTTTTTTTTTTTTAATAGAGGCAGTATACAGCTTGTGTTTGGGAACATAGGCTGAGATTTGACATCTCCTTCACATCAGAGCTCCGGTCTTCATTGGCTATGTGACTTGGGCTCCACTTCCTCGTCTGCACATAAACACGAAACAGCACGCAGTCTACTCGGTTATGATAAGGATTCTGACAAATAATGTGAGGTCAGGAAATTACGCATAGTCCGAAGGGCCTAGAATCTGTTTAACAAAGACAAGTTCCTAGTATTTTACCGCAGATCAGAGAATAGTGTTTTGCCCAAACAATGCTTGTGTATTACACATTAATAACAAATCTCAAGAAAAGCATGACTTCGCACACGATCCTTAAACTATCAATTCAGTAGATGGTATGGTTGCAAGTCCCACAGCGTCTTGCTTTGCCTCTTTTTTCTAACACATGGCCCAATGATACTAGTTTTAAACCATTCTTCTCCATTTGGTGTGTCATGACCGTCTGAGCTGCCGATTCTCTTCCTTGCCAAAGTAAAGGAGCACAACTTTGACAAAAACTAGTATTGAACTTGGCAGGTTGATGGGTGTGCTGTGAAAAGCTGAAATATGTTCAGATCATCAGGGTGCACTGAGAAGAGGGAGGGAGAGCCCTAAGGTGCTTCATGGTGGTTTGTTTGTTCTTTCATTTGTTTTTTCTCTTTTCAGAGACACAAATGGACTGAACCATGCATTTTGTCAGGAGGGCACCAGACACGTTAAAATACTCGGTTTGGTGTCTTATTCCCACTTCACGTGCAGCCAATCAACGTGATTTATTTTATGAAAACCCAAAGCACTATTTTAAGAGATGCCTCTGTTCGTAAAATTGTCTTTTATTGCCGTCACAACACAGATTTGGAAATTACAGTTTGGGCTGCCTTTGGAGCTTCCCGAGTTGGCCACAAACCTTAAAACAAATGCAGCTTTCCCTTGTACGGAGGCTTACCCTGCCATGTATCTGCTTTATATCTGGGTGACCTACAAAATCAGTCCGATATTCAAAATTGACACTGAAGGAAGTACTTCTTTCTTTTTCTTTTCAGAAAGCACTGCCATAAAAACGACAATGCTACTAATTGGACAGATACATATAAAAGATGAGAAAGATACATTACCGGAATTGGAAAAGATTTAGCTTATTTTAAAATCACAGAAATCTGGGAAATAGACATCCTCTGAGGCCTCATAATGACTGCTGGCAAGAGGCAGATGGATGGAAATCCGAGCAGCTAGGAAGATGTTGGCTTAGCATCATTCCAGAGACACCCTGAGGCCCTCCCTACCCAGAACTCGGGAAGGAGACCATCATACCCACCAGCCTCGGAAGACCCAGCCCAGGCAGCAATGCAGCTTCAGTGCCGAGTATTCCAGGAGAACCAGGAGCCAGCTGCAGCCTGAGTCATGGAAAGTGAGGGAAGATCGCCTTATTCCAACTAGGGTCACTCTGGCAGTCTCCAGACAGTTTTCCTATTTCTGAGCTGAAGCCAAGTGTGGAGTCAATAAAAAGTAAAGGTACAAATTTCCTTCTCTTTTAGAGTGACCTGCCAAACCCTCCAGACTCCCACCTCCAGATACGTAGCCTTTGAAAGGAAGGATGAAGATTCCTTAAAAACTTCAACTTTGTAGGCATTTGTTCACCCATGACTATTTCATAATGTACCTCTTTGCCTATCTCTCCAAGACTTTCTTTGATCCAGTTTTCAGGATGAGTAAGATAAAAACTACAATGTAATAAGAGAGGACAAAATTGATTTTTAGAAAAAATTATTTTAAGGGTAGACCCCAAGAGTAAAATGAAGTAAGTATATAATCTAATCAGCTTTATAAACAAGAAGCAAAAAAATCATTTCCTAATGAGTCCGAATTCAGGGCACGCCCTCAGTCTCCCCAAGGTTCTTATTCTTACACAGGCAGGCATATTACTTGTTTTTGCCCCTTCTGGTGACAGTCAAGAGTAGGAAATGACCCTTTTAAGGAGGTAGGAAGAAGCACACATGAGGATTCTGTAAGGGCAGGCTCAGATGGAGAGTTTCCAAGCCAGCTATGGGAAAGCGTTCAGGACTTCGGGGACAAAGTCATCCGCTGAATCCTGTTCCGAAGCTAGTCCTCTTAAACAAGAATACTTAGCAACATTTTTCTCTTCCTTCACTGACGGCTGTAGAAACACACACATATTCACTAGGTTTGAACAATTTAAGAGAACAATGTTACTTGACTACATTAGGAGAAAGAATCTTGACTTGGCCCCAAATTCAGCCCTCGGCAAATAGCAAAGTGTTGAGTTGATTTTTGTCCATTTTGATGATTGAGACACCAAAAAGTCATAGAGCCTCTATTTTCAGACTGTCCAATACTACACAGACTAGTTAAATGTGCCTACTTAAATTTAAATTAATGAAAACTAAAACTTCAGTTCCGTGATCTCACTAGTCACATTTCCTGGGTTCAGCAGTCACCGGTGGTGAGTGGCCACCATAATGGACAACAATAAAACATTTCAATCATCATATAAAGTCCTGACTGACAGTGCAGCCAATGTAGTCGAAATGATCTAAGGTTGTCAAGCCCTCTCTCTTTTCAGATTTCTTTTACTGTTGAAGTATAGTCAGTTTACAATGTTGTATTAATTTCTGGCATGTAGCATAGTGATTCAGTTTATATATATATATATATATTCCTTTTCATAGTCTTTTTTATTACAGGCCATTACAAGGTATTGAATATAGTTCCCTGTGCTATACAGTAGGACTTTGCTGTTTACCTATTTTATACATATTTTATACATAGTAGTTAACATTTAACAATCCTGAACTCCCAATTTATCCCTGCCCCTCATTTCCCCCCTGGTAACCATAAGTTTGTTTTTCTATGTCTGTGAATCTGTTTCTGTTTTGTAAATAAGTTCATTTGTCTCATTTTGTTAGATTCCACATATGAGTGATAACATATGGTATTTTTCTTTCTCTTCATGGCTTACTTCACTTAGTATGACAATCTCCAGGTCCATGTTGCTGCAAATGGCATTATTCTTTTTTATGGCTGAGTAGTATTCCATTGTGTGTGTCTGTGTGTGTGTGTGTGTGTGTGTGTACACAAATATATATATACACACACATACACACACACCACATCTTTTTTGTCTACTCATCTGTTGATGGACATTTAGGTTGCTTCCACATCTTGGCTATTGTAAATAGTGTTGCCATGAACATTGGGGTGCATGTATCTTTTTGAATTAAGAGTTTCCTCCAGATATATGCTCAGAAGTGGGATTGCTGGGTCATATGTTAACTCTATTTTTAGTTTTTTAAGGAATCTCCATACTGTTTTCCATAATATTAGATTTCTCAAAGCTTCTATTTTATTTGATTTTATTTTAAAATCACTATTGATCAGATACTTTCCACATTTTATCTCCATTTAATTTTCAGAACAGCCTATGAGACAAATGAGATAATTCTCTTACAGATGAGGAAATCATAGCTGGGGAAGGTTAAACACATTGGCCAAGTACATACCTAGAATGAAACCCCAAATCGGAGGAGCTCAGAGCTCCTGGCAGATGCCCAGCGCTATGAAGTATATAGGGTTTAAACTCACTGGCCCAAAATTTCAGAGGCACGGACAGGAGAACAGACCCCCCCCATCCGCTCCCAGTATCTGTCATTTGGGTGAAAACGTGGCAGAGTGAAGAGGTGAAAAAGGAATTAACATGGTCTCAGAGCCAGCTCTGTGCCAGGGACCACGTCGGATGTGTCGTCTGGGTCTTCTCCAAAAGCCCACGTGACGTACACACTGTAATCCAGACAGGGGGAGGGATGGTCACTGGGCTTCAGTAATAAAATGGCTTATTTACTGAAGTGGATGAAATGTTATCTCTTGAGGTCAGGTTGGTTCTCATCTGTGACGTTCCCCTTGTCTCTCCTTGTGGGATGGTCCTATCCCACTTGGGGCAGAGTCCCTGAAGGCACAAAGGAGTTCCATCTCTACCACCACCTTCTGGTGACCTTGGGCACTGCATCAGTCCCTCCACAGTAGGAAAAACTGGGCAGGTAATGGAAGTACCCGTCACCTTGGATCGAGGTGCTTGACTGTGATGGGAAGGAATCAAATGGAGCCTGAAAAGTGAGTCCAGGATGGTTGCCAAGATGAGAAACCAAGGGAAAATATATGGAGGCAGAATTGGGGGGAGAGAGCCAGGGAGAAAGAGAGGCAAACAAGTGTTTTAGAATTTGTAAACCAGCTGTGATCTGAATGCATCTCAGAGCCAGGGGCCAAGCCTGGGGACTATTTATGCTTCAGTGCACATAGATGTGGTCCTGACAGGTCCTTTTAAAGAATTTAGATATTGATGGGTTTAGGGAGAAAAAGTAAATGTCAGCCAGTGATTTAGTGCCTATCAACCCGGAGTTTTCCAGTGTTTTGCAATAAAATGAAATAAAATATTAGGACAGTGTAGGGAAGTTTTTTTTTCCCCCCATAAAACTTAATGACTACAATTACAATATTATTTTATTTCCTCTGAGGTTATGTCTTTTGGTTTTAAAATACATGTTTTTAAATAAAAATGACATTGATAGTATATGCTAGTTTGTTCATTTTAATGTACTTACTTAGCAAAATTAAATACTGGCAACCTTGTGTTAGCTCAAAAAGATGCATGTGTGTGTGATTTATTACTGGCTTGTGAAGGCCAAGTCTAGGAACCACCCCCATGCTAATGGGACAGCTAGTGACAAAGTTAAGCCCACCTCTGTACCCTAAGGTCGCCCAATATTCCAATTTACACTGGGTCCTGAATCTTTTTAAAAATGACCATTTAATCAGCATGTCATATTCTGTGAGGGAAGCTGAGTCTACAAGACAAAAAGATGCTGTGAGAACCAGGTGATAAGGTCAAGTGTTTTTCTCACCATCCCATCCAATTGCATTTACCGAAATTCTCCACACGTGCTGAGTTTATTAGGGCTTCTTAGCTGTGCAAATCACAAACAGTAGAATAGACATAGAGGAAATAAAAATACCAAATGGTTAAAAAGAGCTGCCTTAGGCATTGCACAGTAGTCAGAAGCAGGTGCAGTTTTCTCATGAAATAACACATCAAAATGTGTGTTTCTGGAGCAAGCAATGCCCCCTGACAGTGTCTACTGCTTTGGAGCCGAAGGAAAGATCTATTAACATACCGTTGTCCTGGTCAGTTAAGCAGAAAGAGGTCTGCCAGTTGTCTGACTGCCTTTGAATCAAGCAACAATATTGAGAGATTTTGATTAATAGCACAAATACTAACAAGGACCTACTGTACTATATTCAATTTCTTGTAATGAATCATAATGGAAAAGAAACTGAAAATATATATATGTATGTATGTATGTATATGTGTAACTGAATTGCTTTGCTACAAACCTGAAACTAACATTGTAAATTGACTACCCTTCAAAAAATACATTAAAAAAAAAACTTTAAAAAATTAAAAATAAAATCTTGGAAATTAGGTTCTCAAAAAAAAAGTTTATGTTAAGTTGTGTTGTGCAGACCACAAGCAGAGGGGACCCACGAGATGTCAACTGTTTTCTTGGAAGATCTCTTCTACAACAAGGAGAGAGTATATGAATGATCCTCTGGTCTGCGATTTGCAAGACAAAATTGAGCCACGACTTGAGAGACCTCTCTTCCCCCGAGCTCAGGGCTTCCCTGGCTCAGCCCTAACGCTGCGGACAAGGCTTGCTGCGGGAGAGCTTGCTCCTGCTGGGTGGTTGGAAAGTGCTCGAGATGGCAGTGCTTTTAGGAAACCTGGAGCTGCACTGAGTGAAAGGTTGTTCCAAAATCCCTTCACGCTGACACCAGGGCTTTAAGTGGCATTTCGTTGTCAGATGGGATGCAGTTTAATTGCTCACAAGCAACAGCTCGGCTGTAGGGCGAGTGCCATGGGCCCAAGAAGGTTGTGGAGTTCAAGGGACAGAATATACATGTCTTCCCAGATCTGCCACCACCCGGCTATGTCACCTCAGGCAAGTCATTTTTATTCATTCCCTAAAGGGTCCTCTTGGAGAGAAAGGATTTGAGGTGGCTTTAGGAACAGCCTGGACTAAAGAGTAAGTCAGTAAAATAAGATGAGAAAAGGAAGTTGCTTCGTGTCTCCAAGTCTCCGTTTACTGTCTTCTAAGACAGGCAGGTGAGTCTGTCAGGGGATACTGGGTGCCATTCCATGGCTTGGTGACTGGCTGTCAGAGGAGGAATAGCCTGGGATCTTCATTCTGCAGCTTCCCTGGAACCACGCCGGAAATTCTCACTTAGTAAATCTGAAGAGAAGCCAGGGGATCTGAATACATAACCAAAACTGGGAGTTCCGGCAGTAATGTTAACAACTGCCACCGCTAAACCTCCACAACGCTTACCAGGGGCCAGAGACCTCCCAGAAGCACACACCGCCTCAGATGTGACCTTCTAATGCCATGATTTTATGACAGTGTGCACCTTTCCACTCCTATTTTGCGTAGGAAGTATTTATTAAGCCAAGGACTGTAATTTTTTTTAAAGACAATCTCCCCATCAACACTGTATGTTATACTTAACAGACACTTAGTAAGTGTTGGTTAAAATGCGGAGGATCAGACTAAAGTCTCTTTTTCTGCAATCTGTTCCCAGTTAACTCTGGGGCCGTTTCACATTGGGCAGTGTTCCCTGTTTTCCTGCAGACTTGCTAAAAGTCGTAGTCTGTCAAAGCCCTTTGCTGTGGGCAGGAGAACCAAGACGGGAAGGTTTCTGGCCCCTTCTGGCCAGATTGGCCTTGACTTCAGGGTGGAGGTTGAGGGCTCGTCCAGCTGGTGGCCCCTCCCCACACAACATCCTATGAAAATCTACTTCTGATTTCCATCTGTTTTTCTCCAGGCCTCTTCTTCTTACTAGGTAAGAAGGTGCATTCTTAACAAAGAAGAAACACTAAGAAGATACACATGTCCTGTATTCCCGTGTGGGTGACAATTTTAAGCACTACAGGTAATCAGTTTCCAGAATCTAAGATGCAAATACATAACATAAACACATCTAGATTTTGAAAGTCTACTAATGCTTAAACAGAAAGGTACCAAACGAGAACAGCCTGCCCTGGCTTACCCTAGACATGCTTTGATGGCACTGTATTCCAACATTATTTCACTGGTCTCTGCCAAGTAACGGTGAGGACACCCATCACAATGTTTGCTGCAAGGATGTGATTAGGTACTCATCATATTTATGGTGCTTCCTCTGGGCAGACAGACCCTTGAGGAAAGTGTCCCTCTCTGTATTTTAATTCAACGCATCCTCCCAATTAACCTACAGAGTAGATTTTCTTATCATCATGGCCATTTGACAGATAAGGAAGATTATAAGATTTAAGAAATCTTCTCATCATTCTTCAGCTAGTATAAGGTGGAACCAGCCTTCAAAATCAAGATTTTTCCAAGTCCACAACCTTTATTTTCAAAAGTGTAATTGCATTTCTGAAACACCACCTATATCTCAGGGTCACTAACACAATATGTACCAGAAATGTGAAATTCAAGTTCATCTTCACCAGCATCATCCCCTTTGTCATCATCTCCATCACTGAAGTCTACTGAGCACACACGGTACATGACTCACCGCGTAGAGTTTACTTCTCTTACACACCCTGTGAGCTGGGTACCACCAGTTTCTCTGTTGGAAAGCTGGGGTAAGAGATTTCCACGGATGAGGTAATTGCCCAAGTCCACATAATTAGTAGGTGACGAAGATAACTTGGACTCTTGTAAAGGAATACCTGAGCACTATCTAAGGACATCTGAGATAACGAGACGAAGCTCCCTCATGCCAGAACTTGGTAAAAATATTAACAGATATTCCCAAGAAGCACTTGGGTAAGGATTTCAAGAATGTATTCTCATCATGTTACCGGATACAAAAGCTTTTCCTTTAAGGATTGAGCTTCCCAAAGGTGAACTCTTTATTCATCTGGAGTTTATATAAAATTCAAATTTATATATAAGTACATACTATTTACAGATGTTGCCTCCTTTATCCAATATTTATGGAATTCCTAATATGTGCCAGGCACCATTCTAGGCATCAGTGACAGGGTGATGAACAAAAAGTAAAAATCCTCGTCATCACAGAGGTGACAATTTAGTGATGGGAGTGACAGTCAATTAAAAATGGGGGAAAATTGTAACATTCCTACCCTCAGAGAGCTTCTATCTAGTGCTGGAGAGATAGAGATTGAACAAATATGTAGAATCATGAAAGATTTTGGTAAGGTTCATGTAGAAAACCAGTCCTGGAAAGGAGGCAGGGCACACTGGTGAAGTAATGAAAGCTGATAAGTTTTAATTAAATGTAACCAATTTGAGACTGGCTTTCTTAATTTGTTCATTTACTGTGTTCATGCCATTAGTTTAAACCCTTGGGAAATATATGAAAATTTTACTTACTTCTCATGCTGATTTTTTGTCAACTCAAAACAATTCTGCATGAAAGACATTAAGTTAATTTCCAAAAGGATGTAGTTAAGGGGGGTAAAAAGGCAATGTAATAGCGTTTTGCTCTGGGAGATTGAACAATAATGCACAATATGAATTGGACCACAGAGCGTATTTTTTAATGAAAGAAACCAGAGGCAGGAGACATAATAAATCTATTTTCAGATGCAGTTGACACGGACTGCTGCCTCTTTCTAATTTGGAGTGGAGCATGCAGCATCTCTGTTGGATCAGATGTGACAAAATTTAGGGAAACAAAATAGAAACCCTCGTTTCATGTGAAAATTGGAATTAAGTTATATGGTCCTCAAGCAAATTCCAGTCCTGAGAAATTATTTTTTCATGTATCTTAGCCAAATATCATAATCTGAATAACTGAGGTATTTGCATTCTATTCTACTTACTTATTTGATGAAAATTCATTTATAGGAAAGTTATTCTCATATGTTTTCTCCAATATGTTTATTTTGAACAAACCTATGATGTTATGGATTTTTTTTAACCTACCTGAAATTGAAACACATGAAAAAAAAATCTAAAATTCAGTATATTTGTGAGATTTAACAGAAAAGTTATCAATTATCTAGAGAAAAAGAGGAATTCACTTCTTTTGGTCCTTAATCATATGAGAGTGAGATTAAAAGGAAATCATTAGAATTGTGGCAATTTTTATTTTACTCTATTATTTTACCCTTATTATTTTAGCTTTATTTTACTCTCCTATTTCATGATTATGCAATTTCCTTGGATAAGAGCTGGCTATACCACTTGAATTATACAAAGTCACATGAGTGTGTGTGTCAGAATGACAGATCTTTAAATTGGAGTAGATGTGCAAATGTAGGAAAACAAAACAACAAAAGGGTAAAGAGGTGGGGCAGAAAAAATACACTTATATTAATATTATATTAATATATTTACCAGTACTCAACTTTTGAACCAAATTACTATGTTCAGGCTATTCTGAATATTCATTCTGGATGCTCTGACTTCACTGAGGAAACTTCAAATCACATACCTTAAGTTATTTAGATAATCAATATTAAGTCATTAAAATTCTGAAGAATGGAGCTTTTAGAATTGTGGTCTTATAATAATTTTAGTAAACATAAAATTTATTATGAAGTATAAACATTTCATCAAACTGTATATTTTTTTCAGCTCTAACCTCTCATTCATGTATATACTGCATCATTTATAAATTTTAATAAACAGAATGAATCTATGATCTTATACTTAAATAATTTGTTAATGCTTTAAACCACTGGTGCTGGTGGCTAAATAAAGCAAAGAAAAAGAAAAGATGGCTTTTCAAGTTCATAATAAAAATAAACTATTAAATCAGCCAGAAAGGAAATCCATGATCTTCAAGCTCTGAATAGCACTGGATGCTACACATCTGTTATTTTTAAAAAATAATTAATATATTTTTAGTATTAAATTTGAAAGGCACTTATCACAATTTAATTATCATTTTCCCATCAATAAAAAGGTGAATATATGATACACGTAGTTTAGAAGGACCTAAAGACTAAGTAACACCCCTCTAGTTTTTTCAATTACATAATAACATTTCAGCAAGTTGCATGTAGGTTATGTGCTGTGATGGCTTCTTCAAAGCACACTAGTATCTTCTTTATTCTTGTTTTAGATTCCACATAAGAGTGATATCATTACTTTTCTTTCTCTTTCTGGGTTACTTCGCTTTCAATGATGATCTCCTGGTCCATCCATGTTGCTGCAAATGGCATTATTTTATTCTTTTTTATGGATGAGTACTATTCCATTTTATAAATGTATCACAACTTCTTTATCCAGTCCTCTGTCAATGGAAATTTAGGTTGTTTCCATGTCTTCATTGTAACTAGTGCTGCTATGAACACTGGGGTGCATGTATCTTTTCAAATTAGAGTTCCCTCTAGATATACGCCTAGAAAAAGAAGACACTATTGAACTCATCTACAAAACAGAAACAGACTCACAGACATAGTAAACAATCTTATGGTTACTGGGGGGAAAGTGGGAGTGGGAAGGGATAAATTTGAGAGTTCAAGATTTGCAAATATTAACTACTATATATAAAAATAGATAAAAAGCAAATTTCTTCTGTATAGCACAGGGAACTAGATTCAAAATCTTGTAACAACCTTTAATGAAAAAGGTTGTGAAAACAAATATGTGTAATGTATATGCATGACTAGGACATTGGGCTGTACACCAGAAACTGACACACTGTAATAAAAAAAACAGTACACAAGTATCCACCTAATCAAATTGTGTGTAAATTAATCAATGTTCTCAAGCCTGATATTTTCCTTTAGTATATTCTATGATTTCAGGCTTACTCTTTTTTTGGAAGGCAGTGTTTTTCCTTTAGATTTCATTTTATAGAGAGAAGAGAACTGTCACTTAGAAGAAATGCAATTTAAAATGTGAGTCAAGGAAATGAACTTATTCATACATATCACAGTAAATTATGTCAATTAGCTTAGGATTTCAATGGAAGCAAACCACGGTTTTGTTCCCCAGGTCTAATTGTGCTATCAAGAGGCACTTCCCTAAAAGTCAAAGCAGATATTTATTCAAACAGAAAGCCACAGACACACACACCCTGTAGATTGCTTCCTGACTTTAATAAAGAGATTTCTTTTATTCACCTAGTCATTAAATATATGATCAAGCACCTCCTCTGTATGATTGCCTAAAAATACAGTGGTGAGCAAGCCAGGCTCAACGGATTCAGAAAATGTCACTGTTTTCTAAGGAGAAATTTCATAAACAATTAGATGATATCTAAAATAACTAAAATTCTTCAAGGGTCCACCATGTGCCTGGCTCTGGTTAAAGTGATTAAAATATTTTAATCATCACAGCAATCATCATAACAATCCTAATAATATTAGTACGTCTTTTATGCAGATGAGGAAGTTGAGGCACAGTGAATTTAAGTGACTTGTCCCAAACCACATAGCTACTACGGTGCCCAGGAAGGGGTTTTAGCTTCTGCAGACTTGCTCCAGAGCCCACACTCCCTTTTTTTTCCCAACTGAACTATAATTGATTTACAATGTTGTATTACTTTCTGGTGTACAGCATAGTGATTTTTATATAAATATACAAATATATAAACATATATGTAAACATAAAATATATATATACACATATTCTTTTCTATATTCTTTTTTATTATAGGTTATTACAAGGTATCGAATACAGTACCTTGCGCTACACAGTAGGTCTCTGTTGTTTATTTTATATATAGTGGTGTGTGTCTACTAATCCTAAACTCCTAATTTATCCTTCCCCACCTTTTCCCCTTTGATAACCGTAAGTTTGTCTTTTATGTCTGTGAGTCTCTGTTTTGTAAAATAAATTCATTTGTGATGTTGTTTTAGATTCCACATGTAAGTGATATACATGATATATGTTCTTCTCTTTCTGATTTATTTCACTTAGTATGATAATTTTTAGGTCCATAATGTTGCTGCAAATGGCATTATTTCACTCTTTTTTATGGCTGAGTAGTATTCCATTGTGTGTGTATATATACCACATTTTCTTTATCCAGTCATCTGTTGATGGACATTTAGGTTGCTTCCATGTCTTGACTATTGTTAATAGTGTTGCTATGAATAATAGGGTGCACGTATTTTTTTTCAATTAGAGTTTCATCTTGATATCAGAGCCCACACTCTTAAATACTGCAAATGCAAATAACTCACAGAAGTTTTAATATGCCATATTCATTTGGGAGAAAATTCTCCATGACTTTTATGCTTCTGCATCTCTGAGCAAAGGGGCTTGAAAGCTTTCTGAACTATCTTTTCAAGGATGTTTGTACAGCAAAAAGCCTTGGAAGTTAGACAGTGTCTTCCTCTGGGCAGAGGACAGATTTTTTTCCTGACCAGTATAACAAAGATAATGTCTTTCTTTGGGGCAAAGGTAGGGCAGGCATCCCCTTTGAAGATTGCGGTTTTGCTAAGTTCAGGGCTCCTCAGCTGTGACAGAAACCCACTGTGCGTAGCATCAAGCTAACCCTCCTCGCATCACCCTGTGACCTTGGTGGGCAAAGGGAATCAATGGGAACGTGAAGCTCATGGTGCCTGATGAGGTGTCAGTAATGAAATCATTTATCTCTGGCCAGAAGTCTCATGTCTCCTGCCAGAATCTATAAAACTGAGGTAGACTTACTTCTTAGCTTGCAAGTAGTGTAAAGTCTCAGATCCTGAACCGTTCTTGACATATTCCAATTCAGTAAGACGTACTTCGTGTCTAGATAGCTATTTTAATTACACTTTATTTGAATCTTTATCTGCCTCTAGTAATCCTCAGATTTCTGGACCAATGCATAGTGAAATAAAAGCCGTATTGAACTTGACAAGAAATGACCCAATGGCAATCACATCTGAGCTTTTTACCTAGAGAAAATCTCAAGAGCTGAAGCATACACACATATTTACTGGGATGAAACCACAAATAAATGGCAGTTCTGACAGGCATGACAAAAGGCAGTTTCTTAAATTCACCAGATAAAGACACACACACACACACACATTCCAACTTCAAAAAAAGTAGACCTCATATTTCCATGTAATCCAACTCCCACTCTGTGATTTATCAAAATTTAAGAAGCTGGATAGAACCAATCACAATTTTTCTAATGTATTCCAATAATTGTTAAATATGACATTTTCTAAGTCCTTCGACAGCATAGAACCCACCAATCTTGCATTCCCTACATCTCTGCTCTGTTTCTCTCCAGATCACTTATCACCTTCTGACATATGTCATACATCACTGGTTTATCTATTATCTGCCTCCCTCCCCTAAAATGCAAGAAATAACAGAATATGATACATAGTAGGTACCCCATAAATGTTTGCTTAGTGAATAAATGCATCAAATAAATCAAAAGATATGCTGATTGATTTTTTACAAAATTAGGAAAATACTGAAAAAAAAGTTTTATATTCTCCTTTATGAATTAAAATATTATGAACTTTTTCCTGTGTCATTAAATATTCTTTCAAATCAGTATTTTTATGACCATATAAAATTCCATTTTACTGATCTACCATAACTTAAATATTTCTTCATTGGAGACACTTGGCTTTTGTCTAGTGTTTTGATATTATAAATGATCCTACCTCATAATTTCATGAGTATTAATCTTTGGTTATCCTCACACAGATAATGCAAGATATCCTCATTTCAGTGAACTCCTCTATACAACCCTACATGAAAGCCAACTGTGCTACAGGCTTGCCCTACTTTTAAAAAACTTGATATAGTATAACTATTTGTCTTAGTTATAGATTATTTTTATTTTTAAAAATGTTCTTCATATGAGTCTGCTCTGTAAACTTGCTGCCTGGAGACCTGAGAGCCATAAGAGGCCATACCTGATATATGTTATTATAATGCAAAGGAATCTAAAAAATGGGACTCAGTCTAGACCAGGGTTGACAAATTTTCTCTGCACAGAGCCAGAGAATAAATGTTTTCGGCTTTGCCAGCCATAGGGTCCTGTCTCTCTGTCTCAACTACTCAACTCCACTGCTGTAACACGAAAACAGCCAGAGACAAGTTGTACCGGTGGTGCTCCAATAAAGCTTCATCTACAGAATAGATGAGCCACTGGTTTGCTGACTCTCAGCTTCTATTGGCTTCTCTTCTGGCACAGTGACTAAGCACAGGTAAATCACCTAATTACTCTAGACCTTAAATTCACCATCTATACCCTTTATAGAATTCTAGAGTCTTAGCGTGCTAAAGAATACTGTCATGTACATCAGCACAAGAAAGAAAATCACACATTGACCTCCAAACAGTTCTGCTAAAAATACACATAGACATGTGGATTTGATAAGATGTCATATTTGATGTCTCTGCTTCAGTTCCTCCAAAGGTGCCAGCACGGGTCTGTCAATTTCTAGCTTTATGAACATAAGTAAATTAATGACTGTCTTTGTGTCTCTTACCCTTTTGGAGGATAATTTAACTACACACAATTGTTCTAACTGTGTGTGTCACCAAGATGTTCAAATCCAGATGGCCCCAAGTCCACTCATTCATAAGCAAAAGTGTCTTGGTGCCCGTCTTAATGAGGTAGTGTTAAAATCAAAAGCAGAGACCAACCTTGAAAATTCCCTGAGCAGACAAAAAGCCAGTGTAGCCATTCAGATAAGGCTTACTTTAGCTTATTTTGCAAGACTAACTTGCCCTTGCTCTTCTGTTGCTTATGGCCCTGGAAATCATCAGCAAAACTTAAACTCTTTCCCGAAACTGACATGAGGCGACCACTAACCAATTCCCTATCAATGAAAAAAAATCCAATATTATAACCAATCTCTGGGAAGAATAAATAATCACTAATTTCTCATCACAGAAGCTGCTTTATCACAAAACACCCCTGAGCCTCATTTCATATTTTGGTTTGAGGTCTGCCAGTGTGCAAACTGTCTTTTAAGTGAATACAGTGAAGTTTGACTAATTACTACTTAGGTGATTCACTGGTTTTACTTCTGTTATTTATGAACCTTTGACAGTGCGATGCCCCGAGTTCTCAGCAATATGTCCAAAAGTTGGAAGCTTTGTAGTTTTCCTACACGTGCCGTTGCTGTCACTACCTCCCCATCTGTGGTCAGCATCCTTTCTCATTGGTCTGCTTTTGTCCACTCCGGAGATTACCACTTATGATCAATTTTCCTAGAGCGCTTGTGTTTGGTAGCATATTATGAACAATCAACATGTACCCACTGTAAATTTTAGCAAGAGGAAGGGCACGTAATATCAGCCAAGCTGGAGCAGAAGGAGGAGCAGGAGGCAGAGGAAGGGGAGGAGGAAGAGAAAAAAAATAAAGAATTATAATGATTGTTAATTACTTACGATGATTTCCTATCACTAAGAATTGCATGGGCTATACCCCTCTTCTGTCAGTCCTTCTGCCATGGACTCAGACTCCTCTTTCTTTTTAAACCATTATTACATCTCTCCTTTCTCTCTATTCCTATACATGCCCCACTTTCTACAACCAGACAATGCAGAATTTGTCTCACTTGACACTGCAGAGCAGAACAAATCATCTCTCTTTTTAAGAACCGCCTTAACCTTTCCATATAAGTCAAGACGAGCTTTGAGATATTTTCACTCTAACCCCAATTTGGTCAGCAGCATTCAGTTAAGAGAAAGCAGAAATTTATACTCAGGGGCTTGAGCAGATGTTTGTACACCTATGTTCACAGCAGCATTATTCACAATAGCCAAAGGTAGAAATAACACACAAACCCATGGATGGGTGAACGGACAAACAAAACGTGGTATATACATATAATGGAGTATCATTCAACCTTTAAAAGGAAGGAAATTCTGGTATATGCTTACAGCACAGATGAACCCTGAAGACATCACAAATGAAACAAGCCAGACAGGAAAGGAAAACATTGCACGATTCCATTTATATCAGGTACCTAGAGTATTCAAACTCATAGAGACAGAAAGGAGAACGGTGGTTGCCAAGGACTGTGAGACAAGGGAGAGCAGCTGTTATCTAACTGGTGCAGTGTTTCATATTTGCAAGATAAAACATGGCTGGGGGTGTTTAGTGGTGACGGTTGCCCAATAATGTGAATATGCTTAATGCCACTTAACATCCTTAGAAATGGTTAAAATGGTCAAACCATGTATATTGTTATGTGTATTTTAACATTAAAAAAAGATATAGCAGAGAAAATGCAATTGATTTTTAAAAGCTAACGTTCCTGAGTTCTAAGAGTTGGGCTCTTGAGTTTCAAAGCATAAGCTGTGAAGAGCACAGGATATAAAGTGGCCACCATCAAAAGACAGACAGAGAAAAGTGCACATTCACAGAAGAGAGCTGCTCTTCTTACTTCACAGAATAAGACCACTCTCTGGGCTGAGGAAGGCAACAGAGAGTCACAGGAGACAAATGTACTAAATGGCATTGGTTGGTAAATAGTAAGAGTCAAACTGAATACCAAGATGACAGGACCACCATGTGCTTTCTTCGGGAAGAAGAGAAAAGGAGACCAACAGATCAGCTTCATTCCCCATCCTCACCCATCAGTAACATGGCAAGAGCCCAGAGCCTCCTTGTGACCACCATGGTACAGGAGCAAAACATATGTCTGCAGTGGGGTGCACAGGGGATCGAAACAAATGAGTGAGTCAATCTCACAGAATTCCAGAATGCTCCAGTGACGTGACATTCAGTAGAATGGCTTCTCATGCACACCAGAGTACCAGTGAAGCTCTTATAGCCTTAGAGAGCCCCTTTGATCTTCCAAGGATCGGGAGTGTCATGGAGAAATGGCTGGATTTATTTTAAGATCTTTCCGAGTACATAAAAATCACTGGAATTGAAGTGACCTGCAAAGGACTTATGTTTAGAATTCTGCTGTACAATACAGTAGCCACTGGCCATGTGTGGCTCTTTAAATACAAATGAATTAAAATTAAACACAATTAAATGTTCAGGTTCTTAGTTGCCTTAACCACAGTTCAAACTCTCAATAGCGACTGGTGGACAGTGGCTACCCAATTAGACAGAGCAGCTACAGAACATCACAGAAAGTTCAGGTGGACCACGATGGTTGAGAACAAAGAGCTACCATAGCAATTTATGTGGCTGGACAACCAAGGATTATAAGGAATGGACCAGAGTGCATCCCATCTCTTGCCAATATGGACAGAGAAGGACAAAGGACCAGGTGTCTCCTGCCCCCTGACATTTTTAAAGCACCTAGAATATATATATAACCCAAGAAAGTAAAGACTCTGATTAGCTAAAATTATATTTTACACATAGAATTAAAGTTCAAAGTACAGCCACTTTGGGGGTGGTTCCAGACCACCATAATAAAAGCAAATATCACAATAAAGCAAGTCACACGATTAGTTTTTGGTTTCCCAGTGCATATAAAAGTCATGTTTACACTATATGGTAGTCTATTCAATGTGATACCCTTTTGCCTAAAAAAAATAATGTGCATACCTTAAATAAAAAAGGCTAAAAATGCTAACTATATCTGAGCCTTCAGTGAGTCGTCATTATTTTGCTGGTGAAGGATTTGAGATATGGTGAGAATTCCCAAAATGTGACGCAGAGACACAAAGTGAGTAAATGCTTTTGGAAAAATGGCGCCCATAGACTTGCTCAATGCGGGTTGCTACAAACCTTCAATTTGTTAAAAAACAAACAAACAAACAAACAAACAAACAAAAAACCAGTATCTGTGAACTGCAATAAAACAAAATAGGCCTATAGATAATAGGTTCAGTTTTAGAAAAAAAAAAAAGTAGTTTCCATTACACATCGCCTTATGGATTAAAACACGTAAATCACGCTTCCCCAAGACGGAACAGAGTTCCCTGCTCTGCGAAAGTGACTGCAGGACCTTTTTAAGATAAATTTGAGTTCTTATCTCCCCCTAAATGGAATTCCCAATTGGTTCCTAGTTTATATGCCTAGTTTATAGACGGCACTCAAAAATGGTAGCTTTTCTGATTACGACTCCCTAAACACATCTTGTGCTAAATGCACAAAATAAAAGCTCGCGTCTTAGAAAAAGAAAAAGCTCCGGATCTGAAAAGGACACAACTACCTTCGAGAATGAGCGGCCAGGAAGAGCCAAGAGGGCCCTGAGGTCCTCTTAAGTCCGAAAGCGCAGCGTGTCTCTGACGCCAGGGTCCCCGAGAAAGTTTCATGACTTCCAAACCGCAGGACATCCCAGCCTCCCGCCTCCGCTAGCGGTAGCGGAACTGGCAACAGCTGTGCCGTCCGATTCACACGGACCGGTGAACGTTTGTCCAAATCGAATTACAGCCCGGGTTGTCGGAGTCGCTGATAAAATGCACGGTGCTTGCGAGGAGGGTGGTGCGAGCTGGTGAGGTGCACCGGCAGGCAGCTGGGGCTTGGGTGTGAATGAGGAGGTGGAGGAAGGAAGCGGTGGGTGACACCCTCTTTGTCTCCAGCAATCCGAACAGTGGGGCATCTTAAGCGCGCTTCTAAATGACAGGAAGGATAACTCAACAGAAAAGAGGGTGAGAGAAGAACTTAGAAATCAGTGATAAACCTCTGAATCCACTGGCAGGGATTTAGAGCTGGACTGGGAATCCAAGGTAAAATAGAGCTATTCAATCAGCTGGTTGGTACAACTCTTACAGGAGGATGGGGGATACAGGAGTTCCTAGAAAAGCTGAAGTTCCTGCAGTGCCCATCTACTTCCCAGGCAGCCTGCACCCCTCACTGTCACCAAGTTTCATGCCAACAGTCCTTGCGTAGAGGAAGAAAAGATGGAAAGAAAGGCACGGGACAAAGGTAATATGACTTCCGCGCAACTGCCCGGGCTTTCCCGCTCGGCACGAAGTCACGGCTGCTGGGTCTCGTTTCAAGGTCAGATTTTCAAGGTCCACGCTCAGCATTAGATCCAGATCCAAACACTGCACATTCATCAACCTTAGGAATGTCTCTTTCGCCAGTAAGAGTTTTCGGTTTTGCATTTGATTCACTTTTTTAATATATTTATTTTTATTGAAGTATAGTCAGTTTACAATGCTGTGTCAATTTCTGGTGTACAGCATAATGCTTCACTCATACACGAACATATATATATTTATTTTCACATTCTTTTCACCATAAGTTATTACAAGATATTGAATTTAGTTCCCTGTGCTATAGAGTATGAACTCGTTGTTTATCTATTTTATATACAGTAGTTAGTATCTGCAAATCTTGAACTCCCAATTTATCCTTCCACTCCCTTCCCCCTCGGGTAACCTTAAGTTTGTTTTCTATGTCTGTGAGTCTGTTTCTGTTTTGTAAATAAGTTCATTTGGCTTTTGTTTTTTTCCAGATTCCACATATAAGTGATATCATATGGTATTTTTCTTTCTCTTTCTGGCTTACTTCACTTTGAATGATGATCTCCAGGTCCATCCATGTTGCTGCAAATGGCATTATTTTATTCTTTTTTATGGTTGAGTAGTATTCCATTCTATAAATATACCACAACTTCTTTATCCAGTTATTTGTTGATGGACATTTAAATTGTTTCCATTGTCTTGGCTATTGTAAATAGTGCTGCTATGAACATTGGAGTGCATGCATCTTTTTGAATTAAGGTTCCCTCTGGATATATGCCCAGGAGTGGGATTGCTGGATCATATGGTAAGTCTGTTGTTAGTCTTCTGAGGAATCTTCATACTGTTTTCCATAATGGCTCCACCAAACTATATTCCCACCAACAGTGTAGGAGGGTTCCCCTTTCTCCATAATTCAACATCAGGAAATTTCAAATTTGTCTTCTACCTACAAGGGCAGCTAATTTCAAGTACGGAGTTTAAAGGAGCATCTTGTTAAACTCAAGAGTCCTAGTGTACAGGGGGACTGGGAAAAGACCTAAAAAGAGAAGGGCTGCCCATGTCCACAGGGCCAAATTATGCTTTCTTAAGAAGGAAAAATTCAGGGAGATTTACCAAGTGGTTTTTCTTTCTAAAAATTGAGAGAGGGCAATATACTTTTGGGATGTGGACATAAGCCAGGGAAGGAAAGGCATTCGTTGATTTGGTTATGTTGAAGAAAATGCCATTCGCTGAGCCCCTACCTAACCTGATGAGACTGTGCTCAGTACTGCAGAATAAATTTCAATTGGGGGTTTTGCTTACTCCTATGTTAACACATTCTTATCCTTATTTTATACACGAGGAATTGGTCACTCTGGGAGATTGAAGTAAACGGACCAAGAGCCATACCTGCTAAGTGGTGATGCTTTGATCTGAACCAGATCTTTATCTTCAAAGAGAAGCTGCAAATTTGGAGAAGAACTTAGCCACAGACTAGATTCAGTGGCCATGGAGACTGATTCACGCAGCCAACAGGCAGTGAGTGTCTACTGTGTGTGGGCCATGGCTGTGGGAAAATGGCAAATGGTGGATTGGGTAACATGTCAAACCTAGAGAAAATCGGATCATTTTGACAGCTCGACAATCTCTCCACCCACTTCAGAGGCAGTTACAAAGAAGGGAAGGAAACTTGCTTCGCTTTTCCATCATCAGAGTGGAATGTTTTCAACCAGCCTTGGGAGCCCACAGCCTCAGGACATTGGGTTACAGATGGAAAGCAAGGGACGGTTCTGGGTTGTTGTCTGTCACGGCAGCACTGCCCAGCCCCACTTGGTCTGATTCCGAGGCTTGCTGAAGTCAGGGCTGGACAGAATGAAAGCCTATACAAAGTGATTCTGTGATGTGTCATGTATCCTATGCTACCGATGATCTTTTTATAATAAGTAATCGATTTCTTCATGACATATGTTGTTTCTCATTTCTAAACAAAACATTATACTCAAGGAAAACAGCAGGTAGAGACAGAGCTAAATGTCTCAATATTCTATTTACAGACAATCCAAATGTCCAGAATAATTCTCCTTATCCAAATTCTGATATGGCTGTTAAGTAAATTATAGTCATTTTCTAAGTACTAATCTTTTAAAGGGATTGCTTAAATAACATGTAATAAAAACAACACAAAAACCTCAAGATGAGAGTCTCCTTATTATCTTACTGTCAATCTTTTCCAGACCTACACGTCTTTGGCAGAACGCTAAAATGGTAGTGGTGAATCAATCCTTTTTTCCTTCCCTCCCTTCCTACTTTCTCTCCTTTTCTCGCCTCCTTCTGTCTCTCTTTCCCTCCTTCTTTCCGTTTACTTACCACCACAGATGCAACAAATGCTTATTTTTCAAGAGCCCTTTAAAAAGTTCTACAGAACATCAGGTAATACAGCTAATTACATAACACCCATTTACACAGCTGAATTCCTAAAATAATGATCGCACTCCATTTTCATTATCTGTAAGTCTGTTTCCTGTACCCACGGAATTAATCGTGGTGGTAAAATGTGCTTCTCCCTTTATATTTCTGACTAGTTTAACCAAATAATTTCTTAAAGTACACCGCTTTTCATTTTAAATGTAACTTAAAAAAACAGGTTAACAACTGCCAACAGTTAACTGGAGATTTTATATGCTATAATATTATATGTCACCCATTACCAACTTTATAGGCTTAGCAGAATAAAATAATCATTGGTCTTTTTCATCTGAACGCCATTAGGAAAAATGGTGTAAACTTCAACTGATTAAATTGTTACTTAAGACGCTTTATGAAAATTTATTTTGAAGCAATTTTTCTCATTAAGACTTGACAAATCTGGAGAGCACTTCATTTAATCTCCTTTATGAGAATGTTTTGCATGCAAATAATCTGAAGGACTCTGAGAATCCAGAGAGACTTGGGCGGTCTGGAGTCGCTGGGACTTCCAGGCAGTTATTTCTTGCAGATCTGCTGTGCAAATTGCTTCTTAGACAAATCAAGGGGAGGGTGGAAAACAAGCAGGGAATCACCATGTTGTTTATAGTTTTAGCTATTCTATAAACATCGATAACCAAAGGAGACGGAACAACTGCCAGTTGCACTCGGTGTGATTCTTACACATTGTTTATGATCATTTAATCAAAATATAACAGGAATTCAACAGATTTAAGGGATGTGGTAAAAGAGCAGGAAAAGATCTATAAAGAGATAACAAAGGAGCAACCATCACTGCCATTCTCACAACCACTCAAAGCCCGTCCTGTATTCTTGAGGTTGGGTGTGTTCCAGGAAATACGAACATGTGGTATCTCATTTAACCCACAAATAACCAATGAGGCAATCAGTAGTATGACTTCCATTTTACAGATGAGGAAACTGAGGCATAAGGAGACCAAGTGACTTCTCCAACATTACATATCTAGTAAGGGTAGTGAATATAGGATATAAACCTGAGACTGACCCAAAACCCATCGCTTGAAGCTCTAAGCCTTGCTCCTCAATGTGTGGCTCATGAACAGGCAGCACCGGCTCTACCTGTGACTTTGTTAGAAGAGCACACTCTGGTTTAATTGCACACTGATGTTCTAGAGCGCTGCTCCCATATTATATAACAGCGATGTGAATAATAAAAGCATGTATTACATCATGTATTTCTTCATAGCTGAATGTGCACATATACTATGTAGCAATGGGCAAGACAAGGTTAGAAGGCAAATGAGAAGACTGTTCTGGAAGGAAAAAAAAAAAGTCTACTTGGATGTCACTAGAGGGTGTTTTGTCCCACAATTGACAACATAATACGGACACGCTGTACTCTTGGGAGTATTATGAAAGGAGTGGTCATGAATTCATGTCCCCAGAAACTACTTAGTGGGTTGACATCATGGAAATTTGCCAAACTTGCCTAGGAAAGGCTCTCCACCACATCAAAAGCTAGCTGACCAAAAGTGACACTAAATGTCATTTCTGAGGATTTACTGAAAGAAACCCATTCCATGAAAGTTTCCATTTTTATACAAGGACAAATCTTGGCAAAGCAGCTCTTCAGAACTAGAAAACTTAAAGCACCAGTCCCTTTTACTGACTGTTTTCAGCAGCTCAAAGACCAAGTTTAATTAGTTTATATTGAATACAAAAGTGGATATAGTTCTTTTATCATAAATGCAAGTTAGCTAAAAGACAATAGGATAGGATGGAATTTTTCCCCTATTCTTTAATTTTGTCCAAATAAAAGCCATTGATTCATTAAAAGGAATCAACCTGTCAAATTAGCAGTAGTGAATTTACTTCTTAAGTTGCATAAAAATGTACTGGTTTTGTGTGCCTGCCTCTTCATCTAAGTTAGGAGCTTTATTCCTCCTTATTCTAAACATTCCACAAATATTTATAGGTTGTGTGTTACGTGCATCTCTGAGGGTTACATTAGTCACATAAAAAATAAATGCTTATTGATTTATAAATTAAATATTTTTCAGGTTCCCTGGATCAAGACTCTAAGATCTTTGAAGAGAAAGACTGGGTCTTGGTCATCGTCTGTCTCCCATGACTAGAAATTTGACTGTAACAATATTCATTGAGTTAGTGAATGAGTAATAGGTTGCAGAGAAATAGGAAGTGGCCAAGCTCTTGAAGTATATATACCATGAAAAAATGTTAATTCCAACAAAAAAGTAATGCCCACTTCGATGGCAATAATATGACTATTTTATGTTTTAAAAGGTACATTAGCGATGGAATCTTTGTCCTAAACACCTTAAATGAGATCAGTTATCGTCAAAGTTTTCAGTTTCTATTCATTTCCTACCAGTTCTTATAATTTGTGGCTCAGTATTATCTGTTAACAATCAAGCTGATAAACACATTTATATACTTATAAGTGTTTCTTTTATTTCCCAAAGTGAACTTCCACTTAATACTCACATTATCAGGAGCCAAAATTTATGAGAGCCCATCTCACAATTATGAAACTTACATTAACAATTTTGTAACAGAATTCCTCAGATCAGGTCCTACCACATCAATGTCCACAGAAAGACAACATTTTTAAAGAGTATAGGTAAAATACAGATTTCTATGATAATGGTGCCTTTTTTTAGACTGTTTCACATCTACGACAACTGTGTTTATGTCATTCTGAAAAAAAAAAAAAAAAAAAAAGAAAGGAAGGAAAAGAAGAAAACAGTGCTGATAGGGTCAGGACCTGAGAGAAATCTGGAGCCATTTATTCTTCCACTGCACCTACTCAAAAATACAATTTGCCAACATCAGTTAAAAATAATGACTAGCAACTGGCCAATACAGCCAAAGAAAGATGGAACAGCCTCCACTGAAGCAGGCCAGTGCATTAACTATGGAATCAGACAGTGATCACAGAATTAACGACCGTATTTACAATCAAACACTGAAGCTGTCAAGAAGACCGAAAGATGTGATGGGCAGGGAAGCACTTTGGAGTCTGAGTATTTCAAAAACTGAAGGTGCAGGAAGGGTGAGCAAAATAAAAGCAGAACACGAGGAACGAGGAATTACACAGATAATCAGCATTTCCAAAATCCTACGGAATTGAGTATTAAATATAAACAAATTCCATGTGTTGTCAACTCTAAATCCCAGAAACTATTTCAGGAGCCAACACTCAACTTGGAACATTATTCTTGGCTCCTGCGGTGAATATTTTTCTTTAGAATGTTCTTTCAGGTTTGCTTGGCTCTCTTCAGGGGAAAACGAGTGCCCCTCTCCCTGCCAACTACCGCAGGAGCTTTCCTAACCAGGTAACACGGTGGCACAACATGCAGAGGAGAAAGAAGTGGTTACATTCATTGATTTTTCTTTATGAGACGTGGAAGTCCTTAAAACGTAATTTTTTTTTTTGCACTTTATTTTTCATGGAGGTGCTCAGGGTTGAACCCAGGACTTCGTGCATGCTAAGCATGTGCTCTACCACTCGACTATACCCTCCCCGCTCTTAAAACACAAATTAAAAAAAATTCCTCCAAAGAGCTCTTAGGCATCCGTGATGCTGTGTAGGATAAAGGTCACCACGGATCAGGCCCTGTTCCACATGTTCTCCCGTCTCAGATTCCCAACACTTTTCAGTAAAGTTAGAAACCAATGAATGGAGCCCATCATACACAAGCACCATCAGTTTGAGTCTATAAATGCTATAAATTCAGAAGTGCCAGGAAGTGCTAATTATCTCTCTTGTCTATCTTTCCTATCCCAAGTTCCTAGAAAAGCAGGAACGGTAGCTTTTCAATCTAATAGGTGACAAAAGTCACAGAAGCACTCAAAGTGTACATAGATGTTCAAAAGAGCACAAAAATGTTCTGGTAAAACTAATTGTTTTTCCTGTGTGATTCCTTTTGAAACACTGGTTTTAAAATATTCCCAAACTATTGTACTGCTGGACTGTTTGTTTTAGTGTCTAATTAAAAAAAAATAATTTGGATTTAGAAATCAAAATAATGAAGTGTCTTATCCCCATATGTAATCACTTAAATCTATCTTTCTTTTTCTTTCTTTCTTCCTTCCTTCCTTCCTTCCTTCCTTCCTTTCTTTCTCCCTTTCTCCCTTTCTTTCTTTCTTTCTTTCTTTCTTTCTTTCTTTCTTTCTTTCCTTTCTTTCTTTCCTTTCTTTCTTTCTTTCTTTCCTTTCTTTCTTTTTCTTTCTCTTTCTTTCCTTTTTTCTTTCTTTTTCTTTCCTCCCTCCCTTCCTTCCTTTTTTCTTTCCTTTTTTCTTCCTTTCTTTCCTTTTTTCTTTTTCTTTTTAGTTCCTTAAAATCCCTCAACAAGGTCCTTGAAGTTAATTCCATTTTTGAGTGTTCAAAAAAGGAGGCTCAAGAATTAACTACAAATTTTACTGCTTTCTTTTTTCTTTTTTTTAAATTAAAAAACATTTTTGTTGATGCATGGTTGATTTACACTGTTGTGTTAGTTTCTGGTGTATAGCAAAGTGATTCAGTTTTATATATATATATATATATATATATATATATATATATATATTCTTTTTCATTATAGCATATTGCAAAATATTAAATACAGTTCCCCATACTATACAGTAGGGCCTTATTGTTTATTGTATATACAGTAGTTTTTATCTACTAATACCAAGTTCCTAATTTATCCTTCCCCTGCCTTACCCTTTGGCAACCATAAGTTTGTTCTCTATGTCTGTGAATCTGTTTCTGTTTTGTAAATAAGTTCATCTGTATCATTTTTTTAGATTCCACATATAAGTGATATCATATATTTGTCTTTCTCTGTCTGGCTTACTTCACTTAGTATGATGATCTCTAGGTCCATCCATGTTGCTACAAATGACATTATTTAATTCTTTTTTACGGCTGAGTAATATTCTATTGTATAAATATACCACATCTTCTTTATCCAGTCATCTATCAATGGACATTTTTAAATTGCTTCCATGTCCTGGCTATTGTATATAGTGCTGCTATGAATACTGGGGTGCATGCATTTTTCAAATTAGAGTTTTCTCAGGGTATATGCCCAGGAGTGTGATTGCTGGATGATACTGCAACTCTATTTTTAGTTTTTTTTAGGAAACTACATACTATTTTCCATAGTGGCTGCACCAATTTACATTCCCACCAGCAGTGTAGGAGTGTTCACATTTCTCCATACCCTCTAACCAGCATTTATTATTTGTAGACTTTTGAATGATGGACATTCTGACTGGTGTGAGGTGATACCTCATTATAGTTTTGATTTGTGTTTCTCTAATAATTAGTGAACTTGAGCATCTTTTCATATGCCTATTGGCTATCTGTATGTTTTCATTAGAGAAATATTTGTTTAGGTCTTCTGCCCATTCTTCCAATCCAAGAGCATGGGGTATCTTTCCATTTCTTTAAAACATCTTTAATTTCCTTAACATATTGATCGCTGCATCACCCAAATCTGGGTGACAGTTGGGTTTCTTCAGGGGCACCTGATCCACAGTGGGCAACCAAAATGTTCATCAGTGTTACATAGTTCTCAGCATATAAGTCTTTCACCTCCTTGGTCAGGTTTATTCCTAAGAATTTTTTGATGCAATTTTAAAAGGAACTTTTTTTTCACTTTCCATTTCTGATATTTCATTATTAGTGTAAAGAAATGCAACAGACTTCTGTATGTTAATCTTGTATCCTGCTACTTTGCTAAATTCATTTATCAGTTCTAGTAGTTTTTGTGTGGAATCTTTAGGGTGTGTTTACATATATATTGTATATATATATAATATATATATATATACACACACATATACATGTTATCTGCATATAATGGCAACTTTATATCTTCCCTTCCAATTTGGATACCTTTTATTTCTTTTTCTTATGTGATGACTGTGGCTAGGATTTCTAACACTATGTTGGATAGAAGTGTGACAGTGGGCATCCTTGTCTTGTTCCAGATTTTAGCAGGAAGGTTTTCAACTTTTCACCATTGAGTATGTTGGCTGTCATAAATAACTTTTATTATGTTGAGATAAGTTCTCTTTTACCACTTTGGTAAAAGTTTTTATTATGAATGGATGTTGAAGTTTTATCAAATGCTTTTTCTGCATCTATTGAGATGATAATTTGATTTTTGCCCTTTCTTTTGTTGATGCAGTATATCACATTAACTGATCTGCATATGTTGAACCATCCTTGTGTCCCTGGGATGAATCCAATTTGATCATTTGATGTGTTCTTGGTCTCAGTTTGTTAATATTTTGTTGAGAATGTTTGCATCCACATTCGTCAAAGATACTGGCCTCTAATTTTCCTTTTTAGTAGTATCTTTGCCTGGTTTTGGTATCAGGATGATGGTGGCTTCATAAAATAAGTTTGGGAGTATTCCCTCCCCTTCAGCCTTTTGGAAGAGTCTGAGAAGGATCAGTATAAATCCTTTGTATGTTTTGTAGAATTCCCTAGTGAAGCCATCTGGTCCTGGACTTTTCTATGCAGGGAGTTTGTTTCATTTTGTTTTATTTGTCTGTTTTCAATTACAAATTCTAGTGATCAGTCTGTTCAAATTATCTATTTCTTATTAACTAAGTTTTGATGGACTGCATGTTTCTAGAAACTTGTCCATTTTTTCTAGGTTGTCCAATCTGTTGGCATATAATTGCTCATGGCAATCTCTTATTTTTGGTGTATTTCTGTGGTCTCAGTTGTTGTATCTCCTGTTTCATTTCTTATTTTGTTTATTTGGGTCCTATCTCTTTTCTTCTTGCTAAGCCTGGCCAGAGGTTGATCAATTTTGTTTAACTTTTTCAAAGAACCAGCTCTTGGTTTTATTGGTTTTTTTCCCATTGTTTTTTATTCTCTATTTCATTTATTTCTTCTCTGATCTTTATTATTTCCTTCCTTCTGCTGACTTGATGTTTCGTTTATTCTTTTTTTTTTTCCTAATTCTTTTAGGTGGTAGGTAATATGGTTCTCAGTTTTTGAGGACGGCTTTTATCTCTATGAACTTCCCTCTTAGGACTTCTTTTGCTGCATTCCACAGATTTTGTGTGGTTGTGTTTTCATTCTCATTTGTCTCGAGGTATTTTTAGATTTCCTCTTTGATTTCATCATTGGCCCATTGGATTTTAGTAGCATGTTGTTTACCCTCCGTGAACTTGTTTTTTTTTTCCTTGTTTCTGTTTCTGTGTTGATTTCTTGTTTCATGCCATTGTGGTCAGAAAAGATGCCTGAAATAATTTCTATCCTCTTAAATTTATTTAGGTTTGTTTTGTGTCCTAGCACATTATCTGTCATAGAGAATGTTCCATGTGCATTTGAAAATAATATGAGAATAATAATATTCTTCTATTTTTTCTGCATGTAATGTCTTGAAAATATCAATTAAGTCTAACTGTTCTATTGTTTAGGATCTTTGTTACCTTATTGATTTTTCTGTCTGGAAGATCTGTCCATTGATGTCTCTGGGGTGTTAAAATCTCCTACTGTTATTGTATTCCCATCAATATCTCCTTTTATGTCGGTTAGTATTTGTTTTATGTATTTAGGTGATCCTATATTGGGTGCATATATGTTAACAAGTGTAATAGCCTCTTGTTGTTTCCTTTTATCATTATATAGTATCCTTCTTTATCTTTCTTCCTGGTCTTTGTTTTAAGGTCCATTGTGTCTAAGAATATTGCTACCCTCACTTTCTTATCATTTCCATTTGCACGAAATATCTTTTTCTATCTCTCCACTTTGAATCAATATGTGTCCTTTGCCCTAAATTTGGTCTCTTGTAGGAGGCATATTTTAGCTCTTGTTTTATTATCCAATCTACCACTCCATGTCTTTTCATTGCTGCATGTAATCCATTGACATTTAAAGTAATTATTGATAGACATGTATTTATTGACATTTTAAACCTTGTTTTCCAGTTGATTTTATACTTCTTCTTTGTTCCTTTTTTTCTTTGTTTTTCCTTTTGTGGTTTGATGGCTTTCTTTTCTATTATGCATGTTTTCTCTTCTTTTTGATTTTTATGAATCTATTGTATCCTTTTGATTTGGAGTTACCTTGTTTTACAAATATGTTAACCCATTACTGTATCTACTTGCTTCAGACTAGTAGTCATATAGACTCAAACACATTAAAAAAAAATCTGCATTTTCTTACTTTCCTTCCCCACATTTTATGATTTTCATGTCCTATTTTACATCTTCATGTTTATCCTTTTGCAGTTCTTTGTAGTTATCATTGCTTTCACAAAAACAAATTTTTTTAAATCTGTATACTGGCTATTTTAAGTGATTTACTTTCTTATTGTGATTTTCGTTTTCCTATAGCTTCTTGCTTCTTTTCTATTTAGAGAAGACTTTTCAATACTTCTTTTAGGATAGGTTTAGTATTGTTGTATTCTTTTAGCTTTTGCTTGTCTGAGAAAGTCTTTCTCTCTCTTTCTATAATAAATGATAATCTTGCTGGATAGAATATCTTAGGTTGTAAGTCTCTTCCCTTTCAGGACTTTGAATATATCTTGCTACTCCCTTCCAGCCTGCAAATTTCTATAGAGAAATCAGCTGACAGCCTTATGGGGGTAGCCTTGTAATTGACTCTTTGTTTTTCTCTTGCTGCCTTTAGAATCCTCTCTTTAATCTTTAACTTTTGTCATTTTAATTTTAACATGTCTTAGTGTAGGTCTGTTTGGGTTCATCTTGTTTAGGTCCCTCTGCACTTCCTATATCTGGGTATCTATTTCTATCTTTAGGCTTGGGAATTTTTTAGCCATAGTTTCTTCAAATACATTTTTAATCCCCTTTTCTCTTTCTTCTCCTTCTGGGATCCCTATTATGCGTTGATTGACATGCTTTATATTATCCCATAGGTCTTATATATTGCTTTAATTTTTTTTCATTTGTCTTTCTGTCTGTTGTTCTGATTGGGTGATTTCCATTATTCTATCTTCCAGGTCACTTATTCATTCTTCTGCATTATTCAGTTTGCTAGTTATTGCCTTTAGCTCAGCTTCCATCTTGGCAAATTAGTTTTCTAATTTTACTTGGTTCCTCTTTATAGTTTCTAGCTCCTTTTTACAGTAATCTGAATTTTTATCAATAGCCTTTCTTAATTCCTCCAGTATTTTTATTACCTCTTTTTTGGACTCAAGAGTCTGTTAGACTGGAGAGATCTGTTTCATTGTTCCTTCAGGAGATTTCTCTTGTTCTTTTAATTGGGACTGGTTCCTCTGGTTCTTCATTTTACTTACATTTCTGACTCTAACAGTTTAGGAGAAACAGTTATCTGCTGTTGTTTTAAAGGCTGTTTTTATGTGGGAGTGTGCCTGTGTAGCCTGCATGGTCTAATATTTTTGCTGTGAGGGCTGTTTTTAATACAGATGGCTGCCACATCTTTCCTCTGTGTGTGTTGGCTGTTATCCACTTGATGGGGGCGGGGGGTATAATTGGTGTTGGTACCAGAGTCTGCACTGGACTTTGAATGGGGCCTCCTCTTGGCTTTGTGGTTTTCACAGCCTTATCAGGGGCAGGGTATGTACCCTAGGTGTTGGAGTGAAAGCCCCCAAGATCCATTTCTCAAATGTGATGTGGGGTAGGCAGGACTGGAGCACTCCCATCGGGAGAGGAGCCACTTAGTATTCCTTTATAGGAACTTTATGTAAAGAAGTATGCTCTGTGGTGTCGCATGTCACCTGTTGTGCAGGTTCACAAAGTACACTATTGTTGGTGCTGCCCTCAGCCCTGGGAATGCTGGCAATATGCTCTGAAGCCCCTCAGGTGCCGTGCTCACAAAGACGCTGGCGCAGATCCATAGGTGCAGATTCACTGAAGACAGGTACCAGGATCACAGTAGTCACACGCCCGGACCTGCCATGGGAGCTACAGAAGCAGCCCAGGCCCTGGCCCCACCTCTGCATGCACGTGCCCTCGAAGCCCACAGCTGCTAATGCTGACCAGCCCCACCCACAGATGTCCTGGTTCGATGTCCCACAAGTGCTGAGTTTACAAAGGCCCCTGCTGAGGAGGCAGCATAAATCCATGGATTACACAGCCACTGTGAGAGGGCTCAGATTTCACCCCTGCTTCCTTAGTGGTGTGGTACCTGGAGATCAGCTCAGATTTCAGCCCTGCCTCTACATATGGGCAATGCAGAGGCACATGTGCACTCCCAGAGCACTTAAAGGCGGAGTCATACCTGCTGTGAGCACACTGAGAGTGAGGCTGCTATGATGGGGTCTCTGCCCCACCCTTCATGTGCCCATTAACAATGGCACTTCTATGGCAGACCCAGGCTCTATTCACGTACATCCCAGGTTTCAGCTCGTACACACTTCAGCCCCTTCAGGCTGACTCCACACAGCCAACCTCAGTCCTCTTCCTGGATCTGTCCTCTGGAGCCCAAGTTTCATCACCCAGATCCCACAAGCACCACCAGATGCGCATCTCGGGCTGGGGACTACAGTGAGGTGGCCCAAACCCTCTAATGCAGGTCTCTCTCTGTTCTGCCTGTTGGAATCCAGCTGCTGCACTCTTCTCTGAGCCTCTGAAGCTTCCTTTCTGTTCTAGCTGATCTCCCAGCTTGTAACAGGGGTTCCCAAGGTGAGGGAACCTTTCCGCTTTCACAGCTCCCTCCCAGGGAGTCAGGTCCCATCTAATTGCCTTTTTTTTTTTCATCCTACTCAGCTATATGGTCATCTTTCTTGCAATTTTGGTTGTCTGAGCTCTTCTGCCAGTGTTCAGCAGGTATTCTGTAAGAACTGTCCCACATGTAGATGTATTTTTGGTGTATTTGTGGGAGAAGGTGATTCCACATCTTCTATTCCACTGTCTTTTTTTTTTTTTAACATTTTTTAATTGAATTATAGTCATTTTACAATATTGTGCCAAATTCCAGTGTAGAGCACAATTTTTAAGTTGTACATGAACGTACATATGTTCATTGTCACATTTCTTTTCGCTGTGAGCTACCACAAGATCTTGTATATATTTCCCTGTGCTATACAGTATAATCTTGTTTATTTATTCTATATATGCTTGTCAGTATCTACAAATTTTGAACTCCCAGTCTACCCCTTCCCACCGCCCTACTGCTTTATTATTTGCCCAAATTCAAGATAAAATGTGGCATAAAGGGATATGCTTCGGAGAGAGGCAAAATGCAAGTTACCCTACTTATTTCTCTACTACCGTCTTGATTTATGAGTTTCAGAGAGAGCCATTTGCCATTGCCACACCTCACAAGGATCAGGGAAACTGGGTAGAGATAAAGGAATTTGAGCCAAATTGTATTTGTGGCTTCCTCAACTATACACTGTGCAACTCACCTAAATTTAATAACTGCTTCAAAGCCCCCTTCACTTTCTATATGTAGATGGAACTCTGAAACCTTAGGAGTGCTTCTCAACTCTCTCTGCTGAAGGACCAGCAACCTCCATCAGTCAAAAGCCAAAACTATTATGAAATTTAACAAAAATGAATTACCAGAAAAAAAAATGAAAAAGATATGCAAAATGTAAGTCATAATTCTTTACTAGCTTCAAAAGATGTAAATTTGCTCTAAGTTGCTATAAAGTTTTCTCAATGTTACTCACTCTCATTCTCAGCACTTATCTCATTGCAGACCTGTTATCAGTTCTTGGACAAGTACATAGAGGTCTATAAACCACACTTTGAGAAGCACTGAGTCATAAAACCAAATAGTCTGCTGGCAGAAAGTTCTCAATCCTTTGACGAAGCGTAATGAGAAACAGCATTAACACTGTCTTTCACATTCATGTTGGGAGGGCAGTCTGAGAAGGTTACTCTTTGATCTGTATGTATTCTTAGCTGTGAAAATGGATTTTCCCACCAGTTTTGTCCACAGTGTGAAATTCAGTGATTCTCAACATTTAAGGGGGCAAAGGAATCACCTTCAGGAGGTTGTAAAAAATGCTCATTAGGGTCCCAACACCAGAGGCCAGAGTTCAGAATTCAACAGACTTCCTTAACATTTACAATTTCTGTAGCACTTTCGATCTTTAACACCTTTAGACACTTAATATGAGGTCAATACAATTACGCTAGTTTCACAGATGAGAAAACAAGAACTCAAGAGTTTTGCCATAGATAAAAGTATTAGACACAGAACTCAGATCTTTTAGATTCTAAGTGTATTTTTTTTTCTTATGTGGGTAGATGGGTCTTGATCTTAAAACGTCTAAATTGTTAGTAGGATAGGATAATTTTTTTGAAATTTATTACTACTTAAAGTTATTTATTCCTCTGACAATGACAGCCTGTACACATAAATGCTTGGGAGGGTGACATTATGTACGGTCCAAGGAAACTTTAGATGTTCTTTTTCATAACTGTCCAATCACCCAGAATATTATTTGGGAGATAGCTTACTTTCTTGGAGCTAAGACTTCTAAAGAATGACAGATTATTTAGTTAATTAGCTTCTAATGTGTACCAAGGCTCTGACAGCTAATTAAAGAAACTACAACTTTTTTACAGGCAAGAGATCAGCTAGCTATGTTGTAGATGAAATTGCCCTGGACTCAGATCACTTTACACCTAAATCCAGCCATGATTCAATGATTTTTACTTGTGTAATTTGGGGCAAAAAATTATTTTATTTCACACCTTTGAGTTTCCTTACCTATATCATCCAGATAGTATCTGTAACATGAAAGGCTGTTATGAAATCAGATTTTTTTAAAAAGTGGGTGTAAAATTGCCTTCCGGAATAGCCCTTGTCACTTAGCTTATGATCAATAAATTTTTTCAATTAAAAAAAGGCAACATATTGTGTTTTATCTCCTTCTTTCTTTTATAGTAAATACAGGGAGCCTGAAGGGGCACCAAAGAGAACTTCTATACAGTGTAAATGACCTATGGTGTAGAATCCTTCTCCCCAGGGATAGGCTTATTTACCATGGAGATAATGGAGATAGTTCAGTAAAAAGATGGATGACAAGCTGTCAGAAATATTATAGAGTGCAAGTGGAGGAAGGTAGACTAGATGGCTGCAAGAATTCATTCTTATTTGGGTAGCCATGACAATGTATCACAAACTGGGTGTCTTCAACGACAGAAATGTATTTTGTTCTGGAGGCTAGAAGTCCAACATCAAAGTGTCAGCAGAGGGGGTGCCTCCTGAAGGTGGGCACCTTTCCTCACAAGAGAAGGATCTGTTCCACATCTCCCTTTGTGGCTCACAGAAGGCATTTGCCCTGTGTCTCTTCACATCATCTTCCCTCTAGGCCTGTGTCTGTGTTCAAATTTCCCCCTTCTACAAGGATACCAGTCATAATGGATTAGGGCTCACTAAGGATCTAATTTTAACAGATTACATCTTCAATGACCCCATTTCCAAATAAGCTCGCATTCTAAGGCACTGCGGGTTATGAATTTGGGGGGTACATTTCAATGCACAGTGCTGTGATGCAATGATTAGCATCCTTATGAGAAACAGAAGTCGGGAATCTCAGTTCTCATCTCTGCCACTAATGAGCCGTGAAACTGGAAATCTCTCAATCATTCTAGGCTTATCTGTAAAATAAGTAAGTTGGAGCAGACACAAATTAACTCAAAAAAGTTTCTTTCATTTTTAAAATGTCTGTATCTAACTTTGGAGTGGGGATCTCCCGAAGAGCAGCCAGAGCCCACAATAAGCTAGGAACTTAGACTGGCTCTTATTCAGGTCTCCGTATTTGCCCAGGATTGTCGTAAGAAAGTCAGACTAGCAGACGGGTCAAATACATATGTTTGTAAGAACAAAGCTTAGATTGACTGATAAAGGAAAATAAATGTAATGCATATTAGGCCTCAAACTTTAGTGAGAGGAACGTGTTCAGACCTCCAAATATCACTGAAGGAAGAGATAAAAAAAAAACAATTTACCAAGCAGATTGTCACTAAAGAGAGAACTGAGTGGCAGGGGAAGAGCAGCAGGGAGATGTTTTTGTTCTCAACATATTTGAATGATAAGAAAATATGTTACCTTGTCAAAGAGTAAACAAGTATTAAAACAGAAAAAAAAATTGTGTTTAGGGCAATTGTTTATCTTTTATTCTCAAGCCTAGATGTTCTGGATTTGTCATTTTATATTTGAGAGTCCCTATAAATAGGGACTTTTACAACTTACAGAACTTTACAACTTATATAAAAGTATAAGACTTTAACGATTTTTGGTTTTACAGGAAGGGGTAGGGCTCAGCAAACATGCTTATATATCTGTTTCAGTGTGAAAATATATAATGGAAGATTTCAAAACCTTACGTTTCTTAAGATGCTTCTGCTGTGCACATATGGCATATTTAACACACAGAAGTAGCTAGTAATCTGCTACATTTGTCTTCAAAGGACAAGGAACTTAGCCCTCAATACCATATTTACCACAGCATTTTTTTCACCTGAAAAAATCTCCACACCTTTTACTAGTTGGGACCAAGAAAAACAGGTTTATTATTCTACCCATAATTTGACCTTGGCTCCCCACCTATTTTAGTGACAGCAGCAATTGTAAAAACTTAGTAAGGATGATTATTAAGGTGTCAACTGAATTTAATTGACATCTCTCTAAACCCACCAAACGGAGGTGTGGTTAACATTTCCGTAACTCCAACACTGGCTAGGGGAGGGAGGCATCTTCAGAGCTGGCACAGGGAACAAAGTACAGAGACACAGAGGAGAGCCAAAGTCAAGAATAAGTTTCAAAAGGAAAGGAGACAAAATGTGCCAGTACCTATGGTAGTATTTCTATTTTAAAGATGGAGAACATAAAAAAGCCTGAAGGGTTTATATCCCAGGATAACAAAAACTTGAACTTGAGATGTTCTATTTTGAGTTCTGACTTTCTGTCATTCATTTACACCACTGTCCTTCTATACAAATGGAGTAAATAAATGCTTCAGCCAACATAAAACAATGCATGCATAGTAAAGGGAGGGATGGCCCGATACTACGTGTCCTTATGTTTCCTAAGAATTGCTTGAATTAATCATTTCAGTTAGAAATATTCTAATGTATGAAACAGTGGGTAGTTAGAATTCTTTTTAAATTTTCATTAACTTTCATTCCTCCAATTATGTTTCTTATGATACAGGTCTAATGGTTATTTCTCCTCTATTAGTTATCTATCATGCATTTTTCCTGTCTGTCTATCTATCTATACATCTATTTATCTGTCTATCATACATCATCTACCATCCACTCATTCATTCAATAAACGTGCACTGAGTCTTTGCAATATTCCAGGCTCTGTATCTTAATGAACAAGATACATGTGGAACTAATCTCAGATCCCAAATTAAACCCACCTTTATCATATAAGCTTTCCTTGGCCACCTCCAAGTGACCTCTTGAAATTAGTCAGCGCTTGCTTTCAAAGGCTTTTATTTCAGCATTTAATTCCTGAGTTCTTTACAGAATGTTTTAGTGATTCCACTCCATTTTCCCAACAAAACGCTTGCACAGAACTGTCTGATGCAGTGTTTTCCTTGGCCACCTCTGCGTGACCTCTTGAACTCATTCACTGAATGAATAAATGAATGAAAAACTCATCCACGTATTTTTCTCTCCAACAATTTTGAAATTGTGGCTCTACAGAAAAGCTGAAAACTTTCATAGCAAAATTTTGGCTTTTCACCAGTTGGGATGCAAGCAGTGATTTCAGATAGATGGAACATAATGAGCATTCAATAAATGGCAGCTGTCACCAAGGTCCTGATCAATGTCACCCCACAAGCAAGGCTCCGAGTATTTCTGGGAGATAAAACACAACCAGAGAAGGGTCGTACTAGACCTGGTTGTACCAGCTGCAGCTGCTGATACCCTCCGATGTCCCCAAAGCCCCACCACACAAACACCAGAAAGTCCTCTAAGTGCCACAATGGTGAAGACTCAGCCTGTTAGTGTTGCCCTTGAGTCCTAATAGGCCTGGCACATTGCAGACCCTCAGTAAATGTTTGTTAAGTGAATGAAGGAATACTCTCCAGGAGTGTAGGAATTGTCCAAAGCATGTCGTCGTCTTCCTGGCTTCCCCTCCGTCTACCCAGGTACATTCAAAATCCCAGCCCTACCCCTGAAAGACTAAATCAGAATCTGCATTTTAACACAATTCCCTCAGGGATTCATATGCATCCTAAACATGGCAAACACTCCCCTAAAACACATAAAGGTCACTTTCCTGCCTCCCAATGGATGAAACTTCCGAACCCAAACTAATGCCACATTCAAGTGTGTGGGGCTGGTTGTCTGTAGGGCTGCTGTTTTAGAAAAACAAGAACTAACTAGAGTCAAGTCAGGTGCTAGGATCTGATCCCTTTTTCTCTGTCAGTCTCTCTTTGCCTGCTTTCTTCCTCCCCATCTGCTCCCCCGCCTGGTGATGAAATCACAGTATACAGAGGAACAGCACAGAGTCAAAACTTCTATGCTGATTTATTTTTTTAATATTAAAGACAATTCAGCCAGAGCAAACTGAAAGCAAAATAGTCATGTCCTGCATCTGCCCACCTTTCTGCCTCTTTGCCCTCTGCGTGACCTCCTCACGCTTCCGTGTGCATCTTCTGGAAGAGACAAGACGCAATATTTACTGGTGTAGGCAGGTGCTCTAGGTCAAGTTTACTCATTTAATGCTTATGCCAACAGGAAATACCGCCACGGATGGGGAACACAGAGTCAGGTTCACTGTCAGTCCCCGTCAGTGACATTCCAAATGTCCACTGTTGTCACAACTACTGGGCAGAATATAAAAAACAAAAAGGAAATTCTGAGACCGTTGGAGAAAGCCATCATGGAGCATGGCCAGGTTTTACTGGGGTGCTCCAATCCAAACAACATTACAGGGTCTTCCCTAAGCCCGCTCTCTGCTTTAATCTCCAGCATTTTAAAACTCAGCTACCTCTCTGATAACAAACCTACAAGACACTTAGTCATTATCATTTTATGGAGCAGGACACTGGGGCGCCGATGGATTTAGCCTCTTGCCCACGACTGCAGACACACTGAGCTTTTCTGATCCCACGTTGCCTTCCTATTCCACCATCACATCAAGTCTCCTGTTGGCAGCTCAGCACTGCCTCGCCTCTTCCGTGCTCCCCCTTACAACCCAAGGACAGGAAGCCTGAGGTTTAGGCTCCCAAGGTTCTCTGCCAGCAACTGTCAGCCTTAGATCCCACTAAAGGGAGGCATTTCATAAACTAAAGCATTTCATGACAGAGGTCATAATGTAAGTTTTGTGGATGAAAGTAACTGGGATTACTAGGCATCCTGTATTTCTGCAACTGCCTGACTCCAAGGAAACAAGCAGAAAAAAACAAGAGCCAACACAGCCTTCTCTGCCCTCTGCTTGCCAGTCCCTCCAAAGGTTTTCCAAGCATCTAAATCCTTGTATTAATTTCCTTCCTGTTTGCGTGCCTAGAATGGTTTCTATTTTTCTCACCAAACCCTCAGTAAGACAACCATACAGACAGCCTTTCACTCCTGTCCTTGAGCTGCCATTCTCTCTTGTACATCACTCTTTATAAAAGCACCCACATTTACAAACATTTCTTTATTTTTTTCCAGCTGCTTCTGTATGGACTAAAGTATTTTAATGACAGAGCTCATAACCTAATTTTTGTGATCCCTGTCCCAAGCACATAGTAGATGCTTGGTAAAGCACATACTACGTAGGAAAGAAGTATTTCTTTACTAAATATCATTCACCTACTTCCAGGATTGGATCCTTTTAAGAAATGCACACGCAGAGTGGGATCACCGAGATAAGAATGGTCCTGAGCACTGAAACTCCGATGTCTTAAGAGATTGAGGGATAGGATGGGGGTATGATGAAGGATTCAAGGGACGCTTCCTCTTGCCTGAAAGCTACTGGAACATCCAGAGATACAGCATCCCCAGCTCAAGGGAGCAGCTTCTGTTGCTGTTCCTTAAAAGCCGGCTCTAAGTAGACTAAGAAATCCTAAGGGTTCAACTGAATGTCCTTTCTTACATCCATATCCCAGCTGAAATCTGACATCTGTGTTTCTCTCTTAACTGTGTTTTTGTTGTTTTTTTTTTTAACAAATGTTTCATGATTCTTCCTGACTCACATCTAAACCCAATGGTTTTATACTCTTATTTAAGGGTAATAATGAGAGATAACCACTTATGGATTTTTTTACATGTATATACTAAAATTTTTTTCCTTCACCATTCTGCCACACCTTAGTCCCAAATAGACAGATGATTCCCTACTCATATGCTCAGAGGAGGAATATAACAGGAAGATAGTCTCTGATCACCACGGACCTTGTTTCAAAAGGTCAGGTGAGGGGAGGTTGTAGGGTGGCAATGAGGTCATAGGAACGTGGCCTATCCAGGCCGGAGGGACCACTGAAGCGTCCCAAATCTGTGCCTCCGAAGTCGAGAGCAGGACCATGCTCACCGGGGCTCACCATCCCAGGAATGCCTATGTGGATGCAAAACTTGATGAGCAGAGGAAGTCTCCCACCAAAAGCTGGATGGATAGTCTGTTTGATTCCAGAAACTTGGCGCACCCTGAAAAGAATTCAATTACATTTCCCTGCAGACTAATAAAATGGGCTTTTGAACCAGAGATAAAATTAACTTAGAGCAATAAAAAGTTACATTTAATACACCCTGAATTTGTGGTTTGAAGAGTCACACCTGCTACAAAATCAACAACTCAGGCTGCTACTTGGAGAGATGCTCTACCCCCTAATTCTCAGTCCAAGGCCATCCAGTCTGGGGCTTTGCAACCATTCCGTCCAGCTGGAAGCAAGGAGTGGCTTAATCTGTGACTGGCTGCAGCTTGACTGGCCCTGGAAGGACATAACCAATAGGTGCAGCAGCACAGTCTCTCGTTTTAAGTGGAACAAACCACCACAAGTCAAAATCAGTCACAGAAGAAAAAGAACCAAGTAAAACCTGGCCATCGCTTAGTCGGTGAACTTCCACATTCAAAATGAGGATTTACAGGGTATTTATAAACACAATGCTTAGTACTCAAACAGTGTTTGTTATATGCTGAGCCGGGGCCAAGTGATTTAACCCACGTCATCGTTACCACAAGCTGATGAAGTAGGTTCAGTATTCATCCCGTTTTATAAAGACACGGAGATACCTGGGGATAACATGACTTACCCAAGGTAGCGGCTCTTAGACTTGAACCGAGTCAGTCTAGCTCAGAGTCCCCCTGACCCCCTTCAGGACTGTCTATGCCCACAAATGCTCAGATAGTTTAAGCAGTATAACCCCAAAGGAAGAGATTATCAGATCCACTCCCTATACATTAAAGATGAGGAAACACCAGCAAAGAGATTAAAGAGGTGTGCTCAGTATCCTATAGCTCAGTATATCACTCATCTTTGTTTTATGACGAACAATACTCACTGTCAATCAGATGAACCATTTTGTTTATAATGTGACCCAAAGGGCAAAGCAAAAGTTTTAAACCCAGTCTTCTACAACCTTCCAGGAGTTTTACCTCAGCTTCTCTAAAGCTGACATGAGACCCAAGTGACAGGAGGTCACACAAAACACCCTGATGGGACATCTCTGGGTGTCTTCCTGGGAAGCAAGACTGTGCTAAGAAGTCACTTAAGAGAAGAACAGGCAAGGAGCTCAGAGAGAGGAAACCCAGGGGCTGTAACGTGGTCGTTCAAGAAGCAGGGAATTTGATTCGGAGCAATTTGTTCTCTACTCTTATTGAAACACCTACAATTAGAAACCTCTACTTTGGAAATGTGATCTTTTTGTTGCTCTGTTTCTGTTCCATCCATTTCAAAATAAGATCCCTGTGGAAAATCCTTCATGACCCCTAAGACAAAGCCATCACTGTAATTCTCCCTTGTCCTTCAGTAAAGGCCGGCAGGTAACCGTAGCATCTTACTGGCAGGTCCGAAGTCCCGTGATGAAGAATTATTAGTGAAAATGAGACCCACTTCTGTCTCCTGAAGGAGAATGATCTAATTGTGGGCCGAGCTGTTTTTCAAGTCCATCATGGGGACAAGATGTTACAACAAGAAATCTGGGTTATTTAGCTCCCTGGGCACTCAGTGACTCACGTCTTAATCCCCTTCACTTTGCGTGTGTTGACAAGTCCTGTCATTGATAAACTCAGCCTCGCCTTCTAATAACTGCTGAAAGCTGAATCACATGATATTAGAAAAAAATGTCACTTACTGGCTTCTAACCTTTTCAACCCTTACTTCTGTTTCCATCCTAAGAATATTCTCACTGCTTGTACGAAAGAAAGATGATGATGAATTCGAGGACTCTGGCAGCCTGCAAAGACATGCTTAAGAGTGAAAACAGAAGCAAGTAAGGATTGAATTGCTGTTGAGGAGGCTGTTGAGAAAGCTCCCCAAACAAGGTAATTTAAGAAAGACTTAAGTTGAGGAACTTAAGCTAAGCAAGAAGGAAAAAAAAAAAAAAAAAAAGAAGAAAATTCTTGCTACCAGCACGCTATGTTGTTTTAAGTTAAGAAGCGAAAATGTGCTCTATACCTTGGTGTCTATCTGTGTTGTGATTAACACCAGGGTCCTCTTTATTCAATTAGAAAAGATGTAACAGATCTAAAAATTAAAGAGGACCCAGAGAGAAGAAAGACGTGTTTAAATTAGTATACAGCTACTTGCCTTCAAATGCTCTAACAAATCTGTTAAATTTCAATTAAATTGAACTTAGCATGGAAAAGAAACTAAAAAAAATAAAATTAAATAAAATTTGAAAACCTAATAAAATAAAAGCTTTATAGGTTAGTGTTGCCTAGAAAGATACCAAAAGGGAGACATGAACTCAGGGTCAACCCAGTCAGATTGAATCTCCTTTCATTCTCCCTTGAAGGCACCTGGTTCTGGGGACCTTACCACCAGGCAGACAACTAGCTTTGTTGTGCTTTCGGACCAGCCATGGACTAGAGCAAAGAAGCGAAATAGAGGTAGTGACCAGCTCACCCCGGCCCTTAAGGTTTTCCAGTGCCTACCACCCTGGCACAGGCAGATGGCCACAGGACTTACCGCATTAAAATTGGGGAAGAGGTTGACTGCGGCCGCAGTGTCAAGAGGAAAGGGAAGAAACGGTTTAATGTCCAGCGACGGTTGCAGAGGAGGGGCTGGTGGGCGGACCAGGGCTGGGAGAGCAGGGCTCTGGCACGTACCACCTGCACAGGAGAGAAAAGGGAGCGATCAGGGGCATCGCACGTGTCAAACATACAATACGCAAACACCACAGTCTCTTTTGAGACCAAAAGGCCAGCTTCAAGGATCACTGGAAAAAAACAAGGCACAGAGAGTGTTGACTTCAACCGGGGACCGGCCAGTGCACAGCTGTGTCTTGAAGCAGAGGAAGCCTGTGGAGCTGCTCCCTTTTCTTTGTTGGATTAGAACTTTCCAATTAATGCAAGGAATTGTTAACATTTCAGACATATCATATTCTCCAATCCATCCTTCTTTTCCTGCCTAGAGCTCTGGATTGAGTCAGTAACAACTCTGTAGCCATGATCCCTTGATTCAAAGGGGAGACCCCTCCACTGCTCCCCCATCCCTCTTTGAAAACTAACTTTTGCTCAAAATATGCATCCAGTATGAGTGTTTAATTTACAGAACTGCTCTTTTCTACTACCTCCAAAACTCTGGCAGCAAGATGACATGAACCTGGCGCGGACAAGGAACTTAACCACAAACACAGGCAGCCACACCTTACTGCCTTGGCAACTGGAAGATTAAAACCAGCAAATCCAGCTACTAATCATGTAGTCCCTGCGCTATTTACACCCCTGTGGCTCTGAACATTCAATGACAACCTGCCTCCTTCCCAGTCACAAACAGGTGGAATTTAGAAGATCACCAGTGAGCAGGCAATGGGATATTATAGCAACATAGACACCTCCTCTGCGTATCAGTGGGCAATCAGCTATTTGCAAGGAAATTGCACCCTTGCCCCCTTCCTAGGACTCCAGTGCATTCAGAAGTTGAAAGGACAGAAGCCCACTTTTCCTGTTCTGTCTCCCATATTTTGGTAACATTCCAAATAACAACATTTGTTGTTAATTAAAGGCTGTTTGAATCCTAGGAAACTGTTAAACTATGCCAGCCTTCTAATCTGAGAGGCAAGCAACAGACTGTAAAAAAAAAGACCCTGCTAGTGAGAATCCAAGAAGCATTAGGAAAACAAAATGCAGTGGGATTTTTGCTGTTCTCCTGGAAGAGAATTTTAAGAGACAGAAAAGAGAAGAAAGGTTCCTGTCTGTGCCGCGTACTTGCCTACTATCTTGTTTTTAAAACAAAGTGGAGTGAAATCCCACACAAATGATCTTTACAAATCTCACAGTCAGTGCCGGTCAACCGCACACACACCCCCATCATCTTGCTCTCAGTCAGTTACCCGAACAAAGGTAAACACTTAAAAAATGATCCCCCAACGCTAAAGCCAACCCTACTGGACCAGAAGATCTACTAACAAGGTGGGTGACTTAATACGTGTAACAGAAGCCGTCAGCACAGGATTTAATTAACCATCCCCAGGAAAACCATTAGCTCTCCTGGCTCCAAGTATAAAATCAACTGGAGCCAAATTAACACAACTAGTATTTCCCCCTGCCTCTTTTCACTTCCCTCTTGAAGTGTTCCTCCGCAACCACAAGGCCAGTAACAGCGAGTCTGAATCTGCCAACGAATTAAAATAAAAAGTAGTCCAAGTCAGGAAGTGCGGGGCAGACGTTAAAACAAACAGATAAAAGCAAAATTTAACACGTCTACATTCACCAGAGCACATCGTAAACTTAGTTTATGGTCCACCTGGCGGTACACTTGCTTGGAGAGGACATTCATAGAACTTTGGTGATGGACCTGTCATGACTTTGGTATTGCTGACAACTTCTCTTTCGATGAAAAGTTAAAGAACCAAAAAATTAAATTTTGGTGGATGCCTCTTTAGAAAACTCAGGAGTAAAATAAGTTTGGGTTGGAGTCAGTGGTATAGCTTAACAGGTTTACAAAAATAATAGTGAGCTTTCAATAAATAATTAGAAATTATTATTATCTGTATCACATGCTTTGCAAAAAGTATTCATTCATGCACACTGATTACCTTGTTTGACCCTAAAATCTTAGAAATCAGGTAAGGGCTAACATATTATCGTGGAGAAAGAAGTAAGTTGATAAACTAGCTGTTTGCGTCGCATCCAAAGAGATATTCTATTTTTATAATTACAAGAATACAATTTAGCAGGAACATATTCTGTAATTATTTCATTTATCAGTCTCTCTCTGGTTCAGGATATCCAAAGAGGTTCAGGGCAAACTCAAGCTTCTTTTTTTATCCACTAAAATGAGAGGAACAAAGAAGAAATATATGTTGATTTGATTGCCAGGGAAGTTAACTCCCACCTTCCTTTCTCCCAGATACTTAATTCCTTTGCAATCCATTATACAGACAATTCAAGGTGCTTTCTCAATGTTGCAACGGGAGTTTCCTACCTAGGGGATAAAAACATCAGAGTCGTAAAACTGGGGAGAAGGTGGAGCTACTACTTGTGTCCATCCCCTACTACCTGTTTGAAGGGAGAAACCTGAAAGATCAGTGGAAAACAAAGAACTCGTGACCACATATTCTTTGGCTACTTGCTCTGCAAATCCAGGTGTAGTGGATGCTGTGGTATGCTCCTGAGAGCCCCCTTCCTGATGAAGGCTCCCCAACTGCTGGGGAGCCACCACTGATGTCTCTCACCTGGGATCCTCTTCCAGCACTGCCTTGGATCAAAGGAAGCTGCTTAAACCAAGGTCAAAGTCCCTCCCGAGTGGAGAGGCTGGTAGCCCCAGGTAACGATGGATTCATGCAGGGGTTTACTGCCTTCTCCCCCTTGCCTCAAGCCAGGGCAACCCTGAAGCTCTATGTCAGCTCTAAAGCACCTCATAGAACCTAGGACAGACTGAGACCTCTGTTGTGACTGCATCACAGTTCAACTTCTCCCTTTGCTCAGGCCCGAATCTCTGATTCTTCGCAGGAGATGGTCCCCAGTAAAGTCTCAGAGTCCACATCCAGCAGCATGTGACCTATGACACCAGAGAATAACAATTCATGGGTCGAAGTGAAACACCGGATTACTTTATTCTAACACAGAGAACTGCCTCTAAATCTATGGCTTAATATTGAGGCACAAAATTGAGGCTACATCTTAAAAATTATCTGGGGCTAATATTTCTGCCTTTAAAATTAGGATACATTCTCAAACATTTTACTTATAGCAATCTGTATGTGCTCAACAGCAAGAACATTATTTGCAAATAGTGTAAAATCAAAAGCAGCAAACAAAATATGTTTCCCCTGCAAAGCTGATTAAATATGCTCCTTGAGAAAACAACTATTTCATTCTTTCATTTTTTAAATCAAAGTTATTATATTTAGGACAGGAATACATATTTATTATTCTTTTCTTTATTATAAAATTATCTCAACAATAATAAACATCAAAATATATAATGAATTTGTAGACAGGCCTACAGGTTTAAAAAAGAGTTGTTTTGTTGTTATTATTTACCAAGTTTTGCTTTATTCATTGGAGTGTCACATTTCTGGAAATATTGATGTTCTTAATTTGAGAAAAGCTTTTTGAAGCCTTTGTGGAATGGAGACTGAAAAAATAACAAATTCATGTCCTTTGTCTATGGACACTCCATGCCAAATTTCTTATATGCCATGAAAGTCAACAAATAAAAAAATTTATTGAGTAGAGATTAATTATTATAGTTATACTGAAGAAGGTGTTGAATAATGAAGGTAAATAAAATAAATAGGATGCAGTAAGTTCACAAAACTCTCTGCACCTTTTTGATGACTGGTTTTGTTAGTTTATATTCATATTTAGAATTTGGAATTGAACTACAGTGCAAACATATTACTTACTACTTTGGTCTATTCACAAGGCAGCTGTGTATTCACAGAAGTACAAATCTGTGCATTTGAAAAAAGTACCAGAATAACCTAGCTGTTAATAGAGACTATTTGAGAAAGTAACTTGTTGCATTCACTTCAAAAGTTTGCGTTTTTGAAAATCTAATTAAAATGTAAAAAAAAAGACACAAATGAACTTATTTACAAAACAGAAACAGACTCACAGACATAGAAAACAAACTCATGGTTGCCAGGGGGGAAATGGGGTGGGAAGGGATAAATTGGGAGTTCGAGATTTGCAGATACTAACTACTATTATATAAAATAGAGAAACAACAAGTTTCTTCTGTAGAGCACAGGAACCTGTATTCAATATCTTAAAGTAACTTATAATGAAAAAGAATATGAAAAGGAATATATGTATGTGTATGTATGACTGAACCATTATGCTGTACACCAGAAACTGACACATTGTAAACCGACTTCAATACTTCAATAAAAAATGTAAATTTGGAAATGTGTGTTTCAATAACTTAGACAGATAAATAGGAATTGTAAACCAGTGGTTGTCAGTTGACTCTATCATATTAGAGAGAAAGTCTATAGAGTGCCGAGCAGTGGGCCTGGCCAGTGTTCACTGAGTGAGGGATATTTTTTTTAATGAACCCAATAAGTTCCAAAGGAGCCATGGTTCAAGGTGGTCAAGACAGAAATCTGGGCTCCCTGAAAGTGGTCAGTCAAGATGATTTTAAAAGCACCTGAAAATTCTTCACTTTGTTTATTTTGATCCCAGCAGAAAGAAAGACTTTACAATAAAGGGTCACTCTGTAAATCAATATTTTGAAATATTCCTCAAGAGCCGGATAATGTTCTTTCCCTCATGCGACACTTTAACCTTGAACTTCTGCACTTGATCTATCCAGGGTTCATCAAACAGTCACAGACATCCTGACAGCTTCACCTGCTACTTAATCACTCATTTCTCCAAATGACAAAACCAAAGCTCAAAATGATTAAGGGTTGATGCTGTTAAATATTCATGACAGTACATGCGTTAGAACTGTGAATCATTAAAATATATAGATATACAGCTAAATATATTATTATCAAATAACATACATTATATTATATATATTATAATATTATTATTTATAGGAAGTAGCCAAAATCCCTGATTTCCTGATGGGAGGAATAATTTCTATCACATCTTTTTCCTTTACCATCAATTTAATTTTATATATATTCTTTTATATGCTTACCTGTATATATGTATATTTCAATAGTGTCAATAGTGAGCCGTGATTAAACTGCTAAACTGCTCAGAATAGTCATACCTAACAGAAGAACATCAGAGCATTTTATACAACATCCAGTCCTAAGTAGTTCCTTGTAAAACACCTGATTTGATATACATGGAACACTACTCACATCCATTCCCAACTATTTCAGTTAGAATTTGCCATGCCCTTCAGAAGTCCACGAACGATAAATGCTGGAAAGGGTGTGGAGAAAAGGGAACCCTCCTACACTGCTGGGGGGAATGCAGTTTGGTGCAGCCATTATGGAAAACAGTATGGAGATTCCTGAAAAAACTAAAAATAGACTTACCCTATGATCCAGCAATCCCACTCCTGGGCATATATCTGGAGGGAACTCTAATTCAAAAAGATACATGCACCCCAATGTTCATAGCAGCACTATATACAATAGCCAAGACATGGAAGCAACCTAAGTGTCCATTGATAGATGACTGGATAAAGAAGATGTGGTATATTTATACAATGGAATACTACTCAGTCATAAAAAAGAATAAAATAATTCTATTTGCAGCAATATGGATGGACCTAGAGATTGTCATTCTAAGTGAAGTCAGAAAGAGAAAGAAAAATACCATATGATATCACTCATATATGGAATCCATAAAAAATAAAATTTTAAAAGACACTGAATTCCTCTACAAAACAGAAACAAGACTCACAGACATAGTAAACAATCTTACAGTTACTTGGGGGGAAAGGGGGAAGGAAGGGATAAATTTGGTAATTTGAGATTTGCAAATGTTAGCCACTATATATATAAAAATAGATTTAAAAATCTCTTCTGTATAGCATGGGGGACTATGTTCAAGATCTTGTAATAACCTTTAATGAAAAAGAATATAAAAATGAATATATGTATGTATATGCATGACTGGGACATTGTGCTATACACTAGAAACTGACAAATTGTAACTGACTATACTTAATCAAAAAAAAAGAATTTGCCATGTCCATTGTGGGACGGAGGGGTGCAATAGGATATCTGAGGTCTATGGGATAGTGGACATCAAAGAATTAGATGTAATACTACTAATAGGAAGTAGGAAAGAAATGATGGATTTGGGGCATAAAGGCAAAACTTGATTTGACACAGAACCCTGGCCATGGAATGAATGTTGTCATTACTGCAACTGGCCAGCCAGGGTGGGTGGGAGTGAAATGCTGAGAATATAGCTAAATTTTATAAATCAATTGAGTAAAGCAACTGACATGGACTAGACCTGCTATCTCCTTAAAATTCCTTTAAAATGCACATGAATTTTGCCAGGTATCTATTTTAATACCCAGTTTACAAACTCCAAAGTCTAAGCTATCCCCTAAAATACATCTCACCTAAAATTACACAGGTAATAAATGGTATTGGATGTAAATGCGAGTAACCTCAACAATTTTTTATGCACTGATGCAAATAGCTTTTAAAGTTAAACAAACAAACAAATAAACAAAATGACAACAAAAAGGAATACTCTACGAAGTCAGGCTTGTCATATAAGGCAAGTCAGCTCCCTTGCAGCCAGCATGTAATGGACTAAATCAGAAATCTTGTGAGAAAATTCTATTACTGCTCAAAAAAAAAAAAAAAAAAAAGAAAGAAAGAAAAGAAAAAGAAAAAAGAACAGACCCATCCCTTGTACGGGAGACAATAAAGGAATATTCAGTATTTATTACCAATATTTACCTACCATGAGAAGATGCTGGTTCTGTCCTATATTTGAGAAAGAATCCCAAAAGACACGACTATCACATCAAACATGTTTCCAAAGCCCTCCAGTGTACATTCTTTAACATCCAATTGCCAAATCAGAAAAACAGATTAGTGTTTGCTGCATTCCCTTGTGTGGCTGCCTGGTTGTTGGCTGGGGATGACAAGGGGCAGTCTGTTGTTGAGATTGTTTGTTACTCCCTAGCTAGGAAAACTGGGATGTTTACCATGTTTCCTTAAACCTCAGTGACCCAAACTCCCATCCAGTTCCTCCTCTCTTTGTTTAAACACTGTTCCCAACTGCAAGATACAACTAGAAACGAGTTTTGAGTTAAAATGTGAATTTAGTATGGGTTGGTCACAATTTTTCTTTTACTGTTTTCATTTTTTCTGTTTTGGATTGTCGGTTCACCTACTAGGGTTTGGAAAATGGACTCATCACCTTCTCCTTCAGGATGAAGGCCCTCGTTGGCCTAAAGTGACTTGCCCTTGGCAGGTCAATTCAAACGTGAAAGCCAGGTCTGGTCCGTGGGGGCAGTTGGCAGCACTAAGCCACAAAGGGTGTTGACTGCTGACTCACACACCCTGCCCTTGACCACAGAGAGGAATGAGGTGAGAATGTCAGAGTCAGGACAATTGGAGCAGCAGTTGGGAGACAGTGATTCAGAAACGTTTGTCCAAGTCAACCATCTGACACCATCTTAACTAGTGAGAGAAAACACATGTGAATGAGTGAGCCCTGTTTTCCCTTGTTCAAATCCTTTTATGAACTCATTTTAAGTTGTGGTGTTTAAATATTCCAGGATGCTACCCCAAAGAAGAAAGTTAAGAAAACAGGACTAGCTAATGTGTTCTCTGCCGTTGCCACTGAGGACCATGACCAAAATCAAAATACCTCTACTGCCTAGTTGCCAATATCCTGAGTCATGTCTTCACTAGAAGAAAAGTGGAATCTCTCACTTATTTAACCAACTTGCATAACAATTTCTGGTGTCTGGGTCACTGTAGGAAGAGTCTGTTCAGAGTACCAGGGTAAGGAGTTTGAGACATTTAATCCTACATACCCTCCACACTTGAGCCCCTCTGTCAAATAGTGTGTTAGTCAGGACAAGTACCTCCTCAAAGGCAATCAAAAGATTCTGCCTGGAAGCTGCCTCTCCAGTCTGCACCAGTGGATGTGAAAATATAAAATTTTCCTCAGGAGGAATTCCTCAAGATTTAATTCCACGAAATTAATTCTAACTAATGAAAAAAGGAGCTCTAGTGCTGAGCTGTCCAATATGGCAGTCACTCCCATGTGTGGCTATTTTAAATTAGAGTCAAGCAAATTTAAGCCAAATTAAAAATTCAGTTTCTCAGTCACACCAACTACATTTCAAGTGCTTGGTACCCACGTGTGGACAGGGACTAGTTCATTGCCTACTGCAGTTAAAAGATGTTTCCACCATCGCAGAAGTTTCTATTAGACTTCATAGCTCTAGTGCAAAAGCCACACTCTCAAGTGAGAAGTAATTTAAAGGTAAGGTGTTCCAGAATGCATTGCTAATAGGAGACAGGGTCTTGCTTTCTCCTGGGTCCTTCTCCTTTTGGGGTTGAGAAAGAGTGCTTTCCCAGAGCCAAACATGGCTAGACCCTGCTGAGATGATACTAGAAAGAATTAGTCATCCATTCCCGGAGAAGACAATGGCCAATCTGTAAATCTCCATGTGGGCTCAATGGTGAAAATCTTCAAAGGGCAACCACATTTAAAAAAATGGAATGCTGAAATCAATATTAATGAATGATGAGTGCTTTGGATAAAAATGATACCATACCTTCAAACCAAGGATGCAAAAAGAGCCAGTCCTGGGGCACATGGATGTTTATTAGTACCTGGTAATTCTTGAGAGTGCTACCCCAAAGCTTTTATTTCACCAAAGTGTGTCACAATCTGGCCTCACTAACAGCCAAGTGTTCAAATCCAGTTTACGTGGGCAGTTAAACCCGCCTGGCTACATCTGTCTGTCAGGGTAATTCCTTTCACAATATCCAGGTGTTAGTCATCTCAATCTTTAAAGAGAGAGAGAAAAAAAAAAAAAAAGATTTTGAAATCTTGTTACACCGTCTTGTTTTCCCATGATCTGTGCCTTCCAGTTGAGACTTGCCCACATGAACTTCTCCATACAAGGACAGCTAGTGTATGGTCCACAGTTACTCCACAGCCTGACAAATATCTTTCTTTCCCCACGCCTTTTCCACATGATATAATTGTGTTATCTCCTTCAAGCATGTGCCAATCTGGGAAGGCACTCAACGTGACCCCAGGTATTCAGGAAACATTTCCTGAGCTTCAGTGGTTTAGTGTGGCTTTCCCAGTATTATCAGGGTGAGTTAGGGAAGAATCACACAAATGAGGGAATACCTTTATCTCCCTAAAGTGTCCTCACGATGTAGATGGTGAGGCTACTAGTTGGGGCAGAGAACCCCTGAGGAAGAGCGAGTCTAAGAAGAGACGACAAGCTAAGTTTTTGACACAATGAGGATGAGGTGTAAGTGGAAATCTGGCCCTTGGGTAAGTGCTACTCCTGCTTAGAAGACAGCTCTGGGCAGACTTCATTCTGAGGAAATGGTGAAGAGTCATCAGGAAAGAACTGAAATCATGGACATGAAAGAGATTTCCTTGGGAAACTGTAGAACAAAGAGACCTGGGGTAAGCCTGAAACTTGACGATCTTCAGCTCGGTGAAGAAGAATGAGAAGGGCTGGAGAAAGAACAAGATGGGGAGGATGACCACCCAGAGGCAAGAGGGAGAGGTTTTAACCGCAGGAAGGGGTGGTCAGCACCGAGGTTGCCCACGGAGGGATCAAGTAAGATGGCAACCTCCGTGAGATCTAATGTCGTCGAGATTTTTGGTGGCCTTTATGAGTCCTTGAGCAGGGTGACATCAAAGAGAAGCCACTTTCCAGGACGGTCAGGGATGGATGAGGGATTCAGAATGGAGTCTAGTGGAGAAACCCATTTTGAACAACCTGACTGGGAAGGAAAAGTAAAGCAGGACACTCTAGACAGTGGTAAATATGTTGTAAAGGTGTAGAAAGGAACTGATTCATCTAGAAGATTTAATATAACCTACTTTTGGAATGGCAGGTTTCAACCAGCACTCAGGTCTAGAAAATGTCAAGCCATGACAGCCTCTCAAGCATTGCAATTTGTATTTATCTCAGTTACATCCCACTGCACATACTCTCTAACCCTCCATCAAGTTAGAGCAAGTAACCACTCATCTATTCCTGGTTCAGAACACAGTTCATGGACAACGTCCTCTACGTAGTGTCTAACAGATGTCAGTGTAGAAAGCGTGCCCCTTTGGCGCCCTACCCTGATGTGCTCACACATTGCTGTGTTTACGTGCTTCTCTGTCTGCTTCCCCACCTGAGGATGCTGGGTCTTAAGGAGAAAGTCTATTGTATTCCTCCTTGACTTTTACGTGTTAGGGAGTTCCTGGTACCTATTTCCTGACGTGTTTGTCTTTTTCCAAGAATGAATGGATGAACCAACAGAGGACTGAGTAAAACTGAATCACAGCCGGCTGAGATACTGCACTCTTTCTTCTGTTGTGCCCAAATTAACAATCGCATTCATTTCAAAACCCAGTAACTAACTTCCTTGGAGAACTAGAGACCTAGAGATGGGGACAATGACAGAGTTTATTGAAGTGCACTGCAAAAGGGTGAGGAACATTTTATCAAAGATTTTTAATCCAATGAAACTTCTATTGTTGCTTTTTCCTTTAAAATAATAAATAAGTGGACCAACCATAAATCTAATCTTTCTGTATTATAATTGTATTAGCATTTTTTTCCCCGGCACTACAGAAGCTTCTTAAACATGTTCCCTTTTTAGTTATGAAAATTCTATCTTGTAAACAACTCTCCTTCCTCCACAAGCATAAAAGCAGCAACATTTCAGCTTCTGTACACTGGACACTGTGCTGGGTTTTCTATGTAGTTTCTCTCTTTTGTCCTCTCAGAGCCTTATGAATAAGGAAATGGAGCAATGGTGACGTTAAAACAATTGTTCAAGGTCACACAATAAGTTGTAGACACAGGTTTCAAAACCAAACATTCCACTTCTAAAGTTTAAGCTCTTATATGTAAATTTTATTCAGAGATTGCCAATTTTTTGATGACCTGTGATAGAGAAAAAAAAAATCTATAAACAAAAGTTGGTTTCAATTAAACTAAGCCAAAGTGAATCAAATCAATTATACTCAGAGTAACTCACTTGTAAGGCACTGAATTATTCAAGAAAAAGTTTCATAGATTCAGGGAAATAGAAAACAAACTGTGGTTACTGGGGGGAAAAGGGGTAGATTATAACTCTGTGATTAACAGATACTCGTTACTATATATAAAATAAATAAACAACAAGTACCTATTGTTTAGCCCAGGGAACTATATTTAATTTCTTGTAATGACCTATAATGGAAAAGAATCTGAAAAATATATATATATATATGTAAGAAAAATTTCATGTTTCTTGCCTTTACTAGGGCTTACAATCCAATATATTGTATATTATGCATATGTTAAATCTATCAGATATCATAATGCTATAAACTGAATGTCTGCGTCCCCTCCATATTAATATGTCCAAATTTAACCCCCAATGTGTTGGTATTTAGAGATGGGGCCTTTGGGAGGTGATTAGGTCATGAGGGTGGAGTCCTCAAGAATGGACCTAGTGCCCTATTAAAGAGCCCCCAGAAAGATCCTTGGCTCTTTCCATTAGGAGAGGTGGCCGTATATGAACCAGGAAGTGGGCTCCCACCAGATACCAAACCAGCCAGTGCCTTGGTCTTGGGCTTCCCAGCCTCCAGAACTGTGAGAAATAAATGTCTGTTGATCACAAGCCATCTAGTCAATTCTAAGTATTCTGTTATAGCAGCCCAAATAGACTAAGACACAGGTGTTTAGCCAAAGCTATCAGATTTCTTCAAATTGAAGTATATTTGATTTAAAAGTTGTGTTAGTTTCAGGTGTACAGCATAATGATTCACATATATTTATACATATTCTTTTTCAGATTCTTTTCCATTATAGGTATTACAAGAAATTAAATATAGTTCCCTGTGCTAAACAGTAGGTCCTTGTTGTTTATCTATTTTAAATACATATTAATGTATATATGTTAATCCCAAACACTCAATTTCTCTCTCCCCCCTTTCCTCCTTTGGTAACCATAAGTTTGTTTTCTATGTCTGGGAGTCTACTTCTGGTTTGTAAATACGTTCATTTGTATCATCTTTTTAGATTCCACATATAAGTGATACCATATGATATTTGTCATTGTCTGACTAACTTCACTTAATATGATAATCTCTAGGTCCAACCATGTTACTATAAATTGCATTATTTCATTCTTTTTTTATGGCTGAGTAGTATTCCATTGTGTATATATATACCACATCTTCTACATCCAGGCATCTGCCAATGGATATTTAAGTCACTTCCCTATCTTGGCTGTTGTAAATAGTGCAGCCGTGAACATTGGCGTGCATATGCATTTTTGAATTAGAATTCCTTCCAGATATATGCCCAGGAGTGGGACTGCTGGATCATATTGTAACTCTATTTTTAGTTTTTTAAGGAACCTCTGTACTGTTCTCCATAGTGGCTGCACCAATTTATGTCAAATTTTTATTCTATTTGAATGAACCTGTTATTTGCTCCACTGTCCTTTTCACTCTGTCTACATAGACCAGAAGAGCAAAATAGAAACTAAATTTATATCTGTCAAAATTAATTGTACTGAACTTAATTGTACTATCTCCTAGAGCACTCACTTATTGTGAATGCTTTTATTCAATGATTCACTGTGATTTTTTTCATATTTCAATTTAATTTTCTTCCATAATAGCCATGGCACAAAATTTCTAGGAAATACCACTGGAATAAGCTACTGGGTGACATTTAGAAATAACCATGGAAGCAAAGACTATGTCAGATTTCTATCATCAAATAAAATGTATTAAGAAAAATGAAGATTGCATTTTTCTGTAAGGGTCCTGTACTTATTAGCACATCCCATTTTTAGCATCCATTAACTTCCAGGATTTAGGAACTCTGAGCTCTGGTTTTCATCGCATTGGTGAACGTTGTTACAAACTCTATAATAACAAAAAGAAATTCTGATTTCAATTTCCTCAAGAACATTCCCTGTGGAGCTAACATGTGCTCTGTTTAGTCTCGGCCTCGATGTGATTGTTTCTTCTGGCAGGTTTGGCTTAGAACAAACCTAACTTTGTATTTTCTTTTAATTCTGAAACATTTGGGCCTTGGAAAAGATGTAAAATCAGTTACTAATGGAATTGTCATAATGGTGGTATTCTGAAAATGACTGGTTTTCAAGTGCTTGTAAGTGATTGCAAGCAAGAAGATACACATAACCACATTTTTGTTTTATAAGAAGTTCTGTCATTTTGAGTACTTATAGTCTATGTTCTGTGCTGGATGACTTTATGTAGATTATTTACGTAAACAGTGAAGATATCCTTGCTTTCGTTTTACAGGTGAAGAAATGGGGGCTTCATGAGATCATTTTACTGAAGATAAACTACCTTGTTAAGCGGAAAAGCGAAGAAGAATTAAAAACCAGTGATGTCTGATTATGAAGCCCATATTCTTTGATTATATTACGTGCCTCTCCCTCTCAAATAGCTACAATTTGTGAGCCCCACCAGTTTTGAAAGGGGAATTGATGAACATGGAAATTACCTCTGAGGAAAGGATTTAAATTTCCACATTCAAGTAGATGGAAGAAAGCAGATAAAGGATTTACAAATGCAGGAGGGGAAAAAACCCAGAAATTGCATTCAGCCTCAGGGAGGAGAAAGTCTTTATATCAAGGTTATGGAGTTATTCCCAGAACATAACACATAATGAAAAGGGACATCTATATTATGATCAAATAAAAGACATTATACAATACTGCAGTTAATACAAGGATTAAAGTGACTCTAAAATGAAGGGGAATCTAAAATGATGGGAGTTTCCACTGCTGGAAGCCATGTCAGTAGAAATAGCTAGCATTGAAAGTTAAATCTGAGACGGCCTGCTGGAGGGGCTCTGAGCTTAGAGAATATCAGGCACCAACTAGATGTTCATGATCAGAGGCCAAAGGACATAAGAGAACACAGGCTTTTCAGTCTGCCATGATCGAGTTCTCACCTTCCGGTGAACTGCTGCCTAAAACATACAGTTCTTGAGCTGCCACGAGGCACGTGCACATCTTGGCTTGTGCTACGAATCCCCATCCATTTCACTCAACTCAGAGTGAGCCAGAATGAACTGGCTGCGGTAGGACATCACAGACACTGTCTCCAATTTTTCTTGGATGGCAAATTTCATTCTCTTATTAGTCTTTAGTCTTTGGATGTCCAGAATAGCACAGGCCTAAATAAGTTTCTAAGAGAAAAATTTAATTTAGAAATAAGAGTGAAATATTCTAGTAATTAAACGGTACACTACTGGCATATAGTGGATCATATAGACTGAATTACTTAAAAGTTCTAATTTCAAATAATAATGATAACTATTAATAATAATAACCACTATAATTTTTGAGCACTTTATATATATATGATTTTAATTTTCATAGTGATTCTATTAGCTCTTAATATTTAATTTTTTTAGTAGTTGAAACTTAAGCTGTATAAGATAAAGTATTTTATAGTCACTAATTCAAAGTTGGGATGCAAACACAGGTTGACTGATTTCAATATTATTTTTCTTTGTAAAAAATCATATTCTATCCATTGTCCCTATAAGCCAAAGGTAGAAATCTAAGACACTGCTTTCCTTTCTAGTACTCAGGGCATACGTTACCAATCAGTCATATTTCTAGTCGGCCTCAAAATCCTTCTAACACAACCTACCAGTATCTAGTATCTAATCCAGTTAACCAGCGTTTGCTATCCCCAACATATATACTCAAAATGATCTAAACATGGTGACATTCGGGCATCCTAAACTCTACTCTTATGCTCATCCATCAGATTGGAAGATGTATGGAAATCCTTTGTAACCACTGGGAGATGGACAGTGGAATAATCCTCATGGCTGCTTCATAGCAAGCCACTGAGCAAAGCGTTCAGCCTTCTTCTGGATGAAGTCTCGTAAGAGGACTTTTCCCCCAAAGCTTGCCCAGGTTAGTAGGATAACTGGAGATTTCCACCTGCTCCTCGAGAAGCAGGAGACTTCCCTTCCTTAGCTTTCTGAACAGTGAGTTTTGACAGAGTGAACCTGCTTTGTGAGATCCCTTCATGACTCGGACGTGATTGAACATCTTGAAAATACACAGCTCCCTCTTGGCTATTCTTTCCCATTGATCTGTCTTAGAGAGTGGAAGCCCGTGGACTGACTGGACCCATGTAAACCCAAAAAGTCCAGTGGAAAACAAACCAGCCCTGAAAAGAAACCTGAGAAGGGGCTCTGATCACAGGCACAAAGAATAAGAGTCAGTCCTTTCAAATTCCTGGGCTTGTTTGCCTTAAATTGAAAAGATTATTTTGTGCTTTGGAAAGGACACTAACCCCAAAGGAAGAACAAAACAGAATAAGTCAAATTGCTATGAGTGGGAAAGCCTGCTGAGACAGGAGAGGAATTCTGTAAGAAGCGACTCTCCTGAAATTGGCCTTGTATGTTCCTGAACGATTCTGATCTGTCCTGCATACCGTTTTCGAAAGTCCTTATGCCTTCCAAGGGATCACTATCCATCTCCATGTCATCAATGTCATCATGGCCTTTCCTTGCCTATTCATACTATTTAGAAGCAGCCTCATACACCTAAGATAAGGAAAATACTTTTAATTTTTAAAATCTGTGTCATTTCTTTAACTCCTCCCTGTCCTTCAAGGTTTACCTGCAATGCAACGTCTCCCTGCCCTGCTCCGACTGTCCATTTATCACCATAATCAATTTTCTCTTTTGCAAACTTCCACAGAATGTTTTAACTGGTTATGAAAACCAGCTTTGCCATCAGAAATCTGAGTTCAGATTCCAATGTTTTCATGTCCTAAGGAACTTAACAGCTTTTTAGTTTCTTCTTCTATAAATTCAGGAAAATAGCACCTAAATCACAGGATTTCTATAAGGATTACATAGAGAAATATTTAACAGAGTATATACTAAATTATAATAACTTTCTTATTGCCTTTTTTATTGTTATTTTATTAAAGTGATAGGAAATAAATTGATATACAATGTTTTATTAAATTTGATTTTATTAAAGTTATTATTATTTAAATCACTAATCATATCTCTCATGGGTCATATGTTTTGTTTCATAGTAAAGTTACTCCATTCTGGCTGAAAAATTTTTGAAGGGGAACATCCATGTCTGTATTATCTTATTTTTTTTCCATGACGCCTAACAAAGTGCTGTGAAAACTACAGGCATTCAAGTATTCTTGAGTGAATGAATGAATAAATGAATGGGTAAATAAGACATTGTTTCTTTGAAAGCTGATCCAAAGAGGATAAGCGGAAATGGCAAACAATATTTAATTTCATCAACACGATTTGGTTGATTCCTATTAAGAACATAAAATATTCATTGTTGCCTCTTCTCACTGTATGAGCCCTGTGGTGGTAGGGAAAGGAAACAATATTCAAAAGAGAAAGAAAAACAATAAGGAAGGATGGCGGGAGGTGGGAGGGGGGAATCACCTCGGGAAGTGATCATATGCAAATGAGATATGCAGATGACTCACCTGACCTAGACAGAACTGTTGCTGAAACTGCCTATAAACAACACAGTAACCGTCTCCTAAAGATATCCTATATGGGACTAACCACTCGTAAAACATCTCGTGGTAACTTACGGAAGTATTTCTGTTTTTCAAATTGGAAAGTAGCCAATCAAGGGTATGGTATTATCCAACACAGTATTGTACGGAACAGAGATTCTCAGTGTCTAAAGCACAGTGGCTACTCAAACCGTAATAGCTGGCTCAGTATGTGGGATGGAAACATTTAACATTCTTTTTGGTCAGTGGGAAAATGGACAGACACTAGCTCACATTCCTCCCTTTTTAGTTGTTCTCAATCTCTCACCTGCTCATGAACCTCTTCTCTTTTACTGCCTCTCACTTCCCTTTCCCTTCAATTTACTTCTTAGCTCATTCATTCTCACTCGCAAACAGTCGTCAAACATTCATTGGTTACCCACTCTCTTGAATGGACTGGGTAAGTTTCAATAAAAGTAAATATGATCCTGATAAACATAAAAGCAAAAATAACCATGAGGGAATAAGAAAAACATTTTTTTTTCCACGCCTAGTCTCTTTAGCATCCCCTTTGCAATAATAGTTTTCTCTTGTTTAACGAAATGAAATCTTTTTCTGAACCATTAAGGAAAAACGAATGCAATTTGCTAATATTAGCAAATATTAACAAAAGCAAATGAGCTTCTGGTCGAACATTGGCTGGCCTCAATTTGGTCTTTCCTCCATATTTTCATATACTTTGAATCCCACGTCCTTTCGTAAAAAGACACATGTGGTGTTTAATTAATGGTATCAGATTTGATACTGATATATATATATATATATATATTTAAATATATAAATAAATATATATATATATATATATTTTTTTTTTTCTGGTCAAAATGTGACATGTTCTGGTATTCACATTGACTGGAACCAAGGCCACTCAATTTTCTGAGTGGCTCTCTTGTCCATTTGCTCCATTTTCTCCAACTATTCCAGGCGGACAAAGTTTTAGATGGCATATTGACACTGGAGACAACTTGATAATAATTGTTTATGGCAGTCTTGACTGCAGCTGAAGAATTTAATTAGTCTAGCCAAAATTTTAATTGCCTCTTTTTTGCAGATACCTTTTGCCAAATCATGAGCACTACACAGTTCTACACAAAAGTATCCTTTCTTCTCTATCCTTACACCAGATCATAACCTTACGTTCCCTCTTCCCCACAGACCACCATGTTGTATACACAGCTTTCTTCAATGGCCTCTGCCACAAAGCCAGGTAGATGCTTTGGATAATTTCTATTTTTGTTTTAAACTGTGTCTTCCATTTTTAATTGCACTTGGCCACATTTTCATTTAGCTGGTCTGGGTGGGATCTCAACTGTTATTGATAAATTCCATTTATAGCGAGGAGCATCGTAGAACTGTTTGCAGAGAACTCAGATGCTTCCATCCCATTTCAGAGTATGATACTGTTACATAATATCTGGAGTTCTTCCCTGATAACATGGAAGAATTGGTAAGGTAAATCCTCTCACAAAACCTGTTATTTTTATTTTAAATAAATCACACGTTCAGAAAGCCTATGTGAATATTCTCTGTGAGTAACATCCTACATTTTTGGCACGTGGGATACACATTTGATTGGCATGCAGCAAATTATGTTATTCATTATGTTTCTGGAAAAGTAAAGGCAGCACAATTGGTAAATTAAAAGTGATTATTTCAGTAATGAGATATTTCAAATAAGCAGGCTTTAATCTGCTGAAGGAAATAACAGGGCAGACCTCAAGGGGCAAGCTTAGGAAAACTGGCTGCTCCTCAAAGAAATCAGTAATACGAAGAGCATAAATGAACCTCACAGATAAAGTGGGTAGAAGAAACACCAAAGGGGACAGAACAACACTCCACATACATTTGGAACGCACACACAAAAACATGTTTTCTGGAAGAATCCAGCCTAAGAACGACAAAAGAAAAGCTGAAACAAAGCAACCAAACAAAAAACAGTCATGTATATGATCATTGTCACAAATCAGAGCATGTCAAGACTCAGGATGAAACTTAACGTGATTGAAGGAAAGAAAGAGAAAGCAGAAGTTTCCTGATGATGGATTAATTTTCCAAAACAGAAATGCAAAAAGGACTGTAAAATTAGGGTTGAGTACCTGGAGTATGGTGAACCAATCAGTTGGCCAAATAAAAATATCAGATGCCAGTGAAAACCTCTGTGAAGCCAAAGGTTTGACATCATTGCGTCAAGTCTCAGAAAGAGTCACCTGCAGGAAGTCCGACTGTTGGACTGATTCTGGAGACAAAGGCATAAAAAGTGAGGGACACAGACCACACTGAATGACCTTCAGGCAAAACTAAGGTCAGAAGGTCCACAAGGATATAGAACTCTTACCACAACAAAGAGCTGAAACCCAGACTATTGGAGGGTTTGTTTATTTGTTGCTTTGTTTTAATAGAAGCCAGAAAGAGTGGCTAAGTATGCTCAGAGCCTAATAACTTCCAAAAGATGTACACAGCCTAGTAAATATCCAAAGTAGAGAAACAGACATGATTAAAAGGTAGGCAAATAGCAAGAGGGTAGGAATGGAGAGAAACTAAGATATTGGTGATACTTGCCAAAGGGAAGAGACTCAGTGTGACTTAATAGCCTTTGACTATTTGAAAAGTAATATAGGAAGGAAGGTGAACAGATGTTCTCCATTTTCACTTAAAACATAAAAAGCAGACTCTGGGCTCAAAGTGCAGAGGAAGGAAAAAAGAGTTATTTTCCTTGCAATCACGTCTGGAGGAGATGACACACTTTCAATGGACCTCTACTAGGAATGACTGTCAAGGGTTAATCCTTTTTGGGAGAACGAGCCTCTAAATCTCATGCAGTTTTGTGAACTCATATGGGAAGATGTGCAAAATCAGAACAGGTTAGAACTGGATGCGTCTTGAACAATCAAGTAATCTACTTCCTCAGTAGAGGTAGGCAAACTTTGTTTTAGGAAAGGGCCAAGTAATAAATATTTTAGGTTCGGTGAGCCACGGGGTCTGTCCTGCAATTCCACCACCGTCGTGTGACGGTGGCCCTCGGTCATATGAGAACAGTGGGGTGTAAGTATGTACCAATAAAACTTTATTTATTAAAACAGTCATCAAGTCAGAGTTAGCCATCTGGCACCAGCTCTTTGCTGAACCTGGTCTAAAGGGCTGGTTCTCAAACTTCAGTGAGCCTCAGACATACCCGGAAGACTTGTTAAAACACAGACTGTTGAGGTCTACCCCCACCTGGAGTCTCTGATTGAGTCTTGAATAAGACTGCTCATTTGCATGTCTTACTAACTGCCTTGATGCAGATGCCATTGGTCTGGGGACCACACATGGAGAACCCTGAGGCCAGAGAACAGGAATGAGAAGCCCAAGGTCCAGGAGAGGGGGTGTGTGTCTGTGTGTTGGGCAGAATTCTAAGATGGTCCCTAAGATTTTTCGCATTTCCGTGTACACACCGCACATAATCCCCAAAGACTGTGAATTCAGTGGACCTTACTCCTGTTGTGAGGTTATGCTACATGGTATGACCTCAAAATTGGGAGGTTGTTGAGATGGGCTTGAGCTAATCATACGCGCACTTTAAAAGCAAAGAACGTTCTCCCGCTGGCCACAGAAGCACCAAAAGGATTCAGCGTGCTGTTAGAAGCTAAGTGTTAAGGAGCTAAGGGTAACTGCCAGCTGACAGTGACAAGCAAATAGAGACCCCAGTCCTACAACCACAGGTACTGAACTCTGCCAACAAGAATGAGCTTGAAAACAGATTTTTCCCCACCCGGGAGTCTCCAGCTGAGAACTCAGTCCAGCCAATATCTTGATTTCAGCCTTATGCTGCCCTGAAGCAGAGAACACAACCACACCAGTGTTGGAGTTCGTATCAATGGAACTGTGAACTAATAAATGTGAGCTAATGAAATAAATGCATATTTTAAGCCCCTGAGTTTCTGGTAAATTACACAGTAATAGAAATCTACCACTGCATGCGGCATGTGGCCCACCTTAGACCTAAATCTCCCCAGCTGAACAGGTTTTATATCCACCACTGCCAGACAACATTAACTCCCACCACCCCCATACATGCTCTGACCTACCCACTGCCCCTTGGCCCCATGCATGCTCCCCAAAGTCCTGTGTTTAGGGAGCATCTCTCTTTGAAGGAAAACATTCTCCAAAGGCTCACTCTCCTCTTCTGGTCAGGGGATCAAAGAAAACAAGGTGAGAAATAGTATATATGTTCAGCAAGCTTAGCCACACTAGACCTAAAAATAGTTAAAAGTTACTTCTTTCCAAGGAGCTTTGCATTCTTTAGCATCTAATTTGAGCCAACCCCAATGATTTCAATGACAGAGCCCCTTTAAAAAGAATCTTTAATAAGCCCTGAATTCATAAAAAGTTCAAAAATACCCTCAACAGTTAAGTATTATAAAATCATATTAATGTAAAAGCATTACATTTTGTGACATTTAAAAAGTTTCTGACATGGCATATCCATAGTTTGAGTTTTCTAATGTTCCTATAAAGGTCATGTTTATGGTATAATAAGCACACATTTGCAAGGGTTATTAATCAGAGCAAAGCTAGGTTGCAAATGGATTTCCAAAGAATTTCCTATTTTTATTCTGAACATCTTACCGACTTAAGAATGTCACATTTTTCAACAGCCGACTTGGAAAAAAAAATTAATGATTAATTTTGTTCAAACGGATGTCTTCATTTTAAAAGAAGGGGGAGTGCAGCTTAGGAAGTAAATGACAGGGACACATTCTGCTAGTTCAGCAAACTAGCACGGCAATTTGGAACTTTCTAATTTTTTAATCTAATGCTTTAGAGCAGGTACATTGCCAGTTAGCAAGGAAACTGATGAGGTCTAAAAGCTTCATAAAGAATCCAGTGGTTACTGGCAATAGTTTTTTTAATTTGTACGTGATGGAAGGAACATATCCTATTAATGCTAAAAAAAAAATACTGCAAAATAAAAAGGCATTAAACTTATTTTCTCAATTACCTTCCCATTTTGTCTTAGCAAGAGAGAGATTAGTTTCCTTCTTGTTGGGCGTTTAAAAAAAACACATTTCTTTTATTTTAATATTCAAGAAATGCTAAGAGGAGCATCCCTGAAGATTCTGTGGCTACTGGCTATTTGGAAACAACATTTGCCTTGGTAACAAGAATTCAACCTATCCTTGAAAGCTAAGCACACTTCCAAAATATTTAAGCTTAACAGAAAGAAACAAACGCAGTATGATCCAGCCTAGCAGTTCATAAAAGACAGCAGAAGTGACAGACTTTCAGCGTCTGATTTTCTAATTTTCTGCCTCTCTCTTCAGTTTTTCCAGCTGAATGTCTCTAACCTGGTGTGTGATGAACTTTACAAACCAGATGAGCTGGCACAGGCAATTCTGCTCCAACAAGAGGAAGTTTCGGCTCCAAAGACCTGCTTCACCTGACGTTTAAACCAAACACCCCAACCAGATTTCAAGGGCTCCAAGTAGCATGGTTCAGAAAAAGATCAAGTAGAAACCCATTAGGGTGATGAAATTAGTAGTTGGCATCACCGAGCGACTAACGACACAAGATTTCTAGAAAACCTTTCTTGCGTGGAACAACACATCTGCTCCTCTTAATTCAGAGGATGAAGTCCTAGAGGGACAAGTGATCAGCCACCCTGAGGTTCTGGGACCCAGGGACCAGTAAAGCAGGAAGCCACGTGTGGCAGCAAGACTGGGGAATTCCTGGGGCAATGATTCCTCAACGGAGACAATCAGAGCAGGGAGAATGGGTCAATCAAGGAAGGGGAAAGAGAACAATGGGGAAAGCTGGCAGGCAGGCGCCTTGGCTGGCAGAGATGCCCAGCTTGGGTTTCAGCACAAACAAGGGGAAGAAAGGCAGATTGAAATGTTCTAGCCTTGCCTGGGACCCACGTAAGAATAATTCAAGATAAATAACACAGAAAAAGGAAAACAGACACACAGTGAAAACCAAGAGAGTCAATTTTGTTAAACGACAAGCAATCTAGTACTTGTAAATATTATAATGTGCAGAAACGTGCACTCAATTTGTAGCCGTTTATTTCCAAGTCTCTTCACTAACACCAAATTATCATTGTGTTTGCCTTTTAAGGTCGCTCTGATTATTTCTGGCCAGTGCAGATTATATACACTGGTATTAAGAGAATTAAATATAGCGCTTTGAAATTGTGTATGGTTTCTAGCCACGTAATTGAAAAACTAAGGATTGGCAGGTGCTCTGAAAAACTGCATGCAAATTGTCAGTGTATAGAGCAACCCTGGCTAGATGCAGTGTGATGGGAGCTCAGATGTGAGTTACATACGTGATTTTAAAGGGCCCAGCAGCCACATGAAAAAAGTAAAAACAAAGAAGTGAAATTAATTTAATAATGTTTTCTTTAATTCAATGTACATAAAAGAGCATTTTAACATACGAGCAATCTAAAAAAAAAGAGCTATTTTACACTTTTTTTTCTGTACTAAGTCTTCATAAACTGGTGTGTATTTTAAATATATAGCATACCTCATTTCAGACCAGCCAATTTGAAGTCTTCTATAGTGAAACATAGCTAGTGACTACTGCAGTGTAGGCTGAGAAGTTAAGAAGGAGAAGGTTTTAGAGTCAGATTCTGAATTTAAACCTTCCCTCCACCATGAACTAGCTGTCACCTAAGCAGCATGGTTAATATTTCTTAACCTAATGTCCCTTTACTGCAGGATGGCAGAAGTAATAGTACCTACCCTTAGGGTTATTCTCTCCATGAAGTGAGATAATTCATATAAAAATAACTTAAATACTGACTTGACATTTAACTAAGCATTTAATAGTTTTTAGCGCTAATAATGATGTTTTAATATAGCATTGGAATTACTCAAGCCTCAAGACGTGAGAGTCACAAAACACTTTATGGGGAACTGTGGGATCCTGCCTTCGCCATTGTGGGCATCCCTGTGGCAGATTCAGTCTGACCACTGACACTGTGATGACCCTCCCACCGCAAAGAGGAGACTGTTTTCTCGCCCACGTGTCAGCTCTGGCCTGATGATTGCTCTCCCTATACAATATGGCAGAAGGGGTGCCACGTGCGTACCAGGTCTGGGTGTCAGGGAGCCTTGCCCTTCTGCCCAGAGACCAGCAGGACAGGAAGCCAGTCTAGTCTGATGAAGAAAGAGATGCTATAAAGAGGAGAACCAGGGTCACAGTCAACAGCCAGCACCAACCTCCAGAACTGTGAGTGAGGTCACCTTGGACCTGACAGCCCAGGAGACTCCAGATAAAGGCTGTGATACAAGGTGGGGGAGGGTACAGCTCAGTGGTAGAGCACATGCTTAACGTGCATGAGGTCCTGGGTTCAATGCCCAGCACCTCCTCTAAAACAAACAAACAAACAAATAAATAAACTGAATTACCTCTCCCCTTCCCCCCAAAAAAGCCTGCAAAACAAGCAGAGGAAGTGCCCTAGCCCAAAATATCATGGGAAATACTGTTACTGTTGTTAGGTCAGTTCGTTTTGGAGTTGGTTTTTTCATGCAGCAACAGGTAACAAAGCTATTCCCTATGACCCATCTTTTTTTGAGTAAAGCGAAAGGTACTTTTACATTCACAGGTAATAAACACAAAAAGGAAACACAATGAGTCATCAATGATGACCATGTACAATTTAATTTGTTTCATTTGAGAAACAGCGAAATCGCTTAATGAATTCTATTGCAAAAGAGCTAGCCAACAGAGATAAGCAAAGAATAGAAAAAAAAAAAATAATAATCATTGTAATCTCACGACCAGAAGTCAGCACCTCTGTTATTCTGGCAACTCTACTACTTTGCTCCTTTTGAAAATATATGTATTTGAGGGGTTCAAACACATTTGTTCACAAAAACAGAACCATTTGAAATTGCCTTTGCTCTATTGAGAATAACTGCACATTTTAGTAAATATACTTGTAAAACATCATTTTAAAATCTGAAAAGGACTGTCTTTTAGCGATGTATTATAATTGACTTAACAAGGCTTCTTCATTGGGCATTTACGTATATCCAGTGTTTGCCATTACAGATGAAGCTGACATAAAATAATTTTACAATCATCACTATTACTTCAAATGAAACAAACTAAAAAGGCAAATGGTAAATTGGGGGAAGGAGACAAGGCAGATCTACCGTGAAACACAATGACATTATTCATTAATCATCTAAATATAATAAAACTTAGCAAAACTAGTCTGTACCACAGCTAAACATTAACAGCATTCTTCCCAAGTCTCTGCTGCTTTACATGTTTTTAACGTCTCTAATTCCATAGCGCATGTCTATCCATAAACTGGTTTTAAACCCCATGAATTCTGCCATGACTATTGTCATCTGATGACAATCTAATGTTCAATTAATATCCTAATATCCAATGCGTAATTCTAGAAATGCAACATGAAAACTACCAGGCCATATAATAAAAACGACAAAAGAGAACTTTCTCAGTTCCCACTCAAAAGCTTTAGACTGTACCATATGTTTATAAAATAAATTAAGAGCACACCAGGGTATCTGAAAACAGTCATGTGTATGCTGTGAAGTTATTATAATGTGCTCTTGTTCCCAACAACATACTTCAGTACATAGCGAGACATGTCCTCAGCCAAGAAGACCGCTGTCTGTTTAAACAAGTAAGCTAAACAAAACACTCTCCATGACAATGAAAGGGAACGTGAATATATAAATCTTACACACTCCCATGGCTGACACTGTGCGGTCTCAACACGCGGAGATATTTCTGATGTCCAAATATTTACCATCATCTGGCTCGCACTACCATCTTGAAGCACAAAGATCCTACCACGTTTGAAGATTGAACAACTGAATCTCAAAGCAGTTATGCCAAGCTGGCTATGTTCTAATACCATACTATCTGTAAAAGTCGAGTCCCCAGAGAGAGACTTCGCTGTGTTTATCTAGCACTGTCAGAGGACAGCACCACCAAATTGAATGAATCGCCAGTGTTCATTCTCCAGAGAGGGGTGTTCTGTTGTGGCGTAGCATAAACTCCATTGAACTTACAGTAGCCATCACTCAAGATCATCAACTTCCCTTTTCTCCCACATTCAACGAGTCCTTCTCAGCAACCTAGCAAGGGTGGACTTGAAAAGCAGCTATAAATATAATTCAGTGTAGACTCAACTACACATTAATTAGACATGTAGTTTAGATTCCATACACCTTGAATTCATCGGTGTCAATCTCTGAGGACCTGCCTGCTCCTTCCTGTAAGTGGTATCCCATTAGGGGGAGGCCAGTCAGGCAGCTGGCTCAGGCATTCATTGATAAGAAGCCCTAAAGCAGCTGTTCTCAGACCTTATCAGAATCACCTGGAAGGCTTAAAAGACCAGATTTCTGGGCCCCATCACCTGCGAATTTGCAAGTCTAAGAACTTCTCAGGTGATGCTACTGTTACCGATTCGGGGACCTTATTTTGAGAGCTACGGCCCTGAAATATCTTCGGATTACACTGGGAATGTTATGGAAGTCTGTACTGGACTCTAAATATGACTCTTAACAGATCCAAGGAAATGCAAGTGCCCTTGAGTGATGTCTCAGACCCGGCTCCTTAGGAAACGGAGGCGAAGACAGGAATTGGGGGTTAACGCTATATTGGGGAGGTGCCTGGCCAGGGCAGTGGGAGTGAGGCAGAGGGAGGGGAGGAGGGCAGACTGACAGCCATGTGAGGTGACATATGGCCACTGCTTCATGACAAGCTGTGTAAGGATACAGCCTGCTCTGCTGGACCACGTGTGACGTCTCCTGACGGCTATTCGGGGAAACCGCGCCTTGGAGAGCATGAGAGAGGGGAAGGGATGGGGTGTGGCTGCCTCCTCCTCTTCTCTAGGTCCTAAGTGTGCCCACAGGGAGTGAACTCCCCCATCCCTCCAGGTGGCATCACCTGCCCTCCTTGGGGAGAACCACATCCCACTTTTCAAGAAGCACAGCCTTCCAACCCAAGGCTGGACGTTTCAGAAGCCAGAAACCCAGAGCTTAGCACTGACTAAACTAGCCATTCATCCTTAGCCTAGATGGAGGAGCTGGCCGTCCTAGACTGGCCACTGGACTGCGCCCAGTGGAGAACCAGAGGGCCCAGGCACTGCTGATGCTTTGACGGTGATGGCGGGTGACACAGCGCAGGAAGCTGAGGGTCTAGAAAATGGAGGTCCTGAGAATTTCCCAGGAAGTCTGTCTAATGCCAGCAGAAACTGAAATGCTCCCTCGTTCTCACTAACTTGTCTCCAATGCATAGGGGTCGCATATGTCCCATCCAAGTTTGAACCAACAGAGCTTGTCCCCACTTCTGAGCCCAGTGAGCTCACAGTTGCCTGATTACTGCCTGAAATCCTCAGGCTGAATACTGCATGTGCAGTGCTGCTGCCGGGAAAGGAGGTTCTTCTCATTGTTTTAGAAATCTGAATGTGAAAGTCTTTAATATGCCTGGGTCACAAGGAGGAGGAGGGGAAGGAGGAGGAGAGGAAAAAGAGGAAGAAGTGTTTTTCCTTTTTTTTTAAAGTATAAAACATTTACCAAGATGAAAGAATTTACTTTGACACGTATGTTGAATAAGACTTTACAAGTGTAATCCACTAGACATCTTTGAGTGATGGAAGGACTGAAAATTAAACATATTATCTGAAGTACATGCAAAAAATCCTTTATTCTAGAGAAAAAAAAATTGTATAATTTTGTACATATAACATCTTAATTTTTTTAGAAAGACCCAATTTTTAAATTTTCCTTACTAAATATCATAATTTTAATATGAAATAAATATAAATGGATAAGCATACACATCTGTATACCAAAAACTCAAAGAATATTGATTTGAAAGGGCACTAAATCATTAAACCACCAGTGATGTATATATAACTCAATGTAGCCTTGTCTAGGGGTCCTTGTGTAACAGGGAAGAACAAACCTGACTCCATATTGAATCTGTTCATTTAGCTCGAACCCTGTACTCTGTTTCCTGGGCTTAGTCATGCTGGTTCTACATCTTTTGTGGAAAAATGTTGCCTAGAGCCTGAAATACACAGGATAGCCTATTCTCAAGGCTCTGACCTGTAAGGGTCTAACACCTTCCTACTCATGTAGAGATAAAAAGTTGCAGAACAGAGAATAACGTTTGTCTTGGAGGTTTACAGGGACACCATGACCTGACCCACATGGACAGATGCAAGACAAAGGATTTTGACACCAAGAAGTTTGCAACAATGAACCACATACCCTCCCCTTTTAATATAAAAGGAGCCAGAATGCTGACTTGAGTAGGATAGTTCTCCAGGACATGAGTCCTCCATCTTCTTCTCGGTCTGCTGACTTTCCGAATAAAGTCATTATTCCTTGCCACAACATCTCACCTTGGGATTTATTGGCCTGTCATGCAGCAAGCAGAATGAGTTGAGACTTGGTTGAACCCACAGACTCAGTGCCACAACAAGGCATGAACACTATGTAAGGTCCTGACTGGATGGTCAACTGGTCAACCTACCAAAGCTCTCATGCTTCCCCCTTACCCTGCTTACATTCTTAATTTTACATTCTCCTGATCATCACCTTCCAAGTCCCACGTCATTTTCCCATGTTCTCTGGAAACTTTAGCACCAGAACAGAGCTTTCCCTCCTCCTCCCCTTGCCATGCATAACACTTCCATTAAAGATCCACCCAGCCCCAACCATAGATTTTACTCTGTGTTCTACCCCAGTGTTTCTCAAAGTGTGTTCCCCAGGCCAGCAGCATCAGCATCGAATGGGAACTTGTTCGAAAGGCAAATTCACTGGACTCATCCCAGACCCTTGGAATCAGGAAGTCTGACTGTGAGGCCCAACAAAGCAGGTTTTTAAAGAACCTCAGGTTAACTCTGTTGCCTCTGAAGTTTGAGAACCACTGCCTGACTTTATTCTCACCCACCGACCTGCCTTCAGCCTGAGCACTCACCTGATGAAGATTTGAAACTGCTCTTGAACCCTGACTGCACTCCGACCTCGGGTCACAATCCAGGCTCATTTTCCCTTTATTAAAATCCCTGGTTCCTTGAATGTTTTCAAGTCTTCTCCATCTCCCGACCCCTTTCCTCTCCAGCCTGAACCACGTGGTCAGACAATGAAATTGCGTTCTCATGAGCACCCTCAATTCCCTCAACTCTTTAACTGTTGACCACAACTGTCTTGCTGGTGCCATATCCTAAATCAGTCCAACTCCCTGTTTCTCCAGGTTGTTTCTGTGTTGCCAAGTACTGCTAGAAAAAAATGACATAGCTATGCTCACTGACTCCATCACAAATTTATTATATCCAACTTCAGCTGCTTGCTCTCAGCTACTTGGCAATTGTTTTATTCATACCCAGGCTGCTTCCTTTCCCATCTGCAGCAGCTGTTGCACAGCACTGTAACTTTCCCCATGCCCCCAACCTCACCTTCAACCTTCACACTCCTTACCAAGAGACAAGAGTCCCCAGGTGTTGCTGAAACATAATCCCCATTCCCTGCTTACTGCATTAAGACTTGAGGGCATAGTTCTGGAAAAAGTAGAAAAGGCAGCTTTATTTCTTTGCCAGGCAAAGGAGGTCACAGTGGGCTCATGCCTCTAAGACTGTGAACCTGCTGGGGAGAGGAGGTGGAGGGTTTATAATAAAGTTCAAAAGTTTCAGAGGTGAAGCTAGTTTCCATAGAGGTCACATACAGGATAACAAATTGTTGCAAAATTGTTCTTGTTTTTGCAGATGCAGTGGTCCCCTTCCCTCTGCTAGGTATGAAGTTCACCTCCGGCTTTGGGACTCTCTTAATATTCTTGTATCTAGAACACAGGGTGCATAGGAAGGGGCTCCATGGAAAAAAAGCTCAAGAGAAAAACTTGTGCAGTTTAAAGTCAGGCCGATAAATGCTTTTAGCACTTTAAGCACACTGAGGCCTGCAGCTGGAACAACAGGATACAAGGAAACCACAAGAGGTCAAGAGCAGTACACTGAGCATGATCCCTGCTCACAGCACCATGAGGGGTCTGGGTGGACCACCCAAGACTCCCTCCTCTCCAGCCTAACCCTGGTCAGCAAGAGCAGGAGACAAGCCCTTTAAACCACTACAGTTAAGCAGTTACAAACACTGTTACAGATAGCAGATGGTCACCAATGATGACAATAGGGTCCTGGTCAGTTACACAGGCAGGAGTCCTTTACACCCCGTCCCCCTCCACCTCTGCCTCAGATTGGACTTAAATATGGGTGCCCATCCTTTCTTCCTTTCTCTACTCTGAAAAGGGGTGTCCTGCCTTTCCCAGGCCACTCCACCCCTCTCCCTTCCCACCCAGCCTACATTCACCAAGAGCTTGATGCCTCCCTATGGATAATTCTGACTGCCATGGCTATGAAACTGTGTTACTTGTATGGCCTATCCATCTTAAGTCTCACAACACTTTAATTTTTAATTGTGGTTAAGTATACATAACATAAAATGTACCATCTTAAGCCCCTTTATGTGTACAATTCATTGGCATTAAGCACACCTACACTGTTGGGCAACCATCACCACAGTCCACCTCCAGAACTTTCCATCCTCCCAAACTCCACACCCACTGAATGACAAATCTTCCCCTAGCCCATGGTAACTGCCGTTCTATTTTCTGTTGCTATGAATTTGACTATTCTAGGCATCCTGTGTAAGTGGAATCATATAATATTTAGACTTTTATGTCTAGATTATTTCACTGAGCATGATATATTCAAGGTTCATCCATCCTGTAGCAGATGTAAGGATTTCATTCCTTCTTAAGGCTGAAAAATAATCCACTGGATGGACAGACAACATTTTGGTTATCCATTCATCCATCAATAGACGTTTGGATTCTTTCTTCCCATAAAACTTATGTGTAGTGTCTATTATTAACCTCACTTTTCAATGAAGATCCTGAGGTTTACAGACGTTAACACAGCTGTTAAGCAGGTGGAGTAACCAGATCTAAGGACCTCTATCTACCTTCCTACTTCTGGCTTTTTTCATAATGTCCCTCAGGCTCCATCTGGTATACCTCCACTTCTCTGGAGACTGGACTCCATCAGTTTTCCACCCTCAGTCAAGCTGCCTCTCTCCCTCTCCACCCACTTTTTTCTAAAATCCTACTCAATTCTGTTCGAACCTAAAAATAATTGTTCGAATTCTCAATTCCTATTTACTTCCCAGTTTTCCTAAATTTGGCCATCAAAGGTCACAGACGATGTCTTAAGGGCCTTTTCTCACCCCTCTCCTACTCAGTGCCAGTCATCTTGTGCCTTCACAGTACAGCACCAATGTACTTTTCCAGCCTCATCTGCCAATGACATCTGCCACTCGACACGGAATGCCACAAGAAACGGGATGTCCAGCCTCCCACAGAGTGAACATCTCCATTCTTCTCCCCACATTCTCCGTAGAAGGTCCTTTTTTCCACTCCTCCTTCTGACAAGCTCTTGTTCAGCCCAGGTACTGAGCTACCTTTCCAGAGTCTCCCAGACCATCCCAACTCCTCCTTGCCTCAGAGGAACCATGTCTTTCTCTGAGCTACTGCTGTTGATGCTACTGCCCCAGAATTGTAGTATCATTCATTATCTCAACATCTGTCATCCTCTTCCAAGATACTGTGAACATCCTGAGGGCAATCGCTATTTTTAAACAGAGTAAGAAACATACATACTGGATTTTTCTTGTGACTTCCTCATAACCTCTTAGCCACTTCTTTCTCCAGCTGCAGGTGTGGCAAGTGGCTTCCCAGCTCCTTGCCTCAGTGATAATGGGTATCTCTTGCTTTCTTCCCCAGAGCTCTTCTGATGCCTCAATGAGGGATCCTGATTGGAGGCCGAGTTTGCACACATACAAGATCTGAATTTATGTTGGCATGTTGCCACCCAAAGGGAGATGAGAGCTGGTGGACTGCCTCCTTCTTTCAGCGTCTTGAGTGGAAATTTCTGAGGCTACTATACACAGCGACTCAGAGGGTCCTGTATGATTGGGCCCACAGCAGTGGTCAGCTTGGTAACACACTTTTGTCTCACTACCCCTAGTCCTCTGCTGGGGTTCCCTGCGACCTTGTCTCAGAATAAACTACTTGCAGTGCAGACTCATGTCTCAGGCTCTGCTTTCTGAAGGGATCTGAAACTTACCGTCACAATGATACACCTTGAGCATGGCTTTGTCATTTACAGGCTCAGTAACTTTGGGCAAGTCACCTGGCCCCCTGTGATTCAGCTTTCCTCATCTCTAAAGAAGAGATACCAAGAGGAATTATGCTCAAGCTCATAAGCTAAAAAAGTAATGTTCTGTGTAAAGTATAGCAGGTTTTAGAAATAGTAGAATTAATGATCTCCATAATGATAGTTTTTAAATTTTTAAAAACATTTCCCACAGATCTGTGCAAATCAACAAAAGCCAATACTCAGTTTATGAAGTTAAACCATAAGAGAAAATGATGCATCATCTAGCCAGAGAGGAGAAGGAACTATAGTCAAAATTATTGATACTGTAAAACTTCAGGAAATCTTTTCAGTAGAGCCTTTTTAGGGGGTTCCTTCTGCTAGAACAAGGGCTTATGGGGGGATTCTGCAACTGGAATCCACACTCGAGAGAAAAGTGGGAGGAATTCCAACCAGAAGATGTTACTTGGTGTGGCCTGAATTTATGTTCTCTCACACCTTCCAGAACACTAACCCATCTCAACAGCCAGATCTGGGCACCAGGGGAGAGTTTTTGGGTCTTGGAACACCCCACACTTGACAGAGGAAGATAATATGGAGGAAAAAATAAGAAAGAGAGAGAAATCAGAATACGATGATCTAATTCTCTGCAAGGTAAGCTGAGTACTCATTTGTGTACATCTAAAAAAGATGGACTCCTGGGTGTTTGAACACATGACAATGGAAGACGGTAAGGTAGAAAGGTTCTTGTGATGGGGTCTCAATTAAGCAACCTTCTAATTCCAATGGAGTTTGACGTCTTACTGACCGTGCAGGGTCAAGATGGTTATTTAACTTCATTAAGTCTAACTAAAAACAAGCAAGCCAAAAAAAAAAAAAAAAAAAAAAAAAGGCTATTTTTTTCAACAGAAGGAACGGGAAAGAAAAGAAGGAGAAAGGAAAGAAGAGAAAAAAGGAGGAAGGGGAGAAAAATACACTTGGTTTCTAAAGTGAGCTGACCTGGGCTGGGATCCTGGCTCCACCACAGAATTGCTTTTGTGTTTAACAAATCATTTAAGTTCCCTGTAAAATGAGTACATTATCTTGAAGATTAGATACGAGGTTTATAAAGTGCCTGGAAGGCAGGAGTCATGAGCAAAGAGACCTCATATTCATCCCCATCATCATCACTATCGTTACAAATATTAGCATCATGTCACCTCCAAGAATACAGGAGTGCGACGCAAAAAGCTGAGAGTCAGGCAGCCAGAAGGACATCAAAAAAAGAGCAGTGAAGTACAGCGATTTTTCTCCTCTAGAGGAGCTTTCAGAAATTGCTTTTCTTTTCCCTTTTAAATTAATCTTCGAATGCCTCTGGAGACAGACAATTCTCCAGAGCTGAGCGAAAGTGAGGCTGACCCCCCGTGGATGGTGGTACCTGTGGGATACGGTCCGGTTTGCAAAATGTGTGTCAGCAGCAAATGACCACCCCGGGCAGTACTATTTAGTCCAAAGGTTGCCGCCACGTGTGATTTCAAGCCAGCATCCCTCCAGGATTCAGTATGTATTGGTACTTAGGTAGAACTGACCAACAGCCCATCCAGCTAATGCCAAGCCTCTTCCTTAAATAATGCCAGCTGCTTCAGTGGAAAGTAGAAAACACATCAAATATTCCTCACCATGACCTACAGCACCATGGAGAGAATTTCTTCTTGACCTCGGCCAGCCAGCGCACTATGCCCAGAAGCATGAGACCTTACAGCCGTCATCATAATTTGATCCTTGTAGTCAAACTGCAGATGTTATTACAGAAACGTTGGATGCATAAAGAGTCCACAGAGAGACTTCACTTTTTATTCCTTTAAAATGCCCTCCCTTCAAATTCCAATCCCTGCTACCTCTCACTGGGGTGAACACACATGGTATAACCAAAGACGGCACCTTCTTCTTCTGAAGTACATTGTAATCAGAGAGATATTTGCCATGAGTGCGTCTTCTCAACACCAGACTCTGCTAAGCAACTGAGATGCACGACATTTCATCCTAATCTACTAGTGCTATATCATAGCCCCATTTTACAAATGAGGGAAGTGAGGTTCTCAGCGGGGAAATCATTTCACCCAATTTCCTACAGGAATCAGCGTCAGAGTTGAATGGGGACCTGTCTGGCTCCAAGGCCACCAGAGTGCACTTCCTCTGAAGTGTCTTCACAGAGTAGAGAGGCAGAGGCCTGGATGATTAAAATATAGGGGGGGCAGGTGGAAGGTTGATTATGGACTTTCGATCCAGATCCTTCGAGTCAGAGCACTGGCACACAACAGGTATGAGACCTTGGGGGATTATGGAATGTCTCCTGGCCTCAGTTACTTTATCTGTGGAATGGACACTGTAAACTCTCCTACCTAAGGATGTTTGAGATGGTGCCTGGTCCTTTACAAACCTGGTGCAGAGGAAACACAACACACGTTGGTCGTCGTTACAATATTCATCGCGTTGTGACAGCACATAGTAACTCTATACAGTCATGTCGAAGTGGGCTCGTATGAGGGAAAAGGAGACAGTAAATGTGGCCACCTTTCAGAGCATGTAAGTATTTCTCTCTTAAATCACTTAATCAATGAATAAGAGGCCTTCTGATCTAATCAGCATAGCTGTGTCCACATCACGTGCCCACATCCATCAGATTGCAACTCTTTAAACACCTGATCATCGTCTATCAAGCCCATGCGATGCATTTCCAGGGAATCAGCCAATAAAATTAGGAGAACTTAGCTTCTGCTAAACAATGCTCTATCATAGGAAAAACTCATCTACTCCTTCGTCAACCTTCCGGTAAATCGGGAGAGAGTGCAATCACAGGGATCTGAAGGGAGTAAGGGCACTGCCATGGGACGGTCCTCTCTGGAGAGTTCTAAAGGCCTCAAGTTATCATTTTATTCATCTGCTTGTGTCTCAGTAACATTCCTTTCTTTATTTCACTATGACTTGAAACAAAGTAAAATTACGAGAAAACCATTTGGAAGTGAGAGTTGACCAATCTCATGAACGTGTTCGTGTATTTGTTCAGTTTAGAACAGCTTACAAGTAGCAGGTGTCCTTGAAGAGCAGCCCGTGTGGGTGGAAACCCACTCACCAGCCACCTGTGGTCTGGGGAGAGGCCGTCTCCTGGTGCCCCTGCCCCCTCCCCTTGGAGGGCGAAACTGAACCAGCTGCATCAGAGTGCTGTCGGTCCAACAGGTCTGAGTGCTTACTCTGGGCGAGACATCACTCTGCATACGTTCATGCCCTTAAAAAGTTTCTAAGTACATGATGGAAGATGGTAAATCGACATATAGTATGTCAAAGGTGATAGGCTGAGCTCCATCTTTAGCTCTGATAGTAGTAAGTTTTGTGATCTGTTCCAAGAAACTCATTTGGTCTCGCTGAAATGGATAATAATAATAATAATAACAACAACAACAACAACAATAATAATAATTTTAAAAAGTAAAGTGGGGTAAAAGGCATAAAGCTGCACTGTCCAGTATGGTAGCCTCTAATCCCACGTGGTTACTAAGTACTTAAAATGTGGCTGCTTCACTTTGGGGTGTGTTCCAAGTGCAAAGACAGTGTATTTACCAGATGTACCCTACACATAAGTACCAGATTTTGAACACTTAGGTATGAGAAAGGGAATATAGAATATCTCATGAATCTTTTATATTGAGTACATGCTGAAATGATCATATTTAGGGTATATTATATTAAATAAAAGCATTATTTAATTTAATTTTTACTTGTCACTTTTTGCTTTTTTTAAATGGGACTACCAAAAATTTTAAATGACCTATGTGGCTTGTATTTGTGGGTCATATTATACTTCTGTTTCTTCTGGGCTAGAGATTAATGGGGCCAGATTTGGGGCACAGAGGGGTGCATAAAGTAGTCAGGGAAATCCTCTCTTAGTAACATGACATTGGGGCAGGACTACAAAGAAGTGAGGGAGGGAGCCAGGTGCGTTCTGGAGAAGAAGTATTCCAGATTGAGGGAAAAGTCAGGAAAAAATAGTTTATGCTACACAACTAAAAAGAGCCCGACCCCTAGTGAAGGAGTAAACTTTGGCTCTAATGATTACGCAGATCCAAAAGCCTGGGCTGATATTTATAGATCTGCATTTATACCACATGATTAATTTTAAAAATTAGTTTTGAGTAATCGTTTTCTGAGAAGTAACAGCCTGGATTAACCATCTTTAGGGATTATGAAAAAGCAGCTGGACTGACACAAGGCCTGAGTGCATTCTGACTCTGCCAAGCTTTGTGACCTTGTGACATTCGGTAACTCACTTGGCCTTTCTGAGCTTTGCTGGCTGGAATGTAAAATGGAGGGAAAAGCTGAATAAGAATTTCAGCTTTGTCTTCTGTAGAGAATTGCTGTGAAGCTTTAGAAGATTATTTAAATTATATAATGCAAAAAAAATCACGCTGGGATACTCAAGTGATCTACACATGTTAACTTCACAACTGAACTGGACACGAGAGAAATCAAAAACAGTTCCACATCATCTCTGTCGCAACTGCCTGTAATGTTTTATGTTGAAAAGGATGTCCTTCAGATCTAAAGGAAAAAATATCTTCAATAACTGATCTGGACATTTGCTCTTTTCCCCTCTCTGTGTACTCTCATATTCTCCAGTCTTTTCTATGCCCTGAGAGGCTAACCTATGCAGAATCCACCCACAGGCTCCTTCGTCTTCTAGCTTCTGGTGGCTTTGGTCATTGGGAAGTGACAAGTGATCTGAAGGCAGAACGAGTTTTAAGTATGGGCTTTTATTCCCTGATGGGTCTCCACTGACTTTCCATGTCCCTCTATCAAAACCCCCTACGAGGCAGCACTGCCCACACAGTTCAAAGATGACCATTCTCCTTGTACACGGCACTGCACGGTTTTGGTTTCCTTAAATCCTACCCAGCATTTGTAAATAGTCCTTTTACTAAGCTCCTCACGATGACGCAGATTTAGTGTGCCATCTGCTTCTTGTTGAACCCCTGACTGTCAATAACCATCTGTAAAATAGACTATTTAGATGACAAAGAAGTTACTGCAGCCTTACAAAAGTAGCTTATGCTATGTACCCTCTCATGAAAAAATCTAGGACACACATCCTCCTGTGTAAAGACAGTACTGTAGACAGTCCTTTTTCCTGCTGGTCCAGAGGCTCCAGGCTGGTGAGTTGGCCAAATCTGTTATTTGTAGCTCCTCCTCTTTCTGACCTCTGGCATAAACTGAACCCAGCCACTTCCGCAGCAATTAGCCACTACTCCTGCTTGGCCAACTCACATCACTTCGTTCCCTAAGCCGGACACCCGCCGGTGCTGTGAAGGTACACCTTTCAGGTCACTGCACATGCCGAACTCCCCTCAGGCTCCGTGCCCTGTGCACTGCACCATCTGTCACTGGTGCCCATACCTGCCCTCCTGTGGCTCTACCTGCTCAGGTCTCTTACTAGCCCAAACCCTGAAAAGAAACTGTGCACCGTTTCTCCATATGCAGTTAAAATAAAAATAATACTCAACCATAAAAGATGAAATGCATGTACATGGAAATTAGAATAGAGTTTTCTAGGGTTTCCAATTTCATATAAGTTCCCTGGGACCAAACGGTCCTTATTTTTGAGGTGACATTGCATAGCTTTTTAAATTCAGTTTGTGGTTGGTTTGCCTACTCAGTCACCCATCGATGTTCCCTTCTGTTCTACAAGATTCTACTCAAGTGCAATTTCCTACCAAAAGCCAACACTAAAGCCTAGACTCCAGATTAAGAGCCCTACTTCCTGGGTGCCTGGCAGACAACGTGTGTTCTTCCAGCAGAGTTCTGAGCTCACTTTACTGTCACCACTGGGTTACCTGTCTTCCTCCTAAGTGTCACTCTTCACTCTTTATCCTCTTTCCCTCCTTACTTTATTTTATCTCACAGTCTTTATCGACATCTGATATTATTTATTTACTGAATGTATGTATTTATACATGACATGACGCCACACACCAGAAATTGACACATTATAAACTGACGATACTTCAATAAAAAAAAAAAAAAGAATTAGAACCTAATTTGAAACTTTATCACAAGTAAATTTTAATGTGCTAAAAATTCAGTGATCTCCAGGATCCCGCGACCTTCAATCAGTTTGCAATCTGGTTCTCCCTCCTAAGTGGACAAGGGAGTGGCGGCACAGAACATAAAGGTCATGCTGCCAACCTCTTCACTGTACAGCAGAGGAAATTAGGGTGAGGGAATCAGACCTGCCAGAGGTCATGTAAGGGCAGTGCTAGAAGCAGAACCCACTCGGCGCTCCACCGCCTCCATCTGCCCCCTCAGATCCACACGCTCCCTCGTGCCCTCCTGTGGTCCAGCCCCTCTGCACTAGATGCGGACCCTGCTCTTCCGCTCACACATTTCAGTCTGACTCTGTAGACGGCCCAGTGCTTCCCCCACAGCAGTACTCAGTGGTTCGGTTCCTGCCGCTCCCACCCCAAGCCCTGGTTGCCAAAGCCTCAGCCTGGGACTTGTGCCCAGATGAGCTCAGTCACCCGAGAGAGAGCCTAACTTGACCAGTGATGGAGAAGGTGGGGGTGGGAAGTGGAAATTTACCATCGCGCACCCTGCGGAACCTCTGATGCACTGCTTTGCCCCCTCCAAGGGTCTAACTCACTTCCACATGACTTGTCCTTATTAAAATAGTGACTCAGTGGTGACAGGACTAGAAATGAGTGAGAAATCGCCTTACTTTTGCCACAGGACAAAAACAAAACAGACTCCCAGAGGGCCACGTAACCTTACATGATTATGCTTTGACTTATCACAAAGCTCCTTGTCATGCAATCCACTTTTTTCTTTTCTTTTCCAACAGTGTGATTGAGATTGTGAGTTCATGTAATATACAATCCATCCCTTTAAAAACAAGCAACTTCTGAGAGCTCACTTCTAACTTCTTATACTGGGGTCAGTGGAAGACCACATATTTCTACAAAAAGGTATTATCTTTTGATGGAAAAGCGTGGCCAGAAATTAATTCTGCGTGAGTGACAGCATATTCAGGACTTGAGGAAACAAAAAAGAAGATTCTCTGCCTCTTTTTGAAGCTATTGCTGGCACCTTGACTAGAGGCAGAACTTGGGGCCCTAGGGAAATGTTTTCAAATTCATGTCCTAATTTTAGGTTTATCGTCTTATCATCAGAAGCGATCATGGACCAGTAGGGCTTATCTAGTTTCTAATCTTTTTAGATGTCAAAGAGTTAATTATAATATGACCGATAACCAGAAACCTATTGTTCTGCATGTACCTTGTGCCAGGAAGGCAACTGTGGGCTTCGCAGGGTCAAATCCCCAGTATTCCACTTCAGAGGGAGGAGTATTTACATAAGTAGGTGATAGATAGATAAATAATGGGTTAGATAGATAAACAGATAGATAGATGGATGGATGGATGCATGGATAGACAGACAGACAGATGGACAGGTAGAAAGACGGACGGATGGATGGATGGATGGATAGATAGATAGACAGATATCAAGATGGATAGATAACAGTGACAGATAGACACTAATATAGATTCTAACACCAGAGACAAAACCAGGTTTCGACAGCTGACAGCTTATTTTTCCCCTCCTCCTTTAGTGGCTGCCTCAGCCTGTATTCCTCAGTATGTGTAGACACATCCACAGAGACAATTTGAAAAGTTTGATAAAAATCAAAGTTCAAAGGCTTTCATTAGCTTTCCTAGAGTAAAACAGAAATGCGATGCAAACCTGAGTGGGCCTTATTTGCCAAGAGTATTTGTTTTTATTTAAAGAAAAATGGAGCAAGCTGATGATCTGAATCCCACTGCCGGGGGAGAGAGATGTGTAGCTAAATAGTTATTATTCTTTTTAATAACTGCTATTTAGACTGGCTTCATTATGTGACTTACAAATCACATTACCTTTATTACAGTCACTTAAAATATTCAACATGAAACAACTTCGAACGCTTGATTTACTATAAATTGTGCACAGGTGTGGGGCTGTTTACAGACCTCTGATATAGTAGGAAGTCAAGCTTTCATTTCTATTTCATGGTGCAGTTAAGTACCGTTTAATTCTGAAATGTTAGGACCATTACAAGAAGGCTTTAAATAAGAAGCAATTGTCAGTGCAGATCATCTTTAAGATTCAACCACCATCATGACACCTCCTAAGTACACTGCAAATGCTTGTTTGTTAGAACCTTGAAAAGGAAAACCCTTTACATATAGAAAACATTTAACCCCCAATGCTCCAGAGAGAAAAAAAAGACTGCAGATGAGAGGAGCGTATGCTAATCTGGGTAAAACCTACAATGGGCTCCCTTGGGAGACCCGCATTTGGAAAGGACATGGCCAGCCGAGCTGAGCACAGCTATAAATTTCTTCTGAAGGTGAGACCATCTGAGAAAGTACTGGTCTCTTTAACTGTGTCTTGGTTAACGTTTCCACTTAGTAACATTCAGTCCCTCATCAGCCCTCCGAGACTGGGGAAGAAAACACAAATTTTAGAAGATGACAGATCAGCTCTTTAAAATTTTAAAAGATGAGAAATGAGTTAGTAGGATTATATATGTGTGCCTGGGCTTAAATGACCCAAAGTCACTTATTTCATGGTGATGTGGAGGAGCTCCGGGCTGGGAACAGACAGCTGGCTTTTAGCGCTGGCTCTGGTACTAAATGCATGTGGAACCTTGGAAAGCAACCACCCCTCTGTGATTCAGTTTCCACATCTGTCAAAGGAACAGCTGGACTTCCCCTTAACTCCCAAATTCATGAGAAATTCCAATGTGGGGCCAAAGCTCCTGAGTATCAGCTTAAAAGCGTTGGTGATTATAAAGTGAAAAAGAAAAAAGAAAGCCACCTGGGGTTAACTTTGGTTACTGTTAGCAACGTGGGCAGCAGCAGTAAACAGAAAACTTACTATGTTCTAGGCACTGAGCTAAGAATTTTGCAAGCTTATGCAATGCTTATAACATCGCTATGAGGAAGCCTTTATTTCCTCTAGGGAAGGGACAGTAACTTAGCCCGGATGGCACCTCCTAAGTGGCAGAAATAGGATATAAACCCGGGTAAACCCAGGTTTCTTGGCTTAATGCTACTGCTCTAAATTACTAACACCTTCTCATGTAGTGGGGATTCCTGAATGTTCCAACCCATCTCTTTGCCTCCTCCCATCCATGAACATTTAAGCCACATTCGTATTTTACCAGTTTTCTTCAAGAAATTGTTCATTCCAAGTCCCAGAGGATGGAAATATTTTGATATTCATGTTTTATATTACTTAGAAATTTTTTAAAAGATGCTTTTACCCCTTCCTTTGCATTTCATTTTTTGTGTCATTGATTTTTTGGTATTAAATGTTAAAAATTATTTTATCAGAGAATATGGTTTGAGTCCCTTCAATTCTAGCATTTATATTTCATCACCAACTATTATTAAAAAATACATTTAATTGTATAAGAATTTCAACTGATCTGTGTCAATAACAGTTTATATTGGCTCTTTTCTCTTTTTACAATAAACTGTTTTGGGTTTTGTTTTTTTTTTTTAATTTATTTATTTGAGGGGAGGGAGTTAACTAGGTTTATTTATTTACTTACTTAATTAATTTAACGGAGGTACTGGGGATTAAACCCAGGACCTCATGCATGCTTAGCACACACTCTACCCCTGAGCTATACCCTCCCCATATAATTATTTAATTAAGCCAATGATTAAAACATCTGGAGTGTGTTACACACAAACACACACAGAGTCATACACACACACAGCGACATATGGATCAGAATGGCCTCCTAGGACTTACATATTACAAAGTAACTTTTCCTTGAAGGCAAAGGTTGTTTCCCAAATTTCTGTGGTAGAAGAATCCATAGTCAGAGACTTGAAACCACATGGGTAGTCTGGGATTAAAGCTGGGATTAATTCTCTTGCAGGCCCAATACTTCCTTTCATATTTCTTAAAATAAAATATGCACAGACCACAGATGCAATGCGTGTCAGTGACACATTACACATTTTACATGACTAGTAATGGATACCCGGCTATTTATTTTTATTTCCAATCTCCTTCAGGATCTCACACACCTTTAGCAAGGATGATGCACGTAAATTCACTTTACTTTGACGAAGCAAGAAATACACTAAAAGGCAGGTATACTGTGTGTTTTTTGTGTCCAACCAAATGGTCAATGCCTTTATGATTTTATGACTGAGAGTCATCTGCACAGACTTCTCACTAGTATGGTGGTCCCTGTGAGTTTCCAGAAAGCCCCTCTAACCCTCAGCTCACTTTCCATCCTCAGACACGGGGACTCTCTCAGGTAACTATTACACCCCTCCCTAGCCTTGCTTGGGAAAAAAATAAAAACAAACAAACAAAAATCTCTTCCTTTAGCCTCTTTTTCTATTCCCAAGACATCAGTTTCCTCACTTCCTGATTTTTTTTCAATAGAAATGACTCTTGCATGATAAAACTCAAGGTTGTAAAGTTTTAGTAATTTTATTTTTAATGGAGGTACTGAGGATTAAACCCAGGACTTCATGCATGCTAAGCATGCGCTCTACCATTTAGCTATACACCCTATTCCCAAGGTTGTATAGATTTTCAGAGACTTCCACATGCTAGACTTAACCAAAGGAAACTCCCACGTTATGAAGCAGGATCTCTGCCAGCTGTCCTCCAGTGAGATCCTCACCCACTGCCCCAGGGCAGCCCTTTGGCTAGTTGAGATCCTGGTCTCTCCTGTCTTACTTCTTCACATACAAGGTCACTTTAATCCCCAGATTTCAAACCTACAGTGTTTGTACTGCCTGTGACATCTTCACATCTGCTTGGTTTAAACCACCAGGAAATGATGTTATTTTAAATAACAGAAACATACAGATTTAAGGAAGAGACTTCTCAATAATGTGTACACTCCTGCAAAATTCTATGCGATAAAACTTCGACTTTGGAGAAATTTTTATAAACATCGGAATCCAATGTGAAATTTTCATGCAGAAGGAAAGGAAATGAAAAGAGAGCATATGAAGATTATTCAGGTTTGCAAATACATAAGCTCTTGAAAACATGGATTTTACTATTGTCTAAATACATAAGACCTGTTAGCTTGCCTTTATCTACTCTTAGCAAATAGAGTTTTCTTGACTTAATCCAGATGGATTTACTTCTTGAATCTATCATATCCTCCCAGCCTCTGCTGGCAGTGAATTAATTTGTTCTCTATTTATCTCCTGAAATATTGCAGTGGACTCCTAAATGTCTTTGATGCTTTCAGTCTCAACCCACCACACACAAAGACACAGACACACACTTCCTATTTTCGATTTGCCAGCAGTGTCAGATTCTCTAAAAATAAAGATCACTTTTCCACATAAAAAGAATTTCCTTTCCCTTTCCCTTTCCCACCATGCTAACTTGACCAACCTTGGGGCCTCCAGGGGAGAAAAAACTAACAGTATCCAAGCGCATAAAGTAAGATGGCGCCTCTGTTTCACTGCCAGACATCAAGGGCACGTCTACACACGTGGGATACTAATCATTTCCCAAAGGCCCCAGGGACTCCCCCAGCAGAGCACAAGGACGTCCCATTCTAGAGAAAGGTTGGCCCCACTACAGGCCTATGTTGGTCCATAGCCCCAGAGCCAAGCGGCAGCCCCCAAGCTGTGTGTGCTCCTGCGAACCTCTTCTGGGACATCTCCTTTCATGGTCTCGGCACTGACAGCACTGCTTCCTCTGTGTCCTCTCATGTGGCAGCTGTTTTCTCTTCCACCCTCCTTGTACCACTGGGCATGGAGGCGGAGTACACATTCTCCTTATCACCATCCCCTGAGCATCCTCCCTCCTCACCCTCAGCTTCAAACTCTCCCCACCACACAGAGCCATCACTGTCACGACCACTGTTACTATCACGGCTGTCCCCAGGGTGCCGCTTGTCTTTTCTCCATGGTTTCAGCTCTTATTTCTCTACCACTGACTCTGACTCTATTTCTGACCCACCTTGTGATGATTTCAAAATACCCACAGCCAACATGTCCAGCTACCTGGAGGCTCTGGTCTTTGGCCTCCTCTCCTCCAGCCGTCTTGTCTTCCCCTCTCCTCCAGCTACTCTTTCCCACAGTCATAGGCCAGACCCTGTCATTTACAAGAACCGCAATTTCACCATCATCTCACTTTCAAACATCCTGTCCTCCGAACCCCATTATTGACAGGTCGCTCTGATGACACCAACTCCAACAATCTTTTATCCCATGAGTACCTAGAATCTGCTGATCTTACACCTTTTCAGTCCTTCACCCCGGTCATGCTTTTCTGTCTTTACTCGCCTTAATCATTATAACACCCCCACACGCATCCTCAAGTCCCCAGCCCTTTGTGGTTTCCTTATCCCCTTGACTAAATGACACTGTGACACCGTGCTTACATTTCGACTTGGCCTACTCATTGCAGGTCCACTCATGCAGCCGAACCGGGCAAGAAAAGAAATTAAATAATGCCTGCTCTCCATTTAAACCCAGGATAAGTTCAAGATCAAGTGGGCCCTTCCTGCTGCCCAGGAAACAAATGACCTTTCCTCACTCCCTCACTCTCTCTCCTCTCCTAGGCAAATATTTTATTTTTCCTCCTTCCTCCTGAAACTTCCAATACCTCTTCCCCAGCCCAGCTCTGAGCCAATGGCCTTGCTTCAAATCTCAGTGAGAAAATGGAGGCAACAAGAGATAAACACCATAACTCATCATAATCTCATCTGAGCCGATATCTGGTACCACTCCTGCTTTCTATACATGACCTGTATCTGAGCTAATGCCAGTCTCTCCTCTTGGCCCCTGCCCTGAAGTCTGCACAGACATCACTCCTTCACTCACCCCTCTCTCTTCTGCATCATCAAATTCCCCTCCCTACCCTCTCAGTCCTGTTCATTTACACAAGTTATTATGTCTTCAAACACAAGAACAAGCCAAAAATGTTCCTGGACAAACATCCTTCTCCAGGTAACACTTAATTCTCTCCTTCCATTTACAGCAAAGCTCCCTGAGAGGGTTGTATATAATTACTGTCTCCAAAATCCCTGTTCCCATTCTCTCTTATTATTTTTATTATTTTTTTTATTAAAGTGTAGTTGATTTACAATGTTAGTTTCAGGTGTACAGCAAAATGATTCAGTTATATATTTACATATATATATAAGTACATATTTTCTTTTCAGATTCTTTTCCAGTATAGCTTATTAAAAGAAACTGAATATAGTTCCCTGTGCTAAACAGTAGGTCCTTGTTGTTTTATCTATTTTATATATAGTAGTGTGTGTCTGTTAATCCCCACCCTTAATTGACCCCTCCCCCACCCTTTTCTCTTTGGTAACCATAGTTTGTTTTCTGTCTGTGAGTCTATTTTTGGTTTGTAAATAGAATTTATAGCATTTTTTTTTAGATTCCACATATAAGTGATATCATATGATATGACTTTCTCTGTCTGACTTACTTCACTTAGTATGATCATCTCTAGGTCCATGCATGTTGCTACAAATGACATTATTTCATTCTTTTCTTTATAGCTCTTAATCCTACCACAACCAAGTCTTCGCCCACACCACACTCTAGAAACTTCTCTTGCTCAGACCACTAAAGACAATGTCCAGTCCTTGTGTCACTTGACCTACTGAACCCTCCACTTTGGATTTTAGGTGTTGGTTTTCTTCCTACTGCTCTGATTGCTCCTTCTTATTCTCCTTGGTTGGTTCAACCTCATCCTATGGCCTCTAAATGTTGAAAACCCTCAGAGTTCGGTCCTTATAATTTACTAAATTTCCATTTATAGGGTATTAATACTAATTTTATTGGCAAACTCTTCCAGTCCCATGTTTTAAATATCATCTGTATGTTGACAGCACCCACGTTTACATCTCGAGCCCAGACCTTAACACTCAGGACAACCAGCTGCCTTCTCCACGTTTCCACTGAATATCTTACAGGCATTTCAAACTTTATATATCTGAACACAAACTCTTCTTATTTGGCCTTCAGATCTGCTCCTCTCAGCATCGTGTCTACCTCAGGAAATGGAAGCTTCATCTGCCCAGCTATCTGAGCCCCGAGACTTTCAATCACCCTCAATAGCCCACACCCTCAGCAGATCCTCTTGACTCTAGCTTTAAAATGCACATTTCCCACCACCGCTGATGTGACCACCCCTGGTTAGTGCACTATGATGTCTTGGTTGAAATATGTTGATAGCTTCCTTATAGGGTTCGTTGCCTCCATCTGGTCCATGTTCAAGTTATTCCCAACACAGCAGCCAGAATGATACTATTTAAACACATGCCCCCTCCTCAGAAACTGTCCATTCCTTCCCATCTCACAGCAAAATCAAGAGTTTTATAATATCCCAAGCTCCCCTATACACAGTGATTACTTTATCATTTCCCTCTAAGATCCCCACATTATCGAAATGCAGGTCTAGCTGCTCACTGCTTGAAAGCCAATGAGAAGAGAGACACGTGTGGTAGAAAGGAAAGTCTGCTTTATTCCAAAGGCTGGAACCACCAGGGGAGGGCAGACTCCTGTCCAAAGGCCAACTATTCCCCTTCCAACCACCACTGATCAGTGGGCAAGAGTTTTTAAAGGGGAGTTTCAGAGGTACCTATAGGCAGAGGGAGGGGGCTACAGCTCTGACAGTCACCCTGCAAATTAGTCACGTGGTGATCTGAGCAGGCGGTCTGATCAGCATCATCCTGATTGCTTTAAGTACAGGTAACCTTCAGTTCCAGGGTTCGTTTGTTCCTATTTCTTTGAGGCCAGTTCTCAGAATTGTGGCAGCTTGTCATGGCTACAGTCTGGTCAGTCATTGGGTAGTTAACTTCTTCCACCTGGTCGGGGTTTCAGTCTCTACACGACAGCTCAAAGGATATGGCTCAGAATAATTCCTTTGAGGAGGAATTAAAGGCCCTTGACTTTGCTTAATGGCTAAATTATTATTTTGTTTTGCTTGACTATTCCCTTTTGTTTCTGTAGTTATTAATTTCTCTGATTAAACTTATTCTTTGACTAAAGTCTGTACAAACAAGAGGCAGGTGGAGGACATAGGGTGGCAGGGGGGCTCCATCCTGGGTGGGTCCCCTAGGGTCCTCCTTCATTTCACCACCTCCACCACTCTCACCAATGAAAGCTCCCCCCCCCCTTACAACTCTCTACCCGTCCTAACCATTCCAGCCACACTGGCCTCCCGTTATGTCTCTCACATGTCAGGACAGCCCTCCTTCAGACCTCTTACATTCGCTGTTCCCCTTGCCTGTGATTATTTTTGTCCTTATACCTGCCTGACTTGATTTCTCAGCTTCCAAAATACATTACTCAAAGTTCACCTTTTCATTGAAACCTTCCCTGATCTGCCAACATTTTTCCTCATGCTTCTTTCCTTTATTTTTCTACGTAAAATTTTATTCCTAGATAGTTGAGGAAACATTTTACTTATTTAACTTATTTTATCTCTCTCTCCCCACTAGAACGTAAGTTCCAACAGGGCAGGGAATTTTATTTCCTTTTGTTCATTGTTTTGCCTCCAGTGCCCAGAAAAGTTTCTAGCACATAGCAAATCCTTATTAAATATTGAATGAGTAAATGTTTTCCCTGCAGCTATCATCCGATGGAGGAAATACATGGCAAAAAAAAAAAAAAAGTTCTTATAAATGCAATTATGCCGTTAAATGGCTTTGCCTTTTTTAATCATAAAATCATCTGGTACATTCAAAGGAGGTTAGAATGAATGTGTACAAGAGACTATTTGGAGACCTTTTAGAATTTTCAAACTTGAAGACCATCTGTGGAGCCATGTGAGATTTTCAAGTCCCTTGTGATCACTTCTGGGATCTCCCTGCAGTCCCGATGCAGAGATTAAAACCAATGCTCCATTATTCTGTCAAAGGAATCTTTCCAAAATCTAAAGCCCTGTTATATCACGCCTCTGGCTACAATCCTTCAGGTATTACTAGGCCCACAGTGGTGCTTCACAAACTTCCACCTGCCTTAGGATCACCTGGAGGACTCCTTAAGCCACACACTGTTGGGTCTCACACCAGAGTTTCAAATTCAGTCCGTCTCAGGGGGAGGTGGAGAATCTGTATTTCAAACAACTTCTCGGGAGATTCCATTGCTACCGGTGCTGCAGCCACATTTTTCGAACCACTGGGCTAAAATGGGAACATCTGCTCATCATATGATCTCCACTTGAAAGCCAATACAAAGAGAGACACATGTTGGTAGAAAAGGAATGCTTATCCACTTTTGCTCCTGACCGACCCTTCTGGGGCTCCTGCCCAGACAATGCCACTCTGCAATTTAATCCCCCAGGGTTGATATGAATATAGTTCTTATTTGTTCTCCTGAAAAAGCTTTCTAGGGACATTCTTGGCAGCCAAGTCAGACAACTGAGTCCTGGGACCCACTGGTGTCTGGGTCCATCAGCCAGCTGTAGCCACTAGCCAGCGAGGTAGGACAGCAATGGGAGCCAGTGTTTGCCTAAGTGCCTCCTAAGTGCCTCGATGTTTGCTAAGAATGTAGGAGGGAAGAACAAATCTGACTCCATGTTAGATCTGTTCCTTTAGCTCTAATCCTTGCTCTGTTTCCTGGGCTCAGTCATGCTGGTTCTGCACCTTTTGTAAAAGAATGTTGCCTAGAGCCTGAAATACACAGGACAGCTCATTCTCAAGGCTCTGATCTTTCAGGGTAGAACACTCTTCCATTCATATAAAGATTAAAAGTTGCAGAACAGAAAATAAAATCAGGAACATGGTGACCTGACTCACATGGACAGATGCAAGGACAAAGGATTCTGACACCAAGAAGTTCGCACAACAACCAACCAAACCCCCTCCCTTTTAGTATAAAAGGAGCCTGAATTCTGACTTGAGGAAGATGGTTCTCCAGGACATTAGTCCCACATCTTCTTGGTCTGCCGGATTTCCAAATAAAGTCGTTATTCCTTGCCCCAACACCTCGTCTCCCAATTTACTGGCCTATTGTGCGGTGAGCAGGATGAGTTTGGACTCAGTAACAAGTGTGTTCCTTGCGTTGCCTTATTAGATCCTTTCAAAAACTCTACAAGGCAGGTACCATTATCATCTCCATTTTATAGATGAGAAAATGGAACCTCATCAAGATTAAGCATTGTTCTTGTAATGCAGCTTTTTAGTGGCGAAGCCTGGAATTGAACCCAGATATTCTGATTCCAGAGGCCAAAATTATAACCAGGGTGCTACACTACCTCCTCCTAAATATGAACTCAGAAAGGAGAAAAGCTAAAACAATTAAAGCATTTCCTTCCTGACATGATTTGAGAATGTTCAGACAGAACTGGAAAATATAATTGAATTAATTTAATTAATTTTTAAAACAATTAGCATTGTGGACTGAGGTGGTATCCAAATCACTCATTTTTTTTTTCTTCTCTATAAATTGTATTTTGGCAGAAAGTTAAAAAAAAAAAAAAAAAGAACTTTTAAATTATTAGAAGAGGGGACTGGCTTGGGCATTGGGATTTTAACACCCCACCACCCAGTGATTCAAACGTACATCCAAGATTGAGAACCACTGGCCTAGATGGTGGTTCTAAAGCATATTCCCTAGACTGGCAGCAACAGCATTACCAGGGAACTGGTTAGAAATGAGTATTTTTGGATCCTAGCTCAGACTTGCTGAATCAGAAGCTCAGGGGGTGGGGCCCAGGGGTCAGGGGTTCACAGGCCCTCAGGGTGGCTCTATTGCACGCTTTCAGAACACTGACCTGGGGAAACCATCAAGGCCCCTTTCCTTCTGTATAGCTCTAATTATAGCACATACTTCTGACTGGATATGTTAACTGTCTGTTTGCCCCACGAGTCCCATGACATCTCATTTGAAGGCCTTCCATTTTGTTGGGGTGGGGAGTGAGGATGGAAGAGGGGATCTTCAGGAAGATTTCCAAACGCTGACAAAGGGTCCCTGGATAGCCACCATGCAATTATTTCACCTCTTTCCCATAAGATGAACTTCACAACTGAGGGGGCATGAATAGCATATGGCCAGGTATGGAAGGAGCCGCTTTGCTTAGAATTCCTTCTCTTGTTTTTAAACATACCTCTCATTATCAAGAAAAAGCTGTAATAGAATCTTTTCTAATGAGCAGAGTTTAAGTGTAGATAAAACCCATGGTCTATATTCCGGGAAAAGACACACACACACACACATATACATATATATATATGTATGTCTATATCTACCCATCTCTTCTTCTTCCTTGCTAGAATGGTTGCCTAGATGTCAGCTTCAAGTCTCGCCAGGTCTGGGCACATTCTGCATGTTCCAAGACCCGGGATCAATCAAAGAATTTAAGTTTCCCACCTTCAAGTAGAGAGGGTGACATCTGAACGTGGCTGGGCATTTCACTGCACAGAAACAAATCTTGTGGACAGGCTCTGTCTCCCAGTGGTCTGCAACATCCTTCCCAGGGTTATAGAAAGAAATAACCCAGAGAAGAGAGCACCAAAAGTTGGTATATCCTAAAAAAGACTTCAAAAAACCAGGAAAATTTCCATCTTTAAACATATAGAAATTTGTTGGGCCTTGGGTTTCTATGAGGTTTTATACTCAAAATGAGGACAAGAAAATCCTATTTTGGAGAGTACCTAATTTATTTTAAAATACTTTTGATCCTTAAATCCCTTAGCAATTATAAGAATATTAATTCAGACTATTTTAAGTTCTGCAAGTGAACTGTTACACTTTATGGAAAAGATGCATGTCTAAGTACACAAAGCCTCTTCAACCTATTTTATAGCTCAGCATGGAATCTGGAGGCCAGCCTGGCGTTTTATGTCTGAACTGTAATAGTGTCCCATCTTCTTGAGATATTTGCAAACAGCCGGGTAGCGGGGGTGGTATCTGGTCCCCAAAGGGGACAAGCAATGTAAATCAATGGCCGCCCCCAACAAAGCTGCTGCTTCTAGGAGAGGTGCTGAACAGTCGTTGTCCCCTCCCCTGTGGCTGAGCAAATGGGCAAGCAGCTCTGGATATAAACTCTTCTTTAGACTCCACAGTGTGTGCACAACAGATGTTATGCATGGGATCTGTTCTCTGTCATGTCCTTGCTCTCCCTCTCCCTTTCCCCTCGAAGAACAATGCTTTCAGCTCCCTGGTGCTCAGGGGCTATCTGTTCACCTGGCCTTTTTCTGCTTCTCTGCAACAGGAGATGCAAAGGCATCCGGGGTAGCCTGACAGATCGAAGCCTGGATTCTGAAGCCCCGGGACCCTCCAGCTGGAGGGACTCAGACTTCCTGTCTTGCTCACGCCTAATCCAGGGGGAGGCCTGGAGCCACCGTGGCCTCTGAGTTGCGGCTCTGATCTTCCCCCACTCCCGGGGCCCCGCAGGGTTCCAGGCCTCACACTTCAAACTCCCTCTGCCTTCTGTCTCCTGATGTGACCTAGATTCTCGGACCAACCTCCACACCAAGAAGACCAGATCCTTTTCTGCAGGATTCAAGTCAACTTTGAAGCCTGCTGGCACTGAACAAAGGTCTTAAAACCTTAAGTAACCCTCACCACCTCCAAATTTACAGTGTAGCTGGCCTAGTTCATCAGATTTTCCCATCTTCCTCTCGGTCACCCACACACCTTGAGGACAACGGGCCTCTGTCCTGGCTGTCCTCAGTTAACCATCTCCTGGGCCCTGACAGTCCTGATCCGCCCTTCTGCCCACCCAGCCATGTGCTGCCTTCTGGTCCTCACACCGCACACCAGCCTTCCCAGGTTAGGACTCAGCTGGTTTCCCAAGACTACAAAAGGTAAAAGGAAGAAACGATCAGGTACCTACCCAACCAGTATGCCAGCATTTTCTTTCCCAGGCTCAGTTTATAGACACAAAAGTCACCCAAGATTCCATCCCCAGATCCCAGAAGCTCAAGGCCTGTGACACCATCACAGGACATCTAGCCATTAAAATATATATATACACGTTCAGTTAAAAACTATTTTTCACTTCCCTTTTTAAAACAAAAGTGTAGACCGCCTGAATGTGGAGTAAGACAACAAGCAATAAAAACCCTACAGCATCCGGATGCTCTGCTCTAGGTCAGTTGCTTCACCAAGGCTGGTCCGTTTCATTCCCATCGCAGCACAGTAAGTTAGAGATTTGTGCCACTTCCCAGGTGAGGACACTCAGCCTCCAGGTGGTCAGGGGTGGCCAACTTACTCTGCTAGGAGAGCTCCAAGGCATTCTAACCTTGGCTCGGATGTGACCTTGACAATGAGCCCCCCACCCCAGCACATGGGCCCACCCCTCCCCTCTGGGGCTTTGCCAGATGGCTCTCCCATCCACAGTGTTTATTCCATTTTATCTTCCTATCTACTTTATTATGTTTGTTACTTGATGTCTGACTCTTCCCAAGCAAACGTCAGCTCTTCAAAGGCAAGGATCTTTGTCGGTTCAGACTGAACCACGGTGTCTAGAACAGTGCCTGGGATGTGGCAGCCCTCAGCACGTGTGAGGAACCTTCTCATAAAGCAGCGATGGTCCCACTGTGCCATCACCACAGCCCCGCACCGCCTCTTCTGCTGGCAGACATAGAAATCCCATCCCACCCTGTGCAGAGTCACCCCCTCTGGTAATGATTCCCCTTCTGGTCTCACTGATGGCACAAATCCAAGCTATAAGCATTCAAGTATGCCCTACACCTCAAGGGGTAAAGATTTATAAACAGTGAGAACTTAAAAGCAATATGACCCTAAAAACAAACTGCTCATGAGGGCAGAACTGTTTCAATAATGGCTTCCTCCTCACTGGCTAAGAGGACTTCCTTCAAGCTATTTTAAGATTCAGAAGAGGCCACACTTCCTCTGTGAACCTCAGTGAGAACTGATGATCGTCTTTGAAGGGAAAACTGTCACTTCCACCCGCGGTGGAAGACAGCGTGACTCGGGGCTTCGGGGATCTTGTCGCTTCTGAGAACTCCGGGGGGATGGAAGCGCGTCTCTCCCCACAGGCAGTTTAGAGGTAGGGTCTGGGGCTCTCCCAGGGCCTTCCCAGGGTGGGTTCTGTCATCCCTCAGAACTCGGTCCTGAATCGGGCTGTCAACTGACCATGTGGGAAATCTGGCACAAAACAAAAACCAAGGAGTTCTGGAAGGTCAGTGACAGCTCGAAAGCCAGCGCGATAAAGAGGAAATGCCTTCATAAGCCCGAAAAGCGACGGTTCTCACGACCCGCGCGCAGTACAAAGGGACATGGCTAAGAACAAATGGAGACCAAGAGCTCCTCAGAACGCAAGAGGATGAGATGACTGCCTGTTTGGAGTAAATCACCAGGTGGGTTTTCATTAGATTCTCTCCAGAGCTGTGGAGATGCAGGCATAGCCTGTCCCGGGGGGTTCCCACCACAAGACAGGAGCTCCATTCATCCATCTATCCTTCCTTCACTCTGTGATCAGCCACCGGCGGTCTCACTCCACCGCTACCACCCACTACTAGGAAGCCTGCACGATGCACAGGACACACATTGTCTCATTTAAGTACCACCCTGTGAAGAAGACGAGACACACACACACCAGGGGGTTTGGCCAGGGTCACTCCACTAAGAGGCACATGAGGCAGCCTGAGGACAGAACGCAGGATTAAATCACTTGCCCACAAAAGCCCTGAGACCTAAAAAAAGACAGCCAGGATTCCTGCCACGCACAGTTCCACCAAGGGCAAGAGATGTCCCCCAGGGGACAGTGATGAATGGCAGTGGTCACCTGCGCTGGCTGAGCATAGCACGCCTGGGAAGCTTTGACATGAAATTCACAACCACTTTAAAATCATATAGTTCCGGTCTTTGTTGATGGAGAGAAATACGAGCAAGAGAACCCAAAAAAGTGGCTCACAGTGCATGACAGACAACCCTGGATGAGAAAAGCAAAGTAAACCAGTCACCCACACACAACTAAGGGGCATCTCTGATCGCTGAGCCCAGAGCACTGAGCCCTGGCCTGGTGGAATATTCTATCTGCACAAAGTGACTTAGAAAGCATTAAGTCCCGCCCAAATCTAACAACTGCTAACGATTTCTTATGTTTATTTTTGGAAACGGATGCATTTACATCATCATCACTATCAAAGAACCTTCTTCCATGTTCACTCCCTGAGGGATTTCTTGGGGGGGGGGGGTGGATTTCTTGCTACTCTTCTGAGTCTTGCTTTCACTGCTGTTATATTGGAGATTTTTTTTTTCCACATCACCACCTAAAGGTAGACTTATTTTTTTCTCACAGCTGCACTCTCTTCCAATGTTTTGAAGGTGCCATACTTTTATTTCACGTATCCCCTACTGATGTTCACTTTGTTGTTTCCAGTTTGTGCTTTAAAAATCAACACTGCATTTAACATCCTTAATCATATGTGTGAGTGACCTTTTGGGAAGATACAGTATATTCCTGGTAACAAGCTTGGTAGGGCAAAGAGGACTTGCTATAAAAAAAATGCACATATCAGTAGTAGCAAGGCACCTTGTGCAGAGTTTGCAAAAAATGTATTCCCTTGCACACAACTATAAGACTGGCTTTTGCCATACCCAACTTTTATAAAAAAAAAAAATTACCAATCCCCTAAGTGAATGGCTACATAGCCCAATATTTGTATTTATATGTTGTTAATTATGCATGAAACTGAGAGGAGTTTTATATTTTCACTGGCAATATATTTTTCTTTATTTGTAACGTGTCTGTTCATAGTCTTCATTTTTCTTTTGAGTTGTTTGGCTTTTCTTACTGATTCTTATAAGCTCTTTGTTAATTAAAGAAATTAGCCATTTATCTGATAATGGTGTTTAAGTACTGTTTTCCAAATGTGTCATCTGGGTTTTTTTCACTTAGTTTTTTGAATTATTTTTCCCAAACACAAGTTATTAATTTTGTGCAGTCAGATTTATCATTTCTCTCCTTTATAGTCTGGGTGTGTGTCCTGAATACAAAGGTCTTTTCCATTACAAGAGTTTAAATTTATTCATCCAGGCTTCCTTCCATAAATTTGTGGCTTCAGTTTTTACATCTGAATCTTTGTTCAATGTATAATTTATTTCAGTGTAAGAAGCAGAATAGGAATTAACTTTATTTATTTGTCTACATGTTTATCTAGTCGCACCCAAACCACTGACTTGACAGTTTCTCTTTTCAACAATGAATTGAAATGTTATTTTTATTATAACCTACATCTCCATTTCCATAAGTACTGAGGTTTATTTCTAGATGGTCTAATATGTTGTTTATAACCTGTCTGTTACTCAGGGCCAAATTATTTAACTATTATGCTTTTCTGATATAATTTAGGGTAAGTCTCTCCTGTCAGAACACTCCTTTCTCATAATTTCCTGTAGTGTTGGCTTCATGTTTCTCCTTTCAGATCAACTGTTGTATCGTTTTTGTCTTGTTCACAATTTAATCCTACTGATATATATTTTTTTAAGCTTAGTTTGTTTTTTTTTGGGGGGGGGTATTAGTTTTACTTTTTAAATTTATTTGTTTAATGGAGGTACTGGGGATTGAACCCAGGACCTTCATGCATGCTGAGCATGCGCTCTACCACTAATATCTTATGCACTATGGCATGATGTGTTTGGGCCAGCAATCTTAAGTATTAAATTGGGGTGCAGTGGACTCTTCCTGGAGTGTCTGACTCAGTAAATCGAGAGGGGAGAAGAGGAAACACAGAACTTTTAAAATTCTCCAGGTTTTTTGCTCAGACAAGTTTGGGAAACGCCATACCTGGAAATTCAGAGAAAGGAGGTATCATCTTTTTACGAAAAACTGGATGATCTCCTTAAAGGAAGTGCACTTACATTAGACCTTCTTGAAGAGTCTGTAAGATTCTGTTTTTACACAAAAATGTTTCAAGGACAGAAAAAAATTAAGAGTGAAAAAACAATGAATGCTGAAATTTTTGGAGTCCCAGAGGCCAAAACAAACTACATATCAGGTAGGCAGGACACCTTGAGGCGAAGTCTCAGAGGGTGAGGAAATTTGGAGTGGCTTTTGCAGAGTCAGAACCTAGGATGAGAGAAGGGAAGTTTTGTAAAAACTGCAAGGTACATTGGGGCCAGAACCGGGGCTGTCCTGACCACCTGGATAAGAAGTTTGGCAGTTCTGTATGAGGAAATAAGAATCCCTGCGGGTATGTGAGTGTGTGTGTGTGTGTGTGTCGGGGGCTCTGGGGTCTGCAGCTATGCCTTGGCCTAGGAGAGTGTTGGCTGAGTTGAGAGCAAAAGAGTCCAGTCTGGAAACTCTGTAAGGTCGATTACAACAGTTCACAGGCAGATGAACGCGGTGCACTGCCGACAGTGAGGAGGGAGGGGGGAGGCCTCATCCACTGGGCACCTGTGCGCTGCAGGGATTTACTGCTCCAATGAGCCCCACCTTTTTATCCCCACAGCCATTGTAGGATCAGAGAATCCTAGAGCAGAGAGGGAACTTTGAATTCATTTAGATGCTAAGAAAAGCAGGGATCCACGCACATTTGAACCCAACACGCAAGATGGCAGACTGGAGCCCTGGCTCAGGAAGCAGAAAGGAGCAGTGGGAAGTGTGTGAGTCCGGATTCCACGTCCGGCCCTCCTGCTTTCTGTACAACGTTGGCGAAGGGACCATGTCAGTTTCCTCCTCTCTCAAATGAGAAGAATACTCATCTCCTACTCTTGCTGTGAAGAAAGACGGAGACAATAAACACCCCCCTTACATCCTGAGGAGGGCAAAACGGCTCTGGGAGGAGCCAGCAGACCTGGATTCTAGGCAGCCCAGCTCCACCACCTACTACGGACAGTCTGTACTTGGGCTCAATAATTAAACCCATCCCCTTCCCTCTTCCTACTTATAAATATAAAGATGTCAGGTGAGATTTCAAGATGCCATCCAGATATGAGATTCTTCTAATGCCTATTACACACGGCATGCGTGATCTCGAGGCGGGGAGAGAAATTTAAACATTTGATGAACAAGGGGGGATGTAAATTAGGATATGGAGTGAGTTGTACACAGCAGCCCCTGATTAGCATATCCTAACGTACAGTAATTTACTGATTTCCTTCACTTCGTTTTGTTGCTATGACAGCACTGGGGATTGTCAGGATGGCTCAAAGAGACAGCAGGTAACAAAAGAGACCATCTCTCCAATGAAAGAGAGAAGAGATGACTGGTCCCCCTCCCTCCTCAGAGTCCTTACTATAGGATAGGGTTCTTGGTACTATTTGTACTTCATCAGGGGTGGTTGTGATTGTCCTTAAGACTCTCAGTAAGGACCGGGAAAGTGAGCTCGTCTGCATTATATAAATGTCCTCTACTATCAAGAGCCTACAGAAGTGGTCCAGGGGTAGTGAGCTGGACAGAAGGGTGTTGTCAGCTCGGCACACAAGACGTCCAGTCAGGAGGTCTTGGGTTTGAATCCTATTCCTGCCATTTTCAATCGATTTAATCCTGGGCAAGAAATGTAAGCTTCAGATGCGTCTCTCCTCTTTTGCAAAGTAGAGAGAATGTCATCTAGTTCATTAAAACAATATTGTTCCTTTAGGGAGTAAAGGAGTTGGTGTTTGTAAAGAGCTCAACAAAAAGTGATCGTCATCACTGCTTGGAGACTCTGTGTCTTCAACAGATTTGGCATTTTTTTCCATAGAGACATACTAGAGACATTCCTAGATTATTTCTAGGTCTAATGTTTTCTAAAAAGAGATGCTGAAAAAAAAAAAAAGAGGAAGAAAAGCATGGAGTTAGGAATAGAAGGGAAAAAACTGAAATGTGGAATTATGCAAATATGCTTTTGCCTTTTAATGGCCACAGAAAAACAAAACTTCCAACCACAGATGGCTTTTAAATCTAATTGATACAGAGATCTTTCAAGGAGCAACCTTCAAGGCAGAACGGCACCGTCTCACTTATGAGGTGCATTCCTTCCATTGCATTCATCCCCATTCTGAAAGCAAGGGGTGTGTTTTGATTTTATGGCCCCATTGCCTTTTTTCAATATTGAAACTAATATCCATATGGAATTAGCACAAAAGAAATAAGTGGAGAAACAGACTGGGGAGGGGAGAGCAAGGACGAAAAAGCAGGAAGCCACTCATTTTGGTTCCACTTTGAGAATTCATGCTTTGAGAGATGTGCCAGGCAGTTTCCACATAAACAGTTTCCTGGTTTGAAAGCAGCTATTCTGTTTTTTAATGACAGGAATATGAGGAGAAATTGATCAATAAAAAATTTCAATGGGATGCTTTGGCAATACCCATGAGAATTAAATATGCCTCACCCCCTAAATCCCATGTCTATGAATTTACTCTCTAGATATGTGTGGCCATGTGCGTGAAGAATTATGTATGCACAATGATATTCATTGTTTTTATTCGTGAAAGAATGGACAGAACTTATTTTTCTTTTAAAAAGGCTGGTACAGTGAATCACAATGTGTTCCTGCATTAGAATATTAGGTAGCCATAAAATTGAAAAAATGAGAAACAACAAGATATGCTAAATAAAGCAAAATATGAAAAACCGGGGACCTAGTGTGCTACCATGCCACATAAAACAAGAGGGGAGTGTGTACATATACCCTTCCATAGAGTTTACATTTCCAGTTTTATTAAGATCTAATTGACATACAACATTGTATAAATTTGAGCTGTACAACACAACGGTTTGATGTGTGTAAATATTGAGAAATGAGCACTGCAGTAAGTATAGTTAATTAACATCCATCACCTCACAGAGCTGCAATGTTTTTTCTTATGATGAGAACTTTTAAGGTTCACTCTCTGAGCAACTCTCAAACGTACAATACAGAATTTTTTACCTATAGTCACCACGCTGCAGACATCCCCAGGATGTATTTATCTTACAACTGGCAGTTTGCACCTCTTGACCACCTCCCCCCCTACACACACCCCCGTCCTTTCCTGTAGAATTTAGAATCTCAAAACAAAGTGCACCAGGGTGTGGGGAGGAGATTTCATTTTCACCATTTGCCCTTTTATAATATTCTATTTAAAAACTTGTACCTGTATGACCTTTTCAAAAAATAGAAAATATTCTGTTGAGGGTATAGAAAGATTTCACGTCTTTCTCAGCCCCTGGGGTTCTGTGGACCCCACCCCCACTAAAAGTTCAGACTATTAATTGATAAGAAAAAAATCGCCCTACCTATGGTATATTGCATGAAGTACCCAGGATGAAGTCAGGGATAGAGAAAATCACTATTGCATTTCGAAAAGTTTGCTGTATTAAGCAAGCAAGCTAGCAAGCAAGCGTGAACACACACACAAACACACACACACACACACACACTCACTCACACACAGGCGAGGCCCCTGGGAACGGCTCCTGCACACAAGCTCACCAGCTCTCACCGCCATGAGCATTATTTGGAAGCCTTGATTTCAGAGCACTGCATGTTCCATGAACAAGGTTTTCTACCTCCTACCCTTGTGCAGAATTTCTGGAAGGGAATTGCACCCTTCCCAGCTCTCGGCCTCAGGCCCCACCCACAGCTGGCTGCCCGGCATGCAAGCGGACACCAGGGAGCCCTGCTTGGGTGCTGGATCACTTGTTAGTTTGTTGTCTGCTTCAGAAACTCTCCGCTCTATCTGAAGAGCAAAAATGTGCTTCCAGACTTTGGATTTCCGAGGGTGAGTTTACTCAAGGTCATTCCAAACAGTGTGGCAGAAGAGCCTGTCCTAGGCAGCGCGACACTTGGGGTCTGAACCCGCCCGACCACAGACCACCAACCTCCTTGTTTAACCTCTCTGTACTCGTGTTTCCTCACCTGCAAAAAGGGCATACTGATCATTCTTCCAACACAGGCTGTGAGGAGGATGCGTTGAGCCGATGCACAGAGAACACTGGCTGGCAGGGACCAAAGCACTTAAGAACCTCAGCTATTTTTAGTAGCTAGAGTGCTGCCTTGCGGGGCAGGGTGACTTCCCACTATCTCAATTTACTAATCTGGAAGCTGAGGCTCGGGGCCATTCGTCCAGATTCACACCAATAAATCAAGACTTGCCTTGTAAGTCGTGATCTGAGCACTGGTACTAGCCAGATACGTGCATTTACCAAGCACTTGGCCTCTATTTTCCTGACTATGAAATGGAGACTTCAACTCCATGTATCAAACCGCATAGCAGAGATGGGCCCAGAGACAGAAATCTCCCAGTTGTGCTCCCAAAATGGACCCTTGTGAACGTATGACTGTGTCAGACCCCTTCTGCAATCACTGACACTCAAGGAAAGCAAGAGTAGCTTCTGCTTTCTTGTTCATTTGTTTTCTTGTCTAAAATGCTAGTGGGCAAGCAGTTCAGGCCCAGGAACCCCTAGTGTGGAATAATTTGCTGCGTGTAGCAGTCCAGCTAGTCATAACAGAAAGACAAAAGTGCACTTTGCTTTGCACGAAACAGTCACATACCTGGCTGACGAAATGCTCTGATAAATGGACGGCATCTGACAGGTGAGCGAATTGGCTTTCCCAGGTGACGACACACACAGCCAGCCTTTCGCCCAAGACCAGCCAACTGAGCATGCGCTATTCTTTCCGCCCAAGACCAGACAACTGGGCATGCGCTACTCTTCACCCAAGACCAGCCAACTGAGCATGCGCTTCCAAACCTCAGGGCTCCGCTGGAAATTCACCCGTATTCAAGACAGACGCCCATGGCTTGACAGCACACTCAGTAAACCCTTAGGATCCCAGTGTCCATATGCCAGGCTCTGAGCTAGTGTGTGAGCTAAAGTTTTTCTTTTTCCCTGTCCACGGGCATGTTAGTGGAAGCCGCCCTGTCTGTGTGCGTGTTGTTTTTAGGCGACCGATTGTTAAGACAGCGATGGGTCAGGAGATGGAGGGGACGGTCATTAGTTGCGGCCACCCTCATCAACTGTTACCCAGCTCAGAAAAACACTAATGGATAAACAAGGTCAACAGGAACACAGAGGGCCAGTTCACAGAGTCCCAAGGTGGCTGAGCCTTTGCCAGGCCTTTCTTCCCCTAAACAAGAAACAAAAATCATTAGTATTGATAGTCCGGGTAAGCAAGCCGCACACGGCGTGAAGAATGACCACCCAGGCTTGCCCGTCAGATGTGAGGACAGCAGGTGATGGACAAGCTGCCCTGTCTGCACAGAGATGGGGCTGTAAAGATGATCTGTGACCCATGACACTCGATCTTTGGGGCGTTTCTTCTTTTCAGTAATGGAGGTTGAGTGCTGAGTCAGGTCAACATCGAGTGAGAATGAACACTGTGACAGCAGGTCCAGTGCCCTGCGTACACCAGCTAATTCAATCCTTATCATTATTCTAGGAAGTTTCATTTACTACTCTTGTCTCATAGATAGGGAATCTGAGGCTCAAAGAAATCAAGTCACTTGCACAAGTTCTCCATGGCCGGGAACTTGGTCTTGAGGTTTGAAGCTAGGATTCGAACTTGATACAGTGAAATGAAGGGGGACAATTCATCCCAGTCTGTGTGAGACTAGCTTTATTTCAGCACCACAAGTCCCACATTCTGGGAACCTTCTGTCTCAGGCGAAAGTGGGGAGATTGGCTACCCAAAGTGGAATTCTAACCGTGGACCATTCAGTATCTTGTACAACAGGAACAGAGAAACTTAGGTTAGAGAAGTTGACCTGATTTTCAATATCAGCAGAAAGCCATCACTCAGCAAAAAGATCTCTAAAGACTTACTCCTTAAAGTGTGGTCAGTAGTCAGCAGCACCGACACCTCCTGGGAGCTCATCTGAAAGGCAGACTCTCAGGCTGCACCCCAGACCTACTGAATCAAGATCTGTGTTCTAATATCATCGGGGGGGGGGGTATTGTCTGAACATTAAATTTAAAGGCATGATTCTAAAATCCTTTCTAGAACTATATGCCACTGTGATCCTGAATCAGCTAAGCATAGCATGAATCTCTTTTGGATACCAGCTCTAGAAACAGTCCCAAGGATAAGGGAGGGGGGGCTCACCCCTAAAGACGTCTACTTTGAAACCAGGGGGCAGCACAACGCAGCTTGTAATCAGGTCCAGATTTCACACTGTCGGCTGATTTCTTCAACGGAGGTGGTGTGTTGAGAGGAGAGAACACAAGTTTTGGACTCAGACTGACCTGAACTGGAGTCCTGACCTGCTGCATCGGTGACCCAGCAAGCTGGGGATTCCTGGGGAGCAGGGCACACTCTGTAAAGTGCTTAACATTACCCTTCTCAGTGGTTCTCAGTCTGGCTGTCCTTCAGAAGCAACTGAGGCAGTTGAAAAGGTTTAAAAGAAATGCAGATGCCTGGGCTCCAGCCCAGAGAAATGAGTTTAATCAGACTGCCTCGGAGCCTTGAGAAGAGCATGGTTTCCCAGAGGATTCCTTTGTGGAGCCAGGATTTAGACCCACTGGCCTTCCTCTTAAGGATGGTGGTGAGGTGCCAATGAAGTAATCACACCAGCCCCTGGCACAAAACAGGCATTTGGGCTCTGCGAAATTCCCCTCTTCTGTCAGTGGCGGCACGTCACCTGTCAGCACCAGGACTGCTCTCCACAAACGGGAGATGAAAAATTCTCTGAGGAAACCAAGAGGTCCCTAAAGTCTATGCCTTGGGCTTCTGCCTGTAGTGTTCTTACTTATTCAGCACTTTAAAGTTAGGAAAACCCAGGCAATGGTGCCCCCAAAGAACTAAGTTACCAGAAGTTAGTATTTGGGATCTTACACTTTTTTTTTTTTCTTTTTCAGGGAAAAAGAAAGTTTTTAAGTAAGTAACTTCTAATGCACCATTTAACTGATAGAGCTTCCTTACGACATGGCTCCTAAGAATCCCCAAAGCCCTATAAGTTACAGTCCACAGATGATTCCTGGGGCAGCTACTAGAAACACGTGGCAGTGACCATGTGCCTTCCAGGTTGAGCACCATAAGGGCATCTTTCCCCATTTGTTACCTCTGCATTGTCTCAAACAGAGGCATCAAAAATTATAAACTGTCACCAGGCTTGAGACGCAGGCTTTGAGAGAGATACTAATAATTCCATACAGGAAGGACAGAATGTTTTGCCTTAATTTTTTTTTTTTTTTTTTAGTAGCAGTGCCAGTCAGCCAAAGAAATCAGTGTTTAAAAGTCGAGCAACCCATGGAAGGAGAGAGAGAAAAATCAATATCAAAGCCTTCTTTCCTTCCCAAGCACCTATTAATAAACTCCCTCTGCTTTCAATGTGTCTGTCCCCATTAGAGGCTCAGACAGCAAGGAGTGTGGGGCGTGGAGTCTTTCCAGAGATTTTCTGCCCTGCTCGTTTCTCTCTCCTGCCTCTGCTTCCGCCATGTCACTTTCTTAGAGAGTAAGGACAAAGAACAGATTAGAAGTGGCCTCAGGGTACGTCTAACCCCTCAATACATGGGGCTGTTTGAGGAGGTAACTGAATGCCCCGGTCCTCAGTGCACTCAGATATCTCTGCTGCAATGCTAAGTTGCACAGCTGAACAGATGTTTCAAACTGTGACTTTTTTCAAAATCTGCTCCTCTCTAACTCAGCTGGTTTTCACATCCTCATAACAAGGCCCATTCGTGTGATGCAGATTATGAGGCCTGCTTCAGCATCTCACTGAATCTGTCAGACCTTCTCACCCATTGCAGAAAGGGAAAAACTGACGCAGAGAGAGATCCGCAAATTTGTCCGATGTCACCGTAACCAGAACACGCCAGGAGGAGCTTAAACGGGGAGGACTGGTGAAGAATCCCTGAAAGCTCTTCAACTATCATCCTTTCCCTCCTCCCTGCATCTCCCCGAAGCAAACCTCTCGCTGATAACTGACGTCTGTTTGCAGAGACACTGTCTCATTTAAAGTGCTAACTTACACCAGGTGTCAGATCTTCCTCCAGGTCCCTGGCCAGTTTGCCCTGAGATCTGTCTCTCAAATATTCCCTGGACTGTCTGGGTGCTGACATGAGCAAGGTACTGCCCAGGTTGGCCCTCTGCTCAGTTCCGCCAAAGAGAGGCAGAGGCATGCACTGGAGGGTGTGTGAAAGGGAGAAGTCAGCCTATTTCTCCATCTCTCTGTGCCTGAAGCTGAATCCTTCCATCCTCAGTGTCTTAGGTCAGCCATGATTCCAGCCCCCACCAGGAGGCACTGGGTCCTGGCCTCCAGGACCCCATTTCTCATCTCCACATCTTACAACTACCAGTTTCTTGCTGTTGCCAATCTCTGGGCTGCCTCCCTACCCCTCATGTGGCTTCCAGCTCCTCTACCACCCACATAACAAGTTAACTGCATTAAAGCCCTCCTTTGTGAATTGATTGGCATGGATCCTGTTTTCAGGTTTGACCCCAAAAGGGAACTATCATATTTTTTTTTAATTTTATATTGAATCTAGAGGGGAAAAGCAAGAAAGAATCAAATTTTACTGATGGCTCATGGTGTACTTCCCGGGGCTTGGCACTTTCATACGCCTTGTATATTTTAGTCCTCAAAATAGAACTGTGGGAAACACATTACCACTATTCTCCTTTACACACACACAAAAAAACTGGATCTCAAAATGTGAGGGGACTTGCCCACGGATAAAGAGCCAGTAAGTAAAAGGGCCGAGATCCTAAAGTAGGTTGTTTTTTGCTTATGTGTCAGTCATAGAATTAAGGACCGAGTTGAGACTCCATCTTGAACAAATCCTGGAGAGAATGTCTCTGTAAATATCAAAGTTTGTCGCACAAATGACTTGTATTTTTTTTTTTTAATGACAAGCGTTGAGTTAAATAGTGAGACAGCAGGTATATACAACATATAATTAATATAAGCATATAAGCCTTAATAGCTAACAATGCCTTGGAAAACAGAAGCAGTAGAGAAAGCCTGGTTCCTGCCCCAGGCTGATTCATGCCTTTTAATTAGATTTTTTTTCTGATTATTAATTACTTGATGTTAAAAAAAAAAAAGGCAGAATAAATAAAAGTCTGAATTATATTCAGACTGCTGGCATTAAGTGTGATTCCACAAAGTCAAAACACAAGTATATCTTGGATCTCAGTCATCTGTAGTCATTTCTTTAGCTAGCAGCTGGAATATTTTTTTCTAGCATTATTATGACAAATAATCTTCCATTCATAAAAATATGCCCCTATGCTCTGCTGTAAAGAGTAAAGACCACTACCACAGGGAACTCTATTCAATAGCTTGTAATAAACTACAATGAAAAAGAATATATATGTGTGTGTAACCGAATCACTATGCTGTACACCAGAAACTAACACAACATTGTAAATCAGCTCTACTTCAATAAAAAGAAGAAAAAGAGCAAAAAGCACTAAAGTAAGCCTTAAAAGCACTGAATTGGAGTCTCGGCCTTAACATTTACTGGCTGTGTGACCTTGAGAAAGTTGTTTCGGCCATCTGAGACTCAGAGCGCTCATCTAAAAATAGGAGTAATTATATTTTGCCTACCTCCCACAATGGTTCATTTTCAGGATTTTAAAAAAAAAAAAAAGCATAATGTAGGTGCATTTTTAAAAATACCAATTGCTATACAAGTGTAAGGGCCATTGTATTAAACTCTGTTTACAGTCATTATTGCCTTTTTCTCCTCTGAGCAATCTGCCACAGGTGCTCCCCCTCATCAGCAAAATGCAGGCCTATGAAAAAGGGAAGGGTGGAGAACAATTTTACAAAAGCCTGGCAAACGGCAGTCAGCTAATCTCCATTTTTCTCAGCCAGAACAAATGGCAATTTTCCAGATGCATGGCCTTCCTGGGCATTTCCGGCTACTTGGACAGAAGGCAGTGCCTGCCTCTCCCAGCCTCCTGGGCAAGAGATGCCAACACCTGGGGCAAAGTCACTAAAATCATGCGTAGCTGCGAGCTGACACTGCGACTTGGTAGACTGACACCGTGACCTGATGGACTGATAAACCAAATGCAACCCCACCATCTCAGGTGATGATTTCCTGTATTCTTCAGAACTTTTTGAACACTGGTCTTACTAGTCTATAGATCTGTCCCTCTTCTCTACCCTCTGTGGAGTCCAATGAAGAAAGAAGTAAACCGAAACACAAAAAAATCTTGTGGAATTCCTCACATTTTGGCTTGTTTTTTGTTTGGGGGGAGGTAATTAGGTTTATTCGTTCATTCATTCATTTAAATGGCGGTACAGGCTGCCCAGGAGAATAGTGACACTCTCCTGTTTGGATAGCTTTCTTTAAGATAAAGACACAATGTCCATCAGAAACCCCATGGACTTGCTCTTCCTTCAATATTATGTGATGTATGTCCTGGTACATGTTTCAATGTTCCAAGGAAAAAAATTGTATTTTTATTTTCCATATTCATATGCCTATAAACTATGTCTGTATTCTAATACTCATCTTGAACCCAGGATCTCATACATTCTAAGCATGAGCGATACCCCTGAGCGATACCCTCCCCACCGAATTCCTGACATTTATCTAATGATCTAATTTCTAAGGACTAGTCCTTACTCTTACAGATTTGAAAAAAAAAAAAAAAAGGCAGTTAATGTTTCCGGCTCCAAGAAGCGCATTTCTCTTGTCAATGCACATACAGGGAACAGTAGCCTTGAGGGTCCTCCGAGGAAGTGCATCCCCTTCCTCTCTGATCTCCAACATCCCTTCCATCTCGCACTGTCAGCACCTACTGGCAAGTGCCTATGTGCCTGGCGCTGGGCTGAACGGGATGCTGAGGATACAGAGTCAACAAGACTTGAGCATTTAAAAAACCTCAGCCCCAGACGTCATCCCTGCGCCCCAGACCCCACCTCCCACCAGGCGCAGTGGCGCTTTGGGACAGAGAGCATTTCTCAGACCACCAACCCTGACCCTGACGCCGCTGCGATTTCCCCTCTGACCTTGGCCAGGTTACATTTCTCCTTCCTCCTCCATTTACAGAAATGTGATTATTGCAAGTGGGTAGAAAAGGGGGAAAAAAAAGAAAAGAAAACTGAGCGGTTGGGAAAGGAGAAGGAGTTCATTGCATCCGACCCAGTGTTCTCATAGAAGTTCCTCTGCATTTAGAAGTTCTCTGCACTTCAGGTTTCAGAATTCAGAGGGTTGCATGGAAATGCCTTCAATTTTAAAGGCTGTGCAAACCTGGAGTTCACGTTCAACGAAGACCGACTTCCAGCTGCTTCATAACGATTTCAACACAGCAACAGAGCAGAGCGTCTGCCGATTTTCAACCCTAGCAATTTGGTTCAAGCATGATCTCAACCACTTTTAGCTTTGATATTTCTAGCCACCTCTTATGCTGTATTTTCTCTTAATGCCACCAATCATGTGTGAAATTCTGTTGCAAAACTAATCTTTGTGGGAAATGATATGTAATGACTTCTTTAAAGAGAGACAGAGAGAGAGAGAGGGCAGTGATTATGACCTTTGTTGTTTCTGACATGTTTTTCATAGTGTAATACAAGTGGAAACATCTCTTTCTCAAGGTCAAAGTAGAAATAGTTTTCTGCTTGTACAAGCATCACTGTTTCTTAAGCAGGAAAAGCCTTGAAAATTATCTTTATGGCTTGATTTCAAAAACCTCTAATGTATATAATGGTTGATAAACTTGAAAGCCCACTGTGCTCAGAAAAATAGCTTGATATCCATCTTATTCAATCAGTACTTTATGTTTTACCTTTCCAATGATGTAAAAAGATTTAAGAAGACACAAAAGATGGGAATGAGAAATCTTATTTGGGTATTTATACAACAAGGCACTATTTGATGATCCAGTGTCACACACACAAACACACACACACACACACACACACACACACACACACATACATAGTAGCTAACATATCTTGTCTTACCAAGGGAGGTTTCAGTCAAAAGCAGCTGTGACCAGATATTCTGCAGTGGAAGTCAGAAACCACTAATTTAAATTTTTCATTTGTTTTTTGGAACAATTATGCCACCCACAAAAGGGTAACTTTGCAAGTTGTCATTATCTCATGAATTTTGGAACTTATCCCTTAAATAAACCCATCTCATTTCCATATAATTACAGCAACTAAGAAGGTCCTGGGGAAAAAAAAAAAGAAAAGAAAAAAGTTTTGCTAAAAATGTAAGGGTCCTAATCAGTAATCCCTGTAACTGGCATCTTGATCACACTTGGGATTTGGTTCCTGACAATCAGAAAATTCGTATGAACTTGAAAGAGAAATGTCTTGAGGGAGTTCGCTTCGACTTCAGTTTCCCGCATAGGATGCTTTCTGACAATATTCACCTGTACTATTGTCCATCCCTGTTATGTATTAATTTATCGCATGTCATTTAGATTCATTTGTAATAAAACACAGTGGTAATGACTTCAAACTTTAAAAAGAGTAATGTGGACTAACAGAGTCCTTCCTGAATGATTCTCTCCCTCCGGCAGCCTCGGGAAATATAGTCCAGAGTGTTTGAGAGACTCCAGTGGACCTCATCCCTCATAGTACATCACTCAGTACAAGCTAATTAGGATGCGTTAAATGTTTCCACTGAAAACGTAAAAAAAAGGAATGTTTTCCTCTGCTGCCTGCTGTTGTCTGCTCATTTCCTTCCTTATAACCTTGCCACTTAACTGTTTTTCTAATATCCCGCTGCAGAGGTGAAACTTGATGGTGCAGCCACAACCCAAAGAGTAAATGCTGACTTGAGAATGTTCTAAACATCCCGGGGGAAACACAAAGTCCTTCCTGTGACAATGTACAAACGTGTCCATTATAGGCAAGGGAACAGGCTTCTGGTCTAGAATTTTCCCATGAGATTTTTTTTTTCCTCGCTGTTGTATTAAAAGCTTCCTCCACCAACTATTTTGTGTTGGGATAGGCACACCACTGAGTCTTTTTTTTTTTTCTTGTTTTTCTAAGGCATTTTAAAGAAGACAGCAGATCTACAATTAACACCACGCTGAACTTGAGTGGCTCATTCACGCTTTCTAAATTTTGATCGCCCTTTTCCCCAGGTTTAATTAATATGCCATTAACTGTGGCGTTCAGAGGGAGCTCTGATCGTTGTCTCTGGGTTCTCTTCATTTGCTTAAGGTGTATCTTTCTTTCTTCAGCAGGATTCTCATGGAGCAAGCCCCGGCCCCTGCCTGGCTGTAAGTGCACTGTAGTCTCCATCGGGTTGATCTGCGGCCACACAGAATTTCCTCAGTGCCATCAGGCTCCGGTGATCTCTCCTGATGGCAAAGGGTTGCGACATGGCACCTCCCTTGGCCAACCGTGGACAATTTGTGAGGTTGGCATGACCGCTGGCAACCACTCACCACTCCTGCAGTGGAGAAATGTGTTGGGCCAGATGGAAAGGGGGAGGTGATTCAGACATACTTAGAGCAGGAGACAGAGCATGGGTACCACCTTCTGCCAGGATGCACTGGAGCACAGCACCGCCCTTCCTCCCACACGCTCCTCTGACCCAACTGTGACCAGGCGGCTTGGGGCAGGTGTGCTCACTGACAACCACCCACAGCCTCTGCCTTAATCCGGGGGAAAGTCTCCCAGCTGCTGGCTTTCATTCCCGGGTACATTATTAATGGCGATTCATCCTCGGCACATGTAATTTTTAACTATGTGAAATATTCATGGGGGCGGGGAGGGTGACTTCCTAAGTCCTGACGATTTTCCCTCGGCTCTTTGCAGTCGATCCCAAGCAGGTTGCTGACTGGGATTTTCCTCTTCTTTCTCCCGTGTGAAACCTTGTTTCTAACTCCAAGTAATGAATGCAAGATCGATAGAATAAGTAACAAAAGTATCCACGGCGACTGAACAGCAAACTCTTAAATCACTGCGCCTTGAGTGCAAATGAACAATTATTGAAAACGCTGCACTACAATTTCAATGGGAGATAAGAGGGAGGCTTAAGTCATTAAAAGGGTCCATTAGTCTTGTAAATCGGAGACAGCACACTCAAAACATGAGCTGTTCTGGAGAACTGGAAATATTACATATTCCACCAACTTGCACACACACGGCTGACTCCAGCTGGGCAAGGATGAGGTCCAAGCGTCCAGCCCCTAAGAGGAAAGAAGTCTGCAAAGATGCAGAGGCTGGGCCAGCCTGTCCAAGCAATGAGTCTTCAGTTATATTTGAAAGGAGGTGGAGAGTGAAGGGGGAGCAACAATGACAAATTAGATTATTTACAAGGGATGTAAATATCCTGCTTGCATATCAATTCACTGCGTGTTACAGCATCACATGCTCTTCATCACTCCCTGCTGGGGACACAAATAAAAGACTTCTGACACCTCTACCCCATTCCCACAAATCACCAGAAAAGCCCAAGAGTGCATTCTGGCTACCCCTTTGTCCCTCTTCTCCCAGACTCGATAAACCCTTTGCCGTTCAAAAACGAAGAAGAAAGTAACGGGCCACCAAACTGCAAAGTGAAAGCATTGTTTTGAAAAACTACCTGAAATAGCCAAAATTTAGGATACATAACCCCTCACACACACACAAATACACATATGTACATATACACATACACAGTCTTAGAGATTTGCAATGTTAGAATGCTGTTGAATCTTAACATGCCTGGATTGAATCGTTCCATTCTTGCCCCCTCTCTTGTACCACACATTTTATTAGAGACAGGTGGACTTCCAGAGTTCTGGATGTCAGACGGCTCGAGCGAGGGGCAGCATAACACAACCTGCGAGAAACAGTGTTCCTAAATACACACGATTTCCTCCAAGAATAGCAAAACGTGTGTCATGCCGGAATTATGATGAGACTGAACCGCGCTCATGACACAGAGGGCAACTTTAGCCTTGCCTTTCAAAGAGTACAGTTTCATCTGAAGTAAGACATCACATTTCAATGCGTGCTATTAAAAACTTGCATTACACAGTGAAACTAATTGCCCTCTGAATCACCCTGCTTTACCAGACTAGCAAGCAGTGAATAACTTGAGCTAGCCGAGAGAACATTTCTCCAACAGCCACAGGAAGATCTGGTCCAGCATGGATGGCCTCTAACCAGTACTTTCAGACTTCGCCACTGCTCTGGGTAACACTCCCTACTGACCACAATGACATTAGGCATTGTTGCAAGAGGCCGAAAACTTAAGCTAAAATTACAATCTCACTTCGCATCCCTCAAATATCATTACAGAGGCCGAAATTTTAGTTTGTCCAAAAGATATATCATCTTTACATAAGCTTTTGCATGCATCAAAGACAGATTCACCATAATCACTTATTTTATTCATCGCCAATAAATCCGCTTACCACCTCTATCACTACCCTCCCTGCTCTGAAGGAGGTTTTGTTTAACTCTGGATTCTGCTTGAATTTGGCTCTGAAATGAGGATCCTTTCTTTCAAATCAATTTGAGTTATTTTTAAGACTTCTTTTCTAATATGGCACAAATTAGAGGGAAATCAAAACTGCTGTCAAGACAACTAAAAGCATTCAGCTTTTGCAACGGGGGTTCCTTCCCATACTTTTGCAAATGTTCCAAAGGCTCCAGAAAACAAAACAAAGCAAATAGTACACACGGAAATAAATGCCCCAGAAACCAATTCTGCCTCGCTGCAAGTTTATCTTAATGCCTCTTTAATCTGAAAAATGACTAGCTTTCATATTGAAAGCAAGCCCACTCATCACCCAGAGCATCTGCATGTTGGAATGCTTCCTAGCCCCTCTCCGGTTGCTCTCAAAAACCTTTTAATATCAGATAGATGCTCTCAGGTGATGAGGCCTGATGGACCTTAGAGGAGGAGAGCATAACTTCAGGGAGGAAGAAAGATTATTCAGTCCTAATCCTTGGTTTCCTATTTAGTGAAGGGTTTTGCCTCCTCCCCTAGTAAGTTGCAGCGTTCCAGTGCGAAAGCACAGCTCCCAGCCCACTTACAGTGCTCCACGGATAGCCCAGATCTAAGCCTCAGCATGTTCTCTGGAAATGCAGGCAGCTCAGCAGAAAACCTGAGAGGTTTCCACCCTGGCATACAACTAAACTGCACCAATGTTTAGCAGCTCCAAGACCTAAAAGGGGCTTAAAATAATATGCATTTTGGGCTAGGCTGCTCTAGCTAGCCAGGAAAACTGGGATGGTGTGGAGGGGTGCTCTCAGTTGCTCGACCACTGCACGCCAAAGAATGTTTTCCCTTTCTGTCTCAGAATTAGGGGCAAACCAAAATGCTTAATGAAGCATCAATGTTGACTAAGCTTCCACAGAATCGGGAGCACAGAACTTTGTTTTACATTCCATTTAAGTTAGCCCATGACTTCCCACGCCGCACCATTTCTCCGTCCTCACCTAGCTTAAAAAAACAAACAAACAAACAAACAAACAAAAAACCCCAACTTCATGCAGACAAATCAAGGCAAAGTTTAGCCACCCCCTCCACCCCCATCTCTTCCCTTTTCCAACTTAAAACTCGTCTACGACTCATCAACAGCCCCAAATGTAGCACAAAGGAAGCTTTGAGGGCTGCACCGGCTCGATCCTCCAGTTGCCGGCTGGAGGGAGGTAGGTTTCATGTAATCTATTCTCGAGGCTTTTAAGATTTGCTAAAGGGCTCGTCTGCACCGATGAAGCGCCGGGCACCCCCCGAATTACATCATCAGAGTTAACACTCACCAAAATACATTATGTTTCTCATTAATCAGACAGCTGGAACCCCACCGCGGCGTCTTCGGCATCAGCTCGCACCCCGGGCTGACACGCAGAGCAAAGCCGTTTCATGCTACATTCGGTGGGAAGGTCCCCGGCGGAGAGCAGCGGGCGCCGAGCGTGCCTCCTCCGCCGGATGAGCGCCTCGCGGGCTGCCTCTCCCGGGCTACGATCCCCGGCGGCTGGAGCGTGCGCTCGGGCTGCCTGCTGCACTGCCCATCCTTACTGTAATCCGACTCCTCCTTGCGATGTCCTTGCCGCGCCTGTGACATCAGGACTGCGAGTACTACAAACAGACCCCCCCACTCCACCCCACCCCACCCCCGGTTCGCCGCGGCTCCGGGAGGTGCTCCGATTGCCTGCCTGGACCAACCATGGTTCTCGGGAAGCGCTGATGAGCCCAGAGACCTGGGAGGGGGCGGGGTGAGGGGCGCGGGAGGCTCTCTTAAAGAGAGAAGGGTCCGGATCCACCTAGGCGCGCGCGGGGGAAATTCACCGGGCTGCGGGAGGGAGGGAGGGGAGGGGACGGGGTGAAGGCGAGTTCTGCCATTACCGTGTAATTAGACACACTTCTATCCCGCCCCTCCCACGAATGTCATCATCCTCGCCCAAACTGAGCCTCCCCTCCCAAGTTTACATGGCAGTGGGAAAAGGAATGGTAATGGTGCCTCGTGCCTGCATTCTCTTTGCTGTGGGCCTGAGGGTTTGTTGGTTGTGATCTTTATTCCTAAGAGGAATAAAAGACTCAAGGGACCCTTGCTAAGGTAATAGAGGTTTTCACTTAGAAGTGATCAGATCACAGAAACTCAGCAGTGGGTAAAGAGTTGTTTTTATTTCTTGAGTGTTTTCTGAGCTAGATTGATAGAGAAATGTAAAGAAAAATAACTGGCGATAAAAGTGACCTCCACGTTCACAAGATCCCATTTGCTGCCTCCCTAGAAGGTAGCAGAAAGGACACTGAGGCTGAAATGACCCCTAAAGAGGAGAGAGATTCTGGCCTGAAAGATAACAAGATTCCGTCCTCATTCAAGGCTGGTCACCAGTATAATATAGACACACACACGCACAAGCACTCCCATTAAATTTGAGATGAACAGTCAAGGAAGGCAAAGCTTAGCAAAGCCTCTGGCTCCTCCAATGGTCTAATGAATTGTAGCCCTTCTATCTTACATAGAAAAGGATGTTAGAAAGAAATCCCTGAAAGCTACACTGATTAATACTTAAACACCCAGCGTGGAAAATAAACCCACAGAGCAAGTTCAGTTTCCCAAGGACTCATCACTTTGGGACCCAACTTACCTACTGGACCATTTAAATGTAAAAATTTCTTTAAAAACCTATAAAACTAAGAACTAAAGATAAAGAATTGTAATCAATGGAAGAAAGCAATGGATATATTTTCAATATGAGTTTTTATAGGCTATGGTAACAAATATTTCCACATTGTGATATTAAAATATTCCATGGTCTTTTCTTGCAGAATTCTGTATCTTTTGGTGGATTGAATGCATCTGGGAACTAGACTCTGCTGCTCCTAACAGTTTGCTGTGCAATCTTAGCAAAAAAAAAAGCTTAACCCTACATTTCCTCTCTGAGAAAAAGCTCTATAGTCAATATCCTCTCTCACAAAGGATTATATAGAATTTGGTGAATGCGGATAGATAACCATATATAAAATAGAAACGTTACAGTGAGTCTTAGGACACATCTGGTGATGCTCTTTTAGAAATATTCTTCCTTTAAAGCAACTGGAAGGAAGAAAACTCTAATAGTAAAGAATATTTACTTTTTTACTCCTATTTTAAAATTCAAAATACAAAGAACGTTACAGGAAAATCCTGAAGAAAACACATAATTGTTTTTCCTTTTGGACAGATGGACACCATCCAAAAGTACAATTAATGGCCCTTCCCTCAGGCAAAAGAACCATCTGGTGAGAGCTTATTCATGAAGCTGTCTTGACGGCGGACATGGGCTAGGGGGCACTGTAGTTCAATATTAGAGTTTTTGGTCCTTTCGACTTCCTGTAGTTAGAAGATGTAAGCACTGAGTTGAATTTAAAACAGGAGATTTAAGACACTAAAGGACTGTCTTAATAATTAATAACACCCTTGAATTTGCTTGGCATTTTGCAGTCACAAGGTCTCTTCACTTATGTCATCTTTCTTACTCTCTAACACACTGAGATACAGAAAGATGCTCAGAGGCATTAGGCAACTTTCTCAGTGACGTCAGGAAATCTCAGTAAAGAACAACTGTCTTAACACTGACTTATATGTTGAATTTACCTTAAAGTCCCCAGCAGAGTTCTTTCTTTGAAGATATGCATGATAAATATCCTATTTATAATGGTTCAGGTAAAGGTCTTCCCCAATCAAATTATATCACTGCATGTTCCAGGAAAAGAAAAGAAAAAAAATATATATATATATATAGTCAGGAATATACAGGCAGAGAGCATTTGGTAATAGAACATTCCAATCGGACTATGCCTGAAACAGCAGCGTGTAGCTTCTGAAAGAAGAGGCGGACCAAGGAGCAACTGAGTGTTACATTCACACAATGGAATTCTGTTCTACCGAAAAAAGGACGGGGTCTGCTTTATTTAAACGTGTATGCCCCTCCCACCTCCAATTCAGGGTTATCTGGAATGTCAAGACCTCAGATACAACAGTTGCTTATTTCTGGACAGAAAACAAGGGATTTTTATTTTAGTTTGACACGTATTATTGTTTCTTCTAAAATTACTTTAGTTGTATATAAGATATTTTTCAAGGAAAAAAATGCGACTATTTTTATTTTGAAACAAAGTGACATCCAAATAAAGGCACAGCTGATGTTGGCTAGACATGGAGTTGTAGACATGCCAGCCGTGCCTGAGAGCTGCTGCCATATGTCACCTCTAGGAGTGGACCCAGCAGTTTCCAGGGAAGGACCTGGTTCACCCCCTGACTTTTATCTGTCTCTCAGAAGGTCTGAGAAGCTGAGAGATTCTAACGAGGAATCAGGCCACTGCTTGCCAGATAGAAATATACCTTTCACTCGTCAAACAAAGGATGCCCTAAAACCAGTAAAGCACTTGGAGTGAAAACATTATGGTAAGATGCAAATTGTTTCTCTGCTCAAAAGTCCGGAGAGCTGCCTGCCTGGAACCCTGTCTGCTTCAAGTGTCACTCAAAAGTTAATTAGAGTGTATCACTCATATGTGGAATCTAAAAAAAAAATAAAAAAGGAAAGAAAGAAAAAAGAAGACACTAATGAACTCATCTACAAACCAGAAATAAACTCACAGACATAGTAAAAAAAAATCTGATGGTAATGGGGAGAAAGGGGGTGGGAAGGGATAAATTTGGGAGTTTGAGATTTGCAAATGATAACCACTATGTATAAAAATAGATGAAAAACAAATTTATTCTATAGCTCAGGGAACTATTTTCAATATCTTGTAATAACCTTTAATGAAAATGAAAAAAAAAAAAAAGAGTTTATCAGTATAGTCATTCTCGCTTTCCCTTCTCACAGTTGCAGACTGCCTTTGTCCCTCCCCTGGCTTTTCCTAACCCCCTTCCCTCCCCTCTTAGTCTCTGTAGCTGTCATCACCATCTGACCCATTACCGTGAACATCTGTTTATTTTGCTCTCTCTTCACCGGAGTAGAATCTGCAGGAGGGCAGAGATTTTCGTTGCTGTTCACTGTTGTCGCCACCATCCTTCCGAGGGTATCTGACACTGGTTGCAACTCAATAAATATCTCTGAATGAATGAATGTCTGAATGAACAGAACTGAGTACAACCGTACTGTGTGTAAAACATCACACTTTTCCATGTGCCTGCCGTCCATTCTTTGAGGTGGATGGTGTTTTATGCAAAGTGTTTACGCAGATAGAACGTGGCCATGCTTCGCAGCAGCTGTTCGTAAATTCCACGCAGCACAGATGCCAGGTAGTACTGCAGACCGCAGTCGGAGAGCCTGCTTAGCCTCGCGTTCTCAGAGCTGAAAGCAGCAGGGATCCAGCCCTAACTCTGCACAGCCCGTTTGTGTCTTCCATGCCTTCCTCTGAGCCTCAGTCCATTTTCATCTCTTACTTACATCCCCTCGATAAAATCGTATCTGATGTTCCTGCCTCCAGGCTTGCCTGAGTCCAACCCATTCTCCATATTAGAGCCATTATTATCTTTTTAAGAGTCATTCGAGTCGTTCCCTTGGTTAATACTCTCCGTTGTCTCTCTGTGTCACCTGCCAGGGCGTGCAGGGCTCTTCACAACTAGAGCCCGGATCACACCTCAATTTATGAAAGTTTTATCCCTCACAAGTTCACTCCGGTCCAGCTGCAGACCCACAGTCCCCCTAAAGATGATATTCCTCTCACCTGCTCTCTTTAGCTGGGCGGTTCCTGTTCAAACTTTGGGTCTCTCTGTTCAAGCATTATTTCTGCTGAGGACACTTTCCTAACCTCAAGACTGAATGAGATAGTGCTCTCATTTTTTTTTTTTCATATAGCATATGGTCTAATTCCTACTCAAGCACTAAAACATAGTGTGCAAATTTCCCTTCACTTGTCTCTCCCAAATGAAAGAGGATGCTCTTTTTAAATTCTGTCTTCATGACTTAATACAAATCGGTATTTAATGAATGAATGAAGGGATCAGAACCTGATCACTCTGCACCTGGGCCAGAATTCCGTAGGCTATAGTGGAGTAAAGATGTTGTGGGATGCCTTAAAACTTCAAAGGTACCCCTTCTGGACACTCGGATGGACGATAGATGTACCTGTTGCTCAAATTCAGAAGCTGCTGAAAGAAATCAAGGAAAGCAACCCACAACTGACTACTGATAGTGATTCTCAAGATCCAAAAAAATAACAGACCTTCTTCATATGACTTCATTTTTGGAATCCCCAGGAGTGATTCATTCTCCAATGAAGTCATGGATCGTCAAGGTGATGGTGGACGTCCTTCTCTCAGTGATGTTAGCTGTTGGGCCAGCTGTTATTTTAGCCGTGGTTGTGACTCTGGCTTACATAAAACATACACATGTCACTTACATAAGACATACACATGTCACAACCCTGTTGTGGATGAAATGTCTATATCTCAGATATATACCAAGAAAAATAAAGGTGAAAGCACTCATGAAAAAAAATGAATCTGTTCATTCATCTCATATTTATTAAATAAATTTAGTATCTTTTGAATACTTTGCACCATGCATTTTGCTAGGTGCTGTCTCAGAGAGTTCGGAGGGCAATGGGGGACATGCCAGAGGGTTACCAGGAAAAGCAAGAGGGCCAGTGTGCTAGAACATAGTAAGTATTGGGAGTGAAGAAATAGTTGAAGTCAAATAGGTCACAAGGAGCTTAATACAGTAGGACTTTAACAGGTCATATCATAAGGATTTAGACTTTTATTCTGTCTTATGTAGAATGCTTTTGGAGTTAACATAACACATCCACTAGGGCTAATGCCTGGAGAATGGATAAAAAGGGACCAAAAGAAAATGCAAGGTGACCATCTAGGAAGCCTTTGTAGTAATCTAGGAAAGAGATGGTGGCTTGGACCAGGGTGGGAGCAGCGGAGATGGAAAATGTGGTTGGAGCTTATAAAGATGACAAAATGAGCCAATAGGATTTCTTGATGTGTTGGGTAAGTGATAGAAGAGAGAGAAAAAAAAAGAATAGATTACTGGAAATCTGGGGACCTAACAATTGGAAGATGGAATTTCCCCTAAGTGATGAGGAGAAGACTGTGGAAGAACATATCTGGGTCGGGGTTAGGAGGTAGCCAATTGGGACCATATTTAGTCTGAGATTCCTGTGTATTCTAGTGGAAATGTTCCATAGCAGTTTGGTTATGAGTCTGGAGTTCAGGGGAGATACTTGAACATCATATTTGAAGTCATCCTTTTATGGATGGTAATTAAACCCACGAGACCAGATGATACCTTCAAGGGAATATACATAGAAAAGAAAAATAAGGTCAACCCTGAGCCCTGGGACAAGTGCAAGAGACCAAGGATGTGAGTATCTGGTGGGTGAGTATTTGATGAAAGCACAACAGCCTGGTGAATGAATATTGGGTGACATATGGATGGCATTTGATGGAAGAACATTTATTTTAAGCCTGAGTTTGTCTCCATCTAGTATACCACAACCCAATGCCAAAAGCGTTTGAAAAGTGGAGAAGTAAGTAATTTGTCTATAGGAGAACAAATGACTTGTTCACCTGATATGTGCAGTGTTTTGATCAGAATTTTTAGATTGTGTAGACACAACTACAAACTCATAAATCATTTTTATTCCTAGATTCCCACTTGATGCTTCCAATGAAATGAAATGCCTAGGGACCGTAATCTGGAAAATTAATTGCTTAGAAGAAAAGAAATGATAATATTGTGATAAGAATGAAAATCCTATAAATACTATAAGACTCCCAAATTCTACCTGTCTGAGTTTCCCTGACTTTGGAGGCATCTAATAATTCCTTTCTGTATGTGGTCAGTTAACAGGGGCTTTTCCACAAGGTTTACTAACTGGCATTGAGGACCCTCTTAGAATTCTTACCTTGGCGTTGACTATGGCCTAAGCATGTTTATTCATTAAAAAAATAGCTCTCAAATACTCATCTGTCAGGCACTTTTCTAGGTCCTGAAGGCATACTGATGAAATTACAGAAATCTCTGTCTCCATGGTGCTGACCTCCTTGGGGTTTCCATAGTGTGACTTATCCAGTAGTATTTGGAACCTTTTCCACCTTTGTCTCATGCCGAGGAAAAAACTTAAAATGTCCTTCCCCTCATTCATTCATTGGTTGGAGTTGATTGCTTCTTTACCCCTAGGAGAACAGATGTAAAGGTGAACAGGGCATATCTACCATGTTCATGCTGTATCCAGTGCCTCAAAAATTGTCTACATAATGGGCAGCATGAGATAAATATCTGTTTTTATTGCATGTATTATTTATTAGAGTGAATAAATATCTCAAAAGTCTTCTACCTGACGCTCTGTCCTGATTCTGCTGAGACTGTGGTTATATTCTACCAGGACTGCCCTCTTCTGTTTCCCTGTATTTGTCTAGATAGTTGTATTCACCATCCAAACCTGCTCAGATACTTTGTTTTCTACGAAGTCTTCCCTGGGCTTATGTCTGACTCATGCGTTCCCCAAATGAGCTCCCAAACATTGTTTATTATAGTATTTATCACATTCCATCTCAATAATATGCCCAGTTATCAATATTCCCCAAGTAGAACGAAGGCTCTTTGGAGTCAAGGAAAAAAATCAATAAATAGTAATTCCTTGAGTTTTTTAACATACGTCGGAATATAGAAGAAATGCATGCCAAGGGCGTGGTATTTTGGGTTAATGATTGGAGTGTACCACTAACACCAGATGTTGTCCATGACTTAGGAAGCAGCTACCTTTGCTATGGTTGGAGACAAGTATCAGAATTACATGGACAAGGAGGAGACATCAAAAGCAATCTTAGGGTGGAGAGAGAATCCCAAAGCCCGGAGGAAGGGCCAACCAGGAACCAGAGGGCAGATCAACCATTAGGCAAAAGACAAATCAGAAATTCTGTGGGTGGAGCAGGTCAGGAAACCATTGTAGGAGCCAAGTATTACCAGAGTCCAGAAGAGTGTTTAGGCAGAGAAGGATCCAGGGAAAGTTAATCAACCCCCAGCTGCTCTTACGCGTGCCTTTTATTAGTGCGTTTGCCCTGACGGATTGATGGTCCTGACTCCCTTATAATGGAAGCATCACAAGATCCCTTTCTGAAGGCTCTCTGATTAGCTCCCTGTCATGCCTCCTTTTCCTTTTCTTTTTTCTCTCCAAAGCCCTTCTGGAACACGTTTATATTTTTATCTAGGTCAACTGGCCTCTTGCTTTCTATTTATGTAGATATTTTCTCCAAAAATCAATGGACTTCAAATCGTAAGTTTGGTGGTCCCAGACCACCTAGTTTGGTGCCACACTCATAGGAAGTCAAATTATTGTAACTATTCCCACCACTGGCAATAAAAAAAGTAATGAAGATCCTATATCACAAGGCACTGAACTCAAATATTTAAGCTACCATTCTGCTCCTCAAAGTACTCGGGGTCTTATTTAAGGAGGTGAAGCATACATACAAAAAAATAACTAAAAACAAAAGGAATATGAAATAAACAACAAATGAATAATCTAGGTCATGCTATGTAAGGGTTTGGTAAAAGATAAAATTAGGATGGTTTTGAGGTAAACCTGGGAAGCTTCAGGGAAGAGCTGTACTGAAGCTCAATCTTTGTTATTGGTTCAGATTGAAAAAATGCACGAAAAGTTGGCAAATGACATAAAGCAAGGGGTGGGTATGCCTGGGAGACAAAGAACAGATAAGGGTATTCAAGAGCAAGTTTCATGAAAGATTTTCATGCTACGTGAAGTTGGAGAGGAAAACACAGAGGCCATACTGGATGGGAGCTCACATCCCAGATTAAAGGTTTTGAATTTTATTTGACACGAGACACAGGAAGTGTTTGCTGAATGAATATATGAATGAACCTCAAAGAGTTTCCAAGGACAGAAACGTAATAATATGCCTCCAAAGATATTTGGGGACACAATACCATGAGTTAATGCATCTTGTGTAGCAGGTTGAAAGATCTTCTACACTCCAGAGGTTTTCAATTTTTCTTAAAATAAAATGCATTTATGGTTCCTGGGCAGCAATTTGAGAATCAGCCCTCCCTCCAACTCAGCCCCACAGCAAATGTGCTTGCAAACCAAATGGAAGAAGAAAACAACATCATATTGAATTTCTTCTTTTGCTTTAAAAAAAAAAAAGATCTTTCAAGATAAATTGAGTACAGCTGTAGTAAATTTGGCAGCTTTAGGTCATGGACGTTCCATTTTTATATACACTCTGATAATAACCATGAAGAGTGAGCAGAAAGAGAGTGCAGTGTGCCCCGACGTTGCAAGAATTCACAAAGTAATTGGAAGTGTTTCCAAGTGTGCATAATTCTGTGCCTCCAGTCAAATACAGTAGATGGAAATTTGTTTGGTTTCCTCTGTCAAAACGTCTACAACACATAAAGAGAATGTGTAACAAAGGGCAAACAAAATCTTACAGTTGCAACATTCTTTTAATTATATTGCAATTTCGATCTTGGCTTTGTTCAAACCTAATAATAATTCTAAGGGCTCATCTCTGATCCTTTTGGTGGATAAAATGACGGACTGTGATTTTCACCCTTGACTCAAAAGTGTCAGTTCTGGAAATCTACAGTATTTGTCACCATGAATACCAGTTAACTGCAGCAGTACCCAAAGGAACTCTCACAGCCACACGTGAATATGACTGGAGGAACTTAATTAATCTTGCTGTCACTTCCATGATGCTTTTCATTAATTTTGCTGCTATCTGATCAACTGGCCTTCTCCGTATTGGAAATGGCTACCCAGCGCCTCTTGGAAAAGCATTTTCAAAACGCTTTCAAAAGGTAAACAAAGAGTCAAAATGTAAACAAAGAGTCACCTTTGTGGTAGGGAGCTGAACGTGACTGCAACAACTCTAATACGGAGGGAACCCTCATATGTCACATGTCAGATGAGAAAATCACAGCAAACATAAATACTTACTCTGTCGCGCACTGAGAAACTGCTTTAAAATCTACACACAGAATGTGCACTTGAAATAAAAGGTCATGTTTTTCTTTACATTTTTTTCATGAATAGTGATGCTTCATGCATTACCATGAACTGTACTAACTACATATAGACTATCATTCACAAGAAATCTAGACTATTTCACTGACTACTGGTAAGGAGATTAGATGAAAGCTGGATATAACTGACAGTATAAAAGTGAGTGCTGATTCATTGATTATATTGGCCTCAATGAGACTCTCTGTGAGTCACATTTTTGAAAGATTGCTTTGATATATGTAAATTTTAGGTTTAATTTTACTTACATGTATTTTTGTGTGATTTTTAAAATGCTGATCATAGTTTAATTTACTAAAAAATTGGAATGATTTTATAAAACATCACCACGTTTTGACCATATGAAGGCAACTCACACCAGTGGGATGACCATGCAGAACTAAAAAAGGAAGTCACCAAGAGGAAACACCAGTAATGTGGCCTCTTGCTTCAGGTGTGGAACCAGCCTCCGAAATAGTCTCCAGGGATTCTTGTTTGCCAGGATTCACACTCTTTTGTAGTCCCTTCCCCTTTTGGATGGGACTGATCTGTGCCACTAATTGGATGGTGTTGAAATGATCAAGTGTACATTTCAAGATGAGGTCACAAAATGCAAAGTGGCTTTTGTTTCTCTCTCTGGGATCCTCTCCTGAAGGAGGGGGGGGGGTCTCCATGCTATGAGGACACTCAGTAAACCCTAGGAAGAGGTCCACTTGGCAAGGACCTGAGATTTCCAGACAACATCCAGCATCAACTTGCCACGCATGTGAGCAAGCCCATCTTGGCAGGGGACTCTTCAGCTTGGGTCAAGCTTTCAGATACCTGCAGCTACGACCAACATTTTTGACGAAACTCATGAAATACCCCAAGTCACAACCACTTGAGAAACTCCCAAATTCTTGATCCACAGCAAATGGAAGAGACGATAAACATTTAAGCTTTTTTTAAGCTTCTAAGTTTGGGATATCTATATATCTCTATGTATCTCTTTCAAAAAGACACATGCACCCCAGTGTTCATAGCTGCACTATTTACAGTAGTTAAGACATGGAAACAACCTAAATGTCTATCAACAGGTGACTGGATAAAGAAGCTGTGGTATATATATATACAATGGAATACTACTCCGCTGTTGCAAAGAATAAAATAATACCATTAACAGCAACATGGATGGACCTGCAGATTATCAGTCTAAGTGAAGTTAGCCAGAAAGAGAAAGAAAAATGATATCACTTATATGTGGAATCTTAAAAAAAAAAAAAAGGCAAATCAGCTTATTTACAAAACAGAAACAGACTCACATGCATAGAGAAGAAACTTACGGTTACCAGGGAGGGAAGCAGGTGGGAAGGGTTCAGTTGGGAGTTTGAGATTTGTAGATACTAACTAATACATATAAAATAGATAACAAGTTTATACTGTATAATACAGGGAACTATATTCAACATCTTGCAGTAGCTTATAGTGAAAAAGAATATGAAAATGAATATCTGTATGCTCATGTATGACTGAAGCATTATGCTGTACACCAGAAATTGTCACATTGTAAACTGACTATAGTTCAATAAAATATATATAAATACATAACTAATGCCTCATGGAACTGTATCGCCTAGTAGGAACAAGGAAACTTCTGTACAAGAGTAACTAAAATGATGGCAATGTGATCTACAGCTCAGATGAGATAGACACAGATATAGGACCTTGGAGAGGGATGTATCCCTTTGGGTCTTGGTTTCTTAATACATGAAATGATGCTGTGAAAATGAGTGAGGGTCCCCGGGGTGAGACTCTATGGAGAGAGGTGGGGAAAGTACCACAACTGCACAGGGTGAGCCAGATGTCTCCTCGCAGAGAGTGTCTGAGACCTTGGAGGATTGCACAGTGTGCATTAACTGTCAAAGGAGTGCCTTCTACCTAGCTTCAGCTGACCATAAGCCATGAGGGAGTTCGAACCTAACGTTGGTTGCCAGATTCTTCCATTTCTTCCTCCAGCTTTACTTTCCATGACTAAAATTTTACCCACTTGATAAGTACTTTCATGTAACTTCAATTGGAAGCCATGCAGTTTAGAAATGATGATTGAAACAGCATCTTCTTTTCCCCTTCATTTGCATGCCCTGACATCTTTAGGACTCCATCCAACGATCTCTGCCATTGTGTTCAACTTTTCCATCTATTCTTCCCTTCCAGCCCTCTCTCTACCCTTCCTTCTCTATGTCACCAATCTAACTTCTACCTTCACTGACCAACATACGTTCCTCTCTGCCTGGGATCACCCTCTCCCCTCAGTCTACTGGGTCCTTCCTCACATGTTCTAAACTTATTGAAATTTTGCTCATCCTTTATTGCTTTTTATTGTTTGGTTGGTTGGTTTGGGTTTGGGCTTACAGGAGAGATTTATCTGAAGAAATATCATGGCATATGAAAGCCACATAAACTCTTAATCTTTACTTCTGTGGTAGCAAATTTGATATAATGCATAATAAAAATACTTTTAAAATCCAGAATACACAAAGTACTGCACAGTTTGATCACTTCTAATTCATTGGTTGACCAACAAAGATGATCTTCCTCTAGGATAATTGCCATGGTCATAATTAGTGACCACCTTTCTTGGGCCTCAAGAGTATATCTTGTAGTAACCTAGAATGAAAAAGAACATGAAAAGGAATATATGTATGTGTATATATGACTGAAACATGATGCTGTGCACCAGAAATTGACACAATGTTGTAAATTGACTATCATTTTAAAAAAAAAAAAAAAAAGGAAAAAAAAGAGTCACGTTATTTATCCCTTGATAAAGTTACTAGGTGTGTCTTCCTGATTATAATGTGAAATCTCTTTTGGAAGAATTAATATGTCTCATTTATTTTATGGTCACTGAGCAGTTTTACAGGGCCTGCCTGCAAGGCCCCTCCCAGATCTCCCTAAAATGACAGTCTTTGCTCAGCTGCTGGGAGTGCTGTAGACAGAAGGCCTTCAACTGCCAGCCCCTTTAGGTACTGCCTCAGCTGCTGGGAGCTGCATTGCTAAGGTTTCTGCCCCCGCCGTGGTGGACCACATCAATGATCAATGTGGAAAATAAAAGGCCTGGCCACTGTAGACCAATTTGGGACCATTTGGTCAAGTTGGACCATTTAAGCTTTACAGCACCTAAAGTTGCCTTTGGACCTGCATCACAGCTCAACTTCTTTCCCTCCCCAGTCCCTTTCCTCTTGTCCCGGCCACAGTGCCACCCCAGAGTGCTCCCAAATAATATCCTGCATGCTAACCATCCTTATCTGTTTCCCAGATCCCATCCTGTGACACTGCCATGGAGGAGGAACTCAGTAAATACTTGGTGGCATAAAGTTAGGTCCCAAATACCTATAGGCAAGCAAGACTAATTTCCCAAAGGACAGAGAACGCTTACTCTCCAAGAAATTGCTGGATAATTGAGAAAGAAAGCCCACCTTTCCTCTAGAGACTTGTTGATCTGGGAATGAATGTGAAGAAAGGAAAGCCCAGAATTTAAATGGATGCTCTGGTCCATGTACTCTGAGTAACAGTGATGGCTCAGAGCTGTCAGGTCTGTGGGGGGATATTCAATCATGACGTTCTCCTCTTTCTCTTCAGCAAAGGTAATCACTCAGCATTTTATCTTTTCTAGAAGGTGTCATTACTTTGAAAAGACAATAAGAGTCTCACAAGGGTTTCTATGTAGTGGAAATTTTTCTCTTCATCTTCAAGGAAAAACAAACAAACAAAAAACAGAGGAGAAAAAGACCCTAATGAATTTGAGCATGATGAAATGTAATAACTTTCAGGAACTTCCATAACTTTGAAGTATACAATTTCTTGGGGAATCCTTTTAAATTGAGCCATTTATCATATTCTTTAGTATCTAAACTATATCTCACATGTCTTTTAAAATTGCATGGCTTTAGTTAAATAACCAGACCATTCTTTCTGGAAGGGAAGAAACAAAAACAAAAACAAAAAAATAATTCACCTTAGAAAAACCTGTGAGGCAGAAATGTGTGTGGAGAGTCAATCTTAAAGAAACTGCCAACAACAAGGCCCTGTTGGCCTCTGATGGGAGGAAAAGTGGGCAGCCAGGGAGGTTAGAGAATGTGACATCTAAGTTGAAGAGTGCGGATGATTTCAAATTAGATAAAAATAAAGGACAGGTGTCCCAGTCATTGTTAACAGCATGTTCAAAGGCCCAGAAGGGAGAGGAGCCTGAGGACAGAGCTAAGAGAGGAATGAGGAAAGGCAGGTGGCACGGAGGCAGTCGTGAATCCGCAACAAGAATTTGGAAACTCACAAAGGGTTTACTCAGGGATGTGATGGACCGTATGGTTATGAACTAGAATTGTTAACTACTAAGTATTCCGTGGACATCAAGCACTCATACCACCATGTGATCGAGATAAGTATACACAGTAAGGCTGCAAATCTCCGGCATAAGCCCCATGTTTCTTTGCTCAGGCTTTCTTGTCTACCTGTCGTCCAATGAAACACAGTGGCCAAAGGAAAAAAAGAAAGAAAAAGAGATGTTTTGCATAGCTGGGCTTGTCTAGCTGGGAATCACCAGTTCAACCAGTTTCAAGGTAAGTCCACTTTTTTTAGCTGTCATGGGAGCTGAGCCTTGAACACAATTGCTTGTTTGATGACTGACCCAGATTAGTCTTCAAATGATGGAGTCCGTGGGCTGGCTGGATTGGAGTCTGTGTCACATAATTCTATACACATGTAATGCATATATGTGCATGTGATTCATGGAAGAAAATGGGAAAATGACACTTGGAAGCATATACCATAAGATTTTACGTTTACATGCAAGTTGTAGTATCATTTGACATTTCTGGCTCATGAGTCCGATTTTTAAAATTGTTTTCTTCTCTCTTGCTGACAGATTTCTCAAATAACATCTCATACATTATGGGTGGCCTGGCTTTTGGAGATCCTCAAGCATGAAAGAGTACTCTGACGTGGCCATTACCCAGAGTTGCCTCAGGGAAATAAAGTCCTACGTATTTGCAGCGGCCAGGAATGTCTCATTTCTTCTATAAAGTTTCGAAAGTGAGTGACTTTCTAATCATGATAGCATTTTCAAAAATAAATAAGCATTTTTTTCTGAAAAATAAAGGCAGTCCTCTCCCAAATGTTACAGATGGAGAGGACTCCCAGGCTCTGTCTATGTCATGCGAGTAGGTGAGATTTCACTGTCTTACTTCCCTAGAAATATAAGCCTGGCATCAATCTTGATGGGAAATAGAGGGAACTTAGACATATTTCAGGATGGCTGCCAAGCCATCCTCCTCGCTGGGGAAATTCCTTTTCCATATGAAATAGGCAGGGCTTCATCACCCCTGGACATGACCGATTTGATAAGGGTGGCCTTTGAAGAGGATTTTCTGAGACCTATGACTTGGATGGCCCAGCCTGAAAAGATGAACTGAGACTATTACGTTTGTTCTTGAAAACGGACATTAAGAGACAGAGAATGAACTTGTCAATGGGTGATGAGCCCTGGAACTAGGAGGTCATACAAACTCAGGTCTTATGGATTCCCCTGCAAGATGGATAAGCACAGAAAGGTAGAAAAGAGAGGAAGAGACAGACAGAAAGAGAGATGGATGCTGGATGGAAAAGGAGACATGTTCTTATAGGCAGTCAGTGATTTCTTAGTCAATGATTTTTTTTCAAATGCACCTCTCCAATAATTTCATCCCCCCTCCCCATTGCCAGAGGCAACTATAATAAGACTCTATTCGTCCAGTAGTAATGTCTTCTATTACTCCCTTAATTAATTGGAAGCAATTCCGTAGGCCGAAACTAGGAGGCGTCATGATCAGGTACTGTACCCACACCTTTTGAAGTCTCCTAAGGAAGACAACACAAGATGGCAGCGTTGGGAAGCCACAGTCATGGTTGGGGACGGTTGGGCGTAATCAGGGGTGCTCAGGAAGTCAACCAAAAGTAGTTATGGAATGATCATGATGGTTTCTAGAAGGAATGACAATGTCTTCTAGGTCTCCAGATCAAAGAGCTCTTCTCTTCCAACCTCTACTTTCCACTAACATTATGAACAATAAGAGTAAATTTTTTGACTCCTAATGTTGATACGTAGCCTGTTTTGCTGACATTTTTATGCAGTGCTTTTCCTGATAATCAAACCTCGTTTCTTACTATAGTAAAGCAGAACACTGAATTCTGTCAACGAGATCATTTCCTACCTGCTACGGATGTGTGACATGCTTATCGAAGTGTCAGAACCCCAAATCATAGCTTTGACCCATGTCCTGAGGTGTGGTTGGCACACCTTGTAAGAGATGAGTTTGTGTTCTGGGGAAGAGTAAGATGGTGGCATGTTATTGGCCACAAGTAACACAGAGTCACCCATTCTCTCCTTTATCCCAATCTCTGGTAGTTCACAATAGGTCTGCCATTAAGATGCAAATCTCAGGGGAGATATTTCAGGAGAACAGAGAACGTTTATTAAACCACTGTGGTTTAGTGGAAGTCAGTTAGAGGAAGAAGAATAATGGGGAAATAAGTAATAAGGACAAGATGAGTAACTCATACTAGATGACATTTAAAAGAAGGTATATTGAATGGAGTGAAGGTAGAATGGAAGGATGTCATGAGGGAGAAGGTGGGATAAAGTATTGGAGATCCTTGGAGTCAAGAGCACATAGTTAAAATTGTATTTCCTAGAAAAATTGTTTGTAGTTGAACCTATGTACTTGAAAGGATTTGTGACCATGCGGTAAAGAGGACAGCCAGATGAGGTTCCGTTAATATAAATCTTACCTAATCCGATACTTGATTCAAGTTGTGGGCTCCATGACCACATTTAATATAGCTGTCAAATAAAAGATCTTTTCAAAGCCAAATTTTTTCTTTCTGTTCATGAAACGTGGCTTAAAAGCATATGTACAAACACCCCCACCACACACACACACATATGGATACCCCAGCTATTTCTGTCTGAGCCTAAACTGAAACAGAATTTGGGAGAAAATATTATCAATTGAGAGCCTTACAGAAATCACAGTTCTTAGAGAAATATCAGGACACTGTGAGACAGCCCCCTTTAAACAGGACTGAAGCTACACGTTTCTTAGGTTTGTATAAGTATCCTACAAAATATATGTCTCTTTTTAGCTCAGCTTCATCTTGTGTACGACAAATTTCACACGTTCTTTACCGCCGAGCTCAGACATCACTTCGTCCAGAGCGTTTCTCGACTCTGCTGATGAACGCCCCCCGTGTCTCCTCCCTACACTCTCCTTGGTGATAGTGCATGCTTTGTACCAGCCTGGACACTTGCCTGATCTTTCACAAACCTGTAAGACCCCTGAAGGCAGATGCCATGGCAAATTCACCACCGTATCTCCAGGCCCTAGTGTGTGGTTCACGGTAAGTACTTAATACATACTTGTTAAATGAATGGATGGATGTGTGGAGGGAAGGATGGTGATTGGAGAAAGAGTTGGGGTGGAGTGTGGGTCAGGAGGAGAGAGACAGACAGAAAGAGGAGGAAGAAAGGATTATACACTGCGATGTGAGGATATGATGTGATAGTTGTAGATATTTGTATAACAGGCAGATGTGGCCTTTCTTTTGGAACATTTTAGTAGTTAAAGAAGTGGACTCTCTTTATAATGCTATGTTAAAGTGCATAAGTGTATATGCTATTTTTATATTACTGTGAGCACCCATTGCATAGCTGATGGACTAGCCCCTTACCATAAGTTCTAGCCAACAAGTAAAATTTTTACATGATTACAATTTGTTCTAATTATCCGCCTAAGTACATTCTAAGCATGAGAGAATTATACGAATGTGTACTTGTCTCTCATACAGAGAGACAGTGTATACAGTGTATACAGAGAGACAGTACATACAGCGTACTTGTACATACAGCAAGGCTGTATGTAATAATGGGTATTAGAGGCAAATGTCTTAGTGGGACATGAAGACAGAGGAATGCTATGACGAGAGAACCCCCAGGGCCATTCATGCCATATAACCCATGCCTGCCTTCTGGTTATAGGCACAGATGAAGGATCTTCTTGAAGATAGTGTCAGGACCCATTTTATAACCAGATTTGAGCATTTAGAAAAGAGGGTTATACTATAATGAAATATACAAAAAAAAAAAAAAAAGGAAGTTGATAGCAAGAACTTGTTCTTATACTAAACTACGACATATTTTTCTTGCTAGCTTCTATTTCCTCTTTATCTCTATTTCAAGCAGAGTCAAATGACCACTAACAGGTTTGCCGTAAAGGGCAAGGTTACTTTATAGGATGAAACTCTAAAGAAAGTCTTCCTCGACTACCCTTTTCCCAAGGAAGAAATAGGGCCTTGTAACTTTCTCCATCAATTTCAACCCAAGCTCAGTTACCTTGACTCTTTGATCACAGTGTGTGGTACATCTTTGCTTTGGTGCCCCCCCTTCACAGGACTGTGCATCCCCCGAGGGCAGAGTTTTTGTCTCTGTGTTTATCTGCACTCCTGGCTCCCACAGTAGTGTCAACAGTCAGTTTGCAACAGATGTTTGCTAGATGAGTGAACCAACATACGTAGGAAGGAGGGAACGAATGAACACAAGATGGAGAAGAGGCACCACTGACCGTGAGACAGGGCATCTGTATGTTTCTGCTGGTGAATCTCTGGGAAAGATGGTAAAGACGTATTTGGGGATAGAATTCTGCCATGAGACGTTGTTGGGCTGTTGTTTTGCTTTGTTTATACTAAAAATAGTAATTTATCATCTTAAGACAGGAAACCTCTTCTTCAAATGACCAAGCGGCTACTGTTCCCTAAGACATTCTCCATTTCCTAATACTTCGTCTGTGGACCAGAACTATCAGATAGCTTGTTGTTCTTGGGAAACACATCATCAGGGCAAAGGGAGACGGGAAGACCTAACGGTTCATCCAGTCTCCCGGGAGGTCCTCAGCAAAACTCCCGGCTTATGCCCCTGATGTCTATGTCATCACAATTTACAGTCCCACTCATCTGGACAGTGCTGGACAGATACTGACAAATTTGAGGCCCTTATCTATTATTATTTGACTTACGAAAGTCCTACAAATCGCTTTATTCCTAAATCTGGCTTTATAGTGTTCGGGTGTATTGATTCTATATATCTCAATTAAGGTGGTGATCTCATGGATACCTTAGCCAGACTAATCAAACTTCAGCCTTAAGAACTGTGTTTTTTATTAAACATAAGTCATATTCCAAAAAAAAAAAAAAAAAGAGAAATGGAAAAAAATGCTAAGCACACACATATGCACAAGAAAGAATTGGATTGAGTAAACATAAGATTGAAAGTTGGAGTTAGATGTGTGCTATGGTTAGAAATAAAAAATCAGAATGAGGGGGCAGGGCATAGCTCAGCAGTAGAGTGCATGCTTAAAGTTCCTTGATTCAATCCTCAGTACCTCCATTAAATAAACAAACAAACAAACAAGCAAACCTAATTACCTCCTCCTTTAAAAAATTAAAACATTTTAAAAGGGAAATCTCATTAAAAAAAATGAAAATGAATCTTAAATTTCTAACAGACTTGAACCAAGCTTGTTACAGCAGCAGGGACAGTGGGCCCCTCCAGCTTCAGCAAAAAGAGCATGCCTCTGGAGCAATCCCGACCTAGGATTCCATCCAAGCATTGCCACTCAGCAGCTGCGCGAGCCCGTGAAAGTTACTTAACCTTCTGAGATTCCATTTCATCATCTGTAAAACAGAGCTAATAATGTCCACTTTGCTTTGTGGTTCTGAACATTTGGCTCATATAGGTTCTTCATAAATAGCCACCCATCATCTTAATAAAATAATGTTAGTTCCTGTAAATTTAAAATAGTCACATTAGCATTAAAAAGAAATTTACTACTTTCTTTCATGCCTGGTGACTTCAGGCTTCCCTAGTCTTCTCCTCCCTGACGTCAGTTTCTCTGTTAACAACAGGGGTCAGAAAGAAAAGGGAAGCCACTGGAAACCTCCGAGGGAAGCGGGAAAGGGGAACTAGGGAATAGCATCTCCACTCCCTGGCGTCACAAAGCCCAGAGGCTCACAAAAAAGAAACAGCAGTTCCCAGGAAGGATATTATGGTAGGTGCAGAGACGGAGAGGACGGATTGATTTGGAAATAGTGAAGAGCTTTTGCTGCCTAACTGGGTAGATGATAGCGGGTGGTGGGGGTTTTAATGAGGGAGTGGATATGATTAAGATGCGGTGGATGCAGGATTGTGACTTTTCCAGTTCAGTGCTTGTCATTGATAAGGGCACTTGGGGGAAATTTGAAGATGCCCAGTTGGCGGGGAGAGTTAACAGTCTTATTTAACTGACATAGACAGTTGAACAAAGGATCGGGAACTGAGGGGCCAGTGGTATGCTGGGAAATGTTTGACTCTCCAGGGAAACAAAGCCCTGATGTGCAGCATTAACCAATCTCCATGGTTTAAATACTCCTGCCAAGACACCAATTTCATGGCATATTACGGCCAACGTAGCTTCGGAAGAGACGTGCACCGTTGGCTCTTGCAAGGGGAGTGCAAGTCAGTTGCATCACATTAGGGGTGATTCAAGAAACAGGAAATAGCCAAAAGTGTAAGGCGTTCATAGAAAGTTGAGTGAATTCCTCTGGCTAAGGGATGGGTTTTGCATATCATTTACTTCTGTTTCACTTGTGTTTCCTTCTATAATAACTCTTTCATATAGGGTTGCTTAGTATTTGCAAGAAGACTTGGCACTGGTTCCTTACATCAGCATAGAGCATTCATTGTTGGCACCTGCAACACCTGTTACTTCCCAAGGTCATCTGAAGGTTAAGGTAAACCAAAACTGCTTCTCTCTACTTAAAAAAAACAGGAGGGAGGAGGGCATGCGAAGAGGGCGGTGGAAATTGATTTCATGACTCTGTTATCTCTAAGATGGTCTATACCCACAATGAACCTATTTGCGCCTACTTGAAGTTGGCACTGCAGGCTGTCACCTTCAGCAATGGGACCTTGTATGTTATCTTATTTCCAAGGTTAAATCTTCTATAAGTTTATCATGACAGTTTTGGTTATGTGTGCATTTTCTCCGTGTTTGCTGCCTCATTATTTCCAGAAATCAAATTTTTATACTGAAATACTTAAGGTTCTTAATGCCAGAGGAATTATTGATACAGGGATGTGATTCTAGAGTACATTTTTGGATTATCTAAGCTAAAAATAGTATACACCTCTTTCTAGAGTGCATGTTAAAAAACAGCACTTTTCACTAATTATAAAATTTTGACATGCTCCTATTGAAGAATTTGAAAAATTCAGAAAAAGGTAAAGAAGAGAAGAAGTACCCATAATCCATACACAAATATTATTAATAGTCCCTTTCAGTCAACTGTGTAGCTTATATTCACAATAGCATATATTGTGTATGTACTAAGTATTTTATAGTACTTCTTTGTATTGTGAAATTTTGGTTAATAATATATTAATCAACATCTTTCCCCGTCATGAAGATTCTGCAAAATATAATCTTCATTGTTGCACAATACCCTCCATTAGGAGTGTGCATACGTATTTAAATAGTCTTCTCTTTTTGGACAGTTAGATGGTTTCCACGTTTTCATTATTATAAATGGAATGGCAATGGCAAATCCTCTTCCATCAGTTTTTGTGCTTATTTCTCATTGTTTCCTTAAATAAAGTCCTCTCGATGTAATTCGTGTGTTAAGTGGTAAAATTGCATCAGAGAGCTTTGGTACATAGTGTTCAGTTGTGTTCTCAACAGTTTGTGCTGATTTATAATCACATCAGCACTGTACGTGAGTGTTTATTTTCACTCCTCCATCACCAGTTTTGACTATTATCCTTAAACAAGGGAATATATGTGTGTGTGTTTGCATCTATGTGTATGTGTGTATCCCATCAGATAAACAATAACTGGCATTTCATTGTTATTTCCCTTTGTTTTTCTTTTCTGAAGAGAGGTTAATGTTTTCTATGGGAAAAAAGTGTGTGTGTGCGTGTGTGTACAAATTTCGCTTCTTATTATCCCTTGCTGTTTTTTCTATTGATTATCATTTTACCTCACCCAAGGAATTTGATGTAATTTATAGGTAACTGAAATCACAAGCTTTATTGGAGCTTCTGGAAATGTAATTTCTAAATGGAGCATCAGCAATGACCATAAAAGGGAAAGTAAAGCTAAATTATGAAAATGATATTGACAGATCATAATTATACAAAGCAAAAAGAAACATTATCTCTTACAGCTATTAGAATTCTAGGAGAAAGACATATGGGCAGATACTGAAGGTTTTTCCTTCCGTCCATGAATGCAGTTGGATTTTAGCGTGAAGACCAGATTCAAGAGGGTTTCCAGTTCCCTCCCCATCACTGCTGAGCAGAGCTGCGGAGGAATCCTTGCAAACAATTGCTGTGAGCTTTAGATATGGTTTTCTATTCTCCCGTGGCCCCCAAACATGCTACTTCCTTAGTCTTTTCACCACATGGGATCATGTTGCCAATAATGTCTCTGGGATAAATTTGAATTCATCAGGCTTGAATTTAATTACATTATGTAAACTAGGAAATGTCCCCAGTAGGCTTTGAGGGAATAGCTTCTGCATGCAATTGCAACATCCTGTTTTGTTTAAAATATTTGCATTTTGATAAATCCATGCTGACTCCAAACCCCTTTTTGATCTTTGTCAGGAACTCATTTTCATCACCTTGGCCTGAATTTACTTTCCTTCGTTAACAAATATTTGCAAAATTTGCGTAAGTGACTTCCCTCTAGTCCCCATCCTCCCCACATGCCTCTCTCTCTACTCTGATTGGGGCAGGATGGTGAGAGGAGGTGGACAAAGGTTCATTTGTGTGGGTTATCCCAGCAACACGAAAGCCGACACCTATTAGTCCACTTCTGAATAGACAGTATTCTCAGCACAGGGAAGACAGGCTTTCCAAATGATCAAACAGGGAGAGAAGAATCATTGGAAAATTTCTTGAACTCCATACTTAGGTTCATTATGGCATCTATGAAGTAGCCCATACAGATCCCCCATTGTAGATTGCATCATTGGCTCCCAACTTTTATCTTTTCCCATATCCGTACCCTTTGCCATCTAACTATGTTGTTCCTCCCTCTAATAGGCATATTAACTTTCAGCCCCTGCCTTTTATTGGGCTGGGCTTCGTGATCAGTTTCCATTAATAGAATGTGAAGTGAGCCATTTTGGGAGCCTAGCTCTCTCTTACGCTTTTCACGATGAGAAAAACCTACCCTGGCAAGTCTGCTGGTGAAAGAGAATTAGAGAGATCTAAAACAGAGATGATTCAGTGGGTTTAACACCCATACCAAGAAGCGGAGATGCCCAGCAAAAACAACTGGAAGCCAACAAGTCCAGCTGAGCCAAGCCTAGGTCAGCTGAACCCCAGCTGGTTGGCAGCGTGTGTCCAAGAATAAAGATAATAAGTCATTGCTGTTTGAAGTCAACAGGATGGTTTGTTAACAAATGAATAAAATACCTTTAGAAGTTTTAGCAACTTACAACTTACATACTCAATGCAAAAATTAAAAAAATAATTAAAACCCCTCAGTTAGAAGAAAGCCAATTGGTGCCTTTCATTTAGGGATGGTAATGTCCACTGTTCTCGGATTCTTTGTGGCAACTCCCCAGATATGCTTCTTGCTGGAAGCATTTCTATTTATTGGCTTTTAAAGAAGCATTTCTCACTACAAATACACTATTCCTCCCTCAACACACCTAGCTAGCCCTCTTCAAAGCTTCACCCTTTCCCTACCCACAGAGACTCAAATCACCTGAGTGAGAGACAGTGTTGGTTGAGTTCAGAAATCAAGCAAGCCTTTCCACTTCCTTCTCATCCCACTGGGTGGTCTAGACATTGAAGCTCTCTGTAGTCAATCAGGCAAGCTTTTACTGCCAGCTCTTCAAAGAGGCAGAGAAGCAATTTTGATTCAGGGCATGGTTCATGACAAGGAAAATCTACAATCATGAAAAAAAATATATGTACACCTGTCTCAGATGAGGCAGAAAACTCACATCCCACATCTTCATATTGGAGGCTCATATTTATTTTATAATTTAATTTAAAATAAATTTTAAAATTTAAATCCAAACTCTCCAAATGCCCATGTTGCAGCTCAATTTTACCAAAATCAATAAGCCACTTGTGGCCAAGTGTTTTATAAGTGGTCAGCAAACTCAAGGAAAATACTGTGATGAAAAGACTATTTTAATTAAAAAAAAATTACTGTCTGGCACATGGTCTGGAACATTACTATATGTGGACCAGATCCTATTAATATCCCTGCTTTTCTAAGGACAACAAACCTAGCTTGTTTCCTTAGGCAGAACTAAATCTTCCCCATGCAGAGCCAGGTTGGAACGGAAGACTCTCTTAGCAACACTCAGGCAGTGGGGCTCTGGTGGCTGACATGGACCAGTTTAGCCTGCAGCAGAAGAAAATCAGTCACAGTCATAGCTGGGACACGGAAGGCTACCCGGGGGATAGACACCCGCCCACATGATGTTCCCAGAACCAATGACAAAGCCGCCAGCATCAGTGTCGTTAAGCACCGCTGGTCGTTTCAGGACAGAAATATTCCAAATGCTCTATTCTATGTGAAACAAAATCGATCAGATTAGGCAAGTCAGATTGCTTTCTATCGCATTGATCATAAGCCCCAAGTGGTTCAGAGTTTTCTCTTCAGGAACAGGTCTCCACAGCCCAACTGGAGAAATAGATTTGCTTTTCTCTGCTTTTCAAAAACGTGAGAGAAAAACTGAAAAGAGGTGATTATTGCCTTTCTGTAAATTGCAATGGCTTAAAGCGTAATGTTTAATTCTACTGTGAATATAATAAAAAGGCAATTAAATATCTAACGTAATTAGTGAATTGAGCATGTTGAATTATACAATAGCTATTACAGAATATAAAAAAAAAATCTGACTTTAATTTCTACCTTGGAGAAAAAGAAAGGGGTGAGGAATTCACATTGACTGAGTACCTTCTGAATAACAGCCAGGTTACATATTGTAAGTTTCTTTAATATGGTACAGTAAAGAAATGTATGACAAAAGAAACAGTAGAATGAAATAACGCCATTTGCAGCAACAATGGATGGACCTAGAGATGATCGTAGTAAGTGAACAAAGTCAGAGAAAGACAAATATCATATGATATCACTTACAGATGGGATCTAAAAAAGAAAAAGGCACAAATGAACTTATTGGCAAAATAGAAACAGACTCACAGACATGGAAAACAAACTCATGGTTAACAAGGCGGAAGGGAGAGAGGGATAAATCGGGAGTTCAGGATTTGCAGATACACACTATTATACACAAAATAGATATGAAATAAGGACCTACTGTAGGACACAGGGAACTATGTTCAGTTTCTTTTAATAACCTATGATGAGAAAGAATCTGAAAAATAATCTATCCATATGTATAACTGAATCACTATGCTGTACACCTGAAACTAATGCAACATTGTAAATCAACTATACTTCAATTAAAAAAAAAAAAAGGGGGTAGGTAGAATGTGAAACACAGATCCATTTAGAACTGCAGGGTCTTAGCTATCCAGACATGTTTGTGTTGGTTTTGAGCATGGCCTCAGACTGAGCAGATTCTGTATTCTGTTAGAAAGTACGAGGATCTACTATCTCAGTGACTCAAAATAATATTTTATTCTTTTTCTGTCCTCACAAAATATTTCCTTAGACGTAGTCCAAAAATTAAATGTACATTTTTTGACAAAACACACTCAGAAGGAACCCTGATTCCACGGCTGATTTCCAGGCATTGTCTTACAAGGCTGCCTTGCTAACCGAGAAAAGGAAAGAAGGACGGGGTTATCTGTCGTGTCACGTGAAAGGGATTTATTTCGCGTCTCCGTGAACAGCACACGTGCACACAGAAACACACACAATTCTCTGCACAGGAGATAAACGCTTCTGGAGTGCCGAGAACATCACTGATAACAGAAACCACACAGTACTCACCAAAGTCAGGCGTGACTTTAGACACGTGACTTCTAGTAACTGTTGGAATCTTCCTAAAAATCCGATGAGACAAATTCACTCATCTCAAGGGACAGTAATGGCTTAGTGGAGTGATCATGGCCAGAGAGTATTAGATGTGTGCACACCACCACTGTGACATCGACAGGGGACTCACGTCACAGTTCACTGAGCTGTCCTCTCTCGTGTCCCTCTCCCTCTCACCTGCTTTTGTTTCTATGACTCAGACTGTGTATTTTTCCATCTCACTATTTGTTTAAATATGTGGATGTAATATACATTTATACCATTTATTACACTATTAATTGAAAAATATGATTATGTTCTCTTTTTACAATTTTTAAGAATGAATTTGCTGAGCATTTACTTTTTCTTTCTCTCTGAATATTTAAGATGTATTAGGGACACAGGGAAGTGCTCTGGAGACACAGTTACCTTCAAATACAGAATGAAGTCTACTGGGCAGCGGTAAGGAGGGTGTCCCCCTCTCCTGTCACCCTAACATCTTAGTAGAGTAACCCACAGGACCTCCAGGGAGCTACTGCATTGCCCTCAAATAAACCCGCCTTTTCTCCAACTTTCACTTGAGGAATCATTTTTTGGAACTTCTTCCATCAGGTGACTAATAAGAATATTCAGATATTAACAATAACCCCAAAGCCCAGGACTTCCTGGGAGATCCATCCAGCGTGACTGCTTGTTGTGTATTTCCAAAGTGGTCACAACAATTACTTAAGACATGAAGGTTTAAAGCAGTCAGTTTTGGATCTGCCATACTTGAGAAACTTTGAGGCAATGATTTTAACGGATTCCCCCAAGTTGGATGGAGAAGTTAGGAGATCATAACAGAGAGGTAACTCAGAAGAGAGAGGTAATGTTGGCGATTACAAATCTTTCAGAAAATGAAAGAGACAAGATACATATGAAGTCTAGACATAGGGTGGTTACTGCTTTCTTTGAAAGATAAAGAAGAGGGAAAAGAATGGGCTGCAGCAAGAGAAGAAAATAAAATAACTGTGCATTTTCAGAGAAAATATTGTCAGATGGAATGAGGGGTGGAAATCTAACACTTTCTTGCCTAAATAGGCTGGGCAGCCTCTCCACAGCTAAAATGGAGACAGTGCCTAAAACATGCCACAAATTCCTGATTTATTTCAATTCCCTCTAGACTTCATCTGGAAGCAAACCATGAACAACAAATATAAAATGCATCAAAGTCTGTGCCAAGGACTGTCAAGGTCTTGAGTGTCCATGAGATATAAAAGATTTTGAGAAAATTAGTAATTCTTTATGGAAACCTTTGGAATAATGGTTCCTTTACAAGTGATTTGGGACAAGTGTTTCATGGGTCTCAGCTCTAATAATACCTCATATAAATTCAGGCCAGAGAATGACTAAGGATTCCTTGCTGTTCTTGACAACATAAGCCAGACACCTTGAACAAACACTTAAGTCTTGCTATTACTATGGCTCCTAAACTCGTAAGATCAAAGATCACAAAATCTAAGCAGTGTGGGTTTTAGAGTCCCCGGCCCCCTTATCCAGACTGACAGAGAAAATTTCTTACAAGTAGACCTCCAGCTCACAAGATAAGATGAATCTAATAAATGTCCCCATCAATGGCATTTGACCCAGGAAAAAAAAAAGAAAAAGAAGAAAAAAAAAAAAACTTTAGCAATAAAATGAGAGCTGAAAGGGTCAAATGGGAATGGAACAAGCAGCAATTTTCATCACTCTTCAAACTGATGAAAGTTGCCTCTATGTATACAACAGGCACCTCACTCTCTCACCTCCACCCAGCGGCACCGTTTTTCCTGCACGCTCCGTCCTTCTCTTTGACAAAAAGGGACTCATTTCATGACTTGGATCAAAAACTGAAACATAACTCAGTCAGAGAAGACACTGTCCTGCTTTCCTGGAGGTCAATAGCTCCTCCTCTAAGAGCCTCGGCTGTGTGCCTGTCTGTGCTCAGTGTCTGGGCAAGACGGAGGGGCCTGCCCGGTGCAGGGCATCATGGGAACACTGGTCTTCCTGGGACGTCAACACAATATGAAGTCTTCACCTTGGACCTGAGAGAAATCAGCTGTCGCCTGGAGGGAATTTAGGCATCAGAGAATTTACATACATTTTTTTTTTTATAAGTGAGGAAATTGAGGCTTCGAGAGACCGAGACTTGTTCAAGGTCACCAGTTGTGGAATTCGGGACCTATTCATCTGGACTCTGACCGTTATAATTTTCCTGCTATGAGCAGACCATCAATTTATTTTGTATTTCCTCTTGAACCTGTCGTTACCTTTAGATTTGCTGTAGGTGTGACTCTGAGCAGATTAATTAACCTCTCTGAAGTTATTTCCTTATAAATAAAACATGGCTGTCACAACTCTACTCTTCTGAGGATTGTTGGAAAATGAAAGAAGATAACACTTTTAAAAAGCATGGTCTATTACATATATCATACAGTAAGTATTTGATAAATGTTAGTTCCCCACCTTGCTCTTGGGGGGAGGAGGATAAAATTCACTGAAATCATGACTATGTAGGTTGAGGTGTGTTTGAACACAGGATCAGAGGGAAAATGGAACAGGATCCTGATTTAACTTCACATCCTGGATAATTAGGTCTACCTACCTGAAAATCTGTCATGTGGTTCTAATTGCATTCAGACTCGGAGAAGCATGACTTAACTAAAATATTCATTCCTCCACCGCATTCCCCCTCTTAGCTTTGCTGTTCTGCTTGATCTTCCTGCTTAGTAACTGATCCCTCTTCTTCCTGATCGTTAGCTCAATATTTCATGATTATCATAGGAGAAGAAGACCATATTTCATTGAAAAACCTATTCTGAGGAATCTTCATGTCTTGCAGTTTTCTGGTGTTGTAAATAGCTGGATATTGGAAATAATCCAACCCATGAAGGCACTGGATAGGTAATGAAAAAGCCATTAACTCAGGCAAAGTTTTATACTCAAAGGGTTTCGTTTGATCAGGGCTTTCATTAAATTATATCCAAAATTAAGCTCTCCCAGAGAGCCTTAAACATTCCATCGGAGCCGTGGAGAGAGATAAGCCTGCAAAGAGTTGGTCCCTTAAAATCTTCCCAGCAGAAGGGAAAAGCACCTTCTACTAGGAAGACACTTAGATGTTGCGACACATCACCATTTGGCTACAGTGTTTCCAGAGAGGCTTAACTGTGTGCAGACTGTCCATCTAGAGCACGAGAATCTGAAAAAGCATCTGCAAGCATCTCAGACGCTATAACGGCACAGTGTAACATACAAGCACTGAGCACCTGGAAAGTCTGTCCCTTCATTCTGGACCAGCAATTTCTCCAGCCCTGTTTCCTACAATGAGGCTCCTTACCTGGACTTCTGGCAGGCGAGAGGCTCCCTGTGACAGGAGGGCAAAGGCACCAGCGCAAAGGTGCTCTTCACAAAAAAAAAAAAAAAAAAAAAAAAAAAATAGCCTCCCCAGACAAAGCCAGCTGGTCTTTTCCCTTAGAAGTGTGGGGATCTCTATTTGAAAAAGAAACATTAAAAAGTTTACCATAGAGCTGGGGAAAGTTAAGCCTTTCCTAAAATATCCCGATCGACACCCACTTTCCCTGACAGAACTAAAAATACAGTGTGGACGCAAGCCTTCCAGAGAGAAAGTCGGGGCAGTTATTTTTCTTCTCTTCCCCTTGTATTCTATCAGACCTCAGAGGCGGCAGCATCGTGTTATCAGCGTTGCCAGACTAATTCCGCAGCAGCCAGGTCCTCTCCCCCACGTGCTTATCAGTTGCCTGGAAGAAGTTTGTCATTTCGTGCACTATGGCTATTAGGACTGAGTTATTGGGAGCAAATTCTGCCAAGAATAAAACTTTAAAAGTCAGCCTAGAGAGAGGAAGAATGTTATTGTGGCTTCAAAATCCATATATTTCAAAGGAAACTATAATCAGCTGTTGGATGGGTGTTCTTACAGATGGAAATGTCTCTTCCTGGCCAAGGCTCAGTGTGGGCTACTTATTTACTTCCCGAAAGATCTATCTCTGGGTGTCACATTTCAAAAGACCAGGGTAATCACATTAACTATTTTGTTAGCACTGGGAGTTTCTAAGGTGACAGCATCTCTATTCTACATGGCTGAAAAGGTTATTTAATATATAGATTTCAGAGGGAGGGTATTGCCCAAGTGATAGAGTGCGTGCTTAGCACGCACAAGGTGCTGGGTTCAATCCCCAGTACCTCCTTTATAAATAAATATACAAATAAACCTAATTACCTCCCCCCACAAAAAAAAACCTCTAATATATATATATATATAGTGTATATATATATATATGTGTGTGTATATATATATGTATATATGTATATATATGTACATATATATACTAATATACTAATATGTGTGTGTGTGTGTATATATATATATATATATATATATGTATACACACAGAGAGAGAGAGAGAGAGAGATTTCAGATTAACGGAAGCTATAAGAAATTCCAAAGTCTACTTTATGTACTATGTGAATTCACACACACATACACACACAGGGGACTGTGACTTCATTCTACTTCCATAAAATCCTTCTTGCAACGTGGATGCCTTTATGATTCTAATGAAGACTTTCCTAATCTGCTCACCATCACAAGCCTGCGTGGGAGAAGTGGACTCAAACTCAGCTCGTTCTGACTTTCCTTTTCCAGGCTCCCTCATACAGAACTTTACAAGCTGCTCCATGTTGGCCCTGCTGACTGTGCAAGGAAAGGACCGGGCATCCTGTCCAGAGCACGGTGTACCAGCTAATAGTCTGACCAGAGATGTTTTTGACAATGTAAGTCCAAGCACGGCTTGAGAACACAGTACTTCTCTAGGGAAGTCAGTTTTTTTTTTTTTTTAATCTTCATTGTTTGCTTTGGCATATTTCAGATTTTAAATATATACAATTCACAGTAAATGGGCTATAGTGCCTCCAGCAAGAATTATTCAAAAGGCTTTAATCAGAGATTTTGCTCACATTCCCAGTGCCCTGAAACCACACATCTTCAGTACATTATCTCTGAATCAATCTATGCTGGGCCATCAGTGAGGAAAAACAACTTTCAAATACCTCCCATTGTGCAAAAACTGTGATCTGGAACGGTACAGCCTCAGTGGTGACAGAATAATAAGACCATTTATAATTTTCTGTTTGGTAATTCATAAAGCCAAGTGGCATCGAAGTAATTTTTTTAGCATTAAGCTTTGCCAAGTCTGTGGACATATGCTAATGCATGAAATGAACAGAATTTTTTCCCCCTGTATAAATGAACCTTATCTTTGAAACCAGAAACAAATTCCCCAGCTAAATCTCCAAATATATTTTCCTGAGCCCATGTGAAGTAGCCCATTATGTGATTTTAGGACTTAGGCTACTGAAATAAAAGAAAAAGAACATTTTACATTTATTTAAACCTTATAACAAAACACAGCGGATTGGACACATGTGTTTATCTTCATTCTTGCCAGAAGCCACACTTAAATGACAGCAAGGAAAAAAAATATAAATGCAGGAGGGCAAAGAAATACAAGAGGAATCAACAGTATATAAATGATGTCAAGTCGTGTCTGGAAGACACAGAGAGAATGGAGGAAAAGTACATGATCCAGGAGAGTCGTGGAGGCTGAAACGAAGTATCCACAGGAGATACTGATGACAGATCAATTGGTTGAGCTTCCAGAATCCTTGAAGGGCTGGGAAATTGGAGCTGTGAGGTTCCTCTGAAGGTGAGGTTACAATCAGAGACCATGTCTCCTCTAACTTGTGCAGAAGAAAGGAGACTTCAAAGAATCACTATGTGGGGACATGAGACACAGAGAGGGAGCAAGGGAAATGCTAAAGTAAAAACAGAAGTATTTGTTAATTTGGGGGGAGGGGTTAAAATGTACACACTACTGTACATAAAATAGATAAACAACAAGGACCTACTGCAGAGCACTGGGGACTATAGTCAATTTCTTGTAATGGGCTATAATGGAAAAGAGTCTGAAAATATGTATCTGTGTATATATACATATGTATGTATATGTATAACTGCATTGCTTTGCTGTGCACCTGAAACTAACATTGTAAACTGACCACGCTTCAATAAAAAACAAGAATTTAAAAAAAAGTAAATAGAGAAAATGTTTTTAGAAAGAAGAAAAAAAAAACAGAAGTATTTAGTGAAAGTCTGAAAACTAAATGGGAACAAGCCCCCCTCAAGGCCTCTTGTTCCTGTTTGTCTCATCCAGACACCAGCGTCCAGCACGGCACCTGCCCCACCTCCCCTGCCCTGTGAGGCATTAGAAGCTGCTTCTTGGGAGAAACAGGAAGATCCCAGAAAAATACCATTTAGATGCTGACACTTTGGAAGCTGCCAAGAAAAAGCCAGCTTTCCACCGATCACCCCAGTGAAGGTCACCAGCCCACCAGTTCCGTCATCAACTTTTTAACACCTCGTTCTTAAATATGAACGAGCAGGAAGATCACCACATATTTGAGCAGAAAATGAAAATTTCACATTTCCATCATGAACAGCAGCAACCAGGACACCGAGGATAAATTCAAGAGAGACAAGACCAGGGGAAGAAGGGATATTTTTAAAAAAGAAAAGAAAAGAAAAGAAAAGAAAAGAAAAGAAAACAATAGTTAATAACCTTGAGAGAAGTAGATGTGAATATTACACCACTAAGACAAGAAGAACAAGAAAGAGGATGCTTTGAAGGAGCAAGCCGATGAGAAGAGCTCTAGGAAATTAAAGTTGTGATAGGAGTGAGCACGTGGTCAATAGAAACATTAGAAGGTGAAGTTAAGAATATCTTCTGAAGAACAGAAGTAAAAAGACTATTACATGGAAAGTGACAAAGAAATGACAACAAAATTAGAGAATCAATCTGCACAATTTGATATCTGCCTAACAGGAGATCTAGAAGTAAACAATATATATATTATTTATATATTTATATATATTTATATATAAATTAGGTATATGTATATATAACTGAATAGAAGAATATGTATCAAGAGAGAAAGAACCCAACTTAATTTTTTTAAAAAAGGAAGGAAACAGGATCTTCCTTAAAAACACATCACACAAGTGTGATAGAGTAAGAACATTTTTAAAACACTAAGTTTTCCAAAGAACTGCCTCTTCTCTGCTCTTTCTGTCCACTGCAGCAGATGCTTCTTCCTAAGGAGGCACTAATCATGCTAGACAAAGCATGGAATCCAGGAAATAGGAGTCAGGGCACCCAACACCTGGTAGAAGTTTGGAAATTTCCAAGGTGATGACCGATGGAGTGTTGTAATAAAACAGCCACACAGAGGCCTAATCAGAGGGCTGCTGGCCTAGATGAGGGCAGGAAGTCAGAGGGCATCAGGAAGGAGGAATGAAAGAAGAACGGATCAGATAGAGAATCCGACAGGCTGGGCCACGTGCAATTGAAGGGCGTGGGAAAAAGCATGGTCTCCCTAAAGCCCTAAGCAAGGGAAAATATTAAAACTATGTTCGACTCCAAGAAAAACAAAAAGAAATTATACAATAAAGTAAACATAATTAAAAGTCCATTATTTGGCTTCACCAAGAGGATATGTCTACAGGCATAATAAAGAAAACACAAAAATACTAATTTAATCAAATCTATAATAGAATTATCATGGAGGAGGGAAGAGGGTGGATGTTCCACACATATTCCATTTTAAAAATTCAACTCACATTGTCTAAAATTGTAAATCAACTCAAAACAATAACCTCCTGTTCTTGCTTAAAAAAAAGAAACAAACAGAAGAGATACAAAGGAGAACTGAACATGGTAGGTTCTGGAGAGCAGAATTTGGGAGTGAGGAACATTAGGACAGAATGCTGTTTTCTGCTCTAAATCTTAAAGCCCTATTAGACTTTAAACTATGGGCACATGTTTACTCATTAAATGTATACATTAATAATAATTTTTAGAAAAACGTTAATAGATGCCTTTTAACTGCATTACTGAAGAATAAAGGTAGGAACCACTGATTTACAAAGTCAGGAAACAGCCTTACTTGCCTATCTTTAGAAAATTCAAAATCAATGAAAAATGCAAACCAGGAAATTCAATACTAAACAACATGCTTAACAGTATTTAGCAGGATTATTGCATTTTTATTTAATTTATCACTTAACAACTGTCACAGGTTTTGGACATAATCAATGAATGTTCTATGACCTTCATGTATATGACTTCTTGGCTTCTTTCAATTTGTCAGTGTTGTCAGAGTAGGGTCAGAGGATGGGGTAAAGGGACACAAAGCTCTTCAATGAGAAGTGGGTTCAGTACAGTCAGACCTTAAAAATGAAACATTTTGAAGCTGTTACTAGACTGAGATGGATCCATATGAAAAGATCTCCAGTAAATACTGAGTGAAAAGGATCATGATGTAGAGAACAGCAGGTATTCTGTGATTCCTTTTGTAGACACACAGGTATTTATGCTTGTGGGCATGAGACAAGGAAGAAGGGGGCAGAGCACAGCCATTAACACTGAGATGGTGGAAGACTCAACTCCCCGTAGGCCTTGAGGTCCAAGATGGCAGGAGATCTGACTTCCAGTAGACCTTGAGTTTCATTATACGCTCATTGAAATACATTAGCATGGTAAATGGCACTCCCACAGGTGCCATGACAGTTCCAATGCTGACCGTAAAAGGTCAAGGAGTGTGTGGTGGCCCAGTTCCTGGGAACCCCAGCCCCTTCCCCAAAGTAGTTAGAATAATCTTCCCACTTGCTAGCGTATGAAGTCACCGAGCCCATAAGAGCTAACAACCCCTACACCTTGTGGCTTTTCTCTTGTCTTTTGAAACAGCCTGCATGCTGTCTAAGAAGTATGTATCTCTCTGAATAAATCTACCTTTACTCAGCTGTGGCTCGCTCTTGAATTCTTTCCTGCGCAAAGCCGAGGACCTACACTTGGCGGGGTGCGTCCCAGGAACTCAGCAGAGATCTGGGACACAGCCTTCTTCTTGCCCCACATTCATTTTCCTGTATCAGGTACACAAACGAATTTGGGGAGAATGCTTATTATACGGCTCAAAGTGTCGGCCCCCCAGGAAGACATCCCAGGGGGAAGATTCGTGTTTTCATTCAGAACTCTTTAATACTCTGATTTTTTTTTAACCATAGGCATATATGGTTAATTTTCAATAAAAGAGTGGTTCATAAAGATAAATAAAATGCCAGTCCTTATACTGCCATTCAAATAGGCGGTTTTGAAGAAGAATGGAACAATCCACCAATGTATACAAAGGGGAAAAGGAATTATGATCGTATTTCTGTAAAACTAACAGAGTTATCTGTTGGTTATGAGATTTGGAGTGAATGCGGTTTCTACTTCACAGGTTTTTTTTGTTTGTTTGAAGTTCTCCATTTTTCCACAGTTATATTTCTATCCCTTTTAAAACGAAAAAATATCCTTAAAAAAAAGGAAGAGAAATTGTCATCCCTTTATCAGTTCTGTAAGGTGCAGAAGATGTTCACCCAGAGTGCAGCTTTTCTGGAAGGGGAGGGTGAGCATCTGGGCGTTGTATTTGCAGATGGACTTCACGCAAAGCATATGGTAGATTTTCCTCAAGGAAAGTTCTTGCTGTGGAAGCACGAGTTCCTATTTAAACCTTGGCAGACAAGGTCCTTTTTAAGCTTGACTTTTCTCTCTCCAATTTGTGAATTAGACATCTGCTCAGAGTTTCATAAAGAATTTCCCTTCTATTGAAATTAACTTTTTTTCCCTTTGTAAAGATTGTAAATTACAGAATGTGAAATTCTGATAGCTTGGATGAGTAGGGGTGGGTGGGGGGATTCATTTTTTAACTTGTCCTTTAAGCCTATTTATTTATTTATTTTTCTTTCAGCTTCCCACGTTGCCAGATATGTTAAAACAAGGGCTACGGAAACAAGATGAAACAAAACGTTATAAACCAGGACGAAGATGTTCACAGAAGCATGGGTGCTGGAGCCAGGCACTCTTTCAGAATAACAAGCAACTTCATTCTCAAGTTATCAGAGGTTAGAGCTCGAAAAATCACAAGTACTTTTCATGGGAAGTAAATGCCTTTCTAAAGGTCAACACAGAATTTATCAGCTTTATTGCATGTTTTCCTTCCTTTTCGTAGGTATGTAAAAGGAACACGATTTTGGTCTTTTTTTTAATGTCTTTTCTGCCACATGATGAGGTAGAGTAATTGCTTTGCTTCCAACTCAGTGCATTATTTTAATCTCACACGGGCCCCTTTTTAACAGTAAACGAACACTCCTTCAGTGGCTCAAATTAAGAAACAGGCACGGGTGTGCACTGGCCATGAAATGGACAGGAGAGCTGACAACACTTACCCGGGAGAAGCAGCAACCAAGGTGGGAGGTAGTGCAGGAATGTCTGCCCTACAGATAATTGGCCCCTTAAACGTAGGGTTTTTAGATGAGAGTTTGAAGAGAAGCTACCTTTTCCAAGGAAGCAATCTGGCTCCTTCAATTTCCCATCCTGCTTTGAGGACGGAAACTCTGCCAGCGTTTGCAGTGTCCCCAGGGGATATTTTACAAAACATTAGCAACTCAAACGGTTTTCCTTATTTTTTGGTTTCTAATATGATGCATCTGAATGAAAACTAAAGCAAAGTTTAGAAAGTTGAAGTGTCAACAACTCACAGTCTGTATATATTGGGCCTGGCTGCAGTCATTTTCCTATGTCTTTTGGCTTTTTCTGCAAAAGATACTTGATCAGCAAAAGACAGGCACTCCAAAATTTAAGCTTCTTTCCTCTGTAAGTTGTACTGTTTGAAATTAGTTCCTCTGGGCCTTAAACTTCCGGATCTGCAGAATGCGGCCATGGGCCAGGTAAACTCTGCTGGCCCTCCTGTCTTTAATATTCAGTGACAAAGACGTGGTTTTTTTTTCTTTGGTCTGAAGAGCACTTTGCACCCTCTGTTGGAAGATAAGGGAGCCCTCCTGCACTGCTGGGGGGGATGCAGTTTGGTGCAGCCATTATGGAAGACAGTATGGAGGTTCCTCAGAAAACTAAAAACAGACTTACCATATCCAGCGATCCCACTCCTGGGCATATATTCAGAGGGAACCTTCATTCAAAAAGACACCTGCACCCCAATGTTCACAGCAGCACTATTTACAATAGCCAAGACGTGGAAACAGCCTAAATGTCCATCGACAGATGACTGGATAAAGAAGTGGTGGTATATTTATGTGATGGAATACTACTCAGCCATAAAAATGATAAAATAATGCCATTTGCAGCAAGATGGATGAATCTGAAAAATGTCATTCTAAGTGAAGTTAAGCCAGAAAGAGAGAGAAAAATACCATATGATACCACTTATATGTGGAATCTAAAACAAACAAACATAACAAAAACAAAAAACTTATTTACAAAACAGAAACAGACTCACAGACATAGAATACAAACTATGATTACTAGGGGCAGGAGTAGGTGGGAAGGGATAAATTGGGAATTCGAGATTTGTAGACACTAACTAACATATATAAAATAGATAAACAACAAGTTTCTACTGTATAGCTCAGGGAACGATATTCAATATCTTGTAGTAACCTATGGTGAAGAAGAATCTGAGAAAGAATGTGTGTATGTTCCGATGTGACTGAAGCATTATGCTGTACACCAGAAACTAACACAACATTGTAAACTGACTATAGTTCAATAAAAAAATGTATTTAAAAAAAAAAGATAAACATGAAGATTTATAAAGTCATGACACTCACTTTCTGCCTCCAGGTAAGTCAACAACTGTCTTCGCAAACCTTGGTAAAGAGGGGAGGGGTCAGTATATTTCAGGCCTCTGGCCAGATCTGGCCAGTTCTCTGAACATGGAACACAGCCACACCTGTTTTGCTGGCTGCTTCCAGGCTGTGATGGCTCTGTTGAATACTTGTACCAACACCAGCTGGCATGCGAAGCCTAAAATATTCACTAGATGGCTTTTTACAGAAAGAGCCTGCCAATCCCTGGTCTAGAAGATCTCTCAACTGCTAAGGACCTTCTCAGCCCCTGGGAGTGGTGGGGACCAAGGCAGGTGCGAGAACACAGGTGCAGAATTATGCACACACAGCCAAAGACCCACGTCCCCTCTTAAACATTCTCATCCTGTTCACTTTTCAAAGGTGGACCCCTCACCTCCCCAAAAGCAAAACCTAGGATCTAGATTCTTTAGAGGAAAAGACAAGCTTTTATCAGAAACATACAGCCGTTTGGCGCCAAACAGTTGTTCCCTTTGTCTTAAAAAGAAAAATCTCAATTCTCCTTGCTTTGTACATTTTAACAAATCTCTGACCAGCACTCAAACTGTTTGGTTGGTCCCGGACGTTTTTGAGAATCTGATTCAAGCTGTGAGCCTTCCCCCAGGAAGATGTGTTTGCATAATTCAAATAACATCTTACACTCACTTTTCTGTGAGGGGGATGGTTCACTTTAGTATAAGTCTTCTGAACACAGAGCCACTGTGGCTTCTAAATGGGATAATTTGTATAATATTCTAAAGGTCAAAATCCCTCTATAGGATTAAAGGCCGATGTGATATAGCAGAAAGCAGATCTGATGAAAAGCCAAAGGTACAAGTTTATGCATTGTCTCTGCTACTAACGAGACATGACAGGCCACCGAAGCGCTCCTTGCTTTGGGTTCCTCATTTATTAAACGGTGAAAGTAATAAATGCCCTGCTTATTCCACAGTCTGTGAGAAGAATCCAATGAGGTACTTGTAAGAAAATGTTATAAACCACACACCTCTTCCCATTTGTGTGGTGAAGGCTCGCGACAACCCATTTCACAGGAGGGAACGTGGAATCCAAGTGTGAGCATCAGACGAGCAGCATCAACCTCACCAAAATACTCGTGAAAATGCAGATTCCAGGGCCCTTCTTAGCTGGAGCGAACTGGATTCTGCCTTTTGACAAGACAGCCTGGTGATGTGTGCACGTGTGAAAACGGGAGGCATACTGCCAGAGAAAGATCTCTCTGCAAAGTACAAACCATTTCTTCAGGCCGATCTCCTTCAGATAAAGAAACAGGCCCCCGGAAATTACAGGACGTGGTGAGGTTTTTGCACAAGTCAAGTTGTGAAGAGATGGGAGATGCTGGATTTTAGAAATGTTTTTCAAATCATGCTGGGTTCATGGAGCGCACCGCCTAAGTGAAAGACAGACGTATCATAAAATAAACACGACGTCCCGTGGGAAGCTTAAAAACAGCTTGACCAGAATGCTGAAACCCACAAAGAGCTGCCAGCGATTATGAGGAGGTCATGGAAGCATTGTCAGGACAAGCTGTAGATTTCTAGATCTTCTTTTTATCAGCAAAATTGTCACAGGGGAAGTGGCATATCCATTTCTCTGTACTATCTCGTCCAGATGGAGTAAAATCGGTGATGAAAATTATGTAAGCTTTATTGGCTGCTCCCCCTACCACACATCGCTTCTGCCTCTAAAGACGAAAAGTCCTAGAAAATAAGAAGTTGGAGACCCAACATGGAAGAAGATGTGGAGAGGGGAAAGAAGAATGACTGGGATTATTAGACAGACAGACAGACAGACAGACAGACACTGCTGCTGACAGTATAACCAAGAAAAATCATGGAAAGCGTACACGGGTGAACGTGTTTCTTTGGGTGACAGGAAGACATTCTATCTCCACCTTCTCGTTTTCTGTCACCTGATACAACTGGGCAGATGAGGGGCGTAGGACTAAGGGGAGGAGAAGGGAGTGGGAAGAAATGGGAAGTTTTCAACTAAAGAGAACTTAACTTGAAAGGAGAAATGGATGGGGGGCTTAGAACATTGGGAACCTCTGGACCTTTCTGAGGGTTTCTGGGCTCTGAGTCATCTCTGTCTTGAGAGCTAGAAGTGTCAGTCTGTCACTCAGAGGACAGAAAACAGAGAGTGGCTTGAGAGGGGTTTTGGATCAAGTTGAAAGGAAGGACAACATGGAGGTCTGGCTCAGACCACCACGTCGAGGGAGCACCCGGGATGCAGAGCGGAAGCCTTACCAACTGGAGGAAAACATTTTCCTTATCTTTTCTCTCTCAGAACCCTGAGTCTGGTTGATGAGGACGGAAGGGAGAAATAACGCAAGGTGAATGATAACAAAGAGTGATAACCTTTGAAGCCGCTGCCGCTCATTCTGGAGGTATAATAGAAAAGGCAAAGGGCTCGGGATAAAAGAAGCCTGGATTTGAGTCCCAGTTCTGCTCCTCACCACTCCTGTGTGATCTCATGTACCACGGTCAAACTCTCTGAGCTTATCTGAAGACTGTGAATTACTGTCACATAGCACATAATGTTGTTATGACAGTGACGTGAAATAATGATTATGGGATGTTGAAAAATCCCATATCCATTCTGTCCTCTTCCTTTTTTTTGACCAAGGCTGTTTGCTAGTCCCTACTTGCACAGTCAGTATCCACTGTGTGTTGAGTACCATATCCAACGATTCATTTAGGACCCTTCATTCAAACACACTGAAAACATGTAAAGGAAATAATGAATCCAATGCTTACGTCTGAGTGTTCCAGCCCTACTTGTCCTCAGCTCACCCTGCAGGTCTGGTGATTTAACTACAGTATTGGCCTGCTCTGAGATCAGTCAGCGTGAATGGAAAAACCAGCAAAGTCATGTAATTAGGTACGCAGTTGCTGGAGAACTCGGGGGCCCCACTGGCCTTCTAATAAAAGAGAAGCCTGGAAAATCTGTGCCTCCCCAAATTACAGCAGTGGCAGGCGATGGCCTCACCCTGGTAACAGATGGTTTTATTAGTGGCCACTGCCAGACACTTGGCGGAGGGCGGAGCACGTGGCCGTGAGCATATGTTCTACTTTGCTGGACCAGTAGCTGTGTCACAAGGAAAGCTGGGTCTGAAAATAATTGACAGGGAGGGAGACAATACCCTCTTGATGTCACCCAGGGTGAAAACAAACTGAAGGAAATTTAAAAAATTCCTTCCCTTGGCTCCTGAAGCAGGAGAGATAAGCCCAAATAATTGCATTATTTCCATGGAAAAGGAAGGTCGGGATGTCTCCTGGTTGGGGAAAAGCAGAGCAGGGAACAAGGCACCCCCAGGTGCCAAGCACACAGTGAATTGGGGGGACGAAATTCTGACTCCAGCTACCTGGCAAACATATATAAAACAACAAGAGTACAGAACATTTTCCTCTGGTGGCCAACAGAAAATAGCTTTTTCACAACAACTAAAGACTGTGCATATTAATATTGAAGACACAAGCTAGTAGTTAGCTCCAAAGACCAGCAGACAAACCTAAGACACATATTTGAACAATCTTGGAGTCTGTGGTCCTCCACTCCAGTAGATTTAGAGCAATGGCTTTGTAGCAAAGCCTGCTTGGCATTTGGATGCAAACACTGTGACCTGCTGTGTGGTTATTGTTGTTTTTAAATCAAGTCTGGTAGATGTCCCTAATTTCCCTAGCCCTCGGGTGTTTTTCCCAGAGTCAGAGGGTCCTAGAGAACTCCACTCCTGCCCAGCTTCCTTACCTATCGCTGTGTGATCAGTGACCACAAACTAAGCAGCTAAAAACAGCACAAAATCATGATCTCACAGTTGCACGGTCCAGACTCCAGGCAGAGGCTGGCTGGTTCTTCTGCTCATGGCCTCCCTAGGCTGAAACTGAGACATGTCCCTGGCTGAGTGTCCTCTTCCAAGCCCACTGATTGTGGATAGAAGGCACTTAGTGTCTACAATGCAGTCCCTGCTTTGTTGCTAGCTCTACATCAGGAACCACTCTCGGCTCCTCCCTGCCCTCCTCAGGTCCTTTCCATATGGCCTCCTCCTTCACAACACAGCAGCTTCCATCTACAAGCCACAGGAGAGTATCTGCTACAGCAGCTTATCTTTTAGAACTGTCACCTGATTAGGTCTGGCCCACCCAAGATAATCTCCTTTTGATTAACTCAAAGTTACATAATTAGGGGTTTTATATCTGTACAACTCCTCACCTTTGCCACATAATGTAACCTCCTCAAGGGTGGTATCTCATCCTATCCACAGGTTCTGTTATCACTCAAGGGGAGAGGCTCACACAAGGAAACTTGGGGGCTATCTTTGAATTCCATGTGGTAGACTATTTGTTTTTTTAATTGAATAAAATCTGCATAACATAAAGTTAACTATTTTAAAGTACACAAGTCAGTGAAATTTAGTACATTCACAATGTTGTGCAACCATCACCTCCATCTAGTTCCAAAATATTTCCATCACCCCAAAGGGAAACCAAATACCCATTAAATAGTCACTCCCCACTGTCTACTCCCTTAGCCCTTGGCAGCCACTATTCTGCTTTCTCTCTCTAAGGGTTTACTTATTCTGGATATTTTGTATAATTGGAATCATATGATATGTGATCTTTTGTGTGTGTGTTTGTGTGTTTTTAACCCCGGGAACATCAGCCTCATGTTTATTAGGAGGGAAGAGTGGGAAGGGGGAGGTCTGCTGGCCCTCACTCTCCTTATATTGCTTCCACTAAAAATGCAAATTCCTATGAACATTCTTGCACAAGCTTTTTGAACACCCGTTATCCATTCTTTTGAGTCTATATCTAGGAGTGGAATTTCTGGATCCTACAGTAACTGGCAAATTATCTTCCACCGTGACTGCACCATTTTACCTCTCTACCAGCAATACGTGAGTGTTCTAATTTCTCTATATTCTCACCAACACTTGTTATTTCATTTTTTTTTTCATTTTTAGTACTAGTATAGTAGCACACCATTCCAGTGGGTGTAAAGTGACACTTCACTGTGGTTTTGATTTGCATTTCTCTAATATTACTAATGCTGTTGACACATTTTAATATACTTCTGAGCTACTTTTACGTCTTCTTTACAGAAATGTCTGAAAAACAAGTCCATTGGCTCTTCTTCAGTTGAGTTGTCTTTTTAAGTTGTGGGACTCCTTTATATTTTCTGGATACTATATCCCCACCAGACATATGATTTGCAGACATTTTTCTCCCGATCCGTAGATTGTCTTTCCACCTTCTTGATAATGTCCTTTGATGCATACATTTTTAAACTTTGATAAAGTTAATTTTATAAAATTTATCTATTTGTTTTCTTTGGTTCTTTCTTTTGGAGTCTTACCCAAGGTTTCATTGCCAAATTCCATGAAGATTCACCCTTACGTTTTCTTACTAAAAGTTTATCACTTTCACTTAGGCCTTTGATCCATTTTAAATTAGTTTTTCTATATGGTGTGAGACAGGGGTCCAATTCATTTTTTTTTTTTTTTGCATAGTCCGTACCCCAGTTGTCCCAGAAGTATGTCTTGAAGAGATGCTTCAATGTTTTGTAGTTTTCACTATACAAGTTAAGCACCTCCTTGGTTAAATTTACTATTAGGTATTATTTTAATGCTATTATAAACGGAATTGTTTTTAACTTCCTTTTTCAGATCATTCATTTGTTACTAGTCTACAGAAATACAATTGATTTTTTGCATGTTGATCCTGTATCCTACAACTTTGTGTAATTCATTTATTACCTCTAATTGTTTTGTTTTGTTTTGTTTTGTAAGGTCTTTCAGATTCTTTAGGATTTTTCATATTTAAGATCATGTCCATCTGCAAACAGAAGAGGTTTTACTTCTTCATTTCCTATTTGTATGCCTTTAATTCTTTTTCTTGCCTAATTGCTTTCTAGAATGTCCAGTATTAGCATCCTTGTCTGATTCCTGATCACAGGGGAAAAGCTTTGTCCTTCACCACTAAGTACACTATTAACTGTGGGTTTTTCATAAATAGCCTTTACCATGCTGAGGAAGTTGGAGTCTGTCCCTCGTTTGAGTGTTTTGTTTTTGTATTTAATCATGAAAGGGTATTGGATTTTTTCAAATTATTTCTCTGCTTCAGTTGAGATGATCACATTTTTTTTCCTTTTATTCTATTAATGTGTTGTATTACATTGATTGATTCCGTATGTTGAATTGTTCTTTCATTGTTGGAATAAATGCCCCTGTGATCCTGATGTGTAATACTCATAGGCTAGTGGATTCCACTTGCTAGCAATTTCTTCATGATTTTTGCATCAATATTAAAAATAGTTATTGGTTTACAGTTTCCTTGTGATGTCTGTCTGCTTTCGGTATCAGGGCAGTGCTGGCCTCAGAGAATGACTTAGGAAGTGTCTTCCCCTCCTCAATTTCCTGAAGAGTTTTAGAAGGATTGGTGTTCACACATTTTTAAAATATTTGGTAAAATTCACCAATGAAACCATCTGGTTCTGGATGTTTCTTTGTTGAGAGTTTTTTTTTTTTTTTAAATTACCAAGTTATTCTCTTTCCCTTTTGTTTATCTATTTTTAATTATAAACTTCTAGCTAATGTGGTTGGAACTTAACTGAGGCCCTCTTCCTTTCTTTCCAAAATGCTCGCATTATGAATCTATTGTGGAAAAGCCGTGGCTTTATTTAACAGGAAGACCTCATTGGGGTGAAATGGGAGCTGGCAGTTCACGGGGCTGCGGTGACCCGAACAGAGAGAGCAGATTACTTGTCAACTTAAAATTGGGAGCAACAGAAAACTGTTACTATTATTACCTTAGAGACATTGAAACGTGAGTGGATTTAGAAAATAAATCAACCGTAAGGAATTAATGTCTGTCTCATAAATGCTAAAAGGAAAACAAACAATTAAGAAATGATGCCTCTCTCTCCACAAAAGGAAAGGAATATAATTTTTAACTTCTGTAAGAGACTAGATATCTTTCTTAAACTAGGTCATGCACTAGGCAATCACAGGCTACAGAAATGTTTAATCAATACATTTCCTTAAAAGCAAAGAAATTGTGAATAAAAATGTAATTTATGGCTCATGAAAATGATACCCATTGTCAAATATAGATTGCCATTCCAATATCATCCAGGAGTGTATACTTGTGAAGGAATCAGTATATATTAAATAATTTTTCCAACAATAGTAGAGAGTTAAGAAAGTCTTCAAGCTTCAATCATGGCGATGGAGTCATTTCTTTGATAAATCCAATCATTGTTTCCCTGGGGAAATGGACTCGCTGCTTGGGAAAGAATTTCCCGTTACTGCTTCCAAAAGGACTTGTTTTTTAATTTGCTTAAGATCCCTGAAGCAGAAGGTCTAAGCCCCTCCGAAATCACGGAATCATAGCAATGTTTATAAAATAGATATCTTCAAATGAACAATACAAAACACTTGAAGCAGCATCTAGTCTTGCAGAAAAATAAGGTTATTTTCCGAGTGGATCCATCCCGGTGTATAAAGTGTAGCAGGCACAGCCTAACCACTGCTTGGGTGCTTGGGTGACAGCAGGGCGGTTCACACGGGCCAACTGCATCAGATGATGCTTTTTCTGCTCTAGAGGGGGAAACATACTCAGTAGAACACTGTCCTGGCCGTACCATCTCATTATCTGTGTGAGCCCCAAGCAAGTCATAATCTCTGAGCCTGAGTTTCCTCACCTTTATTATTAGAATAAAAATGCTCACCTGCCCGTTGGGCAGATTAATAATATCATGTTTAGGAAATGCTTTGAAAGCCACAGATGTCAGCAAAGTTAAGTTTTCAAGGGTTTGTCTGCAAGTGATTGACTGGGAAGAGCTCCCAAGAGAAACAAGGAAGGGAGTCAGAGAAGCAGGACGGGGAAGGGGGAGAGGGGAGGGAAGCGGGAGCATGTAGGCAATCTTGATCCTGCAGGGAGCTCTGCAGTTTTAATGCTGTCAGAGGTCTTCCCTCCTCAAGGCAAGATGGTGGGAGGTCCTTGCTAAGGGCCCCCTTGTAGGCTATGAACCCCTTAGGTACCCCAGCACTCTGTATTTGTGAGCAGAGCAGCTCCAGGTACATAGGACCTGTCCTCCAAAGAGAGTCACAGATGCAGGTGGCATCTTAGAAACAAACCAGCAAATGCGAGGGAGAAAGAATGGATGCACCAAACCGTGAAACTGACCGGCCAAGAGAGTCCACGAGAACCGTCTTCCTTAACATTTCACTTTCTTCCCCAACTTTTATTTTTTAACAGTTTTCTAAAAAACTGTCTAGACAGTGTTTTTTTTTTTTCCTATAGATACTAGTCACTGCTATTTATTTTATTTTATGAAGTATAGTTGATGTATAATGTGTTAATTTCTGGAGTACATCATAGTGATACAGTTATATATATAAATATATAATATATATATATATTCTTTCTCATATTCTTTTTCATTGAAGGTTATTACAAGCTATTGAATATAGTTCTCTGTGCTATACAGTAGGTCCTTATTGTTTATCTATTTTATAGATAGTAGTCACTGCTATTTAAAATCAAGATGTTTCGATAACTGTGCAAACCAATTACAGTTCCAGAACTCAGCATAAAGCTTACATATGCTATAATAAAATAGCCTTTCCAAATGTTTCGATTTTCAGCTTAATCTTACAAGAAAGAGAGCACATTTTTTTTTAAAGCTATGTAAAACAGATGTGAGAACAAACTCAGGACATGTCCATGTATGTTCTAGTACATAAAAGATACATGTACCCTGTCATAATTCAAACAAAATGTAACTTCCCTAGACAGCACATCAAATAACAAAAGCATTTTTTCTCGGGCTTCCCCATTTTTTAGGCTTCCTGAAATTGGACACCGTCAAGAAGTTTTTGAATATCTCCATATGAGATATAGTTTGCAGGGAGCTATTTATCTCAAGAGTCTTGAAAAGCAAACTAGTGGATGGGGGAAAATGCGGTAACAGGTCCCTGGGGGATAATTAATCATCACTTACTTTGGAACTGCACTCAATGTCGGTGGCATTGTCATTTGAGAATGAGAAATTCAAGTATTCTTCAGCCTCAATAGGAATGCTGTCAGGTTCTGTAGACATTCATTTCAAGTTTAGACAGTGAAGGAATTTTTGCTAGAAGTATCTCAACCCATCAGAAACCAAAGTTAAGGAATTTTATAAAGGTGTAAATTATTTCAGTTGAGAAACAAGCACTGTCACAGGGCAAATTAAAACTACTGCATTTTTTTTCATCCACAATGAAACTATTCGGATACGATTATGACTAAATTAAAATGCATTTGACTTGGCTGTTTTAGTAAACAGAATAGTAGTTTTTACACCACATGCCCATTGTTCACAATTACTGTCCTCTGTGAACTTTTTCTTTATTTTCTTACATGATGAATTGTGACTGCCATCTCGATTTGAAAAGGAAAAATAAGGCTTGACCTGCATGCTGTAATTAAAATGAACACACACGTGGTGATGGCAGTTAACAGTGGAGAGGAAGGTTTTTAAGGAATCAATCAGGTGAAAAGTAAATCTATCACAAGGAATTACTTAAGTTTCTCCAGGGTGTTCAGAGTGACTGGGAATAAGAGATGATTCAAAAGTAGAGGCAGTGGGATTTCTTTTCCATTCATCAAGCCTTGTCCAGCACTTGAAAAGTGCATGCGTGCGATCAACAGACAAGAGTTTGAATCCCTCTTTCCACTTCAGAGAAATTCATCCCTGAACAGTTCATTTTAGCCTCTCTTGTCTTTAGTTTCTCCTAGTTTACTTCATTTAACCTGGGTTTAATTTTCATTTGCATTATTTACTAAATTTTACAGATGAGGGAACTGAGTATCAGAGACGTTAAGTAATTTCTCCCAAGATCGGAATGATGAAGGTGGGTCTGAGTTCAACGAGAGTCTATGAGTGTTGTTGCCACTGTCCTACCCTGTTTTACTTCTATCACTTTATTATTAAAAAGGACATTCCTTGGAAAAATCACTCTTAAGGGTGAAATTTTAATAATTATCATAATTTCTTCTTTGAGAAACGGAAGTTCAAAAAACAACAAAACTCTCTCCAAGAGTCTAGATAAAGCAATGTCACCCACTATGACCTGGTAGCCACCAGTCACATGTGGCTATTTAAACGTAAGTAAATTCAAAATTTTTCTTTTTTTTTTTTAAATTACAAATTCCTACTTGCAAGAGTCACATTTCAAGTACTCGACAGCCACATAGGGCCACTGGCTACCATACTGGAGAGCAGGAATAAAGAACACTTTCATCCTCACAGAAATTTCCATTGGATATTGCTAGCTGGAGCCTAGATTCGGGACTTCCAACGTTGTATTTTATGGCCACTAACATTTTATCTAGGTTCTTTTTCTGTCTTACTCCTAGACATGGTGTTTTAGTTTACTTTTAGGACCCTATATGACAATGCGCATCTTTAAGTATTTTGTCGGGTGATGAGGCAACACAGAAATCACGCTGCAAAATACCAAATAAGCCAAGTGGTTTAGAAACACAGACATTTTTTCTTATCATTTGCGAAGCCTGGGAGAGTGTGCTGAAACTCAAACTCTACGCAAGATGCAGCGTAGGGTCTTCTATAGACAAGAAGCTGAGCAAATAAGACGCCAGATATTAAGACACTCTAATTACTAGGCTTTCCCACCTCTTATTTATTTGGTTTTATATATAAAAGGGGAAAACGTGTAGCCAAAGCAAGTGCCAGTTTGGACAGAAGCAGCAGTTTGATTCATGTTGACTCCTGGAGGTAGAGGAAGAGATCCGTTTGATGGATCTTGAGGGTGGCTCATGTCTCTAAGCAGGTTTAAACTTCCAAGCTGTTCAGAGAAGAGATTCTAACTACCAGCCTTTTGATCCTTGGATTATCTCCTTCCATTTACGTGAATGATGTGGGAAAGCAGTACCAGATATTAGATTAATTCAAATTAGGTGCATGTGTGTGTGTGTGTGCGTGTGTCCCCACACACGAGAGAGGTGGGGAGAAGGAGATCATGTGCCTGTGTAAGTGATGTGTGTGCATTTCTCATCAATCTGCGTGAAAATGTGCATGTTCAGGTGTGGCATCCGTCGCTGGCAGCTTTCACCGTGTGGACTCAAATGTAAATCAGGCTCTGAATGTTGGTACTGCTGATTCTCAACGACTCGTGGTTATAGGTGTGAAATCCACGAGTTCATAGTGTCCGTTCAATCCAGTTTAAGTAAAACAGCCTATTTGTGATGAGGAGAAGTCACAAAAGACCACTCTACGATTCAGACATTTGTCTCTGACCATACAACCTGGACCCACGGCTCCGCTGAAGACCGGTTTTGTCCTTTATAAAATGGGTGAGCCAAGTAATCTTTGACCACCCCACCTCTGACATCGGGACTTCTCCCCATCACAACTCTCCGCGGAGATGCCAGGAGTATGGTAGTGCGGCCAAGACTGGCTTTCCCTTTACCCTTTCCCATCCATCGGGTGGAGATGTTGATGAGCAGTGGAGCAGCCAGAGGCAGACGTGGAGGAAGAATGGGCAGGTGCCTGGAGCACAAGATCTCATCAAAGACGAAACATTTTCCCTTGGTTAATCAGCATTTGGCTGAAATGCACATTGCTGCCATCTACATCCCATCGACCACAAAACGGGAATCTGGGAGAGGTCACTTTCAATGTGTTTTGGAAACCGTAAGGTAGAATGTCCATACATCGACAGAATCGAATAAAGAGTCTTGCCTACACCCTTGTGCTCATTTGCCCCGTGTGACTGATGTGCGTGTTAGCCACGCAGCAAAGCGTGCTGATTTGTCTAGTTCTCAAGTGCGGCTTGCCTTCCTTCCTCCCTTATTCCTTCCCTTCTGTTTCTTCCTTCCTTCCCTTTTCTCTCTTGTTTGTCACACCAATCTAACTCCTTTTGCACTTAGTACCTGAAAACAGAATGTTACGACACAGGTGCCCAGTAACGCTCTTGCTGATACGGACTCCAGCATCATTTCGTCAGGACTCTTGGTCCCTCCTGCTCTAAACTACAAACAGGATCATCAGCCACGTCCTCCAAGAATTCCAATTTACCAAGAGCACTGTACCACCCATTTTATTTTAATAATCTACTTCCTCTACTCAATATAATATTCCCATTTTGTACTAGTTAATTAGGGCTGGAAGAAACCATATGAACTAGTTTCTTTAATGGTAAATTGAGGTCATCATAAAAGTATACGTGAAGCTAGCACTATTTTTATAGGGGAACAGAACAACGTCAGAATTTCTTCCTCTAAACCACACATGCTTAATTTTTTACAGATTTCATTGTCAAAGCAAGGAACTAAACACTGCACAGTAATGAAATTTAATTTTCAAATCGACTCATAAAAATCTGTTTGTATTTCCCTCTCTTAGTGGTCTCCCAACTTTCCCAGGCAGAAAATTTACCTGAGGTTTATTGTTGAAGATACAATCCCTGGACTCTTCCCTTTGACCCGAGAAAAGAATCTCGTGGATGAGTTGAGACTAACACAACATTGTAAATCAACTGCACTTCAATTTCAAAAATAAACAATCTCAAGGAGAGAAACCTTAGCATCTGTATGTTCACAGAGCACCAGCAGTAATTCTTACAATAAAAGCCAAGTTTGGAAACCATTCATTTATCTCCAGAATGGAAATTTCATTGCCCAGGTGTGCTTTTTCTGAAATCAATGCTGAGCTCCTTCCGATTTTCCTGAGGTGAATCTAGTCCATTTCATAATCCACACTATTGTGGGAAACCAGAAGAAAGAAAGAGGGAGGAGATGAAGGACTTAGAAGAGTACTGTCCGATAAAAATATCCTGCCAATCACATGTGTAATTTTTGATCCTCTAAAAGCCACATTTTAAAAAGTAAAGAAACAGTGGAAATTAATTTTAATAGTCTAGTTTACATGACTCGGTATATCCAAAGCATGATCACCTTAATATGTCAAGAATATAAAATTATTGAGATATTTTGCATTCCTTTCTAGAATGAAGTCTTAACAAGTCGGATTTACACCTGAGCATATCTCCACTTGGACTTGCATTCAGTGTAGATTTAGAACGTGCTGGTTTATGACAGGATGAAAGTAAACAGCAACTTGAAGTTGTCCCACCCATTTACCATGTCAAAAGCTGCAAAGTTTGTGGACATCCTAATGACGATTTGACTTGCCAAGGTTAAAAGTAAATAGGAAAACAGGAAGAGGCTACAAAAATCATATGGCCTGGCATTAGAGTTCTTGTAGATAAAAGTTCATTTTTGTCACATAAAAGATGGTATTGAGTTAACAAATACAAAATTATATTCTAATTCTTATTTGTAGGTATTGGTTCCTAATTCTTACCATGCCAATAACATATCACACTTAAAATATATTTAAATAATTGTTTAGTGTTAGTGTTATATTTTTAACAAAACAAGTGCTCTGTTTATGTTACTTATTGAGCTTTTCCAAACACTGACGTCTGTTTTTCAGTGTCATCTCTAAATACATCCGTTTCTGACAAGGCCCCACTTCTGAGGAAGGTTTGAGGAAAGTCTCTGAGATACTCTCACAGTTCTTACAAAAATATTTACTCAGTCTTCATATAAGATCTTTGAAAATGAGCCCAGATGAATTTCCCATTGTTATTTCAATAGAACAAAGCAAGAACGTAGGCTAAGTCAAACATCAGTGCGAGGACTCCATCCGTTTCTTTGATAATATGTGGAGACACATTTGCTCCCCGAGGTAGAAAAGGTCATAATAAACACTATGTTCACAGTTACCTAGTCTCTTACCCTCAATTCAAAATCTGCATCAATTTACAGGAGAAAAGTATTTCTTAGACATTTGTCATGTGCCAATAGTTCAAATCTTAATTTTGCATTGTCTAGCCTCAAGTATGGCCAAATGTGTTTAAAAAGAGAGTACCTTAGTAGAGATTTTATTTTTATCCTTCCTCCTTGATACTAAATGTTCAAGACATAGGAAGCCAAAAGTAGGATTGGGGAAAAAGGACAAAAATTAAAACAAGGGCAATTAAACATTTCTGTGCATAATGCAAGCTGGTAACATTTTCCTTTAAATAGGAGAAGCTGTTGTTGCATACGTGTGTTTCCTACTTTTCCTTAAATGCAGAAACACCCCCACACACAAACATACCTGTTGTAATAAAAAAAAAAAAAAAACAGTTACAAATCTCCTGAGGTTCTAACACACAAGAAATTCAAATCTCTCACGTTGAACACGTTTCAGCTAACTTTCCACTCTCTAACCCTCCAGTTCCCTTCACAAACAGAACCCCGATTAAGTTGGGGCATCGATATTTCCCAGCCAACCTTGAAGTTAGGGCGGCCCATGTGACACAGTGATGATTAAATGTAAGCAGAAGTTTTCCGGTTGGGGAAGTAAGAACGTTCTACTCGGTTGGTCCCTTTTCCCACTTCCCTTCACGTTCCCTCTTGTTACAGAGACTGCTTGCTTGATGTCTGCAGATAAACTAGCTCTTTGCTCTTCAGCTCACATGTGTGAGGATGGCGGCCTCCCCTAATCATGGTGAATGAAAAAGATCAGGAGGATTTACTGACACCGTGGATCACGGTCCCTGGACCAGCCTTATTTCACCTGAAGCTAAAATTGATCTACTTAGTAACTTTCCCTGAAAACATGAGACTGTCATAGAAAAAGATGGAAGAACTCTTCTGAATATATTAGTAATATTATTTTCCAGAAGGAAGAGGTAGTTCGATGATAATATTCTCTCCTCTTCTTGACAGCTGCCTCAAATAGTACAAATGCTGAAAAGATCCCCCAGTTTCCTAAATTTTTTTGTCACTGGCATAATTTTACAGACCTTGGCTTGTGTCTAATTAACACAGGATGTGATAAGATTGGGAGTAGAAACCAATGCCTAGGAAGAAAGTTTTGAAAGATTTAACTGAGGGGATTGAAGCTGTTACTAGGGTCGTCTTGAGTTTACTAAGTACCGAGCAGAGAACCCCAGAAAAGCGGTTCACTTTGACTCAAAATGTCTCCAAATGCTGTCAGAATTTTCCTCTGGTGTCCACAGACAGGAGCTGCATTGTGCTGATAAGAAATAGAAAGCAGTTTCTTACATATAATATATAAAGTCTTTAAATTGATTTCTAAATCTGCTCTTTCCACATTGTCTATTCCATAGCTCGTCCCGATGCCCTCATTGCTGAGAAAGTCGATTGCAATGACTGGGGCACGCCAGGCACACGGTCCTGTCTCCCCTCGACTTATAAGAAAACAGAAAATTGTCCATCTGCTTCAGAAGCAAAACGTTATCAGATGTTGGATTCCACAAGGAAGATGAAAGATGTTGTCAGTCATCAGTTTTAATATGCATTTTCTGAAGTGGGTTCTGCTCTAACTTACTAGGTTTCCTTCCAAAATAAATAATTCATATAGATCATTTTTATGAGTGAGGGAAAATAAAACTAAAAGTTTTAGAAATAAAAAGCAAGCAAATAATTAATATAAGTTACAATAGGAAGATGTGAAAAAATCATAATTGATGAAAATAAGTGTTAAATATTATATGATACATGCAAAAAGTATATAATTTATGAAAACTTGAAGATGTCAGTGGTCAAAGATAAGGTAGTGAATGTATGTTTGAATTCATTTATTTTAATGTGACTGGATTAATATGTATGTGAGCAATATTTTACATATGTATATATAAATATATCTGTATATATGGCATACATACACATGCAATCATTAGTAATAATCTTTTTAAAAATATATACAGAATACAAAATGTTGGAAACCATGAAAACCATGAGAGTCTTTCTTGGGTAGTTTAAATGATATAGGTAAAGGTAAGACTTGAATGTTAAAGAGTGTATTAAGGAGCTTACTTCTTTACCTTAGAAAGAAGACAAAAGCTCATCTACATACTCTCCTTGCATGTGAAATAAAAGTGACAGGGAAAAACAAAAGGGTATTGGAATTATCTCCAATAGATGAAAGAAACAAATTGAAGATGCTTGAAGGATTGCATTAAATAACTCCTACAGGCATACTTATAAAGAAAGCCACCCAGAAAAACACACTCTCTTTATAAAAGGACCTAAGAGAGAAAACCTTTTTGGATACGCCTCCTCTCCTCCAGGCAAACCCCAGAAGCCAGGACTCCCCACTCCCTGCTCTGTGAGGGGCCAGATAATTGCAGACACTGAGGAGAACCCGGTTGACTCTCTTTGCCCTGCACCGCTGTAAGCACCACACCTCTCCAACCCTTCGTCAGCGCTGTGTCTACATACAGGCCTTTCATGGAGAATTGTCAACTCTTCCTCTCCTGCCCTTTGCTGAGGACAGCAAAGGGACAAATCGCCTGACTCTCCCAACTAGAGAATGGGGGAACGATTGCGGAAAGATATGACCTGGATGAAGCAATGGCTTTGACTCAGTGTGGGAGGTCCCAGGGCACACTCTGGAGCAGTTCCTGCAGGAGACCAACCATAATCAAAACAGCAGAAGCCCTGAGAACTGAACAAACGCTGAGTAACACTGCTCAGGTCTCAGACGGGTGTCTGGCTAGCACACAATTAGATAGGCTAGGATGAATCGTACTTCAAAGGCTTTGAAAGCCAAATCGACATTTGAAACTACAGCCCACAAAGACAGCCAGGGCGTACATTCCCAACTTCAAGGGGTTGCCTGCATGCCATAACAGAAGACTTAAATAGAAACCAGAATCTCATAACCTCACATGTTCAGGATGCAATGCAAAATAGTTCATCATCTCTAGAACTCGGAAAATCTCAACTGGAATGACAAAAGATAATCAAAAGATGCCAAGTGCCAAGATGACCCACATGCTGGAATGATCTGAATGAAGACGTTAAAGCAGTGATCATAAAATGCTCCAGCAAGCTATTACAAACACTCTTGGAAGAAAAAAAAAAAAGGAAAAATTAAAGTCTTAGCAAAGAAAAAGACATTGAAATTCAGGAAGTTTTCAGAAATAAACAAAGAGCAACCGAGATGGTATATATCTGGGTAAATATAACAGGCTAGTCTTAACCACTTTAGGCTTTAAAATTATATTTGATGATTGAAAGCAAAAATTATAACATTGTCTGATGGGATTTTCACTGCATGTACAGGTAACATTCAAGATCATTTTGTTATAAAGGTGGGGGAGGAAGAAGGACCTCGAGAGTGGTAAGGTTGTTACTTTCCCCTTGATATTATAAAATATTGAAACAAGATCATAAATTGTGATAACTTAGACATGTATGTAACCCCTAGAGCAACCACTAAAACCACGATGTGAAGATTCAAAACTCTGAAGATAAATTAAGATTGAATACAAAATTGTGAACCAGGAGGGAAGGAAGAAGAACAGAAAACACCGAGGGACTAAACAGAAAACCAATAGTCAGAATAGAGCTATCACTAGAAAAGAAATTAAATTCCTAGTTAAAAAAAAAAAAGAACTTTCTGAAACAAGGTATCTAGGCATAGATGCATAGATTGTTTCACTGGAGAATTCTCCCAAACATTTCAGGAAGAACTAACTCCCAGTTTACACAATCTCTTCCAGAAAATAGAAGATAAAGGAATATTTCTCAATTCATTTTATGAGACCAGCATTGTCCTAATACCAAAACTGACACAGACAATACAAAAAAAAAAAAAAAGGACCAATATCTTCCATGAACATTGACTAAAAAATCATCAGTGAAACAATAGCAAATTCAGCGATGTATACAAAGAAAATTACACCATGGTCAAATGGGATTTATTGCAGGAATGCAAGGTGGGTGCAATATTTAAAAATCAATCAATCTAAAGATGAAAACTATATAATTATATCAACCAATGTGGAAAAAGCATCTACTATTCATGATAAAAAGAAAGATGCTGCTTCTTATTTTAAAAAACGCTGTGTATGTGTGAGTATGCATGTACACACACTACTCTCACACACATTTATTTATATTAAACAGTGAAAATGTAAAACAAAACGAAAAAACTTGGTTACCTATGGGGAAGGAATGGAGCATAGTGGAGAGAATAGAGACTGAAGCTGGATTCTCTGAATATCTCTTGTTTCAAAATTTGGTTTTGGATCCCTATAAATGTTTTACATAATTATTAAACAAAATGAATCAAATGAAACTAGCTGTGTGTCAAGTTGGACACCCAACTGCATTGGTGAGATTTATTTGAGTGAGTTAAACAAAGACCTTTGAATATACATTCCTGGTGAATATATCCAAAGGATAAAATAAATTACAAAGTTACTTTAAATGGTAATCATATTATTATATAGGTTAACATGAAATACGTAATTAAGTCAAGGTCTTTAGAAACCACATTTTCTATGTAGGAGAAAGGACATAGAAAAGGGATACAGATGCAAAACTCAAAGAAGTTAATACAAATAACCTGAAATCTTAAATTTGAATTGAAAATACCAATATAAGATATCTTATTGTATTTAGCATAAATCCTGTTTCTTAGCTTATATGATGAAATTATCCTGAAAATTACAAATACCTTAGTAATGAGCACCTGAATCACCAAGATTTGGTCTTTGGAAAACATATCCTATTTAGGAGAACTAGAACTTCTTGAGAAAATTGCTGATTCTCAGGACTGGGAGAGGAACTGTTCAAGATGAAACCAGAATATACTTTCATATTAGAAGCAAGAGAGCTATCAAAGACTACTGTGGTTATTTCAAAAGAACCAAGAGTCAGTAGAAGAGACTCCCACTTTTCAAGAGGGAACAGTTTTAACAACTACAAAAAAACATAATGGAGGTAATTTGTTGACTATATATAAATTACCTTAAAATGTGAGAACTCAACAAAAACAACAAAACAAAAAAGAAGTCAAAAATATTTACAGGTTGCTAATATATGGCACCAATTAATTATTTTGAAAACTCCTAAAGGAAGAAAAGCACTTAGCATTTATTCTGCCTTTGCTGTGTGAACTGTACTTCAGGAAACCAAACAATTAATAAGCAAGTGGTACCTCTTTATCAAAAGAATTCCAGCTAATTAATGCAGAAGGAAAGATAGAATTAGAATGTCACCATTTTGCAAATTCTAATGAAATTATGTATCTAGGCAAAGATCAGTTGTTGCTAAAGTATCTGGTAAAAGGTTGCCTCATGGTGACCTGTATAATGAATGGATGAAGGTAACAAAACCTAAATTCACTGATAGATTTTAACTCCGTGCAAAAAGATAATAAAACGTTTTGCACTTTCTGACAGAATGCAGTAGAAAGAACCACTTACAATACACTCTCGCCAAGAAAAAAAAAAATCAATCCTGAACTTCATCAAGTCTAAAGATATAACTGCTAGTTTAAAAGATACACAGGGCACAGAGGAACAAGGTAAATGCCACCAAAGGAATGTAATCAGTCAAATTGAGAACATGACACATTTTACAAAAAAAAAAAATTATCTGATTCCCTTAATTAAAAAAAAAATAGAGAGGGGAAATTCTTACAGATTAAAAGATTCTTTAAAAGATACTTAAAGAGACCTATCAACCAAATGCCATGTTTTGACCTTGTTTAAAATGCAATTTAAATAATCAAGTTTAAAAATATATTAATGGGACAATTGAAGGAAATTTGAACACTAACTGGATACTAGATGGTACTAAGGGATTACTTTTTATATTTAGGTGTATCATGATAATGCATTAATTATAAAATAAAGAGTTATTATCTCTTAAAGATATATTTTAAATTTTTTCTAGATTAAAAACATTGTATTTGGGATTTGCTTGAAACAATTTATTATGGCATGTGGGATCATGAGAAGAGGGGGAAGGGTAGCTCTGAAATAAGACATACGGCCTCTATTATGATGTATGCTGATTGTGGGGGCTGTGTATTGAGTGTTCATTATACAATGTCTTCTTTTTTGTACATATTTATAATTTTTTATATTAATAGAAGAAGTAATTTCAGATTGAAGAAGATGCCAGAAGGAAGGAGGGAAATTAAAAATGGAGTAATGAGCAAAGCAATTGAGATTCATGGGGATGAATCTGAACGTTAAGCAATGACAAACCTATTTAATTTTTCATACTGAAAATGAAACAAAATAGAACTAAAGTTACGATAGAGGACTGCATATAAGCTATCAGGAAGCGATGGACGTTAACATGTTCTAAACAGCTTATATTTCTCTGGAATGGAGATAATTTAAATTTATACTTGGTTATAATAAATATGCTGTTAAATGTTTTTCGAGTAACCACTAAAAAAAAAGTAGACATACAATGGAGAAAAAAGAGCAAGAAAAAAGACAAAAAGAAAAAAAAAAGTAGAATAAACAAAAATGAACAGTAAGATGTTAGAAATGAATTCAAATATATCAATAATCACAGTCAATGTAAATAGACTAAACTCTAGAATTAAAATACAAAGATTGGCAGACAAGGAAAACAAAATAGTTATGTGCTCCTTAACAGAGACTCAAACTTAATACAAGATAACACAAAAAGTCTGAAAGTAAATAATGGGAAAATGTATACCAGCCAAATACTAAATTTAAAGAAAATTTGGTGGTGTTACACTAACATAAGAAAACATAAGCTTTAAAGAAAAAATAATAGAGAGTAAAATGAACTACACAATTATAGACTTAATTCCTCAGGAAGAAACAAATTATATATTATAAAATAATATAACTTAAAAATTAGAAATCAAACAAACTACAAGAAGGAGCCAATGAATCATCATAATACAGGGCTATGTTATATAGATGTACCTTTGAGCGATAACAGATTAATCATATAGAAACCAATAAAAATAGAAAGAAACTAATAAAAATATTTAATATGCTTTATCCAATAGGCAAATTTATAGCACTTTATTTCCAAACTGTAGAATATGCATTCGTTCCAAGCCCAGTACAAATTAACAGTATTAAGAATAACTCAAGAAAAAATTAAAAACTTCAATAAACTGACAATAATGGACTAAACTGAATCAATAATTTAAAATATTTCAACAGATACAGACGGTTTCTCAGAGATGTTTAACAAACGTGAATAAATGGATAATTGCAATCTTATATAAATCCTATTCTTACATAAGATTTCACAGGGAACAAATTCTAAGTAATTTTAGGAGTCAAGGGTAGTAGAAGACCATTATATCACAGGACAGTCTTACTCACAAGCTTAGAAGAAAACATCTTAAGTGAGGAACAAGTAAGTGAAATTCAATAGGGTACTTAAAACGTAAACTGTCACAGATAAATTGGTATTATCGCAAAAGAGCAAGGTTGGTTCAATTGAAAAATGCATATGTTCATCCTAATACTGGAAAATTATTAAGCATTTGACAATATTTTAAATAGGCTTTCATGAAAATAAACCTTTACCTACTAAAAGTTGAAGGAAGCTCTTTCTACCAATAAAGGGTACTTAGACTTAAACAAACATCATATTCAATAATGAAATGCAAAATTTATTCACTGTAAAATCAGAAATAAGATAAGAATGCTGATAAGCCCAATGGAAAATTTGGCAGAAGATTTGAATGAGCATCTCAGAGAAGAAAAAAACCCAAACAATCATCATAGGTGTGAAAAGATGTTCAACTTCATTGATAATTGGGAAAATGCAAATTAAAATTATAAGGCGATGCCATTGCGTACTCACCAGGTTGTCAAAAATTAAAAAGTTGGCTAAACATAAGTGCTGGTGAATTGACAGTCACCCTCAGACTTTGCAGGTGGGCATGTAAAGTCATACAATCATTTTCCAAAACAATTTGTCATTACCTAGAAAAGTTCAATATGCATGTAACCTATAATCTAGTGATTCTATTCCCAGGTATACCATCCATACAGACTTGTGCAATGTACAAAGGTGCAAAGTTACGTGTGTACTGGAAAACTGACAGCGCATTACTAACAGAGCAAACTTCCCAGAAGTATAACTCCATGAAAATGGCTTAATGAATTGCAGTGCATCTGCAGATAGGAAAAGAGCAGGGAAGGAAAGGAACAATAGTGATGTGCATCAACACAGAGGAAGATCAAAAACATAACACTGAGTGAAAAACAAAGTGACAAAAGAATGCTCATGGAATCTTACACATACACAAAGATTAAAAGCAAGCAGGCAAAACTGCATAAAATATTGCTTAGAGATATGTGCATATGTTATAAACATACACACCAAAGAAAGGAAATGGCTCACTCACAGTTCAGGCTAGTAGTTACCTGGGGAGGGAGAAAGAAGAGGAGTTTGCAATCAAAAAGGTTATGTTCATAGCAGCACTATATACAATAGTCAAGACACGGAAACAACCTAAATGTCCATCAACAGATGACTGGATAAAGAATATGGTGATATATGTATACAATGGAATGCTACTCAGCCAGGAAAAAGAAGAAAATAATGCCATTTGCAGCAACATGGATGGACTTAGGGATCATCATACTAAGTGAGGCCAGAAAGAGAAAGAGAAATACTATATGATATCATTCAGATGTGGAATCTAAAAAAAGAAGAGAGGACACTAATGAACTTATCTAAAAAACAGAAACAGACTTGTAGACATAGTAAACAAACTTACTGTTACTGGGGGAAAGGGGGTGGGAAGGGATAAACTGGGGTTTGAGATTTGCAGATACCAACTACTATGTATAAAATAAACAACAAGTTTCTTCTGTATAGCACAGGGAACTATATTCAGTATCTTGTAGTAACCTTTAATGAAAAAGAATATGAAAACAAATATATGTATGTATATGCATGACTGGGACAGTGTGCTGTACACCAGAAATTGACACATTGTAACTGACTACACTTCACTTAAGAAAAATAAAGTAAAATAAAAAGGGTAACAAGAGACTTCAAAGACACTGTGATTTTCCACTTTTCAAGCTGCAGAGTGGGTCCCCAGGTCTCCTTGTGATTGTCATACTTATGCTGCATCCATACATTCTGCATATTTTTGGCATCAATGATACATTCCATAAAAACTTTCAAAGACTATAATTCTAAGGTAGGTAGACTCTGAACATCATAGTTTATGGAGTTGCTTATTCATAGCAAATCTGATGTTTTACAAATTAGTAACATCATTTTGGGCAACTTTAGACTTGAATTATAGTGAGCCAGATCTTCACTATGGTACCTTTTTGGGTGATGGAAGTTCTTATTTGTACCCTAAGCATTGATATATTGGACTTGGATTCATTACATGTCCAACACAACACCTAAGTGCCCCCATTTAAGCCTCCCAAACCCACACACTATGTGTATAGAGCATATAAACACATTTTGTTCAAATTCACTTCTCTTTTTGTCAGACACTGCAGGCTCTCTCTGGGGATGAAGTCAAGCGTTGCTATGTTCAGATGAATTTTCTGGCCCAAGGAGATAATTTTGCACACAGTCAATAGCAATATCCCAGAAGTGAACCAGAAAACTCAACCAGTGAAACAAAATTCAATAGCAATATCGGAACAGAAAACTCCTTAACCACAGAGGGTATGTTTTCCAAAGAACACACCAGTAAATGCAAATGGAACAGGGATACCAACATACGATGCAAACTGACTGGGCCACGTGTCAGAGAATATTGCAACAGAAAAAAAAAAAAATCATTCTGCCTCTGTAACTCCAGGGGTTCTCTTGTGCTTAGGTTTAAGAAACTCAATTTATGGTAATAGATTGCACAGGGCTGTACATCAAACCTGGGGTGAAGTTGTCACTTTATTGAGAAATCATTCAATGATTACACTATTTAATGATGCATGAAAGCAAAATGCAGTTGTGAAGAAAAACATTTGGGGTATAGGCTGTGTGTTTTCGTCATGCAAAATGGTGCATTTCTGTCCGTTGCCCGGACACAGCATGACCATCTGTGCCAGACTGAAACTGAAAGGAGTTGAGAAAAGGTGACTAATTAAAACATGACTTCTTTCAAAACTCATTATATCACAGTAGAGTGCATCACCCAAGGCCTTGGAACTTCTGAGCAAAACAGCCAAGGCTCACATTGTTTGAATGAACTTTATATTAAAAAAATATATCTATCTATACCTTTCAGAATTTTTGTTAAAGACTACACAGCAGTGGTGTTTTTATGAAAAACACACATATGCATGAGTAAGAACATGCATATCTATGAAAACCATTGGTACACAAAGTCAATAAAAAATAAATTGTCCTCTTTAAGCCAATGATCGTACACAGGTATGTCTGTGTATATATGCACGTATACATACACATATACATGCATTCATACTCACTTGTCTGTGTATATGCCTCACCTAATCCTGTATCTTCTGATCATAAATATATAGCTGTAAAACTATATACAGTTGTATATTACATCTAACTATGTATATGTGTTGTTACGTAGTTGTAGGTATAACCTCAACTGTCCTTTAAGAACTTGATACAGAATGGTGGTAAGACTGAGGAGAAATGACAGTGAAACTGAAATGATTCCACTTGGTGGTGTCATCACAGTGGGCATTCCAGTACATGAAACTATTAGCTATGGATGAAAATGGAATAATTTAATATCTTAATAAATAATTTAGAGAATTTAAGGAAAAACTAGAAATTGCCCTAAAATTGCCAGCTAGGAAGACTTGGTGACTGTTTTTACAACATAAGGAAATAGAGGGGAAATGTTGGCTTGATTGCCTTGTGCCCTAATGCTGATTGTAAGTATAATATGATAATGTGGCATTTCAGACAAAATTACTTTCATTGACAATGTTATATGTAAGTTCTTTTTAGGAAATTAATGTATCCAGATTGTAAGATGGTAACAGAAACTCCTATGTGATTTTAATATTGATCCAAATGTCTATTTGCGATTTTTTTCAAAGTTTGTAAGCATCATTACCACATAGGTCATTCATAAAGATATTTTTCTTCTAGTATTTACATATTTCACCCTACCAGTATTTAATGAATTCATACATTAGTGCAAACAAGAAAAAGAATGTGGTTTTTTTCCCTTAAGAATGTTCTAAAATGTTCACTTTTTTAACACCTTTATTGTGATATGGTTTCTGTACAATAAACTACACATATTTCAGATGTACGATTTGATGAATTTTGATAGATGTCTACACCCATGAAACCATCACCATAATCAAGATAGCTGACATTACCATCACTCCCCAAGAGGTTCAAATTTCAAACTTCCAATTTATCCCTTTCCACCCTCTCTACCCACTGATAACCATACACTTGTTCTCTACTTCTGTGAGTCTGTTTCTCTTTTGTAGATTGGTTCATTTGTGTCTTGTTTTTTAGATTCCATATATAAGTGATATCAGGTAGTATTTTTCTTACTCTTTCTGGCTTACTTCATTTCAAATGATAATCTCCAGGTCCATCCATGTTGCTGCAAATGACATTATCTTATTCTTTTTATGGCAGAGTAGTATTCCATTGTATATATATATATATATATATATATATATACCACATCTTCTTTATCCAGTCATCTGTTGATGGACATTTGGGTTGTTTCAATGTTTTGGCTATTGCAAATAATGCTGCTGTGAACATTAGGGTACATGTAACTTTTCAAATTATACTTTCCTCTGGATATATGCACAGGAGTGGTATTGCTGGATCATATGATAAGACTAGTTTTAATTTTTTGAGGAATCTCCATACTGTCCCCCATAGTGGCTGCACCAATTTACATTCCTACCAGCAGTGTAGGAGAATTCCTTTTTCTCCACACTCGCTTCAGCATTTATTTTTTATGGACTTGTTAATGATGGTCATTCTGTCTGATGTGAAGTGATACTGTAGTTTTGATTTTCATTTCTCTAACAATTTAGTGACTTTGAGCAACTTTTCATGTGCTTGCTGGTCATCTGGATGTCTTTGGAGAAATGTCTATTTAGGTCTTCTGCCCATTTTTTTGATTGGGTTGCTTGTTTCTTTGATATTAAGGTGTATGAGCTATTTGTGTATTTTGGAAATTAGTCCCTTGTTGGTTGCATCATTTACAAATACTTTCTCCCATTCTGTAGGTTGTCTTTTCATTTTGCTGATGGTATCCTTAGCTGTGCAAAACTTTTTAAGTTTAATTGGATCCCATTTATTTACTTTTGCTTTTATTTCCATTACTCTAGGAGCTGATTAAAAAAAAATTACTCTGATTTATGTCTAAAATGACAAGCACTTTTAAGTGGAATGTCAAAAGGAACTTGAATGAAATTCCAAGAGCTCCATGAAACTTGCATCAAACTCCTGTATCTTTTCCTTTCTTACCTATAGCATTTACTGCCAGAATAAGTCTGTCACTTGAATACACATGACTTTGTATTATTCTCAAATTGCTTCTAGTATTTGTGGATTGTCTTCTTGTATCAGTCAAATTTCTTTGATGAAACGAAAATTGGCTAAACATCTTATATTGTTTGCAAATAACAAAAAGTATGGAGTTAGATTGTTCCAGGATTGTCTGAGTGACTTACTAACATCATGAAAGACCCAAGGTCTTTACTTTCCCTCTGCATCCCTCAATTCATCAGCACTGTCTTCCCCACACCTCACCCCAGCCCAACCTGCTGCAAGATGGCTGCAGCAATTTGAACACCAAGTTTTCACAGCACAGCATGGAAGAGAAGGGCAGGACAATGGGAAAAAGAAAATAAGATAATTTTGCCCTATATCTGGAGATAACTCTAATTCAAAAAAATACATGCACCCCAATGCTCATAGCAGCATTATTTACAATAGCCAAGACATGGAAGCAGCCTAAGTATCCATCGACACATGACTAGATAAAGAAGTTTTGGTATATTTATGCAATAGAATACTACTCATCCATAGAAAAGAATAAAGTAATGCCATTTGCAGCAAAATGGATGGACCTGGAGTGACCCAGAAAGAGAAAGAAAAATACTATATGATATCATTTATGTGTGGAATCTAAAATATGATACAAATGAACTAATTTACAAAACAGAAATAGACTCACAGACATAGAATGCAAATTTATGGTTACAAAGGGGAAGTGGGGGAGGGATAAATTAGGAGTTTAGGATTAGCAGATACAAACTATTATATATAAAATAGATAAACAACAAAGCTCTACTGTAGAGCAGAGGGAACTATATTCAATATCTTGTAATAAACCATAATGGAAAAGACTATGAAAAAGATTGTGTATGTGTGTATATATATATATACATATATATATAAAAAACTGTATGATATATGTATATATGTATGTGTATATATATGTACATATATATATGAATGAATCTCTTTGCTGTACACCAGCAACTAACACAATATTGTAAATCAACTATACTTCAATTAAAAAAAAGTTTATCTTGCCCATCTCTCTCTCTCTCTCTTAAATTGTGTAGATTCATTTTTCCTATAAATTCTCCAGCAGAGTGCCCCTTATGTTTCTTTGACCAGAAGAAGGTCACATGACCAATTCCAGGAGAAATGAAGCTGAAAAGATAAATGTCCGACCTCTGTAGTGTCTATCATGGAAAGTTGGCTCTACCAATAAGAAGATGGAGAGGATGCCTGGCGGGAAGGAAACCAACAGTGTCTACCGCAATCTCTGACCTGTTTGTGAGTCATCCAAAGACTTGAGCTGAGTCATATATTACTTACATTTCCAATAGAGTGGCCTGTTCAGTGCTGGTAGCTTAGCATCATTAGGTAAAATTCCCCAGGGTGGCACTAGTCAGAAGAAATAGTTGATAGGGCACACAGAAAGCCATGTCATTATTGGTGTCTAAACAGAGGTCAGGGTAGCAGAGAGGTTCAGACAGCAGTTCACTCAGAAGTTCTTCCCTTTCTACAGAGAGTGTGGGTGATCTGAGAAACTTCTGTCATTGTAGAAACAGACAGAAAAATAAGAAAGGTTGGGGGGTCTACACAACTTTGGCAGAACATGAACTATGATGGAGGGGGTTGCACTCCTTAGGTTCCAGAATTTTACAAATAGATGGAGGTTTCCTACAGTAATGATGACTCTGCTGATCTTTAAACAAGTGCAGAAAGAAAACTACAGGATTCTCAGCAATTAGTATAAAGAGAAGAAATGGGGGGATTGTTAGGGAATCAAGAAATGGACAGAACCTCTCCTGCAGGGTAACGGTGTAGGTGGTCTTAAGTCATCTTCTGGACGTACCTGATGAAACAGTGACCAGTATGGGTTTCAAGTCAAAGGGCCTGAGCACAGACAGAGCTTGGGGCTGCCACCTGCTCGGCAGTACAGCTTTTATCAGCTCCTCCTCTCTGCACCCCTGTTTGCTGTTGCTAGAGTGGGGATTCCAATAACACTCCTCTCGTATAGTTTTTGTGGGGATAAAGTTAGGTAATGCATGTAACATGCTTTGAACATGGACATATGGTAAGTACTAAGTCCTTGTTAGCGTCTGCTACCACCACCAATACTTTTAAGCCACACCTGACTCAGGGATTGGCAGTCCTTCACCAAAGACCTTAAAATCAATACCACATAGCCCTGAGTATTATTTATTTTCTATCATTGCATCTTTAAAACAGCTGTTTTGCCAACCATGCAAAAACTCATACACACACATATACTACAACTATCTACCGGTGTATATATGTGTGTGTATATAAATATATTTAATTGGAAAATTTTAAGTTTTTTAGAGGCTTCAGAGTCCCAACTTATAAAGATTCCTTCAAATATCTTTTAAGAAATCAACTGACATTTGTGGGCAAGCAGCACCCCTTATGATAGGTTTAAGTTTACTCATGTCTCAAGATGCTACATAATACACTAGATCAGTAAAATCACTTGTTGAACTAAATTCACATACTAAATCATTTATATTTCATCCAGATTTCATGTAGGAAAGAAATCAGTGATCACACCCACAACCTCTTTATATTACTCTCCTAGAGAGCCTTTATTTTGAAGCGTTACAAGTACTCTTGGAATGCAGAAGGAGGCCAAATTACAAAAAAAGATTAAATCTCCCAGGAGTTACAATTCTAGAAAATAAGTCTTTGAAATGTGCATGACATTTGGCTCTTCATTCAAATGCAATTTCTGATCTTTTTCAAGTTTGCCTTTCACTAGTTAAATATATAGTTGCAGGAAGAAACACACTGAATTTGTACTATACATTTCTCCAACATTCAAAGAACATTGGTAAAGGGCTCAACACTAATCTTCAGCTTATTACCTGGATAAATGCCAGTATGAGTCAGTTGAATTGGATATTAAGAATAACGTGACTTACAGTTTATGCATTTTCTTCTGATTACATTTTTCCTACCCTGTACATACAGCTAAGCCCATGGGAATATCATGTCAATAAACTAATCAGAAACATAATGAACACTGTGTGTTTCACCAAGGGACAACTCCATGCGTAAGTGTCGGTTATAATTTCTAAAAACCAGAGCCACATTTCCCATACAAAAATATTCCCTTTAAACCAGTATTTTCATCTGTTCTGAGAAGTTTGTGTCCACATAGGCACATTTATTCATCCTGCACATGTTAATTTTGAAGGTCAGTTCCACTAGGCAGCTTTCAGTAGACCTTGAAGTTGGCAAGGGTCATATTTTAAATATTTTCTGAACGATATAATCAACATCTATTTTACTATGTTTTGTGACCAGCAAGAGAAATAACCTAAGGAGGAAGGGGAGGGGATGGTTATGGCTTTTTAAAATAACTGGGGCCTGTAACTACAGTCTTATTCATATACGGTCTAAATCACTTAGTCGTTCACATCTTCCCATAAGGAAATTTGGCATGCGGTTATTCATTTGTTTGTTTGGCAAATATTTACTGACTCTTTACTATGTGCTAGGCAGGTACCGACAGGATGAATTCAGCAGGGAGAAGAGCAAATATGTGTCCTAGTTTTGTGTTGCTGCCCTAACACATAACCACAAACTCAGTGGCTTACAATACACATTTGTTATCTTACAGTTATGGAGGTCAAAATCTGAAATTGGTTTCAGCAGACTAAATTCAAGGTGCCCTCAAGGAGAGTCCTTTCTGGAGACAGAAGGGGAGTACTGTTCCCTTGCTTTCTGGGGTTCCCAGGGGCTACTGCACTCTTCCTCCATCTTCAGAGCACATCATTCTGACCTCTGGTTCTCTCCTTACATCTCCTTTTGTGGACTTTGACCCTCTTACCTCTCTCTTACAAGGGCCCTTGTGATTATACTGAGTCCACCTGGATAATCCAGAAAAATCTTCCCATCTGTCTCTAATTAGTCCATCTGAAGCCCATAATTTAGTCATATCTTCAAAAGCCCCTTTGCTGTTAAGGGAACATAGGTACAGTTTCAGAGGACTAGAATGTTGACATCTGTGTGGACTTCAGTCTGTCTCCCACACCAGGTATCTGCTCTAATGAAGCTTACCTCCGGGGGGGGGGGGGCAATAAATATATAACTAGTTCAATAAACCGCCTAATTTCAGGATGAAGATGTACTATGAACAAAGTTTAAAAGAGCAGTAGGAGAATGAGTAATTGGGATGGAGAAAGGGAGGAAGTGGCTGTTTTATCTGAGATGGTCAGAGAAAGCCTCTGAGATAGGAGACTCCACATTTGAATGATGAGCGGGAAAGAAAAGAGCTTTCCAGGTGCAAGAAACAGCAAGTGCAAAGGCCCAGCATTAGAAACAAGCTTGGGTGTTTTAGGGCAGGAAGAGGCCATTAGAAAGGCTTAGACTGAGAGTGTCAGGAGACAGTCAGAGAGGAAGGCTGTGCCCTGACCAGGTTGGTCTCTGTAGGTCATGGTGAAAAGCATGCACTTCATCCACATTAGAAGAAAAAGCAAAGGAGAATTTCACTCAATGGGAAGACATGGCATAGCTTATCCTTGGAGAAGACCACTTTGGCTGTGGCTTAAAATTGTGGGCTCTAAAGAGTCCAGCGGGCAGCAGAGAGGTTGATCAGGAGCAGGGTTGCTCCTAGGAAGGCTTCCCTGGCGTCCTGGATTAGGGCTGTCAGGGGAAGGCGCTGAGAAGTTATTGACATATATAGAATCCCTTCCAAAAGATTTGCATTGACGTCTCTAATTAGTCCAGCAAAAATGCAATGTTTATATGCACCAAATTGACTCCGTGCCGACTATGGACACACATAACAGGCATGAGTATTTGGGGATTGTTTTCTAGTTAATTTGGTCTGGCCATTGATTTGACTGATATTTGTTTAACTGCGTTGACTGAATGTTTGGCTGAACTGACTAGATTGATCTGTTGTGTTAGCAGTGTTGAGATAGCTGTCACCATCTCCAGGGTATCCTAGGATCTACACTCATATTCCTTTGATGTGAAGCTACTTGTAATCATCCCAGTTGACATCTTCTTGGCTACACCAGGAAATGCCTCTGCATGTAATTTGTACTGACGGTCGTTTGATGTCAAATTGATTCCGTAGCCCAAGCTCTCTTTGCTTAGCCATTCTCACTCAGTGTTTGTTTGCTTCCTGCCCCTGTCTGTCCAGGATGAGATGGACTCCAGCCAACATCTTGCTCAAAGTATCTTTATTAGCAGTTTTGGAATATGCCTGTCAAATTTTAAGTAGGTGTTCCATGGTTTTGATTTCTTTTTCTTAGCAAATGTTTGTGTCTGGAAATTTTGCTTGCAGTGTACAAAGAATCCTTGTACTCCTGGAGGAGGAGAAAAAAGTATGTCCATATTTGCCATTGCCTCGGGATAGACAGACATCCTGGAACGCATCTGGAGGACAAGATCCATGCAATTGATCTCATTTATTCACCCAGGTTCATTTGGAGGATGCCATGTCAAAATTTGCTTTAAAAGCTGATATGTAAAATATTCTGTTAAAAAAACTAGCATTTGGGTTTCAAGAGTAAAGTTTTCTAAAACTAAGGGAGTCAGATTCCAGGACTTCAGAATTTGTGTACACAGTGAGGCTGGAGATTGGATCTAAGCATGAAAGGAAATGTTTTCTTGACATTTCTTTTCAAAACAAATCAACACTCAAGGTTGTTTTTAGAGGCACGATTCAATAACTGTAAAAACATTTTGCTTAAAATTTTCCTCTCCTTTGCTACCTGGAATGCCCTTTCTCTTATGTTCTGTTATTTTCTTCAAAATTTAACTGTTCCAGGACCCTTCCCTGGTTAACCTCCTTTATGGAGGGCAGGAACAGAAATCACACTTCACAGGATACGACGGTACAGAAGAGAATATATACAAAGTTGAGTGGCAGAGACACACCAGGTACTCAAAAGTGTTGCACGTGTTAATTTTTTCAGTCTTACCTCAGTCCTTTTATAGTTAGTGGATTCACTGACAAACCATTCTTGATGAATGAGCCCTGGACTGGAAATACGAAAATCTCAGTTTTGCTCCAAGCCAGCGGTAATATTTTAACTTAAATATAGACCTTCCTACACTCAATTCAGAGGTCATCCACCTCATTTAGCTACTCACTTATTCAATAAGTATTTACTAGGGTTCCATCTGGTTCAGATCAACCCGACTCTGTCCATAAACACAACCTTTGGGAACACAGACCCAAAAGAACACTTCCTCTGTTATAACCACCGAGGGGAAGGTTGCTTTGCCCTCTGTGGGATGTCAATGTGTGCAAGCCTCTTTCCCAGACCACAGTTCCAACACGAGTCAGACAACTGAATCTGATCAATTCTGGATTTTTGTGGTGGCTTTCACCGTGAAGAATTTCAGCTATCTTATCTTCGTAATATATTTAATCCTGCATAACTTTGTGCTCAGACCAAAATAACCTCCAGCTTGAAAATGTTAAAAAGAGCTTAGATACATATGTTTATACTTAAACATCTTATGAGAAATGGGGTGAGAAATGTGCTTCTAAAATACAAACATTTTGACATTAAAATGCACTATCCCTTTGACTAGCACAGATAGTATCTTTCCAGATTTACTTACAAAAACATTACAAATCCGTCCAATGAATTTTCCAGGCAGTGTTGTTAAATGATTTATCTTTTGCTGATTTCTGTCTTGTCTTCTCCTTCAAGCCTATATATTTGAATTTTTCCTTTTTATTAAATTTTACAATGCTGCATATGTTAATAAACCACAAGTCTTATTCGATTCTTTTTTCTTCACATCTACTTTCATTTACAATGATTCAATAAAAATATGAAAAATAATTATAGCATTTTTCTTTAATGAAACAAATTGTACAGCAAATCAACTCATCTCTATAACAGTGTCTGCCTTTTAGCATTTTGTATGTTAGACTCATTCACATGCTGTGGGAGTTTTATAATGAAAAATAAACATTGTTTTCAATCAATCATTTGAAAAATCACTGGTGCTCGGTTCCTAGTTCTGAGTAGAAATTACCTTCCATTTAACAGAGTGCCTAGCATTCCCATGGAACAGAAAAACAAGTAGCCTCTCATATTAGAAAATTTACCAAATTTACAAAGTTACTCTCTTTTTCCTAGGACCCTCTCCCAAGACTGAAATTATAGCTGCCCGGGACAATGCCTATGTAATTAACTGCATATTTTTGACACTTAACTATTAATTCACCTTCTCTTCCTGGATCAGCCTGATGAGGTAATGGGCTGAACAGTCAGGTGGTGTGATTCGCAGCACTGGGGCATTTAAATGGAGCCGTCAGCATTTTATAAGTGTGATCATTTGTCACTGGGTGTAAAATTGGACTAGACAACATTTCGGGTTCTTGTAAACTTGATGATGATCTGATTCCATGAGTTCCTCTGCTTCCTTTTGTAACTTCTTCTGTTTCTCCACGGTAACAGGGAGACAATTCACGTAGCAGTTATTCAGTTATGTCTCTGACTTCACTTAGGGATATCCTTGTGATCAAAACTTTTTTATGAGACGATCTGAATATCTTATATGAAATAAATCTCATTTCCTCAGCTACGCCTTCACTCACTGCTTCTTTTCAATGGTAGGACACATTCTACTGGTATCAGGACAATTTTACTCCAATATACTGAAGCTTGTATCTGTTTATCCAGTTAACAAATGTTTATTGAGTACATACTCTATCAAATACCGTGTTGTCTTGGATACTAGGAACTCAGCAGAGATGAAGAGAGGCAGGAATTCTGTACCATTGAGTTTTCTTTTAATCAGGTTTTTAGCCCGGTAGCTTTAATGGGCTGAAAAGTGGTCCCAAAGATATGTCCATATCCTAGTTTCTGGAACCTGTGATTACTATCTTATATGGCAAAAGAGTGAATATCATTCTTACATAGCAAAAGTTGTCATTAAATTAAGGATCTTTTTTGGGGAGGTGCATGGAGGTAATTAGGTTTATTTATTTACTTTTAGAGGAGGTACTGGGGACTGAACCCAGGGCCTCATGTATGCTAAGCATGTACACTACCACTTGAGCTATACCCTCTCCCCTAAATTAAGGATCTTGAAGGGAGGAGTTTATCCTGGGTCATCCAGGTGCACAATCAGTTGTATCCTTATAATAGAGATGAGGGGGAGGTTCAACACTACACACTGTGGAGAAGACAATGTGAGTCCATCAACAGATGACTGGGTAAAGAAGTTGTGGTATGTGTATACAATGGAATACTACTCAGCAATAAAAAGTAAAATAATGCCATTTGCAGCAACATGGATGGACCTGGAGATCATCATTCTAAGTGAGGTAAGCCAGAAAGAGAAAGAAAAAAATGCCATATGATATCACTCAAATGTGGAATCCAAAAAAAAAAAAAAAAAAGAAAGAAAGAAAGAAAGAAAAAAAAAGGACATTAATAAACTCATCTATAAAACCAAAACAGGCTTGCAGACACAGTAAACAATTTTATGGTTACTGGGGGAAATGGGGTGGGAAGGGAAAATTTGGGAGTTTGAGGTTTGCAAAAGTTCACCACTATACATAAAAATAGATTAAAAAAAACAAATTTCTTCTGTATAGCACAGGGAACTCTATACAATATATTGTAATGACTTTTGATGAAAAAGAATATGAAAACAAATACATGTATATATATGTATACTGGGACAGTATGCTGTACACAAGAAATTGACACATTGTAACTGACTGTACTTCAATTAAAAAAGAAGAAAGAGGAGGAGGAGGAGAAGGAGAAGAAGGAGGAGGAGGAGGAGAAGGAGAAGAAGGAGGAGGAGGAGGAGAAGGAGAAGGAGAGGAAGTGGAATAGGAGGAGGAAGAGGAAGAGGAAGAAGAAGAAGACAATGACAATGTGGAGACGGAGCAGAGAGAGGAATGGCCCCAAGTCAAGGAATGCCAACAACCACCAAGGCTGGAAGAGGCAAGGGACAGATTCTGCTGTCGAGCACGCAGAAAGAACATGGCCCTGTAGATACCTTGATTCTGAATTTCTGGCCTCCAGGACTGGGGAAGACTACAGTTCTGTTGTTTTAAGCCACTCAGTTTATAGTAATTTGTTACAACAGTTCCCTAAAGCAAAATACTATAGAAAATTAGGACTCTGTGGAGTCAAAGACTTGGGCACTCTGAACTGTGCAACCTAATAAATCGATGACCTCAAGCATATCAGTTAATCTGCCCAGTTCTCAGGTCAGTCTGTGAAATAAGAAAATGCTATCTACCTCCTATTTAAGCGTTTGTTTAAAAGGTAGTATGTGTTTGAGTGGTAAATGTAGACCATAGGAAGCATGCAATCATGGTATACATCTGAATATTCTAGATAACCAGTACCCCTTTTTCCCCTTAGTTACAGTTTGCCATTTTATTTCTTAGTCTCTTGCAGTGCAACATCCCTTTCCTTCTTTATAAAACAATAATAATAGAAAAAATTTGAAGATTTGCCTCTAAGTGAAATACTGCAACACATTGATTATTTTCAATTTTTTTCCCATTTCTCTTCCAGGCATTACCCATATGCATTCTTTTTAAGAAAAATAATTTTATGTTTTGTGTTCTTTGCACCATTACAAAATGTTTTCCATATAGTTTTAATAATGATTCATTATAATGGCTTTATAATGTTTGAGTTACCATAAAATTACCATGACGGACTTAGCTATAACTTTTAAATTCATATTTGAGTAGTTTCAAGAATTTTAATAATACTATATTTAACATATGTAGCTTTTTCCCTTTCTTTCAACACCTTTACTGAGATATAATTCACAGACGGTGCAATTCCCCCATTTAACGTATACAATTCAGTAGTTTTTAGTAGATTCATGTTATTTTGTATGTCAACTATATTTCAATTAAAAAAAGAGTGATTACAAAATTCCAAGCTGGGAGAAAGACTCCACTTTGTTCCCCAAGGCTCACACCTGCTGTGCTCAGTAAAGCCAGAAAGCTTTGACCAACTCCTGCAAAGAGCTGCCCTTTAGAACTGGGTAAAGAGAAACACTCGTTGTCACCATCCTAGCATTTGAGGTGGTCAAGGGAATTTGTGGGGAGCAGTCAGAAGCAATCCATCTGAGTAAGGCTCATATATTAGCTGGTTTTCCCATCTGGTGCTCTAGCCTCTGGAGGAATAGCAGCTAATAAAAATAATTTTTAAAAAAAAACCCATGTTAAAACAACAAAGTTAAATTCTTACTCTTAAATTAACACACACTTTAGGAAAAAAAAATACCCACTGCTAGGAAGGTTACAGACATTTGAGAACCCTTTGGGAAATCAGTTTGAGCAATAGGTATCGAGGAGCATGCTGTAAAAGGTTCTTATCTTTCAATCTAATAATATCTTTAGAACTCTTGGATTAAAGGAATATTTCAAAGAGAAAATCTACACAGCCTAGTAATTCTATTCCTAGGACTATACACCCAAGAGACATGAAAACCTACTTCCCCATGAAGACCTGTACATAAATGTTCACAGCCGCATTATTTATACAGCCAAAAAGTTGAAACAAGACAAATGCTGTCAACTGATGAATAGATAAAGTATGCTATATTTATATAATGGAATGTAATTTGGTGATAAGAAGGAGTGAGCTTCAAATATGTGCTACCACATGGATGAACCTTGAGGACGTTACGCCAAGTGAAATATGCCAGACACAAAACGAAAAATAGCACATCTATGAGGCAGCTGGAGTAGTCGGATTCATCAAGACAGAAAGCAGAATGGGGGCTGACAAGGATTGGTGGAGGGGAATAGGGAGCTGTTGAATGGATACCGAGTTTCAGTTTGGGAAGATGAAAAAATTCTGGAGATGGACAGTGGTGATGGTTGCATACCATCTGAATGTACTTAATGCCATTGAACTATACACTGTAAAAATGGCTAAAATGGTAAATTTTATGTTATGTACATGTTGACAAAATTTTTAAAATGGAGCAAAAAGACCACAGATTGTGAAAGTCCATTTATATGAATTATCTAGAATTATCTAGAATTGTCCAGAATCTAGGCAGAGTTATAGAGAGATTAGTGGGTGCCTAGGTTTGGGGCAAATGGGAAGTGACTGCAAATGGATATGGAATGATGAAAAGGTTCCCAAACTGATTGTGGTAATGGCTGCACAACCTAGCCAGCAGTCATTTTAAAAATTACATGAAAGATAGTTATTTTGGAGAAGTTCCATTGAAAGTAAGAAAAAGTCATTTTAGGATGACTTTAGCGGTGACAATGAAATTAATAACCACAAAATCTTTTATCTGGTTGTGATCTTTGTTGTCATAACAGCAGAATAAAAATAAGCCAAAAAAGGAAAGGGGGATAGAGTTGTTCTGTAACATCAGTCTCACTGTATTTCATACACAGCCAGCCAGCTAACGTGGACCCTGCTGTTAGTTACCTGACACCTATTTCCTTCTCTTTCTTTCCTGAAGTACCCTCATTATGTTCAAATAGGCACACAGCCCACGAGACTCACCACTGATCTCATCTCATCTTGACCTCCAAGTCCAGGTACCAAAACTCCATCCCCTGTATGAAGGATTGACTCGGGAATAGACACCTGCCATGATGTGACCAATTGGACACAGAGGAATTTCTCTTTGAAATATTCGTTTAAGCTAAGAGTCATAAAGACATTATTAGATCAAAGATAAGAACCTTTTACAGCATGTTCCTGGGTATCTATTGCCCCAACTTTTTCCAAAGTGTTCTTTGTGGGCTTCTTAGAAAGACCTTTTTTGTTTACCTGGAGAAGATAACAGGAGATTCTCTTTCTTCCATTCAATAGGAATGAGGAAAGATGCAACTTTTGCCATCCCATCCTATGAAATTTGAGGAGGAAGTTGGCACTTCAGACTTCAGAATAGATGGTTGATGATTCTATCCCTGACCTTTTGAATCAGTCAACACTGAGCTTCACTGTACACGTGCCTTCCTAGTTAGGCATGCCCAAAAAAGGATCACTTTCTAAAAAGCAATTTCATTATACTTTCTGTTACTTGTGTATATCCTAAGTGATTGACTGGCCTAGGAAATGCTAAATAAATGGCCTTACATAAATCCACTTGTTCACTCACAGATAGTCCTGGCTTTAAATAAACATGGATTTACAGCATTTTAGTATTTATTTAAATTCAGATCTAATAGAGGCAGTGTCATAAGTGAGATCTAGCCAGAAAACAGGAGATTCTCAACAGCTAAGAAGGAAAGATAAAACACAGTGAGGCTATCTAGAGTTTGTGTATTTGTTTAGGTTTGGGGGAAAAGAAGCAAAAAGAGATGAAATTCATAGTGCTAAATAGATTCCGTGTGACCATATAGCAAATGGCTTACATTTTTTCCATTGTAAAATTTGCTTAGAACAGTTTTCCCTCCAGAACGTTGTTATGATAACATATGATTCCTCCAAAATTCTCCAGTTGGATGATGCTCCCTGCTGAATGACCCTCAGCGCTCTCAGGAATATAGCGAACACAATGTGATTTGGAAGTGGGATTGAAATGAAATTACTTTTTAAAAATACCTAAACCAATACATATGTTCACTAAGGTGAAATACACAAGTAATAAACATTAGCATATGGTCTAATCGGGAAAGCTAAAAGAAACATGGGGAAAGAGGCATGCAGCCCAGAAGAGGGAAGGATTTATATGTTATTTGGAAAGTTTTTGGTAAACCAGAAATTATACTTGAAACTATGTTGTTCCAGAGAGAGAAGTTGTTTTCTCCTCTTTCTTACATTACTAATGGTGCGTCATTTCCAGAAAAACAAAAATTCTTCCAGGTCTAACAGTTTTGTTTCTCTAACCAAATGTATCCTTTTCAAAAAAAAAAAAATATTGACATTTATCCCTTCCCCACCCTGTTTCCTTCCCGGTAACGATAGGTTTGTTTTCTATGTCTGTGAGTCTGTTTCTGTTTTGTATAAGTTCATTTCTGCCACTTTTTAAAAGATTCCACAGATAAGTGACATCACATGGTATTTTTCTTTCTCTTTTTGTCTTACTTCACTTAGAATGACGATCTCCTGGTCATCCATGGTGCTACAGATAACAATATTTTATTCCTTTTTATGTCTGAGTAGCATTCCATTGTAAAATGCTCAGTATTGCTAATTATCAGAGAAACACAAGTCAAAACTACAATGAGGTATCACCTCACACCAGTCAGAATGGCCATCATTAAAAAGTCCACAAACAATAAATGCTAGAGAGGGTGTGGAGAAAAGGGAACCCTCCTGCACTGCTGGTGGGAATGTAGTTTGGTGCAGCCACTATGGAAAACAGTATGGAGGTTCCTTAAAAAACTAAAACTAGAGTTGCCATGTGACCCAGAAATCCCACTCCAGGGCATATATCCAGAGGAAACTCTAATTCAAAAAAGACACGTGCACCCCAACGTTCATAGCAGCACTATTTACAATAGCCAAGACCTGAAAGCAACCTAAATGCCCATCGACACATGACTGGATAAAGAAGATGTGGTATATTTGTATATTTAATGTCTTCAAACAACAGCAATTTTATATACATATAAAATATTTGTGTGTGTGTGTGTTTTCAATGTGTCTTTCAATTTGGTATCCTTAGATTGCATTCCATAATCCCTGAACTGTTGTAGAAGCAAAGAAAATGAATAGATTCTGAACATGACTTTAAAAGAACTCATAGGCTGCTTTGGAAGCACCTTCTGAATGAGGGTGAGAAGGGGGAGCCTGGAGCCTGGGAAGCCAGACAGGCGAGGAAAGATGTGTCTAGACTTTTTAACTTATATATTTATCTATTGTCGATGACACCACCACAGTAAGAGCTTCTGAAGAACTTTTAATTGCTGATGATGGAAGCAAAGAGGAAAGAAAAATTTATTTTTTCAGGGCTGATGCTGTTAGTTGTTTGCTATTCCTGTCCTTCAGAAATAGCTTTGGTCCATAAACAAAAAAGGTATTTAGAAGAGGTGCCAAGAGAGAAACATAAAGAAGGAGTTTTTAAAGTCATTTCTTCAATTGTTATCATCCAACACTTAATCTGGGATTTACTCCTCTCTGGCTCTCTCGCCCCGCCCTCATCTCTTCCTCTAACCAATTTTAGGACTTAAACACCTTTACCCTTCTCCTCATGAGACCAACAAGCTGTCAAGACTGTGAAGATGAGGTGGAGAAAGTCAGCTGGGTGTGTTTATTTATGGATTCACAAATACAGTCATGGGATAAAATACATTACATCCACCTAAAAAGAAAATGCTCAGATCTGCATTCTAGACCAAGAGTTGGCACATTTTTTCTGGAAAGAGCCAGATAGTAAACCTTTTAGATTATGCGTACAATATCCTTTATCACCACTACTCAACCCTGCTATGATAGTGAACAAGTAGGCTTAGACAACACAGAAATGAAGGAGCGTTGCTGGGTTCCCATAAAACTTTCTTTATGGATGCTGAAATTTGAATTTCATATAATTTCCACATATCATGAAATATTATTGTTCTTTTGATTTTTGTCTTTGAATCATCTAAAACCTATTAAAAAAGTCTTAGCTCAAGGGTGCACAAAAACACCTTTGCTGGGCATATTTGGCCCCTGGCCCATAGTTGTCTGACCTTGTTCCAGATCCACCCCGTCCTAAAGATCTCAGAATGATGGGAACCAGGAAGAATTACCCAACTGATTCTAGGATTCTCTCTCTTCCCATTCCTTGAGCCCATCATATTACTTTTGTACATCGCAGTATGAGCAATCTTAAGCAGGGACATAAAACTTATCTAAAGAGCACATTATGATTTTTATGAAAGGGGTGTAAAAAATTCAAAGTATTCATCTTTATAGCTCTATAAATTGTAAAGCCTTTCACATGGCACAAACACTAGAGTGATAGGAACAAAAATTCAAAAAAAGTTAAGGGAAACTTTTTTTCGTGTTTCATGGTCACATTTCTTCCTATGGGCCTTTTTTTTAAAAAAGTCTCTGATTTAGGGACGTATGTTATAGCCTTTGTTCTTTCAGTCACTGACTGGTGTGTAAAAACCACTGAATTTAATGTCTTCAAAGGACAGCAATGTAAGATGCCTACAGTATGGTGGGGTGGCCGTGGGGCTCTTCCCTTGGTCTCTTCTGGGCTTCTCATGTAGCTGTGTTCGGCTGGTGGGTAGACAGGAGCCTGGACTCACCTGGCACGTCACTCTCTCCCCATCCCAAGCTTAGGCTAGGGCAGCATTCCAGGTGAGCACAGGTCGAAGCTGCAAAGCCTCCTGAAGCTCAGGCTCCAGAATTTGCAAGATGTATCATCATTTCCTCTATATTCTACTGTTCAAAGCAAGTCAGAAAACCAGCCTAGATTTAACAGGGAATTTGGGGCCACCAAACACCCTACCATACCACACTTAACTCTGGGCTTCTTAAGGGGCACAAATTATTGCTTTTATTTTGAATCATTTAGATTTTCATAACTGCATATTAAAGTAATAGGGAAGAACAAATCTGACTCCATAGGAGATCTCTTCCTTTAGCTCTAACTTTGTGCTCTGTTTCCTGTTCTCATTCAAGCTGGTTCTGCACCTTTTGCAAAAGAATGTTGCCTCGAGCCTGAAATACACAAGATAGCCCATTTTCAAGGCTCTGACCTTTAAGGATATAACACTTTTCTGTTCATATAAAGATAAAAAGTTGCAGAACCAAAAATAACATTTGTCTTGTTGGAGGTTTACAGGGACACCATGACCTATGTGAACAGCTGCAAGGACAAAGGATTCCGATCTCAAGAAGTTTGCAATAACCAACCATACTCACCCTCTTTCAGTATAAAAAGAAGCCAGAATTCTGATTTGGGGAAGATGGTTCTCTAGGACATTAGCCTGCCATTTTCTTGGTTTGCTGGTTTTCCAAATAAAGTCGTTATTCCTTGCCCCAACATCTGGTCTCCCTATTTATTGGCCTGTCATGCGGCCAGCAGAATGAATTTGGACTCAGTAATGTTAAGAGAAACGACTTCAATGATATGGTTATAAAGCTTAGCAATGAGCTTTCAGAAGAACACAGAAGAACACCATTTACAAGACTAGGTGTTGTCACAGAATTGCTTTATCTTGGCTCTTGTCACTTCTGGAAAACTTGGAAAGATGTCCTGCTGAGTCAATGCAGAGGATGAGCATGAAGGAAATGCTCGTAGGAACCTCAGATATGTCAGGGAAAGGCTTTGAGGCAGGTACTTGAAGAAGAAATGTAGAAACAAAGAAAATGGGAACACATTCGTCATGGTCACGGTCAGAACTGTGGATCCGGAAGAGATCCCACAATGCACTTAGGCATGAGTCAATAATAAAATGGCCAGCCTCCCTTGTTAGAGGGTTTCTAGTTCAGATTTAAGACCTTCTTTGTCAAGAATACCCCACTAGCTCTTTACGAGACTGGAAAACACATTTTCAAAGTCACTAGGAAACAGTTGGAGCTCTGAGTTTCCATAGTTCGAATGACAGGGAGGAGAGATGAAGCCAGGAGTACTGCTGTTGCAGGATAGGAGACTGACCCATCCATCATGACCTGGTGCTCAAGTCAGCCCCATGCAAAAAGCTGTCAGTGGTATTAATAATAACTTTTCTTCAAACCAAGCTGCCATCTTTTGTAAGTTGCATCCTGATTTATAAACCATTCAGTATACAACTATAACTGTAAAGTGTCACCAGTTATAAGATGCATACTGATTGATTTTAGAGATAAGCTGTAAGAGAACATGCATTTTAGAGGTAATCAAATTTGCTAGTAATAATAGCAACAAACACATGAACTGAATGACCAGCCTAAGAACGCGCTAACAACTTTCATGTCTTCTTCTATCAATGCTGATAATAGTCCATGACAAACTTTCTATTATTCTGATTCTAGTGTATCGATAAGACCACTGAGGCCGAAGAGATTAGCTCAGAGGTCACCTATTCAAGGTCAGATGGCCAGTAAATGCAAAGCCAAGATTCTATCCTTGGTCTTCCTGACTCCAAAACCTGGCCTCTTAATCACTAAGCTCTGTGGCTTTTTCTGCAAATTGGCCATGGACCCGTAGCAGGATGTGGCTCAATTAGCCCTCATGAAAACAAACAAGTTAAAACAAATCAAGACTTCAAAGACATAAAACTAAAACAGAATGGGGAAAAGTGCAATCACTGTCACTTTTCCATCTCTCAGAGGGCAGAGGAAAGAACGTGATCATTACATAAAAGGCCGTGAGCTCTCTATTCCCAGACATCTTCATAAGGACATCTCGTTCCTTCCTTTTCCCCTTTTCTTATGCTCACTAAAGTTTGAGCACCGCCATCTGGCAGGTAGTGTTCAAACTTGACAGAGCATGTGAATTGCTGTATACAAGATCCTAAAAAATCTGTACTTTTTGAGCAACTTGGAAATATTCAAGAAAAGTTGTGTCTTTAGCCAGTGTTGGTGTGCAAAGGTATTGAGGATTTCATCAGTCTTAAATGGGATACCACTGCTTAAGCCAGAAAGTACCCAGCAGATGATACTTGTCAGTATTCAGTGCTGTTCCATCTAATTCTAATATTCTACCATTACTTACTTAGATATTAATTTTTGGAATGGGATTGGACCCATTATTTTTTTATCTATTCAACAAAGTTTGATAAATTCCCCCTTAAGTCAGATGTGACATCTATGTACCCTGCTGGGGATGCTACAATGAAATATTTAGTCCCTGGTTTCAAAGAGTTGGTGGCCTACAAACAACCAGGCGTTGAATAAATGGCTGTGACTGAAGTCTGCTCAGGATAACTCAACAGCACAGATGACAGACACATGTCCCACCTGGGTTGACCAATTTAGCTTTCCTGACAAGTGGAGGCGCCCGCTGAATATTTTTAAAATGTAAGAATTAGCCAAGATAGATGATGATAAATGGCTTGCAAGTAAGAGGGGAAAAGCAAGTCAAAGGCAAGGAGGCAAGAACGTACAAGAGCAAGGGTGGCGCCAACACTTCACGTTACTCTGCAGCTTGTGTTCTCCACCACCCATCAGGATACAGCCTACAGACTGGGTGAACCAGCCCGAGCTCGCTCTTTTCAGAGGCTCCATGGGAATCCCAAGACTTGACGCACACGCTCAGTCACCTAGTCCTCCACGGATGGACACTCAGATTATTTCAGGGCTTTGCTACTACAGACAATGTGGCCATAAACATGCCTTTACGTACAACTAAAGGCTTAGGTGTTTTGATTTCTCCCGAGAGCAATTTCCAAATTTGACACTGTTGAGTCAAAGAATATTACTGAAAAAAAGAAAATGCCAGACTAGTGTATCAATTCATCTTCTTACCTAGCAGTGTAGGTTACAAATCTTAATACATTTTGCTAATTTTATAAGCACAATAATAACTCTTCATTGTAATTGGTACTATCCTGACCATTGAAGAGGTTGAAAATGTTTCCTTTTCTATGATTATCCTATTTAAATCGACTGAGCATTTTCCCCATTGTCTTTTTCTTGTCATTTTTAGCGGTTCTTTTGAATACTTAGGTTATCAATCACTTTTCTTTCAAATTATGCACACTTCTCCTACTGTTTGTCTTTTGACTTCTTAATGATGACTTTGACGTTGTTCGCTTCGTTTATGATGTATTTTGTTATAACATTATTTTTAACTTCTGTACATTTATAAGCATTTTTCTTTGCTTTTATACATTTTTCAGTTTCTGATCTTTCTCTAGAAAGTCTCCTATACCTTGAAGTTACATAGAGATTAATTTTAAATTTCTTCTAATGCTATTTCTAACATTTAGCTTTTTTGTACACCTTAAGGCTATATATGATCTTTCAGATTAAAAAAAAAGCAAAGAGAGGTAACTGGTTTTGATATAAATAATAACTACATAGATAATGCTTCTCACCAGTACAGGTCGACTTGGACCCCATTCTACTTTGTTCTGAGGCCAGGCAGACAAAACAGACTTTCTTTGGTAGGATGGTAATCTGGAATTCCTCCCATTTTGGATGGATGTGCTAATAGGGTGATGGAGTAAGGTAGGAAGGCAAATGAATTTTATCCCCAGATCTGATCCTTATCCGATCTGAGTCCCACCTTATTTCCAGCAGTTTGAATTGAGTTTGATCCATTTTTGAAAAGCCAGGCAATGACTGGCAAGCGTGAAGGAAAACTTCAGACTCAATTTGGTCAACCAGAGGTTCTTGGGAGCCACAGGGGATGATTACGGTGCTATTTCTTTATATTGATGCTGTAATTAGATCTTTGGAGTGGTTGTGTATATATTAGTCTGAGAATGTGAATTTATAGCCAAAGGGTTGTTTCACAGTTGTAAAACTTTGAAAGTGGAATAAAAGTCTTTTCTTGCTTAGCTCAGCCCCACAGTCAATCCATCACATTCTGAATGCCAAAATGGTGCAGAAATACAGTACTTTTCGGCTTTGGTTACTTTTATATTTGATCTGCTGTCAAACAGCAGTTAGGCTGATGCACAAGGATTATTTTGATAAGGCCGTTTCTAAAGACGGAGTTCAAAACGAGAACATTATGGTCTTCTCCACTAGTGCCAAATAAATGGTATTCTGCCAGGCATTGTTGGGGCGCTTCTGAAAATCTGTTCTCCTTCAAATTGCACTGCATCAAGTTTTCTGAAGAATGCTTGGTCCTTGTTTGAAATAGTTTAGAGTAAAAGCTTTTAAGAATAGTTTCTTTAGAATCTGGGGTGGCTTTTATAGGAAACTATGGTTTATCCTAGAGAGTAGTTTCCGGATAATTGCTAGAGAATGACTGTGGTTGTATTTCAGAACAAGCTGAACAGACCACCCCTGTGTGGGGAGCTCTGAACAGCTGGAAGATGGTGTAAGGATGATGAGCTCTTGGGTGTGGGGAAGAGGGTTTCAGAACCGGCAGGTGAAAACACTCAGGTCAATCTCAGGTCCTTTATCACTTTGCTCTTTGCTGAGGGTTTTTAAATGGGTGTCATTAGTGGCCCAGGAGTCATCCTGGCCATTTGAGTTACCCCTAAGGCTATGTTTCAGCCCAGGAGAAAGGCAAGCCTATTGTCTGTTTTAGGTAAGTGGGTTCTGGGGGTACAAAGCTATTTATATCTCTTATGCTCTGTGGTCCAAGTAAGTAACAGGCCAAGTCTGATTCAAGGGTGGTAACCATTGAATACACTAATTTGTTAATTCAACTAAGATGTATTGAGCTCTTAATATATGTAGGGCATTATACTAAGCACTGCAGAAAAAACCAAGGCGCTACCTAATAGTGGACCTACATTAAAGTCAGAATGAGGTAAAGAGGAATAATCAAGGCATTGCCAATTTTGAAAAGGAAAGAAATCCCAGTAGATAGTGAATTCTTTGTGCGTGTGTGTGAATTCTTAATGAAAGAGTTATTTGACACGAACGTGGACGGGCAGAAACAATTCCCAGGATCCCAGGTGGAGACAGGAGGACTGGTCCTGCTAAGGTGCGAGGAGTGTATTCATCCTAACTTTCAGTCGAGTGAGCACCAGCTCCATCCAAAGCACCCTGCTTCTTGCTGAGGGATATGGTAGAAACAGGCACGGATTGCCCAGAAATGAGCTCCAGCACCAAGGAGTTTACACATCACACATCAATAAATGTGACACAAGAGTGAAGGAAATGCATTACCCAGGAAGTACAGGTCCTTGTTCTGGGAACTGTGCTGGAATTTAGAGAGATGATACTCAGCACGACAGGAGGCTAGAGACTGGGGATTTGGAGAAACGCGCGCATCTTACAACATTCTCACCATGTTATCAGGTTGTCACCTTACAAGAACCATAAAAGGTAAAGAATGCATGACATTGCGTTACCCGTTATCCTTGTTTTACAGATGAGGAAATTTGGGTCAAGATAGGAGAGTTTTTGTTATTATTTTTTGTTGTAGATTTATTTTACTCTTCAACATGTAGTTTCATAAGAATATTCTCGCTAAAGGAAATTCATCTTGAGTTGGGACTTACTTTATTCTAATTCATCAGCTGATGGAACATTATGAGTGATGCTTTCTTGGCATTTTTGATTGGCAACCTGGATGCTGAAGTTGTCTAAAGTGGGAGTGATAAAGCTCACCCCCGCCCCTTACAAAATCAAATAGGAAAGCCCTTTACAGATGAGAAATCACCATCCGAAATAAGGTGTTAAGTTTTGTATGCTGAACTTTCGGTCAATATTTTCAGTGCAGTAAGATCATTCTTAAAATTCATCTCAGTGAAAGATGCTAAAAATTGGACATATGGACGCCTGTGAGGAGTCTGTCACAATCAGCAAAATGCACTGTCGCTAAATTGTTCCCATTCTAGTTGGAGCTAGTATTTTCATTTAGCTTTGAAAGGCAAAAAAGTTCAATTTTACTGTCATTTTACAGAGCTGTCTTGTTCCGCCCCACACATAAACAGCAGTGTGCAGCACCATTGTGATTCTATGAGATAATTTAAGAGGTCCTGATGGACTTTACAATTGGTTTGGCAGATATTGGTTTCACTTACACTACTATTGTACTTGTGACACTTTAAAAGATGTGTTGATGTACTGCTAAACCATGAACAGAGGGGGAAAAAAAAGAAGAAAAAAACAAAAGAAAAACAAAACAAAACAAAAAAAACCCCACCACCAACAAAGAAACAGAATTTGCTAATTTCTGACACAGGTGTTTGTATTACTTTGCAACTTCTTTCTTCCAGAGAATCATTTAGAGTTAAAATGGTTGGAGCTATTATTTGTCATTTAGTCTTCAGTCTGGTTCTATGAATGCCAGATCACAGGTCGCATATCTAAGCTGCAAGTTTGCTGTCTGTAATAGAATAGAGCTTCCCGAGATTACAAATAAAGGGGGACAAAGAGTGTGGAGATTTAAATTTGCTTAGTGGCAATATTTTCTGCACAGAGTGACTTCTGGTGTAATGGAATATCATAGGGGCGATAATTTTGGTGGTGGCATGAATCCATGCATGAAAGCACCAAGTGCACTGTAGCTCATCCAACCAGCATATTACAGCCTCTTTCTTCCTCTCCATCTTCTTCCCTTTCTTCTTTAAATCCCTATTCCATTTGTCGGGGAGGGTATAGCTCAGCAGTAGAGAGCAAGGGTTAGCATACCCAAGGTCCTGGGTTCAACCCCAGTACCTCCTCCAAAAATAAATAATTACCCCCCCACAAAAATAATAAAAATAGAATATTAAAAAATCCCTATTCAGTTTGGAAATATACTCTATGAACTGATACGGAGATCTTTCTAAGCAAAGATAGATTTGTTCAGTGTTAAATCTTAGAAGGATGAAATGAACAAATCAGGCCAGTTCCCATTAATTCAGAAAACATTTCAGCATTACCATCTCTCCCAAGGTAGGACATTTAAAAAAAATCCTCTAAAGGGTTTTTTTTTTAAGTCCTGTAAGTGTTTTCCGACGTACAAATATACCTCCTGAAAAGACACCTGAATAACTCCCGCTGCATTTGCCCTATTATAACACCAGGCTGTTCAGCGAAAGGGCTTAAAGGACTTGGTTATTAGAGATAAGCTTTTTGTGGTTAATGAGGGCTCCTAAAATTCAACGTCTTTGACTTCTAAAGGAGAGCTTGACTGCGATTTCTACATCAAATGTCAGGTTAAGAAAATAACACCTGAATATAGGAACATATTTAAAGATCCACACAAAAACAGGCCACTAGAGCAAAAATGAATCAATTGACGATGACCATGAAGTAACTCTATACGACATATAAAGCATCCAGAGCACACTAGAATTGACAACTACACCATAGTTCTGATTTCTGGGGACCCTGCTAGTAACATACAGAGCACAATTCTGCTGCAAAATCAGAATGAACTGAGACAGGAGGGAAGGGGGCAGTGCATAGCCATTCAAGGAATGACAGCAATTAACACCAGAATGGCAGAAGATTCGACTCCCAGGAGGCCTTGAGGCTCAAGATGGCAGGAGATTTGACTTCTAGTAGAACTTGAGCTTCATTATATGCTCATTGTAATATATTAGCGTGGTAAATGACATGCCCACAGGTGTTCCAAGGCTGACCAAAAAAGGTCAAAGAGTAGGTGGTGGCCCAATTCCTGGGAATCCAAGCCCCTTTCCCAGGGTAGTTGGAATAGCCTTCCCACTTGTAGGCCTGTGAAGCTACTGAGCCCATAAAATCTAGCGACACCACACCTTGTGGCCGCCTCTCTGGCTCCCTCATCTTCAGAGATGGCCCGCACTCTGTCTATGGAGTGTGTACCTACTTTTACTTTAACCTTGAGCACCCAACCCCCACACCTCATGGCCTTTCTCTTGCCTTCTGAGACAGCCGGCACTCTGTGCAGTATGTTTCTCTCTAAATAATTCTACCTTTACTAAAGTGTGGCTCACTCTTGAATTCTTTCCTGCACGAAGCCAAGGACCCACATTTGGCGGGGTGAATCCCAGGGGCTCAACTGAGACCTGGGACATGGCCCTTCTCATGCCCCACATTCGTTTTTCCTGCATCATCACCATTGAAATGGCCATTTCAACCTGGGCCGTGGGATTTGGAAGAAGACTGCACATCAGCCTTTGTGACAGAAAGGCTTCCTAGTTATCACTGTACAGCTGGGGAAACTGGGGCCAAAGATGGTAGAGTGGAGGATTTGGGAAAAGTGTTTGAGAAGTAATTCTCAGTTCTGGGGGTCTCTAGAGGCTCAAACCCAATCAGTATAATCCATAGCCTTTCCTATATTCACACATAAAATTTCAGCCCAATCCTGGAACAGGTAAGACTCAAATTATTTAAAAATTTCTTAATGTTGGGGTAGAGTTTTACAGATTAAAAAGCACTTCCCCATAAGCCAGTATAGTGAGAAAATTAATGACATTAAGTTGTGTATGCTCTCTTGGTTATTTTTGTGTTTTTTGTTTTCTCATGTCTTTGAATCCAAGCAGGCAGCAAGAATTTGCAATGCATTGCTTTAGGGCCTTCTGCCATGAAGGGGAGGTGAAGCAGCCTTTTCGTCCAGGTGTATGAAAAAGCAGGAACTTATTGAGAAACCTATGACATGTCTCTTGAAGGGCAGGAAGCAGCAGAGGACCCTTGTGATGTAGGGGAGATCTTGGAGAACGGAGAACTGCTCCCGGGACTTACCCATTCCCAACACACACCTCAAGTTGGGAGAGTGAGAATGGGAGAGGCACCAAGGAGTGGCTTAGTGGTACCCAATCACAGCCCAAAGCCACACACACTCCGAGCCTGGAGGGACCCCGCGCACTGAGATAGTGGCTGTCCCAGCAGAAACCTGTAATACTGATATCTGATGCCCACTGTACTTGATTTTCACAACCCTATGGATTTATGACTTAAAGATCATATGACTAGTTGAAAGTAAAGCAAAAGCAAGAACCCAGATTTTCTCAAGCCGCGACGCAGATACCTTTCTGTTCCAGGCTCCAGACTCAACTTTTCAGATGAAGCTCGCTCTAAATTCTAATCTTACATCATCTGCCAAAGATTTCACCTCTAGAAATACAGCTGCTAAAGCTATTTTCATGAGTAGAAACATGGAAGAATTTATATTTTTATGACTCATTTCCCTGAGATCCTGAAAGAGTAAAAAAGTGATCCATGCAAAGGGTTTTTTAGTAGTTTGGAGGCATTCTATTATTTATATTCAAAACAGTTGCTTCTGGGGTTGCAGGGGGTTGAGAATCGGATAAGAAGGCATATATGCTTATGATCACAATTTCCAAAGAATAAGAAAATAATAAATGTATCCATTGATAAGGCTGAATCAAGTAAGTAAAAGATTGCACTTCTCTTGCTTTTGACAGGAATAACAGTAAAATATTTTAGTAACTCAATTGTTTTATGCTGATTAGAGTCTTTCTCAAGCTCTTAACACATTTTAGATAACTAGGAAAAAAGTAAACAATTATATAATAAATATGGTTTGTTGAATCGAATAATGATTTTGCAGTTTTCCGCCTCATTTGGGTAAGTGAGTGTTGATTTTAGTGAAGTATTATTTACATACGATAAAATCCACTCATTTTAAGTGTAGAAGTTTTGAGTTTTGTTAAGTGCATAGTTTCCTGTAAGTACCACTACAGTCATGATACAGAGCATCTCTAGCACCCACAGTAAGCTGCCTCTTGTTCCTTTGCAATTAATCTTCTGCCCTACCCCTGGCCGTGGGAATCACTGATTATTTTTCTTTATTTTCATTTTCATTTTATTTTGATAAGAACACTTAACACAAGATATGTCCTCTTATCCAATTTTAAGTGTATAGTACAGACAATAAGCACCATCGTACAGCAGATCTCTAGAATTTATTCACCTTGCATCGCTGAAACTTCATACCTGTTGATTGTCAACTCCCTGTTTCCCCTCGCCTCTGTCCCTGACAATCACGACTATATTCTCTGCTTCCATGAGTTTGACTATCTCATATATGTGGAATCTTGCAATATTTGCCTTTCAGTGACAGCATAATGTCTTCAAGGTTCATCCCTGCTGTCACATATTGCAAGATTGCTTTCTTTTTTTAAGGCTGAATTACTTTGCATTGCATGTAGGTACCACGTTTTCTTTATTCATTCATCTGTTGATGGGCATTTAGATTCCTTCTACATTTTGGTCACTGTGAATAGTGTTGCAGTGACCATGGGAGCATTAATATCTCTTTGAGATCTTGGTTTCCATGCTTTTAGATAAATACACAAAAGTGGAATTTCTAGAGCACATGCTAGAGAATAATAAAGATCAGAGACAAAATAAATAGAGAAGAGAAAAATCAATGATCATCTCAATAGATACAGAAAAAGCATTTGATAAAATTCAACATCCTTTCATGATAAAAACTCAAGAAACTAGTAATAGAGGGAAATTATTTCAATATAATAAAGGTAATATTTAAAAAGCTCATAGCTAATAGCATACTCAATGGTGAAAAACTGAAAAATTTTTCCTCTAAGATGAGGAACAACACAAGGATGCTCACTGTTGCCACTTCTATTCAACATAGTACTAGAAGTCTTAGACAGAGCAATTAGGCAAGAAAAATAAATAAAAGGCTTCCAAATTAAAAACAAAGAAATAGAATTGTTTCTGTTTGCATATGACATGTTCTTAGATAGAAAACCCTAAATATTACACACACACACACACACACACACTCTTTAAGAATAATACAATTATTCAGTAAAATTGCAGGATATAAAAGCAACATACAAAAATCATTTGTGTTCTATACGCTAAGAACAAAGTGTCTGAAAATAACATCAAGAAAACAGTTTCATTAACAACAGCATAAAAAGAGTAAAATATTTAGAAATAAACCTAACTAAAGAGATGAAACACTTGTGCATTGAAAATTACAAAACACTGATGAAAGAAATTAAAGACACAAACTAATGGACAGACATGCTGGGTCCATAGATTGTTAAAGTCCATGCTACCCATAACTGTCTACAGATTTGATACAATTTTTATTAAAACCTAAATGGTGTTTATTACAGGAACAGAAAAAAATCCTAAAATTTCTGTGGAATCACAAAGGACTCAGAATAGTGAAAACAATCTTGAGAAAGAACAGAGCAAAAGTCCTTATACTTTATGATTTCAGAACTTATTACAAAGCTACAGTAATCCAAACATTATGATAATGGCATAAGGAAAGATACACGGACTAATGGAACAGAATAGAGAGTCCAGAAGTAAATCCATGCATACACAGTCAATTGATCTTCAACAGGGAGCCAAGAATACACAACAGGGAAAGAATAATCTTTCAACAAATGATGTTGGGAAAAATAATGAAATTGGATCCTCATCTTAACACCATACCCAAAGACCAACACAAAAGTAAATTAAAGACTTAAAAATAAGACCTAAACTATAAAATACCTAGAAAAAAATCATAAGGAAAAACCTTCATGACACTGGTCTTGGCAAAGTTTTCATGAATCTAATTCCAATAGCACAAGCAACAAAAGCAAAAATAGACACGTGGTTTGTTTTCTATTACTCATTTTGTTATTAGTCTCTATGACTTCATTTTACATGGACTAACACAGGATGTACTTTTCTTGTGTCTGACTTTCACTTAGCACAGTGCTTTTGCTATTCACTCATATTGTTGCAAGTACTCATTGTTTGTACTATTTATGCCTGACTACTGCTCCATTGTAAGAATATAACGAATTTGTTTATCCATCAGATATTTGAGTTGTTTCCAATTTAGTATGATTTTGAACAAAGCTTCTATGAATATTTATAAACACACTTTTGTGTGGACACATGTATGTATTTTTCTTATACGACCAAAAGTGATACAGTGCTTTGTATTCTCAGTTTTCTGAATTTTAATTATTCTAGACGGTGGATAATAGTATCTGATATTGATTTAATTTGTGTCATTTAGTGATTAATGATGTTGAACATTTTTAATGTAAATATTTGCCACCCATATATCTGGTAAACTGCTCAAATAGTTTGCTCATTTTTAATGTGGGCTGTTTGCCTTCTTTCCATAAAGTTGTAAGAGACATCTTTCATGTCATACAGATTGGAAGGAAATAAGCAAAACTCTTTTTATTCTAAGATAATTTGATCACCTATTCAGAAAATACTAAAGAATTTAAAAAATAAACTACTAAAATTAATAAGAATTACAGAAAAATTGTAAGATTTTGTCAATATACAAAATCAACTGTATTTCTGTATATGAATATGACCAAATACATTGGTAATAATGCGTAAAACCACAATTTACTAAGATATAAAATTAAAAGGCCTTGAGTATAAAATGAGCAAAACATACAATATCCATACACTGAAAGCTACAAAAAAAATTGCTGAGAGAGTATTTTTTAAGATACAAGTTAATAGATATATTTGCCCATGGACCTAAGATTTAAAATTGTTAAAGAGTCAGTTCTCCTCACAATGATCTATAGACTCAAAGCAACCTAAATTAATGTCCCAGTAGACTTTTTTTAGGCATATAAGATATCTATATAAAAATTCATATATATATTAAAATATATATCATGCATAAGTGCAAAGGACTTAGAATAGTCAAAATATTGGTAAAAGGAAGAATAATATTATAGGACTCATACTTCATGGTTTCAGGGATTATTGTAAAACTATGTTAATCAAGACACTGTGGTACTGGGTATAAATAGACATATGGATGAATGGAACATTATAAACTGTCTAAAAATACATACTTTGCCAACTGATTTTTGTCAAGGTGCCAATGCAATTCAATGGACAAAAGATAATCATTTCAATTAGTGGTGTTAGAATAACTGCATATTAATATGCAAAAAAATTAGACAAATAAAACTTGACCCTTACATCACACCATACACAAATATGGACAAAGGATTATAGGCTTAATTTTAAGAGGTAATATTATACAACTTCTGTAACACAAAAAAGAAGATATTAGTGACCTAAGGTTAGGAAAGACTTTTAAAATTGAACATAGAAAGCATAAACAATAGAAAAATTTAATACACTGGATTTTACCAAAGTTAAAAGTTTGTCTCTTCAAAAGGAAATGTTAAAAAAGAGGAAAAAGTAAAGAATAGCATTTTTAAAATATTCGGTCCATATAAATAGTGGAGAAGATGAAGCAGTGGGACTCATCTGGTGAAATCTGAAGAAATCCTACGTAAGGTGGAATTCGATTCTGAGGGTTGCTAGACAGTTTCATTCACCTTGTGTAATGAACAACTTTCACCTGACTTCTCTCTCCCTTGCATTTTTTTCCCAAATGTCTGTGCACAAGCATTAGGATTCTACAGCAAAAGCAAAGACACATTTCTCAGGCACCGTGTTTGGATCCTAGAGAGAAAATCCCTTCCACATGTGAAGCAGGAGTCTTGGACTACAAGTCTGTTTGATTATGCCTTCCAAGAGCTCCTTAAACCTTGAGCTTTCAAGATCCCTGTCTCCAATTTGAATATCAGCAACATTGACAGGTTATTATAGTCCCGAATAGTTCTGATCCAGATCAATACTGTTAAACAACAAGTGAAAGTAAATTGACAATAGCTTTCTTTTCTTTTTGGCTCCATTTCTCCATGATCTGATCTCACATGAAAATTTGAGAATAATTATTTGGCTTTTAAATGATGAAGAGACCTTTCAGATAGTTTTTCAGGTATCATTTAAAATTTTTTTTCTTTTTTTGAATTCTAGATATTGCCCATAAAATCTCAAGGGGAAAAAAAAAACATTTTTAAAGCACTGAAGTCAATGTAAAGTGGATTTCTTTAGGACTTAACAATAGGCATTAATTAGCACTGGAAGTACCAACAGGATGGTGCTATCTTACTTTAAGGATCTGCTCCCTCACTGGGTACACGGAATATTATATTTTAATCAAGTTGTAGAGTAGCTGGGATAAAAATGTTCCAAAGTCACATACACTCAGTCACTAAATAAATCAGACACCTTGAAAACGGACTGGTTGGTTAGCCTAGAAATTTGAAGGCTCTCTTTATCATTATATAGTGTCTCTTTCCCTTCAGAAAACAGAACATAACTAGTAATATTGCATTTACTAAACTTATGATCATTTTCTCTGGCCCGAAATGGACTCTAAAAATACCAACAGACATCAGATAGTCTTCTTGGTGAACAGAGATCATGTTTTTCTACTTCAGAATATAGCCATTATTACAGGGACATAAACATTGTCTTGTAGGAAAATTTCATTACTTAAACTCATTTAGGACTCCTGTCTTAAGGTTTTATTAACAGTGTAAAAACACTTCTCTATAATCACTCTCATCATGCCTGCATTTTACAACACACTCAAATTCTACACGATATTAGTTGTTGCTTGTATTATTGGTACTTGGGATTATACATATTCATCTATCTGTTACACCTGTATTTTTTATGCAAGTTATTTTACTATTTTTACATATTGTAAGTCTTAAAAATATTAATGTCAAAGTAATTTCTTTTCAGAATATCTAGCCCTACTTTATGCATTTTAGGCATTCAATATAATAGTGCAACTTCTTACATGGTAAGAAAGAGAAGTCTAAATGAATGCTAAGGAGTGAACAAATACCTAAGTATTATTTCATATTTTTATGAATTACATGCTTAAATATTTACAGATCATTAATGGCATGTTGTTCTATTTCGTTTTTAACACATGAGAATGTGAAATCTAAATACTCAAATTGCCCTTTCTCTAACACCATCATCTTTTTTTTTTTTTAACTTAAAGGATAAAATATACAGCACAGATCCTAAAATGGGACCTTAAAATATTGTTATTACTATATTTAAAGATTTAAAGGAAAACATGAACAAAATGAAAATATAAATAGAAACTACAAAAATAGAACCAAATGCAATTAAAGTGGCAGAAAATACAATGTCTGAAATAAAATTTCACTGGATGGGCCTCGGAGCTGATTAGGAGCTACAGAAGAAAAGATTTGTGGACTTGATGAAAAAGCCTTACGAACCATTTGAACAGAAACAGAGAGAGGTGAAAAAAAGTTGAAATAATAAAGAAATATTCAGGAACTTGTGGGACAATATCAAAAGGCCCAGCATATATGTAACTGCAGTCTCAGAAAGGAGGGGAAAAAAAGTAATTTAAGAAAATAGTTTAAAAAAAGAAAAAGAAAATAGAGGCCAAAAAAATGTTTCAAGTTTGAAGTTTGATAAGAAATATCAACCCACATATCTAAGAAGCTCAAAGAACCTTCAGAAAAATAAATAAACCAAATAGAACACCAAGATGCATTTTAAGAAAACTGTTGCGAACAGAAGATTAAAAAGAAAGTAAAACAACTATAAAAAGTATATTAAATATAAAGAAACAAAGATAGTATCACTAGCTTCTCATCAGATCAAATGCAATCCATATGACAATGAAATGACAAAAATAAAGTAATTGAAGGGAAAAAATAAACCTGGGTTTTAAAATTATGCTACCAGGAAAAAAATACTTCAAAAATAAAACAACAACAACAACAAAGATATTTTCAGAGAAACAAATGCTGAGATATGTTTTCCCCAACACAGCTACAGTAAGAGAAACGTTAAAAGTTTTTTAGGCTGGAGGACAAGTATGCCAAACGGAAATTTGAATCAACCTAACGGAATGAGTAGCATAATAAATAGAAATGTAGAAAAATATAAAGTTTTCCTATTACTAAATTTCTTTAAAGGCAATCATGAGGCTTAAATGCCTTTAAAGGCAATTGGGAAGTTTATATCAAATATAAAAATAAAATGTCTGAAAAGAGAATAAGATGGATAAAAATTTAAATGTGTTATTATTAAGTTTTTTCTTTATACATGAAATGGTATGGAACATCTCCATGGAAGGTATTTGACGATATGTATAAAAGTTACAGAGGCCAACACCATTTGATGCAGCCATTCCACTTTTAAGAATTTACAAGACAAAACTAGAAATAGACTTACCATATGACCCAGGAATCCCGCTCCTGGGCTTATATGCAGAAGGAACCCTACTTCAGGATGACACCTGCACCCCAACATTCATAGCAGCACTATTTACAATAGCCAAGACATGGGAACAGCCTAAATGTCCATCAACAGATGACTGGATAAAGAAGATGTGGTATATTTATATGATGGAATACTACTCAGCCATAAAAACCGACAACATAATGCCATTTACAGCAACATGGATGTTCCTGGAGAATGTCATTCTAAGGGAAATAAGCCAGAAAGAGAAAGAAAAATACCATATGAAATTGCTCATGTGTGGAATCTTAAAAAAAACAGGACATAAATACAAAACAGAAACAGACTCATAGACATAGAATACAAACTTGTGGTTGCCAAGGGGAAGGGGGGGTGGGAAGGGACAGACTGGGATTTCAAAATTTGTAGATACTGACAGACATATGCAGAATAGATAAACAAGATTATACTGTATAGCACAGGGAAATATACACAAGATCTTGAGGTAGCTCACAGCAAAAAAAATGTGACAATGAATATATACATGTTCATGTATAACTGAAAAATTGTGCTCTACACTGGAATTTGACACAACATTGTAAAGTGACTATAACTCAATAAAAAAGTAAAAAAAAATTAACATTCAAAAAAGAATTTATCAGACAGTGGGGGGAGGGTATAGCTCAGTAGTAAAGTGAGCTGCTTAGCATGCACGCGGTCCTGGGTTCAATCCCCACCATATACAAAATTAAACTCAAATGTATCAAAGACCCATGCATGAAAAGAAAATTACAAAATTTCTAGAAGAAAACAGGGGAGATATTTTTATGTTCTTGGATTAGGCGAAGTTTTCTTAGATCACAAAAGGCGCTAATCATAAAAGAAAAAAATTAATAAATTGGATTTTATTTAATTAAAAATTATCTGGTTTTCAAAATTTCTCCTTAAGAAAATGAAAAGCAAGCCACAGAGTGGAGGAAAATACTGCTAATACATATACCCAAAAGGAACTTTTATCCAAAATTTTAAAAAGAAATTTATAACTCAATTAATAAGAAAAACGACCTATTTTTTTAAATGGCAAAATATTTTAACATACACCTCACAGAGGAAGGTATACAGATAGCCACAAGAAGAGATTATCAGTATCATTAGTCATCATGACAATGCAAATTAAAACTTTAAAGAGACACCAGCATTGCGCTACTAGAATGGCGATTATTAAATGTTCTGAAAAACAGCAAGTATCAGTGAGGATGCAGGGCAGTCAGGGCTGTAACACTTTGTGGTAAGAGTGTGAAATGTACAACCACTGTGGTGTGGCAGCTTCTTTTAAAGTTAAATAAACATTTTAACAATCTATGGTTACCAGTGGGGAAAAGGGGCGGGAAGGGATAAATTGGGAGTTCCAGATTAGCAGAGACTAACTACTTTATATAAAATAGGTAAACAGTAAGTTCCTACTGTAGAGCACAGGGAACTATATTCAATATCTTGTAGTAACCTGTAATGAAAAAGAATATGAAAAGGGATGTATGTATGTGTATGTATGACTGAGACATGACACTGTCCACCAGAAATTGATGCAACATTGCAAACTGACTATACACTTCAATACAATTTAGAAATTATAAAGAGTTAAATATACATTTAACAAATGACTCAGAAATTCCACTCCTAAATATTTACACAAGAGACATGAAAACAGATCTCCATGAAAAGACTTGTATGTGAATGTGCATAGAACCTTTATTTAAAATACAAAAAAACTAGAAAATTTTCAAGTATCCTTAAACAGCTAATGGATAAACAATTTGTGGCATATTTACCTAAAAGAATACTTAACAGTATAAAAAAATCAACAAAGGTGATCTCTTGTGATCATAAAACTCCATGTGTTAAATTTTTCTTGTGGTTATTATTTATAGCTGATTAAAAGAACATAAAATAACAAATGTTACTAATATTAAGAATGATATAGACTTCAGCATCAATTCTCTTTCTATTTTTTGTGTGCTTATAGATTATTATATTCATTTTGTGTGCACTGATTATTATATTCATTTGCATAAGTAGATGGACAATGGAAGTTTTGTTCTGGCAATAGTACTGAATTTTTGGATCTCTCTCTATGCCTGCAATCACGTTGTAATCTACCAAAAAATGTTTTCAACAATCTTGTTAAAGTGAAGAATTGGAAATCACCTGATCTGCAAAAGAATTTGTTATTCCGTGACTAGAGTCATTCACTTTTTCTGCCAAACCCAGTATTTCTAATGGTCCCATAGTTTGGTGTCCTAGAGGGTTTTACCAGGGCGAGCTATATACCCCATAGTAGATTTTGGGTGGATAGGGGTGAAACTTTCTTTTATAAATTGTGAAAGGGGAAGTGAGAAAGTAGAACCTGCATAGAGTATTTTCAGGAAGGCCAGTTTTAGAAAAGAGTGTATTGGAGAGTTAAAGAGCTGTCAATCAATTCCCTGAAAACAATGAGTGCCACATTGTCCCCTCCAGGGTGACTACCCCCAGCATGGCATCCCAGCCTGAAGACAGTGCTTGGGCCGCTCTCCATGAGTACCTCATGCCTCCTGCAGTCCATTCTCCTGACAGCAGCAAGTCTAAGTGATATTTCTGACAATGAAAATCAGATTAAAAAAAAAGATTCTTCCTCACAGCTGTTTCTTCAAAACCCTCCTCTATGTGCCCATTGCAATTAGAATGAAGTGCAAACCCCTCAACTCTGAAGTTGGTTACACTCTCCTCTCTCATTTTGTACTTCTCTCTTTCTCCATTTCTGGTTTCCAGGTATAGACACACTTCTGTTTCTCAAATGTAGCAAGTTCATTCACACAGAGGTCTTTGTCCCCCGGTTACTCACTCAACCTAAAGCAGTCCCTGCACACACTCACTCCCTGTCTTATTGCTCGGCTTCACCTTCCCGCCACTGGTCGCTGTCTGCTATTGCTGCTCATTTCCTTCTTCTAAGGTGCTTCATGACAGCACAATCCAAACCTTTCCTGTCTTTCATTTTTATTTGATTTCTCTCCACTACCTCGAACTGTGCTTGGTGGGTTCTCAAAACGTATTTTTTGAATTGATCGATAAGCCAATGAGTGAATATTGAGTCGTTTTTATAAGCATTCATATTTAGAAGACACTTTGGTGTTGCCGAACACCGATTCCGATGTGAATTTATCATTTTCTAAAGCTACAGGATGCACGCCATATGCCGTACGTCTCTGAATTGACTGAACATCTATCTCTAAGGAGTCTATGACTGCAAAACAATTAGAGAAGGTAGAAATTTCAACAAGTTCAATTAATTGCATAGTAGTTTCCCATAGGATATTTTCAACACCATTCCCAGGTTTTACTCGTAAAAGAGCTTCCCTAAGTGATTGTAATAGACAGCATTCGTTTGAAAACTGTCACCTCTGGACCTGTGGCTTTATTGATTTCTACACTGCTTTTACTTTTGAGACATCAAAGTCAGAAACAAAATGAATATCAAGCTAAATGGTTGATTGTAAAGAGGATTATTTTCTCAGAATAATTCTGAAGAAAAGTGGCGATTCTGAATAGGATAAGATTAGGCGGTAATTACTGTCTTGAGCTGAGCAGTGGGTTCTATTATTTCTACACAAGTATTTAGGACAAGATGGTGCTGTAATTACTAAGAATTGGCTAAGAATAGGCTAAGAATAAAATGCTGGATGACAGGAGAAGTTATGAATTGAGGAACTGTTTCAAGGGATCAAGGTCAGTGTGAAATAATTGAACCTTAATGGAAAAGGCCATAGAGCAGGGTTAGGATGTGGAAAGATGAAGGACTCTGAAAGAAATTGTATCCAAAGAGAAAATGTTCCCCCTTCAAGCCCCTGATAAAGTCATCACAAAATGCAGTGGGGTAATCCCATGAGGACAATAAGTTAAATGTACACGTTCAGCAATATTGTGGGACACCGGAATTCAGTTCTAATTTTTTGCATCTGTTCCCTCAACACATTAATGCAAAAGCCATTTGTACCTATTTCTAAATTTCCTTCCCCAGGGGTCAAAGCCAATTAAAGTTCGAAAAACCAGACCTCTAAAGAAATTGAAAGTGGTTTGTGGTAAAACGAAACAAACAACAAAAGATACACTCAGAGCAATGTTTTAAAAATCTAGCAAGTACGTGTTAAAATTAGGTGTCACTGAAGTTATGTATTCTTACCCACTCAAGGAGATGAAATTTTCCTTATTGTTGGTAAGCATTTCCTACAGTTCTTTTCAGTGAAAGGAAAGTAAAAGGGGTAGAAGAATGTATCTGATTTTTTTAAACTATCTTTTTCCTTTTTGGTGGTTTAAACACATTGTTTTAAAAGAAAAAGTGTCCATGTCTATTACCACAGAAGTCATATGTTTGGGAGGCAAGCCACTTTCATATTTGTAGCATGATGATGATTACAGTCATTACTATTGGTTGTGAAAATGCTAAATTGTTTTAAAATGTAATTTTTCAAAATTTGCAATCCTCTTTCTTTTGAGTTCTGGAATGTTACTTTATCAGTTTATAAATGCCCAAGTAGGTTGTTGTGAAGAAAAAAAAAAGGAAGGGAAATTTAGTTTAGAGTGGGAAGAATGGATTTTGAGCCTTGATTTTATTACTCGTTAATTATGTGATGTGGCATGTTATTTCATAACTATGAGTGTCAATTCCTTCCTCTGTAAAATGGAGGACCAAAAATAATTTTTTCCTAGTATTGCTGTAAGGATTAATTGAAAATCTGGCTGTGAAGTCATTCATTAGCTATAAAGGTGCAAAACAAAAAGAATATATACTGTAAAATTCTATTTAAATAAATTCAAGAAACACAGAACAAATTGCTAGAGACATCAAAACAGTGATTATGAGAGACTGGGCTACTGACTGGAAAGGAACACAAGGGAACACTCTAGGATGATAAAATATTCTATACTTTTATCTAAGTGGTGATCAAAAGGTTATACACAATATAAAAAGTCATCATAATGTGCTCTTAAGATTTCTGCATTTTGTGGCAAATTAAACCTCAATAAAATAAACAGAAGGGAGTTATCACTGTGATACCCAACCGAGTTCCTTAGCGTGGACACTGCTCCTTATCTACTTTTCCATTTTCAAGTCTGGCCACTCCATCCTCTTTCTTCCATCAACTTTGGAACCCATTATTTCCTGCTACAACATTTGCCTTTTTACAGTTGAAAAGAAATGTAACAGATCCACGTCTTTGCTTCTTTCCATCCTGTTGTTGTTGAGAATTACTATTCACTTCTCTGACTCTGTGAATTCAAGAACTCGTTAAATTATGACTATGGCTTTTCCATTTTTAATCTAAGAACCTAGCATAACTCTTAGCATTTAATTGGCAATTAATGAGTATTTGCTGACTGATAGATTAACTAACTGACCCACTAATTGGATGAATTAATTAATAACAGAGTGAATTAATTAATGTTATTAGGCAAGGGAGTGATACGGGCAAACTCAGAAATGATAACAGAGTTGAATAATAAACTGAAAACAGTCATCACTCATTAATCAGATCTAGACATTTATCAACAAACATTAGGTACCTACTCCATCAGATGACTCGATTGGCTGGAAATCTCATCTAGCATTTCCTCTCTTTGACAGCCTGATTTGACTGCCCTCCTCCTCCTATGTCTGGGCCAAAGTAAGAGAGGTCACTGCCTCTGAGCAATTCATCTGTCCCTGAAGACCATGGCAAGGACTCAAGGTGAAGTTGGGCAGAATGATCTAGGCATGATGCTGCATAGTGTTCAAGTTTACGTTCTACTTTTCCTTTAAACACTATTCATCGTATATCCTCATAAAATTATTCCTTGGCAACTCATTTGGCAATTAACTCCTTATCAGTGGAGTGAGAAACAGAGGACAGGAGAAAGTGGCTAGAGAGATGGTGTTGGCTACATTGCAGTATCCATTTTGTTTCAGAGGTCAACCCTCTATAAGGCAACTGTTGGAGACACTGTGATTTTTCCCCACCTCCAAACTCCACCAGAGTCCTCACTGAGCCTTTCTCGTGGCTTCTAGGTCTCTTAACAAATGAGCAACGCTGTTGCCAACAGCCACGTTACCCATCCCCAAGCCCATCCCATCCCCATTCCGGAAAGCATGACTTAGCATGTTGTTATCTTCTCTAAGAACTTGCTTGCAATCTAGTCCTTGCACACTGTTTCAGATTAACTTGCTTTCCTTCCCTTAAGAATTTATTCGTTAGTAAAAACATTGCATTCTTTGGCATCCCACACTGCCATGCTCAAGCTGAGATCGTGTCTGCACCACCCAGGGAATCAGGCACAGCGACTGCCACTGATGGCTCAGAAGCCGCACTCCTTCTTCACGGCAATAAGCCACCAGAGGCTCCGTGTCATTGACCTTCTGTGGAACTAAGGTCTTCCTTGGCATTTCTAGTGTTTGAGTCCTGTGAGCCTAGATTTCATTTCTTTCCTATTTTTGGAGGAAATTCGAATCACTACATTCATCACAGTCCATTGAAAGCACAATCTCTAGTTTTCTTCCTTCCCACATATACCAGGAAAAGCCATCCAAATGAGTTGTAGGCCCGTATGGACCAGAAGTCCTTCCCCTCGCATTGTCACTTAATCTGTCTCAAAGACTTTTTCTTAATCATTTGTGTGCGACATCGAGAATGAGTACCTGTTTTTAAAGTAAACTTAAATGAATAACTTATGTAAACTTCTGCGGAATATAAATATACTTTAAGGGCTATGACCTGATCTAGGTCATGTGTGAGTGAGTCTTTGAGCTGTGGTGACAACTCTTAATATACAGTGATGATAATTCAGTTTATTTATATCTTGCTAAAGGTTTTGAGAGGATGTAGCTAACAAAAACATACTACCAAATACAGGACTGGATGAAATCAATGATCTCTCTATCCTCACACACACCTACATAGAATATTTTATGCTACTTATAGTATATGTGTGTATATATTTATGCTTATGTATGTCCATTGATAGTCTGTATATATGTGCATTACTGTGTGTGTGCATGTGTAGAATCTGGTTTTAAGGGTCCTACTAGCTGAAAAGTGGAACAGAGGACGTTACAGAATGCTCATCATGGATAAACATTGTTCTTGCGATACTCTCCAAGAGAAATTACTCATACGGGGTGTTTCACCGCAGTGGCTGACATCCAGCTTTCCTAGCTCTCTTCCCCACTCCCTGATCATCTCTGCACGGCCCTTTTGGATGGGTGTGTTTCAACAAGCCAAGTGTAGGCATTGGGGTATTGAGGATGATTTCAAAGGTCCCCTCCACTTCTCTGTCCACTTTCACTTCCCCATCCCATAGGTTCTTGGTTTTAAGCAACATTCTCAAATTTTTATCTTCTCTCTGGGCCCCTTCTGTGAACTCCGAACTCAGTTACCTCTGGGGCATCTCCATTAGCAGACCAATACACACGTCCAAATGCACCTGTACAATGGGAAACTCCAGACCTTTCATTCAAAACCTCTAAGAGGGGAGGGTATAGCTCAGGTGGTAAAGCACACGCTTAGCATGCATGAGGTCCTGGATTCAATCCCTAGTACCTCCTCTAAAAACTAAATAAATCTAATTTCCCCCGTCCAAAAAAAAAAAAAAATCCTCTAATTGTAGTTGGTTCCACCCTTACAGCTGCTCAGGTAAGAAGTCTTGGAGTTTTATTTTTTTCCTAATTCCTCTTTCACACGCCACATATAACCCACCAGGAATTCTATTGGCTCCACAGTCAGAATAAATTCAGGATCTGACCACGTCTAACCCCTCCACCACTGCCACCCAGTCCAAGCTGCCATCGCCTTTGGCCCAGATTACTGCCGTGTATTCCTAACGAGCTGACCCATTTCTTCCCTTGCCTCTATACCCCTGAGAAGACAAATGAGGAATGACCTGCTCTTAGGTGCTCAAAATAAAGAGCTTTTGAACCAATGCAATGCAATGTCCTAAAAATATGGTTTCAAAGGGAGCTTGGAAATGGACTCCAAGTGACTGTATCAGAAATCTTAAAAGCAAAAATCACAAACATAAAATCAAAATAAAACTCAAGGGAGAAATTCCAAGTGGAAGTAAGAGAAGTAGGTAGGTTTCACACATCGTACCTGGCTCCACCTAAGGTGAGTACTATTTATAACAGAAATACAGCTCACATGTGCCTTTCTCATGGAGACCTTCCCTGGCCACTTGATTTAAAACTGTGAGAACCTGATCTCAGCCCTCTCCAGCTCTCCTCTCCCTCCTCCCTTGATCTTTTTTTACATCGCTTCATAGCACCGCTGACGTATTCTATATTTAGTTATTTATTTACTTTCCTATTTTTTATTGTTGTTTTTCCCTATGAGAGTATAATCACAAGAGGGCAGTGTTTTTGGATGTCTTGTTCACGTCGTATCCCCAGATCTACTGCAGTTCCTAGCACAGAGGAAGTCGTGTGGTTCACGTCCCAGCAGGAAATGGGACTCCTACTCAAATAGTAAGGTGCCTGTGTTTTTGTTTGTTTTCATTTGTACTTACTTTTATTTATTTATTGTAGGCAGTACGGAGAGAGGTGTGAAAGGAAATCGACAAGGGATGTGGGGCACCCGGAAGCAGCAACTTGAGAAGTCCTTATAAGTCAGAGGCAAGAGTAAGGGGGGAGGCTAAAGGGGTGAGCTGGTCAGGGAGAGCTGAGGCCGGGGTGGGGGTGGCCCAGGAAGAGTTGCAGTCTGAGGGGAAAGGGAATGGCCCCGGTCCCACAGCCTGAAGCAGGAGAGAGCAGGGGATCCACACCCTGACCTCTGTGGTCTCCTGGGGATGTTACCCACTGGCCAAGCCCCATGGAAAGCCAAGGTCAGTGGAGCCCAGCAGTTCAGGCCAGAGGTGACGTCCGAGGGCACAGCACCAGGCGGAGAAGGACGGGAACGGATCTGAGGGCCAAGTGGGAAACCACCAGCATGTAAGAACTTAATAAATAGCCATGGGACAAATGCAAGGCTTTTAAAAGAAATCTAGCAATTAAATCCAAATAACTGTTTATCTCAGAGACCTTTAAAAAATGCCAAGGGCATAAAAAATCCAAATAAAACAGAAGAAGCAAGTCTGGGGTTAAAGGAAGGAGGCAGTTTCAAATAGTTTACTGTGCGCCACCGAGGAAGGGTCATTTACACAGTGGAACCTTTGGTCCAATTAAAAGGTTCACGTGGATACGCAGATATCTATGTCACCGAATTGCACAGTCCTTAGTTCTCAGTTTAACTAGGTGGCATCCAGGGGTTACATCACTGATCCAACTGCCTGTCATGCTCTATGGTGTCCTTCTAGGACGCAGGCAAGGCACACAGACCTCAGGGTGACAACTGATCAGGCAGCAGGGACAAACTGCAAATGCCAAGGGGCTCCTGCTTTCCTCGATTGTCTACCCCACTGCTGGTGAGCTCTGCTTCAGGTCAGGAGATACTGATTTGACATCGGGAAACCAGAGCAGCAAACATCACAGCCATCGCCCCTGCACGTGACAGGGGAGAAAAGGTAAAACTCAACTTTCCTGTCTGAGATTTGAGGAAGGGATTCTTTTAAATAGTCGTCCCCCCTGGAACTAGAATTTATTATTTCTGTAAAGAGTAAAGAAACACAGGTAACAGATGAAAACCGCAAAGCATCCACTGAGCCCTTCCGCTCCAAGGGATCACAGAAGCTCAAAGACCTCCCCTCCGCAAAACTGCACTTCAGACTCTGCACGTTTACTTTTGCTGCAGGAAGAAAGCGTGGAGCAGACACAGCCTGTGGAAAGGCCTGAAGTTGGAGAGTCAGGGGTTACGTATGTGTGCATTTATCTTTCCTCCTAAGTAGCTGGGTTTGGAAAGAAAGGAATAGAAAACGATGGAAGACAAGGCGAGAATGGCGTTGCCCGTTTTAGGATTCTGTAGAGGAAAGAACGTTCTGCTTTTCCTCGCTTTGAGGAGACCCACTGAATAGAGCATTCAGGAAAAAAAGAAAAAAAAAATAAAAAAGACAAAACATCGTGTCTCATCCACGTGAATTGCAGGTACATCAATTCAGAGGCCGCGATGCTCACCTCCCTGCACAAGGCCCTCCGCTCAAACATTATCTCCGGCTCTGACTCCAGAAGCTCTAAAGGCATTTCCCCCGCCCCCACTCCTGCAGCTATGAGGTGCTGACCACACTGCTGCAACTGGGAGATAAGAAAAATGTTTCAATCCACATGTTAATTATTGAAATTAGACCTGCAAACAAATATTTTGGGAAACTGCGAGTTGCTTCCAAACGTGGCGCTTTCCATTTTCAGCCCGAAGTGTAATTGCGGATTCAAGGGCTCAGATCTTCCCCGAGATTCATACATTATGTATGCCGCACTTCCCCGGGACACGGCGGATGTCACGCTCCGCGTCCTGCCGAAATGGGGAAATCATTTGAGACAGAGTTTGACTTGATAAAGTATCAGAACTTCAACAAAGAGGAGCAAATAAAAAAAAAACACAAAACTCGGAATCCACTTTTTGGAACTCAGAAACTTTGCAAATATAGAGTCTCTCTAATGGGTTAAGAAATAATGTGAAATTAAGATGAATGTTGAAATGGCACCTTAAAAACTGCAGAAGTATATTCTTTGATTCCCCCCCCCGCCCCCAAAAAAAATTCTGAAGGAGGTTGTTACTGACCAAGGTTTGGCACACTTCCCCTGTAAAGGGCAGATACTAAATATTTTAGGCCTTGTGGTAACATGGTCCCCAACACAAATACCCAACTCTCATTGCAGTGAAAATCTGCCTTGTGTAAACAAGGGGGTGGGACCGTGTCCCAGTAAAAGGATGTTTACAAGGACAGGTGCCAGACAGAGTTGGCCCACAGGCTGTCGTTTGACCACCCCAGATCAAAATATACTTTCACAGATTAATTAATATTTTTACCAGGCAATTTCAATATTTAAAAACATACAGTATTGCCTGCTTTTCTAAATTGATTATTCCTTGAATAAATTCCTGGCCGCTTTCCTCAGCCGGACGAGTATGGATTTACTCACAGCAACATTGATTAAGAAGAGAGACGTTTACGTTGCCAAGATCAAAGTGCTCCTGGGAATAGATCAAAAACCCTCTCCGTATTAGATTTAACATTTCCATCGTCAGGTTTCATCAAGTCTTAATAGTTTTCAGTGCCAGGCTCACACACATTTTCTTTAACTTCTGCCTCAAAATCATAGATTAATTTCAGCCATTGGTACCCAAGGCAGCTTCATCACGAGGACTTTCTTCTGCTCCAGGGGAGGCCAGGCTAAGGAAGCTTGAACATCTGTCTATAGCAACGTCACTGGGGGTCTCTCTTTGGATCTTCCTGTCAAATCAAATGAAAAGGGGCAGAATGTAATAACATCCCTTTAGATTCACTGCTTGATTCTCATTTAGCTGTCTTGAGTTCTTTTAGTCTCTCGGCACAACTGCCAGTGCTTATTTTTATGGCTGATTTATGGTAAAGGTTTGATTAAGATACCTCCAAATCTTACCATGCTTAACATAGACAGCATGGAGCAGGCAGAGAGGAGTGTTTAAACTGTCAGTTCAAGGTCAAACTGAAATATTTGAGTTCATCCAGCCAAGCCAATGAGGTTGACCAGTCTATTCACAGACAGCCTTCTGCTCCACCCTTGATTCATCTGGGAAACCCAAGGAAAACAGACTGTTTTTAAAACAAGTTCTATTTTTTGGCCATGCCATAGTACAGGTGTCTCAACTGTATCAACACTGTCATAGGGATACAGTTCACCGGAAAATTTAGAATAATGACAATTTTTCTGTGTTCAGAAGTAGGTGAAAATTTTCATTTAGGGGTACTGGTGGCTGCTCCTGAAAATGCACTTATCTCATTGCCTTCCCTCCGATTACTCAGTGTGCTGTACTTTGATGACATGTCTAGTATGACCAGGAAAACAGGCAAACTCCTCCTTGTGTGCAGAGTGGGAATTTAGATGAATGCAATTAATTACAATCGGTACGGGGAAAATCTGACCAGTTAGAATTGATTTGAAACAGCTTAACACTCAAATCACCGACCAGGCAGCATTGCTTTCCAAACTCTAGCTGGGAAAGCCAGACGGCACATGGTGGGAGAATCTGTCTAACAGCTGCAGGTGGGTGCGGCTTCAGTAGAACAGGAGAATGTAGTGAGTCCTGTGTTGTCTTCTCAAGAGTCTTTCCTTCTCTTGTTTGATAAAATGGGGGAATTTGTGGGTAGGTTTTTCCATGTCTAATCTTATCTAGGGATTCCCATCCCACTGTCACAGTGATTAGTTGAGGTAACCCGTTCTATGTTGATCAGAGCATCATAGAACTCCCTGGGTACCTGGCACATATAATCAGGGCCAGTGAGACAGGAAGAAATGTTCTGGCAGCTCGATGAAAAAAAGTGGTTATCACACATCAGAAAAGCCATGCCATGCCTTGAAGACATCATTGCACAGTTCAATTAAACTGACCCTAAAACTAGACCATCTGGTTCTATGACCTAAGTCATCCATTTACTATTTTATAGGTATAATTTATATATTTAAGTTATGAAGTGTTGCAAATATACAGAAAATCAGAGTGAATCCTAGGACAAATACCCAAGGATCTCACTTGTACTAGGGAACCTCAGCCCTTTTCTATACTGATATCTAATCCCTTTTTAAAAAGAATTTAACATGTTGTAGAATGTCTTAACTCATAGTTCTGCACTCAAGTAATTAGAAATAGAAACAGCCTCAGCTGGGAAGAACTACTGATGCATTCAGTGTCCCAGAGGCAGGGTATCTCTTATGTGTCCACAAGTTCAGGTTACAAGCCTAAGAAAAGTGCTCTAATACAACAGCTTTAATACTGAGAACAGAATCAAAGCAACACGGATCAGCAGAAAATGTGGACCGCTTGGAAGAGTCTCAGATCACACTGGGATTATAAGAATGGAAAATGAGCAACAGAAACAGGATAAAATATGTTCCTTTATTGTTGCTGCTGATCGAAGACACACCGATACTTTGATAAGGAGACCAGAGGTCACTTCCACCATTGACTCATCATGTGGGCACATTTGAATGGGGCGTTCCCGTCACATCATTATTCTGTGTGAATGGGAAGCTGGCCTGAAGACTTAGGCTAAAGAGAGGTAATTAAATTAGAAGGAGCCAAAAGATCTCAGAGACCATCATCCCACAGCCCAGATGGAGTGTCCAGGCAAGCAGCCGTCCTCCTTCTGAAGGTCCTTTTCCTATTTGCATGGGTCCTGTCACATCTGCCACCACAAATCAGACAGTACAGTGTCAGCCACCCTAATAAACTAGGACACACCTAACTTCCAGTTAAACTGAACCCTTAGCTCAATTACAGCTGGTCTCGGTGGTTTTCAGGATTGCTGGAGCCTAATGAAGGTAGACTCCTATCATCCCAGACTCCACCCAACTTGGTTTAGTCTGAAAAATCCACTTTCCCTTCCTTCCCTGACTTTACCTCATTTTGTGCACAAATACATGAAAATATATGCAAATCATATGCTTGCAAAGCGGGTATACATATTTGAAAACTATGCACATATTCAGAGTCCTCTGTCCTCAAAATCCCAGATGCAAGTAGCATAGAATCACGCTGGGAAACTACATTAGATTAGAGCTCATTATCTAAGCAAAATAACTTACTGATATTGGATGAGAAGTACCATTAAAAAAAGAAAACTAGACACTGATGGTTTAATTTCTTTTCCTTCTGTATTTCATCATTTGTCCCATTTTTTCCTCAATTTCATCAAACTAAATGTTCAAAGTTGTTGACATTCTTTTCAAAATAAATATCAGCACTTGATTATATCTTGTAATATATCTTCTCTTTTCTAGGTCATTGTAGATACTTGTTATTTATTAAGTGTTTGGATGGGTGAATAAATTAATAAATGTCAAAATGTTCATATTGACCATTTGTCTGCCTTTCTGAGTAATATTCTTGGCTGTGAGAAATAAAAGGAGTATTCACATTTACTACACATAGGATAGTCATGAAATTGTAGGCATTAAACCTACATTTCTCAGAGCAAACCAGTATTTAACCAAATAGCATTTAAGGCAAGAGTTGGGGAAATTGAATAGTGGAGATGAGATAAGCTGTGGAGGTTCTACTGAATACTGGAAGAGAGCTGTTCAGCAAGGATGTAACTCAGAAAATGACAAAGACTTGCAAAGAAACACAGTCAATATGCGTCAGTATGATTGATGCAGAAAGTCCAGAATTTAAGACTGGACTCATGTTGCGGGCTGAGAAAGAAACATAGAGCTATTAGTGTATCTGTGCAGACTCAAGGAAGTGGCCAGCTGGAACCAGACATCAGTAGGTATGAACACAGTGAGTTAACAGTGTTTCTCAGACACCGATGATCTGTCACCTGGAAATCTTGTTCAAAATGCAGATTCTGATTCACAGTGTCTGGGGGAGATTCTGTGTTTCCAGCAAGCTACCAAATGATGCCTACGCTGCTGGTTCATGGACTGTACATCTGTAGCCAAGAAACAGGACCTCCGCAATGAGCAAAGGAGATCCAGAAAATGACTATGTCTCAGCAGTATATATGTTGTGTATATAATAGGCTCGTGTGCATGCACACACATGCACAACGTTTATTTCATAGCTTAGTTCTCAAATAGTCCTTCCGTTTTTGAAAACCTAAGGTTCAACAACCCAGGTCTTTAAAGGAAAGTTACATGATATTTGATCCTTATCATGAGCTCTGATGGGTTGGTCAGGTAAGCATCCTCGTCGTAGTAACCCTGTTTGTGATAAAAAGGGAATGCACTGGATAAAAGTTACAAATTCTCTGAGCATCAATTACATCACCTTTGATCTGGCCTGTTTGCCTTTCCTTTCTGAGTCCTTGCTGCTCTGATTCCAGCAAAGGGACTGGAAAAAATTTCTTAATCCTTATGAATCCTAGTTTCACTATTTTTCAGTAATGGATAAAATACATACTTTTGAAGATCAAACAAGCTAATACATTTAAAGGGCTTAACACAGCCTTTGGCACATCCAGAATGTTCATTGAATGACTGTTATAAATACCAGTAAAATAATCCAATACAATTATCCATTTCCTAAAGGACTCCGCAGGTTTATTATTATCGCTATGACTCTCAAATTAGTCTTTTGGCTGTGGGCGTGTCTGAAGGTAATTACAAAGATTTCCATTCTATTATTTATTCTCTTCTGTCCCCTTGTTTAACTCTGTTCCTTCTATCTTCTTCCTAACAAGCTTGGTATCCAAGCCTAAAAAATGTCCTCGTAGCACATCATTCTTTATTATGCCAATAACACAGAAATGTAGGTCAAGTAAATATAAGTGCTGTGTGAAATGAAACCTTCAGAGTTAATAGCGCTGCTGACCGTTTGTGTGATTACAACAGCCCGGAAGTGCCGGCCTGCCTTTGCAAACAACGCTTGTCTCCTCTTTTGCAGCAAATACTCTGCGGAGATGCGAGGAGGCCATTTATTTATTTTCAGAAAAGCCCGCCACTTGCTATATATACTTTCATTTTTGGTAAAACGCTGTTATTTTTCTTCACATCATTACTTATAAAATTAGCCTGCGCTAGAACTACAGGTGGTTAGAGCACTCGCTACACATTATGGGCTTCCGGGGCCCTTAAGAAACACCCTGAATCTGCCACACAAACTTATAAATGGATGGGATCAATACACAGTGAAACCTCAAAAACTCATTCTATGCCAGTTTAGAATTTGTGATTTATTGGACATAGGTCTGACTGATTTGCTTTTTGCATTATCTATGGAAGGAAAAAAAAAAACTTTGCTAAGCAATTTAACAAGGTCATTTGCCTTTCTTAAAGAATATATTATTATTGGGGGTAAGATATAGCTCAGTGGTAGAGTGCATGCCTAGCATGCACAAGGTCCTGGGTTCAATCCCCAGGATCTCTGTTTAAAAAAAATAAACAAATAAATAAACCTAAAATTAACCTCCCATTAAAATTTTTTTAAAAATTAAAAAAATATATGTTCTTATTAAGGTATTTTAATGCACCCAAGAGGATACTGTGTGATACACACCAACATTACATACATTAAAGCAGATTCTGCAAATCTTCCTTGACAATATGGTTAATTTACATTCTTGACTATTACAAAATAAAGTTTTAGAAATCACTCAATGTTTTATTGAGAACTTGCTAAGGTAGGGTAGGGAGCTGGACACCTCTGGGTACACTGTTAAATTAGAAGTTTACAGCTTGAGGAAATTTGTGGATGAACTTGAGCTTTTACCTACATGGACTGAATTTCTTTCCCTTTAAAATTACTTTGCTCAGTGCCAAGGCAGCTGAAGTTCAAATACTGCATAATTGGTCTTGTCATTTTATTCAAATGTGTACACTCTACTACTTCAACACCGCCAAGAGATTTTTAAGTGTAAATATAAATATTTCATTTGCAGCTTAGAGCTTTCATTTATCCTGTTTGAGCTACGAGATGTATGACACTGCAAAGGACATTCACGAAGTGCACATCATTGGGCTTCAAATGATTGAACCTTCGTTTGGGAAGTGATACTAGATTGCATTGTCATTTATGATTCTAAATACAAAATGTTGGTAGACTTTAATATGTATCTATTTATAATATTATGTATACATAAAAATATGCACATTGGTAATCTTAAAATAGTAGCAATATAGAAAATTGTTTTATTTTTATTTTATAATCTGGAATTAAAAAAATAAAAACTGCTAGGCTTCCTGAGCGCATCACTCTGCATCTGGTTCTCTAACTGGAGCTGGCATCACACTCCACTGCAAGGAGGCTTGTTGAATGTTTTTGATTCAGGTGGCCTGACATGGAACCCAAGATGCTACATTTCTAACACATCCCACAGCTGAAGCACTGCTGCTGGTCCTGGCAACCACACTTTGAGATCCACTGCTCGAGAATACCTCATTTTTATTTGGAGCACACAGTAGCTAGATGCTCCCTTTTTGATTCTTATTTTTCCCCATTGTAGCAAAGATTTATAGAATTTGGCACTATGCTTTTATTATCGTATTCTTTAAATCAATTATTAGAATCATCTGTGTATTTTTAAAAATATATGAATTCTGGACCTCACATCTTTAGGTATGAGGTAGGGCTAGGAATTCTACATCAGTGGTTCTAAAACTTGGCTGCTTATTAGAAACAACTGGGGAGCTATTAAAAGTCCCGACACCTAGGCTGTAGCCTGTGCCAACTCAGTCAGAATGTCTGGGGGTAGGACTCAGGTCTCGCTGGATCTCCAGGTGATTCCAGGGTGCAGCCAAAGTTGAGACCAAGCATCATGCTTCAGAGATGCTGTTCTTAGACAGTTCTGAGAGCTTAGAACAGAGCTGGCCAGTAGAACTTTCTGAGTCAATAGAACTTTTCTGTATCTGCTCTGTTCAATACAGTAATCACTAGCCACATGTGGCTTTAAAGTTTAGCTAGTGCACTGAACTTTAAATTTTGTTTAATTAATTTAAATTTAAATTTAAAGCAGCCACATGTGGCTAGTGGCCACCATATTGGACAACATAGCCTTAAACAATAAGCTTAATCTAGCACAAAACTGGACGGCAGTGAGCAGTAGGAAATAGTTCCTAAACTTCTGGTCTTACATATATGTTCTAAGCTTCTAATATAGATACACATATTGTATATATATATGGTATATATATATATAATTTATATATATTTACATATAAATGATTCTTGAAGATTTACTATGTGCTAGACTCAGTGTTAAGGAATGAACATACATTATTTCACTTGATTCTCATGATAAGCAGTTGGTCATTTTTTTTCTATAGAGCCAGAGAGAATTTTAAACTTTTGAGATTTCAAGTCATGCAGTCTCTGTTGCAGATTTTCAACTCTGTTGCCAAAATGAAAGCAAACACCGACAACTGATAAAGAAGTGAGTGTGGCTGGGCACCAATAAACTTTATTTATAAAATGGGCAGCTGATGAGATCTGGCCCATGGGGCATAACTGGTAGACCCCTGTTCAGAATAATTCTGTAAATTTATAGGTTTAGAAATAATAGCAGAAAGTGAGGGCATAGCCACTCCAGCCAGAGTATTATTTCTCCTTCACACATTTACTGCAACTTTCCCCTCCCTAACTCTGATTATCATCTGACTAGAACCAAAAGAGGCAACTTCTTGGCATGAATTATCCATAATAAGGAACTTCTTCCTACACATTTCTTCCTGGTTATCTGCTCAAAGACAGACGTCCTCATACTATTGTTAAGCCCACTATTGTAATGTTCTTATAAGCTGGAACTTTATGGCACAATTCTTGGTTCCAGCTACTGGACAGATGGGAGAGTTATTACACAGCAGTTAAACGTTTATATGAGTGTATGTATATTATTGTTAAATAAGCAGTAAGATGCTCATCTTTCATGTATGCAGATTAATTCATCTAACAGTAATTAAATGCCTATTATGTTCAAGGTACAATGCTGGGTACCATTGTGGGATTCAGGTAAATATAGCATGATTCTTCCCAGAGCACTTAGAGTTTGTGTAGGGAGATGCAATGTTCATAAATTACTGCAAGTTGACTTAAGAGAGGTGGAGGCTAAGTATTTTAGAGATGCTAGAGATCAGTTTCACTAGAATTCAATTCAATTCAATTCAATTCAATATGTTCACCTACTAAATGTCTACCTTGCCCAGAATTTTGCTAGGCTACTGGAAAAATAATAATAACAAAAATGATTAGACTTTCTGCTTCTTTAGTTAAAGATATTAAGTCGGAAAAGCATGAATACATGAGTGCACTCTTCAAACAACTGAAAGATATTCCAAGGGCCTAGTTTCAAAAGTACCCTCTACCCTATATGACATAGCTAGTCAAGGGAATCAAACATAAGGAAGAAAACTGCAAAAGGTAATTAGCCCATGAAGACTCACACCCTATGGAAGGACCAATCTACGGGGCTAAAAAGTTTGTCTTTACACAGGAAGCCATGTCATAATTTATTATCATGTGGATATCCTGGTTTACAATAAAAAAGAGTTCTAGGTCAGAGAGATGTATTGTCACCCAGCAATCAACAGGGTCAAAGACCTTCAAGTCTTCACATTGTATTAACTAAAATAAACAATGTCAAATAAACAGTCAACACAGATATCTTAGGACTTTCATGGAAGAGTTGTAGGATGCATATGGTGAAGGCTTTTGTGGTAACTGTGAAGAGATGAAGAATGGTGAAGTCTTCAGTAAGTGATTATTTGATTATTACTGAGACATAAGACAATTTGGTATATAGCTGCTCTAAAGCACATAGACCTCAGTACAGCAGAAACAAACCACGAACAGGAATGGAACAATAACAACAATTAGAAATCCATTGCATCGACACTAATTTATCATCCACATTAACAAAAAGTGGCCTTCAGTATATTTTTGTTATCTTGGTATATTAACAATATATTTTTTTCTTGTTTCTCTTTCTCATCCTCATTTTTCTTCTTCTTCCCAATCCTTTTACATGAGCCATGATGCCATTTTCAGGAATTACTTGTTAACCGTATTAGACATTTTTTTTCTTTGCCATTTAAGTTAATTCTAAATATACTGGCATTAATCTAAAATGTATATTTAAGATATCACAGTGAAGTAAGGCACATTATTTCACACATGTAAATCTAATGGCAAGTAAAATTATTTTCTCAGCATCTAAACAGGTTGGTAGAAAATGGTATAATTTACCTGAATAGAGCATAGTGTCCTTAATTACAATAATATTTTCTTTAACTGCATTCTGATTTCACTGTGTACATGTTATCCATCTGTTTCATGGGCGCTTGAAGCAAATTATGCCTTCCTGAACAAAACTTTATTTTCAGAGGTGAAATTTTAGGCTCTCTCACATTCTGCAGATTGCCTAAAGCATGAAACATTAAAATGCCACAACAACAGCTCGCAAGAATTACGAAAAAAACAAGATTCACTTTATCTCTGTTTCAATTGGAGTTTATTATTATTTTTTAATTTAAAGTGCCTGTTTTCCCTCCTGCAAAAGTTGTGGGCTGCATAATAATGCTTTGAGGGACCCAGAAATAACATTATGTGCTCATTAGCACGTAGATTAAGCCAACAGAAAGAGATTATTGTCTCGCTTGAAGACTATCATCCCAGTGCTAATGGGTGGGTGTATTTTGACAGAGCAGAGGTGCAGTGTCAAATGGTGTAACATTCTATAACACCAGGATGAGACTCAAAACCTTCTTCAGAAGCAGGATGCACACATTCTATTGCCAGCTTCCCTAACACATAGTCATCAACTTATGTTTATTATTCTTATTATAGTTATTGTTATTAAGTATAATGCCCATAGAATCTACCACTAACCAAGTCAATTATCTCTTCAACAGGTGACATCCCCACCTCCCACAAAGATGTCTTTCCTAAGGTGGGAATATAGATTACATTCAGAGGGCAACCCTGATGTTGTCAGGTTTGAAGGTCAGCAAAATCCACTAAATTGAATAAGCACCATTAAACTGTATTCTGAGGGATTAAAAATGAATAATTGACAAGCTAAATACAGGCTTAAGAAGTATTACACATTCTTATTGATGCAGTTCAGATGCACTCTTAAGTGAAAACGATTGTATAATATTCTTATCTTTTAATGTTCTATAGGAAGAAAAATAAATATTTTATGCATTGTAGTGAAATTTGTTAATTTTGAGTGCAGATTAGATTCTTATACCATAAAACAGAAAATTAAGCTTAGAACCAATCTAAGATATTATTTAAATAAATCTCCTGTCAGAGCAGTTTTAAAAGCAGTTTAATAAAGTAGTTGTAGGTTTCTTAAAAAAAGGATGGCAACTTAGCATTAGGGAAAATGTCTCTTTAACTTAGATGAAAACAGATAAGCTCAAAACTGATAGGAGAAGGTTTGTGAGTAAAGATGATAAAACAAAGACACTGTGCTTCTATATACTGTTGTGAAATTAAAACAAAATCTCTCAAATGTACAGAATACACATTCCCAGTTTTAAATTTGAACAGTCAATCCAAAAACATCCACTAAATAATCTACAGCTACAAATTTAAAGAACATTTCAGTGGTGGAGTGATAAATATTTTAGAAATTATTACCCCCCTCCCCCGCAATGGAAGTTTATATTCTTCTTGACCAAGGTCACAATTTTTAACAAGCATGGCTAAGCACTTTGACCCTTCTCATCAGCTATAAATTACAATGTCTATGCATGCAGAGCAGAATATAAAGAGACAGAGTAATTCCTCCCTGAGATTTCTTTTTATTTAAATGTTAGCCTTCAAGTAAAGGGCAAACTCTATCTGTGGTTTCATCATGGTCACAGTAAGACTGGATTCAAGCTATGCTGTCTGCCTTTCTATCCAGTAAATAAATCAATTTACCATTGAGTAAATCAATTTACCATTAAATAAATCAATTCTTCCTGCTGGCATGGCTAAAAAAAACAAAACTACAAAGTGTACATATGTGTGCTTCTTGTGAAAAGTAGCACTATTATAAACCTGATGTCTGACTTTAAAACTTGCAATGTGGGGTTCATATTTACAATCAATGATCTCTTTTTCTGTGGTATCTTATTTTGTAGAGAATCATGTGTCTCGCAAGCCTTGTGTTCAATGTAGTCTTACTGGTTTCAGACTATAGAATCACCTGGAACACCTACAAAAAAACACCCAGACTCTTGGACCACACCTCTAGAAATTCTGATTTAACAGGTAGGTCTGTATTTCTAGCAAGTTCACAAGTGGTACTGCCGCTTCTGTTCTGTAGAATACACTTTGAGAAACAGCTAGAGGATGTGTGTCTATCTGGAGGTTGACTGCGTATTTCTTTGAAGGTATATAGTATTTTCTCATTGAACAGTCCAAAGGGCTTCCCAAATAAATTTCATTCACATGATGGAGGTTCCATTTAAGTTCAGGTTGTTTCAAATGAACTCTTCTAATTTGATGAAATGCTGGTTGTCGTCATTGGACGTGCTAACGAAATGGCAGACAGTATTAATAAACTAACTAAAATCCCTTTTCCATAATGTGTATAATGATTTGGTTAATATACAATATTGAGAAATTTTTAAAAAGAAATATGGAAGCTTAAACATTATTAATGGATGAGTAATTATACCCAAAATCTTCACATCAAGAGTTACAATTCAACTACATGTAGAAAGAACTTAAAAGACTGACATCTGGCATCAGCCCCAACAGGTAATCATTGCGAACCTGACGACATGAAAAAAAAAAATAGCTGAGCAAACTGAAATTCAATGACTCTCCTTAGATCCACTTCAGAACTGAAATTACAGGACAAACTGCCACCCTCAAATCTAGAGAGACAGGTAAACACAGAGAATCACACCTGAGGTCAGCTTACCTGAAGGGGAAGCCCCTGAAGCCAGCAACTGACAAGAATGTTTACATGGCAATTTTGATGACTTGCTGGAGGCTGAGAGTGGATGAGTTAGAAAGTTAAAGAGTTTTGAAGGCTGAGTTTTAAGAGGGAGTTCCCATACTCTCATGAGTTTTCCCTCTAAGAATTTCATCAGGTTCTTCAAAACGAAGATTGGAGAAAAATCTACTCTTGTGTTGGGCAGACGGAGGTGAAAAGTAACACTTTTGAAATATACCTAGGGCATCACACAATTTATTCTCATTCCCTCTTTTTAAGTTTATCTGTATTTGTATCAAATGGCTCTTGATAACTTCAAATATATTTTGGAATGAAAAAAGCACGTATGTTTAGGTAGACAGCTAGATGATCAAAAGATAATGCTGTGGTTTCTGGACACAGAAATATGTGCATATATGTGTTCATGAAACACATGTGTGATTAAGCAATTTACATGTGTTGCAGCACTCAAAATCGCAGTGAGCCCATGAGGTGTATGTTCTGTTTCGTTGTTTTGTTGGTGTATATTCTTGTATTTCTTTTTTTTTAATTGAAGTATAGTTCATTTACAATGTTGTGTTTGTTTCAAGTATACAGCAGTGATTCAGTTGTACCTAAGCATATATATATTATTTTTCAGATTCTTTTCCATTATAGGTTATTAAAGATATTGAATATGCTATACAGTAGGTCCTTGTTGTTTATACCTACTTTATATAAGGTACTGTGTATAATCCCAAACTCCTACTTTATCCCTCCCCGCCCTTTCCCCTTTGGTAATCATAAGTTTCTTTTCTATGTCTGTGAGTCTATTTCTGGTTTGTAAATAAGTTCATTTGTATCATTTTGTTTTGGATTCCACATATAAGTGATATCATATGATATTTGTATGCCTGACTTACTTCACTTAGTATGACAATCTCTAGGTCCATCCATGATGCTGCAACTGGCATTATTTCATTCCTTTTTTATGGCTGAGTAGTATTCCGTAGTATATGTATGAGATATAATGTGTGTGTGTGTGTGTACACATACATATCACAACTTATTTATCCACTTATCTGTTGATGGACATTTAGGTTGCTTCCATGTCTCAACTATTGTAAATAGTGCTGCTATGCACATTAGGGTGTGTGTATCTTTTTGAATTAGAGTTTTCTCTGGATACATGCCCAGGAGTGGGATTGCTTATGGAGAACACTATGGAATTTCCTTTAAAAAAATCCTAAAGATAGAGATACACATTTTTTAAGTTAGTTTACTGATAAACTAATCTCCTACAGTTGAATGATCCAAAGGCATACAGCTAGCAAGTGGCAGAGCCATGGTATCATCTCAACTCTTTGCTTTTTCTCACATATATCATACTGATCCATGTATTTCTACTTATGACTATGTTTTCATGGTTTCATAACCTTTCATTTTCCCATCCTCATCCTCCCAACAGATCTCAGGTGCCATCTTTCTTCACTGTATGTTTTGCATCCTTTTAGATCATCCCTTCTGGATCCCACTTCAGTCACTCCAGTTTAGACTCTTTTCACCTCATCTCTTAAATATTAATTAGTATTCCTGCTTCGAGGTATCCCTTCTGAAGTTGTCAAATATAGCATCTCTAAGTACCACTTTAAGCCTGTCACTCACCTGTTAAAACCCCCATATCCTTCAAGAGATCACTCTCCAATCTTACTTTCTGAAGGCATTTGATCTTCTCCACTGTGAAATGGTCTTCATGCCACCATGTGATTCTAACCTCACCTTTCTCAGGCTTCCTCATACCTGTACCATCCTCTTGCGCCCCCCTCAACCAGCTCAGATCTGGTCTAGCCTTTGAAACCCAATGATGGGCACACTGTATCAGCAGCAGTGTCATCATAATTGTTGTATCATCATGTGGTCATCATCATCATCACCATCACCACCATCATCACCACCACCATCATCACCATCACGATCACCACCATCATCATCATCATCATCACCATCATCACCACCACCACCATCATCCAAGTCCTATTTGTATAGACACTAATAGCATTACTACTCAAAAAGTAAACCCTTGGAGACCCAAGCCAGCTAGCTAATAGTTTCCTACTGCTCTACAACAAGACAAGAACTGAAACCTAAAGAAAGAACTTAAAATCTTGACATCCCTTTAACATTCCTGTGATATGGAAATTCGAAGACTTAAAAGTATCCATTCTCAATGGATTAAAATTAAAAACTAAGAAAAAAAATCAAATCCTTCATCATAGATGGTTTGAGAACTGTTGCTTTATGGTCTTTCAAACATTTTCACACATAATATAGCATTCAATTTATGCTGAGATATCAAGAATACCATTTTCATCTTATAAATGGGAAAAAAGCAAAAAACTTAGGGGCAAAAAATGTATGTGATTTGCCAAAACACGTATCTTGTGAGTGGTAAGAAGTTTTTATTCCAAATCTGCTCCTTCCTCTCTGTTCTATTACATATTTCTAGAGAAACTGCACAGTGATTGTCCCTTTCTGCCTGGATGAAATGAGAGAGACAAAATAATTTACCTTGGAACCCTGAAGAGCCACTAGCTGCCTAAATAAATTTCATCTATCAATACACGTTAATCAAGCATATGTCTTCAAGAAAATTAAAGAGTAAAATATGTATTTATTCTTTTTACTAAGAATTACTCTTCTCATTCATTTTTCAGAGCAGGCAGATATTTAGATGTGAACAGAGAAAGGGAGCTACAGGTCAAATGGCAGGAAACCATACATCTTGTAAACAATGGGGATCCTTGGGTAGAAAAAGAAAAGCAAGAACCTCTGACTGATATCATACAATTGAGAGTAACAGTGTCCCAAAGGCAGACAAAGAAAGGTAGGAAAAGGCAGGAATATCCTTTGTCTAAATGCAACCTTTTGCTTATTATGCTCTCATTTCAATAAAATTGGCTTTGTAGATTAGAAGTACCAATCATGCACCAATGCCATGACTCTTCCGATAAAGACGAAATAGGACAATAATCCCTTCTCCCTTCAGGAAGGTGGAGTTGGGATGAAAATCAGGAAATATGACCCCAAACCCTTCCTTCCCCAAATGAATATTCCACCCATTCATTTTTACACCCCATATAACCAGCTTGCCAAAGAAACTCAAGGCAGCTACTCACCTGAGTCTGCCCACTCTCCCCTTGAAAGAGTTCTATCTATTGCTTAGTAAATCCTCGCTTTACTTTCTTGACCTCTATGTTTTGTCTCTGAATTCTTTCTGCAATGAGATTGAAACCTAATCTCTGGCAACACACTCATTTATCCTTTCAATTAACAAAATCTTATTACATTTATTGACCATCTACTATATCCCAGGCCTTGTGCTCAGCCAGTTATACATGAAGAACAAAATAGCTTTTCTACAATGACTCACAGGTAGAAAATAACATAGGGGTTTGGAAAAGTTTTCTCATATTTCATGTAATTTGGTGTGCCCTTTGGAATCACTGGAAACTCCTTTTTTCTATTGTCATAGTACAAAATCTTCAAAAGGATTCCATATAATGAGGGAGGAAAATTCTGCACAATCTCACCCTGCTGCAGGCTACTAAGCTTGAGCTTCAGTCTAAATGTTCTTTCTTTCTCTTATTGCTTTCTTTAGGATTGCTAATTTTCCAAAGGATCATTGTTTACGTTATGCCTTCGCCCATTAACCAGAGGAAGGATGGAGAGCAACTGTTAACACAATTAAAGCTCAGTTTAATTTCTACAATCTATTTGCATTTGCAAGGAAGCACCCTGACTGTGGACTCCTGGAGGGATGTGCATGCCACAGAATCTGGTTTGTTCTCCTGCCCTTTGTGACCTCTACAGCAGGGAGGCCAGACTTACCCTGTGGACCACCGAAGCACTCAGATTCTATAAGTAAGGTTATCTGGGATGTTCTGTTTGCATGGGAATAAGCATTATAATAACTACCCTGTTTCGACTCTCTGTGAGGCAGAGACTCAACTCAGCAGACACTGGACCCAAAGATCTATTGCAGCCTGAAGTTGCAAAAACACAGTGGACCAGAATTTTGATCCACTAAGAAAATCAATTCAGGAGCAGGCAGGCGCCCTCAATATCTGACCCATTCTCTGAGTCTGTGATTCTAGGGAGCACGCTGAGTCCCAAGAACCTGTTAGATTAGAAGGATGACAGGGGTGTCACACAGACTTCGGTAGTTACTGAAAGCTAATTAATTTAACCCGACCTCTCCCTATAACGCTAGGACACAATAGACCGCTAGTGATAATTGATTCTGGAGAGCCTCGGAAGTGGGTCAAGGAAAACACAGCTGTGCTGTGTAGCCGTTCTTGTTTGCTCTGGATTATAAACTATTTTTGGTACTTAGTTAATAAAGCTGATTTTCTTAAGGGGCCTGCAGTGGAATGCATGAGCTGCTGTGTCAGATGCTGTTGGAATTGGGATTTGCAATGGATGAACGCAAGGAAATTAACTCCACCCATGCCGCCTAATTTTTGAGAGCCGAGGCATTGCTGTGCCAGCTGTGGGGATATCCAGTGAAGGGGGTTGTAGCCTGCTTCATGATTTCCTAAACTAAATCGACTTTTGAGGTCACAGATGGACTCAGTAAAGTCTGTCTCCCTTTTCTTTATTTTATGCATTAATATTTTATTCATTTTAGCTATAACAGCCATAAGTGAAGAATTCAGAATACAGTGAAAAGCAGCATATATAAAGCGCCACCTATAAATGCTTTGGGTATATTTTTCCATTTTAAGATACTCCTGTTTCCCCATTTGGGCATCTTTGAAGCTGATGATGTATCATAATAGTGCATCTTAGGGCTGATAACATCTTCGGTTCAGTGAACTATGACAAGTGATGTCATCTTCTCAGCAAATCTATAAAGGAGGTACCGTTTTTAGTCCCATCTTATATTTGAGGAAAGTGAAGCACCAGGGGAGCTTAAGTAACTTAATCTGATAGATCTAGTAAAGAGGAGAGCTGCGATTTAAGTGCAAGCAATCTGGTTCTAGACTCAAATCCTCAATTACTATGGGATGTAGTCTCGTGGACCCACTTAGATATGATTCAAGTGACATTTGAACAAACCCTCATAAGAAACTGCCACTGCCAGTTTCAGGTATAGCCCATCAGTATGAAAAAGGGCATTAATATGTTAATAGAAAATACATCATATTCTGTGTATTTTTACAGATGAGTGTATCCTACTGTGCAAATATTCATATTTTACTTTCATCATTCAATAGTAATTTTGCATGGGGTCCTTTTTTACTTGTTAACTTCCTTCTTAACTGCTGTATAGTATTCTATCACACAGATGGGCATGTATGTGATTTTCATGTTTATACAAGTATAAACAGCCCTGTAATGAAATGTTTAAATAGTCTCATTTACACAAATTATTGTCTAGATAGACATCACGAATCATAATTACTGGGTCATGGATACCCTTCTATTAGCTTTTTAAGAAGATGTAAATATTTTAGCTATGATACACCAAACCTCTCATATTGCACTTTGTTCCTAAAATCAGCAAGTTATTTGCAATGATATATTAGAACAGTTATTTCTTAAACTCCCTTGTGTTATGCAGAGAATCCTTTGTAATACCATTTTTATTTAGATTCAGACACACCCTAAAAATATTTTGTATAAAAAACTGTTGATTTGAAGATCAGAGGGTTAGGACGAGACTTACTGCCAAGAGTAGTCTCCTGTGATATACTACCAGAATAAAAATAGGTCCCCCTGTGATTTCTCATCACTCAAACCCCTCTCAAATTTGTAAAACAACTTAAAGACGGCACCATTTTGCTTGTCACAAATGACACTAACAAGGATCAGATGATTAGATAATTTACCTCTCATTGGACCAAGAAAATTATAAATGGGGGAAAAAATCCTGTTTGTCATATCCTTCCAGGGCAATGAGTTTAGTCCTCTTGACTCCAAAGTGTTGGTTTTCATGAATTATTTCTGCCACACTGCAGTGGCGTCTGAAAGACAGAATGTGTACTCAAGAGAGGACGTGCAAGATCTGTTTATTCCCATCCCTGGATTAGAAGGCTGGCTCTCAGCTACTTTTACAGATGCTTCTTGTCTGTGTTCTTAATATGGCTGTTTGGCATCCAGTAAAGTTATGTCATTGTAACACCTAGTATGAATAGCAGGGCTGGGATCTTGAAATGGTATACGCTTCTGTGTACTCACGGATCCGCTCTAAACCAACTTTTCTTCAAAGGCAGGAAACTATTAAGGTGAATTTATAAACTGAAGTATCAAGTCCTTCACACACTCTCTAAATATGACACTTTGCTCACAGCTGGTGTAACTCACAGAAGCACTTCACTTAAAAAATAAAGAGTCACATAGTTTAGGAATCACAAAACCCAACAGAAATAGCTGTCTCTGAGGCACATCTAAAAGGGCACCAGAGGGTCCTCATTTGGAAAGTTGCTTACAAACTTCAGCACCAGGGAACGCATGAATGTACAAGGCTTTAGCTGGTTTCATTACGTTATCCCTTTGCTCTTACGATGGGCAGAGGGGAGGCAAGTTGACAATCTTTCCTCCTTCTTGATGTCTTGACCTTTCAAGGAAAACAAACAAGTAGGAGAGCAAACCCCTCCCCCATACTCCCTTGAACCCTTAAATCAGTCCACTTTGGTTTGGCCAAGTTGGCAGTGATAAAGCTAATAAATTGAACAATCTTTAAAGACGTAAGAAATACTACAGGTGTGCTCATCGCATGTGCATCAAGCCACTGAAAGCACTTCAAATGGGCACACGGCTTTCCACGCCAGCCCTCTTTAAAGGCTCCAGAAGTATAAAAATGACTGTGACAGAGTGATTCTGCTCCTTAAAATGCGGTCTGGACTAGCGACATCAGCCTCACCTGTGAGCTTGTTAGAACTACAGACGCCGCGGACCGATTCCGGAACTCGTAAATCAGGATTTGCACTGTAACAAGGTCCCCTGATTCTCATACGTTAAAACTGAAGACACATTGCTCCACACTATAGAGTCAGAAATAATTCTGTTTTTAATGTTCGTTAGGCCAAGTACATGAGAAATTGTCACACCAGGTTTTGCTTAGCTAATTAGGTGAACTTTTTAAATAAAAAGCACAGCTCATTGGAAACTTTCCCAGTTTCTCCACTTTGTCCTCAAAAAAGGTGTGGGGGGAGCCTTTAGATGAAGGTAAAAACTGATTAGGAAAATCCTGCTTATGGTGTTTGTGGAGAATGGAGTACCATTTAACAGTTCTCACTATTTAACGAAATCCTCATTTAAAGATAATTCTGAAAAAACACTATTTATGGTTATTTGGAGGGGCAGATTTATGCTCTGTCTCCTACCATATTGAAGAAGTGTTGTAAGAAAACACCATACATCATCTATGGGTTAGTTTTTATTTATAAAAGACCATTATTTCATCCTTTGGTACAGATTTATAACAATATCTTACCTCTTTATCTTCTCATCAACACTCTACTTTTTATTTTATAATCATTTGTTCTACAAGAATTAATCCAAGGTGGAAAAGTCAAATTGACTTAAAGTTAGAAATAGGCATTAATATGAAAATAATGGTTTTTTAATCTTTAAAAATAAACTAACAAACTCCTTTTTCCTCCATAAAAAGAAAAATAAAACTGTTTTTTTTTTCCCAATGAGATAGTGTGTAGCCAAACTGATCATGTTACTTCCATACTCTGTCTTCATTTTCCCATCTAAAAAATGAGGAGGTTTTACCTCACCATGAGGTTTCAGAATACACATTCACATATTTTTAAAAAATTGTGGTTATATGATTCTACCATTTATTCTCAGTCATGCTATTTCACAATATGAGCCACACATACAGTTTAGTGGAATTTCCAAAGATTCCTGAAACTTGACATGGCACAAGTTTAAATAAATTTACTGGAAATAATGAGAAATGGGTTTTTGGTGATGCACGATGCTTTCTGCAGAGAAAAATAAAGCGTATTGACTACAAAAATGAAAGTCATTTCATTTTGATTGTGTTTCATCAGATTGTTGCACATATAAGGGTAGAATTTATATACGTGGAAAACGCGATTGCTTATTAAAGCAATGCATTTCTATCAGCATCTCTGAGGTGCTCCCAGCAGCTAATGAAGGCTGAACCACAGGTGAGAACAATTGGTCTCAGACTGAGACGTGCTACACCATCTCTCCCATTTCACCATCCTCAGCAGGAAATCATAGCTACTAGGTCAAATTTCTTGTCTTTCAAAGGGAATCAAATTCATGTGCCATTTTATGGTAGCTTCAGTGCATGTTAATGGAGGAATGCTAAGGCTCAGTGTTGACATATAATAAAAGACACACGGTCATGAGGCGGGGGTTCTACAGAGGGGTAAAGATGACTGAGAGCCGGTTACCTGATTGCTTGTGACCATTTTGCAAGAAAAAAATAGCATTGCTAAATTAAACACTTAATAAAACCATTACTATGAATTATTAATATTATTTGGGCAAAATGTAATTTACCCATGCAAAAATGACCCTGTCATACAGGCAGTCTACAGGCAATCTACAAGTTATGAACACAGTGTTCTAAAAACATCCTTTTTAAGTTGGCTGCTTGGAACCTGAAATTTATTTTCCCATAGAAATTGTGTTTTAAATGATAATTATATTTTCTGGTCAAATCAGAAAATTCTTCTCAACCCAAATGTTGCTAAACCGAAATTATCAGGCATTTAGTACAGAGTGCCTTGAAAATCAGTAGATAAATCTGAAAGTAGCACTACTGAAGGAAAACACTCCTTTATTGTTATTACTTTCTGAGTTTCCCTCCTAGTGTCTTTATTCTGTATCTGTGTTTCTAACCCATAGTTATCCCCTGAAATAGTTCTGTGACCTTGACCCAGATATTAAGCTTGTTCTTGACCCTGGCTTGTGGTGTGTTGGAGCTTGTACTAGTCCACAGGAACTAATTTTTAAATTTTTAGGAATTTTGCATGCCAGCTGTACCAAGCCAATATTAAAAATGAGATTATATATTCTTACAATTAAATTATATTAAAAACAAAGGTAACAAGTGGTTGGAACTCATCAGTTCTTAATTATTTTAGTCTATTTTACTGTGTCTGTTCTATTGAGGTTATTGGTGTATATTGTGTCTGTCTAGTGGAAACACTACATGATGGGGTGGTACCGAACATCTCTCTCCATCCAATTGTAGGACCAGCAGCATCATGTTGGTAGCATGAAATCAGCCAGGATGGGAAGATGTACACCACAGACACTAGCCAACACTGCCAATCAAGGATCGATTCCTTTGATTGGTGATCTCTAGGTGAGAGAAAAAGATTTTAAGGAATTAGTTTGCATGAGCATAGAGGTTTGGTAAACCCAAAATCTACAGAGGGTAGACCCACAGTCTGGAGAACCAGGGAAGAGACCAAAAGAAGCAGCCTGGCAGAATTCCTCCTTGCGGGAGGACGGTCCATCACTGTTTCTATTAAGGCCTTCAACTAACTGGGTAAGGCCCACCCACAATATAGACACTGATCTGCTTTATTCAAAGTCCACTGATTTAAAGGATCATCTCATCCAAGACAGCATCTTCACAGAAATATCCAGAATAACACTGACCAAGTATCTGGGTGCCATGGGCCAGACAAAATGACACATATAAAGTTAACCACCACATACATAAATACATGATTTTTTTTCCTTGAAGTGCCATTTAAATATTGCCCAGCACACACCAAACCTGGCCCGCCCCCTGCCCTGCACATCCTCTAGACATCCCTTGTTTCATCACACTGTTCAGCGTCCTACTTCTACTTTGAAGGCACAGCTGGAGGGTGGGTGAAGTTCCTCTCTCCTAGGGGTCATGGTGTCTATGGGGTCACACTCAACTCACTGCATCATGGTTGTGGATGTAGTGGCTGGATCTGGGTGGGGCTGGTGCATGGAGTGGGGAGAAGGAGGAAGAACCTTTATGCAGAACTGAGCAACCTTTGAAGGTGAGTTATCTGCATTTGGATCCTCTCACCCTCCTGTCTGAGCACTGCCCTCTCTCACTGATGTCCCTGTCACTAGCTCTGGATTTTATCCTTTCTGAACAGATATGGCTTCTGGTAGAAGTGTGTGAGAGATGGCTCAGAAAAACCATAGCAATTTGTGCAACTTTGAGCCTGTGCAGGCCTCGTCTTGTTAAGTTGTAGAATGCTTCCTTGTCTGGATTGAATTGGAGTGCAATTACACAAAGAAATGGAAACATGAACAGCCAATATGTATGTATGGAATTCTCTCTGGTTTACATTTGGCAAAGACTATAATAAGTTGATGAGATCCGAGTTCAAAGGCATGAGTACCCCTGGCCCTGAAAAAGCACGTCGAACAATGAGTTGTGTATGTGTCTTTTTTTAATAGTTCTTCCTACATAATGGCATTAACTTAACCTTTAGCTGTGGTCATGATTGGATCCACAGTGTCCCTATGGGTCCCCTACAGGCATATTCCTTCATTCACGTGTGTGGGCCACCTGGCTAGAACGTCTGTCTCCCCATTTGATGCCAGACTTTTTTCAAAAGACTTGACAAGTGCTCCTTCCCTTCCTTGCCTCTCCAAGGATGTCCCTCCAGAAGCATTTATTGACTCTTTCTTATAGACATTTCAAGTGGCACCACTGCCTCATTGGAGGAAAGAATTGGTCCCTGCCCTCTGGAATTGGGGGGGTGGGCATCACATACAAATTATTTTGGGGAAACTTTTACAATGACAAAATTTTAACTTAGGTTTTTGTATTTGTAGACTGTCAATTGTGGAGTGACAATTTATTTCACATATTGAAATGTCACGAAAGATGTTTAATTTTTGTGGAGTTAGTCTGAAACACCAGAGTTTTTTTTCTGAGTGTGCCCTTTAGCTATCTACTACCAATAAGTGATTCTAACATTTTAGAAACCATTCAAGGAGGCATAACTGTGCTGTTTAATGGCATAGTTTAGACAAAAAATGATATTATGGAATGAAGAAACAATACTTGTGCATGGAGGATTTACAGCAAAAACAACAGCAACAAATAAAACTTTAAAGTCTTATAAATTGAGTAGCCTGATAAGTGCTATAGAAATAAACATAAACAAGGATTATGTTTTAGTTTTTAAGAAACATTTTTATAACAATTATGTATCAGCTGCCGCATGTTGGGGAAACAAAAATTGAAAACACAGATTGTAGTTGCTCCCCCGCAAGTTGTTTAGGGACAAAACTGTGTGATAAAAACAATAATAAAATAAGTAATATGAATAATAACCATTCAGGAGGGGAATAGGGAAATTTTAAATTTTTAATCATTTAACAAAGTGGTTAAAACTTGGCCTAGGCTTTGATGATTTCTAAATAAAAAATGTATAGAAAAGTTACTTCTAAGATGCCTATTACCGTATCCTCTATTCCCAGGACCAACACAAGGAATGGAAGAGAGGGGGACAAAAGCATGACTAATAAATTGATAAAATGATTTAAAATGTTGCCTTTTAAAACTTACAACAGAATGTTTCCAGATGGATGATATATTTCAACTGAAAGCATATTACTATATTATAAAATAACAAGTATTTAATGAAGCAAATTATATCACAATGAATAAAATTACTTTGAAAACACAGAGCTGAAATGATCAAGGATTTACTTCCCTTTCATTTTTCTCCTTTTAGTGAAACTCAATCATCGCTCCTCTTTTTTGAGAGACAGTCTTCTCAAATGTTTTTTAATCCTAGTAGGTAATTCTTCCTCCATTGTCTAGATTGTTAAATGTTTGTATCAAAAATAATAGATCAAAATTGTCTGGCTTCAGAAATGTTCATTAGGTAGTTAAATAACAATCTGGGATTGAGGAAAGTGAGCTAGTATGCACCTTTAGATTTGGAAGTGATTAGAGGGGGGAAAAAAAACCTTTTAGATTGGCTTAGACTGCAAAGAGAAAAAGGAAAAAAAAAAAAAAAAAAAGCTGGTGCCAAGGAAGAAACCTGAAGGCCACAGGCATTTCATAAGGGTTAGAGGAAGAGGCGCTTTTGGCAGGAGGTAAAGACAACAGGAAAGGGAAGAGGTCAGAGAACACGGGGTAAGAGTTTTAAGAAGAAGGAGCTAGAAGCTGCGGATTTGCCCTTGAAGGCCTGTCTGCAAGGGCAGAAACACCTCGAGAGCAGGAAGACGGAAGGAAGGGAGGCCGGACAACCCGGCCTGAATCAGAACTCTAACCAACCCGATTGTGGGACTTTATTGGGACAAACCCTTCCCGCGGGCCCTCACAAAATCAAGATGGCTTTTAATGCCAGCCAGGTATTCAGAAACGCATCTTACAATGGTGGCAATCAAACAGGACTCGGTTGCTTCTTAACTTTCTTCTACTGGAGGTAGAACGTGGGAACATACAGAAGGTTTTTGGTTTTTTCCCTCATGTCACAGTGGGCGTTCCCTTCCTAGCCTGCCATAACAGAGTCCCACAGACTGCGTGGCTAGAACAATGGAAGTTTGCCGTCTCAGAGTTCTGGGGGCGGGAGTCTGTGATCAAGGTCTCAGCAGGACCCTGCTCCTTCTGAGGACACCAGGGAAGAGTTTGTCCCAGGCCTCCTTCCTGGCTCTTCTGGGAATACCCAGGCGTGTGGCAGCATAACTCTTCACGTGGCAACCGTGCGTCTGTGTGTGTGTATGAAATTGTGTCCAAATTTCCCCCTTTTGAACAAAAACACGAATCCTATTGGATCAGGACCCACCCTGATGACTTCATTTTGACTTAATTACCTCTTTATAAGGCCCTATCTCCAAATAAGGTCACATTGTGATGTCCAGGCAGTTAGAATGCCAATGCATTTTTAGGGGGTCAGTGAGGGGGGGATCATATTCAACCCATTATACCTGACAAGTCCTAATTTTTGAATATGCAGATTATATAAACAATGGAGGAAATAATCGATGTAGAGTGGAAAGGAAAACCCATAATTTCTTGCTCTGTTCTGCTAAACAGTCTTGAAAAACATAGCATACCCTCGGGCGTGACATCTCATTCCCTTGGTCACATTCTATGGTTAGAAACAGGTCACAGATCCTATTCCCACTCCAATGGAAGGGCTTACACAGCGGTGAGAACCCCAGGAGGTAGGAACACTTGGAGGCCATGCACGTCAGGGTCTGTCTGCCACAGCTGCAACAGGGAGTCCTCAGTGAGTAACCAGTTCATGAAGCTGATTTTAACTGGATCTGACTATTCCCTCATCCTCCTATAATTATTAATAAATATCTCCACTTCCTGTTGACCGCCAATCACGTTGGCTGTACTCATCCCAGTGGGTGGGGAAAACATGGTTTCAGTGGCCCCTGTTACAACCTTCTATTAAAAACAAAACCCAAAATAGCCGAGCACAGAATAGTCCATCAAGGGACGCTTGTAAATCAAATAAAAAAAGGTATTTCCAAAACAAAACCTTAATCGTCTTAAAAGAATAAAAGTTCGGCATCAAGGAGACAAATGTGCAGATAAAACAGAAAGCCCACCAAACGTTAGACTTCTCTTACCGAATCCCATCATCTTAGGCAGTTTCTAGAGAAAGTTCTTCCAGGTTGTTCAGAGGCAACAATGAACATTAAATGGAAGTCTCTGATGAGGGGTGTCTAACCGCACATCATTTGCTAGGGTTAGGCACATAGTGTTCTAACTCCCCTTCACAGAAAGTGCAGGGGCAGTGAACTGGAGACATAGTTAGCGAAGGAAGAGAAATTCATTTTGAGACCTCGACGCACAGATTCCAAGAAAGGGTATGACTGGTTCAAATACCCCTTCCTCAGAAGGGTCTCCGCAACCGTCCTGATTAGAATGCCGCCCCAACTTTCACCTTTCGCCTTTCAACTCCATACCCTGTCGTTTTTTCCCTGGAAGTCTTTATCAGGACCAGATACTATAGTATGTGATTATTATCTTTTTTCCTAACCGGAAAGTAAATGCTGTTAAGTATGGGCTTTGTCTGTTTCACCTGTGTGTGTCCAGTGCTGAGAACAGAGTAACACACAGGAAACACAAATGTTCACTGAAGAAACCAGTGCTATGACTTCATGGCACCAGCAAATAATCAGCTAATGTTCTACCCAAGTGGTTGAATCAATCTGAAATCAGGCTGAGACGTCTTGAAATTCTCTAATTATCTGAGATACAAATTAACAAGGTTTTATTCCACTCTTAGCATTACTAAATGGTAATAAATCTAAAATTCTGAAGACGCAGTAAGTTTCTGTCTGTTTAAAATCTATACCAATTCCCCAAATTCAGAAATTCAAAGAAGTCGGTGATCTGTCATTGATGTGGTTTAGAAAAAGTCCACTCTCTGTTGAATAGCCTTTTGAAATAGAGATCTAAGCTGATCACAACATACTAAAACCAAAGAATACTACCAACAGCAACAAAGATACCATCCTCCCAGTGTGTATGCAAAATATCCATTTTCATTCAACTGTAGCATATACAGTATCGATTCATTTCACGGGTGACTGAAATTTACTTTAAAAATTAAGTACCGATACCTGTCTCATGGGGTAGGAAGTAATCTGAATGAAAACACTACCAAAAAAAAAAGGGGGGGTAATTAAAACACCCGGAAAGGCACTTTATCCTAATAACTAAAATGGAAGAAGCTAAGTTTTTAGAGAGAGAGAGAGAGATGCTTACCTAAATTTCTCAGGCCCTGTAGTTTCCAGCCTGGAAAACACACAGTGTCAGGGATATGCTGGTTCAGCAAAAAAACCTCAAGGGAAAAACCATAGTAAATAATGGCCTCAGGGTTGCTCAAATAAATTCCTCAAGGAATCTCTAAGGACGTAGCAATCCAGAAACATCATTCTCAGAAGGCTTGTGCTTCACTCAATGTTGCTTCACCAAATAGACTGGTTTTTGCTTTGCTCTCATTAGACTTAAAAATCTTATCATCCCTACTGACATATTATCCTGACTTTGGTAAAACTCTTGTGACTATAAGCATGACTTCTCTCAAAATACACTTGAAAAAACATCAAGATTAAGATTTGTTGGTTTTCTTCCACAACGAGAGCCCTGTTTATATTCAGAGGAGCTAAACATAGGTCTTTAATGGATTTTAAATTTAAGTTTAATTTCATTTAAAAGACACCCTCTCTTCATGAACGTTCCTCCTCCTCTTACCTCAGCTCGTCCATGACCCCCGAGGTTAATTTCCCAAAACTATTTATTTGCACCGCAGTGTCAAGTCCAGCAGTGAAAAATCAGGGTTTCTCTAACCACAGGTTGTGACCAATTTGTGGATTGTGAAATCAGTTTATCGCTTCATGTCTTGTAACATGACACAGAGCAGGATAGAGTGCAAAGTATCAGAGTACATGGTAAGCGGTAAACCCAAGAACTTTTTGAAAATGTTTTCATTGTGTGTATCTACATTTGGTCCCATGTAAAACGTGCTTTTTAGAAGAGATTTGAATCATAAAAGTTTGAAAAACCGTGGAACAGGGAAAAGAATGGAAGTTAGAGGCAAATATCCCTGGCCTGAATGCTGGCTCTACCACTCGCTGTTTGACATTGACTACATAACCTCTGGGAGCCTCAAATTTCTCATCTAAAATGGTGGTGATAATTCCAGGTGGTGAAATGGAAAAATATTGGTAGATTTAGAATCACCTTGAACGTGAGACAGAGCAAATTCGATTGACATCATATCTCATCCACGTCTGCTTTTATCACAGAGAGGCCTCATTCCAAATGTGAATTGTATGTCTATGAAAGTGAGGGAGATCTGGAACAAAATTTTAAACACTGGTAATACCGACAAGCAAAAAAGATGTCTTGTTCATTGCAGACAGGAACCTGAAATTTTTTTTAAAGAGCTATCATTTGATTTAATGTTTTACTTTTTTTTTTTAATTGAAGTAGTCAGTTACAATGTGTCAATTTCTGGTGTACAATACAATGTTCCAGTCATACATATACATACATATATTAATTTTCAGATTCTTTTTCATTAAAGGTTATTACAAGATATTGAGTATAGTTCTCTGTGCTATACAGAAGAAATTTGTTTTTTATTAATCTACTTTTATATATATTGGCTAACATTTGTAAATCTCATACTTCCAAATTTATCTTGTCCCACCCCCTTTCCCCTGGTAACTATAAGATTGCTTACTATGACTGCAAGTCTGTTTCTGGTTTGTAGATGAGTTCTTTAGTGTCCTCTTTTTTTTCTTTTTTTAGATTCCACATATGAGTGATATCATATGGTATTTCTCTTTCTCTTTCTGGCTTACTTCACTTAGAATGATGACCTGTAGGTCCATCCACGTTGCTGCAAATGGCAATATTTTATTCTTTTTTATGGCTGAATAGTATTTCATTGTATAAATATACCATAGCTTCTTTATCTAGTCATCTGTTGATGGACATTTAGGTTGCTTCCTTGTCTTAAGCCAACTGACTTTTAATTGGTGTCCAACATGATCCTGTTTTATGATACTGGACTGTGGTCCAGGAGCTAGCACAAGAGATATGCACAAGTGAGGCATGATCTCCATGAATGATATTTTAAAAGGCTAAACAATAAATAACTTGGCATTTATATGAAATAGCAAAAGTCTTTAAATGTTTTCATGGGTCCTCAGATAATTTAGCTCATTGAATATTTCTCCACTGACCTCATTCCAATGAGTTATCTTGAGAAGTCCAACTGAAATGCTGCCCAGAAAGGGACCACTGATAATGTCCCAAAGGTTGAAAGTTGTTTTATAAGAAAACTTTTATACGGAGAGCTGACAGCAATTGGAATTCTGGTTGTCAGGTCTAGAACTTAGAGAGTTAATAACGAGACATTCCCCATTTTTTTGAAGCCACTGTTACAAATTCTAGTCCCTTTGCCAAGGAATCATCAGTTTCTATTCTGTGCAGATTTTCAATAAGAACATCCCTTGAGACGGAATTCATTTTTTGATTTTGTCATCCAAAAAGAAAATTATTTTGATTGTACAAGCTGCATATCAATCTAAAGATAATCACTGTCTTAAGTAATTTACAAAAGCAATTTTTTAGTATATTTGAAACTTTCAGCTGCACTTAGCTAGTTCTGAAAGATCCAGTGATGGAATATTTGTATGTGTGTCTCTAATCAATTAGATATGTTTTGCATTTCTTAAAACCTCTAAAATTTCTGAACTTGCATAACATGTGTATTAAATCATATTTAAAATTGCCTTCATCTAGGGAATTTCTGATCTCCTTTTGAACACTATAACAAGAGTAACAAAAGCTTCATATCCATAATAATTAATTAAAATGAAAAAAAAGTCAGGCCACTAAGTTCATAATGAACCATTCCAAATATGAATACTGTCTTAAGAACTGGTATGTCATAATTAATTGGTCTATTCATCTAATATCACGGCTTAGAAAACATGCTTTTAAAAAAAATAAGTTGAAAGATTATACTACCATAAATGCAAAGAAAAACTGTTGAACTAATGCTTCAAGCCAAAAACACTCCTGATTTTTGGATTTCCTATTTCTTTCCCATTTGCTTTCTCCCTTTTCTAGAAACATAACTTGTCTTTGTGGTAAAACAAACTTGAAGCTTTATCTGATTTCCTTTAGGATTACAGAGTGGTTACTATTTTAGAACTCACTTTATTTTAAATTTAAAGATCTACATTTTAATTATTTTTAAGTAGTAGATTTTGTGAGTGGTAATAATTCTCTAAATCCATGGTATATGGGCTCCCTCCAGTGGCTAATTTAGCATCCACGAATCTCTCGAAATGGCCATTTTAAACTACTAAGCTGATTTAAGCAATGATCAGCCATCGTTTCAAAATTTCTGAGTTTCAGTCTAATGATAAATATCAGTGAACACAAAGCCATACACTGTTCATCTATTTATTCATTTAACAAGAAATGGCAGACATAGTAAATAATCTCATGGTTACCAGGGGAAAGGGGGACAGAAGGGATAAATTAGGGAGTTTGAGGGTTTGCAAATGTTAGCTGCTACATATAAAAATCGATTAAAAAACCAAATTTCTTCTATATGGCACAGGGAACTATTTCAAGATCTTGTAGCAACCTATAAGGAAAAAGAACCTGAAAACGAATATATGTATGTATATGCATGACTGGGACACTGTGCTGTGTGCCAGAAATTGACATATTGTAACTGACTATGCCTCAATAAAAAATACTACTTCTTTGAATTTTTTTTAAAAAAAGAAAGAAATGACAGCGTTTAAAATATATGCCAGGAACTGTGCCAACCTCTGGAGATTCAAGACAGGAGGCAACCTCTCTCTAGGAGCTCAATTTAAAGGGCCGACACAGCGGCGTATAAACAGGCACCAGCTAACACAGTGAGGTGAGCACAGTAATGACGCTGAGCGCAAACTGGAGTGGAGTCCCCCCAGAGTCAGAGAATAACCCTGGGCACGCAGACCAGGGAAGACGTCCCAGTGGATCATAACCAGGAGATGTGGTTTGAAAGACAGGACATTCCAAGCAGAGAGAACAGCACGTTCAAAGGCCCAGATGCACACAATAGTTGAGAACATGTTAGAGCAGGCAGGCAGCTAGATGTGAGCTGGGGAAGAGGGACACGGGCAAATGGCAGAAAAACATGCATCTTATGAACAGCGAGGGTCCTTGGACAGACCGAGAAAAACAGGATCCTCCGGACTGATAAAAAGCCATACCTTCTGGGTTGACAAGTGTCTTGGAGGCAGAAGGGTGGGACAGGACAGGAATCCCCACCATCCGAATGTAACCTTTCGATCATTATGACCTTCGTCCAAATGTAACCTTTTGCTTGTGATACCCCCATCTGATTGTAACCTTTTGTTCATCATGACCTCATCCAACCTCCCAGTCAAGACTAAATAAGGACAGAAAATCCCTCCTCCCCACCTGGGAAGGCAGAGCTGGGAAGAAAATCAGGAAATACAATCCCAAGCCCCGCCCTGCCAATGAATATTCTGCATATTTATTTTTAGACCCATGTAATGAGCTTGCTAAGGAACCTCGAGGCAGCCACCCGCCTGGGTCTGCCTGCTCTTTTCTTGACAGCACACGACCTATCCCTTAATAAATCCTTGCTTTGCTTTCTTGACCTCTGTGTCTTGTTTCTGAAACCTTTCTGCAACAAGACAAGAACGTTCTCATCAACAACAAATATATGCGAAATTAAGTACGTCTGTTCGACTAATTAGAGATCACTTGGTAACTCTTAGGAGCTAAGGATTTTTAGGAAGATGGGGATCAGAATGTGGAGGATGCAAGATTCCTGCAACGTAGCTGGAAGATACCTTCTCGGTATGGATGAACGACTGGAGTGAAGTGTTCTTACAAGGAAAGTGACACGGACAGATTTTCACGTGAAAAAAGAGAAGTGTAGTGGTGTTGTGAGGGGCAGATTGGAGCAGGGAGTAAAACTAAGTTCAGGGAATTCAATTCGGTCATTTTTAGGAAAAAAAATGGTAAGGAAGTGAATGCCAGAGATTACAAGATGGAAATAAGCATAGTCAAAAGATTTTAAGATCTTAGGTTTTGGCAGAGAAAGGAAGCTGTGTCTATGATGTCTCCCAGAAGCCTCAGTTATATTAAATTCAAACATTACATACCCGATTTGTAGAATTTCTAAAATTAAAAGTTATCTCATTTCTAAATGATAATGCTGTCCACCAGAAATTGACACAACATTGCAAACTGAATATACTTCCAAAAATTTTTTTTCAATTATATCATTGAAAATTTATGTAATATCACCAATGAGATTTATATTAATAAATGAAATAGTTATTTGGACCATATCAAAATTAAATTTGAGGCATGAGCAAAGGGATTTCTCTCTCTAACATCAGGAACCAGTAATGTTCCAGAGGTATCTCTGCTCCCATGCCAATAAAAGAAATTTTGTGACACCATGCATCGACTAGGAAGCATGCTGATGGGAACCAGGGAAACAGAAGTTTGGGAAGCCTGGGATTCCAGCACCTGAAAGGTTTACTCTACAAATATGTGAAGTTTCAGTGGGCAATAGCTCATCTATGGGGAGCACTGATGCTTGAATACATGTCACTCATGGCCACCCCAAAACTCCATAATTTGATAGTCCCCACAGTGTAAATGGTACCTTCCCAAAGTAGAATGAAGGACAAAATCTTCTTTTCACTGCCTCCCCTAATGCTAAGACACATACGTGTGAGTTGGGTTCTGCAGTCATATGGGAGACTCTGAGTTTAAACTGAGATACGGGGCGGTGTAGAGGGGATGGAGAGCCCGAGGTATCCCTTTCCCCTGTTGTACTTGGTGAATAGGTAGCCTGTCTTTGGAATTAAGGGCTTTAAGAGGGAGCTCCCTGATGAGGGGAGAGGTTGAGTGCTTTTGGGGCCGGCATCTGTGTGGTGGTTTTCTGATGCAAACAAAAATGTGTGGCTGTGACAGAGGCCACAGCTCCCTCTTGGGAGTGGTGAGGGTTGGGGAGGTTAGGGACGTGAAAGAGGAAAACACTCTTGACATTCACCCTAGAGTCCGTTTCTTTTATTTCTCCAATGAATTCTTAATAAATGTATGTTTAACCTAGGTAAAGGTGAGTCTGTTATCTGCCATTAAGAATTCTGACCCATACACAAACTGCTCATTGAAGTCATCGAAGGCAGCAGAACCTTAAGGAAACAGGAAACTGGGATTGGTTTTTCTGATTGGTTGGGTTAGTAGGCAGTGAGGAACCAGTTATCACAGAGAAGGGAACACGGGTAATTCAGGAACAGCAGTCACGACACAGCTACTGAGATGATCTTTCAAGGGCACATGCAGAGCCTACGGAAGGCAAGACTTTTGGCTGATTAGGTAGAGGGGTCAATAGACTTGCCACTTGGGGCTTTGCTAGCTTAGAGGTTTTTTAAAACCCTGAATAAGGATGCTTAGATCAGTGAACACAACAGTGGTTTTCCCAGGACTGCCACGTGGTTATTTCAGACAACTCATGCTACTGAAAACTAGGCAAAAGGGAATTAATATGTTACCTGGGTGATTACTCTTTATTATCAAGTGAAAATAGAATGTTTTACAATATTTAGGAAAGAAAAATATATTTTGAGTCCAGAAGGTCCAAAGAGATTTTTATTTTTGCCAGTGGATGTAACCAGTGTTCCAGGTTCTTGTTCCACCCCAGAAAGAATTAAGAGAAAAGACTTAGTGGTTAAGAAAAATAAAGTGAGGATTTATTAAGGGATGGATGGGACACTCTCAAGGGGAGAGCGGGCAGGCTCAGGTGAGCGGCTGCCCTGAGTTTCTTTGGCAAGTTAGTTACACAGGGTGTAAAAATGAGTGGGTGGAATATTCATTGAGGAGGGAAGGGCTTGGGGTTATATTTCCTGATTATCATCCCAACTCCACCTTCCCAAAGGAAGGAGGGATTTTTGTCCTTATTTAGTCTGGATCAGAAGTGTCATGGTGTCGGTGCATGATGGGTACTTCTGTTCTGCAAGGCTAATTTTATTGAAATGAGGGCATAATGAGCAAAAGGTTACATTTGGACACTGGAAATTCCTGCCTTTTCTCACCTTTCTTTGTTGGTCTCCAGGCCAAAAGGCGTGGCCCCTTATCAGCCCCAAGGTTCCTGCTTTTCTTTCTCTGCCCAAGGACCCCTGCCGCTTACATGATGTGTGGTTTCCTGCATTTGGCCTGTGCCCCTCCTTTCTGCCCAGTTCCTGCCATTTGGTCTGTGTCCCCCTTTCTCTGCTCGTATCTAACTCTCTGCCTGCTCTCACATGATGAGTATTTATGACCTCATGTTCAGAAACCAGGACTGTGGCAGCGATCCCAATTTTCCTCCCTCCTTACTGGGTCATGTATTTATTTACACATGTTCACTAATTCCCCTTTCTCCTACCTCCCACCTCCTTACTGTTTCATATAGGGTGTGCCGGTTGTGGCTAACTTTATAACTTATTTCCTAGATATCAGAACACTGAAATAGGATTGTTGAAATGGAGCAGGACCCTGTGGGATCCTCCCCAGTACAAATACTTCCCGAGTCTTCCATTTCTAAAATAAGGACTAGGCTTTATTCAGCCTTTTTTGACCTTCCCTGAATTCCAAAGGGCAGATTCAAACAGTTGCTAATCAGGAAAGGGAGGGAATGCAGAATAAAAGGAGGAACAGTCAAGAAATAACAGTGCAGCTTTGGGGCAGGGTCCTGGTTCCTTCTCAAGAAATAGACATAACAATAACTTTTAAGTTCTTCTGCAGGTGGAGGATGGCGACTTCAGGCTGAGCGCAAGATTCCTGGAGCCCCGCCCTGTTACCTCCCCACCAACCAATCAGAAGGAAGTCATACGCCCTGCTGCCCTCACCCCAAATTTTGCCTATAAAAACTCTTCCCCCAAAACCATCAGGGAGTTTGGGCTTTTTGAGTGTGACCTGCCTGGCCTCCTTGCTTGGCCCTGCAATAAACCTTTCTCTCCTCCAAACTCTGACATTTCAGTGAGTCTGGCCTCACTGTGCCTCAGGCACACAAACTTTAGTTCAGTAACATTGTGACTGAGCTGGAGGAGAAATGAATATCAAACAGAGATTCTTGACTTGAAATTATTATTTGGATTGTTACTGGGAAGTGTGCACAACTTCATCTGGATGCATTCATGTGATCATTATATTACTCTAACTAGGTCTGGGAGTTAATCTTACCACTGGGTGTATAGGAAAAGAGTGAGCTAAATCCTAATCAAAATCGGACATGGATTTATTCGTTTTTGTTCTTATAATATGTTAGTTTTAAATAAGCTAATTCATCTAGCTTCTGTCGTATTAACCACAACTTACTTGCTCATTTTTACCCACTGTAATTTTCCTTTCATAACATAGATGACTACATCGTGACCACTGGAATTGTATTTTTGTTCATGCAAATGTTAGATAATGAAGTATTTGAATCAAAATGTACAATTTTCCATTTCTCTAGTATTTAAGTATTGCTTTTGAGGCCAATTATTTTAAAACAAAAGTGGAAACAATGCACAATAAAGAGATAAAATTACATTTCAGTGGTGTTCAATATCACAAAAAATGTCATTATTACTGAACAGCAAGGACACCTGGGCACATTTTCACTAATAAAAACCCCTGAAGTCAGCATAATGGCACTACTCTCTACTGAAACAGCTCATTGTGATAGAATGTTCCTAAAATAGATACCTGAATGTGATTTCTGGAGAGTTTCATTTTTATTGCCATTGGAAGACAAACTTCATACATAAACACATAAAAAATGTAGTTCATGCATAAACTACTTCCAGGTTATCTTTTCTGCATAGTTTAGAATTTGTAAATGCAACGTCTCCAGTCTAGAGCATACATCACTTAGGATGTTTTAGCTCCAAGGAACACAACCAACTAACAATTACAAAAACAACAGGTTATTTCATTTCATCAAATAACAGGAGGACTGATGGTGGCTGTTGTCCAGACTGATTGATGTAGGATCTCAGTCGTGGCAAATTCCCTCTAATCTTATGGGCATTTCCCTGACGGCACAAGGGCTGCCACAACTCCAAGCATCCCATATGCAAAAGACAGTGCCCAAAGAGAAGTAAGAAAGGAAGCTTTACTCCTGTGCATCTCCAATTTTACTAGAATGAAAAGCCTTTCCCAGGACCTCTCAGAAGTCATCTCCTCAGGTTCCACTGACCAGAACTAGGTCCTATGGCTCTAATCCCATCATGGATAATCTGGAGTGGGATTATGATGCTCAGATTAGAACAAATATGACTCTTCCCCTAGGGCAGTGATTCCCACCAGAAGAAGGAGATTCTTTGTCTCCCAGAAGGATAACAGCCACTCCCTGGAGACATTTCTGGTTGTCACGATTTGGGAAGTGGGTTACTAGATTCTAGCAAATAAAGGGCAGGCATGCTGTTATGCTCCCTGCAGAACAGCCCATCACAACAAAACTTTTCAGGCCCCAAATATCAATATCAAGTTTGATATCAAAATATCAAGACTGAGAAACTTGGTCCCAGGATTTCACTCACCTTCCCTGGTTAGTATGACTTTTGAGAAGTGAACAAAATCAAAGGTCTATTAACAATAAATCAATAGTCTCTCCCAGGAGGGAAAAGAGTCTATTGGATAAGTGGTTCTCAAACTTTAGGAAACATCACTTATCCAGAGGGTTTGGTAAACCCAGACTGCTGGACCCCTCCCCAGACATTGTGATTCAGTAGTTCTGGGGTAGATGCTCAAAAGATTTGCATTTCTAACAAGTTTCCAGATGATGTTTATCTTTTGGTCCCTTTAAAACACGTTGAGAACCATTGTGTTAGCTTGTGCCCCAGGAGGTTGTGAATATGTGTTCATCAGACTGTGACACTGGGCAACTAACTTAATCTGTCTGCTTCCTCACTGGTGAAATAGGCAATATACTAAAGGTACATTGCTTTATACTTGAACTTTTACTTCTCTGTAACCAAATTTCCCATTGGAATGATGCTCTCCGCCCCCATGGTACTGGTTGCATTGTGTAATAGAAAATCAAAAAAGTTGAAGATTGTGTTTAAGACACAGTAACATTTGAGCCATATTAAAACAAAAACAAAAGAACAGACCAGTTGAAGTTCTTCTAAATAGAATGCCAAACACAGCTTCCATGTCAGGGGAAGCAGTTGAAGTTAAAGGGTTAGGAAGCTGGTAAGACACTTACCCCCTGCCTTTTAGTCAGATACAACATTTGAAAAACTTCACTGGGGTCTGAACAGGCTATTTACAAAACAAGAAGTGCAAATTGCTAACAAGAAAATGATAAAATGGTCAACCTAACTGGTAAAGAAATGACAATTAAAAAAAAAAGTGAGGTATACTTTCTATGTTTTGACAAAGAGCAAACAAGGAAAACACTGGATGTTGGTGATCAGGGAAAAAGTCACTGGAGCCATGCCTGACACGATTTGGCAAATCTCGGTCTGGAAGGATGATGGAATAAGAAAGAGAAAACAAATGACTGAAGCACTCAAATAGGAAATAAAATGAGATGGTTACTAGATTTATGGAAGAATGATAACCAACTTCAAAACAAAAGAACAACATCCACCTGTTTCATCATGATGATGTTGACAATGATGATGATATACCCTTGTTCATGAATATACTACAAGAAAAAGGAAGAGATGTTAGACAAACGTTCATTGAAATATATTAGAAAGGTAGGCAATATGCATACATTATAAACGCTCATTTAGGTATAAAAGAAAACAAACAAAACAATAGACAGAAAAATAATAACGGACAAGTCACTCAAGATGAACTATAATGTGGAACTCAGCCAAGAAGGTAAACTGGAAAAATAAAAAAAGTAGTTAATACGGTGGTGTCATTGTGCTTGATATATTTACATACGTATATTCTGTGAAATAAAATTCACATCTTATTGCAAGACAAAAAAAGTTTAAATACAAAAATCTTCTCTGTCCTTTGGCCTCCTGTCGCCCCCGACTGTGCCTTCTGTATCTGCATTATAATCGACCAAACCTCCCCCATCCACAGAAATATAGCTTGACCATAAAAAGCAAAGATGTCCCAACATCAACAAAACAACTCTTTGATAACAAGATAACAAGATAACATTCCTTCTTGATCTTGTAAGGACTCCACCCCCCACCATGAACCTTAGATCCAGATTGTGTAAACTTCATTTAATGTACAGCCCTCTGCCTCGAAAAACTTACATAACTGTGCCTTGACTTCTACCGGGCAGAACAGTTCTCAGACTTTTCTGAGATGCTCTTCCGGGTTATAATCCTCAATTTGACTTGAATAAAATTTTCCATTTCTTTCCTGGATTGACTGATCCATTTTTTCATTGGCCATCCAGACATGTGAAAAGCAAAATGAGCCATTTGTTTACTAGGTAGGCCTGGTAAGAAGTTTGTAATGACTGACTTGGACAGAGATAAGGACTGGTGATTACTAAATTCCTGGGCCGGTGCTTCATGGACATCACGTAACTCAGTGCATGCAACAGCCCTCTCAGGAGAGCATTTATCTCCATTTTAGACACAAAGACATTCATGTTCAGAGACATGAACTGACCAGCCCAGCCCTGCTTAGCATCAAAGACTTTCTACTACACTTATCTTCTAGATCCATATTTTTACATATCTACTATATCTCTTTCTACTATAATTTTGGCATTGTCCTTGAATGGTGATAATAAACATCATAACATTAAAGACTAACACTTGTTGAGTAGTAAGTGCTGTGCTAGGTAAATTGCCTGCATTATCCCATTTAATTCTCTATATAATCCTGTTATCTGTTCCATTTGTACATGATAAAATTAAGAGGATGTGTTCAACGTCATAGAACTCCTACAACCACGTCTGCCTGATTCCAAAGCCTACACATGAACCACGTTTTCCTATTTTCTTTTTTAAAGTAACTTTTTACTTTTTAATAGGAGGAAAGAAAGGAGGAAAAAATCCAGAGGGAAAAACAAATTCTCTGCTGATAATCATCATAGAAAGAAGTATTTGTCCTTCTGTTAGGGATTAGGGAATCTGTGGGAAGGCTCTGTTTACCTGGGTTTAGCTCTTAATTTCCAGTCTCACCTCCCAAACCCTAGACTCTGGTTTAAATTGAAATCTTCATTGCTAAATTTACCAATGGTTCAGTCTCTAAAGTTTGGGAGATTGTGGAAAGTGGGAATTAAAATGGATTTAGAAGCTGCCTGTCTCTCTCAAAAAGTACATAAATAGCTGGTAATATATACATTAGATAGGGATGTGCTAACAGTGGAGGTTTGACCATTACATAGCGATACCGAAGGCCGGCATGTACCACGAGCATACCAGATGCCAGACTCTGTGCTGTACACTTTAAAAACACATTGCCACTAATTCTCATCACCGTCTTCTAAGGTACATCATTACCTCCATTTCACAGGTAAGGGAAGCGATGGTTAGGGATGGTGAAGTGACGGTTCCCTGATGGGATGGTTTAGAATGGATAAGTAACCAGTTGACCGGTAGAGTTAGGAGTTGATTCCCCAGCTATTTAGCTCCCATGCGTATGCGCTCAACCAGCGTGTTAAAGGGCAAAACAGACAGCTTTGTAGAAAGCTATGTGAATGAGAAGCGTTAGCACACAAGTCAGTAAAGAAAGACCGAGACTGACAGGTATTTTTGAGGGTGAAAAGGAAGGTGGGAAGACTTTGATAATGGGTGAAGGATCTCTGCAGAAGGAAGGAAGGCCCAGATGAGCCCACAGCCTGGTGTTGGAGCCGCCACGTGGAGCTTGCTTGCCAGTGTCAGCTTCCGGGAACAGCAGGGGTGGTCAGAGTCGCCTCCGCTGGGCGACAGGCTGCTATTCTGAGCTCAAGCTCTGCCCTTCCATAGAAGGGGGCCCGAGTCCCATCTACCTACACAGTTAGACCCAGCGTTGCTTTCCTCCACTTCAAAATGTTTGTAGAAGTATATATTAACTATCTGCATTGAAAACTTCATTCTATTCATTACAAGTTCACTTTAAAGTTAGTGCAAAATCTTCAAGGATACACAAGTTTGTGTATCGGTCTTAGAGGCCTCAAACTACTGATCACTCCACATGAAATAGTTTCCTGTCTGATGGGAATAGATCAAGTTATCTGACTTCAGGTTCTGTCCTCATTTTACAAAATAAAGTCATTTTAATGACAAAGAAATGAAAAGAAAGGAAGCAGGAATGAATAGAGTTTGGGAGTAGAAATGAGTGGTGCTTATGTAACAATCAACAGATTGATGTCACTGAAAATTATTTTTCCTTGGGTTACTATTTGTATGTATGTATGTATTTTTAAGCACAGTTGATTTACATTGTTGTATTAGCTTCTGATGTACAGCAGTGATTTGTCATCCATCTATATATAGGTACACGTTCTTTTTCATTATGGGTTATTACAAGTTATTGAATACAGTTCCCTGTGCTAAACATTAGGACCTTGTTGTTTATGTATTTTATATACAGTAGTTTGTATCTGCTAAGCCCAAACTCTTAATTTATCACTCCCTGCCTTTCCCTTCTGGTAACCATACATTTGTATTCTATGTCTGTGAGTTTGTTTCTGTTTTGTAAATAAATTCATTTGTCTAATTTTTTTTTAGATTCTACATATAAGAGATATCATGTGATATTTGTCTTTGTTTGGCGTACTTCACTTAGCATGGTCATCTCCAGGTCCACCCATATTGCTGCAAATGGCATTATTTCATTCTTTTTTATAGCTGAGTATGACCGACTGTATTTATTTTTAATATTTTAATTTGATTTTCTAGGAAGCAAGGCAAAGATGTCTGAAATAAAAAGACATTCAAATTTGTGATACAATTATTAGATAAGAATAACTAACTGCTTCACTTTGTCTTTACAGAATTATAATGGTATCTGTCTTTTAATTAGCCTCATCAATGCTAGCCGATTTCTTTAGTTTTTGAAATGATTCAAAGTTCACCATTGGCCTGGTGGAAGGATAACTTAGTTTCCGGCATGGTGATTTGTAAATAAACAACCTTGCAGGACTAGATTTGCAGTTCCACACCTGTAAAATGACTGCACCTGTCACACGGTGACGTGAGGTCTTGAGATCATAATATGAGCCAAACCATCGTCATCTTCTAAAAAGGAATGACCCATTTTAGTCACTAGTGATACGCGCAAGCTCTTTAGTCTTAGGGCAGAAACTGATCATTAGAAGGACTTGGGAAGGCATTTCCTCCTCTTTCAGACACAGCATCACAGAATTAGATGTGTGTATGAGGAGGCTCACTTCAAATAAGAACCACTGCCGGGGGCAAAATACAATATTTGATGCAATGATTCAGTCATTTAAAATAGGACCCAAGTTCCATTGTGTCACATTCACACCTGTGCTCTGTTTTAAAAAAGATCCTTGGAGTCTGTGAGGCTGGCTTAATAGCACCCTCTCAGGCAGGCAAAAGGCCATGAGTCTAAGCGAGCACTCTATGAAAATCAAAATTGATGGCTGACACAGAACTTTATAGGTTGATGGAATTTTCTGTATTTCGGTTGTGGTGGTGGTTACATTGTTGGAAATATTTCTCAGAATTCATTGAACCATGCATTTAAAATAAGTATGTTCCGTTTTAGGGAAATTATACCTCAATAAAGTTGATTTAAAAAAATGACAGCTTTCCACGTTGACCATGAACACATGCCTCTCTGGCAAAAGCAACAGAAGCCATGAAGTCCGCTCTGGGTGCACACGAATACAGATTAAATATGGCATTTCAGACTTGTGCAGTCGCAAGCAGAAGGTCATGAGAAATTAGGGGATCGACATTAGAGATCTATTGGGAACTTTATCTTACCCTCAAAGACACACATCGTCACTCAACATGAGCTTTTCTGGAATTTGTTTTTTCCTTTTTCAAACCAATCAAGAGTGTGTCAGCATGCTCAATGGCTTTCCAAAGTTGGTATCCCCATTTATGCATATTAACTATGAAGAGTAGATCTTGCTGTTTCAAGAAAACAAAATGTAGTGCATTTCTATGGGGTTATTGAGAATACATCTAAGACGTATAGTTACGAAGGTTCATTTCCTAAATGTGTAATACTGTATGTACAACACATAGTCCAAGAAACCACTTTGATTGTGTGACCTTGGCAAAGTCCTGTCATCTATCTGGATTTATGTTTATTTTCACTTCTGTACAATGAAGGAGTGAGACCAGATAAAGCCCCATGACGTAGAACAACATACATCATAGTTATCTTATGGATCAGAAGCTCTATTCTTATTAACTAGACATTTTCTCTTTTTATTATTACCTAATACTTTCTTTTCTTTTGTCATACTAGATTTGGAGAAAGGACAGGTGCTAATGAAAGAATGCGGTCCCCTTGAGACACAGAGCTGACACTCTAAATATATCCATTTCTCTTCAGTAGAATGGATTTGACAGAAGGAATGTTCCAGAAGCTGGGGTTGTCGGGAAAACATTAGGAAGAAAAAGAACAATTGAAAAGGGAAAAATAAAGAAAGGAGGCTAGGATTCATCTCACTAACATTTTAACAAACAATCTAAAATAGGTAAAAAATACTTTTCAGTGAATGAAGTTGAACACATCTTTGACTTTTGTGGAAACAGCTGTATGTTAGAAATTATGCCTGTAGAGAACCTTGGATTTTCAAAGGACCTTGATCATCAATACCATTTTCCCCACTCAGAGTCCAAGAGTGGCCCTTAACATACGAGACAAAAATGACTAAACCTGTCTTGATTATTTTACTTTTGTAAAGAAAAAGGCACAAGGACAACTTCACATCACTGTCCCTCTGCATGTTTAAGCCAAGCTGTGATTAAGATTTTAGAGAAAAACATTCACAGACGGCAGCAGGGCTCTCTCTCATCACGTAAAGGCTAAATTTTATCCAAGGCTGCATTTATTCACGTACTTTAACTTGTCAGCGTCAGGCGATCTTTCTCAATTTCAAGCCAGGGTGCACTCCTCAACCTACGAAGGGCTGATAGAATAATGGATTTGCCCAGGGAATCTAAACCCCTCTGAGGCTGGTGAAAAAACTGTAAAGTTGGGAAAACAGATGATAGAAGTCCACAGCATCAGAAAAATTATCTCAAACTTGGACACAATGTGCAAAGGTGGTAGCATATCATTTCAGTGTCATCTGGGGACAGAGGTCAAAGACAATCTACAGGAATATGCTCAGCTCAGCACTGATTTACGGTCGATTAAGAGTCTCAAACTTAGCGAAGTCACCGGTTTACTTGTTCACTTAATGATTTTTGTCTCAAAGAGGTCCAAGTTTTTTTTGTTTTTTTTTCCTGAAGCAGATAATTCCAAAATGTATGGCCTTTTGGACGCCAACCAGTAATTAAAAAAAAAATTTTTTTCTCAACTATCTTAACCTAATATGTCTTTGTCAAATAGTCCTATATAACTAATTTTTCAGATGCTCTCTGACTTAGTCATGACATCTTACTTCTTGTATCTTTAACTAATGGGTTAAATGACATAAAAGATTCCACAGGTTCGTTCCGTATTTGCCCGACAATCATGATTTTACCTTTTGGGAATTATATTTTAACAAAAGGATCAAGATGTTAAATGGAGACTGCAAATTTCTGGGTTTTTTAAAAAAAGAAATTTAAAACAAAAAGGCTGAAAACAAACAAAAAAGAATCTGAAAAAAAAAGTATATGTTTATGTATAACTGAATTGCTTTGCTGTACACCTGAAACTAACATTGTAAATCAACTACACTTCAATAATAAACAAACAAACAAACAAATAAATAAATAAATAAAAGGGCGGAGCCATGTAACTGGAGGTTATATGAACCACGAGGACTTGGGACAAAAAGCTACGAAGAAATGTTGTGGAAGTGGATTCCAGCCCTGAAATAGGATGCCGTGTTGTGCATATAGCCCCTTCGACACAGAAGGCACTTCCCCTCCACAGGCTCGGCTCTCATAACCCAGCAAATGACCCTTTCCTCTGCAGGGTTGTCAGTACTCCCCCAAGTTTTATTTCCTTCAAATCATTTGCTCCCTCCTTCTTCAAAGCACCTGCTAGTTTGTACTGTCATTGATCTGTTTAAGTGTGATGACAGGCTCCTTCTCCGCTCCAAGCCCGTGGTGAGCTCCCCTCCACGCAGGGCCAGTGTTGGCTGGCCCAGCACCGACAGAAGATGAACATGGAAAGAGGCACAGTGTTGCTCCTTGACTTACGGGTTCTCAGCTGCTGGCTTCCCAGTGGGGCTTTTTCTTGGACAGTTTAAGCTCTGCCCTCCCCCTCCCCGGGGCAAAGACCTAAATAAGAGATCCCCACATGACCGCCCCCCCCTCCAGTCTTCACCACCACCTACGGCCTGACGAGCATTTGCTGTAGAGCTTTCAGGGTGGATCCAGTTCTCGCCCCCGCTTTCTTCTCTTACTTCTGATTTCCTTTCTGATCTTGCCTTCACCCAATATGCTCTCTTTGGTTTCTGTGGGCTCCTTTCCCACAGCCGTGGGCCAGCGCCCCTCTCTTCCCATGCCCAGCCTTGGCTCCGGAACCACAGGTTTGGCCAGAGACTCAGGCTGTTCAAAAGTTAAGACAAATGAACTTATTTACAAAACAGAAACAGGGTCACAGGCATAGAAAACAAACTATGGTCACCAAAGGGGAAAGAAAGAGGGGAGGGATAAATTAGGAGCTTGGGATTAACAGATACACACTATTATATATAAAATGGATAAACAACAAGGACCTACTGTATAGCTCAGGGAACTATATTCAATATCTTGCAATGACCTATAATGGAAAATAATCTGAAAAAGACATATATATATACATATAGCTGAATCACTTTGCTGTACACCTGAAGTTAACACAGAATTGTAGATCAACTGTAATTCAATAAAAATAAATTTAAAAAAAGAAAAAAAAAACCGGAACAACAGGCCCAGAAAGACTTTTTCTCATGGAAGGAAAACAAACCATGGAAATAAAAACAACAAGGGGCCTGTGAAAGGGCAAAAATTTTAAAGAACAGAGGACATTATATTCAACATGAAGAGGCAAAAAAATATGTTTAAAATAGTACTGATAAAAACTGGGGAAAAAGTTATTTGTTTACTTTCTTAATATATTTTAGGAAAGCAAGAACTTTTGGAAACAAGAAAAGAAAGATAAGACCGGAATGCAAGATGCAACGGAATGGGTTGAAAATTAGATGGGGATTATGAAACATCGTGAAGAAAAGAAAAATGTCATGGCAGGATGCAAAGCTGCCTTGGAAACAGGAAAGAGTCTGCCCTATTGACATTACCTAAGAAGCAAGTGCCTTTTCTGTTGAAAATGGTGTTATGCTGTATATCATTTGTCTGTTCTAACAAACAATTCCGGATGCCTACCGTGAATGTCAAATGTTGACGTTCAACATTTGAGGATAAATGCTGAGAATCCCAGTTTGTAAAGAAATCACCTGCAGGGGGGGAGGCGGAATGGACACATTGTAACGGGCTGAGTTCTCAAATTACTGAAGGTCTGTGAAGGAAGCCTGAACTATCCATGGGGTGAGGGAGGTCTTCACATAGGATGTAACCTGTAAATTAGGTCTTGTGAAAGAGACAGACTTGGCCAGACTCTGGAGGGATGAAGAAGATTCATGGAAAGAAAACAGCAGGCGCAAAGTTCTCAAATCCATCTCCACCTAGATTTCGTAACTCGTAGTATCCTGGTTATTAACATGGTGAGGCATCATTTTAGCTCCTTCGAAAACCTTGGCCTGAGAAACACACCCACCCACGTGTCAACGTTATGACAATTTCAGCTGGTAAAAAATGGTAGTTGTACTGCAGAATGGGAGGCTTATTTTTCCCATGGGCTAGCTCTATTTCATATAGCAAATAATCACAAATTTTGTAGCCTATTAGAAAGTTACAGAAAACTCAAACTATTTTTTTAATATGGTAAAACAAAGCAGAGGTGCAGGTCCCATTATTTAAACTACTTTTTTCTCTAAAGATCTCAGTGTCTAAACAAAGAGTTAATTGCTCATCGATAGTTCATGTGTAGAAAACACAGATGTTCAAGTTCTTTAAATAACTTCTCTTCCTACAGAATGGCCACGTCCTGTGAGATAGAAGTTCATCCGAATGGAATATGGATTGCATATGGAAGCAATCACATCCTATTTTTGGAACCACTTGGCAGAATTCTGTCACCACACAAAATACTACAGCCCCCACCCTGTGCCCAACTTTCCGTTTTTTATTTTTTGGTATGCAGCAAGTATTCAGTTTAATAACACAAAATAACTCTGATGTTCTGAGAATCCAGCAACATTTCATTTTCCATTATGTCAGGTGGGGATAAAATGGGACTAAACATGGCTGATAAGAGCATTAGAAAACGTGTCCTCTTGCAGGTGGGAATCATTACTGGTCACGGAATCTTTGAAACGATCCTTTTATCTCTAAATATAGCTGCACATTGAGCTCCCTAGTCAAATTTTAAAAAAGAGAAGGTTAATTGATGGGCATTCAAACTCTGTTTCATCCTGGGAATCTCCTGTTCAATGCTCTGAATGAAGTGCCCTGAAGTCACCACCCAATCTCCCAAGGGTACCTGCGGCAGGACCTGGTGGTAATTGTCAGGGAGAAAGGACGCTGTGTGTAGAGGAGGAAGACACTTAATTCCGAGAATTATTTTTTAAAACATCACTAAAACTTAATGGGTTTCAGTTTCCTTAATGAAAAACAGGACTACTAGTGAGACTGTACTATGCAACAAGGAAAAATGAGAATATATACGGGCAAGTCTTTATGAATAATGCATCATTCTTTGCATGTGGGAGAAGAAATGGACAAGAAATTGCTTTTGAGCCCCTGACAGTTAACACACAAAACTAAAGATGGCTGGAGAAAAGGTATAAGCTGATTTTCAGATACTAATACTGTTTAGCTAACTGCTGCATTTCCAAGTGTGTGTAGACCCAACTAGCTATGGGTTAAACATGTATTTAACACACACACACTCACATACACACACTTCCAGTTGTCTTCCTTCTTCCTGAACCATTACTGTCCTATTTCACTCTCCAGTAGGACTGCTCTGCCACCCAAAGAGCGATGTGGCTGCAGGGTTGCATTCAGCCATTTAGTTCACTGTTGGAAATGGTAAGTTTGCCAGACATTCTACCCGTTCCATGTGTTTATTATGTAGGTCCCATCTGTTCCATGGAGTTGTCAGGTCTCTGAAATTGGTAAGAGTTGCTTATTAAAAGCTGTTAAAATAATCACCTTGAAATTTCTCAGCTCAGCCACCTTTTAAGATGTCAAAATACAGAGAGCTTTTGCACTTTAAACTCTTTTAAACATTGTCTCCTTTGCTTGCTGCTAAAAATACAAATACTAAAAAAAAAAAAAAAAAAAAAAGGAATTTACTACTTTCAGAACACTATTAAAATTTTTATTTAAAAAATGATATCCAGTACCCTGTAATAACTTATAATGAAAAATAATATGAGAAAGAATACATATATATGTGTAACTGAATCACTATGCTGTACACCAGAAACTAATACAACATAGTAAATCAGCTATACTTCAAGTAAAAAAAAAAATTATATATAACTGCTCCAGTGCAATGAGTTAAAAGTCTCTTAAAGTCTAACCAGCAATCCGAAAACACATTCAGAGACCAGTAATCACTGCCTCTCAAGCATAATAACATTCATGTGTGAATGAACAGGTATGATTGATAGGTCAAAATCTGGATGTGGAAACCTGGGGTGGGACATGGGTTAAGGGACGGGAAACAAAAGAGGCTTTTGCTGGAGAAAGCAGGAGTGAACGCACAGAACGTTACATATATTTCCTGAAGAGAAAATGATGGCATTTGCAGAACAAAATAAATATGACTCATAATTGCAAAAGGTAGGGTAAATAGGCTTTAAATTACATTTAGTTGTAGACTTTCATCAGGTTTGATGGCTAAGTATTTATATGCATTTGTTTAAAAGAAAAAAATAAATATAATAATCTTTAATTAGTATTTGAAAAACTGCACTGTATTTTCTAAAATTCCCAAGAAAGAACTGTGTAGTGTTTGGACTGTGCTATGTGTTGAGAGAGGATGCTAATGAGGAGAAAGGGGAAATTTCTGTGTTTTTCAAATAATAAGGTTTAACAGTCTCTTAGACATAATATTGAAGCTTCTAAAACGCAAAATGATTTGTGAATAATAATGATTCTAAAAACTGCAACTATTTAGGTAATTATCAACCATAACAAAATTGCTGTTTTTAAATAAACTTAAAAAAATAATTTGATGTGCTCTCGTTAGCTCTCGTTTTCGTATGTAATACATGGTATAAGAAATAGTGGTAAAACTTATTGCTGAGCTTCTAAGTGAAATCGAAGAAAATGTCGTGTTTTGTAGATTGCCGGTTTCACGGTGACACTGTGCACCCTGTGATGAGGCTAAGTTGTGTGGAGGCTGGACACTTGAGTTCACATTCTCACTCTGCCATCACAGGATCTTAAGGTTTTGTATTGGCGGTCCGGCATATTCCTAACAGTCACCTCGTCAAGTTGTTTTGAGAATCAAATGATCTAAAATGATACCCATGACTCATTCAACAGGACAAATTGGAAGGGCTCAGCATTTTTTAGCATTCTTTTGAAAGAGCTACATTGCAGAAGCTGTACAGTTGTTGGTTTTTTTTTAACATTTTGACTGAATCGTATTTATTTTTCAGCTTTATTAAAGTGTAACTGACATCTAACATTGTATCAGTTTAAGGTGTACAACATGATGATATGATACAAGCATACATTGAGAAATGATAACCACAAAAGGGTTAGTTAACATTTCCAATAACTCACATAATTACCTTTTATGTCTGTCTGTGTGTGTGTGTGTGTATGTTAAGAACATTTAAGGTCTACTCTCTTAGCATTGAACGATTTTTACTTCCATTAAAATTCAAATTAATGTAATGTTTCCCTATTTCACTATTCGCCAACAAGTTATTTTATCAAAATTAGAGTGATCTGAAAGATTTACTGTGTATCAATAAGTAGGTATTTATCATACTTGGAAATCAAGCCAAGGTTTAGAGAGACGTGTATTTTATAAGAGATTTCTAAAAAATTGCAGTGTGCTCACTCTTGTTAAGTTTCTCAGAAGCCATAGAAGATAGTAAAATGGATATTTATGACTACATCAAACTAAAAACATACTTGAGAGTGATTTAGGACTTTGGAAATAAAATTAATGAGAGTTGAAACCAAAATAAGATCGTATTTCTGTGTTAAACAGTACTCAGACTAAACAAAATTAACCTAGTTTCATGCTCCACAGAATACTTGCTCCTGGAGTCTAAGACCGTAAATCATCTAGAGCTTATTTACCAAGAGTGTTTGCTTATTAAGACTCACCTTGCTTTGCTGTCCCCATCAACCCATTTCTCTGCCTTGCAAGACCTGTCAAAATTGTCCAGCCCCGTCCTGACCACTGGTTGAACGCCCTTCTCTGATTTCCTACTCCGAGACGTTATTAACTCTAAGTGATACACTCCTTTGCTGTAGGAGCTCTCATAACCTTAGCTTGGCTTCATCAACAGATTTTTCTAGTGCGCTTTCAGAGAGTCGACAGTTGACTTGAATTTTTAAGACATCTCTTGTGGTATCTGGGGAGATAAGATATGGAAATCTTACATCCTGTTGATGTTCAAAGGGGAAGTGTTCCTCCCATTGGTGTATGGATGCACCCTGATACGTGCAGGGGAAACTGAACAGTCATGCTTTGATCTGGAAGCTGGGTGCCATTCAAAGCAATCCAGAAGATTGCTCTCTAGTGCACAGAAGTCAGGAGATGGTTGTCTAACTGTGCATCAGTAGGAAATGGATACCATTAGAACTCCCCCCCTCCCCCGCTTTTGGAACCTAAACAAGAAAAAAAAATTCAATTAATTATATTATATTTCACAATATACTGAGAGAAATTATGCTACCGCTACAGAAAAGCTGTTATAAGGTCGACCAAATTCCTACTCCATCATTTGCCCCGTGACTCTTGAACACTCCTCTGAAATAGCACTTGGCTCCCTACCAAGAATATGCAGAAAGATCTTAAACTCTCTTGGTTTCGAGACAAACAGAATTGCAAAAACGATAAGAAAAGAGTAAATTGTTCACTTTCCTGGAAGGGATTCTCACTTTTTCTGACCAGAGGATAATCTCTCTGGACCAGGGTTCTAGAAAAGCCCTCTGGAAGAGCGACTGAACCAAACTGAGTCTTCTCATGGCGAGGCAATGTTCCTCCAAGTGTGCATAATTGGCTACCTTCTCACCAGGAGAAAGAATCCTCATGACCATGGGTGAAGGAAGGTCTGGGAGAGGAGAGTGACACCAGGCAGTGTTGCAGGGTGTCCTCCTTGTAAATGGGACCTTGACCTACTGGATATAATTCTCGTAGCTCTATTTTCCACATATAAAACTATTTCCTCTCGTTACATGGCTGCTGTTGTATGAAACGACTCACTAGAAAAATTCATTACACTCCACTTCCCAAACCTCATGTCAGAGGGAGCCTACCTACATGAATTTCTGAGTTTCTTATTGCTAATGCATTGAAAAGCACTGCCTAAATGATGACTGTCTTCCAGGTATTATTGCCATCCTTAAAGTGATGGCTTTTCATATTCCTATCATAATAGAAAAGAACAAGCCTGACTCCATATTAGATCTGTTCCTCTGGCCTTAACCCTGTGCCCTGCTTTCTGGGCTTAATCTTGCTGACTCTGCACCTTTTGTAAAAGAATGTTGCCTACAGCCTGGAATATACAGGAGAGCCTATTTTCAGGGCTCTGACCTTTAAGGATATTAATACTTTTGTACGCATATAAAGATAACAAGTTGCAGGATAGAAAATAATGTTTGTTTTGTTGAAGGTTTTACAGGAGCACCATGACCTGACCCACGTGGACAGCTGCAAGAACAAAGGATTCTAAGGACAAAGAATTCTGACACCAAGAAGTTTGCAACAACCAACCACACCCCTCCCTTTTTAGTATAAAAGGAGCCTGAATGCTGACTTGGGGAAGATGGTTCTCCAGAACATTAGTCCCCCAGCTTCTCGGTCTGCCAGCTTTCCGAATAAAGTCATCATTCCTTGCCCCAACACTTTATCTCCCGACTTATTGGCCTGTCATGCAGTGAGCAGAAAGAATTTGGACTCAGTAACACTATAGGAAAGGTGGATTTCTACAAACCAGTGCTCATATCATTTTATTTTGGGGAAGCTTTTCAATCAAAAGCTTTGTCTTTAGGAAACTGTAAATCCAAAGTCCTTTGCCGTTCCTTTTGTTCATGCAAAGGTTATTGTGTTTCTGTCAATTTGGGATGAAAGTATCAAATGCTTGGTTTTTTCTACAGAGAGATTAGAACTCTTCCTTGGTAAGGATTAGTCATTCCACCTCCCTTACTACCGTGGCCATCCTCCCAGCCTTTGATCACAATGCTAATTCATCATAGACCCACACCTCATAATGATCCATCTGTTTCGATTTCCTCATCAGGAGTTGTTAAAATTAGGCAAGGATTTGTTGGTTGGTTATTTTTATTCACAGTCACATTAACGCAAGCCCTAAAGTAATCAGCTTCTATTCTGTGGCCTTTCATGCCGGGTGAACAGATTTGCAGCTTGTTTGGTTTATCTAGGCTCATGCTTGCAAGGCAGCTGTTAGGAATTTAGTTAATAAAACCCTCTTCCTCTGGGGAACTGGGCTCCGTCCAGTCACAGGGAGACACATGTAGCCCACAGTTTCACACTGAACGCATTTGAAATCACTCTTCTTCTGGTTTGTTTGTTTTTGTTTTGGGGCTTTTTAAAAAACAAAGCCGGCTCCAGAATTTTGGTGGGCAGGCTCTCTGAAACTACCTGATTCAAGCACATCAAAACATCGCCGCTGTGTTTCTTATTTTAATTTTCCTGAAGGCAGAGGGTGGACACATCATATTATATTTTTGAGATGAATCACTTTGACTTCAAGTGTTAGGAAGTAGCTGATCTTAATGTTCTTAAACCTGTCTTCTGTTCAGTGTTTCTATTGAACATTTTCTAGGGGGAGATCGGTCTTACCTGTCTTTTTCAAATATTGAAGAAATGAAAATATACGAGATTAAACCTTTTCTCACTTGATTATGTCCCTGCCAAAAGATCATATCAGTGAAAACTCATTCAAATACCTCATTAAAATTCCATCCCTAGATGCACAAACTTAATTGGCATGAAGTCAAGATCCATGATTATTTAAATTATGAACATTTCTAGAAACAGAAGTTTATGATGAAAGGCATGTATTTATACTGGATCAGTCTACCGGGTTGGAAGGGACAATAAAAACAAATACTGTGTATTTTTGCCAAAAAGAAAGTAAAATATAAAATTATGAACCTATAGCATCTTTCAAACAAAAGATTTTATTTAAAACCTCTTAAATGCTCTTTGGTTTATTTGTATTGAAAGGAAGATAAAGTCTTTCTTGTATGAAAAGTTCAGATCAAATCTAACACAATTGTAATAAATTACCCTGATGTTTAGCAAAAATAGTTTTGAACATTAAAAAAAAAAGTTAAAAAAGTCAATGCAAAGCATTTTCAAAATTAGTATGTGTGCAGATACCACGAACATGGGGGGATGTTTGAGACTTGGTTAGTGAGGGGTCAGTGCAACTATGTTCACTAGAAAACCAGAGTGTGAAAATAAGAATTAGTAAAAACATTTTGTCATTCTATTCATATGGAATATTTTTCTTGGCACCCAGGGCCCTGGGGTGGTATATCTGCACAGTACTGTAGTTAACTGGGTATAAGATAAATACTTTCAAAATCTCAGAGAAAGGGTTAATAGGTCATTGAAATTCCACACACTGTAGAACCACTGACACTGCTTTTCACTTCCCAAAAGGCATCTTGGGTTGAAATTATTTTTATTTTTTAAAGATTGGTATTATTATGATCGTAGGTATTTGTTACTGGGAGATGATGCAAATAAAATTATAAATATGAAACACGATATCACATATGTGGAATCTAAAAAAAGACACAAATGAACTTATTTACAAGATAGAAACAGACATACAGACAAAAAACAAACTTATGGTTACTAGGGGAGAGGGAGTGGGAAGGGATAAATTAGGAGTTTGAGATTTGCAGACACTAATTGCTATATATAAAATAGATAAACAACAAGTTTAATACTGTATACCACAGGGAACTATATTCAGTAACTTGTAGTAACTTATGGTGAAAAAAATATGAAAACGAATATATGTATGTTCATGTATGACTGAAACATTACACTGTGCACCAGAAATTGACACAACATTGTAAACTGACTAGACTGCAATAAAAAAAAAAACTAAAGAAAACCGAAACCAAAAAAAAAAAAAAAACCCAAAAACCCCATGGGACAGCTTTGCGTATCTTGAGAAATGCTGTCATGCTCTTCGTCCACATAGGTGTTTCTTTCTCATTTTCATTCCTTTAATCTTGTTTTAACTATTATTTTTTTCTGTTATCAGGGAAAATGAATTAATAGGTTTCCCTCTACATACTGTCTGTATTGGTGATTTGTATTAGTGGTTACAGGAAAACAACTGGTTCATTCAAGAGACTGGAAACTACTCCCCTCTGTCCCACAATAAAACGAAAAAACACCAAGACGAACAACAAAAGTGGTACATATCCCTATACGCGGACACCAGGGGGGCCGGCTGGAGGGAGCTCAAAGACGGCAGAAAAGCCAGGGTAGGCTGGTCAGCAGAAAGCAAAGATGCTGTTCACACTTCCTACCTTTTATGGAACTCGGGGCAAAGGGAGGGCTATTGGAAAAATTCTGTCCCTAGTGTATGAGCTCCAACATATACAACAAGAGATGACTTGAAAATGATGGTTTCCTGGGGAAGGGAGGGTTTAGCTCAGTGGTAGAATGCGTGCTTAGCACGCGCAAGGTCCTGGGTTCAACCCCCAGTACCTCCATTAAGTAATAAAATAAATAAGTAGTTAATAAATAAATGAAGAAATAAACCCCCAAAAAAGAGATTTTCCTGCTGAGACCACCATGGCCATTCATTGCTCTTATTATACCGGTGGCTTAAAAGCAAAACTGGTTCCACAAAATTCTAGCTTAAAACCAAAAGGGATAACCAATGACAGCCAGGTATACATTAGGTTTTGTTTTTCTAACCTCTTTCTTTAATATCAGAAGTGATTCTCTCTAAATTTCCACAAACATTGAAGGTATGCAGGGCTACATCAAGGTTTAATATAGATAACAAATTCAGTTTGATATCAATCTAAAAATTTAGGTTAATGTAAATATTAAGAAAAATGACACAAGTGAACTTATTTAGAAAACAGAAAGAGACTTATAGAGATTGAAAACAAATTTATGGTTACCAAGGGAGAAAGGGGGGAGGGAGGGAAAAATTGGGAGTTTGGGATTAACACATACATACGACTATATGTAATATAGATAAACAGCATGGTCCTCTGGTATAGCACAGGGAAGTATATGCAATGGCTTACAGCAACATGTAATGAAAAAGAATATGAAAAAGAATATTATGTACGTATAACTGAATCACTATGCTGTACACAAGAAACTAATATAACATTGTAAATCAAAAAAAAAGTTTAATATAAATCAAAAGGTAAAAACTCTGTAGGTAATATTCTGCTACTTGAAGGCAATGAAACAAACTCTATCATAAAAGAACAAAGAAAATTAAAGTATTTGGAAAGTAATAAAGGTATCCTGGCTAGATATTATCAACTTAAGTAATGAATCTTGTGTATACATTTCTGTAGTATTTGAACCTGATTTCTTATTTGATTTTTTGTTAGCTCCTTAAGCTGATCTTCATATTATTTATTTGATTTTCGGTGGGATTCCGATTCTGCACATGGCTCCTTTCCATGCATATTTGTCATTGCGCATTTATATTTAAAATATTGTATTTACACCGATAATACCTACTATATAGGTTTTAGGAAATAGAATAATCACAAAGAAGAACAAAAATGATCATATATGCCTATACCCAAAAGGAACAATTTTAACCACCGAGAATATGCTTGTATATACTCATTTATCTGTAGGAACACATTTTTCTAGGATAGCGTGTATATGCTTTATAATTTTAACACTCTACTGTTAGTCTTTTCAAGTAATTAAACATTCTCTGCAAAAGCAATTTTGATTGTTTCATACTAACTATTGTAAAGACCTACAACAATTTATCTACCCAGTCCTTTTTGTGTGTGATATTTGGGTATTGAAAGAAATGATTATGGTGATTGTTATTAGGTTTGGTTCTTTTATTCAGGAATGCAACAATCAGAATCAGTGACTTTTCCAGTGGAGTTTAATTCTAAAATTTCCTTTCTTGATGTTTCAGAAAATTGGAGGTGATTTGCCTGAATGATAAGCATTTTTATTCAAGTCAGGGAATGTATGTGAAACATTCATAATTGTCATTTTGACACTAATGTCAATAGTTTTAGTGATTAGTGTGTCTGTCATGAAAAGCAAAATAATAACTTATGGGATTAGGTGGTTTGTGGTTAAGAAATCCTACTCATTTCTTTTGACATCTTCCCTCTCTCCCTCTTTATTCCAAAATCATTTTCTAATTCGACAATGTATTTAATTTTTCTCTTTATTGGCTGAAGTGTGTGATGTGTAAGTCATTTGATCTTCCTTTAATTTTTCATCATTTAACTTAAATTGCCAGCTTGCCATGACTTTTGACAGGGAGATCTTGTGATATTAATCAATGTCTTTATCTTCAGGCTCAGCCTTTGTTATTTATGAGCTCCAAGGTTATTTCAAATGCTTTCCCTAGATGCCAACAGCTAAGAGGAAATATTCAAATCCTTCCTACTCCTATCAGATAAAGACAGCCTTAATTTAAAATCTCTTCACTAGCTATCAGATGGTTTTATAACGTATTAAATGCTATCAGGAACATGGTCTTCTGTAATAACGTTTGTTTGAATGGTTGTCGCTCATATCTTGTCTTTGATAGTTTTGTTGTAAAATTGCTGAGGGATTTAGAGAATGTTGAAGAATAATGACAGCATTTAGTTTTCATTCCTTCATTTTTCAACAAGTACGCATGATGGTCAACCATGATCAGGAACCAAGCTTGACACTAGGAGTTCAAAGATAGAATAATCTCATGTTGCCCGGCACCAAGGAGGTGGGCATTCTAGCTGCAGACTTAGGCAATTACAATGATAAAGCACTTTGAAAGGTGCAACCCTGGGGGCTGGAATGTGCCATGGAGGTGCTCTGTCTCTATTCACCAGTGTATAATGCGGGGCAAATTCATTTGCCTAAGTCAGTGGTCAAATATCTAAAATGATAATTACAACCTTACATAACCTATGGACTTGTTGAAAGGGTTAAACAACATACTTATGCAAAGGGTTTAGCACAAACTCGGGCACACAGCGAACACTCACTAGGTGTGAATTATTACCATGACTGGCATTGCCACCATTTTTGAGAGAATGAAATATACAGCCGTGTGAAATACCGAACCTGGAGGGGATTACACTGTTTCTTGATATGGTGAAGGCTTTGCAGGGGAGGGAATAACTGAGCTGGGGCTTTAGGGATAAGGGAGCGTTCAACTTGAAGTAAAGAAGGGAAGAGAGGACTTTTCAACAGAGGGTCCAGCCAGAACAGAAGCCTGAAGAGGTGAAAGTACATGGCAGGGTCACCTGTGAATAATTAAAAATAGGAACCAAGTCGCTGCTGAACAAGATGGCGATGGTTATATAAATGACTGTATCAGGGTTTGGCAAAATTTTCTGTAAAGGCTGAGAGATGATATATTTCAGTCTTTGGGAGTCAAACCGTTTCTGTCACACCTTCCCAACCCTGCGCTGGCGGTGAGAAAGGGGTCACAGGTGGTGCTCAGACAAATGAGCATGACTGTGCTCCAATAAAACTTTATTTACAAAAACTCAACTGTGAATTTGATAAATTTTCATGTGTCATAAAATACTATGTTAGTCCTATTATTTTGATATTTTCCCATATTTCAAAGTATAAAGCCCATTTTTGGCTGATGGGCTGTACAAAAAACAGGCTGTGGGCTGGATTTGGACTGCAGACCCATAGTTTGTCAACCTCTAGTCTGTATAGTGACGTATTGCACAGCAATTAAAAATATTGTATCGATTTAGAAACATACATAATAGTAGACCAAAATGTACCTGCTTAATAAGCTGAAACATAAAGAAAAGACTAGGAGAAAAAGCACAAATAAGTCAACAGTAACTTATTCTCAGTGTTACAGATGGTACCATATTAGAGTGGTTGTCATTTTTATTTTTTTCCGAATTTTCTAGACTGAGTATAAATTTTAAAATTAGAAAATACAGTTTATATATATTACTATGGACTCAAAGTTAATTGCTCAGTGGTCCAATTTGTTTTCAGTGTATGTTCATTCAAAATAAAATTCAAATATTTAATTCCGAAATAAAAACTTAAGACCCAACAATTTTTATTTCTTTCACAATTCCTTTTACAATTTTCATTTGCATAGAGTGAAAAATGGTCAAAGATGAGTTTGAGAACTTATGTATAAAAATCTGGGTTAATATTTAGGATTTCTTTTCAAGTCTCACTTTTGTGCTTGCATGCACAACTATTCTAGGAAAGGCATATCGGATGGTGGCAATCAGTCTTGGACATTATTGACATCTGCTTATGGATGGTGGGAGTAAATGCTGATAAATAGGAACACAAAGAAAATACAAAGGGCAGGAGGAGGATTTTAGGTAAGCATAAAATCTGGGAGGAAATAATTTTGGTTATCTTATCTTAAAATGCTAAAAATCAATAAACAAACTCCATAGAATCATTAAAAATGATATATGGTACTTCCTGAGAAATATAACCAATTTCACATTTATTCCTTTCCAAATATTTATGAAATCTCAGCTATGGGCTCCACATTGCTATAATCAATGAAAATAACATTGAGACAGTCATCGTACTTAATGGGGACATTCCTGTAAATCAGCAGTGAAACAAGCATTCCCACTGCCACCATTTGCGGTCAACATGAGCATCCCCATTGGTGTAATAACAGCTGTGAGAACAACAGCTTCAAAGGCACAAAGGTTTGCAAAAGAAAGCAACACAAATGTCACAGCTTGCCAATGCACTCTAGAAAACCCTAAGAATCTATAAATTATCAAAAATAATAGTAATCGGCACTGCAGCTAGATTCATGATCAACATAAAAGTCAATTCTGTTCTTAAACGATGACAGTGGAGAGTTGAAAATACAATGAGAAAAGAAAGATAGCATTGCAGTAGCAATTTAAATATAAGGTGCCTTTCAATGGAGCCATAACAAAAACTATGCAGGATCTTTACAGGGAAAAGAGTATTAAAAGACATCATAGAAGACATATATAAGTAAGGGCAATCTACATCATAAAGTGTTCATTCCCTTACAACTGAAATATAAATTCACTTCAAATTTAATCTAAATTCTCAAACAGTCTTGTGAGGTGTTTGAGAAGATGACAGTAAAATTTGTATGGAAGACAAAAGGGCAAAGAATAAGTAAGACAGTTTTTAAGATGAACTGAATGAAGAGACTTGCTGTATCGGATGAAAGTGTTATTATAAATTCATAGGAATTTAGAGTATGTAGCATTAGTTATGAGGATAAAACAGATTAATGGCTGTAGCACAGAATGGGGAGCCCAGAAATATACTCATGTTCACTAGTGCTTAAAAAAGCTATTCAATAATTCACCTCGGAAAGCATTATTAGAACCCTACATAACACAACACACAAATATAAAATCTCTCCACTCTTCTATAGATATGTCCCTGGTAAAGGAGTAAAAGAAATCAGTTGGGCTCTGATAGTAGGTCTTTAATCTGGATTTTGGCTGAAGAGAAAGGACTATTATTGAAAGTCAATCTGAGGGGGAGGGTATAGCTCAATTGATAAAGTGTATGCTTAGTATGCACGAGGTCTTGGGTTCAATCCCCAGTATCTCCATTAAGTACATAAATTAAAAAAAAAATGAATTACCCAAATTACCCCCCCCCCCCAAAAAAGGTCAATCTGATGGCATTTTTATCATTAAGTCCCAAGATTAAGGGCACTCTGATTCCAGGTGCCTTAAGCTTTTGATGCCATGTCATTCTTTTCGTAGTTAACACCAAAAATTCTCAACTAAACCATATAAGAACACAGAAGTGGGACTCACTGAAGATGCTCTCGGGAGCCCTCATTTCTTCTTCCCCCAAATGACATGGAATCAGCTCCAAGTCCTCAGGTTCCTTCTTCCTATAAAATCCTGGTTTTCTAACAAATCGACCTCCCCCTTACCTCATACAGCTATTGTTGAGAGGAACTGTTATTCTCCTGAAGATTATGAGAGACCCTACTGAACCAGATTTGGACCAGAGTATTACCTGACTCTAGAGACACTGGGCTCCCAATGTGGCCAGTAACATGATGCTGAGAATCTGCCTGCCTTTCTTGGATGAATATTCCATGTCTTGCTTCCACTGTAGGCTATGTGACTATAGGCATTTGCCAATACTTATGGAACTGTACATTTAAGACCCACTTAATTCCTTGTATGTAAATTATATCTCATTAAAAAAAAGGTTCTCAAGGAAAAAAAATAAAGTGGTAGGTAAGGGGGGGGGCTTGGTCAAAGAATTTTGGGAACTGTATCTTTCCACACCCATCTTTCCTCTCGGAGATTACACAGTGAACATGAATATTAAAGTCTTAATAAATGTTGCAGGAAGACTTGAGACTAGCCCTGTTAGTACGGCATGATGCTGGCAAAAAGACAGGCAGAGGACAAAACTGAGGCCAGAAATTAATCCTTGTATTTATAACCAATTGATTTCTGGCAGTGATGCCAAGGCAGTTCAGTGTGACAGAAGATAACCTTTCCAAAACTTGTGCTGGGAAAATTGAATATTCATATGCAGACCATAGATTTCAATCCTTACTTCACATCTCTCTCAAACACACACACACACACACACACACACACACACACACACTCACACACACACACACACACAACTCCCAAATTTACCACAGGCCTAAATGTAAGAGGTAAACTATAAAACATGTAGGACAAAGCATAGAAGAAAATCTTCAGGATTTTTGGCGAGGCAAAGATTTCTTAGATATGACATGAAAAGCACAATCCTTTAAAAATTTTACAATTTTGACTTCATCAAACTATAAAACATTTGTGCTTTATATGACCACATGAAGACAAAGAAAAGCTAAGCCACACAAGGTGAGAAAATATACACAAAGTGTACTTGGGAAAGGACTTGTATGCAGACTATATAAAGAACTTTTACAACTCAATTATAAAAAGACAACCCAATTTTAAATGTGGGCAAAGGATCTGAATATCAAAAGGAAATATACATGCGGCTAAGTGATAACCAGAGGAAGGATGCTTAACATCATTAGCAATTAGGGAAATGCAAGTTAAAACTCCAGTGAGATGATTTTTCATCTGACAGAACAGCCATGATCAAGACAGACAGCAGTAAGTGTTGGAGAGCATGCAGAGAATCTAGAACCTTCACGCAGAGCTGGTGGGGATGGAAAATGACACAGTCATGTTAGAAAACTATTTGGCAGCTTAAAAATTAAACTTGTCAGATGACTCAGCCATTGCATTGCTGGGTATCTAGCTAAGAGAAATGAAAAGCACATGCCTGTACAAAGATGAGTATGTAAATGCACATTACAGTGTTGTTTATAATAACCCAAAGTTGAAACAATCCAAAATTTCCATCACCTGGTGAGTGGATAAACAAAATATTTTTGATTCTATCCATACATGATTCAGCAATAAATAGAAACATACTACAAATTGGATGAACCTCCAAATCACTATGCTACTGAAAGATGCCCAGATGGAAAGGCACACACATTGTATGATTTCATTTATATGAAAATCTGTGGAGAAAGAGAGAACATATTGGTTGTTCCCTTGGGCTGGGAGGGCGAGCGGGAGTTGACAGCAACAGACAAGAGGGGTATTTTGGGGATGAAAGAAATGTTCAAACTGTACTGTGCTGATGTTTGCAGAATTCTGTAAATGTACTAAAAGTCACGGGATTGTAGACTTAAATGGGTGAATTTTACGGTATGCAAATTATGCCTTAATAAAGCTGTTAAAAACTTGAGTGTGAGTTGATCAGAGCAAAAGAGAAAAAAACCCTTTATGATACAGGAAATGACTGCCTGAGTGACGTCCCTACAGTAAACACCATAGTGAGCTGACTTGGTGAATGTCCCTAACTCGAGGCCTATGAGAGCAACGTGAAATGAAATTAGCAAAAGCAGGTTTTCCTGTCCACGATGCAGCCTTCTGACTGTGGCTTAATATGGGGACAGACTTTTTTTCACATTGCAGCTGTGGGCAGCATCCCCTTCAGACTAGCCGCAATAGGTATATCTCTCCGCCCAGCTTTTGATTAAGTGTTAAATAGCGGTGGGTTGACGTTATAATCCTTGACAAGTATCTGGAGTGCAGTCATTCCGTGAGGCTGATTAGGTGGGGAGCCACGAGTTTTCACAGTCAATTGAGCTGAAGTCAGGATTACTCTTTTCTTGAGAAACTTAAGTAGCTTGAAAAAAAAAAAAACCCAGCTGCGATAGAAAACCACTCCACTTTATCTCTTGACTTTCTGGTTTCTCAAAAAGACTAGGTGAGCAAAGTCTCAAAATCACCTACAATCCAGTCGTATCTGCACTAGAAAGATGCCACAGGATAATAACAACACAGAAAACAATTTTACAGCCATACTTGTTCCTTGTCACGGCCGTGGTTAGGATTTTTCTTTTCTATTAACGCTGACAATAAGAACAACACAAGGATTGTTTCCTGGACCAAATGTAAAGTATTTACTGAAATTGGCTTTAGGGACAGGAGGTCACAGGATTGGAGAAGACACAGGGCTTTTTCCAAACCAGGCTGGGCAAGCTTCCCCTCAGGATACAACACTCTGAATCCAATGCAAATAAAAGGAAACTTGCTGAACGCCACGTCTCTGGTCCAATACCCTGGTGTCACACCCCCCAGGTGCTGCTGACAGTCTTTGGTTCTCTGGTTGTGACACCTGCCTTGACTTGGGGACTAAGATATTTAAATGTTTTTATGTTGCTCTTCCTCCTCTCCCTCCACACCTTAGGCTTCTCCAGATCTCTGACCGAAAGGATTGAGAAAGCTTCTTTTGTTTCTGGGGCCTTCAGAGAAATTTCTCTGATTTTGTCTAGATTGTGGTATTTCACACACGCACTTTAATTCATAGTGCAACTCCTGTGAGCTGGTTTATAAATATATAATAAGATTAATGTAGTAACTAAAGGAGATATGAATATAGAGAATTTTTACCCACTAACTGAAAGGCCAATGCATCTTAGCTATAATTTCCTTAGTATCTCAGGACCAAAACCATTAGATCTGTTTTGTATCCCTTGGGGCTAACCTACTGGTGTTTAACCTAGACAGGGAAAACAAAAACATAATATTTACTCTTTTTTTTTTGAGAGAAGCCAGAGAACCTTTATCAAGTTCTGTATTATGTGGCAAATACTAACAAACAGGTCTGATAAACAGGTGCCCCTCTGCCAGTGAATCTTCAAATAAATTAAATCTGATTGAGAAAGTCAAAATATTTCCAAGTCAGTTCAAAGAAGCCTGAAAAAGTAAAATGTGAACGACTTTCATATCTCCTGGTCTCTTAAATATTAGCACGGAAGTTCTCTTAACCACTGCTTCCTCAAGTCCAAAACGGAATTAATTTTAATTCCAGTTAGATTACAAGATTGATAGGAATTTTGAATGAAATAATATATATAAGGCACTCTGCAGAGTTGACTAGTGCATTGTTGGTTGTAAATTAATTATTTATTATTATTATACATAGTAACTCATTGGTAATAATAAAACTAGTTTTGGCAGAAAAAGGGCTGGAAATGAAAAAGTAGACAGGAAATTATTTTTCAGTATTAAAGAAACCTGAGTACGTTTTTTTCAGACAAAGAAGAACCAATATTCAACATATCCTATACTTTTTTTCCTTAGCTCTAAGAGGCAGATGTTACTAGTTTTGTTGGGTCTTATTTTGAAAATCATCAGAAGACAACTATTGTATTATATTTCTCTTTTTAAATAGGGATATCTTTAAAGTGAGGAAAAATCTACCAACCTGGAACATGAAGGGCTGTACTTGGTTGAAATATGCTCTAAATTATCTATACCCTCCCAACAAGAAGTTGGTTAGAAATAATTGTTATTAGATTATCTGAGTTCCAAAAAAATCTATTTTGCTGCTTTTTAAATGACTAGCATCCATCATCAATTATTTACTCTGAGGTTTGTAATAAATCACCTTCTTAAGTATTCAGCAGCATGTAAAGATCTGGAAAAGTTTTTTTTTTTTTTTTTTTTTACCAGATAAGCCTTTCATGCAATCACATATGCAGAGATTAGATGTAGCTTAAACTCTGAAGACCTAAACTATTTACTGACTCCATCATAAAGACATTAAAATATATCCATGATCAAAAATTGGCTCCAGAATGATAACACGGCATGAGGAAATCCTAGTGATATAATAGAAGAGTTCAGATTTGGGGACCAAATTGCTCCAGTTAAGAGATAATTAAACAATTTCAGCCCGGAGGAAGGCAGATTTGGCAGGCAGCTTGACTGTACTAACAGATGAACTTGTTTTGCCAGCAAATGAGTAAACAAATCTGTTAAATATAATTAATTTGGTGTGTACACATTGTTCTTCCAATTTTTTATTTACCAAATCATTCTCATCTCCACATAAACACAGAGGACTGATTACACAAATATTAGCTACGGCTTAAATGATGTGAGAAGGAAATTGAGTAAAACCTGGTTTTACTTCACCGTCCCATAGTGTTTGGCACATTTGCATTCTTAGTTGTATTGTCACTGTTAAGGATGCTCCTTAAATCTACACTGCAATTAATTTGCCCCATTTGTCTAATAAGTCCTCCTTATAGATGATTTATGTAGTTAAATGTGCAATTATCTAGTAATAAATTGTTCCGAAGTAGAAGGCAGTGGAGGAGTATCTGTCCTCTGATCATGGCAAGTGTACACCATTGGTGTTAATGGATTAACAAGTCGATTTTTAGCACTATACGCATCTTAAAATGATCTGCATGAGAACGCTGTTTTACTAGAACACAGATTCATCTATTTTATATAGCAAACACTTACACAGCACTGACTAAGTAACACATGTTGTTCTAAGTATTTTATTAACTCATTTATTCCCCAAATAACCACAGGATTAGGTATTAACCCCATATGATGAAGAAACCAGGACCTGGACACGAGGTGAAGTGGTTCACTGAGGTCACAAAGCTAGGAAGTGGGTTTGAACCTAGGTAGTCCTGTCACACGACGTGGCTGGTACTTTCAGCCTTGTCCCCTTAGAGTTCCTTTCAGAACTGTGCACTTGAGAGGTTTGTTGACCAAATACAACTTCTCGCCGGTCTACTTTCTCGGACAGACTCCAAATTGCTTGTGTGTGGCCTTTAGGTAGTGGCCTTTCTAAGCACAGAATGAAGACTATCAGGGAAGACTCAGATTTCCTAAGAGATCAGTCCCAGCAGAGCAAAGTTAAACATTCCCCTTCCAAGAGGTTAAACTCTATTAACTTTTCACCTGTTATAGGTTCTTAGATGTAAAATATGTACGAATACAAAAGGTGGAACAGACATTGGGCCTGAGTCTCAGCTCTAATTTGCCACCTTGTTCTCAGCTGGGCACACTCCACAGGAGAACCTTCTCTTGCTGGCTCTTGACCTATAAGTGTCCTAGGAACCCACACCATGTGATGTCTTGGAAATTGTCACAACACAGTGTCAACAGAATTTGGTTTATTTGAGTTGAATCAGGTCTGAAAGGACCCTGAATGTTGAGTTTGAGGTGTTCAGTCTGAATGTAAAAGCCTAGGGGGCCACGAAGATTCTAGGAGAGAGAAATGACAGCTGGAAGCTATGCCTTTGGACCAGTCTGTTGAAAGGGGCAGAATGAACTGGAGTAGGTCATAGCCTGGCCAGGGGGACCAGTTACACAGGAAACTTGGGTTAGGAGGCCAGAAAGGGAAGACAAGGTGGAGAGACAGGAACAAAATTATTCCAGAGCTTCAAGTGTGGGTCACTCGAGGACCATCCTTTGACTCACATCAGCAGATGGAAAGAATCTCTTTTGGGAAGAGAAGGAAAGGGTGGTGGCCTAGAGTTGGAAGAGAGAAAATCAATGTGACTTTTGAATAACACACATACAGGCTTATTTCAATCATCACTTAGCATCACAAGGCTAAAAATCCTCAAGCTTTGTAAAAGTGGAACTTAGTTGAGATTTTTTTTTTTTGGCTATGTCAACCTTGGTCTGGATAGAGAAGCTTTTTTCTCTCTCTTTTTTTTTTTTTTTACCAATTCCCTCACTGTAACTGTCTAGGAGGGAATCAATCTAAAGTGGTCCCTCCTACTACTTTCTCGTGAAGCCCCTATGGTTTTCTTCTCAGCATTTATCATAATTTGTAATTATATACTCATTTATATGTTTGCTTGTTAAATGCCTGTTTCCTCCACGAGACTGAAATCTTCATGAAGCCCTGCACTTTATCTCCTTTTACAGCAATGTATGCTCAGTTATTAGCAGAGTTTTGGGCACAAGGTAAATAAACAAATGATCCAAATCCCTTCCCCTCACTAAAAGTCAAGAATTTAAAAATCTTGTAGGTTGAAAAAGGTAATTACTAAGGTAATAACCTGAGAGACGCATTCATTTTGCTGTTAAAAAAAATGACATCAAAGTCTGTAAATTTCCTGGACTCTTATTAGAAATCAAAGATGAGGAATAGTTGCAGGAAGGTGAGCAGTGAATTGCCACGTGTAAACATCCTCCTTCCAAGTGGTTAAACTCTATTAGCATTTCAACCATTCCAGGATCTTGGATGTAAAGTATTTGTGAATACAAAAGGTGGTAATGTGACAGTGTAATAAGGAGAGAGAAAAGCACTCCTCTGGAACAGAGAGACTAACATTACAGCTAACAGAAGAGAGCCTCCCAGCTGGGATGCTGCAAGAAAGAAAAATACTTCTTGAAATGCAGGGGAAAAAATTTGTGTTCATAAAAGTTCAAATACTTCAATCAAAGTATAGTACGGCATACACTAATTTTTTTCACAGATGAAAGACCCAAAGAAAGTAAGCTTTAAAAAAACCAAAGTACAATAAAGGTCTGTGATCCAGAACATCTTCAATCACAGCCTCTTATTCAGCTCTGTCATCTAATTTCACCATTCTCCACTCCACTGCCTTTGACCTTCGGAGAACAATACTGCCAATGACTTTTACAGTTACTTGCCTCATTGTCCCACTGTAATTGAGTTCACCTGAGGACCTGTTTGACATTGCATTAATAATTGTTTGTGCTAGAGGTATTTTAGCCACACTAATAAGTCTTTGTAAAATCTAATCAAAGAAACTTAAAGGATGTTTTGCGTCATTGATGATGAAGCCTCTTCAACTGTATTGAATTTCTCACTATTATGTGGATTTCAAAAAAGTATTTATCATTACACTTATGTTTAGAAATAAAAACACAAAGGACGTTGGTCCTTTATTATGTTCTTTTGTCTTGAAATTGAAGGGAAATTTTTCCCCATAAGTGTTCTCACAGTTTGATATTAATGAGTAAACAAGTAGTGTTTTCCTTTTGATGAAGAATAAAATGTGCATCCTGATTTTCATTGTTTTATACATATTCTCAAAGTTCTTATCATCCCAACATTCTCTTAATATATATTCAATATAAACTGTATAAACTATAAACTATATATATATATACATAACTATGTATATATATATAGTTTAATATAGTTATATAGTTTTATATATGTATATATTTTATATGGTTATATATTTATATATAAGTATATAAAACTTATATATAGTTTACAAACTACCTACATAATTTATATTTAACATAAATATTTATATAGTTTATATGTAACATAAATAAAACTATATTATAGTTTTTATATAAAACTATAAACAGCTTAAAGTAGTCCCTATAAAACTAGCATATCTTTTTCTTTTTTAAACATTTTTTATAGATTTATAATCATTTTACAATGTTGTATCAAATTTCAGTGTAGAGCACAATTTTTCAGTTATACATGAACATACATATATTCATTGTCACATTCCTGTGACAATGTCCTCTCTCTGAGCTACCATAAGATCTTGTGTATGTTTCCCTGTGCTATACAGTATAATCTTGTTTATCTATTCTACAATTTTGAAATCCCATCTATCCCTTCCCACCCTCCACCCCCTTGGCAACCACAAGTTTGTATTCTATGTCTATGAGTCTGTTTCTGTTTTGTATTTATGCTTTGTTTGTTTTTGCTTTTTTTTTTTTTTTTTTTAGATTCTACATATGAGCAATCTCATGTGGTATTTTTCTTTCTCTTTCTGGCTTACTTCACTTAGAATTACATTCTCCAGGAGCATCCATGTTGCTGCAAATGGCGTTATGTTGTTGGTTTTTATGGCTGAGTAGTATTCCATTGTATAAATATACCACTTCTTCTTTATCCAGTTATCCATTGATGGACATTTAGGCTGTCTCCATGTCTTGGCTATTGTAAATAGTGCTGCTATGAACATTGGGGTGCAGGTATCATCCTGAAGCAGAGTTCCTTCTGGATATAAGCCCAGGAGCGGGATTCCTGGGTCACATGGTAAGTCTATTCCTAGTCTCTTGAGGAATCTCCATACTGTTTTCCACAGTGGCTGCACCAAACTGCATTCCCACCAGCAGTTTAGGAGGGTTCCCCTTTCTCCACAGCCTCTCCAGCATTTATCATTTGTGGATTTTTGAATGATGGCCATTCTGACTGGTGTGAGGTGATACCTCATTGTAGTTTGGATTTGCATTTCTCTGATAATTAGTGATATTGAGCATTTTTTCATGTGCCTTTTGATCATTTGTATGTCTTCCTTGGAGAATTGCTTGTTTAGGTCTTCTGACCATTTTTGCATTGCGTTGTATGTTTTTTTTCTTATTAAGTCGTATGAGCTGCTTATATATTCTGGAGATCTAGACTTTGTCAGTTCCATTTGCAAAAATTTTTTCCCATTCTGTAGGTTGTCTTTTTGTTTTACTAATGGTTTCCTTTGCTGTGCAGAAGCCTGTAAGTTTCATTAGGTCCCATTTGTTTATTCTTGCTTTTATTTCTATTGCTTGAGTAGACCATTCTAGGAGAACATTCTTGAGATGTATGTCAGATCATGTTTTGCCTATATTTTCTTCAAGGAGGTTTATTGTATCTTGTCTTATGTTTAAGTCTTTGATCCATTTTGAGTTTATTTTTGTGTATGGTGTAAGGGAGTGTTCTAGCTTCATTGCTTTACATGCTGCTGTCCAGTTTTCCCAACACCATTTGCTGAAGAGACTGTCTTTATTCCATTGTATATTCTATATTCTTGCCTCCTTTGTCGAAGATGAGTTGACCAAAAGTTTGTGGGTTCATTTCTGGGCTCTCTATTCTGTTCCATTGGTCTATATGTCTGTTTTTATACCAATACCATGCTGTCTTGATGACTGTAGCTCTATAGTATTGTCTGAAGTCTGGGAGAGTTATTCCTCTAGCCTCTTTCTTTCTCTTCAGTAATGCTTTGGCAATTCTAGGTCTTTGATGGTTCCATATAAATTTTTATTATGATTTGTTCTAGTTCTGTGAAATATGTCCTGGGTAATTTGATAGGGATTGCATTAAATCTGTAGATTGCCTTGGGCAGTGTGACCATTTTAACAATATTGATTCTTCCAATCCAAGAGCATGGGATATCTTTCCATTTTTTAAAGTCTTCTTTAATTTCCTTCATCAATGGTTTATAGTTTTCTGTGTATAATTCTTTCACCTCCTTGGTTAGATTTATTCCTAGGTATTTTATTACTTCGGGTGCTATTTTAAAGGGGATTGTTTCTTTCTTTTCTTTTTCTGTTGATTCATCATTAGTGTAAAGAAATGCAACTGATTTTTGAACGTTAATCTTGTAACCTACTACCTTGCTGAATTCTTCGATCAGCTCTAGTAGTTTTTGTGTGGACCTTTTAGGGTTTTCTATATATATATATAGTAACATGTTGTCAGCATATAGTGACACCTTTACCTCTTCTTTTACAATTTGGATCCCTTTTATTTCTCTCTCTTGTCTGATTGCTGTGGCTAGGACTTCCAGGACTATGTTGAATAGGAATGGTGATAGTGGGTATCCTTGTCTTGTCCCAGATTTTAGTGGGAAGCTTTTGTGTTTTTCACCGTTGAGTAGTATGCTGGCTGTAGGTTTGTCATATATAGCTTTTATTATGTTGGGATATGTTTCCTCTATACCCACTTTGGTGAGAGTTTTTATCATAAATGGGTGTTGAATTTTATCAAATGCTTTTTCTGCATCTATTGAGATGATCATGTGGTTTTTGTCCTTTCTCTTGTTGATGTGATGTATTACATTGATTGATTTGCATATGTTGAACCACCCTTGTGTTCCTGGGATGAACCCCACTTGATCATGATGCATAATCTTTTTTTATGTGTTGTTGCATTCTATTTGCTAATATTTTGGTGAGGATTTTGGCTTATTATTTTCATCCGTGATATTGGTCTATAATTCTCTTTTTTGGCAGTGTCTTTGCCTGGTTTTGGTGTCAGGGTGATGGTGGCTTCATAGAATGAGTTTGGGAGTATTCCCTCCTTTTCAATCTTCTGGAAGAGTTTGAGAAGGAATGGTATGAGTTCTTCTTTGTATGTTTGGTGTAATTCCCCAGTGAAGGCGTCTGGTCCTGGACTTCTATTTGTAGGGAGGTTTTTATTGCTATTTCTATTTCATTTCTAGTGATTGGTTTGTTCAAGTAATCAGTTTCTTCTTGATTCAGTCTTGGTGGACAGTATGTTTCCAGAAACTTGTCCATCTCCTCTAGGTTATCCAGTTTGGTTCCATATAGTTTTTCATAATATTCTCATATGATATTCTGTATTTCTATTTTATTTGTTGTAATTTCTCCATTTTCCTTTCTTATTTTGCTAATTAGTGCTCTCTCTTTTTTCTTCTTTGTAAGTTTGGAAAACAAGCATATTTTTCAATCATCAAAGTCTCAAGTAAAAAAAAAAGTATAAATAATATTTTCAAAAATATCTCTCCTCCTTGCAACAAGTGTCCAAACTTTTCCATATGCCAGACATGTAATTTACAAAAATATTAACACAATGCCAAATCCCCAAGTTAAAAAATAGGATAAATATTTTCAAAAAATATCTCTCCTTGCAAGTGTCCAAATTTTTCCATATGCCAGACATGTAATTTACAAAAATATTAACACAGTGCCAGATCCTAGTAAAAAGGGAAGGTCCAAGTTGTTCTTAGTTGCTTCAAGGAATACTCAATGCAACAAAACCCCAATGCATAGAATATTATGGACAGCTTCATTTTTTTAATGTGATTTTCTTTCTCCACAGACCAGCTTTAAATGCACTCATTTAAGTTAAAAAATACCCTGCCTTTTAAGTAGAATGTGAATTTATAGCTGGCAAGGGATCCCTCCCAATCGGGCCAAGTTCTGAGTAACAAACACCAGGAATGTTTTTGTGCACTGACACTGGTGAGCTTGGCAGATGAGACTGCCTTGGGCGGACTGTCTCATACCATCCAAGTGTATCAGATCCAAGCCTGAATGAACCTCTCACGGGGATGTGTGGACTGCAAGTGTGAGGAGGGCAGTGCCTGGGGAAGGAAAGCAGGCAGGATGTTTCTGGTCACTGATTGCCCCCTCACCGCCCACACAAGAATTAGTCCTTTGTCAGACAATCATTTATCATATGCTGTCCCAGATGATTAAGTCATTTGTACCTACTCTCTCCTACCTCACAATAAACTTTTGTTTACATCTATAAGCACATCTATAATTTGGCCATGTTCTTCCCCTCCAACTGGGACAGACATCTGCCGTGTCAGTCACACTTCCTGTCCATCACCCACAGCACACACTGAACTCCTTTATTCCTCACTGTGCTGTAAGTGCACTTTGCCTTAACACTCATTTCCATCCCAATACCCGAATCTGAAATGCACTCATTTCCATCCCAATACCCGAATCTGAAATGTCCCTCTTTCTACCTGTATTCTGCACTAAGTCCTTCATCCCCTCAAACCAAGATCAGAGTTGGGAGATCTGCTTAAGTAAAGCATGGTCTGGTTCAGATGACATTGAGTAAGCTCCTCTGACAAAAGGAAGAGTCCACATAGGCATGATGGATGGACAGCTGGAAAATGGCCCTAAGTAAGAGAAAGGCCAGCCCTTCTGGACTAGAGTGGTAGGAAATGTTGGAGCTAGAAGAATTCTCTCTGTGCCTGCATCACATCTTTCCAATTCATTCCTTTCTTCTTTTCCTCCCTGAGCCCTTCTCTTTCAGGTCTTTGGAAAATCTCTCTCTGCTTTAAAAAAAAATTTTTTTTTTTTTTTAAGTTTCTGACCAACCATGAGCTGTGACATTGTTTGCCACTATTTTTCTCTCCTCCCTCCACTTCCTTTTCTTTGTCAACATGTGAAAGAAAAATGTTTAGAGTGCAATATATTATCAGATAATGTGATGTAGCAAACAGGTGTTCACAAGATTTGAAAGCAGCCAGGGCTGAATTTGACTTCAGTTCAACTGCTTAGAGGCAAGCTGCTTCCTCTCTCTGTATCTCACATTCTTAATCTACAAAATATGGGAAATATTAACTACTTGACAAGTTTGATGCAAAAATTGGACATGATGTATGCAAAGCAACATTTTGTACAATATAAGAAATACAATATTAATTCTGGGTATCATCAGTTTGTTCAAGATCCATGTCAGAAAGGCTTATAATTCATGCAGGAAGCCCCCTGTTCTTATTGTAGTAAAGCAAAACAAACAAGCAAACAAACAAAAAGCAAAACAAAACAGAACATAGTCTACGTGCAGTCAAGGAACTTACATTCTAGTTAGGGAGACAGAGAACAATCAGATTATAAATTTGTAAGATAATTTAAGCCATAGTTAAGTGCTTCAAGGAGCAACAATAAGCAAATTAAAAGGACAGGAGTGGGGTCAGGGGTGTGAATAGTTCAGACAAGGGGGCCAGGGACGTCCCATATACGTAGTTTTTTTAGGATTATTATGGTTATTTTTCGTGATTATAAAGTGCATTTCCTTATCCATGATAATGTACTCTTTTCTAAAACCTCATTTTTTTCAGGTATTAATATAGTCACTACAGGATTTTTTTTTAAATTAGTGTTAGCATGGTATATCATTTTCTATCCTTTTACTTTTATCTTATTTAGGTCTTTTTAAATTGAAGTACAGTCAGTTACAATGTGTCAATTTCTGGTGTGCAGCACAATGTCCCAGTCATGTGGGTACATACGTATATCCTTCAGCATAGTGCTCTTGGCTCAATTCCCTTGTGTTACCAGTGACTTTGTTTTTATTGAAGTGTAGTCATAGTCAACTTACAATGTTGTGTTAGTTTCTGGTGTACAGCATAGTGATTCATATATATATGTAATATATATATGTTATATATATATTATATATATTCCTTTTCATATTCTTTTTCATTAAAGGTTATTACAAGATATTGAACATAGTTCTCTGGGCTATACAGAAGAAATTTTTTTTAAATCTACTTTTATATTTAGTGACTAACATATAGATTTGTTCTTAATGAAGAAAATATCACATGTAAGGATATGCTACATAAAAATATTGGCCAACAAAGTGATGATTCAGAAGTAGTTTCTATATAGTTGAATACTCCAAAAATGTTATCAACTTTACAAGAATTTACTTCAGATAGAGATGCATCACAGAGTATCTGTCCAAGTACTGATAATCAGGATGTTATCCATGGCTGAAAGATGAAGAATATTATATCGAAAGTGTTTGAAACAAACAACTAACTGATAATGATCAATGAGAAACAAAGAAGAAAAATTGTTTTTGAAAGCGTGACTTCCACCAGTGGAAAATTATGATATGTTTCCTTTTAAGTACCAACTTTGTGTTGCTTCAAGAACAAACTATTAAAAAAATGACCTGGGTACTGTCTCTATTGTGTGGTGATTCAAAGAAAAGCTTCAAGAAACAAAATACCTGGGTTCTCAAGCTCTCTCTCTCTTTTTTTTTTAGCTGTGTGGTCTTGCTCATCTAACCTATATGTTGCCATTTTGATGATGCTAATTTTGTGGAAAGTTCATTTTTATGAAAAGACCAAAATACCCTGTGGCAAAAATGTGGTGTTTTTGGAAACAAAATAGTATTATATGCATGTATGAAGCTGAATCAAAAGCCAGCTATAATAAAATTTCCTGCTTAACTAGAGCAGGTAAAGAAAATAATTGTCTATAAAATGTACTGATTAGGCTAGATATTTTCTGTAGTCATTTCCAGTTTTACTTCCATGACTTTTAATTTGCTTTATGTATTATGGCCCACCTCACTCTACAATTAATTTGAGGCAACAAAAATCTTTAAGCTCTGTGATTGGAAAGAATTATGAAATAAAATACATATTGTGCTTGTCCTTTTTCTTTTATAGACTCCGGTGCTTTTACCAAGTGGCATAACCAGATACCATCAGGTTACATACAATTATCCTCTTTGATTTTGGGAAATTCTACTTGGCCACATTTTGTTTTTAATAAAGAAAATGTATACAACATACACATATGGATGTGCATGTGTAGGTGACAGCTCAGGACATGACAAAACAGTAACACTGTAACTTGATGCGTTGGTATTATTTCAAGCAACTGATAGTTTGTCAACAATTTTATGTGATACTTTAAAAAATTCTGATATACTAATAAATCCTCATTTTCAGAGAACTGATACCTACTTGGTACTCAAGCAGCCTGTATTTGAAATAAAATGATGCTTTTTTTTTTTTGAGCTGTCAGAGAAGAATAAGCAAATAATTATTGTTTCAAGTGACTTTCCTAAAAGTGTGCGCTAGGGAAGGGCTCTTTAATATTCTGCTCCAGATTCAAATTTCTAGTGAGTCATCCTTCTGTCCTATAAAATATGATACAAACAGAATGCAAGGACTCATCCGCCAGCTAATGCATTGTTTAGAGACTTACTAACTTTGGATAAGAGCACATGGCCATGAGAACACAGGAAAATCTAAGCACTGCAGGAGCAACCACATAATTTGCTCCTTGATTTATTACATCTTTGGCAGGCAATGCTCCAAGCTTCCATGCATATATGGGCAATTGGGGCATCTGTGATGAAGTGCTGTTGACAGAAGTATGGCCCGTGGTAACACGATTGCTATAATAAGGAACCATGGTAAGTCGGACAGCTGTATCAATGGTTATTCTCTGCTTTGATATTTCAAAATGTCAACGCACCATCACAAACTGTCAGGGTTAAAAACGTTAAGAATGTGCAGAGAGGAAAGAACACTTCTATCCACAGCTGTTTAATCAAGTCATTGTTTGCGATGTCCCTAATCACAGGTACAGGATACACACGGTTCTGCTGCTTCTCTAAAAAATGAGAATTTCACCAAAAGCTGAATGTCAAGTTCATCAGCCTTATTTTAAAGTCATCATTTATTTCACCTTGTAAGACGGGACAACTTAACCCTTCCAGGTTCTTACTGGAATCTTCCTGACAACATAAAATACTGATACCTGTCATAATACTTCAGGTAAAAATATATTTCTAATAATAAAAATTGGATCAGAAAAGCCATAAAAAGTCTTAACTTTAGGCTGAATTTAGTATTTTATTTCTGAAGATCTGAACACGAGGGAAGGATTAATTTAGTCCACCCATTCCACATTTTGGTTCTGTCTATCCTATACAGAAAAAAAAAAAAAGATCTTAAAGAAATAAATAACTCTTCCTTATTTGATTCATCCTGTCTCACTAGCCCCTTTCTCTGTACTCCAACTTATCAGATATTGAACTTTAAAGTATTAAATGACTTGTGCTGTAATGACTTCAAGTCAGCAAATGATGTATCTACTGACGAGTTATAACATATTCAGTGTATTTCATCAATCTTTTAGTTCAGAAATTAGTCCACACGATAAACTGTAGAATAAATTATGAAAGAGAGATGAAGGGCAATGTGTAACCGACAAATTACATAGCAATTAAAAAATTACTTTATAAGGAAAGTATCTTCTTCCCAGATGTATATAATATATAAATACACTTGTAGGTTACTATACTGTGCTGTACCAAATATACATGTGTGTATTTTTCTCCACCAGAGTTAGAGATTTTTACCAACCAGATATACTTTTTCTAGCAAAGGAGAAGGGAAAGACGGCACACGAACAGTAATTGAGTTCTGGCAGTTTAACTAAGTCCGAAAATACCGATGCATTTTGTTGCGTATGGAAATACAATGAAATCATTAAACATTGTTACATCCCATGACAAGAACTATGATTGTACTGAAAATTCAATCAGGTTTCCTTGCCAGTCCAATAACGATAATTTTAGAATGTTCATACCAAAAACCCAGTGAACCATGGTATTGCATTCAACCAACGGAATGAAGCCGGAGAGAGACACGAAGTCTATGATTTAGAAAACACAAAAGAATATTTACTATTTCTTTGTTTTCAGCTGCTTTGGACTGAAGCTAAGTAAAAGACAGTTTTTCAAAACTGGAATAAAAATTCGTATGTATAGCAGTCTGCTTTTTTAAAATAGTCTTAACACAGTAACTTACCCAACAGCATTGAACTTGCTGCTAATGAAAAGCGTGCAGGCTGTACAAATCTTCTTAAGTCTCCTGTGGCCAGAAAACTATTACAGAAATGAATAGAAGGAAATCTCTGGAGCTTTTCCCCTGCCTTCTTGTTTTATCAAAGGCTGTTAGGATCACACTGAGAACTGTCAAAGCTGAATAAACCACTGGCAATTGGGTTTATACCCTTTGGGCAGTCAGGCTCTCACAGGGGATGATTTGACTTTGACCAAGCACCGATATATTAGAAACAATGTGCAACCTCCCAGAGACTGCAGCCTGGTTCCTAACTGTAGACAAAGAGGCACTTTGCTGCTGGTGCTGTGCGCGGGAGGGCTTGTCAGAGAGAGTTAATTCAAGCAGCCTAAAATTACATCAACCCCGGACATCCATGTACTGTTAATCTGCAGCTTTGCACATTGTATTTTCAAAGCTGTTCAGCTGCAGGGTGGGAGAGCAACTAGCTTTACAGAATCATTAAAAAATGTGAAATTTCTTAACTCCCATCTTTGACAAGAAAATGCTCATTAAACTTTATGGGGTGAGGTGGGAGGGATGGCTTCCGGGCTATCTCTAGGAAATTCTTTAAAAGTCAAATTCAGATGATTATTTTATAATACCTTCTGAATACATTTACTTTTTTTTTTTTCAGAATAAATGAGTAAACTCCCTGGTAACTAGAATTGTAGAAATACAGACATATATGGAAGGTACTTTGGAGGTCAAGACCTCCATCTTCATTTCACAGATAAGTATATTTGAGTGGTTCACAGTGAGTTTTGGAAATCTCTTTTATACAGAAAACATTAAAAAGATATTCTAAATATAAGTAATTAAAAAGTCTGTTTATTTTCAATTCTAAGCTGACTCTTCGAAAAGATACATAATAATGTTAAGATTTCTCAAACACTCAATGCATACAGTAACTGACTCTATATACAAACGTGCATATATGTATGGTCTCAAGTCTACAAAGAGAGAGAGAAGGGGAGAGATCTTCCTGTGCTAAGCAAGCACTGCCTGGGACAGGAAACCAGCCTCTGACTCAATAGAGTGGCTGAATGTATTTCTAGCTTCCAACGTTGTCTGGACTTCAGAAGCATTTTCGTGCTCAATGCGGACGTCCATGCCTGTTTGTGGTGAGATTCACTTAGTGGTTTATGTTTTCTTAGCTGTGTGATCTGTCAACTCATTTAAAAAATTTAATCTCAACTTCTACAGACTAGAAATACCAATGTTTAGTTACACGACTGTCAAGATTAAATTATTTTGCTCATGTCAAAGAATACGACATGAAGGAGGTTGAATAAATGTTGGCTTTCCTGGGCTAAGACTTTTACATGATGGCAAAAACTCATCTTCAAAAACGCATTTTCTACTTATAACAGAATGTGTGTCTGCTCAATGATCCCACGCCTAACTGACATACCGTCGTAATCATACCCTAAACTAGAACGCTCATATCAACCTAGATGGACAAATTGCCAAACTTGGTGAAATAGCTTAGAAGAGAAAATGCTTCAATATGTGCACAGCTACATCAAGTTTATGACCTGGGACTATGTGTTCATGCCGGAAACATTAGTAACCATGCTTCATTTCCTCTTTAAGGAATTCACATTAATAAGGATAAATTCCACATCCTGCGTTCTCCTGCTCAATTTCATAGCTCTTTAAGAATTAAGAAATCAATTCACAGTAATATGAATTTAAGCTGAACCCGGTAATCATCTCTTAATTTTACTTCATGCAGTGTGTATATTCACATGGCAAATTAGCTGATTTAGCTGACCCTTGCTCAGCTCATGGATCAGTTCACCTAGTGTATTTATGTATTTCTCCAAAGTCATATACCGGTGAACCACAAAATTAGGATCTTTTCTTTTGAGGATGTGCTGGGGGCTTAATTTTCCAACTTTTCCCTTTAACTTAACCATTTCCATCCTTTATTTAAAATAAAACAATTAGAGAAAGAGAATAATGTATAATTGTTTTACATTATTTATAGACCCAACTATTTTTATATCTATCTATTCAATGCTTTGCATTATGTACAAAGAAAACCAATACGTGAATTAGTCTAAACAGTCACCTATTAATTTCCAGGCATCTCAAAGTTGAAACGGCATTTATTATAGTCTTTATATATATAAAGATGCTGTTTTAAATTTTTCTTTATTTTCTCCTATACGTATTTTATTTTATTTTTTTAACATTTTTATTGATTTATAATCATTTTACAATGTTGTGTCAAACTCCAGTGTAGAGCACAATTTTTCAGTTATACATGAACATATATATATTCATTGTCACATTCCTTTCTCTGTGAGCTACCATAAGATCTTGTATATATTTCCCTTTGCTATACAGTATAATCTTGTTTATCTATTCTACAATTTTGAAATCCCAGTCTATCCGTTCCCACCCCTGCCCCCTTCTTATATGTATTTTAAATAGAATTTCCTGAAAGTTGGTTTTTTTAACTTACACTATGCTAAGAATGGCATTTTAACTTTATAAAATCTTCTATTAAAGCAATTTTAAAGAGACCATATAGTATTGCAATGGGTAGACCTACAATGATCCTTTTAAATAATTGTAAATAATTGTCTGTCTTGGATTTGTGATTTTTATTCCAATTTGACCCTCCTGACAAAACATCAGTTTGAATATTCCTGAGAAGTATCTTTATAAATCTCCATGATTCATTCCTTAGTGTACATTTTTCAAAACAGAATTTTGGGGCCAAAGGTGATGTGATTATTTCAGTTTGTTCTCAATAGTCCGTATGCCACCTGTGTTGAAAATGCCTGAATATTTTACATATAACTCGACACACGGTGTCAAGTAGACAGATTAAAAAAAATTACATTTATAATTTAAGTATATTTTTCAATTGCTCGTTTATCCATGTTGGCAAACTTACATTACACTAGCTACTTTCTAATGAATTCACTTTTTTTTTTTAATTATCAGAGCTCTTTCAAGTGTCTTTCAAATTATTTTCGAGTTGTCATTTCCAGGAATTTTGGGAGGGGCTATATTGCTATATCTCTACACTCATCTGTCTGTCTGTCTGTCTATCATCCATCTGTCTTTGGTGTTTCTGCATTTGGGATGCCTGGAAATTAATAGGTTTGGACTGAATCATGCATTGGTTTTCCTTGTATGTAAGGCACAAAGTTTATCAGTCTTTTCCTTTGTTACTTCAGTCATTGGCTTAGAAAGGCCTTTCTCAAGCCAGAATTATGTGTTTGTCAATATTTAACTTTAGAATCTCATTTTATGTGTTGCTTTTGAACCAGGATTTCACCCAGTTTCCATTTTATCATAGCTTATGAAGCAGACATCCACTTATTGTTAAATTTTCGATATCATTAGTTTTTTGCCCTGATACCATTTGGAAAGAAAGCTCTCCTTATCTACTTATTTGAAATGTTGCTGTTGTATCAGAATTATCATATACATTTGTGTCTGATTCTGAACTTTGTACTACCCTCCACTAATTAATGTCTACCTTATTCTGTCAGTACCACACTATTGTAATTGCCAGTGTTTTTTTTATAGCATCAGATCTGTCAATCCATCCATGTTGCTCTTCTTTTTTCAGAACTGGGTGGGCTCTTCTCATTTCTGAATTATTTCAATACATTTTCTCAGGGTGCCCATGTTTAGTGTGATTGCACCTGAATGCTGCTGAGCTCAAACAGTTGAGAGGCTTCTAAACTAAACCACGGCCGTCTCCTGCAAGTCCAGCCCTCACCTCCAGTCCGAATAAGGGCTTCTGCTACAATTTCTACTATTTGCTTTCCACAAAAATGCTCTGCTGTGGGTGCACCCAGACAGTCTTTATTCTAGACATATTTTTTTTATTACATATGAAAATAAGCCCTCTAAAATTTTAGTTGTTTTTAATACGATGCCTTTTCCAAATTCTTGGCTTGAACGCAATTGTTTTCCACCCCTCTCTCCACATTTCACATTTATATTCTCTTATTTAGCCCTTGTAAAAAGAAAAGAAAGAAAAACTTTCTGTAGCATTTGCCTAGAAGGTACCAAAACCAAATGTGACATTTCCCCAGAACCAGTTCTAACCAGCTGAGGTTGTTAAAGAACCCTGAACTCTGAGGGACTCAGTGTATTGGACCCTCGTTGGACTGAACTGCAAACTTTCTTGAGCGATGAACAGGGCTTGGTTTAACCAACCAGTGAGCTCATTCCTCCCTGGCCCAGAAAGCTGCTTTTCATTCCTTGGACAGAACAAGATGATGGAGCCTCCTTCCCTCTTGGGACTCAAAAACCCTGACTTGACCCCTGAGCAAAACGCTCAGTGATGTTGGTCACTGATCTGTGGTCCCCTTGCCTGGAAGCTTCCCCACCTCCAATGCCTGGTGGTCTTCCTTCACTCTCTAATATCCCATTTCTTTGACCTAAGACACTGTACATTTTTAAGACACATTGTGGGTTTAATAAAAGGCTTTATTGTGGGAAGGCATTAATAAACACAGCATAAAGTCAAATTATTTACACTAATTTGAAGACACAATCTGATTTGAGAATTGTTGAAACGTGGGAAAAAATAAACACGAGCTCTAAGGTCAAGTGAATTAGATTCAAGTCCTGACTCCATGACTTACCGTCCAATGATCTTGGAATCTCCCTGGACCTCAGTTTTCTAATTCTTAAAATGGAGCTACCAATAGAACTGAACTCAGAGAGTGGTTGTGATGAGCAAACAAAATAGCTCAAATCGAGCACCTTGGCTCACCCATTCAATAAACTGATTACTTATTGGTAAAATTAATGCAAGTGTAAATTAATTCTTGAGGACAGATATCAAAGTTTTATTATGCAACAGTATAATAAAATGGACATGATTCTTATTATCTTCCATGTTGCTTTCAAAAAAGTTCTAAAAGTAAGCGTATCCATTTAGCACGCCCTTCCACAGATAAACTAAAGCCAAGGAAAGAAGTTTAGACACCAAAGGTAGCGTTGTTAGGACACATGAAACATGTCGATGACCTAGGAGCTCATTTCTGAGACTTCCAGATGCCTTCATGGTGCCTTAAACACTTTCTCTTTCTTTCCACTCAGTGAACACATTCAAGAAGCACCAAGTTAACACTGCAGGTGGCCCACTTCTTTATTTTCTAACTTTATGTTCTTCCTTAGGTTACAAAGTACCACAATTATCAAACCTGAATACCCTGCAATATCTCCTCTGCTATGTGGATTTTTCTCAAGTGTCTCCTTACCCCCATCTCTGCCTAATGAAATGTAATAAAACATTTGTAAAGGGCATGTGGGAATTGCTCATTGCAAGTCACAGCACTTACAAACCAGAGGCTCTGAAAATGCATTTTTGTTTTTCCTCTGAAAAGCCACATCAAGCTCAATGGGTAACTACTTAGTTTTCAAGCAGCAGTAAAACATCTGGAAAGAAGTGGAACTGATTGGCGCTTCGAGTTCCATTCTGATTTTTCCCGACATCATGATCCTGTGACTCACCTTTTAGGACTATCTTCATTATGATGTACCTGAAGCCTCCTGAATAAATGTACCTTCAGTAAGATTAAATAGTGCTCTCCAAATCAAACTTAAAAGAAAAAATTCACCAAATGGTTAAAAGACAATATATGAAATAGTTTTGGTTATTAGTGAATCATTTCAAATAACATAGCTTCCATAAAAATGACCGAAACTCCTTTTGGTTTGACACAAATCTTGCATTTTCTAAACATCCCAGGGATACAGAGTGATTTTACAATTTCATTTAATTTTTAGCAAATAATATACCCGGCCATTCATTTTTTTTTTAATGTTCATTTAACTCATGAATATGGGGGCTGAGAGAGCAATTTATTTATGCTTTCGCAAAGATACCTCTGTAGTATTTGGAAATTAGAGGAAATTAGAACAGGCGATTTCTAATTGTCACAGTAAACACTCACACACACACACACACACACCATGAAGGCACATGTAGTCTGTGACAAAACACTGCTGAAGACTCCTTTTAAAATGAGACATTTTATGATAAGTTGGTAGTTTCAGATTTGCAGATACTAACTACTACATATAAAATAGATAAACAACAAGTTCCTACTGTACAGCACAGGGAACTATATTCAGTATCTTGTAGTAACCTGTAATGAAAAAGAATATGAAAAGGAATATATGTTTGTATACGGATGACTGAAGCACTGTGCTGTACACCAGAAATTGACACAACATTGTAAACTGACTATACTACAATAAAAAAGAAAGAAATAAAAAATGAGACCTTTTACAACCTGTTTTGCTAAGCCATGTTTATAATATGATGAACAAATATGAGCTGGCTGCAAACGTGAAACAATGACAGAGGTTTTTTAGATTTTTTAAAAGTTATTTCTAATTGAATTCCTTAAGGTAAAAAGTCAGATTGGAGTTTAGCTTACTTAATAACAAGGTAAGAGCCACCCTCCCTGCAAAATAAAAAAGCCAGGACATATGTCATCAAAATGCACAATTTTAAGTCACGTAAATAAAGCTCTCTGTGCCTGTTTATGGGCTGTGACAAGGATCTTAAGAAAATCGTGAAAACTTCAAAGGCTGAATATTCCATTTTAACACATTTTTATGTGGTAATGTTTGACCTGCAAGGGAGCAAAACTTGCCACCCCAAAAGTCTCTTTGGCACGCTGATTATTTTGAGCTGAAAATAACAGGGCCCCAAGGAGTCAGGAAGAAAAACCTTCCTTCTAACTGCCTAAAAGAGTGTAAACAGAGGACCTATTCCAGGAAGGGAGCATCACTCTAGGTATCCACTAGGTGTGCAGACAGGGAGCAACCCAGCAAAGTCGCCTCCTTAAAATGCCCCTCTGTGTCCCTCGTCCCTGCTGGCCCCGCAAGCATCAGTTTACCAAACATTCACTTTTCTACCTCCATGTCAATTTCCTCCCTCCCTTTTGAAGTCCCAAACCATTATCCCCCACTACCTTTCTTGTCTTTAGTTGAAGATGATGTTTAAGGGGAGGGACTCAGCCATTTTGGTGAATTCCTCAGTTTTTCGGGGTCTCTCCCAGGGATCCATGTTATTAGATTTCTGTGTGATTTTCTCTGGTTAATCTGTCTCATGTCAATATAATTCTTAGACCAAACCAGAAGAACTTCAAAGGGGAGAGAAAAATTTCTTTCTCCCCGACAGACCCATAGTAGATGGAATTTGTCTTTAAATAATCCATCTCATTTTTTGTTTGTTTGTTTGGTTTTCGCTTCAAGTAACCACATAGGGATCAATTTGCTCAAAATTGCAGTTTTTGATACCTTCTCATAATGGAGATTTTTCAGTTATTTCATTGACTCACGAGACTCTAAAGAGCAACGAAAATAAACTCCTTAAAAGGTTTCCAAACTTTCTTATTTTGTGGCACTTTTAGTGTCTTAATAATTTTTACATGATAGTCCCAGGTCAAAAGAAATATATGAGTCCTATTTATTAAGCAATTGGGTCCAAATAACTTAATAAATATTTATATCCTAACAAGTAAGTAGCTAAATGACTAAATAACAGATATTAATGAAAGTAAAACATTATTTTTTGCTTCATTCTAAAATGACTACAATTACATGATAATGGAATGCACATGCCTATCTAACTCAGGAACGTTTTCTCAGATAAGATTGACTGAACACCTTCAAGGTCATTTTTTGATCCTTGTTGACTTTTGTGGTGTCAGTCAACGAGGGTCAGTAGTTGTAGTTTGGGCACAAAACCAAAACTAAGCTTTGTAAAACTATGACGTCACGAAAAGCGATTACTTGATCTCGTGTAGAAACTGTGATCAGGTGGCGTGTGCAGTGTCTGACAGGCTGCGTTGCCTTCGAAAATTTTAAAGTATCTAGTGATGCCCCAGTGAGTTTACCAACATCCTTTGAACCACTTTGCATACAATTTAGGAACTGTGACCTTAAACGATTGTTTTTGATCGTGAAAATTCAAGGCATTTTATCATCACCAGTTGAAGTTTTTGGAGCCGACTACAAGCAGAGTGTCCCTGTGGAAAGTGATGCCAAGTTCTTTTCTCGAACAAAGAAAAATGACCAGACGAGCTCTCTCCTCCTCATAAGACACAACACAGTAACACACATTTGGATGTGTTGACTGACTTCTCATCCTTCTTCTTGACCCTGTTCTGGAAATGCCTGGGCGGAGAGGGCAGTAGAGGAGGTGGCAGCTTAAAGTTCCTACTTTCTCATGGGTGTGGGACAGGACGTGAAAGGGGGAACAAGGCTGGGTGGGTATTGAAAGTAACTCTACTGCAAGAAATGTGGTGGGGGGGGATGGGTCCTGCATCCCCAGGATTCTCCCACCCCCATCCCCCCAAACCTGGCCAACATGTATCAACTAAACAGATGACTCTCAAGGCTCTGATGGCAGCCAGGAAGCCCCAACCGCCCACTTGATCCATTACCCCCTCTATCAGTACTTAAGCCAGGGCAAGCAAGCATCACTAATTGGTGCCAAACCAAACAAAACGTTAGACTTGTCTAAAATTTTAGATCTATTCCCAAATTCCTAGCCAGTCGATTGCATAGGCGAATAACCGAGCAGGACCCTGTGGGGACTTCCCAGGACAGACCCCTCCCCCAGTGGATCCAAGTTTGGTTCTTTGCTGTAACTCCTCTCTGAGGTACCCAGACAACAATAGCTGAGGTACATTTCCTGAGTTGGTTTACAGATATGAACTGCCCGCCTCAATCACCACCAAATGGAAGATGTTAACTATGTATGATCATGAGCAAGCAGCCCCCAGGCCTACTGGAACCTATGGGTTGATGACATTGACCTCTGTGATACCCCACCTTTTACCTCACCATCAGTCAGTCAGAGAGTCGTGCACAGCTAACTACATACCTGCGACCTGCCTCCTTCATCTGGCCTTTAAAAATGCTTTTGCTGAAACCCATTGGAGAATTCAGCTGTTTTGAGCACTAGCTTCCTGGACTCCTTGCTCAGTGCCCTGCACTTTCCTTCACTGCAACCTCGCGTCAGTAGATTGGCTTTACTGGGCTTGCGGGTGAGTGGACCCAAGTTTGGTTCAGTAACAGATCCATCCTGGCTATTTTATTAATTCACATTTTACAGAAGTGAATATTCTGAATCCACTCACCCAGTGATGGTGGTCAAAGGGTGCGCTTTATCATGTGTTAGGTGTCCACTGCAAGTCGGTTCTGCACCTGCGCCCGCTAGGTGCTCAGGGAATGACACCGACAATTAACTCTTCCATAATTCAGAGAAGAGACGATCTTCGAGGGTTTTCATGGGTAGACAAGTACCCGACTTGGTTCATCCAGAGCTCTATCCATGAGCCAGATCCTGGTCTCCAGCTCCAACGTGGCCCAGAGATGAAGCACGCAAACTTCCACCAATAGGGCCAGACCCTGAAGAACTAAGAAAGCCTGGTGGGCTCTTCCCATGACGCCAGAAGACACCTCTCCACCAGGAGTAGGATGTGGGGTCTCCTTCTCTAAAATATAACTGAGCTTGTTTTGAGTACGTATAGAGAATATCACTGATTTTCCGATATTTATTCTTTAACCAATCATTTTATTGAATTTGTACTGTTCCTGAATAGTGTTTTGGTTATCATATCATTGTCAAATTTGTGCTCCTTTTTGGTAATATTTACACCTCTTATTTTCCCTTTTCTAATGGATTTGACTAGGACATTCCAGATAATTTAAAATGCTTTTACTGGCAGTGAGCAAATTTAGATCAGTCCTGAAGTTAATGGAAATCCTCCTAGCATTGTAATATTAAATGTATTTATGCCAACATGTCCCAATTTAAAAATGGTGCAATAGGTATGGATATATTTTATATTTCTCTTTCATTTACTCCTATAAATGCACAATTTTTTGTCAGCATGATTGTATCTAAAACAGGTTAATTTTTCAATGAAGTACATTCCATTCCGTTAAAAAATCTGCACTGCAACAGAAAACAAATTCTATTAATAGTACTTTGTTGTCTTTATTAAAACAACAGTTGTGACACGTGGCATTCCTCAAGACTTCTCTTTGTATTTATTACTTTTTATTTTTCTAAGAGTCAACATTGGAATTTATGACCTAGCACTGACTAGTTATAGCTGAAAATTCAAACTGGACCCACTGACCCTTTTATTTAAATGAGCTCATTTAAAAAAATCAATCAGCAGAAATGCTTATGGTAACAGGAAATATTAGACAATTTCAGTTGAATATTGTTCTTTTTTAATCAAATCAAAGCAAGTAACAAACAGGTCAAAACATAGACATCAGAGTTTTCACCACGTACCAGATGGTGGGCAGACTGCAAGACAGAGATTAAGACTCAACTCAGTTAATTTTGCTACTTGTCACCTGCGCTGATAATAGGAGAGGTGGCAGAAACTGTTTAAAGGAGGTGATGAAGTATCCCATTTATTTAAATGATACAGCCCTTTATTAGTGGCTATTAATCACAGATAAATTAAAGTAAATGGCGGGAATAGTTTGTAGCCATCATTAAATAGGTACCAGATTGCCAGGGCCCAAGAAAAATATTACAGTGACTCTTAAAATATCAGTGGATCCAAAAGACTTAAATCTCCTCTTAATCATTGCTGCACATACACAAAAGCATATAGGTTCCATGTGAAATATTTTTCTTTGAGTGTTTTTTTTTCTATTTCTCCCCCAATATTTAAAAATACATGCTGGCTTCAGACATCTTTTAGTTAAGCGATTGTCAGTGAAAGCCATTTTGTTGAAACTTCTTCCAACTTACAGATGAGAATTAAGGATATAAAGCGCACGACACAATATTGTAAACTGACTATACCTTATAAAAAGGTATATAAACCATGTATGAATCATATTTCTGAAAGGTTATTAAAACCTGTGATGATCAACTTTGACTTACTAATGTCCTAAAGGCTAGATGTAGTGGAAACTGATTTGTTTCAGCTTTTACCCTAAGATGTAGTATTGATTCTGTCCAGTCCTATCATTTGGAGCTTGTTTGACACATGTAATATTCTTGCTCACTTTTAAACTGTAAAATAGTAATACAAAGAAGATGGAGGCAACTTTAAAAATGATGAAGTTTGGGTGCGGTAGGAGAGGAAGGATTGACCCTCGATAGAGATCTAATTGTAAACGTTGAAAAGGGGGACAACTAAGACGTTACCCTGAGAAAATTAAATAACTTTCCGTCTTATTTAGCTTAATGAGGACAGAGTTCCTGATCAACAGAGCGACATAGTTAAAACAATTCGTGCATCAGAGAAAGCCGTTCACAGTGATGGAGGAACTTTCCGCTTTCAGATAAGCACCACAGTAAAGAGGGGTTCATGGTTCTGGCCATCTGAGGGAGTGTTATGCTGAGCATGGGCTCCCAAAATGCCCATGAAATGAGCCTGCTTTCAGAAAGAGGGATGCATCACCAGAGCAGCCGACGCCAGAGCTTCAGTGAAAGCAGACCTTCAGCAGAAAGCAGTTGGTACTCTTTTAGCCTGTGATGGGCAGTCTCTCCTCAACAGATGATCCAGTTTAACCTTGACTTGAGGTTTATTGTCTCTGGATATTCTGTATCCCTAGCTTTGCTTCTCCAATCCCTTCTCGCATTAAGGCTGTCCTTACCCCACAAGTAACCTAATCCAGTAATTGTAGTTCCCAGCTATCCTCTTCCCTTAACATTCCACTTCTGTTTCACAAGTTTGTTCTGGTAATGACTCCGAGACAAGTTTACTGCTTCCTGGTTTCAGAGCCCCAGGTCCTGTCCCATCAATCAACTTCACGAATCTTCCTACCTTATGAATGATAAGAATCCTTGGGGGTTACAGCAGCTCTCACCCATGTCGGCAAAGGGAGGACATTCTTGCAGGAGGCAAAGCTCCTGCTGCAATCCTACTGATCAGTCTTAAAAGTAAAACCATGCTCTTTTCTAGCTCCATAAACTCACGGGGCACAAGCCTGCACAGGTCCCAGAGGATGTACGGACGATACTGCTGAAACAGCGCGCTGCCTGGCTTTGGAATCACTAGGGCTTTGTCTCCAGACCTCGGCCTCTGAGCATCACCATTTGTCCTCCCCTTACTTCCATCCCACTTCCTCCCACATGGATCACCCCCCTCACAGCTTAGAAGATGACAATGCATTTTAGTCCACCTGCCCAACTCCTTGCTTTGGTGTTTTCCCCTCCCATTCTCCATTAGCCCGTAAGACCTCTTTCCAGCCCCTACCATCATCACTTTACTGATAAATAAGATGTCCCAATAATAAACCCAGTAGTCCCACTCGGTGTACTAGCTGACCACCAATTTGCGGATGCCAGCAGCAGACAGCCCCTCATGCAACAGTTCCACTTAAGTCATCACCCTGATGCTCAAGATCACCCCTGGTGCCCAAGTGTCGCCCTACACACTTGCACGCAGGCTCGTACTCACACACACCTAAGCAGAAGGAGGTGTCGGGGGGCAAGGCTACTCTGGAGACATCCTCTTTTAATAAAACTGCTGTAATTCGTTGATGTGGACATGTGCAGGCTGATCTCTCCTCTCAGAAAATCTTTGTCTCCTGGTGGTTTTCAAAATTCACATAACTAAGCCTGGTAGATCATATTCCATCTTCTCTACCTGCAAACACCAGCTTGTGCAAATGATCCGCAAAATCATCTCGATCACAATAAGAAGATCTAAATTTTGTAGTTAGGGACATTGAGTAGTGACAAGTGTCAGGAACATGGGCTCTGCTGGCAGACAGACCAGGAATCAAACCGTATTGCTTTCCAGTTGCAGGAATTTGTGGAAGTTTCATATCTCAAAACCTCAGTACTCTCATCTCTAAAATGGGGGTAACGATGTTTCTCCATTAACTTGCTGTGAGAACAAATGAGACCACATTTCTATAGTGCCACTTTGCGGGGCACGTGTAACATAACTAATAAACGGGGACTCTATTTTACTGCGATTATCATTATTGTCAGTGACAAGAAGTAGTATATCTAATAAAAAAATCAATTGCTCTCAGTCAGTGAAAATGAACACTTTCACCTGTAATATAATCTCAGAGTAGAAGAGTCTGCTAGCAAATTACGTAATAACTGGAGAACTTATTTTTCTAAATTATTACAAAAAGTTCCACATTTGAAATACGAATCCAAATAAATATTAAGCCAGCGAGAGATGGCTTAGGGTGTAGCAATCAGAAGATTTGCTAAATATAAACCAGGGATGTTTATAATGTTATTTTTTTTTGCTTACTACAACAATGTGACAGTATTTTTTTTTTCCATTACAGATAATCCAAGGAAAAGAAACCATGGAAGGCAAATGAAACACTGTGTTATATTTTCTACAAGGGGAAAAAATACAAACCATAATGTTCTCCTCTTAAAGCCCTGAGATTTCATAATTCAACATTACAAAATAACAGCTGTGGGGATTACAGCATAAAATATAGGTTCCTAGTATTTGCTGTTTTTATTTCATGTAGTTAGTAAAGTCACTTTTCAACTGATTTTGCAACCAATAATTCAGTTACATAAATGCCTTGGCTCTGGTCCAGCACCACAAATAACACATGACATCTAGGTCAGAAATTTAGTTGTAACAATTTGAGCTTTCTGTGCTCAAATTTCATCATTCAGAAATGTATTTAAACTAGCCAATCAGAATTAAGCTTAGTGCTTTCAACAGATAGGAGAAAAAAACATACTTCAAATAGGACAAAATGAAGTCAGAAGCAAATGAACATGCTGAATGCAGTTAAAGAAACGCAGCTGGTCCTTAAGATTTTGTTCTATTGGTTAGGCTAAAATGAGAAGAGAAGAGATTTCATATAGTTATAAAGTAGCACAGTGTTTCTGATGAAAGAACGAGAAAGTTAAAAACAAACTCTCTCTCTTTGGCCTCCAGCTGAGAATGCAGGCAACTGAGGCATTCATTTCAATGTGATATTTTCAGAGCCCTGGAATCAACCATCTTAAGGTTCTTACCCTGACTCGAGTCATAGGAGTTGAAATACTCAAAGCTCATCGGTGCGATTGGTGGGGGGGTGTGGATTTGTCACCCAGTCTGGTCACATGATGGACGCAGGGAAAAGGAGACTGGGTCAGTGTGACAGCCAGGGACAGGGGACTCTGGAAGGATGCTCGGCTAACTTCTCGCCTCACCTTAGGACAAAACGGAGAATCTGACCCAGAAAGAACACGTGACTTGCACAGGGTGGGCGTGAACTCCAGAAAGGGGAGCCGCCTTCTCTGTCTCACTGAGCTCGGGTTTGCCAGACGCTAGAAGAGTACCCAACATGTGAAAGGTCTTGGTAACTAGCGATTAAGTGAATGAATGAATGACTCAGGGAGTGATTTTTTCCTGTCATCAATTTGGCCAATTTATATCACACATGCAGAACACTGGACTTCACAAAATTTTAAATTAACATTTGTTTTCTCTGCTCTTTTTGGTTTACAACAGGTATTTTGTCAAAAATCTTTTTTTTTTAAAAAAAAAAAGCCAATTTAATTATAAATACTAAGTAACTGTAGAACTTGTTCAATTGCCATGAAACAAACTATGGCAAAAATTTCCATAGATGAATGGTAAATTAAATGAGTTTATTTTGCATTTTAATTAGAACGCCTTTCATTTGCATAAAACTATAAGGGTTCTAAAGTAAGGCTACACACATTCATTACATTGTTATATTTCAATTGATGAATAATTGATTCCCTATTATTTTGGAAGTGAATGGATTGCAGCTTCCAGACAATGGGTAATAATTAAAAATAAATAAATGTACATATGACCACCCCAAAAAAAGTTACCCCAAATTCAGTGTGGCTCGGAAAGTTGAAGCATGTGAGACCAACAGAAAAGTAACTCCCTGTTATACTAGAATACAAGGGAGATACAAAATAAAACTAGTAGAAGAAAGGAGAGATTCAAGTTATAGTTTGAAAGCTTAGAGAGATTATACTTCTGCAGTAAATTGACTTGAATAGAGATGAAAAGAGCTCATCTTTGAAATTATTGTTAAATAATAAAATTAACAAAAACTTAGGTTATCTTTCAGAGTCCAAGCATGTTCAGATATTTATAGAATGAGGATTCATGCAGGTGTACAATTATTTTTTAAATTACTCATCCACTTATCCAATCATCATCCATCCATCTACCCAACCATCTACCTATCCATTCATTCAAGCTTCTGTTCATTCAGTCAGTTACTAAGTGCCAAGCCTTGTGGACTTACTGCTGGAAAACACCATCCCTGTCTTTCTTTAAATCTAGTGAGACAAACATTCAATAATCAATTAACCAGTCAAGCACTGGCTGAAGACTGGGACAAATACTACATGTAGAAATGTAGAGCGCTGTGGCTGCTTATAGGAGGGGCTTCTGAAATTATCTGGGGGAAGGAAAGTCTTTCTTGGAGACATCGGTTCTGAAGAATACATACAAAACCATTATTTAGTGGGAGGGCATGGTGCACTGGAGCTATTTCAAAAGAAGGAGGAATATTTGCAGAAGTCTGAAATGCAAAGGACCATGGAGCCTACGAGGAATTGAAAGAAGATGAATGTGACTAAAAGGAAGAGAGAGGTCACCCGAAGGGGAGGTGAGCTGGGTTGTCGGGATCACGGTGGGTCCTGTGGCCAGCTTAGGGAACGGAGTCTTAACACTAAAAGCAATGGGGAGACACTAAAGAATGCAAAATGGGGTAAGATAGGGCCATATGAGTGTCTTTCAAAGATTCTTTTCACCGAGTGATGATGTGCGATGTAAAAAATAGGCAGAAGATGTTTAAGAGGCTACTGCTGGAAAGAGATATATGTATTTCATTAGAATCCTGGTGGTAGAGGGAGGGAAACAGCTCAGGGGTAAAGCACGTGCATAGCATGCATGAGGTCCATGGTTCAATCCCCGGTACCTCCATTAATAAAACTAAAAATAGAATCCTGGTGGTAGACAAAATGAGAAGTAGATGAACGGGGGTTTTCAAGGTAAGTATCCTGATGTTCAGAAAGAGGTTGTGCCTGGATTTTAAATAAATAGTAGAGAAAACTAGGTTCCTTACCTTTTTTAAGAACATGAAACTTGGAAGTACTGATTCCTTTCAGACAGAATCCAGCAATTCAGCTCCTAGAAGGGAAATTTGGTACAATATGTACGCTGGGGGCTGGCCATTTTTGTTAGGCTGGCGAGGTGTCCAGCCCTCCATGGAAATGCATTTCTTTCTTTTTTTTTTTTTTCCCAGATGATAATTTTGGTTTTCTGTGTTTTTGTTCTAAATTCTTTCTTTGCCTGGCATATATTCTCATGGTTCTGTGGTTTTCAAAGCACATTTCCTGATGAAGGAATATTGAAATGAACTGGGGAAATGTTTCATTAACAGAGTTAAATTGATTTCGATCTTGCAAGGCATCTTAGAGTCACTATCAGTCTAATACGTGAGGGGGACAAGGTGGTGACATCATTCTCTAATTATTTGAACAAGAAAGTTTTTTTTCCAAGATCATCTCTTACAACTTATGTTTTGTGAATTATATTTTGGGCAACTGTTAAACAGTAGTCTCTTGCCCCAGGCAGTGTCTGTCGCACAATTGTCCTCTCCCAAGAAATTCAATAGGATTGGTCTGGAAATTCTTTAAAATGTTCACTTGCTTTTCTGGCTGTTAATGCTTGAGCAAACAGCAATGTGCCACTTATAACTCTGGTGCACTGATATTTGGAAGAAAAGGTTTATCAGCTGTTCAGCAGGTCACCTTTCTTCCCTGGTGTGGCATTGGCTCTGTGCCCAGCATATCTGGAGGCTGTGGTCAGGAGGGTGATTGGTACTTCAGACAGTTTTTCAGATTTTAATGAGTGATCTAGCCCTGGTAGTTTGTGGAAAAGTGTTAAGGATAGGGAGGGGAAAGAGTGTGTTGCTTTTTCTAGTCACTTCTTCCCATCTGTATCCAAATTAATATCCTTATTGCCAAAGAATCTAAACATAGTATCACTTATATAAAACTTTCTAAGTTGAATCTACATTCTGGGAGTCCATACCGCTCAAAACACTGAACTCCACTTCCAGAAACATTTTGTTTCATAATTTTCTGTGGTCAAATAATTTCTCCATCTATCTGTCTTTAAGGTATATAATACAAAATGCACATGCAAGAGGTCTCTTTATGAAAGCTTTATATATTTCTTCCCTTTGGTAATTAAAAAGGTATGTGTACCGAGGGTTCAAGAGATACACATTAAAAGCCACAAATTATAAATGAAAACAATAGTCCTGGCGATGATGCTGATCAAAATAAAAGGACAAATTTAGAGCAAAAATTCAATGACACAGTAATTTTAGAAGGGCTGCTAATATTAATATTATCTGCTATTCTGAATACAAGGTATCATGAAGGCATTAATGCAAAAAGGACAAATATTGCTTGAAAGATTTTAAATAACTCAGTGAATTGAACGAAGTGTTCAACGCAGTGCCTGGAATACAATAAATAAATGGTACATAAATGCTATTGTTATCACTACTGTTATTTAACTCTTCAAATTCAATTTTATACTGTAGTGCACATGGCCAACAAGTCAACTTGTAATCTTGAGTAAGGAATGAATCCATATATCATTAGCCATGATAAAATAACCAGATTAGCACGTTTAAACTCTTACAAATATGAAACAAAATTTTGTATATCTCTTTCTGTCTTTTTCATCCACAAAAACCAGAACTTGGCATCATTATATGTATCACAAAGTGAAAACATTTTCAGAAATGGGAAAAAAAATCCCTGGGGCTCTTCATAAAACACTAGCTTCTGAGAATTCTTCTCAAGTGCTTGCTCTATAGTTGGTCCATCAAAAAAAGGAAAGAAGAAGAAACTGCAATTCCAAAGACTTTGAAGCAACAGGGTATCTTGCTTTGTGTTCAAAAGTAAGTTTTTCTCTTATTATAGACTCTGTATGGAGACCAGTGATGTGAGACTGTGAGATAGCCTCAGAAGCTCCTGAACTTGGGAAGATGAACCTGTACACGTACCAAGCAGATGAAAATAATCTTTGCCCTTAGGTTTATTTCATTCTGTTCAGGGACAGTTAACCCTTAATAGATTCCCAGCATAATGAATTCCAACGTGGACACTAGAACTGGGAAGTCGTATGCTCAGAAGACGGAGAATTCTGTACTCAAAGAGAATGAGAACAATGCAAAGAGATTTTTGAACAAGAGAGAGATGTGGCTTCCCGTCACAGCACTGTAAGTTAATAGCTTGTGTGATTGTGGTGATGACTGGTCTCTGATCCTGGGTTTCCTCATCTGCAAGATGGGTTTAAAGACGATTAGATTTAAAAGTTGTAACAAGGATTCAAAATGAAAGAATATGCCTAAAGTGCATGCCACCTATAAGCAGTCATTTATTCAAAAACCAATTACTGAGCAACTATTATGCCCCAAGACAGGGTCCTAAGGACAAGGAAACACAAGTGGACATGACCAATACATTTTTCTAGACATACTCTACCACGGCATCCAGAAACTCATCCAGTTTCATGGCAGAAATACAAAGTGAGGAATATTTTTCAGAATAACTGGCTTGTACTCTTCACAAATGCAGGGAAAGGAAATGTAAGGTTGTAGGACTGTTTCACAATAAATGTCTAAAGGACTTGAAAACGAATGCAGCACGTGATCCTAGGTTGGGTCCTGGGTGGGGGATAAATGGCTGCAGAGGGCATTGCTGGATTAGTGAACAAATCTGAATATGAACTATGGATTTGATAATAGTATAGCAATGTTAAATATCCTGATTTTGATAACTGTTCAAAGAGGCTGTCCCTTCTCTTGGGAAAGACACATTAAAGTATTTAGGGGTAAAGGAGCAAAATGTTTCCAACAACCCTCAAAAGGCTCAAAAACATGGAAGGAAGAAAAGAGGGAGGGTGCAAGGAGAAGACATAACAATAAAGCAAATAGGCAAGATGCAAGTAATTAGTGAATCTGGGTAGAGTCTCTTTGAGAGTTCCTTGTACAATTCTTGCAAATTTTCTGTAAGTTTAAAAGTCTATGAAAACCAACTTTGATTGAGAGATAGGAGAGAGTTATTCAACAAGCATTTATTCTCTTTTTCCTTCTTTTAGAACCTACTTTTCTGGAGTAGATTTTACTAATCATATATAGAATTTCAGCAGAAGAAGTAGAGACTTCCACTACTTATATATCCTCCATATTGAGTTCTACCTCAGTGGATTTGGTGAAATCAATAATTTATAGTACAGAACTTTAGAAGAATTATGTTACTGACTTGAATGAATTGAAGAGCATCCTTAAACACTTGGCACAGCTTCTAAAGTTGGTGCTTTAGTTGGAAAACCAACTCAACGTGTAGCAAATTTAAAAAGCATATTGACATCTCAAAGGTTAGGAACTGACTTCACCTTCATTTTCCATAATGAGAGAGGGAACAATGAAGAACTTCAGGTTAGAAAAGATGCATCTGTGGCTTTCAGTTTAATTACTGCAGCATTTCTTGGACTGGGTCAGACCTACAACATGCACGCATGCTCTATAACCAGAGCTGCTCATTATATTGATTTCTCAATTACTCTAATTAATAGTGTCGCACATAAACCCGTTGGTGTCCACCAGCAGATTCCCTTCTGATTTTTTAAAATAAGTGCACGTGCAAATGCACGTGAATGGATGAGTCTGTGTAGTGTGTGTTTTTAGAGCAAATAATCATGGCAACAAATCTAAAAACACATAGAAACAGGTAAAAATGCTTACAGTATGGGGGAAAGTAAGGTCAAATATTTATGCGAAGTACTGTGCATGATATGTTCTAAAAAGAAAATTTTTACCTTTGGCTTATGAAAAGTGAGTACTTGTGAAAATCTAAAATCTAGAAGTACTGTAAAGGTCATTATTGAAAATTTTCAGCTTTGGCATTGTTGGCCTCTTTTGACCTATTTCAGTCTTGGGCGTGGAAATAACATCTGGTCTATTTTACTCAAATTCTTTAAAAGTCTATAATGTAAAGACCATTCATTTCTCCTAAATTTACTGTCTTAAATGTTGGTAGCAGCTTTATCTTATTACTCTTTGAGTATTTATTCTAAAATATAGAATAAATAAAAATCCAAGCCTGGAACTTCCACTTCCAGCTACATTGGGGTATTTTATTGGAGACCAGTCATCCTGCTAAGAATGAAAAATTACGATGAAATTTTAAACAGTAGACTTGAAACAATAAAAGAACTGCTGAAGTAGCCAGTTTTGAAGGGCCAGTTCCTGGAGAGAAGGAAATCTTACTAAATTTTCTGTACATTAGCTTTCTCCTTGGGACAAATGATTCTTGACATATGCGAAGATGCACCTAAGCTGGGTAAAGAAACTGTAACAGTCCCAAAACACGAGAGAGCTTCTGGTGATTTCACAGGGTTTGGGAAACCCACATTGGAGTTCTCGTATGACAAGACATCTGGGACTTGCTTGACCATAACTCCAATCATGAATGAGGGTCACAGAAGTGAAACTAGCACTCAAGACTTGTTGTCCCGTTGAGCTGTCACCTTATTAAGCTACTCAGGAAAAGATGCAAAGTAGCCAAACAGAAAATATATTAAAAGGAGCCAAATAATGGCTAAAGGGTAATGCGGAGTTTTCAGCATTCCCACAGTACTAGGGAGACCAAAATCACGTTTCAAGACCTCCAAGGAGGACTGGCACTAACAAACCCTCCAGGCTCTCTTTGGGATCTTTGGAGAGATACACCATAGGTTGGGGGGTAAACCAGGAAAAGACGGAACCTTACCAAGACTGCGAAGTAGCATTAAGTTAGTTCAAGATCTGACTGGATTTAGGTGCTACGTCTCTTTCTGGCTGCCAGAGGATAGGGCAAATCATCATTAAAAGATGTCATATGCAAGATTGATAGTGCAACCAAAATTGTTTGGAATGTTAAAACATGGGACCAGAAGAAAAAATAAGCACTACAATGAGACACAAATAATAGAATTATCAGATGAAATGTTTAAATAACTGTGATGAATATCTTTGAGCAAATAGATGACCAGGTGGGAAATTGTAACAAAAAATTAGAAAAGGGTCAAATGAAAACTTTTGAATTGAAAAATACAGTAACTAAAATCATAGCATGAGATGTGCAACACAGGTGAAGGCAGGGTGAGTGAACTGGAAGACAGGTCAATAAGAAATATCTGGATTATAACACAGAGGGCAAAAGAGATGGAAAGTACAGAGAGGAGCATAAGAGACATGTTATATGCAAGAGATAAGCATAAAAAACTACATTGTTCATGTTTGTATTATTTATAATAGTCCCCAACTTTGCACCAACAGTAGTATGGACATTTTGGTCTGTTCATATAATGGAAAACTATTTAGTATTGAAACATATTGAAACATGGCTACATATAAAAACATCAATGAGTCAAACATAATATTACAAAAAAGAAGCCACATACAAAAGAGTACGTGTGGATTCATGCTGTTTACGTACAATTCAAAAATCAGTGTATTGGGGAGAATCAATCTATTGTTATTATTAGAGACGCGTTAATTACTGGGCTGCTTGCTGTGAGTGCTGTGAGTGACTCAGTGGCGAGTCAACAAGCAGATTTGCTTTGTGAAAATCCATTGAATCGTACATTTACTTTTTGTGTGATTTTTGTGTGTGTATGCTGAACTTCAATTGAAAAAAGATTTTATGCAGTTAAAGTCTGAGTGTGTAAAAATTAAAATAAAAGTTTTGTGGGATAATATCAATCGCTTACATTCTCCCACAGCTAATAAAGTCCCTTTGGAGATTGATTGTTTTTGGCTTTCAAAGAATGCAAAGAATTAATCAGGAGAGAAAATGTCAGAAATGGGGAAAAAATAATAGGAGGTTGGACGAGGGATGTGTGTTTAATTGAAAGACTACTCAGAACCCCTGTATATCTTTAAAGCAATGAGCAGAGCAGAGGCTGCTTAAGAACAAGCAAACTGTCCACCAGTCCTTCCCTCTAGCAGTTCAGCTAATGGAGCCAAAGGCAAGAATCAGAAAAAACAGATATTAATAAAGTCACCACTGTAGAATTTATAAACAATAAATCTAAGTGTTTCCAGTCTTCTTTTCCAGATGAGGACTTAAAACTATTTTTTTCCCTCTGTGTTTTTTCTTTTTTTTTTTCTTTTTGGTTTGCTTGCTTGCTGGTTTGTTTCATCATTTCCAGAGGTACAATGCCCCAAATGTATTTGGAGCCTCTTTCCCTGTTTTATACCCTTTTGATTAGGTTCTCTTGATTCTAGACCCCGAGGTCCTTGGGAATAGAATCTGTTCCCTAGTTACATATCCACATTCTCTAATCAAGCACCTGTCGAAGAGCAGGTACTAAAGAAACATGTATTTTCTGTTACTAGTGAGATTTAAATTAGGGCTAATACTGTAGTATTTTAGATATGGTACATGCTTTGCCTTTGTTTATTTATTTTTTCCTGAAAGGAAAGAGGATAATAACCCAGGAACTACGCCATCACTGGCAAACATAGATTATGCTATGTTTGTCCTGATGTGACATAAATTCATGCCAGATTTTCCCTGAGATTAGAGATTTTGTCTGTGATCTGACACATATGTTTGTAATCAGATTTTTCCTTTGTCTCTAGACCAGACTGGATATTAGTAAAACTTTCCATATACCTTTTGACCCGATTACTCTTTTGTAACTACAGAGCCTTTCCACTAATTATGTCTCTAGATGGCTCCCTGCAAGTGTAATCAGTAAGAAAATCACAAATTGGCAAATTAACACTTTGAAAATTCTTCCTGGGGAGTGAGGCTAGATGGCATATGAAAGCTACCTGAAGGTGTTCAATATTTACCACAAATGTTTCCTACACAACTGACCTCAATTCTATAAACATAGGCTAGAAGAATGTAAAGTCTATGAAGAAACAAGACACATTTGCTTCATGTCAGTATCAAAATCAGAACTTGAGGTTTAAAAGCTTATTTGCTCTGGATACAGCTTCCAAGAATCTAGGTTCACCAGCTCCAATCATCTGCCATTGGACCTGATGACACAGAGGACAAGAGAAAGTAGTCACGTCACTTCCCTGTACAACTGCACCAAATAGAAGGGAAAAATTTTGGTTTTGTACAATTTAATCCCACAGATCACTATCAATCATAATCATATAATATTTTTACTATTAAATAACACCTTAGTGGCAACCCTACCGTAGAAATAAGGAACCCTGAGGTCTGGAGACTGAGCTTCTGATTCAACACTTGACAGTTAACTAGTAACTAAGCTGAATCCCAACTTAGTTAACTCTGATCAACAATAAGGAGATTTGTACTGAGCTGTTGAAGTATCTCTTTTCAAAAAGATTTTGTGATTTTGAGGTCTGAAATAAATAGGGAAGGCATAAAACTCTTGCCCCACTCCACTAAAATGTTTACTTTCTAACATGGGAAGTTCAGTAATCATCGTCCCTTTGGCCCCTGGAACTATGACTACTTTTCAGATGCTCCATCTCAGCAGAAGTGTGTAGAAGAGAGAGATGAGGAGGAGACACGTAGTCAGAGATAGAGAATACCAGGGTGAAAGATTACACATCAAACCTTAGAATTAGGAACTTGTATTGGAAATACCATATGAGTATCAATCATATTTGCATTGAGAGTAACCATTGCTATTGTGGTGGTTTAAAAATGCATCCATAAATTCTTTGGTACTCCTCTCTTTAAAAGGCAGAAACGAATTCTCCTCTTCCTGATTTTGGTCTGGACTTAGTGATTCACTTCTAATGAATAAAAAAAGTATGGTAGAAACGATGGTGCCTGAATTTCATAACTAGGTCCTAACAGGCCTTGTGACTTGCTTTCTTTCTCTTGGGTCTCTTGCTTTGGGTCAACCCAGCTGCCATATTGTGAAAACAGTAAAGCAGCCTTGTAGAGCACACACTGTGGCAAGGAGCTAAGGTCTCCTGAACACAACCAGCGCTAACTGGACAGGCATGTGAGAAAGCCACCTTGGAGATGGATTTACTAGCCCCGGTCAAGCCTTCAGATAACTGCATCCCTGGCCAATATCTTGATGGTAACCTCGTAAGAGATCTTGAACTAGAACCACTCAGCCAATCCACTTCTGAATTCCTGACTCTTAGAAATGGTGATATAATATATGCATTTAGTTTCAAATGATTAAATTTCAGGATAATCTGTTGCACTGCAATAGATAGCTAATCATGTCATGCTGAAGTGAAGAGCAGTCATAAAAATGATAAAACACAATTGCTATGGGGGTAAACCATGTGAAATTGCTCCTTCTGTAGGTCACAAATCAGCCATTTCACATGGTTCAACCTACTGTACCGTTCTACCAACATGTTTCATTCCCGATTTGGACTGGACTTTGGTCTCCCAGGATGCATCTGTTCAATGCGTTTGCCATTTTTCAAATTATAATCACATGGCAATGGAGTCATGATTTGCTGACACAATGGTCTGATGCAACAGTTGGAAATCAATTATTTGTGGATTACCTCTTGGTTTAGACATGTAAAAGATAATTGTTAGCAAATGATGCTCTTTCTCTCTTTCCAAGGGTATTTTTGCTTTCTGGATTTGGAACAAATGTTTGAATAAATGATGAAATGTGCTTCAAGTTTTTAAACCATCCTATGTACAGAAAGTTATTTTCCTCTGATCTTTAGAAGCACTGGGTGAATGTTCTTAGGACATTATGTTGTCTTTGCATTACACACACACAGGCACACCATCCAGTATGTCTGTATGTAATTACTTTGGGGTGAGCCTCTCATTTTAATCCCATTAAAATACTTCAGCTGGACCAGGTAACACAAAATTAGCATCTTGGTAACAGTATCTTTTTTGGCACAACCTTTGCCATTTCTGCATTTCTATTGAACGTATATGACATGCTGTTGAGTGAGAATTGATTTCTTCTTCCAGTCTCCCTCGAGTGTTCATGCACCTGCCTGACTGAATGCAAAGCTGTCTGTGTAAACTTTCGAGAACCAGATCACATCAGTTTCTCACTTATCTTCTTCATTTTCAGCTTTCACTGAAGACAAATCTTAAATGGGGAGGTACAAAAATTGGTTTCACCCTGACCCCAAATACAAGATTCTGCTATTATTTTCAAGGGCTTTCATCAATGATCTTTTTTAAGAATTTGCAGAGATGTGTCACTTATGAGTACCTGCTAGAGGTGCTTGTTTTCTTTGAAAAAGGAATCCCTAAGCTAAAATTCCTGATTTTTCTAGTTAAATCACTCTGTCGTCTTAGGCAACTGCTGACAGTGGAACAAGTGTGATATTTACTTCTTCTCATAATTATATCCAACAAAGGTTTGGCCAATACCAGTGATTAATTGAAAGCAGCAGAAACTCTTCACAAATTTAAAATTAGAAATCACATTCCATTTTGTATATTACCAGAGCATAAATTCACCCAACTTCCTAGTAAAAGCTCATAATGATAACTATGCTTTTTTCTTGGTAGTGAGATTAGACTAATTTCTGCTCATTTCTATTCCTTAACATTAATTTTAAGAGTTAATACGCATTTCTATTCTATTCTAGTCTATACATAATGAAATTATTAACAATCATATTTGTACTTAATATATGATCTGTATATTATAAATTCTATCTTTGTGTGAACATAGTACCTCTATCCGGCACATTGATACTAGAGATAATATATAAATGTGTCAGTTGACTCAGATGTAGCTACGGAAATTTTACTGAGCATTTTCCTTCTTTTCTTTTGACAGAGTTCAGCTCGGCCTACCTGTCAATCCTCTACAGAGAAAGATTATGAGCTGAAACATCTATTCTACCCACGTGGGGAAATCCTGAGCTTCTTAAAACTACTAACAGATAGTGTGTACAGCTTGGACTTCTTTTGAAAACAGAATGCTACATTAAAGGACAACAAATCTTCTGGCAAGAACTCAAATTTAACAGGTTGCTGCGGCAAATCCATTTTTCTAAATAACCAGCGTGTGATCCAACCGCAGTATCAACAGTGTACTGTACCGAGAATCCGAATTGCTGTATTAAAGCTGCTAATTTGCAGTGGCTTTTATGGAGGTACAATTTTCCATTTAAAATGCAAAATTCCCTGTACAAAAACACTTGAATAATTATGAAAATGTAAGTAATCGTTTGCAAAAAGTAATTATGGTGAGGGGGACATTCCTAGGCCTTCAGTGTTTTATGCATGTGTTTGGTTCCGTCTGCAAAGTAATTAAAATGTTGCAAGACATACTGAAACGCTGGCAGTTTAGAAGGAAAGCAGTTGTACTCCTGGCAAAGACTGTTTCGTGTTTCTAAGAATTTTAAAATTGGGATTATAATAAACTACTCAGTCAAGCAAACAGAAAACAAGAGCCAAAATCATGTTCTCAGCTTTGAGATCTGTAGCTACATGCCACCCCAAAGCCGTGAATTTTCTAAGCCTGAGGTGAGACAAAAAGCATATTTGTTTTGTGAGAAAACATTTGGAGCAAGGGGAGATCAAATTGTAGCATTTATATAGTTCGAATAAAAAAAATAATTTGGAAGTCGTCTTACTGTTTAAGGCTGATTGTTTCCAAGATTTAGAAATGATTGGCTGAATGGCTGCCAATTACTGCTCTCGTCCCAAACAGGAGCGCTCTAGCGCCACCGCTGTTACAAAGAGGAACTGCATTAGGGTGCTGTCTCAACAGTAGTTGATTGACTTGAGAGTCCAGGCGGGGAAAAGCAGCTGCAAAATGATTATCAATCAGCAGGGCTGCACGCAACACACTGCTTTTGGATTTTGCAGTGTCCACCTTCTCCACTTTAGCCAGTCAGTCAAGCTTCGTGCAACATTTATCGAGTTGTCACTCTGTGCCAATTACAGCAGGAGGAGGTGGAGGTCTAGGAGTCTGTGTGTCCCATACGGTGTCTGCCTGCACGGATTTTACAGTCCAGTCTCTCTAGAAGCCAGTTCAGTGTGCTAATGAATTACGGACTCCAGGGCCAGCCCACATGGGCTTGAATCCTGGCTTGTTCACTAATTATCTGTGTGATATTGTGCAAATTATCTGATCTCTCCAGTATGTTCATCTGTGGAATAAGAATAATTATAGCCCTGCCTCATGCAGTTGCTATGAGAATTAAGTGAATTAGCCTGTGTATTAATGTATAATGCCTGACACTTAGTATTATATAGATTATTTGCTATTATTTTTTACCTCCACTCCAAGCCAGCAGGGCTATACATGTTGCCTACTGGATAAGATACTGTCTAATTTTATAGCATCTAGATATCCAATAAAAGTCAAAGATCAGAAAAGCCTCTGGAAGTTATGGCTGTGGGCATCTGAAGCCTTTAGTCTTTGCTCTGCACACAGACTATAAAGATACACTCAGGCTGTTACCCAAACAAGTTCATGTTAAAGAAGATAGAAGACATAAAAATAACAGCCGACAGCTGCAGGAGGCAGTAGAAGACCCATCTCTATGTGACAGAAGGAAAAGAGCAATTTGAAAGTGTTAGAGCAGGCAGGTAGCTAGGTATGAGCAGAGAGGTGGGGGGCACTGCCAAATGGCAGGAAACCGTACATCTTGTGAACAACAGGGGTCCCTGGGCAGACAGAGAAAAGCAGGAATCTCTGGACTGGTAAGAAATCACATATTTTGGGGTGACAAGTGGCCTGGAGGCCAACAAAGAAAGGTAGGAAAGGCAGGAATCTCCAGAGTCTGAATGTAACCTTTTGCTCATTATGCCCTCATTACAATAAAATTAGCCTTGCAGATGAGAAGTACCCATCATGCACTGATGCCAGGACACTTCCTATCCAGACTAAATAAGGACAAAAATCCCTCCTCCCCTCGGGAGGGGGGAACTGAAATAGAGATCAGGGAATATGACCCCAAACTCCTCCCTCCCCGGTGAATATTCTACCCGTTCTATTTTTACACCCTGTGTCACCTACTCGCCAAAGAAACTCAGGGCAGCCGCTCACCTGAGCCTGCCCGCTCTCCCCTTGAGTGTGCTATCCATCCCTTAATACATCCCCACTTTGATTTTTTAACCTCCATGTCTCTGAATTTTTTCTGCAATGAGAGGAGAACCAAATTGCCAACAATAAAAGTATACCATCATCATCCATCATATCATTTATTCAACCCTGACTATGGGACCAGGCACTAAACTCATTAAATGTCATTCCTATCAACCCTCACAGCAACTGTATGGAGCAAGGACTGTTATTTTTATCTATTTTATAGGCTGAAGCTTAGATGCCTTAAGTAACTTTTCCAGGGCTATAACAGATAGTTAGCAAGGACATAATAAGAACTTAGGTCTCTCTGAGGCTAAAATGCATGTTTCATACCCTACTGCAATCCTTATGTTATTATGAGCATGTTGACCTGTCATTAAATGTTCTTCCCAAACATGTTTTCTAATGACTGCAAAGTGTCCTAGTGCATCATAATTTATTTATCATTTTCTGTCCTGTCAAATATTTAGGTTGTTTCTAGTCCCTTAGCTATTGCTATTACTTGCAATAAAAATGTCATGTATAAGCCTTTGTATACATAGTTGACTAGTTTCTTAGTATAAATTCCAAAAAATGGAGTTACCAGGCCAAAAAATTTGAACGTTTCTAAAACCCATCATGCAAATCGCCAAGTCACCCACCAGGAACGTTGCAGTGATTTGTTCACTCTTCCGCAATTTGTGAACATGTTCATTTCCTTCCGTCCTTGCCAATCCTGAATGTTTACAATAGATCTTTTTCAAAAGTTTCTTATCAATGTGCCAGATTTTTAAAACGTCTCCTATTGATTCAATTTGTATTTTAATTTCCACTAGGTTGCTTTGGAAGAAAAGTATCACTTATTAAAAAAAAGAAAAAAAAAACATGGGACAATGCTTTAACATTCATATCTGTCTCTTATCACTCAGCCTTCTCCTACATTCAACCTTTGTTTTTTTCTTAACAGAATTTTGTAAAACTCTGAGTCACAATTTAAGTGTTACGATATTTGGGAAGTTTTCCCAACTTGTCTAAACAAAGTTTGTTTGTGCCATTATGTTATCATTTATCCCACCGTGGTGCTTCTCTCTCACCTCTTCTAGATTATGAGCTACTGCAGAACACAGGCTCTGATGATTTGTTGGATCCCTAGGACCCAGCAGAAGACCCAGAAGTCCCATAAATACATTGAATGAACGCTTCCCACAAAAGCATATTGACTCTGGACTTCAATTTTTCACTGTTTAATTATACTACAGATTTACTCAACATTAATCAATAATGTTCTTGACTAGGTGCTGTGGAATACTTTAAAAACTGAATAAGGACATGTAGTGGAATTACCTTGTTCTAAAAGAACTGTACTGTGAGAAAGAAAAAAATCAGCCTTGCTGGTAATCAGAATGTGGTGTTCCTACAAAAAGAAAACCAATGTTTCCAACGTGACATTGATAAGGCCACATACAAAATGTTTCAGTGTTCTCCCAAGGTCAAATCTCAGCTGCAGAATGACTAACACCACCATTTTTCGGGTAATTTCCAATTACCCATTGGCTTTTTACCAATGCCTAATGTAGCCCTGTTTCATTCATCTGGTCTCCTCCATGAAGTCACCCAACAGTTAGGTACCCAACAGCTGAGCTCCCCGTGCCTTGATTGTATCCAATCTGGAGTTGGTTGCTGCATTCCCAGACCCTCATAGGAACCATGCAACAGAATCCCAAACCTATGTAAGCCCCTCCACACACCCGCTTACTGAGAGTCCCAAGATATATCTCTGAGATGTGGTTTCCCAAGTTTAATAAACCCAACTTTTTTTTTTTAATTGAAGTACAGTCAATTACAATGTGTCAATTTTTGGCGTACAGCACAATGTCTTGGTCATGCATATACCTAAATATATTTATTTTCATATTTTTTTCATTAAAGATTTTTACAAGGTATTGAATATAGTTCCCTGTGTTATACAGAATAAATTTGCTTTTTTAATCTATGTTTATAGTGGCTAACATTTGTAAGTCTCAAACTCCCAAATTTATCTCTTCCTATCCCATTTCTCCTGGTAACCATAAGATTGTTCACTATGTCTGCAAGTCTATTTCTCTTTTGTAGATAAGTTTCTTAGTGTCTTCTTTTTTTGTTTGTTTTTTTAGATTTCACATAAGAGCGAAATCACGTGGTATTTTTCTTTCTCTTTTTGGCTTACTTCACTTAAAATGATGATCTCTAGGTCCATCCATGTTGCTGCAAATGGCATTATTTTATTCTTTTTTATGGTAATAAACCCAACATTGATTGGATACGAATTCCATGTAACCTCCAGCTGGTGAGCCTTAGGGTTTTTAGGTCACTACATGCATATAAACCTACATACTGTTTTTACTTCAACAGTATTCACCAACTGATTAGATACTTGATTGATAAATGGAGATGATTCCCAACTTTTAAGCCCGAAATCCTTGTCAGAATGCTCATGCCCTTATTGTAAATGGGGAATTAGGAGAGCTGGTTTTGAGAGAACAATAGTTCAGTGTCACACTTATTTTGTTTGAATGCCATTAAGACTTTCTCACTCATCTGTTCAGTGGGAAATGCAGAATTCTACTTCCTGAGGGAGGACTAGGTTCAAGTTAAGGATTTAGAAATCATAATAGTAATGTCTGGTCTTTATCTTGCACTTGCAGGGTACACTTACTCTATGCCAGGGTCCTTGCAAGGCACTGTATATTATATATTGCATATATAATATATATATAACATATAATATAATACACACACACACATATATATATATATATACCCACATGTGTATATAATTTCATTGACTTAAACAGTCATGTGATACAGCTGCTATAATTTTCATTCAATCAGCAAGAACACTCTGTTAGAGACACTGCTTAGCCTCAAGGTCAAAAAGTAAGGGTAGAATCATATTTGAATATTAGTCAGGCTGACTTTACAAACTGTGCTTCTGTCTTCCAATAACACAAAAAGAGTTTGAAGACAGGAGGTCCATGGATGTTGATGATGGTTAAATCATTTCTCCTCATTCTGAAGAACTGGACTCACCAAGTGTTGGAATCAGCTGGCAGCATTACATATTCCCATCTCACACACTGAGATCGTATTAACACTTGTCCATGTTAACCTCAGACACGGCAGGAAGAAGGAAAAACAACGTGGTTTTGCCTTTGGTGACCTTTCAGGTGGAAGCAACAGCAGTGAAGATACCAAGCTCATTTCATAGAACTCGTTTGTCAGTGAGACTGTTAGAAGTTATCTTTTCCATGCGGCATTTTCATGCAATGTCATATTCTTGGCTTTTTATTGATAAAACAACAATCCTTCCGCAAGGGAGATGCTGCATCTCCCTGAGCTGGACTGATGTGCAGGGCTGCACTGCTACACCGCTAACATAAAACTCAAGATGAGAATGTTTGCTAACAGTAGACAGGACATCTGGCAAGACCTTTGAGAAACCTAAACCCAGGGAACCCAGGGAACCAATTCTGTATTATTCTTTCCCCAGGAGCATGCACTGCAAAAGGAAATTTCTGCTCTAATATGCTTGCCTAAATATATGCAAGAACTCTTCAGAATGTGTGTGTGAGTGCCTGCAATAGACTCCTTTGGCAGTCTACTTAAGCCTGCGTACCCCTAATAATGATGGTTTCAAATACCTTAAAATAAAATATTAAAATACAAATAGTTACAAAGGAAACCAATTACATCAAAATACCATTATCAAGATATTTTTAAAATATGACATGGTCATACATATCCTTATTTATTAACACATTAAATAAAAGATTTCGTGGCAGGTCTAATAACAATCATTATTTCAAGGTGGAGATAAGTATAAACAATAAATCAATATTTCTGCACCAACAATAAATTTCTATTATGTCTATTGGTGACAAAGCCACAGGAATTGTCAATAATACCATGGTTTGTCATCAACACTCATAATTGAAAAAAAATGCTATACTTCCCTTAGAGGCATTAAAAATAAAGATGTGATATTTCAAAAAATTTCTTATTACACATACCCCACTCCATCACCCCCACACCAAACAACAGCAACAATATCAACAAAAAAAAAAAAAAAAAAAAAGAGAACAGAATTTATCCACAGACCCCAAGTTAAGAACTCCTCTTAATATGTTTCTAATTTGAAATACAATTTCCCCTTTTCCTTAAAAGATAAAGCAAATTAAATTACCCTACTGGGATTTCAAGTAAACAAACTTTGATCACTTAAAGAAGAGAAGAGCTGAGAGAAATGAAGAGATGCAAACACATCATCACAAGGAAAAAAACAAACATTTTCCCTTTTTTTGGTATCTATATAAGCCGGTGGATGTTCACTAAACTCACTGTGGTGATCATTTCACAATATATATGCCAAGCCACTATGCTGTACGCCTTAACCTTCCTTACACGGCGCTGTATGTCAATTATATCTCAGTAAAACTGGAAGTAAAAATGCAGACACACGAAGCATGCTGTACATGTGGGAACTAATTTAAAGTCAAGTTTGGAAGTGGAATAGTTAAGAAACCTCGTAGTTCAGGCGTTCTTCACTGATCTTTAGGGTCTAGCAGCTGTCCAAAGAAAATACTATCATTTTGTTGTGATGTTTTAGATTTTACAACATGTTGCCAAAAACATATGATCTTTTATTATTTTCCTTTTGCCAGTCAGAGTCATATTCACTCTTCTTTTCATAGTATTTCTTCTGCAGGGATAGTTATTAATATATTATATATTATATATTATTATATATTACACATGTGTGTATTAATAAGCTAAAAATACACATGGGAAGTAAACGTGTGTTAGTGAGGGTTCACTCAAGCTAAGTGCTTATGCTTTGAAAATGATGAATTATTCGCATAAAATGTGAGTTTCAGCAATTGCAATTCAACATTCAACATTCTCCCCCTCCAACTCCCCCCACTCCCACAACCCACTTAAGGAATGGTCGTCCAAAAGCCCCTCTGAAAATCTAACATAAGGAGGAAAGGAGCCACCGGATAATTTTTAGAATGCTAAGTGTGAAATATCAAAGTGCTACTATTTTACTGAAAATGCCCATGCCTTTTTTTCCAGCAGACATTTGTAGAAATGAGCTTTAGAGTATTTAGAAACAGAAACAGAAATGTACAAAAAGCCATTATTACGAGATCTGTCTCTACCTCTAATAACTGACTATTCACAGGTATTTAAAGTTCTCAAAGCTTTTTTCTCCCCTTTTTGAGATTTGACTATAAACGTAGAGGAAAAGAATAGCTTTTCCATGTATTCAGTGGAGTCCAAGAGACACACCTTCTGGTTCTAATTCCTCAAGATTGTCTGGGCTTGAATCATTCTTCAGTCTTTAGATACATTTAAAAAAAAAAAAACAGAGGCAAAATGAACACATTTTAGATAAATTTATGTTTGGCTTAACTTTTTTGAGAAAAGGAGAGAAAGGAGCTTAACTAAATAGTGCTTCTGAGAAAAGACAAAATAGCATCCATATTGATAATCCATTTCAAAAAAGTCAATTGCAAATGGTTTGAGCGTTTTGTAGTCGCAAGATAATCAGGTCATGTTTCTGTATTTTTTTTACTTAATGAAATACTTGTGACACACTATTTCAAATTTTTAACTCTAGGAAGATACAGGTGTTTTCAGAGATGATTTTTCAGATGATCTTTCCTGATTATATAAAAAATGACCAGATAATTATCTCTTTTTGGTTATAGAACAAATGATGACTATGGACAGACGTGAGAGAAAGGACATTGAATCCCAGATTGAAAATGAGAAATAAAATATCAATAAGATCAAAAAGATAATTATAGAAGGAAAAGAGAAGTGGGTTGGAAGGGAAAGAAGATTAAAGAGACATCAAGAAAGAATGCCTTTTATTTTCGGCAGTAGAACAAACTGGATTTGCTGAAAAACTTCTCTTTTGCAAAAACATAAAAATTTGTATCAAATACAATAAATGTCCTTTGAAGTACATAAATTTAAGTTAATAATATGAAAAACAACAAGAAAACTCAAGGGGAAAAACTAAGTAAACACTGAGGATGGGGTTTTAAGAGTTCATCAAGGAAGACATGAAGACCTTGGGCTTAGGTGAAGCGGGGAGCTGTTTATGTGTCAATTAGACAAAGAGTTAGGCTCAATTTTAGTTCTTTATTTTTATCCTCATTTAGTAACAATGTTTCTGAGAAGGTAAATTGCTTAAGAAAAACACTGTATCGGAAGTATCCCCACAGTAGTCCCCCTCCCATCCATACACCCCTTCTCTCCTGTTTTCACCCCCTCCTAGTAATAAGCACCATCCTTACTTTTCCTTTCATCTTCCCCATGGTTCTTTAAGCAAAGCTAGCAACATTTTACTGCATCTTGATTTTTTTTCTACTAATCAGTTTATTCCGGAACTCATGCCATAAAAGCTCCTAGACACCTACTTCGTTTTTTTAACATCTGAATCATAACAGTCTTTTGGGAAGGTCTCCCATTGTTGATTAAAATCGGGCTTTTATGGATATTTATTTAGGTTGTTTACAAAATTTTGCTGTTACAAATAACACAGCATGCATCGCCTTGTGTGTACGTTGTTTGGTATGGGTGGAAGTTTATCCTCAGTGTGTACAGCTATAAATGACATCCATCCAATGGGAAATGCTTGTGCACTATTGATGAATATCACAAATCCTTCCCCAGAGTGCTTCTGTGTGCCCATCAGCAATGTGTGAGTAAAAATTCTTCACAGTGTCATCAGTGGAGTGTACTTCCCAGCTTTTGAAGTCTTGCCAGTCTGATAGGTGAGAAATAATAGTTCAGTGTTGTGTTAGTTTACATTTTAAATTCATAAGCAAAATGTAGTAATCATCATTTGGGTAAGGGCCATTGATATATGTTTAATTTGAATTGCCCAGGTATCTTGTCTACTTTCCTATTGCGTTTTCAGTAATTTTTCTTGTTTTTTAGGAATTTATATTTTTGGGATATTTATCCTTTACCTGATAAATATATCATATACACACACACACACATATATAATGCAATGTGTATATATTATAGATATAATATTTTCTCTTAATTTGTCATGTATAATATTTTTGGTTTATAGAGTCTTTTTTGTTGTTGTTGTTCATACAAAAGTTTCTTTTTATAACTTTATGGGGTCAAATTTGTCAGTCTTTTCTTTATCACATTTGAATTTTGCATCTTGTCTAGGCTTTCTTAGATCCAAATTATAAAGAAACTGAGCCATCTTTTCTTCTAGTCTATGTATAGTTTATCTCCTTACATTTGGATCTTTGATGACTTTGGAGTTCATTCTGGTATTTGGTGAGAAGTAGGTTTCAGTTTTGTTTTTCACAAAATGAGTATTTAGTTGGTCTACCATTTATTTTCTTAAATAACTACTTTTATTTAGATGGGCATTGGAACAGAGACTCCTCATAAAATTCAGATCTTCTGAATGTTATGCTTTCAAAATAAGGTAGACTGGAAAAATATCCCCTTGGAAGCAAAAAGAGATGGCAAGGAAACTTGATTTTATCAGTCTGGGTTTTGGAGAACATAAGGCAGAGCTCAATAGATGTAATCACTTTCATATAGACTTTATTTTCCTAACCACAATGCAAGCTGGAAAGCAAGAACAAAACACAACAAAAAAAAAATGCAACAAAAACAACTAAAAGGTGTGTGGAAGTTTTTACACTTGTTACTTCAAGTAATAAGAATTAAAATCAGGAAATGCTTAAAATCAAGTAACTATAAAACTATTGCAAATCAAGACAGGTAGTGATTAATGAAATCAGTGTGCATGATTAAAAATTGTAACTTTAAATTCTATTAGAAAAAAAAGGAAGTCTGAAAATTAAGAGGAGTGCCTAACACAGGAGGAAAGAATTAAAACCACAGAATAAATTTTTAAAAGTTGGAAGAAAGGAAATACAAAACAGCATGGCATAGTTACAAAAATAGACATATGGATCAATGGAACAGAATAGAGAGCCCAGAAATAAACCCACCCACCATGGTCAATTAATCTTTGACAAAGGAGGCAAGAATATATGATGGAGAAAAGACAGTCTCTTCAGCAAATGGTGTTGGGAAAGTTGGACAGTTATATATAAATCAATTAAGTTAGAACAGTCCCTTACACCATACACAAAAATAAAGTCAAAATGGCTTAACGACTTAAACATAAGACAGGACACTATAAACCTCCTAGAACAAAATATAGGCAAAACATTCTCTGACATCAACTTTAGCAATGTTCTCCTAGGGCAGTCTACACAGGGATAGAAATAAAAGCAAAAATAAACAAATGGGACCTAATTAAAATTATAAGCTCTTGCACAGCAAACTATAAACAAAACAAAAAGACAACTTACAGAGTGGAAGGAAATATTTGCAAATGATGTGACTGACAAGGGCTTAATTTCCATCATATACAAACAGCTTATATAGCTCAATAACAAAAAAACAAACAACCCAATCCAAAAAAGTGCAGAAGACCTAAACAAATATTTCTCCAGTGAAGACATACAAATGGCGAGTAAGCACCTGAAAAAATGCTCAATATCACTAATTATCAGAGAAATACAAATCAAAACTACAATGAGGTATCACCTCACACCAGTCAGAATAGCCATCATTAAAAAGTCCGTAAGTGATAAATGCTGGAGAGACTATGGAGAAAGGGAACCCTCCTACACTGCTGGGAATGTAGTTTGGTGCAGCCATTATGGAAAACAGTATAGAGATTTCTTAAAAAACTGAAAATAAACTTGCTGTATGATCCAGGAATCCCACTCCTGGGCATATATCCAGACAAAACTCTAATTCAAAAAGATACATGCACCCCAATGTTCATAGCAGCACTATTTACAATAGCCAAGACATGGAAGCAACCTAAATGTCCATCTACAGATGACTGGGTAGAGAAGTTGTGATATGTATATACAATGAAATACCATTCACTCATAAAATAATGCCATTTGCAGCTACATGGATAGACTTGGAGATTGTCATACTAAGTGAAGTAAGCGAGAAAGAGAAAGAAAAATACCATATAATATCACTTAAATGTGGAATCTAAAAAAAAGTGGCACAAAAGAGCTTATTTACAAAACAGAAACAGATTCACAGACATAGAAAATAAACTTATGGTTACCAGGGGAAAAGAGGGGAGGGGGTTGAGGGATAAATTGGAGTTAAGGATTTGCAGACACTAACTACCATATATAAAATAGATAAACAGCAAGGTCTTACTGTATAGCACTGGGAAATATATTCAATATCTTTTGATAGCCTGTAATGAAGAAGAACATGAAAAGGAATATATATATACATATACACACATCTGAATTACTGTGCTGTGCACCAGAGATTGGCATAATATTGTAAACTAACTGTACGACAATAAACTCACTCTCTCTCTCTCTATACACACACACACACACACACACACACACACACACGTTAAAAAAGCAATTATAGAAAAAAGAAACAGTAATTACAGAAATCAAAACATTGCAAAGTTGTACGAATGTTAATTACTAGGAAAGATATGGATTGAATTCTCAGACACTGAGGTGGGCAACTTGGTCATACTACTTTGGAGAACACTTTGTATATCTAATTTACTTAAAAACCCAGTATACCCTAAGCCATGCAATCCCCAGAAATCTTACTCTTACGTGTACAGTGTGTAAAAATATATGCGAGAATGCTGATCCTGTAATGTTCAGAATAGAAAAACTTGTACCAACCAGAGAATGAGCAAATAAATTGTAACATATCTAAACTCCAGAGAATTATGCAATAGAAATGAATCTCAAAAATTTTTCAATGAGGAATTTAAGTTGTAGAAGGTTATGTCAAATAGACGATTTTTATAAAGTTTAAATATAAAATTAAATACTGAAATATGGACTTTTAAAATGCCAGTATCTGGTTAGCAGCTACTTCTGGTTGAGGAAGAGTCAGGGAATTTTTAGGTGGTACTCAGGGGTCATCAGCTGCATTGTCCTGTTTTATTTCTTAAGTTGGGTTATGGATATACAGATTTTGATTATACTGAACCTATAATTTTATAAGTAATGTCATATCAAAATATTACAACACAAAATATAAAAGAAATGATAAAGGGACAGGATGCAAGTAGAAATAATGGTAGGAACAGAAACAGTAGCATCGAGATAAAGGGCATTAAGGAACAGGAGGCAGATGGATGAACATACTGCCATCTGACCTGGTGTCAAAGTCCTACAATTAGACTAATCACCGACCTGACTGTGTTTGCCGTTAGTTGCCTATTGCACAGAAAACAACCAAACAAATGAAACCCTTAAAAAAAAAACAAACAAAAATCCTCTAAGAGATTTCAAGAAGTTTGCAATGAATAAAATAAATAGAAAATGTATTTCTTTTATTTATTTTAAAAAGCAGCATATATGAAAAAAGAGGGTGCACGTGGAAGGCAGCATAACACGAGGTGGAAAAAAGATCAGGAGACATTTAGCCATTGTTGCCATAAATACACAATCAGCCTATGTCACAGGACTCAGAATATTTAGAAGACCAACTCTGGGGCAGAGCAAAACTAAGAAGAGTTCTATACACATAATTTGCCAATGCAATTCTCTCTGCCTCGGCAAGGAGATGAATACTAGCTCCAGGAACAATTATTTACTCCTATACCAGTTCACTTCAAAACCAGTCCTTGAGTTTGCTGAGGGGGTAAAATACAGACATCCATTGAGTTTGCTCTGTTTGGTCTCAGACCTGCATCCTAGCCAGTCGGGAGACTGGGAATCCAATATGATGTGGTTGGGATAACTACATTTCAAACCTCAAAATCTGCACTCTGAGACTCTCTGGTGGCCTCTAGAGAGACACCAGGCTCCCAGGGACTCAATACCACAAAAATATTTTGGGGCCAAACTGGATTCTACAAATGCACCTCACCCCACGGGCAGAAGAAAACCAGCTGGACTTTGTTCCAGGTGTATCATTATGTCTTCCTAAGAATTCAACAATTTCTGTGCTTCTGTAGAAATAATTATTTTGACAAATGTTGTTTATATTTTTTACAGGGAAATTAATGTAAGGAGAGCTTTTTAAATAAATCTTGTCTGATTTTTTTTTTCTTTCCTTCCTTCCTCCTGCCCCCCCACCCCCAATGACAATATTATCTATTTAGAACTAAATGTACATGACAGAATCCTGGACCGAATATTTCATCAGATCATAACTGAAAAGTTTCATTACTAATATAACTCATTGAGGACATGATACATGGCTTTCTACAAGTTTTGTTAATGAATTCTCCCTGAACTATTCCCAGAAGCATAATAAATAATTACGGAGAGCTATCTGACTTATTTTTGCATACAACTACAGTAATTTATGAGTAAATTCCACTGTATATTGTTTCTAAATAAGTTTATGCAAGCAAAAACGTCCCAAATAAGAAACTTTTAAAGGGAAATAAACACTAAATGTGGCTAGATTGCTATTTTAAAACATTTAAAATATTGTAGAACTGTATTCTTATCCTTAGAAAAAACACTCAAGTCTGTACTTCATCAGAGTTTTATTGCCTATTTCCAACTGTATCTATCATTAAAATAGAAGCAAACTGCCCCGGAATGGACCCAAAACTGGGTCATTACCCATTGGACTTCATTTCTTCACGCTGATGGGCTTGGAAGTCGGATGAAGACAAGAAGAGGACAACTCTTACTATCATGGAATTTAATGGACATATAGAGAAGAGAAACACAAAATTACACAGTTTGATGTTTCTTAGGAACTTTTAAATTTTGATGCATAAAGTAAAGTCTTGGATGATTAGAAGACGTTTTTGGAATCTAAATGACAGTAAATTAAGAATGCACTTGATATTGGTATTGGGGCCTCCCCAAAATAACTGAAAAAAGTGAATTTTCCCAGTAGAACTTTGAGATAGCAGGGTAGCAGGGTTGGAAGCAAAATCAGCCCATAGGTTGACAGGTGGGAAACAATGAAAGGAGCTGATTGGCTGAGAAATTCCAGCCAGGCAAACGCTTTAAGTACATCTTGCTAAATCCAGTGGGAAGTCCCCTAGGAGACACAAAGTGGATGACAGGCCTGAGGGATGAAGGTGGTCCTGACCCCAAGGAGCATGTGGACACCAGGTTGGCAGAGAAGACCCCATCTTAGATCATAAGTGCTCCACAGTCAAAGAAAAATAAGCCACCTGGACCCAGGTTCCCAGCAGCGTCCTCTAATTAACCACACGGATCTTCAAGAGGATTGCGTTAAGACCTTCCATCAATAGCTTTGGTCAATCAAGACCCTGATTTTCACATATCAACAAACTGCCCAAATCATCAAATGCTTGAGGAAAATCATTGGCAGAAAAGACCACCAAAACAAGGATTAACCCTGAGAGACAGGGCTAAATCAGAAATGAGAAGAAATCTTTGAGAAAAATAAACGTATAATCTGTATCTTCAAAGGGTTTCAAGATGCTATCACATAACTAAAATAGAAGGTCCTGTTACTTAAAACACATAACCAAAAAAACCCAAAAAACAATTTACCTTTCTTAGAAATTAAAAGCATGGCTGCTGAAATTTAAAAAGGTGAGGGGGAGAAAGAGAAGAAAACTCAACAGAATTATAGAATTACTAATGGCCAAAGATTAAATCAGTGTATTAGAAGTTTAAAGCAAGGAAAAGAGTTCTTCCAGAACACAGAAGTATCAATACATCCTCACGCCCCACACTCCTGGACAGTGAAATAGCCAAGGATAAAATCAACAACCCTACAAGCTGCCAGAGAGAAGAAAGATGATACCTATGAAGAAATACGAACCAAACTCATTTGGTGCAGGAAATGTTAATAAAACAAAAATAAAAATACAAGTTACCAGAATAGCGATATGTAAAACTTGCTAAGACGAGGTTTTGAACCTGCAATGTACAACCAACTTCCAGAATATTCAAAACAGAGACATTTCTATGCATGTAATTACTCAGAAAAATTACCATCCATGGAACTTCAGAAAAGAAACACGTGTATGCAAACAGAAAAATGAATCGAAGTGAAAAACAAAGACATGATGTACAGGAAATAATAATGAGCAAACAAAACTGCAAAGAACAGTGATTAACTTAATATATTTGTTAATAATGGAATTTCTATGTAAATATACACAAAACAGAAATGCAGAATGCAATAAAAATAGAAATTAAAACATGTTTGTCGAAAGTATCTCTTTGGAAATAGACTTTACACAAATTAAAAAAAAACCCTAAAAGTAAACTACAAAATAATCTGAAAATGGTTTACAGTTTTAAGTGGCTCTTACAGAGGTTTGAAAGTGAATTAGGGGCAGAAGGAGAGAGAATTCTCATCTTTATGTATGTCTTTATTGTTTGAATTATTTATAATGATCCTATAACATTCTTTTTTTAAAACATCAAGCATAGCCGTGGCCATAGGATGGGTCTATTTGCTGTTTGCCTAAGAAAATAATTTATAGAAAAAGATGCTAAAGAATTAATCTCCTGCCAATTACAGGATTCAATTCAAAGCAAATAGGTTTAGTGTCAAGCATTATACAAAATGCCAGTGAATCCATTTTATAGCTTCACGTTATGAATTTATTATACCATGAATTAGCATATAAATATTGGTAACAGCTAGACTGCAAACCCATCCATTGCACTGTGATTTTTCCTTCCCTATGCTCCAGAAGGCATCTCAGAAAGATACAGACCCTTTTGTATCATTAAGGCCAAAAGCAACTTGAAAGAACTTATCTAGGTTTGTGACAATTTCCACCTGATTATCTCCTTTCTCTCCCTGTAGCAGTAATGCTGAAGACCTTTGTCTCCACCTCCTTAGGTAGCCCCACTGCTTCCTGAAATTCATTTCCAGTAGCTGAGTTTACCCACTTGGTTTTTGGTGGCCCTCATCACCATCCTGTCCATTCATCCAGTCAAGCATCCTTGTACTTACATCTCTCAGCCTGGAAATCTGAGCTGTGAACACTTGACCGGGAGTGAACACATACATCAACACTTCTAGTTTGTTTCCAGCGACACGTGCTTTATGGCAGAGACCATCTGGCTCCTGCCTCTTGATCTTTCTCATGTTTTCACTGTCCCTGTATGTTCTTTCAGCGTTACCTCTGGAAACGGATCTCCATTTCCTGGCTTCCCTTCAAAGGTGGGCTTGAATTCACTCTTGTGATTTGATGTTGGAACCACCTTGCCAGGGTTTTAGGAAACGTCCCAAACCTGTATTTTTCTGGCTGGCACTTTGATGGATGTGTCCATATTCCTATCAAAAAGGGGTCTTTCCCACTGACTCAGGAAACAACGGACATTCTAGTAGAGCATAGCATTGTCACCCTTGTGGGAGCAAATCAAAAAGATAAGGGAGTGTTTCTCAGATTGTTAAGAAGGACTTTGTAAAGGTCATGGATGGATCAACATAGTTTTGGAGATAAACATTTCTGTTTTCAGCACGTGCTACTTCTTATGAAACCTCATAGATTTACCACCTACTTTATAAAGTAGATCTTTTATTTCATTTAGACCAGTGTTTTCCAACCCATATCAATTTTCCCCTAGGGAACATGGCAATGTCTGGAGCTACTTAGGGTTGCCGTAACTGGGAGATGCCACTGGCATTGAGTGTGTAGAGGTCAAGGATGCCTGTAAACATTCTACAATGCAGAGGGCTGCCCTCCACAAGAAAGAATTTTCTAGTCCAAAATGTCAGTAGTGCTGAGGTTAAGAAGTCTTGGTCTAGACACTATACTTAACGGCTGTCTCCAGAATGGCAGGGAAGTCATGCTCTTGTCCACTGAGCTGAACATATCTTTCTGGATCTTTCTTCCTGCCACCTCACTGCCTATTTGAGGTTAGATGTGACCATCTGAATTTCTTTCATCAGTGGAAGAAAAGGTCAATTGAGAACATTCAAGAGCGAGAACCTGTAAAAACTGGCCTGTAATTTTTTTTTTAATCTTCTCATTTTCCCTTCCGCAAAGACCAAACGTTTGTGTTCCAAAAACTGGAGAGACTTTTGTCTGCCCACATCGGGCTGAGAGCCATGGGACCTTGCAATGGACTTTGCATGAGCTCAAAATAACCCTTTGTGTTAAAACACCAGGGTTTTTGAGGTTGTTTCTGCGGCATAACCTAGCCCATACTCCTGACATTCATCTTACATGCCAAGCTCCTCACCTGCCTTCATGGCTGGAAAACAGTAGACATTAAAAAAAAATATTCATTGCATTCATAAAGTTAAACATATATGCATATATGTATATACACATATACATAAAACTCTAGCTTAGTTCAGGTGAACTCTGGGAACAATAGTTTCCCAATTTTTAAGGTGCAACAGCCACTAAAGTTTTTTAATGTCATTTAGAAAATATTTTGAACATTAGGAAGTCCAAGGAATAGTATAAAAGATTCAGTGAATCTACCACTCAGATTTAATACAGGTTAACATTCAGTTGACAACATTCCGTTTGACCCATTTTACAGATATTATTGTCTTAAGAAATTACATGACAGGTAAAATTGAAGCTCATTTTTCTTCCATGAATGTTTGCTGTATATATTTGGTTTTTGGCTGTGTTGTTAAGTGTACATCTGTTTGGGATTCCATGAAGACACAGTGAATTATTCCTTTTCTTAGGACAAAATAACTCCACATTTTGGGTAATACTTTTGTGAAAGTCCATTGTTTCTTATATTAGTGTTGCTAAACAGTGCTCTTTTGGTTAGCAGAGTTCTTTCCAGTTCTGTTTTGACTTTTCTGTTCATTATCTTTTAGCTGTATCCCTTGTAAAGATATCAAAATTCTACTATTTTGGGTTTCTAATTTCACAAATAATTTCTGTCTTATAACTGGAAAATGAAATAAAATGAATATTTACTTTGCTTGATTTAGATTGAGTTCTACCATATTTTTTTTGTTATCATTGCTTCTTCCCCATTTTCCCCATTCCTGATAATCTATTGGATTTATAGATTTTAATTTATTCATCTTTCCCCTTCATATTCATTTGCAGCAAATGAATTCACTTTTTTAAAAATGCTTTTAGCAGTTGCATTTAATTGTTAAGTTGTACGCTTGGCAACAAAGTCTAACGTTAATAACATATTTCTCCTCCTATTTTCATTTTTATGGCTTTCTACTATTTTAGCATGCCTTGTTCTTAACAGTCTACCCAAATTAAAATGTTTTTCATTGTACAACCATCTATATTTGGATTTAATTATATGTTCACCTGTGTGTTGGAACTGAATTTCTCCTTGCATCTAACTTGTTTGTTACAGATTCAATTTATTTCTTATAGAACTACAACTTTGGACTTCTTTCAGTAGAGTTCTCTGAGTGGAAAATTCAGGGTTTTATCTTGTCTTCACTTCAAATTTCCTATTAAATGATATTAAGCTGGGTATAGAATTTTATAATATTTATTTCCCACTAGTGCTCTGAAAATAATCTTTCATTAACTTGTGCTTGATATGAATTCAACTGTCAGTCAAATTAATTTTTTTGTAGGTAAGTTCAAGTTGTCTTTTTTCTTCTGCTTTCTTTTAAAATGTTCTCTTCATTTTGATTGTATTTTGAAGATGTTCTGCACTGTCAGTTACTCTTTTTAGAACTATGTGTAATTATTGTCTGGGAAGGATAGATGCCTTTATGTGAACAATTTCAGAAAATCACTGATTAGTTTTTTTCTTTATTGTCTCTTTTTCATTTTATCTCACTATGGGCAGTCTGTCATCACATAGATTGTACCTGATCTTTCTAAACTCCATTTCTATTAATGGCCCTTTTAGAATTGTCTTGTTTTATAGCTTTGTAAGTTCTCCTGGTGATTTTCCCCTGTGTATCTTCCAACAGACTAGTAATTCCTTCTTCAAAATTGTCAAATCTGCCTATTAATTTACCTGTTGAGTTTTAAGTCTCTCTATTGTATTTGCATTTGAAATTGTCTGATTAGTTTCTCATTCTCTAATTGAATTACTCCAGTTCTCTATCACACCAATAATTTTAGAAGTTACTGTGCAGAGTTTCTTTGAGAGGGTTCCCTTTGACCCAGTTTTCAGATGTGAGTCCCCGTCCTCCTCGTGTTTGCCTTTTCCCCCTCCTTGTGTTCTATTCATGCGCGCTGAACCTTAATTTGGGCTGCATTGCCCTGGGGGACCCTGTGTGCCCCGGGTAGAAAGCGTCCCTACAAAGATATCTGACCTTTGCTTTTACAGGGTGGTCAGTTGTTTCGTTGAATTCGGTGGAGTGTAAATGTTCATTTTTGAAATTACACTCACAATGCACAGGCTGTGTGAATTTGGACTCTATACTTCCAGAGCCCAGGTTTGGAAATGTAATTTCCACCCACGCCCCTCCCTTACCCACACACACTTACAGCCCAGATAGAAAGCCTCCTGGCCACTTCCAGTTTCGTGGGTAGAGTTATTTAAATCCCCTTTTATGGAGGAACTACCCCTGCAGGGTCCTGACCTCATGCAGGAGCCTCTAGTCACTCTCTCGTTCCCTGTCCATGGGTGCGTAATGGAGTCCCTAGGATACTGGACCTGTATCTGCTCTGAAATCCTCCAGATCGATGCATGTGCACCTTGTTTCCAGAATAAGAACTTATTTAAGGTCAAATACGTATTCTTTTAAAATTACTCTTACATTTTCACATATTTTCATCTCTGTGGGCAGAGATGGGAAATTTCATTTTAATGCATTCAGGTAGGTTTAAAACAGGGCATCGATTATGTCAAGGACAACTTTAATGTCAAAATAGATGCCTAACTCCCTGACGTAGTAATGGTTGGACTTCTAGCATTTATGAATTCAGGAAAGATGTTAAACAGAATAGTGTTTTATTAATCACAGCTACATACACGAGAAACATGAGCATGGCTATACACACCATGATTATTCAGCCAAATTCGAAAGGAAATCTTTTGATATCTGTATTAATTTCTACGCTCATTACAATAACCAAAAGATTTCTCAGGTACGTGTGATCAACACGTTCAGTGCTACGAACCCTGCACTGTTCTGCTGAATCATTTTGGAGACTAAGTTTCTGTTTCAGTGTGTACCCTCCACACAGGACCAGCTGTTATGATCCTAGGCTCTTCTACGTAATCTGTGGCAACTGGCAAAAAGTGAAAACTGGAGACCCTTTTTACAAATTATTAGGAATTCTAAGACAGGAGGCAGAATGTTACATGCCTTCTGAGCCAGGAGCCCCAGGTGACTGCACAAGTGACAGGTCCAGGAAGCAGGCTGTGTGTGTGTATCACTCTGCATACTGCTCCCCGCTCCAGTACACCTCATTCATTCATTTATTCAACGTGTTTTTAGTCATTTTCCATGTCTCAAGTGCTGTGATAGAAACTGAACAAAAGGCAATGACATCTGGAATTAAATGACGGCGTCTTTTTGGTCTTACTAATCAAATTAAAATAAGCAACTCTGTTGATTTTAAAGACAAAATTTCAAAAGTGCCATACAAATATTTACTTTGTATTCCTCGCTATGAATCTTTCACTCATGGGTGCTCAGGAAAGCCTGACTTCTGTGTACCTATCTCATGATTTGCCACACAAGATGTGATTAGGGATCCTTAAAGTGTGTGCAGAGTTACAGAGCTACTAACAGGCATTAAGAACATCACAAAAGAGCTCAGCAAGCAAGATCTCCCATAAAAGGAGACTCAGGTGGGAGGGGCAATGCTGGACGCACAGATTTCAAGGATGTTGGTGGTAGATCTTTTTCTTTTCTTTCTTTAATTTTTTAAGTTGAACTGCACGGGGAACTCAAGACAGAGATAGTTTCTGTGCTCCAGCAGTTTCATCGCAAGAACAGCTGGAACCTAAATATAGATAAGACTCTAAATGCAGCAGTTAGCATGATTAAGACTCTAGACCTGGGAGCAACCGTAGTTGTGCTAAATTTGGATGCTCCCCAACCTCAGAGCTTCGGGAGGGGGCAGGGTCAGCAAAGAGACCCACAACACAGACAGGGTCCCAGGTAGTCTAAAGATGGAGACAAAGAAAAGGGACTTCAGAATAGAGACAATCAACGTTATTCCCAGATTCCAGCGTCTTGGGTTTGAGTCAAGCCAACTTGCGTGTTGAACACTGGCTCCATTGCTAACATGGTCTGTGACTTTGAGCAAGTTGCCTTAATTCTCTCAGCTGCAGTGTCTCGTGTACTTTATGGGAGGATTGAGTCAGATAACCCAGATACAGTTCGCAGGTCAATGCCAGGTTCACGATAAATATGCAAATACGAGTGAAAGCAGGAAGATTCTTTTGGGAATCCCCAACCAACTAGGGGTGCCTGGTAGAACGCAAACAGCTTAAGAATGCATTTCTTTTTTCAAACATTTCCTCTAACTCAGTGTTTTCCACGACTGTCTGCAAATTGGGATCCCATGGGGAGCTTCAGAAATTACTGACGCCTGTGTCCTTCTCCCTGGGACTGTGACTTCATTAGTCTAGGGTGTGGGCTGGACCCGGAATATTTTAAAAACCCTCAGCTGGCTCTAAAGCACAGAGAAGTCTGGGAACCCCGCTCTGATTTGTTCTGTGAAGTAATGAAGTTCATGAATTCTCAGCCTCAGTTTCCATATCGATGACATGCAAGGGCGGAGGGAGGCACAGAGCAAGAACTCTGGGTCTGGTTAAAGGCAGCAGGCTGGAAGGCAGAACTCACTGACTGTGAATAGGTTTTAGTCACTGACTCTCTCTGTACTGAAGGCAGCTTAATTTCTCTGTGGTTCAGTTTTCTCATCTATAAATAAGGCATCTAGAGCTGTAACACCCAGAGGGTTGTTATAAAATCTAAATAAGATAACCCATGCAAAGTTCAATACAGAGGCTAGCACATGGTTCTTCTAAAGACTGTTAGCCATCACTATTAGCATCATTTCTAATTCACAGGCATTTCACAATTAAGTATTGAATGGCTAATTTCACACTCCCATTTCCACCTTGATTCAGTGACTCCAACATTGATTTTATTAAATAGACCCTCCCTAAATTCTAACTTTCTTCACTGAGGGTTACTCTGTGAACTTTCTGCTCTCGACTCCTCGAAACTTCAGAGAAAACTAGTATCGTTAAGAAGTAACACACTACTCTATGATCCTAGTTCAGCTCCTGGTACCTAAAACAAATACAACCCACAGAAAATCAACAAAAGAGAAATGACACCTCAAAAATTCCTAAGATCAGCAAATAAACAGCATGTACACGGAGACAGCAGACCCTGGATCGTATCAGAAATCTACAGTTCTAGGAAAAAAAAAAAAAAAAGCCCTAAGCAAACTCAACATTATGGAGTAACTTATTATTATTTTTTTTAAGAATGAAAGAGGGATAGAAAGCAAATTAGAAAAGAAAAATTTCCAGGAAAACACTTAATTTTTTTAAAAATTACTATTCAAAAATAGGATCTATTCTCTCAAAAAACATACGCAAAATAGTCACCAGGAAAAGAAAGTGCATGTTTTCAAGGGTCAAAAGGCCACAGTGGCTTTTTGTTGTTGTTGGTTTTTGCATGGAAGGCAGCAATGGATCACACAGTGAGGATCAGGGAAGACGCCAGACTGAAGATGAAAATGAGGAGAATGGAGGAGGGAAATAAAGAGAAAATAAAAGCGCACAGCCGTCTGTACCTCAAAAATAGTGTGCATTTCAGCCTGCTCTTTACAAGCATTCCCCCTTCTTTTTATTGGCTTTTTAAAAATATATATGTTTTACTGAAGTATAGTCAGTTTACAATGCTGTGTCCATTTCTGGTGTACAGGACAGTGCTTCAGTCATACATGAACATGCATATATTCATTTTCATATTCTTCTTCACCATAAGGTACTACAAGATACTGAGTGTAGTTCCCTGTGCTATACAGTATGAACTTGTTGTTTATCTATTTCATATATAGTAGTTAGCATCTGCAAATCTCGAACTCCCAGTTTATCCCTTCCCACCCCCTTCTGCCCCTGGTAACCATAAGTTTGCTTTCTACGTAGCCATTATAGAAAACAGTATGGAGATTCCTCAAAAGACTAAAAATAGACTTACCATATGATCCAGCAATCCCACCCTTGGGCATATATCCAGAGGGAACTCTAATTCAAAAAAATACATGCACCCCAATGTTCATAGCAGCACTATTTACAACAGCCATGACATGGAAACAACCTAAATGTCCATCCACAGTTGACTGGATAAAGAAGTTGTGGTGTATCTATACAATGGAATACTACTCAGCCATAAAAAAGAATAAAATAAAGCCATTTGCAGCAATATGGATGGACCTGGAGATTGTCATTCTAAGTGAAGTAAGCCAGAAAGAGAAAGAAAAACACCGCATGACACCATTTATATGTGGAATCTAAACAAAAAAGACAAACGAACTTATTTACAAAACACAAACAGATTCACAGACTTTTTCTTGGCTTTTATTGTTTTTATCTCTCCTACCCATGCCTTGTCTAGGGCATGGTATCATGAACCTTTCAATTAATGCGGTTACATTGAAATAAGATGGTAGAGAAGTAGCAGAAAGAGGTTGTGAGGGATGAAACAAAAGCAAGAACAGGAGGAAGTAATGGAGGCAACTGAGCCTGGCCAGGACCCACCTCAACTCATTTACACTTAGTGCCACCAATTAGCTCCGTCTACTCGGAGGCCGTACCCCTGAAACTCAAAGACCAGGACTGATGGAACCTACTCACAATGGTATTCTCATGCACATATCACTTTTATATTAACATTTGAAAGCCCAGCAGCATAGAACTCTAAAAAGGTTCACACTGAGAAACTACATCTGACTTCTCCCTTCAAATTAAAGTTTTACATCAAAAACCCATCCTCCCTGAGAATAAAATGAAGTCATTTTGACAATGTTTCTTCCCTTTGCCCATTTAGATAAATTACACAGCTGATTCAGGCCACAGGCAAATGAAGAGAAGTTGATCAAAACAAACAAACAAAAAGACATTCTACATATGGTTTGAAAGTTAAGAAATGTATTTTATATCAAAATGTTGATTCGGCGAATTTCAGTAGAAATGACTTTATTCTATCATGGATTCCGATTTACTGGAGGTTGAGTCAGATGAATCCCATATTGCTGAAAGATTCAATTTATTATAGACAGAGGCCAGAAGTAAGGACGTCAAAGAGTACCCTGTAGCTGGCGTGGGGTGAGCTGGCTGCGTGAGGCCAGTGATGCTGAGTTTATGAAGGAACTCGGTGTCTGTAAGCGCCAAGCACTGCTTAGAACTGATTAAAGAAGTCATTTTCTCAGGTCTAGGTGCTTAGATTTTAACCAAGATCTACCAAATTGACTTACAAATTAACCAATTCAGTAAGATCAGGGGTGAGGGTAACTGCAGTCAGGTAAGTGGTAACTGACTACAATGGTCAGATTTAAAAACAAAACAACAAGATTAATAATATCAGCACTTACCAATACTTACTATATGCTATGGATTGACTTAGGTGCTTTAGATGCAGGAATTTTAATCTTTACGATATGAGGCAGAGATCTATTACTGCCCTAATTAAGCAGTTCAGAGTAGAGGCACAGAGAGGTGAGGTAACTTGCCCAGGGTCCCCTGGCTGGTGAACAGTGGAGGGGACATGTGAGCTACACCACCCAGTTCTGAAGTCCTTGTCCTCAGCCAGCACAACCAAGGGAAGGAGCCTGAGCTGAAATCCAGAGGTTAAACTCTCATCCAAACAGGGCAGTTGGATGGGATGAGGTCCAGGCGTGGAGGAGGAACAGGGTGATGTGATGAAGACAGAAGCTGACAGAACCAGGAAATCCTGGGAAGAAAAGTCACGGACTATTCATAAAAGACCTCGAGTCATAAGCACGTAGCAGGAGGAGATGTTATCTGACTGTGTTCAGAGAGTCACTCCACTGGGAGGACCACATCCTGGAAGCAAAAGGTAAACTGAAGTCACTCCACAGCTATTGTCATGGAAACCAAAGTGATCATACCAGAAATAAAACAGATAACACTTTCTTGAACAATTTGTGATCAAGAAGAAATTAATTAAAAAAAAAACATTAAAACTTATTTGACCTGTCTGTATTAGGTTACACCAGAATATCTTTAATACTTACTTCAATACCAAGAAGCATGCCTAAAAATGCTCTAAATGAAAACTGTAATTACAATCAGGATGTAAGGTTGCTGGTCATCCTGGTTCACCTAGAACTTATTTTAACCCTAAAAATGCTATATTCCCAGGCAACCCCTTTCTCCAAGCAAACTGAAATGGTTTTCCTGGGGTAACTGGAGGTCCTGCTCCCAGAGAACACTATTAGTCCTGGGTAAACCAGATGGTTGGTCATTTTATCAAGCTAATACATTAAATTAAAGTTCTAGTATAATTAGCATGAACTGGACCTCAAAAAGGGGGATTTACATGGTTAAAATTATTGACAGAGAGACATTTAAAATGAGGAAGAAAGAAGTCAACTTGAATACAGTAAATGGTAAAAATATGTATCATAGATTTAAAACAGTGTGCACCAAAAATAAGTAGATGATGGAGCCATCAAATGATCTCATAAGCAGTATCCTGGAATGCTAACTCACCCCAGCTTTCTCACTGGCATGTTATTTTCAAAAATACTGTAATTGGCACAAATGCTTTAATTCAAAAATAAATCAATAAATGTTTTTAAAAGTAGCATGAAATATGAATAATCAGGGAAATAAAATATTGCACATTTTAAAGCATTCCTTGATATTCCAGGCAAAAGACATTTATATGAGAATTGAATAAAAATAGCTAAAATCAGTGCAGAGACGTGTTGAATTTATCCTTTAGTATGACAGTATTGCAAGATTTAGGTGTCAAATACTTTTAAACATATGTCTAATAGGAAGAAATTTAAAACAGTGTCACTTAATCATTTTACAGTGTTTTTAGGTTACCCAAAAGATTTGCACATAAAGTCAACACTGCAGATTTATATACTGCTGTCTGTGCAAGAAAGTCACTGAACATCCAGTAGTCTATTGTTAGCCTGCATCTGGGTATCAATGAACTGTACAGTGAACATAAAGCGTTCTGGATGGAGTGTGTTAAATCACTTATATCATTTAGTCTGATCTCCATTAAAAAGCAGTCAGGTTGAAAACGATCAGTAGAGTAAAATATACTAGAAGGCAAGACAGAACTTTCCAACCCTGTCTTCATAGGACCAAATAAGGCCATTTAGATTCGCTTGGAGACACAGAGTTGTTCAGCCTTGTTCCCAAGTGCTCATCTAGCAAAATCTCTCCCCATCCCTTTTTTTTTTTTTTAAAGATATTTTGAATGTTAAGCCAAGTGCCACATGAAATTCAAGCATAATACCGTTTCAATTAAAAAGTTACTTATCATTTAAAAGCAGAGTGTGACAGGACATGTACAAAAAAGGTGGTATCTTTAAAACATTTTAAAATTCATTTTAAAAGGTTGTTTTTTGTTATGAAACACTGTGATCTGAGTCATAAGTATTTGCTAAAGTAACTGTCTTTGAAATGTTATGCTCATAGTGAAAACATGGCAGAAAGAGAGGAGAGACCGGAGACGTGGCCTGCTCAGCCTCCAGAAAACAGGCCCCCAAACTCCCAACTAAGCAGGCAGACTTTGGTGGAAGAAGCAATGGGCCAGTGTCATTTCCAAGGGGAGTTTTTTGGAAGAAACAAGCAGTTGTGGTTCATTCTAAGATGCAGCATGCAGACAACCAAATGATGACCACTCTGCAGAAAAATGAAGAGAATTCTGGCACCCAGGAGGGCTGTGGATCCTGCTGTGTGGCGTGCCGGGCAGCAGAGACATGGAGTTTCCAGGCGGCTCGCTGATGACTGATTAGGGAGAGTCAGCATGAACAGTCCCAGGGAAAAGACTCAGCAAAAAAGTGAAAAGCAGAAATAGAAATAGTCAGAGTGAAATGTTTTTCTAGGCTCTGACACTTAGGATTAAAAAGATATGTTGCCAGCAAGTGGTAGGGTGCCTACCACGGAGACAAAGGCATGCTGCTCCATTAGGAGCATTTAAAACAACATGCACGAAATGCAATGATGCTCAAAGGTTAGAGAAAAGAATTCAGATAAACAGAAGGAGCCAGATCAGCTGAGGACCCATGGGTAATGGGAAGCAGATTCATGGAGGAGAAAGTACACAGTTGTCCTCAGGAGTAAACAACAGGGAAGAATACAGAAATAATCACTTTTCCCCAAAGCAGAGAACGGTTAATCAACCAAATGACTATATTCTATTATTTTTTTAAACTTTCTTTTTTTAAATTTAATTTTTAAAAAATGGTCTGTTCAACTATTTCATTTTTTAATAGCTATTTATTATATTTTCATTTTGCTGGGGGGAGTGATAATTAGGTTATTTGTTCTTTTAATAGAGGTACAGGGGATTGAACCCAGGACCTCAGGCATGTTAGGCATGCACTCTACAACTGAGCTATTCCCTCAGCCCCTTGATGACTATATTTTAAAGCATGCTACTAACTGTGAGAGCACAGACACCACCACGTTTTGGTCCAATGAGAGTAATGATTGGAATGTGTCTTCTATGTATGAAATGGTCCCGTAGGACAAGCAAGAGAGATACATCAACGGACAGGAGTATTTACCTTTAGAGAAAGTCACAAACCAAGGGAGAATGAAAGAGTGGGAAACAGGTGGATGAGAGAAAAAAGAAGAAAAAGCAATAGTCATGTGACAAGCAGGGTGTATGGGAAATGAAATGAAATTTTGCCTGGAGTTTTTGAAGCCCTAACCGAGAGCCAAGTGTCGGACTAGGATGAGTAGGAACAGCAGGGTGACTCATGCATTTGAAAGAAGGCGTTTTCTCCACAGACACCGCAAAACATCCAAGAGAGGCAAAACATGTCAGTGGCAGGCTCCCTAACTTACCTGGGGAGACTCTATAAATTATTGGCTTAATTCATGATTCCTGGATCGAATGGCCTCCCTTAGAATCCTGGCTGCCCCTCTTGCTGTCTGCATGCCCTTGGACTTGCTGCTTAATTTGTCCTGACCTCAGTTTCTTCATCGTTAAAACAGTAGAGCTGTTCAAGGCGATTAAATGAGATAATACACTGTTGGCATGGAGCCTGGAGCAGAATTAACACTGACAACTATTACTAGTGTTGTTACTGTTGTCATTATTGCCCTAATCCACAGACTGAAGTAAATTTTATTCCACTTAAAGCATGAATTCCAAACACATTCTTTATTTAGTTTCCTGACAGCTTGATCAATCAAAAGTTTGGTGAAATTAGCATGATGTTGTGGTTTAATTCTAATTCTTTTGATTGTAACCAAAAAAGAAGTAGTTAATATGCCGATGGCGAGAACTTCAGGTCTAGAAAATAAATGATAAGCATCAGAGATTCTTACATGTTGAACAAAGAAATATATATCCAAGGCTCTGCAGTTAAACTTGTTTCTTAAATGTACACCCGTTACCCCAAAAGGGGAAGGGAAAAGACAGACCCCAGTTCTTGTCATATCTGAAAGGTAAGAACTCAGACAGGAGACTGACCCAGGGGAGGGTTTGCCCCTCCTTGTATACTCTCGCTTAGAGGTGGTCTTTTGATTGACAGCTCTTGCCCCTGGAGTGCTTAGTCATGCTTGTCCCCTTTTGCACATGTCCTTACCCATGATGCACACAGGAAAACCCATGCTAGGGCACTAAACTGCAATGTTAATTATATTACAATGAGCACTGGGTCATGTCCAGTTAAGTCCTTTCTGCTACCGCACAGTCGCAGCTGTCAGGTGCTAACCGGTTTCTTGCTGGCGCTCATTTAGAGGAAGTAAAGTCTTTTTATGCTGGAGGTGGGCATGACCCCATCTTCCAGACCATCCTCTCTCTCCTCCACCTTACCTGCCCAGTGCCCCCACCTGTCTAGCTACCTAACACACTGACTGATGGATATTATCATTACTAGCTCCATCATATTGAAAATAATTATAATATATATGATTAGGCATGATCCTACAGATGAAGACTCCGAATTACCATCAAGTAATTTCGTCTTTCATTTCAACAATGCCTTGTTATTTTGTTACCAAATGCAAATTCGTGTGCCAAATGGACAGTGAGGCCAAACCATAACAACAGAGTCTGGAGCAGAGAGAGGTTTACTGCAGGGCTGAGCAAGGACACTGCCGCGGGCGGGGCGGGAGAGGGGAGGGGGTGGCCCTAGAAATCCCCAAACTCCCCGAAGGGTTTCAGCAAAGCATTTTTAAAGGCAAGGTGAGGGAGAGGCATCCCAGAATAGTGATCAGCTGGTGCACAGTTCTCTGAATGGTTAATGTTGAGGTAACAGGGCAGTTAACATTATCAGTCCTTAGGTGCCAGAAGGTCTGGGGGCTACGTGCTCATGATCATCAAGTAGTTAATTTCTTCCCTTTGGTGGTGGGTTTTAGCATCTGAAAAACTCAGGAAATATACATGAGATACTATTATCTGGATCCTTCAGAGAAGAGCTGCAGCAGAGGACACGGGGGAGGGTCTGTCCCTGGAAGGCCCCCCAGGGTCCTGCTGAGTTATAATTTATGTAGAGGTCTAGGGAGGTTTGGGGCTCTCACAATGAAATACTGACAAAATGACTATAAAAGATCCCTATGCAGAACATGAAAACGAACCAGAAGTGGGAGCACATAGCAAAGCTATTGCCAAAAGTAGCTGAAAACCTCTAAGGATGCAAAATGACTGATGTAAATAAGGCATGGAGCCTTCCAGAACTATTAATAACAATGCAAACTTTCTGTCTGGCTATGACCCAAGCAACAGAAAGGATATATAAGACACAGGGAGCAGGCCTGCTCATCGTCAGAGGCAGAAGGCATGCTGGCCCTACAAAGTGTTACCTTCCTAACATCAGGGCTGATGGCGTCACACCCCAGACGTAACATCTTCAGCAGCTTCTTAGCGAGTCCACGTTGTGTTTAGAACTTCTTATTATTGGCATCCAGTGTCCTTATCGACCTGTCCTCCGTCTACCATTCCAGCCAAATTTTCTATCATTCTCCTTTACTTCAAAGTGTACCTTAACTCCGAGTCCCCTCAGACAAGAGAAAGGTCAAACTTAGCACATGACTTTGAACTGTATGGAAGTACAGGCAGTAAGCTATTTTTGACCATCAAAATGACAATTTCATGTGGCTCAACCTAATATACAACATGAAAGGGGACTTAGGTTAAATTTTCTGCAAATCTAGGCTAATTACATTCCAAGATCACTAGGGAAACCTGAATAGGTTACTAAATGATCTTGGTTTGAAAAAACAACATACCTTTTATCAGAGTGTACTATTTCAGGAGCTGAGCTTTTGCTGGATGAATGCCATCTGCTTATTTCACACTCTTCATGCTTTCCCACCCTTTTCTGTGGACTGGGAGACTAATCCACATTGACTGCACCAAGCGGCTTCCTTGTCCTCTGGCTTTTAATTGCATTTAGCCACTGGGGATCCTTGGCAAGAGATCAGAGGGAGGGAGGAGCCGGAGGTTGGGATGTGGTCCCCTGCTCCCTGCATGCAGGGTTGCCTGAGGCTGGCTGTGCTTCAGTCCCCGGCTCCCGCTGGTGGCCACTGCTCTTCCCAAGGTTTCTGTGTTTACTTGCCTCTACTTCTGAGCTCCTGCACCTGCCCCCTCCTCTTGCTGCTTAAACCTGTGGTGTGATCGACTCCACCATTATCCTCATGGCTCCGCTGCCCACACCTTTGTAACCGGTCCCTGTATTGAAGCACTGTGAATCACCCCAATTTAAATGTGTCATCTGTTGTGCGCTGGCATGCTAACTGACACAGGGATAAATTCTTTATACGTGTTATTCATATTTAATTCTGATCACCCTTTGAGGAAGGTTTAATTATTATCCTCATTTTATGGTTAAGGTAACTGAAGCTCTGGGAGGCTAATTAACCCACCCAACATCAAATCACGTATTGCAGAAATAGTGCTGGGGTTTCAACAATCTGACTCTAGATGCCATGGTTTTGATGGGTGATGGGAATCTGCTATCCTGATTTTCTGAAATGATGAAAAAATAAATTTCAGAAATCATACCCCGATACAAAGAAAAGACACTGGTCACAAGTTTTTAGGGTGGATTATTAACTGTCTAGATTGTCTCATACCGTATGTTTTGGGGAATGGTAGAGGATTATGAGAATAAGGTCTTAATTAGACTTTAGGAGACTTGTCATCTGATGTTCCAGATTTGTGTCAACAACTTAAGAAAATACAAAGACAGACATTAAATGTGCTGATGATTCAAAGATGGGATAGCATCAGGATTTCAAAAATGTCAATGGGCTGGAAAACTAGAGAAGGCAAATGAAATGAAATTGCACGGCAATAACTGTTGCACCGAGCTATGCTTGTATTAGTCAATTGTCTCGCTCGCTAAAGGCAGAGATCCAACTCAAATTGGCTTAAGCAGAGAAGAGCATTTACTGGCTCGGGTAACTGCAGATTCTAGAGGTGGGCATTACATGAAAATGAATGAAGGGTCTCAAAAGATGTCATCAGATCCTCTTCTGTAAATTTCTTCTCTGCTTCCTTCTATGTTTGCTCTTGAGAAGGTTCCTGTTACTATGAGGGTTGGTATTTCGTCTCTCAGGTTCAGGTCTGGTAGAAGAGAAAACCTCTCTTTGAAAGATCTCTACTATTGACCCAGAACTGTAGATCATTGGCTCTGAAATCGAGCAACTATAGCTGACTGGGTTGTAGCCAGAGGACTGCGGTGGGTGCTCTGATTGGCCTGGCCCTCATCACATGCCCACCCCGGGGGGAGGGGGACGAATCCACACAAACGCATGAATACAAGTTAAAGAAATGTGATAACATCAGAGAAAATCAGGAAGACGTTATTAACGGAGTAGGGGTTATAACGGGCAAAAACACAGTGAAAAACAATAGCGAAAACAAAATTCAAAACAATTTCAAAAACACAGAATATGAAAGACATAGCTCCACCACAGTATTATTAATATGAAAGAAGCCTTGGGGGTCTTTAGACGACATGACGCTCAATATGAACCCACAGAGTGACCTGGATGCTTAATTAGGCTCAGACTGAACTGATCCGTGTTCATTATTCACAGTAACAGAGGCCACATTTAAATTCAGCTGCAATGATCAGCTTGCACCTGGAATATCATTTTAGGTACTAAACATGTATTTTATGAAAGATTGAAAAACTGGTGTCTACTGAATTGAGACTTATGAATGGGCCTGGAAGCTATAACCTGTGAAGAAAGGTTAAAGAAACAAGGACATCCTGATGGGAAAAATGAGTATTTTGGTGAGGGTACAATATTTGTCTTCCATACTGAAGAACTGCCATGTGGAAAACAAAGTATATTCAAACAAAGTAAAGCAGAATTAAGAGCAGTAAATATAAAGTGTGTTTCAGCTGTATTTCAGTGCTTTATAGAAGTTGGAAGTGTGTATAAATAGGAGAAACACAGGAGGCCAGTAGCTGCCTCTCCACTTCCACATGTGTTGGTGTTAGCAGAGGTTAGATAATCAGCTCTCAGACGGGTTACCAAAAAGATTTATCAGATTGGGTTAAAGCACTGGACTAGAATTGGCCTTAGGTGCTTCCAGCTTGGGTATTCCATAAGGAATCCTACTGGATGGACCCATACTCATCTTTTATCGTTTCAGAGTTATGAGGCTGTGGGCAATGACTTCTCCTCTACCAACCTCAGTTCTCCATCTATAAAATGAGGATAATGGTTTATCCCTTCCAGATATTAAATTATTTCAGTATTAAATTATTAATACCCGCCAGGTATTTAGATTGGTGTACAGCCCACACTATGTTCAAAATTAACCATTATTATTACGACATAGTCGATCATGGGTACCTAATTTTCTTTGCAGCACAACTGGGTTACTATCTAGTTGAAATAGAGGGGTTTTTTTAAGTTATTTTGTTGGTGTCACTAAACATATAGTTAGTTGAGGGCCTTAAATGGTTGTTTGACAGCAAAAAAGACTTTAATAAGAGGTTCATGTAACCCTTTTGTAACAAGCTATTTCCCTGAGCTTGGAGTCAATCAGGTCCCAGTCCTGACGCTGCTGTGAAGCCTGGTGATGCACTTCTCTGCTGGGAAAGTCCATAAAGGAGCCATAGTTTGTCTTACAGCATTTCACTCTACAGAATCCAAACTCTAAGCTTCTCATTAAAAAAAAAGACATTGGCCAGAAGTCAATAAATGCATCCTCAGCAATTGCTATAAAGAATCAACTTAAGAAAGAACATCTAGATATCTGTAGAGCTTTAGCATCTAAACAAACTCTCATGTCTGAGACTTGACTTGTTTGGGTACCTTTGGAAAATCACAGACTTGGGTCAAATACAAACTATTCAGCCTCTTTTTGCATTGTACAAGAGGTGTGAGCTTTGTAATTACCAAATCAAGGGACTAACTTAAAATTCGAATTCTCACAACTAGGATTGGTCATGGTTCTCCAATTTCCTGGACCCTATTAATGGACTATAGTTCGCAATGTCCCGGAGCTGAACAAGGCTTCAATCTGAGAAGTCCACCGTGGCTGATTCTGCCACACAATTATCTCCTTGACATCTTTGCCACTCAGCGAACAGAAGCCACTGTCATTCAGTTTAGAGGGGACAAAGGAGAAAACTCTCAGGATTGTATATCCCCAATGCGTACCTAGGAGCATGGAGTGTACAAGAAATCTGTCATTTTGTCTCAGTTTTGCTGTGAACCTAAAATTGCTCTAAAAATAAGGTCTTTAAAAAAAAAAACAAAAAATACATATAGAAGACAAGGACTTCAGCTGAATGTGAGGAATGAGAGAAAGAGAGGAAATGAACTAGTCCTTTTGTTGACAGAAGAAGGGCTGAATGCGAGAAATTCCTTGTCATGATTTACTGTAAGCGGGATGAGAAATAAGGTGCAGAATGAGGGAGGAAGAAGCTGTAAAGAAAGACTCTTTTGCTTTTGTGATTTAATATAGTACACAGATAAACGCGGGCACGTAGAAATTTTCTTGTAGAGAAAAGAGATAATTAAAGGAGAGGGGTTTTTGAGAAACAGAACAGGAGATACAAAACTGAATTTGGTCTTCCCTAGTATTGGGGGCCCTTCCCCCCTTGTCAAGCTGGGAAGAGGATGCTACCGGCTCCTACCTCCCTTCTGATCTCCACTCCATTTCCAGTTGCTGCAAAGCTATTTAGAGATTCAGAGTTCTTCCTGAACAACTCTTTCATTCTACCACCACCCCGCCATGAGGGAATCTCTCGGCAATCTCCATGGCCATTTCCAATGCTGAGGTAAGGTGATATTTAAAAATCATTTTTATGGATAAAATGCTGCAATCATTTTAAAAAAGTTCTTCAGAAAATCTTGCTTCCATTTTTTTCTCCCTCTGTAATTTGGTTTTAGAACTTTCCCTCAAGCCAGTGAAGCTGGGAGACACTGAGGTCATGAGCAGTTTGTCTACATGTGGCTCCTTGGGACCCCAGCTGCTCCTGAGAGATGAGACTCACAACTCTTGGCCATTAATCAGAGATAGGATTATAACTGAGATGTAAACACATTCCTGTAACTCTAAGCCCCAGGTGAAGAGCTGGGGACTGTTCCTCTCAACCGCCTCCAGGGAAGAAAAATAATGAGGGAGGCCATTTGAATGACTGAACATTACTGAACAAGCACTTGTTAGTATAATAATTGTCAGCCTTGGCAGATTCAACTGGGAGGAAAATTGATGACAGTGGCTCAGCACAACTGTTCCAACCAAAATGACAGTGGAGCGGACGGCAGGGGATCTGCTAAGTGGAATAAACAAATGGCCACTAAGAGGAAAAAGTCGAAAGAAAATATTCACTGAGGGCTGCAGTTCTAAGCACCACTACACGTTTTTGCAGACCAGATCATCCTGTCTAACACTGCTCACTTTTGCTGCAGTTTCATTAAGCACACATTTGCAGGACTATTATTCCTCGCTCTCTTTCTCACTGTTCCAGAATACTCAACAGAGACATTCTCTAAGAAATGCAATGCCTCAGCAGCCCCATGCTACCTATGTTCATATCAAAAGGACATGGTGGAGTAACTAAAATCCCCTTTGAGGTAGTTTGCTGGCATTTAGTCAAAATGGACAACCTGCCAGCCATTTTTCCTCCCGAGTGTGCTATCCGGGATGCCCAGAGAACTACCGCTGGAGGAAAGCAGTTCCCTTCTCTTCTTCTGTTCATGTTTCCTCCTTTCATTTCCTTCTCTAATTTTCATTCACATAAGTGATGGCAAATATCAGATTTACTGAATGAGTTACTTTTAGGCCTGTGAAATCCATCACTTGTTCATTAATTCATTCAAGATAAGTTACATTCCAGTTATGATGGCTAGAGTTGAGTGTCACCTTGTCCCCAGGTCAGTATTTTATTTGGAGCACGTCGTAAAAGAGTAAACAACAGGTACTTTTCTAAAATTGTGTGGGGAGAAGTTAACTTATTTTATGGAATAATCTTAAGGCTTCTCCAATAAAGAATAAAGGAAAAGTTAAAACAAGAAAAATTTATAACAGATTATACTGCATGAGATCCAACAGGTAACTAGGAAATAAATGTACATATTAGATTCCCTTTATTTAGAATAAACAAAGAACAATTACTAAAATTTATATTAATTTTCATGTGACCAACATTGAAGAATCTGAAGGGTAAATTACACTCAGAACTGGACTATGAATTAACAGTTCACCAGAGTTCTCTATGCCAACAGTAAGGACTTCTGATGTTTGATTAAATTATTAAATAGATACAAGAGGAAACTAAACAGGTTTTAATGAGTTAAATTCACAGATCAAATCTATTTCTAAGATGCTATTAGTCCATTGAATATTATATATATTTAGTGTTACATAGATATGTTATATTATATAGATATATATTATATTATATGAATATATTATATATCTATATAAAAATTCTAAAATTCTATTAATCCATTACATTATAATGTATAATATAATGCAACATACTATAATAATATATGTTTATATAAAATAAGCTAAATAAAGACAAGCCAAAATAGTGACAATTTCTTCTTGACTTTCATAATCCTTCTAGGTTTCAGACCCTAAAAAATTCATTATGTGGTACGGATCTCTACAGAGTAAATTTAAATCAAGAAGGAGACAAATGAAGTACAGCGTATGTGAGCTCAGGGGCTCTCTATTACAGACTATGGCCAAGGTCACAAGCTGAAATTCCATCAAGGGCCAGGTAGGTGGGAATGTACACTGGTGAAAGAAACCCCAGGATGAAGTGGTTTGAGTTTTGGGGAGCATGGCACCCTGGAGGGTACCTGCCCTCCTAAGGCCATTCACATTAGGAAGAAAAGAAGTTTAAAAATGATTCTGACCAAAAAACAAAACAAAACAACAAAATATAAAACCAAGTCTACAGACTCAATTCAGCAGTGCATCTTGAAAGTCTTAATTCAAAGTCCTGTTCCACAGCATCTGTCACCAACTGCCTTAATAACGCTGTGTAACAAACCACAGCAAAATCAGGGAATTATGACAACTGTCCTGTCTTCTCATGCTTGCATATCTAAATACATTGGAATCAGCTGATCTCAGCAGGTTTTCCTGGGCTTGGCTGCAGGCTGTGGGTTTCCCTCAAATCAGCCCCATGGGTCTCAGGGTGGAGCCCAGGCAAGATGGGCAATGGCCACTCAGAACAAGAAGGCAAATGCAGGAGGTCCCTCCATCCACCATGAAGCAGAGATGTGAAGTGAGACAGCAAAAGATGAAATACTGAAGCTAATAATTTAACCAACCACATCTGATCAGTTGCTCTATGACCTTGTGCAAGATATTTGTGGTAAAATCTCAGGCACCAGAGATACACAGACCTGATCCAAAGGCTAGCCATGCCATTCGCTAGCTGTGACCTTGGGCAAGTTCAATAAATTCTCTCAGCCAAAGCTTATCATTTCTTAAAACAGAAATAGCAATACTAATCATATCTACCGCCTAGATTCTAAGCATTAAGCCAGATAATCATTTTAAAGTGACTAGCACCACTCTAGGAATACAGTAAAACACTCAAAATATGTTAGATCACATCATTATTGACTGCTTTGGAGGAGAACTTGGACTAGGAAAATCAGTATTTTGTGTTTACTGTATCAAATGATCATTGTAATCCCATTACTTAAAAGGGGATACGAATTACCCCAAAGCGTTTTTTTTTTTTTTTTTTTTTTTAAGCCCAATGTAGTTTTTCTGGCCTCCAAACCCTGGAAACACCAAATTGGGAGATAATTAGATCAGCTGAAATAAAGAATAGTAGAAAAATGCCATTACAATTCACCGTTTTCCTCTGCCAAGCTGGGCATTTAGGCCATAATCGTGTTGATTCCAATCAAACAGTATAATTAGGGAGGGAGGGAGGGAGGAAGAAAGGAAGAAAAGAGAGAGGGAGGGAGGGAGAGAAACTAATTTGAAATCATTCCAGTGGATCATGCAGAACCTCAGGCAAAGCTACACATGCTGACAAAAGGCAGGAAGGAATTGTATGTTGGCTGAAGGACAGGTGGTTTCTTAAAATACCTGTGAATCAAGTTTTGTATAATTCAGCTTGATGGCACCATATCGTCCCATTTCTTGTTGGACAAAACAAACTGTATTAGAATATTTTTCACTTCAAAAGAGAGACAGGACCCAATGAAGGAGCTTAAGCGAAGAATAAGAAATTCGGAAGAGGATCTGATATGAGCTCCTTCCAACAAGCTGTCGTGCACTGTCAGCAGCTGTCAAGGACCCCAAGCTCAGGTAGCAACACTCCCGAACTCCTGACTTGACAAACCGGGTTTGGCCCGCCCCACTTCTCACATGCCTAGGGCCTCTTCACAGAGCTGGATAATGGATGTCCCACAAAGTCAGGCTGCGTTTCCAGCCCTCGATTGGTCAGGGGGTCTGGGAGACAGGGAGTTTATGGTAGGGGCAGGTGCATGAGTGCTACCAAAGGATAGTTCAGGATGGTGAACTAATTTGAGAGTTATTGTAATCGAATAATTTAGTGATGCTTCACAGAAAAAAAAAAAAAAAGACCTCACCATGTGTTTTCTATGTTTTCTTTATACTTTTAAATATTTTAAATGATTTCATTGCAAATCTGCGCTATTTCAGATGTATGATGTGGTATATGCGTTTCTGAAAGCCAGCCTGAAATTTTAACCTTGATTTATAATTTGTTTTGTATATTTGAGGGTTGCCCTGTGACTGTTGCCGGATGACTGACTGTTGGACCACTGCCCACCTCCAGGGCAAAAAGTTTCGTATCTCCCCTTAACACAAGCTCTTCCTCTAAGCATCATTTTCAGGGAAACTTATGAGCCATGAGTATAACTGAGCTCCCAGGAGATTGATTGATTGATTGATTGATTGATTGATTTCAATTTTTTTTTTAATTGAAGTGTAGTCAGTCACAAGGTGTCAGTTTCTGGTGTACAGCACAATGTCCCAGTCATGCATATACATACATATATTTGTTTTCATATTCTTTTTCATTAAAGGTTATTACAAGACATTGAATATAGTTCCCTGTACTATACAGGAGAAATTTTTTTTTAATCTGTTCTTATATATAGTTATTACCATTTGCAAATCTCAAACTCCCAAATTTATCCCTTCCCACCCCCTTTTCTCTGGTAACTGTAAAATTGTTACTATGCCTGCAAGTCCGTTTCTGTTTTGTAGATGAGTTCATAAGTGTCTTTTCTTTTTTAGATTCCATATGTGAGTGATAGCATATGGTATTTTTCTTTCTCTTTCTGGCTTACTTCACTTAGAACGATGATCTCCAGGTCCACCCATGTTGCTGCAAATGGCATTACTTATTCTTTTTTTTTTTAACTCCTAAACCTCCTACTAGCTCTGATTTGAGGGAAGGAAAAGAACATCCATGTCACGCATCACTCTGGGGACAGCCAAGAAATCACTTGCAGATCTGGCTGGAGAAATAAAAACTATCAGCTAATCCCAAACTCCCAATTTATCCCTTCCCACTCCTTTCCCTTTGGTAGCCAGAAACTAACACAGCATTGTAAATCAACTCTACTTCAATTAAAAAAAAAAAAAAACAACTGTATGTTCATATGAAAAAAAACAAAAAAAGAGAACTAGCCAATCAGGAGTCATGTCTTCAAAACGGCATGCTTCTGGTCAACACTAAACGATAATAAAAAACCCAACACTTCTCTTTTAAGTAGCAGGTGTGTGTGTGTAAAGAGAGGGGGTAGAAGGGGGAAGAAGGGAGGGAAAGGGAGAGGGAGACAGGAGCTGTGTGGGTGAGTGTGTGGGTCAGCTGTGAGCAAGACCTAGAGGATTAGGGTTATTTGCTTTCTTAACATCAACACCAAGCTGGCTGTTGGCACTGGGAAGATTTTCCTTCATGAAACAATGCACGGAAGTAAGACGAGTAAGGCAAGAGAGGAGGAAAGGGGATCCCTTCCTTGTGCAAAGCTGGAGAAACATCCTTTGTGGTAGGGCTGTGGGAGGGAGGGATGGGCAGCAATCCTGTGCCAGAACTTTCTCAGGTACCTCTGTTTTAGGGAACATAATGCACAGAATTGAACACCCGGAAATGAATTCCCTTAAAACCATTCATCAGCTTTTTGGAATGTCTTTGGTTCCTCCAGTGGGTGTGTGGACTCCATTTGAAGACTGTATGTAATTTTCAAAGGGCAGGGAGGGCTTATGTCAGTATTGTTCAGTGCTCTATCCCTGGACCCCAGCACCCAAAATAGATGCTCAAGAAATAGTCATTGAAAAAATAAATGACAATGATTAAATTCAAAGTGAATTTCAGTCAACTATCAATATATACTCTATTTTCCATAACCAAATGAATAGAGTAATATGCATGAAGGGAAAAAGGTAGTCAAGCCTTTTACTAAAGGGGAAATGAAACCATTACTTGGTCAGTTAGTTTTAATTTTGTAAATTGTATTTCTTCTTCGGAAAGAGAAAATGCACATTCATATACTAAAAGCTCTAGGAATTTCTGAGAAATTTTCTTTCTTAAACTTTGTTTGTATTTCTAAAACTTATCTGAACCATGAATCCATTTTAATTCTCATTTAAAACATATTAACATCCATGGAAACATCTGATGTTAGAGCATGAAGGGATAAAGCTTGGATTACTTAAATTAAAGGTAGATAGATACGTAACATTACACAGTAGATTACTATTTGATTAACGCCACTCAATTAAAAAATAAGATAGAAATCTAATTTTTTAAAAAGCCATCCACTTGAGAGTTTTTACAAAAACAGTCGACTATTAATTAAAGAATTTTTGAGCTCCAGTTCTAATGGCTTCATTATTTGATTACGGGATGGAGAATATTTTGGCTTCTATAGTAAAGTATAAACAAGTTATTGAAAGAAACTTTACATTGATAATAAACTTAATTTCATACCAAATTAAAATTAAATAATGATGTTTTATTAAATAACTTATGATGAGCTAATAATCGTGGATATTTAAAGGCTTTACTGATTTCTCATCCTCTGAGGGCAGTATTAACATGGTTATGGATGGGCAGTAAGAGAAATGTTCATGTAACAACCTGGTAGTTGTAAAGAACTGTTTTCCCCAACTAAGTTGTTCTCTAAAATTTCTTCAAGGGGGAAAACAAGATCTGAAAACATTTCAGCAGTGACCATAAAGTACAGAGGAAAGCGATCATTTATACATTAACTGAATAGTGTCCCGAGGTCAGAGCCTTCGGGTCATGCGTTAGCCCTGCATTTCTCTCCTGTACAAATGTTTCTGGGTCGAACCATCTCTTTCCCCTCTTCTGATCCCAGCTCTTCTGACACTGTCATCTCCAGATCCCGTGGTCACCTCCCAGCTGGGAGTCCTGCTTGAATTTTACCCACTGGAGTTTATTGCCCAAAACGCAACTATAGTCTGGCTTTTACATATACGTTAGATCATGTCACTCTCTTGTTCTCAAGCCTCCCTTGGCTGATGTAACATTTAAAGTTAAACCCAAAGGCTTTACTTCCTATAGTCTCCAAGACTCTTCGGATCTGGTCCCTGGACACATTTCCAACCTCATTTCTTATCACTCCCTTTCAACATTTCAGCTGTACCAGCCCCCATAGTGCCCCAATTTGGCCTCTCAAACATTAACCTGTTCACCAGAGAGGTCCTTAGTAACCAAAAATATGCCCTTCCCAGGCCAAAATATCTCCCCCTACCCTCTCCCACTGTCCCTGCCCACATACACTTCACAGCTATTACCTTATCCTGACTCACAGCTCATAATCTAGATTATTTTCTAAACTCATCTGCCTACTTGTTTATTTCTTATTGTCTCTGCCATTAACAGGCAAGATATAAGAAGGCATAGAGTGATCCTTGTTTTGTTTGCTGCCTTCTCCCCAGCACCTAGAACAGTATAGGTGGAGAGCAGGCACTCAATACATATTTACTAGATAAATCTGTGAATAAAATAATTTTAAACATGCAAATATTGATTTCTGCATTAAGACAATCTTTTACTTAGAATATTTAAAACTGCCGTCAAGAATTAACATCCATTTCAATTCACACCATTGTGCATGAGAAAAATCTATATTTATAACTAAGTAAATATTGCATATAAAGGGCCTGCTTCTTAGCAATTAAGAAAGTTGGTTCAATTGTAGTGAACCCAACTTGGGATGAAAATTTGGAAAGTAAAGCATATATGGCTACTTTAACACACTTAACATTGTGATTGATGGTTTTAAAACATGTCCACAAATTCTTAAATTACTCATCTCCCTCCCACCCCTCTAAGGGACTCTGTGTGACTTGTGAGATGATGTCACTGAAGATATTGCCACTTCCTCCTGCTCTATTGCCAGCTGCCATGTTGTGGGAACACAACAAGCAGTCCTACAGGGACACCCACGATGCAAGGAACTGAGGCCTCCGGCCAACAGCCATGCATGAGTCAGCATGGAAGTGGGTCCTCCAGCCCTGGGCAAACTTTCAATGACTGCAGCCTCATTTCTTTCTACTCTTGTCCAACATTTTAGCCACAGTAGCCTCCACAGCGTCCCTCAGACATCTCAACTCCAACCACGTGAGGATCCCTGAGCCAGAATCACCCAACTGAAGTCACTCCCAGGATGCACAGAAATTACATAGACATTGTTTATTATTCATTCATTAATTTGGGGGCAATTTGTTACACAGCAATGTATAGCTGATACAGACATACACCTTTTTCAGTAAAGGAGGGAATTCTTCAAGCAGCCATTGATATGTGATTTTGGCTATTTATTTAACCTCTCTGAACCTCAGTTTCTTTATCTGAATAATGGGAATGATCTTATCTGTCATACTGCTTTAATGTGAAGATTAAACAATTTATTTATGCACACAATGCCTAGAACCCTGTCTAATTAATTTTGGCTTATTTTTTTTCTCAATGAGGAGCCCGCAAACATATTATGTCATTTTGTTCACACTTGTCTGAAAAGACTGCTAAACATGGAGTGAAGCCCCACAGCTACAGAGAGCGTAATTTCTAAATGTATCATGATATGAAATGTAGTGCATAAACTGTTTATTTGAAATAGATTTTCTCTTAAAAACTTTTAGGTAAAAAGAGTGTAACACTTGGAAAGCCCACTAAAGCCTATTAAAACTTATAAAGTCCCTCAGAGTAGTTAAACTGAAAATAACCATAGAGTGGTCATATCTTTGTAGAGGATTTTGTGCTCAGACACCCCTTCAATACAGAAGGAATTGGGTCCAACTTCTGACAGCCCGCGCTCAGCCTTCTCCAGGAATGGTGCTCAGCTAAAGAGAACTGCCCTCCCCAATGTCACACCCCTTCCCTGGGGCAGCCGGCAGCCGGCATCCAGTGACTGGTTCACATGGGGCTTAGAGGTCCAGCTCCCTGGTTCCCAATCAGCACAGCTCTGAAGAGGCATCCCGGCTCCAATGGTCCCCTTGGGCGGCCAAGACCTTTGTTGTGACTGCAGGTCATGACACAGGAAACTGCAAATCTTCTGTTTGCCCAGAAGTTATTAATCCGGAGAGCCTGGCCTGATAAACTTCTGGCAGGCAGATCTCCATCCCACAGTTTGCCTCCTGGGGAGCCCAAGTTGTGACATTTTAATGTGTGGGCCTCCTCCTGCTGGGTCCCACTCTGCATCTCACCCTTAGGAATCTGCTGGGATTTGAGCCTAGTAGTGCGTTCTGAGGCACAGGGGGGTGGTGAGGAGATAAAGCATCATCTTGTACAGTGACTCAGTGGTAAGGGAGGCCATTTCTGGCTCCACAGAAAATGCAGGGTTAATCCCCTCGGAGGGGAGTGGAAAGACACTGTTCTCTAACCTAAGTCCTATTGTTTAAAGAGTAGGAAACTGGAGAGAGCAAAGAGGCAGAGATTTCATGATGATTTACATGGTAACTCAAGGACAGTTTCAAGAGCTATTAAAAAATAGAGCATTTGTGGAGTATTATATGAATTTCTTTAACATTGCTATGCACCCCCAGTGTTAGTGTATTAATAGTATGACTCACCTCGGCATGCATAAATCTGGTTTTGACAATACAGTGTGTCAGCATTAAGAATCATGGCCTTCAGAATCTTAGAAACATGAGTTCAAATCCAAGTTAAGCTACTTACTGTCTGTCAATCCTTAAATAAATTAGATAACTGTTCCTGCCTTTGATTTTTGTATCCATATGATGAGGAATCTACAATCTGCCTCTTAAAATTATTGCGATCACCAGCTGAGATAAAACCTGTAAACCACCTGGCTGTTTGCCCCATGTCTTAAAACCTCAATACTTGGTGATGGTTTCTGTTTTTATGATAAATGCAGAAAAGCCAAAATACTAAGAGAGGTTTTCCTGATGTTTGCACTGGGTCATCTTAAAAGGCCGGGTAAAGAAGAAATATAACAAAACACTGGATGGCCCTTCCCGTATCTCAGAAATCTGGCTGAAGCCTCCAAACATGGGAATGATTGATAGAGCCCTCTGTATTCCAGATAAACCTTCACAGCGTTCTCTAACTGGCCTTCCTGCCCTTATTCAGTAAGTACAAATATAATAGAAACATAAATAACAGAAATATAGAGTATGTGTAAATAGAAAGATAAATGTTAAATATATATCAGGCCAGGCTGAACATTCTGGAGTCAGCAAGTCTTAGACTCAAAGAGCAAGCTGGTTGGCTATTCTCATGCCCTCCTCACAGGACTGGGAGAGACCTACCAGGGGAAGCACCAGCAGAGAAGGAGACCCTCAAGGGGGTGAGATAATGGCCCAGACCCCAGCTAGAGAGATGCCTGCAAAGCTGCAGAAACAGCCAAACCGACATCCAACTGAGATGCCTGCAGAGGGCTTGTCTCTGCTTGATTGGAAAGACTGGTGCCTGCTTCTCCAGAAAGTTCTGAAGGTGGGAAACAGCTGGGACATTCCCCAGTGCAGAGTAAAGAGACAGTGCAACAGGAGTGCATGGCCTGGCCTCCTGTGTTGGTGTGGCAGGGATGCGTGAGTTGGCCCTGTGCCGGCTGGGTGCATGATAGCATCCCCGGGGGAGCCAACTTGCTGGGACCCCGACCCAGGAGGACAGCTTGCTAGGGCAGAGCAAACAGGTCGACTCGCCGAGGGAAGGAGTGGGCGTGAGCATACTCAGGTGGTAAGTTGAGCATGAACTGCTCCAGCGAGGCAAACATACAGGATTAGGAATCTGGGTGTCTGTTAGTGGGCAAAGTGGGTCGTTCCCAAAGAGCACAAAACACACTGCCATAGAGAACAAGCACGTCAACACCTATCGTGACTGAAGGGCACTCGTAGCCAAAAATTGTACTGGTAACAAAAGAAGTTTGTCCTTTTTTCTCCCCCTAATCTCTACTCTCCCTATGTTGATTCTGGAAAAGTCAGAAGGAAAGGGATAAGGAATAAAATACATTGGGAATTTAGGATTGGCTGATATAAACTGCTGTGTACAGCATAGATAAACAAGAAGGTGGTACTGCATGGCACAGGGAACTATATTCAATAGCTTGTAGTGACCTGTAATGAAAAAGAATATGAAAAAAAAATCTACTGAATCGCTATGCTATACACCAGAAATTAATACAATGTTGTAAATCAAAAAAAAAAAAAAAAAGGAAACGCAAAATAGACCTGGGAAAAGGAAAAAGAAAAAGAAAAACAAAAACCTAAAAAATAAAATATAAGCTGGAAAAAAAAAAGACTGAAACACAGTTCATAGCTCTGTCTAAAATGCCCAAGTGAAGTGAGTCTAGGGAATCTGAACAGTATCAGCAGCTCAATTTTGAAATCAAATCACCTAAGGGTTATTTATCCCTGAAAGTGAGGCTTATCAAAAGATAAGATTGTTCTGATAATGGAAAGTGACAAGAGAGTCACCATATCTTTTGGAGATGCCTTCAGTCCCAGGGAAAGGAGAGACAACAGAAGAAGGCTTAAAGGAGCAACGGAAGAGAAAATAAAGTCTGTTTCCGTGGCATATTATATTCAGCTCATTCAATAAATCGAGTGAGGGTTAAAAAATATTTCCAAGAAGGAGAAAAAATAGACCGTTTATGAGACAAGAAGTGTAGTTCTGAAAATTCAATGATGATGAAAGGGCCAAAAGGATACAGTGTTCAGTGTACCTAAGGAGAAAAAAAAGAAAAAGGTGAAGATGCTGGGTGAGATGGTTCCCTACCTGTGCACCAGGGGGCGCTGCAAGATCGGGACAGCTTTGTTGTAAGCAATAACCAGACCAGAAGAGGGAATGGATTAGGGAGGGACTCCTAATAAGGTGAGTGGTGTGCACCTAGCTGTTTACGTTTAGCTCATGTTCTCTCATTGGTTGTTCATGACCTGAGATGTAAAGCCACAGGAACAAGAAACTGAGAATCTATTCCTTTGGAAACATAATCCAGACTGCTAAATAAGTTTCACCTCCTCTGGGTGCTCCTTCAAAATCAATGATGCCTGTTATCAGAAGCGCCCCATTCCTGTTTAGTTTCCCTGCTTTCCAAAACCCATAAATTCAGCAGTGGATCATGAAAGTCGAGATCACACTCAGGCACCTAATGTGACTATAAAGAGGAGTTCTTTCCCTCCGCGGAATTACTGTTTTAATGTTCCTGCTTTCCAATTTACATCAGTCAGAAGCTGTGAGAGTAATGGCATAGGCATTAGAAAAATAAAAGGAATATGGCAAAGAAGATTGCTGGTGTCTGGTGTTTTATTTATCACATTGCCTGTCGCGTTTATATCATGGCTTCAGATTTACCCAGTTTCTTTCCTTTTATGACTGGAGACGTTAAGGGCAAGCTGTCAGCTCTGTAGAATAACATTTGTAGTGCTCTAAATCTTCTCAGTGTAATCTTCAATAACTGTCTTACGTTCAAGTTGACAGCAAGCAATAAAATGTTTAATATCGTTTTATAGGTCACATAATATAACAGTTAATTTTAGTTCAACAGGGCAATAACAGATAACAGATAATGAAGTCACTATAGATTTGTTTAACATGGTTCCTGAGTTGGCAATGGCTTCAGCAAAGCCTTAGAAATCTTCTTTCGAGCTACAACAAAACAGAAATGCGTTTCTCATTTTCTCTCTTTCTAATGATTCATAAAACTAGAGCCCATCTCAGAGGTGGTGAACTTTAGTTTTCAAAACTTGATGTATATTATTATATAAACAAATCAACTTTGTAATAGGAAAGGATTTTTTTTTTCCCTCCCAGAACTTCAAATTACATAAGGAAAGAAACAAAGACTCAATTAGTTTACAAATATGTAGAACTACAGAAATATCTAAGACGGCTCCGTACAACCACTGGCCACCTGTGACTAATGAAATAGAAGTAGAAATTAATTGAAACTCAATGAAACATAAAGTCCATTAACTTTAACAAGATTGTATTCTTTCTTAATTTTCTGTTTGTTTTTAGTGGGGGATGGATGTAACTTGGATTATTTGTTTTTAGAGGAGGTAGTGGGGATTGAAACCAGGACCTCATGCCTGCCAAGCCCACGCTTAAGCTATACCCTCCCCTGGTTGTATTCTTTCATTATGGCTGCCTCCCTTTTATCTACTTTGTTTATAGTTCTCAAATTTTCCTTTAGGGTTTCAGTTGTAGAGGAACTTTTTTTTTAAAAAAAATGCAAATGATTTTTAAGTCTCTGATCCATTGTTCTATACAGAGAGCAAAATTGAACAAAAGAAGGAAAGGAATGGAAGTTAGGAAGATGGAAGGAAAGAAGGGAGGGAGGAAGGGAAGGATGGAGGGAAGGAAGGAAAGAATGGATGCGGGGAGAGAGAGAGTAGGGGAAAGAAAGAGGGAGGCAGGTGAGAAAAGTCAGATAAGAAGAGAATGTAACAGGAAGAATAAATCTGACCCCATATTGGATCTGTTTCTTTTACTTGAACCTTTGCATTCTATTGCTTTTGCTACAAGTTAATCACTAAAGTGTTGTTGCCTGAGGCTCAAAGTACACACAATGGCTCATCTCCAGGAACCTTGCCTCCTAGGCCTGAGCCTTATGCTAAAATGTCTTTGTTTAGCTCACAGGAAACACCCTGACCAGCCCCACCTGCACATGGCTGCAGGAAAGAAGAAATTAGCACATTCCCTCTGGAGTCAGGTCAGAGCCAGGAAATATTTGCAACAGCTTATCCCTTTTTTTTTACTTTACCTCCTCACCTTCCCATGTTTGCTCTATAAAAGAAATGAACATCCAAACCCAGGCAAGATGGTTCTTTGAGACACTAGTCCACCAACTTCACAGTCTGCTGGCTTTCTGCATAAAGTTGCTAATCCTTGCCCCAACACCTCATCTCTTAATTTATTGACCTGTTGTGTGGCATCTCGGTAAAAAAGTGCAAAGGAAATGCTAAAGGTTGGAGGAAGAGTGGGGCGGAGGAAAAGAACTAAGGACAGTAAGAACAAAAGGGAAGGTCGAGATCTGATCCCCAGTGCTTCCCTAAGGCTGTGCTGTTTGATTCTGATGGAGGTTCCCTGGAAGACTCAGGCTGAGTGAAAAGCTTCTGCTCTAGAATCCAGAGAAGCTGGCGAGCCTGTCATTTGGTTTCCAGGCACTTTCATTCTTTTCAGAAGTTCAGATTTCTAGCCCCAAGCACCTCAAATCACCATTGAACCAGAGAGCTCTCCAGTCATAAGAAAGCTGCTTCCCTCAGGGCAGAGGCAGGCAGGCTTGGTTAAGTTGAAAGCGACCTTGGAACCCACCTGCTGGAAACAACACTAGGCTCTGGTCAAACTCCAGACTTTTCAGTCGTCTTTAAGTCCCACATTTTTAATTAAAATCATAACTTAGAGACAAATCTGATAAAATTGCTCTTCCAGGTCCCTGCTTTTCATTTTCTAAATTACTATTTAAGTTAAAATTAGTTTTATGTAAAGAGGAGACTGGTAAGGAGAGGATAATTTCCTGGGAAGGAGGTTGGACTGAGAAGGATAAAATGCCATGATTTCTCCCCTGTTAATGCTTTACGCCTTAGGGTGTGAGCAGTTTAAATTTTTAGAAACTCGATCTTTCCTGAAACTTAATAATTGCTTTATTTTTTTTAAGGAATGTAAGAAGCCACATTCAACAACTCTTCTTAAGGAGGAAAACATTGGCAAGGGATAAAAAAGCATGAGTCTTACTTCCGGGCATTGCACCCATCACAAGACTATGCAAAGAGTTTAGGCTTTAATATTTCTTAACCTGTAAAAGGAGCAGAATGCAGCTTTCCCCTCTATCTGAAAGGAGAGCATTCCTGAGAAACCTTTCCCACGTGAAAATGGCGTAAAGCAAAGAGGCGATTACCGAGGATGCATTTTGCTAACAGATGTGCAAAATAACCCCAAGCAGGGATGCTCACAGACACAGTTCAGAGTCATGGTGGCTGAGATGCTGAGTGTGGTTCCCAGGGAAGGAGCTCCCAGACAGCACCACTTCGGCTGCTGGCGTGGGGGTGGGGCATGGGGGGGTACTGCTTCTATAATAAACAGCTACTGCAAAACAAATGCTGAACGCTATTTTCGCTTTTCAGCTTTTCTTTTTGTAAAAGCAAAAATCCTCTTTGGATTTCTTTCAGTTAGCAAAATTACATAAGTAATAAAAATAACGTAAACCTTTCTTAAAAGCAAAGTGACGCAAAGCAGACTTTTGAAAGGTGGGGAGATGCCTGTAATTAGCTTCACGACTTTTTTCTGTTTGTGGTAAGCTCTCTGAAGAGGCAGAAGCACAATTTTTAGTGCCATAAAAAATGCAGAAAGAGGTTAAATGCCAATCCCACACACCTCTCCCGTCCCATACACCTGATTTCTACCAAGAGAAACATTTGTCTTTTACCAAGCAACTTTTTACAAGCCAGATGATTTCATATAATGCAAAAATGGTTCTGCATCCTTTAAAAGGGCAGTTTATCCTTGTGTGTTGAAAGAAAGGTACTTATTAAAAATCTGTTACTTTGATTTTTTTTCTGCTTATACTAAAGTACATTGATTCAATGTTCCTGCACATTTCCAGGGATCTTCAAACCTAGTTCCTGAGTATTCTGGTACCCTATGTAAATCTTAGTAGAGATTAATATTTCCCTAGGATAATTTTTTTTGGGTCTCTGTACCTACAAGATGAAGACATCTAGAGTGAAATTCTCAAAGGGTTTACAAAAGCAAGTGTCAACAGCTGCATGATTTGCTTGCCTGTGCCAGCTCATCAGCTCCGAAGAGAAAAGGCAAAAACAAGCTGATCCCACAATGATCAGATGGAGTGAAGACAGTGATTATGTCAATGCAAGAATAATTAGATACATCGTAGCCATAAACAGCCTTTCAAGTGTTTCAATAGCTATAATTCTACGAACTGCTATCATCAAGCTGTTAGCAGAGAAGCCAACTCTCAATTTGTCTATGGATGGGTCTACGCAAAAGGGAATTGTTCCATTGTCTAATATTAGATTACTAATACGTGGTGGTCAAACAAGAATCGTATATATGGGACATTTCTGACTGCTGTAAGTGAAACTTATATAAGTAGACTGTTTCCCCTTTTAATATTTAGACCTCAAATCGGGACTACATTTCTATAGTTTGCTTAATATTCACAATGTAAGGAAATGACCATTTTCTTTCTTTAAACTTTTATGTTCCTATTCTCCACCTAACTCATATCTGATGACCTTACATGTACTTCAGTGAGATGGCCATGTCCTTACCTTCCCATCACAGGCCAGTCATCCTTTTCCCATCATCACTGCCCCTTCCCATGATAATGGAGAAAGGGGGCCTCTGTCCATCAAGGGTGCTTCCTCCCACTGGTACTCTGGACCCCTTCCCTTTCACACCTTCACATGGGGTACAGTAGTTCTGTTAGCTCAATGGTCTCAAAATGTGGTCCTCAGACCAGCAACATTAGCATGACTTAGGAACCTGAAGGGAGGGTCACACTGAAGTCCTGTAAAATCTGAGAAACCACTGAATTAGTTCAGGGGCCCTCAACAGTAATTAAATATTTGTATCACATGGTGGATTTTTAAAATACCAGTTCCGGGACCTCACTTCCAGATATTCTGATTAACTGACCTGGGATTGGCCCAACCATCAATACTTTTAAAATCTTCCCAAGTGATTCTAGTATGACACCAGAGCTGACACCACTGAAGGTTGAAGCCTTTCCCTCTCTTTTATTTTCAGTCTCATTCCTAGAATTAGATTATTCCCACTGACATAGATGAAAACCCTAATCACTTTTAAAAATTACCCCTTCAGATTCTTGCAAGATTCCCCTCCAGACACAATGTACTTGAAACTACACATAATCACCTCCCTTTCCTCATCCCCCACTCACTTTTGCATGCACTCCAAACTGAATCCTTAACACCATTCAAAGTGCTCTTAGAAAAAAAACCATGTGATATCACTCATATGTGGAATCTAAAAAGGGAAAAAAAAGAGGACACTAATGAACTCATCTACAAACCAGAAACAGACTCTTGCAGACATAGTAAACAATCTTATGGCTACCAGAGGAAAGAAGGTGGGAAGGGATAAATTTGGGAGTCTGAGATTTGCAAATGTTAGGCACTATATATAAAGATAGATTAAAAAATTGTTTCTTCTGTACAGCACAGGGAATGATATTCAATATCTTATAATAACCTTTAAAGAGAAAGAATATGAAAATGAATATATGTATGTATATGCATGACTGAGATGTTGTGCTGTACACCAGAAATTGACACTTTGTAACTGACTATACTTCAATTGAAAGAAAGAAAAAGAAAGAAAGAAAAAGAAAAAAGAAAGAAAGAAAGAAAAAAGAAAAGAGAAAGAAAGGAAAGAAGAAAGAAAGAAAGAAAGAAAGAAAGAAAGAAAGAAAGAAAGAAAGAAAGAAAGAAAGAAAGAAAGAAAAATTTGCCAGTGAATTGGATGTTGCCAAATCCAAAGTTTGCTCTTCTGCCCTCATCACCACCCTTCACTTCTCCTCTCTCTGTAACAAATCTTCTTTCTTGGATTTCCTAAGGAAATCCTTTGTATTTCCTCCTCCGGAAGGACCGCTCTTTTGTGAGCCTTTCCTTCTCTATCCAACTGCCATAGCTTGGAGAATTACATGGCTTAATCCTGGGTTCTCTTTCTTTCTTGCATACTTTTCCCAAAGAAGTTTTGATCTATTCCCTTGGCTTTGAATATTACCCAAGTAAAAACCTTTTATCTATTCCAGATTGTTGTCTGAGATTTAGATTCAAATATTTAACTGCATTTCCCATTGTCTCTTGTCATTCTCACAGACATCTTCTTCTTCACACGCTATAGTTCAGATTGAGTGCTTTCTGTGAAAATTGTATCAGTGTTTTATTTCTCTACTTCTCATTGTAAGCTGCACTGATTACGTATAAATTTACCTGCAGTAGATTCTATTCCCATTAAACTTTTTGCTTAAATTTGGCTCTTACTCTGATTTTTTTCTACTACACTTTAAAGAGCATCTTTGGTATTAGAAGTGGAACAATTTTAAAACAATCCTAGGTTTAACAGAGAAGATAAAATTGAAACTGTGCAATATTGTTAATCAACTGAATACACCATCTATGCCAAAAGTGAATTTTGTCCATTTCAGCCATGACTGAAATACATAAGGGACAGACTATTCCAAAAGTTGGTTGTCTTTTGTCTTAGCAAAATCCCACTGAGGGTCCTGGATCTATATACAAAGCAAACTTTCTATTTAACCCTTCCCTGGATAGAAAGAATCAGATGAACATTTTATGTTTTCTGACACACAACTACTCTTTAAAAGAAATCATGTCATATACCCTTTTCAAAAGTTATCAATGATACGGTTGTTATGTTGTAGGGAGAGTTTCCAGTGACTTGGGGTCTGTATTTTTAGGAAAAGGTTGACAAGTCAAAAACTTGAATGATTACCTAAATTTGCAATATGACCGTAAGTGGTCATCATTTGGTGGCCACAATAGATGACGTTGACGAGACTCAAAAACTGAGATGATCCAGCCATGAGTGCCACCAATCAAGTGCCTATGTGTCCTGATTTATTTATCACTTTCCTAACCGTCAAATGATGAGTGGATGTGGTATTGAGAAGTTTTGTCTCCCAATTTCCCAGATGAGAGGATTTTGCAACACTTTGTAAACAAAATCACAGAAGGCTCAATGTTTAGCAAGGAAAGAAAGTCCAGCAGCAAAGTCAAGACTGCCTGGTCACTTTGTTGACATTATCTTCAAAACAGAAATCTCCAGCAGTGACAGGAGAGGGCAACTGGTGTGTTTTTCAGCTACTTCTCAGCCACAGCTGTCAGGAAACTGTCTCATAAAGTAGTGGCAGGTTATGGGAGTAAATAATAAATTTGCAAAAGTGTTTAGGGAAGAACTTTTCTATGTAGAGTATGGTTTCAAGCTAATATGGATAGACAGGTGAGGATAAGTTCCACAATGCTGAAAATGTAGATCCTGAGACAAAAAATTTGCATGCAGTCACGCTGTTTCTCAAAAAGTGTATTGTGTCAAAAATAGTTGCAAATTAACCGATTTTCCCTTATTTCAAGTGCATTCTTTAAGATTCTTTATGCTTATCTTAATTTCTAAATAGCAAAAACTCTTGTCTTCAGAATAATCAGAACTTAAGTGAAAGATGTGAGACACAAAAGAGGATTCAAAATTAGTCAAGATATGCGAGCAAAAGTCCTGATAAACAGGAATAAAAAGGAATAAACCAGGTTCTCTAGGATTCCTGGCAACCTAATTTAGCCAACCATAAACTTGAGTGTCACCGCACACACACAGCTGTGACATTTACTCCGCGATTAAAATGAAATGAGCTGATAACATAAAAATATTCATATTCACAACAAGCCACACAATTGATCAGAAGATGGACTGATCTTATTAACAAGCCTCCAGAGTAAAAGGTGTGACTGCAAAACCATCATGTAAGAATCTTCAAATGAATCCTATGATTAAGACCTTCTAATAGAAAACTACTTACCAAGTACAAGTTGACTAACAATGATATTTAATGAGGAGGCTGTCTCTTGAAAGGCTTTTCTATATTTCTGAAAGCTGGGGTTCCCTGAGAGTTGTGCTTGGAAACTGGGAAAGGAGAGCTTTCTGAAGTGAATTAATGGTCATCACCGATCAGTGGGCAAGATCACAACTGAACAGTTCTGCAAGGCAGGTAAGAGCTTTTTCATTACTTAGAAATGCCAGCATCCTTCAATAGGGAGATACCGCCCTCAGGAAGATAATTTCAGTTCTCCTTGACGGCACAGGGTATCCGACATCAGATTACTATACGCCTCTACTGTATCATTATCTCTTTGGAGAATGTTTTTTTGCCTTTGATTTTTAAAATTACAGCAAATAGTATATCCATTGAGAAAATAAAGACAGAAGAATAATGGGCTTTGAAAAGACACTTGTGTGAAATGCATAAGGAGGCTGATTCTGATCTTTGCGTGCGTTTAAATTTAGGGATCTATATTTAAATGTATGCAAAGATCAGACTCTATATATCTATATCTTTATCTCTCTCTCTATATATATATATAGCATCTTAAAGTAACAGAGCAATCATTTAAAATATATGCTTAGGGGAAGACTATCAAAGCCGATAAAGTCTTTTTACTGGCAGACAGCCAACCCAGACCTGTGTTAGCGAGGACACAAAATGTTCAAGGATCGTCTCATAAGACGTTTTTGTCATCATAGTTTGTCATGTAATCACTTTAGGAAGTCATATAATATTCCTTGTCTACCCATTTACAGCCAAGGGGTCCTGAAAGCTCATTCTGTTTCATCACACAAGTTAGCGCTGTTGACGCTGAAGGTCCTAACAGCTCCAGAGCTATGACAGTCTCGTGCCAGTGACCCCGGAGGCTTGAATGCACAGGCAATTGCTACAGTTATCCATGCAGCAGATTCAACTCGCAGGCTGAGAACACTCGTTCCACTTTTGCCTTTAAAGAAGCCAATGTCCATGACCATCAAACAACAAATAAAGAAATAAAAGATACCATTCATCTTACATATTCATAGAAACTCATCAAGTTGAAAGAAAACTAAAATACATCATGCAATTCAAAGCTGTAACAGCTATTTGCCACTCAATATATTTATCACAGTGGTTGTTTTTATATGTTTGTATGCATGTACCTACGCAGCTGTAATAGCTCTAGATTGTATATAAACATACCAAATAGTATTGATTACACATATGTGATCTACATGTATATGATTGCATGCAGGTATTAAATATTACATTTATGTATTATGTATCTCCAACTAAATTAGAAATCTCTGAAGATTAACAAGCATTTCATATCTCTTAATATTTATCCCATTGCCAATTAAAATGTAGCAGGTGCTCAATTAATGAGTTTTAAATTTATTTTTTAGTTGAAGTATAGTCAGTTTACAATGTTGTGTCAATTACTGGTGGACAGCATATTTCATTCATACATATACAGACATATATCCCTTTTCATATTCTTTTTCATCATAGGTTACTGTAAGATATTGAATACAATTCCCTGTGCTCTACAGTATAAACCTGTTTATCAATGAATAACTTTTATTAAAAATTTGTTGTTAATTTGGGATAGTTTACTAATATATTTGCACAAAATTCTTTCCGTCCATCCACTTGTGGGTTCTAATTTAAGATGCTGGAAGTCGTGCCCTACGGAACTGGTTTGGGAATATGAGTTTAATTCCACACTCTCACATTTAATAGCTCCATTCCCTTGATCAAGCTACTTATCCTCCATCTCCAACAAAGTATTGTATTAATAACCAAATCTTCTAATTCATAGGTTTCAGTGAAACATACAGATACGTGAACATGTTTTTAAAACCGCAAAATAATATTAAAGTTCAGAATTGTTACACTAATGGCTGAGGCAGAGAGGAGCCAGCCATTCACCAAGGCGAATTCCTCGTCCCCCAAAGCACACAGCCAGCCTGTGCTCTCCCAGCAGATCGGGTGTTCTGGAAGACAGAGTATTTCAGCCACCTCGTTGCCAGAAACACCCACATTAAGTCAAGACCAACTCCTGACAGCTACCGGTTTGGGTAAGGGCAAATTTACTGGAACATACACATTCTCACTCATGCAGGAATTATCCATGGTTGCTTTCAAGCTAAAATGGCATTGCTGAGTAGTTGTGACAGACACTGTGTGGCCGGAAAACCCTAAAGTGTTTACTATCTGGTCCTTTGCAAAAAAAGCGCTGGTCCCTACTTCCGCACAAAACCGTTACTCTATAGATCCACAAAAATGGTTAGATCTGCTTATTGCAGTACATGGTATTCCTACAGCTAGCACAAGGGTCTTACCTTCTCTTAAAGTTTCTCTGCATTCCCCCCTAATGCTCCCAAAGGCAGTTACTTGCTTTGTGGACGTGTTTTTTGTCTCCTTTCTTACTTTTAATCTAACAAGCCAAATAAATGGTTCAGAGCTAGTGTTAGGAATTTTCTGGTTGGAGGATGTTCATCAACACAGTGTACGGTTGTGAGCTATTCTTTGAACAGCAATGATTATTTGAATATCGCAAATCATTCTTGACAATTACAAGTCTTGTACTGCAAGCTGGACTGTCAAATTAAACAATATTCTGCTGTATCACGGTGGCCACCATCTGTAAAATATGCATGTGACCAAGACTGCTAATTGTCTGCCAATATCCATTTCCTCGGAGCCCTTCGTTGCTTTAGCGAAACACATGGATATCCAGAAGAAACTAAAGAGATTACATTATCCAGTCTCCCTTGCAAATAGTGATGTTATGTGACTAGGATCTGGTCAGAGGAAGTAAAATGAGGTCTACAAATTCCAGAAGCGGAAAGAGGATGCTTTCCTCTTCCTTGGCTTCTGTCCTGTTGGCTGAAATGTAACATGCTTACTGGAGCCAGGGAGTTTTTCTCGGACCTTGGAGTAGAACTTAGTTATTGAGGATGATGCTATAACAGGGGAGAATCCTTGGTGATTTCTAAGCCATTCCACAAATCCAGGACCTCTTATTTCACATGAGACAGAAATAAACACCAGTTGTTTTCAAACTATTTTAATTTGAGTCTTGTCACTTGAGACCAAACTGAATCCTATTTGACAAAACAGATGAGTTAGAAATTAACAATATATTAACAATGAGAAAAAGAAACGAGAGCAGTGAGGTAAGAAACAACAGAAACCAAATAGCAGGGTACGGCAGTGATTATCCAAAAGCCCGGGTAAGGGGATAATGTTTCTGAACTCTGTGAATGGCCCTTGCCTCTCATATTTCCTTTAATCCACATTCTTGCTTTTCTCCCAGTAGCATGTATTTGACTGGAAAAGTTTAGGGTGCTTACGGCAGGCATGCAAAAAGAAGGGATCTTAATAATCAGCTTCTGACACCTAAAATAGAATCTTGTAGCTAGTATTGAAGTAGGGCTTTGTCTAGAGCAAGAAGATTTTACAAATTTAATTAACTTAATAAATCAGAACCAGAAACCATAGATTTTTCCCTCATGTAATTATAAATTATATCCTTGGGCAACAAGGCTTGTAAACATGGGTACAACATACACATGGGGTAGAGAGAGAGAAAACCCAGCGTTTCTGTGAGAGGAAGAAGGAAAACGAAGTAAGAGATAACCCGTGAGGGGGCTCTGGACAATTTGCTTCCCATCCTGGCTTTACAGGTGGCAGCATTAGACACATTCCAATGAGTGTGAGTCTGGGGAGCTGCTTCCTTCGTTGCTGGGCGACTTTCAGGTCCGCATTCAGCCCGGCACCATCCACCATGGCACACAGGCAAAGGTGTGCGTGAAAGCACCTGAGGCCAGGCTCCTAGTTTCCTGTGGTCTGAGATTGCTGTGGCAGAGACTTAAACATGCCCTTGGGCTGAGGATGGGCACCAAGGTAAGAGGTCTGGTGGAGCGGCCGCTTGGGAGGTGGAAGGCGTGGGCACCTCAGGAGGAGATTTTGTCTGGGACTATGGGCTCCATCAAAACACCCAAGACAAAACTTTAGTAGGAAGAGGAGAAAACCAGACAACATCCCAGCAAGATCCAGTGAGAATTCAGAAAACAGTGACCAGTGAGAACTGAGATTCATCCTTCCCTACTGCAACTAAGTTGCCTGGCCCTTACACCTACACACCATCCGGAGAAGAACACAGGAGGGGAGAGGGGCAAAGAGACAGAGCACTGGACTTAAAAGGATTGAGTTTTTATAAAAGGACATTTTTCTAAAAGGTTTCATTAAAGGTGTACATTGTAAAATTTACATTTGTATTATGGGGTATCACCTCACAACATTCAGAAGAGCCATCATCAAAAAGTCTACAAGTAAAAAATGCTGGAGAGGGTGTGGAGAAAAGGGAACCCTCCTACAATGTTGATGGGAATGTAAATCAGTGCAGCCATGATGGAAAACAGTATGAAAGATCCTTAAAAAACTAAAAATAGACTTACCATATGATCCAGCAATCCCACTCCTGGGCATATATCTGGAGAAAGCTCCTAATTCAAAAAGGTCCATGTACCTAATGTTCACAGCAGCACTATTTACAGTAGCTAAGATATGGAAACAACCTAAAATGTTCATCAACAGATGACTGGATAAAGAAGTTGTGGTGTATATACACAATGGAATACTACTCAGCATAAAAGAATAAAATAACGCCATTTGAAGCAATGTGGATGGACCTAGAGATGATCATACTAAGTAAGTCAGAGACAGACAAATAGCATATGGTATCACTTATATGTGGAATCTGAAAAATAATATACAAATGAACTGATTGATAAAACAGAGACTCAGACATAGAAAACAAACTTATGGATACCAAAGGGGAAAGGAAAGGAGAAGGGATAAATTAGGAGTTTGGGATTAACAGATACACACAACTATATATAAAATAGATAAACAGTAAGGTCCTACTCTATAGCACAGGGAAATATATTCAATATCTTGTAATAAATTATAATGGAAAAGAAAAAAAACTTACGTTGTATTATTGTTTCCTTTAACCAGTAGGTAGGGATCAGAACAAAGATCAGATCAGCTAAAAGAACCAATGGAAATGTACATTTTTTTACAATCTAGGTGTTGTATGAGTTGATTAGCTAGATCATTATATTTGCAAAGTTCAAAGAGAAGGCATGCCAGACACCACTATCCTTTCCTTTAATTGTACCAAAGTGTTTTCAAACAGACTGTTTTCTTAAAAGACTAAAATGCTTTATCTGTATATATCTTACTATTTCTGAGATGTGGAAAAGAGTAAAACAGCTATATCAAAATGAAACCTAAGAATGAAGCTGAATAAATTCTTGGAAACTCCCTTCAGGTGACTTCAGAGAACAACCTATCAGTTCCTTCCAAGTTCAGTTCATCCGTGTCCTCTTTTTATCCTATAAACATCTGTTATAATGTCATGTTGGGTGGGCCACCTATGCATTGAATAGATTCAGTTTTCCTCAAAGATTCTCTCTTTGGTTTCTACTGTTGCTGTTGTTTCTGCTGTTGTTGTTATTATTATTACCTTGCGTCTATGTGGCTCCAATAATAATATATAGATTTCTTCACTTGTTTATCGTTAGGAAAAAAAATGCGTCACTCTCTTACATTTTCCACATCGTACTAGAGCATGTGTTCATACTTGCTGGGTAAAACTATCTGCAGATATAATCCCAATGGCTATCACTGTATTCTGTGATAGTCAACAATTTTTATATTTCTATTCTAAACCCACCCTTCATTGCCTGTCGTAAATAATGGTGATGGACCCTGTAAATACTTTTCTCATTTGTCAGTGGTGTGATGTTAAGCTTTGTCAGCAGAGGGCGCTAAAGGGGCCCAAGAAGAGGAAATTCCGGTGAGTTCTGGGACAGGTTTTTGTAGTACAGGGTTTCGTCCATAGCTGGATTCCCTGGGGTGCGTGGCTTCTGCTGCAGGGCTCCTAGCAGCTCCAGGGGCAGCCACATGGCATGTTCTCTGCGGGCAGCTTCCCTCTAAACTCCTGCAGGTGGCTCAGAACCTCAGTGAACTTTTTGCTCTCCCATGAGCCGCAGGTGTATCCCTTCCAAGGAGGCTTAGATTTCAGCCTTGGGGAAGGGGATCTCCCAGTGGGCTGCACTATCTCACCTTAAGGGGTAAAGGGCACTCCTCCTATATTTTTTAGACTCTTTGTCAATCATTACAAGCCTGTCTCCCATTACCACAACCCTCTGTTTTAACTAATATGTATTTATATATTTATATTTATGTTTAGCCTTTCCTGTTCTAATTATATGAGGTTTTCTGTCCCAGGAGTGGTCCCAGGTAATAGACCTGCAAAGATGGGCTTCGGGAGATGTTTGCTTGTGCCCTTGGACCTGATTGCAGTGCTGAGCTCCCTGCTAATGGCAAATGGAATTCTAGGAAGCCAGGGCACACAATGACATCACACTTAATCAAACCCGCACCTGTGGTGTAGAGTGATGCAGTGCCAACTGAAGCAAGTGTCTTGAGAGCCCAAGTGGCTGCTGCACTTGACCGTCACAGCGGTAATGATGACCACAAGGACTGTGGTGCAGGATAGATTTTGCTAAGTGCACTTGAGCATCTGCAAAAAAAATCAAAAAACAAAAAACAAAAAACCAAAGATGACAAGCTCTCAGCTCAAGTCACATCCTGAGACGCTGGGAGCTACCTTGAAAAATTATTTTCTTTATTGTAGCCATAGGGCTGATACTGCTAAAAATCCAGCACAGTATTTAATTGTGTGAATTCCTAATGGCAACACAGTTGCAAATCCACAATCTATTGCCTTCTCCAGGGCAGTGGAGCCAACCCTGGGAACACGTGTCCTTTGCCAGTTGGCACAGTGTTAAGCTTGGCCAGCAGACAGCACTAAGGGAAACAGAGGAGAATGGGGGTCTCCTCTGGGTCCCGGTATGTTCCGGAAGCACCTCACGTCTGCGCAGCGCCCTGCTCCAGCCACGCCCACGGCTTTGCAGGGACAACTCCGGGCATTCAGGGGAGTTCACTCGGGAGTCCTCTCAGGTGGATCCTGGGGCACTGCTGCTGGCATGACATCTCCTGTGCGTGGCTTCCGCTGGCACCCTTGTGAGTGGCTTTGCAGCCTCAGAAAAATCTGCCATCCAGTCAGGGCTGTGCCCTCTCCGGTGACGTTTGCATCCTAGTCTGCGGTACGGGGTCTTCTTCCAAATTGTGCTCCATCCACTGGGCACTGTTTAAGTCCCAGCGGTCGTGGTCCTATTCCTGCATCTGTTATTACTATTCTCCTCACCTTCTGTTGATTCGTTGCTAGCCGGCCCTTTGCCATAGCTCATAATTTTTGATGTTCAGATTCCAATGTGTTTTCATCTTCTGAATTCTGACTGATACACTTCTTTAAATTTCAATATTTCAGTTGGGAAAAAACAAAGTACTAAAATTAAGATCTGATTTACTAATCTCCCAAGAATCATTGATGTTTAAGTTCTATATCATTTGCAGCTCATCTAGTCTTGAAGTCACCTAAAGTGAATTCAATGTAATGAAATGATTATTTTAAATGTTATTTAAGTGAAAATGAGTAAACCTATCAAAACTTAGGACAACCAAAAAGCCTCTATAAGAAGAATGTGCAAGATTCTATTTGGTCCTACTTAGTGATAAAACTAGTGAATACATTAAGAGTTTAGTGAAGCCAAGAGCTTGGAAAGGTCTGTTAAAAGTAAGAGCAAAAATTTTATATATGTAGTTCTGAAGGAAAGATTAAACAAACACAACAAATCAGATACAACTGAAATATAATTTTAGCTTTGCTTTGCTTTGCCAATATTCTCATGAAGTTCAGGGGAAGCCCATTTTTTGCTTAGTTCAGGAAGAAATCTTGGAATCCAGCACATCCCTTGACTTATTGGCTGATATTTTAAAAGTAAAAATTCCTCTTATTATTTTAGTTATAAATGCAAGGTCAACTGAGAACTCTCCAAGAACTGGTTTCATTTACTACATCTAAGGTAAAGGGACGAGGGCCCTCCACTCCATTTAGGATGAAGATGGGGTTCACGTTACCCCAGTGACTCTTACAGAAGTTCTCAAAAAGTCGTCTTCTTTTTCTGGGCATTCTTGTGAAATTTTTATTTCTTTAGTCTGGTGTAGGATTATTGGATGAGGGGTGTAAAAGTAGTGGAACTAAATACAACTTGATGAGTTCATATTATGATTTGATATTTCATTTTTGTAGGGGCATCTTTTATTGCATCTTGATGCCTTGCTTGCAAAGACAAATTTAATGGTATATAGACATATGCACACACACGTATATAGTTATATACATATTTACTATTTTATTTAATAAAATATGACATTTTGATTGATAATATGAATTCACTTGAAAGAAATTCCAAATTATTGGAAGTTTCATATTAAGTAATTTTTATAATGGAGAAGTTAGGAAGGACTTCTTAATTGCTTCTTATTTTTTATTCTGCAAAATCACTTTTAATCTTTGACACATTTGTGTTTTTACCAATTTCCTATTTTGGCATGCTCTAAAAGTCTCCACAGGTAATCATGCTAAAAGTAAATATTTAGTTAATATTTCATCAAATTACATCTTTTATTTCTGTATACAATTTTTACTTCTAAATTCAAAACCATTTTGGCTTTTACAGGCATATTTTTTTATGTTCCTATAGAAATCAACATGTAAAACATTTGAACAATGTATTTTAATTTCATGTAAGCAATTATAATGCTTATTATTGTCACTTTAAAACATATTATTTGTACCAACTTCATGCATGTTCATAAAAAAGAAAGAAGAAAGCAAATCTACTTTCTTTTTTAAATGAAGAGATTTAAATACCCCATGTTTTTATTTTGTTTTGTTTTCAATTAGATTGAGGTTCTCTGGTCATTAAATAAAATGTATTCTTCAGGGAGAAACAACAGATTAAAAGTACAAAGACTATTCTGCAAGGCATCTCTTCGTATGTATTCATGGTTACTATACATTGAAATTGTAAGGAAATAAGAAACATTGCAAAATTGTATTAGTTATGAACAGCCTTATTCTTAGCCTAAAAAATGAAGAAAAACCCTGATTATAGATTTTTAAGGAAATTTGTCAGAGGCAATGTTCTGTAGAAGCCAAACATTAGAAACTCACAGAGAAAATCTGTAGGCACATAAAAATGTGAATGAAAATCCAGGATCGTACTCTTGGCTCTCTGATTGCTGCCTGGCTAGGGAAACGTGAGGTCAAAGCACTTTGTCATTTGCCTGTCTCTCCCAATATCATTATATCTGATATTAAGTACAGGTTACTCTTTCAAAAATTTAAAACAGATGAAAAAATCAGGAAAGAAGTAGCAAACACCTCTAATTTTAGTAATTTATAACTTATTTTATGTATTTAATCATAAGGTGTGTCTTCACCTGTTTCTGTAATTTAAAATATGTTCATACAACTGAGTAAAATCGTGCTGAGCATGGCTTCATTCATTCATCCATTCACACACTCATGTACCCACTCATCTGTGAGTTATCAAGGGCCCATTCTCTCCAATGGCCAGGGGTTCCGAAGATGACTTTAGAATCCTGGTATTCAAATGCTTAAATATTAGTGAGAAAAAATTTCATGTAAAACCAAAAGAAATACAAAAGTGTAATTAAAAGGATTCCAAAGGAAATGCCAAACGTGCTTGGAAATGCAGAGAAAAAGAAAAGGCCTGATTTTGTTAGGAAGGGTAGGAGAAGGCACAGATACCCACGAATGAGGTTCTGTTTGAGCTAAGTCCTCTAAGAAGAACAGGTTAGATTCCCGTGGATAAAGAAGAAATAATAGGGAAGAAATCTTTGAAGTCCTGGAGGTGCTATATTTGGAATACACAAGGAAGTGTGTGAAGTCACGTAGGGAATGAAGCTGGAAAAATAAGAAGGGCATGGGCAGCAAAGGGCCTGTTTGACTTGTCAGGGATTTGGACTCTGACCAATAGGCCAGCATTTTCTAATCTGATACCTTGAGGAACACTTTAATGATTTACCTCCACCAGAAAAGAGTCAAATGTCAATACACAGTTGATAAATGCAAATGCATATTAGCATAATGTATCAGCTACTGTTATCACAACAATGCTGTGTAACAAACAAACTCAAGTGGTACAAAGCACAAATACTTATTGTTCTCTTTTCTAGAGTCAGCTGAGGGTTTGGCAACTCTGTTGGTCAGGACAACATTCATGCACAAGCTCATATCGTGTGTCTGATGGGGACACATCTGTGCACATTTTATGGCCCAAAGCATGTCACATATTGAGCCCAGTGTCTAGGGGCAGGCAGATCATAGCTTCTCCCCCCTCCCCCCCCAGTGCAGGAGGATGATGTAAAGTCATGTGACCAGGAGAGTGAATACTGGGAGAATTGAAGTCTTGGGACCATGTGATAGGATCAATCACATGTAATAAAGAACTCAAAAATCTCCCCAAGGAAAAAAGTCATTCAATTGTGTCTAAATCATTTATTTAGTTTTAAGACTAATGACTTTACTATTCTACCATTCTTCATAAAAATGAAGCATACTTCTTTAAAAAGACCAAATCACCTACCATTTAAAGCTCAGAAAGTAGTCTTTTAATGTGTGAAAATCAACCTGGCCATCAACCTACATATAGATACAAATTTTAAAGGATGTACTGTCATTAGATACATAAATAGTTGTAAATAATTTGATAAAAATGCAATTTGAATAAAATATGTTAAATTTATTTCAGTTGATTTTGCCAAAAGTGACAGAAATCAAAGTGAAATAGAATGACGGAACTTCAGACAAATATTTCTTTTCCACAAAGGGTATTATTAAAAGGTCTATTTATGAGTAAAAACATTTTGAAAAGTACTAAGAGGCTGAAACGCTTTGTGACTTCAACAATAAATTTTAGTCTCATCCATTATATAAAGTGAAAAAAATGAGAAAGTTAGCAAGTATTCAGCTATATCTTCCCACCTAGCCTCTTCCTAATTCCCATTTTATTACTCACGTTATTCATTTTTTTCCCACCCCTCCGCCGGGCTTAGTAACATTTGAATTATTTTCTGTAAAGCTATTCAGGCTTTAGTTTATTATTCGGTTTCATAAATAAATTCATTTGTATCATATTTTTAGATTCCACATATAAGTGATATCATATGATATTTGTCTTTCTCTGTCTGACTTACTTCACTTAGAATGCTAATCTCTAGGTTCATCCTTGTTGCTGCTCAAATTTATTTTAAAACTGCAGGAAGCTGGCCTTTGAGGACTGAGAAGCTCCTAGGAAAGTTAACAACTTTTTTGGTGTCCTTGGCCAAACAAGGTACAGGTAGAGATGAGAAAAATATACATTGACAAAAGGAAAACTGGGAGGGAGAGAAAAGGGAAAGATGAAAGGCTTTGCCTCATCTTTAAGCTAAGAGGGTGTCTCAACTGCTCTCCAAATCCATGTCAGCTCTAAGATTAAAGAACAGTCACGTGCTTTTCTACATTTGCACATAGCCCTTTGTACATACTTCTGCGGTTATTCTGATAGGATGATTACTTGCAATGGGGCCATTTTTCAAAATATGTGTCTCTCTCCTGATAACCTCTAAGTTTCTAGAGGTCAAGGGCCAAATCTAAATTATCCTTAGCTCACCAGTGCCTGACATTTTGCCTGGAACAGTAAGTGTTTGGTAAATGTTTGGGGGAAAGTAAAAATAAAATCATATGGCTACAAAATAAATACCTATCCCATATACCTCCTAAGACTCCTAAATGGCCCAGGTCTGCCCTAGAGGTGATATCAATGATTTGACAATTTGGATGTGTTTTCAGTCTACCTCAAATTGAGTCTGAGGATATGATCTCAGGGTATCGAGAATTTCTCTTCAGTCATTTGTTTTTGCATTTTGATGATCTGGAAAACCTACATAACATTTTGGGTCATCTAGGAGATCCACAAAATTAAAACTGAATCTTGTTTTTCAACTTCAGTGCCCACATTTGGGTTGGTGCTGGTGGTTACATTTGTACCGTGTGAAAACCAAGCAACACCATTGATGAGATAAACATCTTATGATTGTACAACCAGAAACAAGCGGTAGGGAATCGGGTCCTCGTGTGGTTCATGTTGGCATAGCACACTATGCCTTAGAGTAGTCATGAGGGGTAATTTCACATTGGAAGGGGTAATAGCGTCTTGAGAAAACTCTAACTTCCATCCTATTAAAGTCACATGGTTAACCTGAATTGTATGGCTTTAAACTTTTATTTGAATTTAATAGGTAAATTGGTTTTGACTTTAGTTATGCAAAATCTACTGGGACCAGGAATTTATCTTCATTTATAATCATATATGTAAACTGCATAAATATATACATATACTATATAAAGAAAAATATATAAAAATACATTATATATGAAAATCATGTGATAAATATCATCTGCCTACCTTGGGGAAGGAAAAAGCTGTGAAAGTTCCCTTTTCTCCTTTAACAGGTGTCCACTGTATCATTCAAGTTGGAAGCAAACGGGTCCAGCTCTTAGGGAAAATGCATTTCGGCCAATGCAATTGACATCACTGCCATGATGGATTCCGGCAGTTGCATCTGCAGAAGCCCTCCCTCTCCCCACACATGGCGTCCTCTGTAGAGGGCCATCACTTCTGGCTTTCATGTTCACTAAAATTCACCGAGTGTGCCTCCTGCTATCAAAGACTGCTGGAAAAGAGAGGATGTTTTATCACTTGTTCACCATAATCTACTTTGTTGGTTCTTGTCATTGCCCTCCTTTAGGGGAAAAATAACGACATTCTTCTGCAGGTAGTATTATGATGCTTGGACTCATTTTTTTTTAACATAGTGATTTCTTCTATTTCCCTGACTGTAAATGTTTCATTCAGTACTTTACAACCCCCTGAGTTTGGCAGGCAGTTCTTGTTGGGACGTATACTTCTTTGCGGTGTTTCCCTCGCTTCATTTTTCAGAATTATGAATTTCTAGTGCACTCTACATAAAAACTACAACATGAAACAGTGGCATAAAAAGGAGCCAAATGTTGTTTGTCTCTTCCTACCCATGCTAGGAAGAAAAATGGTTCCAACCAAAAGCACTAGAAAATAAAGAATTGTTACGGTAGATAAATTGCACCGTCTAGCAAGTATGAATCATACTTTGCACCACAAGGCATAGTGCCTGAAAGTATATAGTCTGAAATAAAAAAAAAAAAAAAAGAGATTCTATGAACTCAAATGATTTAACTAAAAGGAGATTTTCTCCAGGGAATCCAGGGACGGCTAGTATACCTGAAGAGAGTTCTGAAGAACAGTCAGTGTTTTACTAAAGTCTGTTGCTACCTGCCATGACATCTTCACATTGACCTAGTATTATTAGAGAATCAAAGGGGTTCAGAAGATTAAAATTGCTGACATGTTTGAAACTGAACTCTGTTTGCACAATACAAAGAAGTGAAATCCCTTTATAAAGAGATTTGGGAAGTAGGAGAAGTATTCGCTCACACTGTATTCTTAGACGCTGCTCATTCACTCATTTGCATAAGGACAGTAAGCAGAAAAAATTTTGATCATCTGTGATATCAGAACCATGAAACAGCATCAGGAGAATGACACTTTCCTCTATTGCGAGCACAAGTACCAACTAGTGCGTTTTAGCACAGCTAAAGCAACGGATCTCTGATTTTCACATAAGGCCCCCTTTTTTTCCTTCAGAGACTATTTTAGTAGTTATTTCAGTTCTAAACCTGACGACTGATCTAATTAAGTAGCATAAATCTGTTACTATTGTGTTACTTTAAGGAATCATAAGTCATTTTTGCGTCATTTTTCTTTAATCATAAGGGATTCACTATTATGGTCATTTTAAATAATCATAAGTAGCTTTTAGTAAATGAAATAGTGTCACCAACACATGCTTAGTCACTCTTTGCAGGATAAAATACCCTTGGAATTTTATGAAAAATAGGGATCCTCGCACTTCAGCCCAAGAAGTTCTAATTCAAAAGGATTAGGAGATACTTACTACTATGTGTCAAATAGATAAACAGTAAGGCCTGCTGTATAACACAGGGAACTACTATATTCAATAGCTTGTAACAACCTACAGTGATAAAGAATGTTGAAAAGAATATATATATATATGACTGAATCACTATGCTGTACACCAGAAATTAACACAACGTTGTAAATCAGCTATATTTCAATTTAAAAAAGAAAAAAAAATAGGACTGGGATAGAGTCCAGATTTTTGTGGCTAAAAAATACTCCACGAGCTACTCTCACTTGCTACCTGTGTTGAAAACTCACCGGTATAGACATTAGGTTACAAGGAAACTAGTCATCAAAAATAACTAAGTCTTCCCAATACCAAATGCATCACTTAATACACATTATTCATTGCAAAAAACACTTGTGTGAGGTGCGGGCAGTCATTGCCCCCATTTGACAGATGAGGAAACTGAGATGGTCCTGGGTTCAGCTGCAGGGACTACACATGTGCAACTTACGGGCTCAGCCTCATGCAACAGAGAGGATCTGGATGGGCAGCCCATTAGGACCCTCTGCTCCAAATGTTTAGGAGGGTCTAGAAAGCGTTTGCTGTCCTCTCTCCTGGTGTGACTTTAGTCTGTGAGTATCTGCTCGGAGACCCCTGTGAGTCACTTTGCGTCTCTCTCTCTTACCATTCCTGCTTCCTTGGTTCAAGACCGGTCCCTGTGAGCCTAGCCCTGAACCTGAGCCCAGCTGGCGGAAGACCTGACCTCTTGGCTAGTACTTGTTGGTCCTAACCCTTGCAACGGACCTGTCTTCCAGAGTCCCCTCAAATGGCCTCAGGCCACCCATCTTCCTCTAGAATTCCCTCTTACTTACAGCTGAGAAGCCTGCCAGTTTGGGTCCATATCAACACAGATGAGACTCTGAGTCACTGCGATCCCTTAACTTAATGATCTGAACCCTTCTTGGCTTGAGAGGCCAGATCATCTTTTTTCGCTCCGGCCAGTCCTGGCTGGTTGCTGCTCTCCCTCGAACAGCTCCCTAATAGGAGCTCCCAGGAGTCCTCATCTAACTTCTATGGCAGCCTTATCTAATTATGCAAAAAATGTGCAATTACAGTTTTTAAAAGGCAATTTCCCTTTTCGACAGGAAATTATGTTAAACTTTCTCGAGTCTTTCTGAGAGTGGGGATTGTAAAATGAACAATTGTCTAGAAAAAGGTATGAGAAAAAAGCAGAGGTTCTATGTGAAAATATAAACTGTCAAAACTTTAAAAAAAATCTACAGTTTTCTGAAACAAAATGGGGCCAGTTAGCAATTAAAGGTTTTATATGCACATAAGAATTTAACATGAGGTGACTTCTTTAATGACTATACATTTCAGAACTTTATTTATACTATAAAACAACATATGCTTATTGCAAAAAAATATGGAGTAATGTCACCCATAGCTAATTGCTAACAATTGGTCTAATTCCTTCTCTAGACTCCTTTATTCTGTGCATATGTTTCAGGATGCCAACTATATGAATGCATGCTATTTTACATGTATATAATACTATATTTTAATTTAAAATTATACTAGAGATAAATCATATTTCATTTAATATTAAATTAATAAATATTAAAATACTTAATTATATTAATGATAAGCTATATTTAATTTTAATAATGTTGCTTAGGTAGATATTTATAGAGAGAATGGACAGAAATATTTGTACATTTGCATCTCTGTGGAAACTCAATATCATAGAAAATTGTTTTCTAACCTTGTTTTATTTTCAATAGAAATTTCCCTTTCATTTTAATTCACAGTTTGGTCAGAACAGCTGTCAAGTGTGTGCTTTTCTCCCAAGAGGTGGTTTCAGCACAGAAGCTCTATGTATAATGGAGGTTCTTTTGCATAGTCTGTTAAGGCATAACATTTTTATAGGAGGGAAGAAGTAAGAGTGTGTGAAATGAAACTCTAGTTTGATGGAGAGAGATAGAAAGATCTAAATGACTGGGCACGTCTTTTTATCCCTACCTACATGACCTGATGGCCAAATTAGTGCACTGTGTAGAAACTAAGCCTTTTGCAGTACATTAGAGCTCAAATACAGGCTTCGTAACTCGTTATCAGAGTGGCCTTAAGGAAAGTCATGGCACCGCTTTGGGCTCAGTGCTGTCATCTGTGAAATGCATATGCTCTATAATTACCTCGCAAAGTGGCTAGACAGTCTAAGTAAGATTAGTATGCAAAACATTAAGCAATGGTGCTTACACAGGGTAAGGACTCCACATACAGTGGTTACCATTTTTCTCCTACCTTCATACACTGCTTCCTTGAGGTGTGCCCATCAGGGAAGGAAACTCTACTTGACTTCTGCTCCTTGAAGCTATAGAGAATGAAAGTCAACTCTTGCTGATGGTGGGGCCATTTTGAAAGGATGGCTCAGCCAGAGGTCAAGTCCTACACATTCATTTATTCACTCATTTATTCATTTAGTCCCTTCCCTTATACATAGTCACTCAATAATGATTTATTAATCTCCTAGTATATCCCAGGCATCACAGGGATAAAAGAATAAATATAAGACACTGCCCTGCCTACAGGCATATCTTGTACGCCTCTAACATGTCAGAGCTACCATTACAGAAGTACGTACACAATAAGGCTTGAGCTATTTAAGGATGGCATTACAGCTTCTTATGGGTAGCAAAGAGAAATTTTTTAGAGCAAATAATTTTTGAACCAAATTTTGGAAATGAATAGGTATTTTCTAGATAGATGCAGCTAAAGGTAGAATAATAGGATTTCTTCACAGAGGAAGGAGTGAAGGTGAAGGGAATGTAAAAAACTATTTTTAATTAATTATTTTTTATTTCAGGGGGAGGTAATTAGGTTTGTTTATTTCTTTCTTTTACTGGAGGTGCTGAGGATTGAACCCAGGACCCTGTGCTCACTAAGCACGCTCTCTACCACTGAGCTATGCCCTCCCCCCGGGAATGTGAAAAATTATTGAGAGAACTACAGGTACAACAAAGGGCATGGGGTCCTATCGAGGGGAGTAGAGCAAAAGATGCCAAATGAGGCAGGATTTAGCTGAGAGTCTGGTACATAAGGACCAGAAATGTGAAATGGATTCGATAGATGATTTTTTTTTTGAGCAATTCATAGAACTTTGTCCAGGGCTGGGAGAAATGTGACCTATATTCAATCGGAGTAGAAATACTTTGATAAACACTAGGGTACTTAGTAAAGACCTCAGCAGGATAACGCTTTAATAGTAGAACTAAACTCAGACTAAAGCAAAAGCTTCCCTAGACCGAACCAAACAAAGTTTAAAAACAAGTCACCAAAGAATGAAGCAGATCCACAGATAAACTTCAGCACGATGAGAAGGAAGGCATCTAAACTCAGAAACTTAATCATGTCACATTAACATCATGTCTTCAACATCTATAGACGATTTTAAAAAGTGATGCACTGAAGATGTTGGAGCTGTGGTGCGTCGTGTCATCAGGTTGCTTGAGAAAGGCCACTCTGGTATCATTGTGAGATTAAAACAGTGTAAATTCACACCCTGGGACTAAGACTGTCATAAGAATTCAGCCTTAAATGGATGAGTGTTCAAACTAAGGCAGGGATGTATTGGGGCTCCATATTGGCTTTTAAACTCTTTGGAGAGTGTCTTATACTTTCTGAATGTGGAAAGGAGTCTATAATTGGCTCTATTTATTTCGGAGTAACTCAAGAAAAGACGAGGAACATCTAGAAAGTGCAGATCTGCCCTGACTGGGAACTTGATAAATGTAAGTTTACTCAATATGCATGAGAGCTTCAATGTAGCCAGCTCAAACAGATGCAAACAGAGCATCGATCAGGCTGAGGACACCTGGACTGGACACAGCAGGAAGAGGGTCCTGCTGCAGGAACTGGCAAACTCCTGGGACCAATACGATGATGGAGTTAGCAAAAGTCATTACCCTCAGATGGTGAAAATGTCACACTGACATGACTGGAAACTGTTGGATTAGGCACTATTTGGCCTTTTCCTAATTTACCATCTTGACATTTTGCTCAGCCACTGCTGATTCCACATATATTTCCTTTCAGTGATTCAGTGAACTGAACAAATGATTTTGCTGTTAGACTTCCACTGTCTTGGTAGATGGCAAGCTTAACCCCATTAAAAGCAGAAGCATCAAAATTTATCTATTTTCTCTTTATTTCTTCTGACCATTTTCTAAATGCTTTTGCTCTCATGAAAATCTGAGCAGTGGAAGATGGCGTTAAGTCGACTGTTCTGTTAGTTTTATAAAGGATAGAGTCACATGCTGGGTTTACAGAACAGAGAACACACTACCACCGACCAAGGAAAAGCACAGGAGAAGCTACGTTCGGTTTTAATTATGGCTTGTCTGTGTGGATCAAATGCACTCCAGTCACTAAAAAGTAGAAAAGCTGGCGGCAATAATATACCTAAGTTAATCAGACTTTTTAAATGCCCATTTATCCTAACCTCAAGGGCTTGCAACCAAATTTACTTGACCTCAGTACTAATAAAGAAAAGTCAAGATGCTGCATTAAAAGCCAATAAATAGACTATAAATTAACATGGAAATGCAACCAAAATAGCAGTTTCCTGAACTTAGAAATGGTTAAGGCTACTGTTTAATAAGGTATTATTTATTATCTCCATATTTGATTAGCTTTAGCTACAAAATTAAGTCCCTCATTTTTGCATAAATTATAAGTAGAATGATTTCTGAATTTCACAGCCTGGGAAATAAATATAATTCATGAGTAACTGCACAAAATCTTTTCAGTTATTAATAATTTTAGGCTGACTGTTTTCCTCTAACCATCAGAAACCAAAAGGAATAATGCACAAAATATTATATGACATAGAAGTTCTAGAGGACACAGAGTGACAGCAGTGTGTGTTGACTCTACTAATTACACTAATAATTTCTTTATTTCTTGTTGATAAACAAAGTGATATTTGTGAATGTTATCAATTTATTTAAGTCATCTACGAATATATTTTACTTTATTAGGATACTGCACTTTCAGATTTAGCTTCATTTTTACTTTTTAAAAATATGCGAGGGCTGGAGGTAAGCAGATGCAATTTGGAACAATCAACTTAGGTGCTATATTGAGAAAGCTATGCACAGAGAACCAAGAGATATGAGTTCCATTCTTGAAAAGGGTAAAAGCTTTGATGTAGTGTCAAGAAACGCAGATCCCGTTCCTGGGTAAGGCTTTGTTTTACTCAGGCTGATCTGTCACAGTTCCCAAGGGGAAAAAAATACATAAGCAATTCTCCACCAAGTTCAAGTCCTTTTTAGTGAATCCAGAGATGAATCACTGATGCAACACACATGGCAGTGAAAGCAAAGATGCCCAGGAAGTAGGGAATTCTGTTCTCTTCGTCCGCTAAGCAGCTGTGTGGCCTGGGTCAACCCCATTTATCTCCCTGTATCTCATGTGTAAAAATGAGGGAGTCGGTTAGGTCCAGGCTGACAAATCATTTTCACATCAGTGCCAATGATGGTGGGTTGGGAGACGCTGCTTGGTGTTCTGTGTTGAACCATATTGTGAGCTTATATTATTGCTCAGCAAGGAAGGATGGGGAAGTGGTAGGGGCTTCGGCAATTCAAGTGTAGTTTATTTGCCATTTTTGAATTGGTTTATCCCTGGGTAATTTCTATTTCTAAATATCTCAGGCTCCATAATTTAATATCAAGAAAACTGGTAATGCTGAAACACATAGGAAAGAAGGCAACATTTTGGCAGACTTCAGGAAAATTCCTAGCACTTAAAAATATCAACTTCAGTTGCATTGCTTTATTTGCAGTTGTTCACATTTCTTTAGTTCATCCCTTTGGCTAAGGTGATGAAGACAGCTATTATCAAGTTGAACTTATTACCATCATTAACACATTGGTTCAGATTAATTAATGGATACAGCTAACATACGATGATAGAAGACCTTGGGACAAATTAAATCTATGATTAATATGTGTATATAAGTAAAAAGTAGAAAAAAGTCTTCTGTTTGGGATATTACTGTCAGTAAGGATAGCGCAGACTGAAATAGACTGTGGGTAATCCAGGAAACAGGAGATCACAGGTCTGGTCTTATTGCCAAGAACCAAGAGGGTGTATCCAAGTCAGGGATGTGGGTGATGGGAGACTGACAACGAAAGAATGCATGTCTATTTCCACGGTGTCACTTGGGGCGTGCTATGCTAAAGCAAGTAAGAAAACTTGGCTGATTTTCAAGAATGACTATATCAATGGAGAGCATATCTACTACTCAGGATTAAAGGGTCTGGTTCTACTTGTCTAATCTAGGTCAAAAGAATGAAATGGAAATACTAGAGTTCATTCATCAGATCTAGAGTCACCAGTCCTAGCCGTGGCATTGGTTAGAGGTGCTCCTTTGCCCTTAATAAACTCAAATTGAGAATAATTGGCACTACATGTTTGTATAAATGTTATAATTATTATCAGTATTACATATGCATTAATAGATGTTTAACAAGGAAAATGAGAAAACATAAATCATATTCTTTGTGAACATTTAAAATTAAATGTTTATAGTAATTGGATGAAAATGTAAAACTGTCTCAGTTTCAAATTATTGCTAGAGGCTAAGTGAGAATAATTATTTCTGTCTGTTCTATATTTATTTCTCTCTAGAAAACATTATCTATAGCTAAAGATTTATATAACATTAAGAATATTGATAATGACAGAAATATAAATATACATGAGTTCAAACATACATTTGCATATGTAAAATGTGAGTAGTTCTATGTGATACACAGACTATGTATGTATGTATAAACATGTAGGTGGCTACACAGTTTACACATATGCACAGGAACATGCAGTTTTAACAAATTACATTCAATTATTTCTATATTTGAAACAGCAAATAGAACTAATCTCTTTTGTCAACTTGATCTCATTGGTAGGAGCTTTCAAGAGACATATACCGAGAAGGATTTGAAGAATGTTTTTTCTCTTAACAGGAATTAACACTCTGATCAATTACTGAGGTCTGCCACAGACACAGCAGTGCACTGTGAATACTCCCTTCATGTATTTGATATTCCTATTCTGTGTACCAAGGTTGGGGATAACCATCACTGAAGAAAACATTTTCAATCTTTCAAATTATATTTTAATGCTCAGACCCAGGATGAGTTAGAAATGATTAGTTGAGAAAACAGCAAAAGTATGAGGGAATAAAAAAACCCTCAAATCTCTAAGGAAATAAAAACTTCAGTAATAACCATTAGAATAATTACATGGTATTGATAAGTCATAAAAAAGTCATAAAAGCTGTAAAATTTCTGGAATCAAGTTGTAGAGCCATATTAGAGTCATTATGATGTAGTATTGGAGAGATTAAGAAACACTTTGCAAAAACTTTTATGTAACAAGCTTTTCTAGAAATACAGCTAGTTTTGTTATAATACTTGGGAAAATACCTTAAATTTTTTCAATTTTATGTTGTTCTTGAAGTGCAAGTCTATTCAGAAGCTATGGTGATCAAGAATTTAATGCTAAAATGTTATTTTACAGTATAACAAAGCATATTGTTTGTTTTACACTAAAATGTTATTTTTCATTTTTACTCACATTGAACACATAACAATTGGATTTTTTCATATAAAATGATTACATAGGGTTTTCTGAAAATATTTACTCAATAATAGTAATATTTTCAGTGATCCATAGATCATTGATCAGATGACTTCTTATAAACTGCAAAATAGTGTGTGCCTTTTAATCAGAAAACTTTCAGAAATGACACCATTCAAAATTTTAAAATAAAATCCACTGTGTATAGAAATAACAGACACCTTTTTTTCCTTCATAAAGATTTCTCTTCTTACTATAGCAATTACATTGCATTTATCATACTTAGAGCTTTAAGTGACAACATCTTGGCAGATTGATCTTTTGCACTGAATTCAATTCAAAGTACAGGATCAGTCCTCAATAGATAATCTGTGCAAAATAGCTATACTGCTTTTTACATATGAAGGACCAGGCACGTTTCTCCTCTCAATTACTAAGAGGAAGGACATTTTATCTACCTATTAAATTATCTTATGTTGATATTATATGAAGCAAAGATAATTTTGAGGAAACAAAAACGCAGCGTTTAGACAGGTACCTTAGCTGATTGGCTACTATCTAGTTAATATTTTCTTAAAAAAAAAAAAAAGAATACTTGATAACTGAAGTAAAGGCATAATTTATCTGCATTTACCCATCTACACACACACCCATCCGTTTCCTCCAAGCATCCATCCATCCCACATTCACCAAGCACATATTGTGATCCTGGCATATACAATGTTTTACTTTGTATTTCCCTAGAAGTAGACCCTGAAATAGAGACTTGCGTGCAGGTGGTTCATTTGGGAGGTGATGATCCCAGAGGATACTATGGAACTGGGGAAGAGAAAAAGAAAAAGAAAGGAAGACAACAGAAGGTGCAGTCATGAGTCGATCACTGATGTGAGGAAGTTCGGCTCCATCCCACTGGTGGCCATTGGAAGACAGTTTGTAGAACAGACTTAGGAGTTCTCCCAGCTAAGGGGTGAGAAATCTCTGGTATTTTTCTAGCAACTCCCATTCACTCTTTTTTTTGGAGGGGTTGCTTCCTTTTTTGGGGAGTGGAGGTAATTAGGTTTATTTGTTTATACTTTTAATGGAGTTACTGGGGATTGAACCCAGGACCTTGTGCATGCTAGGCACACACTCTACTAACTGAGCTATACCTTCTCCCCTCCATTCATTCTTGATTGAGGGCTTACCCTGGGGTGTTAATTCTCTGGCACTAAGATTGCTTAGGGTGTGTTCTCCCATGGCCCAAGGAATCCATGGGAAAAGCCACTGTAGGGCTGGTAGCAGGAAGTCATTGGTGGAAGGTGAGAACCTAGCAGGTTTGGTCAAGGCATCAACAATATTTGCCACGTCCAGGGAGAATGCTGGACATTGCAGAGATAAAAAGGAAACATAGACTCTGCCTTCAGGGAGTTTCCAGTAAAATAGGTACATTTTGGAAATCAATTGTTATAATAGAGTAAAACAACAGAAAAAGAATGAACAAAAATGAAGTTGCCGCACAAAGTAAAAAGGGAGTATAGGTGTCCTCAGATTTCCTTAAAAAATTCACTCTGATACCTGAGCCCACATTATTTTGTATCCTATGGTTGCTCCCTCTAATCCTTAATTTTGTGGCAAATGGAAGAATAGCCACTCCCAACATACAGCAAAGGATGAGACCATCGTGCTACAAGACCCATCATTAACAAGGACAAAGACAACTGGTGAGATGTCACCAATCACAGCAAAGAAAGTGAAGGAGACTTTGCCAGTTCTGAAAACGCAAGCTTCCTGTGAACCGTAATGAGAATCTGGAGAGCTTAATTAGCCTTGTTGCAAAGCCCCCAGTGTGATCCGGTCGTAGGTTTCCTAATTTCAGGGAAAATATGAGCAGTGGAGCTTTAGTCCTGTGACCTCTGAAACGGCTGGGTGATTTGAGTAATTATCAGGAAAAACCTCCAGAGGCAGGGTTACAACCTCACAAGGCAAGAGGCTTTTGCTTTTTCCACATAAAATGATCTTCACCACATTTGATCTTGATAGCACTCTAAAGCGAGCTGATGGCCGTGCTGAAGGCTCTCAGAGGATGCAGTCCTGACCACTTCCAGATGAAAACTGGAGGGTTACCAAGGGCCTATTTGGGGGTGAACGTTCCTATCTCAGAAGCAGGATTAATTTCTGTATTTTTCTGTGTGCATCTAAAGGATGCAAGCTTTGGGAGTTTACATTTGATGCTGTACATTACAAGCATTTACACATGAATATGATTTCAACTGTGCCCGGATAGGATGATAATCCTTATAAACTAGTGAATTTTTATAATATACAGATATTCGGAGTGAGAGAGCTGGGAGAATCAGTTCCTCAAATTACAAACTTTCCTTTGCATTCATCTCTTAAATGCATTACGTGTAGGATTCTTGTAGATCTACATTTTGGGTTTAATACCAAAAGATACTTTTTATTGAGGCCATAATTACTAGAACCCACAGAGTGAAGTATTCAGGGGTCAATATATACCACCTTTCTTTCAATAAGTTAGAAAGTATGCTCTTCAAGAAGCACTCAAATTCATTTTGATCATTTGCCTCTATGGACGGTTGCCCTGCAAAACCAGTCCAAGAAGAAATTTAAGGCCTCTTGCAAAAATATACATAGTAAAATGTAATAGAAGTGTATTAAGAAAATAGAAAAAAGGGGGGACTGTGTATAAAGGAGAAGATATAAAGAAATACAAGGGGTTAAATTATGCAAAATTTGCTAGAAAGGAGGCAGAAGTTTGAATGTAAGCTTTCTAACAACTGACACAGAGACAGACAATGAATTCAAAGTGATTATCAGAAAAGCCAATTAATTGTCAATATAATCTAAGGCATGGTAGTGCGCAAATTAGAGACACACTCCTTCCATGGGGCCTGGTAAGATAAGGAATATGTCCCTGAAAATTTTATTTCCTATAAATAGGACAATAGGTTTATAAGACTATTTCTAATAGCATTTTTTTTATAGAAAGTACATGAAACACTAAAACTAATGAACAGAAACATTTATTGAGTTGCTCCTATATGCTAGTCACTTTATTAAGTGCCTGGTCATTTACCCATCATAACCACCCTATATACTAAGCAAAATTATTATCCTCTTTCAACCGCTTGGGGAAATGGCTCAGGCAAGTGACATAATTGTCCAGGGTCACTTTTCCATCAGTGGCATAAACAGGATTCAGGTTGGCAATTCCAAACTCAGGCTCTAAGATGCTCGGCTTTAGAAATCCCCATTGGCTTAGGTCCAATGTCAAGGTATCTAAGTGGTTATGAAGAGAAAATCCAGCAATATGAAGCTTATAGAATTATCTTAAATTATTACAAGGAGAAGTATGCTTTTGGTACCAGGAGATCTGTACTCTCCTGGAGATGAGAGTAAACAGGAACTCAGTAACCATTCACAAGCCATCCTTTGAGCAATGTAATTTCATAATGGTCCCTCCAAGATGAGCAGGTTGCAGAAAAGGCTTCTTGCAACTGAGTTAACATGATACTATTAGCAATGAGCCAAGTTAAAAATAGGGGATGGTTATACAAATGATAATTTTGAAAGTAAGAAAAAGCTTATCTTTCTGACTTCAAGAGGAAGAGGTGAGACACAGGCTTCTTGCTCAGCCAAAATGAGTATCAAACAACTAAGTAACAGGGCAAATAGAAAAGCCATCTGAATTCACACTGATTTATCCAACTGGATTTTTTTTAATGAACACTTGATATTTTCTTAATTAAAAAAATAGACCACTTACCATATGATCCAACAATCCCACTCCTGGGCAAATATCCAGAGGGAACCTTAATTCAAAAAGATACATGCACCCCAATGTTCATAGCAGCACTGTTTATAATAGCCAAGATATGGAAACAACCGAAATGTCCATGGACAGATGACTGGATAAAGAAGTTGTGGTATACATTGGAATACTACTCAGTCATAAAAAAGAATAAAAGAATGCCATTTGCAGCAACATGGATGGACCTGGAGATTGTCATTCTAAGTGAAGTAAGCCAGAAAGAGAAAGAACAATACCACATGATGCCACTTATATGTGGAATCTAAAAAAAAAAAACAAACCACAAATGAACTTACTGACAAAACAGAAACAGACTCACAGACATAGAAAACAAACATGGTTATGGGGGTGGGGGAAGGGGGGAAGGGATAAATTGGGAGTTTGAGATTTGCAGATACTATTATACGTAAAATAGATAAACAACAAGTTCATATTGTATAGCACAGGGAACTATATTCAATATCTTGTAGTAACTTATGGTTAAAAAGAATATGAAAATGAATATATGTGTGTTCCTGTATGACTGAAGCATTGTGCTGTACACCAGAAATTGACACAGCATTGTAAACTAACTATACTTCAATAAAAATATATTAAAAAAAAAAAGACCAGAATTCAATATGTTAAATATTTACTTACATGTAAACTTAATGATCAATAAACATCTAACTGGATCAAAATTAATAATAGTAATATTACCATTGATTATTATTAATGAAAAAAAATCTACATGAGAGGATGTTCACTATTGCCAGAAGAAATTAAGAAAAAATATTTACTTTTTTGTATTACAGCATTTAGCTGATAAAGGTAACAATTGCTTTAATCTAAAACAAAATAGTAATGTGAAGGTTGTGGATTTTTAAAAACATAATTTCACATGGCTCAATTTCTTAAAGTCTGAACCAGATACTCTACTGCCCTCTCATGGATATTATATAAGTAGCATGAAGAATAAATACATCACCTTAAGAAGGACAAACAAAATGAATTTTGTTTAAATAAGGCCTATGACAAGTAACAGAATCACCATGAAATAGAAAACAATGTTGTTTTCTTCCTGAAGAATATT